>NC_060124.1:31638298-32888298 GCF_021461395.2 Schistocerca americana
AAAGGTATTTTGGAAACGAGACCTTACCTTCTGTGAATATTATGACTTAATTTTTGCTGTTTTAATATGTTTAATTATTAGTGTAAATGAAGGCGTGACTGAATAGGAATATAATACATGAATACTGTTATTTTTATTAAGTGACTGTACATAAGCATGAGAAGTCTGTATGTACAACGAGAGTGAGTCACATACTCAGGGGAAATTTGTAAAGTGTAATTCGCCAGTTTATGGATTGGGGAAACAAACATGTTACGATAATTCATTTATTTAAAGAGGTAGTTATTTTGATATTTGTGAATTTTCTAAATTTTTTCTTTTAATATATCACTACGAAAAGCTATCATGTTGCGACGGTTCATAGTAAAAGGTGCGGGACTGTGCGGGTTAATACTGACATCGTATTGACTATGATATATATCAGCCAATCGTGGAACAGTATATTAGTTTGTGAGATGTGGTCTAAAGAATTGCTTTGTGAAGTCTAGATTAAGTTCGGAGCTATGTAATCGTGATGGTAGGATGTGTGCATTAGAATCTTTGAATAGGTGTAATAATTTTGCGAAATCATGACTTAAAACTGACCGTCGAGTGCCGCAAAGTAATCGCTAACGGACGCTAAAGACGAACGCGCGAAAGTCCGATTTTTATGAATGAAGTGCGACTTTTTAACTAACTAATATTCGCGTGGCATATTGTGCAAGTCGGGACCGAGAACTGAACGTTCAAAGGGATCGATATGGTACATTTGAGGGAGCGTTCTGTCACAGATAACCCATTTTTTAAATTTTTCTGGCAACGGTTTAGGTTAATTACAGTTACTTAGGTATGAGTGACAGTGTTTGTGTGTGAATATCAAAAACTGTAACTTCAGACTTCTTTTTGTACTAAAGAAACAGCACTATATCGAAATTTTCACTCAGAAAACTATCATTTAAAAGGCTAATAATCTAGATACTAGATACTTTTGATGCCACTTATAGGAACGCGTAGTGCAGCTAGTTTCTGCTACACCTTTCACTCGCCGGCCAGTGTGGCCGTGCGGTTAAAGGCGCATCAGTCTGGAACCGCGTGACCGCTACAGTCGCAGGTTCGAATCCTGCCTCGGGCATGGATGTGTGTGATGTCCTTAGGTTAGTTAGGTTTAAATAGTTCTAAGCTCTAGGCGACTGATGACCTCAGAAGTTAAGTCGCATAGTGCTCAGAGCCATTTGAACCATTTTGAACACCTTTCACTAGCCGACGAAAATTGCTCTTTTGCTAGCAGGTCAGGTGTGGACTGGACTGCAGAATAACAATTTTCACCGAGAGATGAGAGGACGTTTTCCGCAAAAGGAACCTATAAGCGCGCAGTCTCAATGGTCACAGGATTTGTCGACCAATAAGAAGCGTTCGTCAATATTAAGTGGCGCAAGATGATCGAAATTACGAGAAAAGTAGGAGCACGTTATAGGGAAATACTGGTAGTGTACAACATGTACGACAGCCAAGAGGGAACAATAAGAATGCCGGCCGCGGTGGTCTCGCGGTTAAGGCGCTCAGTCCGGAACCGAGCGACTGCTACGGTCGCAGGTTCGAATCCTGCCTCGGGCATGGATGTGTGTGATGTCCTTAGGTTAGTTAGGTTTAAGTAGTTCTAAGTTCTAGAGGACTGATGACCTCTGATGTTACGTCCCATAGTGCTCAGAGCCATTTGAACCATTTTTTGAACAATAAGAATGGAAGATGAAGAACGAAGTGCTCGCATTATAAAGTATGTGAGACAGGGATTTAATCTTTCATGCCTACTGTCCAGTCTATATATAGAAGAAACAATAACGTATACATGGTGTTACAAAAAGGTACGGCCAAACTTTCAGGAAACATTCCTCACACACAAATAAAGAAAAGATGTTATGTGGACATGTGTCCGGAAACGCTTAATTTCCATGTTAGAGTTCATTTTAGTTTCGTCCACCTACGCTCAATGGAGCACGTTATCATGATTTCATACGAGATACTCTACCTGTGCTGCTAGAACATGTGCCTTTACATGTGGTTCATGCACGATGGAGCTCCTTCACATTTCAGTCGAAGTGTTCGTACGCTTCTCAACAACAGATTCGGTGACCGATGGATTGGTAGAGGCGGACCAATTCCATGGCCTCCACTCTGTCCTGACCTCAACCCTCTCGACTTTCATTTATGGGGGCATTTGAAAGCTCTTGTCTACGCAACCCCGGTACCAAATGTAGAGACTCTTCGTGCTCGTATTGTGGACGGCTGTGATACAATACGCCATTCTCCAGGACTGCATCAGCGCATCAGGGATTCCATGCGACGGAGGGTGGATGCATGTATCCTCGCTAACGGAGGACATTTTGAACATTTCCTGTAACAAAGTGTTTGAAGTCACGCTGGTACGTTCTGTTGCTGTGTGCTTCGATTCCATGATTAATGTGATTTGAAGAGAAGTAATAAAATGAGCTCTAACATGGAAAGTAAGCGTTTCCGGACACATGTCCACATAACATACTTTCTTTCTTTGTGTGTGAGGAATGTTTCCTGAAAGTTTGGCCGTACCTTTTTGTAACACCCTGTATAAAAGTAACGTTCAAGAGTGGGATTAAAATTAAAATTGAAAAGAAGATTCGTTGATGACATAGCTATCTTCACTGAAGAAGAATTACAGGATCTATTGAATATGGACTGAGAATAAGACCTAAGTAATGAGAAGTAACAGAAAAGCGAGAAGCCTAACATCAAAGTTGTTGATCACGACTACACAAAGATAACAAATTTGGGAAAAAAAGGGAAAGAAAGAAAAAAAGAAAGAAATGACAGACGAAGTAAGGACATAAAAAGCAGATTCTCACAGGCAAAGATGGGATTCATGACTAAAGTAAGTTCACTAATATTATACATAGGCCTCAACGGGAGGAATAAATTTCTGAAGTTGTACGTTTGAAGCACTGTGTTGTAAGGTAGTGAATTATGAAGTGTGGGAAAGTCGGAACAGACGAGGATAGAAGCGTTTGAGATGTGGTGCTACAGAAGAATGTTGAAAATCGGATGTATTGATAACGTACGGAATGAGATTTTGCACAGAATCGGCGAAGAATACGGTAAACACTGACAAGAAGAAGCAACAGCATGATATGACATGTGTTAAGACATCAGAAAATAACTTCCATGGTGTTAGAGGGTGCTGTGGAGCGTAAAAACTGTAGAGGAAGACAGAGATTGGGATAGATCCAACAGATAATTGAGGATGTAAGGGTGCAAGTGCACTCAGATGAAGAGGTGCACACGAGAGGAATTTATGGCGGGCTGCATCAAAGACCATGACAAAAAAGAAGGAAACTTGTGATTTCTGGAAACATTAAAAACTCACAAAATTAGGAAGGTATACGAAAAATATTGTAATAAAGGACGAAATTATTAAAAAAGTATAGAATTATTTGCTATGCAAATTTTAACCAGTACAGTTCACTGCCTAAATCGTTATTAGTAATAAATTGGTACCTAGCAAAGACCACTGAGGACTGTATTTCTAGCTGTTTTCAGCTGTAGGTGACATTTTGGCTTGGGTATTTCCAGTTCCGATCTGTATCATTGTATACCGTATTACGATATGTTTCCAGTATCTCAACAAATTAAATTGCATTACTGCATTGTTGTTTTTAATTTTTGCAGAGGAGGAGGGTGTCAATAGTCTTCTGATCGGTTTAATGCTGAACGCCACTACCTCCCCGGTGCCAACTTGTTCGTCTCTGAGTAGTACCTACATCATACGTCCTCAATTATTTATAAATGTATTCCAGAGTCTGTTTCCCTTCACAATTTTACTTTCGTCAGCGCCCTCTGGTAGCATGGAAGTTACGCCTTGATTCTGAACAGGTGTCCTATCCTCACCCCTCCTCCCTGTCAGCCTTCTCGACACATTTCTTTTCTCTTTGATTTTGCGGAGACCTCCACGATCCTTATCCAATTTTCGACCCCTTTATATAGAACCATATATGTATTTTTGGGTTTTACCACAGTCCAAGATTCACTACAACCTAACACGGTGCTCCAGAAGTGGATTCTCCTAAACTTCATCGAGTTAACGTGGACTTTGGTACTAGTATACTTTTACTCAGGCATGCCCTCTTTACTTGCTTTAGTCTTTCTCAGGTCTTCTTTGTTTAGTCTGCCGTGTATTATTTTGCTTTCAAGGCAGCAGAATTCCTTAACTACAACTTCTTCGTGGTCACCAACTTTGATACTGAGGTTCTCTCTGTTCTCATTTCTGCTACATTTCGTTACCTTTGGCAACCGCCTGGCCGCAGTGGATACATCGGTTCCCGTGAGATCGCCGAAGTTAAGCGCTGTCGGGTGTGGCTGGCACTTGGATGGGTGACCATCCAGGCCGCCATGCGCTGTTGCCATTTTCTGGCGTGCACGCAGTCTCGTGATGCCAATGGAGGAGCTAATCGACCGAATAGTGGCGGCTCCGGTCACAGAAAGCCATCATAACGACAGCGGTGTGCTGACCACACGCCCCTTGTATCCGCATGCTCTACCCTGGATGACAAGGCGGTCGGATGGTCCCTATGGGCCACTTGTGGCCTGAAGACGGAGTGCTTCGTTACCTTTGTGTTTCTTCAGTTTACTTTCGACGCATAATTGGCAATCAGTACACTGTTCATTCTGTTCATTTTACTCAATGTGTTCTTTAATTCTTTCCCACTTTCACTGAGGATAGGAATGTTATCAGTGAAACTTAGCAATGATAGTTCTTGAACTAGCATTTTGATACCACTAGTGGACCTCTCATTTCTACTATCACTTTTTCAATGCACAGACTGAACGGCAGTTGAGAAATACAACACTGGCTTCCACCCCTTCTAATTGGAGCACTTCGTTGTGGGTCTTTCATTCTTATTGTTAGTCCTTGGTTCTTGTAAAGACTGTATGTTACCCGTCTTTCCTTATAGCTTACATCTACGTTTCTGAGTATTTCGAAGCTCCTCCTCCATTTCACTTTGTCGAACCCTTTTTCTAAGTATACAAATCCCATAAAGGTGTCTAGACGTTTCCTAAGTTATCTTCCCATTACCGATCGCTACAGTAGAACTGCCTCTATGATGCCTTAACGTTTAAGAAAGCCAAAGTGATTGTCCTGTAAGAGATCCTCTATTTTTTCTGTTCTTTTATATATTATTCTCGTTAGCAAATTGGTTGCGTGAGTTGTTAAACTGACAGCTACACTTGCTATCTTCGGGATTGTGGGTATGATATTTTTCCGAAAGTCTGGTGGTATGTCTCCACCCTCAGTTTCCTCACACTCAACTTGAACTGTCATTCGGAAGTCATTTCCCTGAATCATTTTAGAAATTCCGAAGGAATATTTTCTATTCCTTCCACCTTCTTTCATCGCAGTACTTCCAAAGCTCTGTCAAGTGTTGATTGTAATATTGGATCCACATGTCTTCCGATTTTTTATTTCTCCTTCTGTCACTTCAGCAGACAGTTCCTTCCCATCGTAGTGGCTTTCAGTGTACCCTGTACACATATCCTCTCTCTCCTCTAAGCTTAACAATGGAGGCCCTCCTCCACTCCAAATGCTGACGCCTTTGGTTTTAATACTACCGACGGTTGTTTTTATCGCTTTTGTTACAGCCATTTCACCTTAGCTTCCTTGCACTTCCTACTTATTTCATTCCTGAGGGACTCATTTCTGTATTCCTGTTTCACCCTGAGCATTTTTATACTTCCTTCTTTCGTCGAAAATTTGAATTATTCCTTCTGTTCCCCAAGATGTCTTCGTTGTTAACTTCTTTGTACCGATGTCTGTCCGTCTGTACAACTTCTGTTATAGCCCTTTTTAGAGATGTCCATTCCTCTTAAACCAATCTGCCTACTGTGATATTCATTTTTGCAGTATCTACCGCCTCAGCGAACATCAAACGCATCCCATCATTCAAGACTTCAGTATCACATTTCTCCCCTTCAACTGAGCAGGTCGTGGTGGCCGAGGGGTTCTAGGCACTTCAGTCTGGAACCGCGCGACCGCTACCGTCGCAGGTTCGAATCCTGCCTCGGGCATGGATGTGTGTGATGTCCTTAGGTTAGTTAGGTTTAAGTACATCTACATCTACATCCATACTCCGCAAGCCACCTGACGGTGTGTGGTGGAGGGTACCTTGAGTACCTTATCGGTGTTCCCTTCTATTCCAGTCTCGTATTGTTCGTGGAAAGAAAGATTGTCGGTATGCCCCTGTGTGGGCTCTAATCTCTCTGATTTTATCCTCATGGTCTCTTCGCGAGATATACGTAGGAGGGAGCAATATACTGCTTGACTCCTCGGTGAAGGTATGTTCTCGAAACTTCAACAAAAGCCCGTACCGAGCTATTGAGCGTCTCTCCTGCAGAGTCTTCCACTGGAGTTTATCTATCATCTCCGTAACGCTTTCGCTATTACTAAATGATCCTGTAACGAAGCGCGCTGCTCTCCGTTGGATTTTCTCTATCTCTTCTATTAACCCTATCTTGTACGGTTCCCACACCGGTGAGCAGTATTCAAGCAGTGGGCGAACAAGGCTACTGTAACCTACTTCCTTTATTTCGGACTGCATTTCCTTAGGATTCTTCCAATGAAGTAGTTTTGAGTTCTAGGGGACTGATGACCTCAGATGTTAAGTACCATAGCGCTCAGAGCCATTTGAATTTTTTCAACTGAAACCTATTTTTGATCTTCATTAAATTGTGATCTATGTCTCTATCTGCACCCGGGTATACCTGATTATCCATTATGTGATTACTGCATCTCTGCCTGACCGCGACGTAATCCATCTAGTATCTTCTAGTGTCTCAGGCCATCTACATTCATATTCTGCATAACTCTGTGAGGTGCATTGAGGAGGATACGTACCTTTACACATTATTCCAGTTATCAGGGCTTTTTGCCGTTGCAGTCACATACTGAGCGCGGGAGGAATTGCTGCTGAAACATCACTGTGTGGTGATTTTAGTACGTGCCAGGGGTCTCTCCTATTGGACGTCTGCCACATTTTCTCTGGTGTTTCAGCATACAATCGGAATTTAGTTCTTGAACTGGTATCAGCTCAAACAAATACGGCCCATTACGTCTTTTATGCAGTGCCCAGTGTGATAGAAAGTTTGGTTCGTTTCCTGTTACAAACAAAATGATTTTTTATACTTTAATTTTATGTACGCTTTCGACAGAGCGGTCTCGAATTTGTCAAGTGCGATATTTGTTGTATAGATACACTACTGCTCATTAAAATTGCAACACCAAGAAGAAATGTAGATGATAAACGGGTATTCATTGGACAAATATATTATACTAGAACTGACATGTGATTACATTTTCACGTAATTTGGGTGCATAGATCCTGAGAAATCAATACCTAGAACAACCACCTCTGGCTGTAATAACGGCCCTGATACGCCTGGGCATTGAGTCAAACAGAGCTTGGATGGCGTGTACAGGTACAGCTACCCATGCAGCTTCAACAAGATACCACAGTTCATCAAGAGTAGTGACTGGCGTATTGTGACGAGCCAGTTGCTCGGCCACCATTGACCACACGTTTTCAATTGGTGAGAGATCTGGAGAATATGCTGGCCAGGGCAGCAGTCGAACATTTTCTGTATCCAGAGAGGCCCGTACAGGACCTGCAACATGCGGTCGTACATTATCCTGCTGAAATGAAGGGTTTCGCATGGATCGAATGAAGACTAGAGCCACGGGCCGTAACACATCTGAAATGTAACGTCCACTGTTCAAAGGGCCGTCAGTGCGAACTAGAGGTCACCGAGTCGTGTAACCAATGGCACCCCATACCATCACGCCGGGTGATACGCCAGTATGGCGATGACGAATACACGCTTCCAATGTGCGTTCACCGCGATGTCGCCAAACACGGTGCGACCATCATGATGCTGTAAAACAGAGCCTGGATTCATCCGAAAAAATGAAGTTTTGAAATTGTGCACCCAGGTTCGTCGTTGAGTACACCATCATAGGCGCTCCTGTCTGTGATGCAGCGTCAAGGGTAACCGCAGCCATGGTCTCCGAGCTGATAGTCCATGCTGCTGCAAACGTCGTCCAACTGTTCGTGCAGATGGTTGTTGTCTTTCAAACGTCCCCATCTGTTGACTCAGGGATCGAGACGTGGCTGCACGATCCGTTACAGCTATGCGGATAAGATGCCTATCATCTCGACTGCTAGTGATACGAGGCCGTTGGAATCCAGCACGGCGTTCCGTATTACCCTCCTGAACCCACCGATTCCATATACTCCTAACAGTCATTGGATCTCACCCAACGCGAGCAGCAATGTCGCGATACGATAAACCGCAATCGCGATAGGCTACAATATGACCTTTATCAAAGTTGGAAACGTGGTGGTACGCATTTCTCCTCCTTACACGAGTCATCACAACAACGTTTCAGCAGGCAACGCCGGTCAAGTGCTGTTTCTGTAAGGGAAATGGGTAGAAACTTTCCTCATGTCAGCACGTTGTAGTTGTCGCCACCGGCGCCAACCTTGTGTGAACGCTCTGAAAAGCTAATCATTTGCATATCACAGCATCTTCTTCCTGTCGGCTAAATTTCGCGTCTGTAGCACGTCATCTTCGTCGTGTAGTAATTTTAATGGCCAGTAGTGTATGTCTTAACAGATAACAGGGACAGCAAAACACGAAGAGCATCTCAGTACTCTAGCAGCAGCAACAGCAGCAGCGGTCGGCACGGGCCAGGGCAATGCTGTCGCTGCTTGAGTAGAGGCTATTCATTTTGTTTCCCTGTTTCTGCTCATATACGTAGATAAAACAAAGATCGCACTAGACTAATTTAGGACCGCTCTTTCGAATCGGCACGTAAAATGGCGATTTAAAAATAATTTTCTTTGTAACGGAAAGCAAACCGACGCCCTCCGTCGACGCTGGACGTAGCATGAAACACACGATGAGCAGCATGTATTTGGTCTGACTGCAGCTACGCTTTCGCAAAAAGGACAATGCAAATATATGCTGAAAAAACTAGAGAAAGTGCTCCCGACGACTGTTAGGAGAGACCCTGTATATGCACTGCATGAGGGGAGTCGGATGGTTGTTTGATTCAAAATTTCTGATTTTTAGTTTTTGCACTTTTTTGTTACGCATATATTTGGGTTTAAATTGATACCAAATTTATTAATTTATTTTGAGTGGATTCCGTTTTACAAGCGTTTTAGGAAAACCTTGCAACGCACACTTTTCATGAAGTCAGCCTTCTTTTTACTCTCTAGTGGCTACTTGTTATAGTACAGCTGTTTGAAAGCTTAGTTGGTAACACTGATGAAATACTGTTGGCAACGATGAGGAAAACAGCTGCCAGTTTACTTTGTTGTTTTCAGTTCTTTGTTTGTGGTGATTGAAAGTGAAGTTTGTTTACGATATTCGTATTTCTCTGTTTAGATCTCAGCAAATATGTTTATATTACGTAAAAATGCCGCGAATACAAAAAAAGAGCCGGCCACGGTGGCCGAGCGGTTCTAGGCGTTTCAGTCCCGAACCGCGCTGCTGCTACGGTCGCAGGTTCGAATCCTGCCTTGGGCTTGGATGTGTGTGATGTCCTTAGGTTAGTTAGGCTTAAATAGTTCTAAGTCTAGGGGACTGATGACCTCAGATGTAAAGTCCCATAGTGCTCAGAGCCATTTGAACCATTTTTTGAACAAAACAAGAAAAGAAAAGGTGAGTTCAGTGGGGGGAGATGTACCCAAAAACAGTTTTTGCATCGTGGTGAATCTGAAGTGGAAGTTCATTGTGACGGCCTAGTACTAGTACTGAAGCTGCTTGTGCTTCTAAAACAAGCTCGTCTTCTAAGAAGCTTACCCGTAACTTGGGTAAATATGAGATATATGGAAAAGAAGAAAGTTGCTATGATATTGTTAATATTAACAGTTTATGTAGCCTAGTTAGCCATATTGCGGTGTGCGTGAAATGTAAAGGATCCCTTACCGTCTCTACTGGAACCAGGCTAGGCTTACAAGTACCGATAGTAATAAACTGCAGTGGCCGTTCTTTTGAAGTGTCCACTACTAATTCTCCATGCTTACCAGACTCTAAAAAATCAGAAGTGAATGTTAGATTAGCCTACGCATTCCGATGTATTGGAAAAGGTTAAGAAGCGGCGAAAACTTTCTGCGGTGTAATGAACTTCCCGACTCCCCCAGCGCCGGCCGAAGTGGCCGTGCGGTTAAAGGCGCTGCAGTCTGGAACCGCAAGACCGCTACGGTCGCAGGTTCGAATCCTGCCTCGGGCATGGCTGTTTGTGATGTCCTTAGGTTAGTTAGGTTTAACTAGTTCTAAGTTCTAGGGGACTAATGACCTCAGCAGTTGAGTCCCATAGTGCTCAGAGCCATTTGAACCATTTGACTCCCCCAGCTTTCAAATATTACAATAAGATGCTTCGAGATGCTGCAAAAGAGGTCTGTGAAGAGAGTATGAAGACTGCTGTTCAAGAAAGAGTCGGTGAAAATGATGGTAACAGAGACTTGAGAGTAATATTTGACGGATCGTGGCAACGTAGGGGTCACACTTCACTCAATGGAATTGTAACTGCAGTAGCAGAAAACGCAGACAAGGTAATTGATGTTAAAATTTTATCCAAGCATTGCAGATGCGAAAATAGAATGACCAACAATCATGATGCTGATTGCCTAGCTAACTACTCTGGAGTAAGTGGAGGAATGGAGGTAAAAGAAGTTGTGGATATGTTCCAAGAATCGCTGCCGAAATTTTAGCAATGTTTTATTTATATGATGTGAGACACTCCACATTCGAAACAATTGGCATTACAGTAAGATTTCTGAATTAGCAGAACTTTTTGAGTAACTCTCGTCATGTGCGTTTTGTTTTTCGTGCAATGTCCTGAGCGTGATATGTATAGAGCATTTCATCGAGAATATGTAAAAGTACAAGATAGTAATTCATAGCAAAAATATAAAAATTAAGAATGTTTCGTACTTGAGATATGCCTTACTGTTTTGATATTTTTGACAGTAACACATAACGGTGTTTCATGAACAAAAAAATACCATACAAGTGTCCCACACGTGACAGTAGAATTCCCCACTTACAGTCCGATATCGACCTTAATGTTGAGAGTGTGACCCGTGTCAAACATGAAAAATAAATATGTCTGTTACCCTGCTTCCCCATGTGGTGAAATAGGTGTCATTTTGAGTTATAAACATACCACTCCATCTCTATTACTTACGTACTGTGTTCCGTGTCGACCATAATAGCCTGTGATTATTCCTGTCCAACAGCATCTCCATTCTTTAATAACTGTCAAACACCAGTTAAAGTTGGTTCTAGATACCTTTTAAGTATCTTTTAGAAGGATAGTTTGCATCTACCTTCAAGCAGCTGCCTCATCAGTTCTTTGAGGAACTTCATGGCACTCTCCCACGCATGGAACACACTTTTGAGCATTTTATATCCGTTCCACATCCCCTGTTAGTCTTACTTGGTATGGGTCCGATACACTTGAATAATATTCTAAGCTGGGTCACACAAGTGTGATTTGTAATGTGATGTGAAATAATAGTGTAAGATTTGCTTTGGTTTTATCAGCTAACTTGTTTGCAAGCATGTGTGTGTGTAAACTATGTAGCAGCATTTAAACAATGTATAAATATACAGGGTGGTCGGAAATTCCCTTTACAAACTTCTAGGACAGGGTAGTGAGTACATAACATTTTGAATAGGAACCCATGTCCGGAATCATAGCTCGCATCTCGTGGTCGTGCGGTAGCATTCTCGCTTCCCACGCCCGGGTTCCCGGGTTCGATTCCCGGCGGGGTCAGGGATTTTCTCTGCCTCGTGATGGCTGGGTGTTGTGTGCTGTCCTTAGGTTAGTTAGGTTTAAGTAGTTCTAAGTTCTAGGGGACTGATGACCATAGATGTTAAGTCCCATAGTGCTCAGAGCCATTTGAGCCATTTTGAACCGGAATCATATCGTTTCCGTTCTACGACAGTTTCAATTCAGATGTGTACCTCATCAACACCTGCTTAGGGCAAGAGAAACGTCTCAGAGTTCCCTCTCCTGGTATGCAACAGGGTAGACACGATGACGTGTGCTACGTCAAACGCTGCCCAGATGCCACTTATTGTCTGCTTTGCTGTGATACCCTGTCAATATCTGTGCATCACCGATAGAGGAAACATGGTGCAGTACACATTTGCGGCATACACAGACATTCTCCTTGTGTATGGCGAAGCTGGAGGCAACGGAAGAGCTACTAGTCGGCTGTATCACGAACGTTTTCCACACCGTCACACTCCATCGCACAAGCTGTACCTTCACCGTGAGGAGGCAGGACTGTGGTGCTCCACGACGACGCCGCACTCCCGAATTTGAAGATTAGAGATTAGATTAGAGATTAGATTAGATTAATACTAGTTCCATGGATCATGAATACGATATTTCGTAATGATGTGGAACGAGTCGAATTTTCTAATACATGACATAATTAGGTTAATTTAACAACATACTTAAGTTAATATAACAACTTTATTTTTTGTGTTTTTTGTTTTTCTTTATTTTTTATTTTTATTTTTTTTATTTTTTAAATTTTTTTTTCTCTTGATTTATATCTAAAAATTCCTCTATGGAGTAGAAGGAGTTGTCATTCAGAAATTCTTTTAATTTCTTCTTAAATACTTGTTGGTTATCTGTCAGACTTTTGATACTATTTGGTAAGTGACCAAAGACTTTAGTGCCAGTATAATTCACCCCTTTCTGTGCCAAAGTTAGATTTAATCTTGAATAGTGAAGATAATCCTTTCTCCTAGTATTGTAGTTATGCACACTGCTATTACTTTTGAATTGGGCTTGGTTGTTAATAACAAATTTCATAAGAGAGTATATATACTGAGAAGCTACTGTGAATATCCCTAGATCCTTAAATAAATGTCTGCAGGATGATCTTGGGTGGACTCCAGCTATTATTCTGATTACACTCTTTTGTGCAATAAATACTTTATTCCTCAGTGATGAATTCCCCCAAAATATGATGCCATATGAAAGCAATGAGTGAAAATAGGCGTAGTAAGCTAATTTAGTAAGATGTTTATCACCAAAATTTGCAATGACCCTTATTGCATAAGTAGCTGAACTCAAACGTTTCAGCAGATCATCAATGTGTTTCTTCCAATTTAATCTCTCATCAATGGACACACCTAAAAATTTGGAATATTCTACCTTAGCTATATGCTTCGGATTAAGGTCTATATTTATTAATGGCGTCATACCATTCCCTGTACGGAACTGTATGTACTGTGTCTTATCAAAATTCAGTGAGAGTCCGTTTACAAGGAACCACTTAGTAATTTTCTGAAAGACAGTATTGACAATTTCATCAGTTAATTCTTGTTTGTCAGGTGTGATTACTATACTTGTATCATCAGAAAAGAGAACTAACTTTGCCTCTTCATGAATATAGAATGGCAAGTCATTAATATATAATAAGAACAACAAAGGACCCAAGACTGACCCTTGTGGAACCCCATTCTTGATAGTTCCCCAGTTTGAGGAATGTGCTGATCTTTGCATGTTACGAGAACTACTTATTTCAACTTTCTGCACTCTTCCAGTTAGGTACGAATTAAACCATTTGTGCACTGTCCCACTCATGCCGCAATACTTGAGCTTGTCTAGCAGAATTTCATGATTTACACAATCAAAAGCCTTTGAGAGATCACAAAAAATCCCAATGGGTGGTGTTCGGTTATTCAGATCATTCAAAATTTGACTGGTGAAAGCATATATGGCATTTTCTGTTGAAAAACCCTTCTGGAAACCAAACTGACATTTTGTTAGTACTTCATTTTTCCAGATATGTGAAGCTACTCTTGAATACATAACTTTCTCAAAAATTTTGGATAAAGCTGTTAGAAGGGAGATTGGACAGTAATTGTTGACATCAGATCTATCCCCCTTTTTATGCAAAGGTATAACAATAGCATATTTCAGTCTATCAGGGAAAATGCCCTGTTCCAGAGAGCTATTACACAGGTGGCTGAGAATCTTACTTATCTGTTGAGAACAAGCTTTTAGTATTTTGCTGGAAATGCCATCAATTCCATGTGAGTGTTTGCTTTTAAGCAAGTTTATTATTTTCCTAATTTCAGAGGGAGAAGTGGGTGAGATTTTAATTGTATCAAATTGCATAGGTATGGCCTCTTCCATTAACAGCCTAGCATCTTCTAATGAACACCTGGATCCTACTATATCCACAACATTTAGAAAATGATTATTAAAAATATTTTCAACTTCTGACTTTTTGTTCGTAAAGTTTTCATGCAATTTGATGGTAATACTGTCTTCCTCTGCTCTTGGTTGATCTGTTTCTCTTTTCATAATATTCCAAATTGTTTTAATTTTATTATTAGAGTTGCTGATTTCAGACATGATACACATACTCATGGATTTTTTAATAACTTTTCTTAATATAACACAGTAGTTTTTATAATTTTTGATAGTTTCTGGGTCACTACTCTTTCTTGCTGTCAGATACATTTCCCTTTTCCGGTTACAAGATATTTTTATACCCTTAGTAAGCCATGGTTTGTTACAAGGTTTCTTACGAGTATATTTAACTATTTTCTTGGGGAAGCAGTTTTCAAATGCATTTACAAAAATGTCATGAAATAAATTATATTTTAAATTGGCATCAGGTTCACGGTACACCTCATCCCAGTCTAACTGCTGTAGGCTTTCCCTGAAATTTGCAATTGTTAAATCGTTGACTGAACGTACTACTTTGGAGGACTGTTTAGTATTGCCGAATGGAGCTATGTCATATATTGTAACTAGCTGTGCACCATGATCAGAAAGGCCATTCTCAACAGGCTGAGCATTTATCTGGTTAAACATATCTTGGTCTATAAAGAAGTTATCTATCAGTGAGCTGCTATCCTTTACCACCCGAGCAGGAAAATCAATAACGGGTGTCAAATTGAAAGAGCCGAGTAATACTTCAAGGTCATTTTTCCTATTACCCTCTTTCAGAGAATCTACATTGAAGTCCCCACAAATAATAATTTGCTTCCCCCTGTCTGACAGATAGCACAACAAGGAGTCCAAATTTTTCAGAAATAGATGAAAATTTCCTGATGGGGACCTATATACGGTTACAATTATAAATGTGCCTTTATTTAATTTAAGCTCACAGGCACATGCTTCTATACGTTTCTCTACACAAAACTTTTTTGTTTCTATACTTTTTGCACAATGATAACTTTTGACATATATGGCAACTCCTCCTTTCCCCATATTTTCTCTCATTACATGTGCAGAGAGCTTATATCCACTTACATTTACCTTATCCATATCAGTAACAATGTGTACTGCATTGCATTGAAGATAGCCCGTCAACGAGTTCGAGAACAGTTGCGCATGAGCGTTCTGCATGAGCAACAACTACATCCGTACCACTTACAAAGGGTACAAGCTATGGGTCCCGCAGACTTTCCACAACGCGTCGCCTTCTGCACATGATTCCTGCACCGTTGCATCGACTCGCCCCTGTTTCCACGTCGAGTTCTCTTCACAGATGAATGTAGGTTCATTAGGCATTGTGTTCTGAATGCTCAAAATAGCCATGTCTGGGCGGACAAGTTTGGAATTAACGTGTGGGCAGGTATTCTCGACGGTCATGTGATTGGACCATTCCTCCTTCCATCTTAGCTCACGGGTCCCGCATAATTAGTCTTCCTACGACACGTACTGGACCCGTTCTTGCAAGCTGTGCCGTTGAATATTCGCCAGGATATGTGGTTTCAGCATGATGGAGCACCACTTCACTTTTCACTGGCTGTCCGGAGACTTCTCAATAGACGGTATGGTGAAAGGTGGATAGGCCGTGGTGGTCCAACAGCGTGGCCGTCACGATCGCCGGATTTAACCCTTATGGACTTCTTCTTGTGAGGTCCTATGAAGAGCATAATTTATGAGACACCTATAGAGACAGAGGAAGATCTGCTGGCACGAGTTCTGGACGCTGCACAAGACACTGAAGAGACACCAGGTGGGATGGAGAGAGTGTACCAGAACATGCTTCGGAGGTACAATGTGTGTACCAACGCTGTTGTAATGCATCGGTACGTTGCGGCTGGTGCCGTAGATGCTGGGTTCTTGTTGATGTCGACTAATGTAAACCATAAGGTGTAAGTTGTAATGCAAATGCGTGAGTAATAACGGAATGAGTTAGTATTCTTTCCAAATGGATTGCAACAATTGCACTGGGTCACGCCTAAGTACATTCCTCACGTGGGTGTGGATGTGATAATCATCTGCACTGAAACTGTCGTAGAACGGAAACGATACGTTTCCGGACATGGGTTTCTATTCAAAATGTTATGTACTCGCTAGCCTCTACATGTCCTAGAAGTTTGCAATGGGAATTTCCGACCACCCTGTATATAAAGCTAGAACTGAAAGTAATTAATGTCTGTATTCACTAATTAGTTAACTTTTATTTATCTTCTGCCGTTACATTTTAACTATATTACACTATCGTATTAAACTAACACGCAGAGTTTCACTGTAAAGTGATCTGTGGACGAATAAACTAACTGCATTACTTCATCCCCAGATATGTTGCTTTCATATTCTTTATCCCGTCATAGGTGATTCTCTGTTTCCAGAATTGGCAAATTTATTTTTTAACTTTGTGGCCTGACGCCCAGCCTTTCTCAACAGTTATCATTTAACTAGGCGAAGAATTGTATAAACCTTGTTCTACGTTTTATCGTACTTTAAACGAGTCTGTATCGTATTTTCTGACTGGAATTTGGGGAACCGCTCAGAATTTTTCTAAACGGGCATGAAAAACCGCCCAACGGTGTCGACCCGGGCATGACCCACCTATGTCTCGTAAACGTGATAGCGTCCTCCGCTTTAGGCTATACGAGTTTAAATATATTCTTCAATTTGGGTGAGTCACTCTCTACGTTAAGAGCTCATTTACAGTCCTTGCACCAATTCGACGTTTTAGCCAGGACCTCCGTTAGTCCATCATGGCTGGAGGACATCGTCTGGTTAAGTAACTTTCAATGCCAATGAAATTCACCGACAGCCTTGTATCTTAAGATGTTATTTTATTTTGAGGGCTACCAGTTTCAGCATTTCACCATGCCACCTTCAGGCCCCATATTCATCTCTTCAAACAAACGAAAATGTGATATAGAGCCATAAAATTCTGTATGGCGTGAATTCAGTCGTTACACTAGTGCTTCATTCGAAGACTTATGGCTGTGTATGACATTTTCGTTTATTTGAAGAGATGCGTATGGGGCCTGAAGATGGCCTAGTGAAATGTTGGAACTGGTAGCCTTAAAAATAAAATAACGTCTTAAGATACACGGCTGTTGGTGAATTTCACTGACATTGACAGTTTTAGCCAGGAGTTCAGTGTGTGTAAAACTTAAAGCTGCTGAAAACGTCACAGTGCAGTTTATAACTCGAAAATACAGAACCAAGCAAAGCCTGCACCGATGCCAGTTCTTTTACGTCAGCGAGCAGTGTACAACCGAGCAGTGACACGTTACGTCGTCTTTCCGTGACTACGCTCGTTACGCAGGCATTCCGCACAATACCGCCATAAATCAGTTACATCATGAGGCACAACGTCTTCCTAGTTCCCTCTCGCACATATGTTGTCAGCCAAGTCTTAATCTCAACGACAGAAGAGATAGCTCAGTGAAAATAGTAAATCAACAGAACGGTCACAGATGTACTTGTCATACACTGTGGTAATGTTGCAACTCACGCCCATCAGTACACACATTAATATAAGTTTCGAATTGTAGACGTAGATGTACAGGGGTTTGAACAGATTTCATTGTTGCATTTGACCACGAAAGTTGCAAATGGCAGTCGTCGTCAGACCAGTGTTCTGCGCAATTGTGAGAGCGTTTATGTCGGAGCTAAGGAAATTCGAACGTGGGCAAATTTTTGGTGCTCATATGGTGGGGCCTTCCGTAACGAAGTTAGCTGAAGTGCTTGGTGTTTGAAGAGACACCACGCGGAGATTTTCCTGCGTACAGGAAAAGCGCAAAACATCCGCTGTGTCATAAAGCGAACGGAATTGTTGTATTGAGTAATCGTGGCAGACGATCATTCAAGAGAATTGTGACGAAAAATAAGAGTACGACAAATGCAAAAGTCACTGCAGAACTGAATGTCGCACTCGCAAACCTTTTGAGCGCCAAAACAACGCAAAGGGCGCCCCATTAGCTGGGAAATACAGGGCGACCTGGGATTCCAGAACCACGCAACAGTAACGCAAATGTTTCCAGAATGAGATTTTCACTCTGCAGCGGAGTGTGCGCTGATATGAAACTTCCTGGCAGATTAAAACTGTGTGCCCGACAGAGACTCGAACTCGGGACCTTTGCCCTTCGCCGGCAAGTGCTCTACCATCTGAGCTACCGAAGCACGACTCACGCCTTTCATATCAGCGCACACTCCGCTGCAGAGTGAAAATCTCATTCTGGAAACATCGCCCAGGCTGTGGCTAAGCCGTGTCTCCGCTATATCCTTTCTTTCAGGGGTGCTAGTTCTGCAAGGATCGCAGGAGAGCTTCTGTAAAGTTTGGAAGGTAGGAGACGAGATACTGGCAGAAGTAAAGCTGTGAGTACCGGGCGTGAGTCGTGCTTCGGTAGCTCAGATGGTAGAGCAATTGCCCGCGAAAGGCAAAGGTCCCGAGTTCGAGTCTCGGTCGAGCACACAGTTTTAATCTGCCAGGAAGTTTCAGTAATGCAAATGCCCGTAACAGGAAAACTTCGTGCTTAAATCATAAACCCCGACAATGGAAGAAAGTCATGTGATGAATCGTGCTTCACATTGTTTCCAACTTCTGGGAGAGTTCACGTCCCAAGAGTGAAACTTGACAGCAGTTCAGCGATTATGTGGGCAGCAATATCGTGGCATTCCATGGGCTGCATGGTTATTGTGCGAAGCCGCATTACTGCCAAAGATGTCCGCCCAGATAGCTGAGTGGACAGTTACGTAGATATGGAACTACCGACTACCAGGACGGCAACGGCACGTGATATATATCACATCTTGACTTGACGATGGCCGAATAATGCCGTAGAGCGCCGCCAACCAACAGTTACGTGGTCAGTGGTATGGCGTACAGTGCACCACCCACACCTTGATACGGGAACGCGCGCACTGTGGTATCAGGTGGTAAATGGGAAATACGTGACTCGTTCCAGGTTGCATACAATTCATATGGCGGACGAGCCACTGTGTCCGCAGTGCAATGTTATAGACACTGAGGAGCATCGCCTGATATGCGGGCCTTCGGCGGACTTATGGTGTTTGGTCAACAAAATGACCGCCTTCCTCCTTCGGGTGGGGCCGCAAGCAATTGAACCACGAATACTACTTCTCCCAGATAGGACACATTATCCCCGAACAAAAACAAACGCAGTGACTTGGATTCGAGGTTTGACTGTGCGTTATCTTTTCCGAGACGGCAGTTAGAATGTACTCGACTTTTGGGCCTTACTACAAGAACATCACTCACAGCTTATGAGACATCCGAGATATCGAACATATTACGCTAATTTTTTAGGGAGTACCTTGCTTGATCCCCCACCCAGTTTGGGTGTCCCGTGCAGGAGAATGTAATTGTTGCCTATAAGTATCAGAACAAGAAAGGACCAGGACAGTGGAGAGGATCCACAACCACACGTGAAGACGTACCCGGCACCAAAGCGAGGTATAACAGGATTAGCGAGGTACGCGCCCAAAAGAGGAACGTGGTCCGTTATTGTTTTGCACTGACAGAAGCAGGATATTTTTTTCACTATTATGTAAAAAGGAAGTCCACTTATTTACGTTTCCCAGAAATATTTCATTTTATAAAAGTCATCGTCTTATATATTTAAAAAATGCTAGAAGCAGTTTATGTTCGTTATTGTTACACCATTATGTAAAAAAAAAGTCCACTTATTTACGTTTCACAGAAATATTTTACTTTATAAAGGTCATCGTCTTATATATTAAAAAAATGCTACAAGCAGTTCATGTTTGTTATTGTTACACCATAAAAAAGTGGACAGCGCAAAAAAAAGTGGTCAGCATGACGGATTGCCGTTCTACGTGCCCAGGCTCGATTCCCTGCTGGGTCGGAGATTTTCTCAGGTCGTGGACTGGGTGTTGTGTTGTCCTTACCGTCATTTCATTCTCATCACCGGCACGCAAGTCGGCCAGGGTGGCGTCGACTGAAACAAGGCTTGCACACGGTGGTCGAACTTCCTCGGATGGGGTCTCCTGAGCAACGATGTCATACGATCATTTCGTATTTTTATCGAATTCATCATCATTTCAAACCTGTGCTACCAGTGTTTGTTCCGCTATCATATAATCATACAATAAAGGATCCTTCCTTCTATGTATTCGCAATACATTACATTTGTCTATGTTAAGGGACAGTTGCCACTCCCTGCACCAAGTGCCTATCCGCTGCAGATCTTCCTGCATTTCGCTACAATTTTCTAATGCTGCAACTTCTCTGTATACTACAGCATCATCCACGAAAAGCCGCATGGGACTTCCGACACCATCTACTAGGTCATTTATATATATTGTGAAAAGCAATGGGCCCGCATCTCGTGGTCGTGCGGTAGCGTCCTCGCTTCCCACGCCCGGGTTCCCGGGTTCGATTCCCGGCGGGGTCAGGGATTTTCTCTGCCTCGTGATGGCTGGGTGTTGTGTGTTGTCCTTAGGTTAGTTAGGTTTAAGTAGTTCTAAGTTCTAGGGGACTGATGACCATAGATGTTAAGTCCCATAGTGCTCAGAGCCATTTGAACCATTTTTTTGAAAAGCAATGGTCCCATAACACTCCCCTGTGGCACGACAGAGGTTACTTTAACGTCTGTAGACGTCTCTCCATTGATAACAACATGTTGTGTTCTGTCTGCTAAAAACTCTTCAATCCAGCCACACAGCTGGTCTGATATTCCGTAGGCTCTTACTTTGTTTATCAGGCGACAGTGCGGAACTGTATCGAACGCCTTCCGGAAGTCAAGAAAAATAGCATCTACCTGGGAGCCTGTATCTAATATTTTCTGGGTCTCATGAACAAATAAAGCGAGTTGGGTCTCACACGATCGCTGTTACCGGAATCCATGTTGATTCCTACATAGCAGATTCTGGGTTTCCAAAAACGACATGATACTCGAGCAAAAAACATGTTCTAAAATTCTACAACAGATCGACGTCAGAGATATAGGTCTATAGTTTTGCGCATCTGCTCGACGACCCTTCTTGAAGACTGGGACTACCTGTGCTCTTTTCCAATCATTTGGAACCTTCCGTTCCTCTAGAAACTTGCGGTACACGGCTGTTAGAAGGGGGCCAAGTTCTTTCGCGTACTCTGTGTAGAATCGAATTGGTTTCCCGTCAGGTCCAGTGGACTTTCCGCTGTTGAGTGATTCCAGTTGCTTTTCTATTCCTTGGACACTTATTTCGATGTCAGCCATTTTTTCGTTTGTGCGAGGATTTAGAGAAGGCTGCCGGACCAGCCCCGCAAGGGCTTCCCCGTCAATGACGCCAAACACTCATTTTCATTTCACTGCCATAGATTGTCAGCGTTTTGGCTGATCAGGTCCGCCCCATGGCACTATGTTTGTTCTGCATTGGTGACACTGGGTTCCAAGACGACGGAGTCACAGTACACAGCTCACCATCCTTCAGGACTGCCATTGTGAGCACGAGGATGAACTGTCACATCACCCCTGGCCACCGCGGTCACAAGATCTCAATATTATTGAGCCTTTTTGGTCTACCTTAGATAAGAAGGTGCATGATCGTTACCCACCAATATAATCGTTATCTCAACTTGCCTCCGTTTTGCTGGAAGAATGGAATAAGAATCCCCTGAAAACCATACAGGAAGTATTTAGCTCCCCTGAGACGACTGTAAGCTCTTTTGAATGCCAACAGCTATCCTGCAAATTACTGGACATGGTTATGTATAGCGTTTTCAGTGTTTCCATATTCTTACCCACACCCCATAAATGTAGCTTTTTCTAACATTTTATTATTTGTTATTTAACAGCAACAGGTTTCTACGTAACAAAAATGGTTCAAATGGCCCTGAGCACTATGGGACTTAACATCTGTGGTCATCAGTCCCCTAGAACTTAGAACTACTTAAACCCAACTAACCTAAGGACATCACACACATCCATGCCCGAGGCAGGATTCGAACCTGCGACCGTAGCAGTCGCGCGGTTCCGGACTGAGAGCCTAGAATTCTACGTAACATCTATACTGGATGAACGATAGACAGGAAACGATAAACATTTAAATTTCTCGACATCGGTACCACATAGATATTCGGTCCTTTCTGAAGTGGCAACTTCCGGCCCGCACCTGGCTAAACTTGTGCTCATAATATTGCACAAAACTAACTTCCCCTATCCTAAACGGTGGTGCCGCTACAATTCAGACAGAACTGCAAATTACTGTGCTGTAACTTCAGTTGTTCGGACGGTTATCACCAATTGACCGATGTTGCTGATTGGTGGAAGAGGTGTGAGATGTACGTCAAGTAAGAAAACATAATAGCTGTTTATACACGTCGACAAGAATAGCCGCTCACAGGCGGCTGATGGCAGCACTAGCAGTGAAGCGTACAAAAAGGGTGTTGGGGAGACGCAGAAATGAGTGCAGTTGTCGTCGTAATGCGGAAACGGAGCGATTTATCTGACGTCCAGAAGGGCACGATCATTGGCTTTTGGAGATGGCTGGAAACATTTCCCAAATGGCATAAGCTTTAAAGCATTTGTATGCTGCCGTGGTTGAAATATACTGCGCATGGCAAAATGGCGCTATCCAAAACCGGAGCCGAGGCAACTGCGCTGAACCAAGGGCCTTATATGACATGGGTGAACGACAGCTGCAGGAATCTGTACGGGCTGAGAGACATTCAGCGGATCACCCAGATGGACCACGGGGCTACCAATGGTGTTTTCCGAACGACAGGTTACCGAATGTTGCTCCATATAGACCTCCGCAGTAGGTGTCACTTTCTTGCACCATAGCCGACTGCTCTTCTCTGCGACGACGGCTGGAATTTGCACGCCAGTTCCACAACAGGACTTCCACCAAGTGGTGACAGGTGGCCTTTTCAGACGACAAATGTCGTTGGCATGTCGGAAGAATCTAGGCCGGAGGAGAGAGTGTTATGGTCTGGGAATGTTATCAACGCATTTTCTGGGTGGCCTCGTCACTCTCGAAGGCACAATGTATCAGCTCGGGTATGCATTAGTCCTTGAGGGCCATGTCCACTCCTAAATGCTGCTTATTTTTCCTCCGCACGATGGCATTTACCAGTAGGACAATGCAATGTGTGACACAGCTCAAAGTGTACATACATGATTCGAAGAGCTCCAGGTTGAGCTTACCGCACTCCCCTGGCCACCAGACGTCCTGGATCTAAAGTCAATCAAAAGTCTGTAGGACAACCTCGATCTGGCTGCACCCACCATGGGCCCTCAATGGATAAACCTAGCGCAGCCAGCCGCAGCACTGCACTGGAGCCAACATAACTCCACACCCTATCGATGTCTTCCAGAACCTCACTGAGTCCTTCCTGTACGTCTCTTAGTGGACCTCTCTGCAAAGGTTGTCACATTAATGCGATTGGGCAGTGCACTACTTTAAAACCAACTGATCACGTACAAAGACAGAGGAAATTGTTCAGTTAACCTGTTGTGATTCAACATCTCTTAACAGCTTAGTCGTCGACAGGGCGATAAACCCTAATCTCTCTTCCCGTAGTGATTCAACAATAACTTGAAATGAGACTTTTATCGCTGACAGATATTTTCGACAGGCTTGCAATTCCAGTCTTGAGGACACTCACCAATCTAATGACTGAAGAAGACGTCGGTATCTTTATCAAAATTGTCGTAGAAATGTAAAAACGGTGACTGGAATGGATCTTGCAGTATACAGGATGTTACAAAAAGGTACGGCCAAACTTTCAGGAAACATTCCTCACACACAAAGAAAGAAAATATGTTATGTGGACGTGTGTCCGGAAACCATTACTTTCTATGTTAGAGCTCATTTTATTACTTCTCTTCAAATCACATTAATCATGGAATGGAAACACACAGCAACAGAACGTACCAGCGTGACTTCAAACACTTTGTTACAGGAAATGTTCGAAATGTCCCCCGTTAGCGAGGATATATGCATCCACCCTCCGTCACATGGAATCCCTGATGCGCTGATGCAGCCCTGGAGAATGGCGTATTGTATCACAGCCGTCCACAATACGAGCACGAAGAGTCTCTACATTTGGTACCGGGGTTGCGTAGACAAGAGCTTTCAAATGCCCCATAAATGAAAGTCGAGAGGGTTGAGGTCAGGAGAGCGTGGAGGCCATGGAATTGGTCCGCCTCTACCAATCCAACGGTCACCGAATCTGTTGTTGAGAAGCGTACGAACACTTCGACTGAAATGTGCAGGAGCTCCATCGTGCATGAACCACATGTTGTGTCGTACTTGTAAAGGCACATGTTCTAGCAGCACAGGTAGAGTATCCCGTATGAAATCATGATAACGTGCTCCATTGAGCGTAGGTGGACGTAACTAAAATGAACTCTAACATGGAAATTAAGCGTTTTCGGACACATGTCCACATAACATCTTTTCTTTATTTGTGAGTGAGGAATGTTTCCTGAAAGTTTGGCCGTACCTTTTGGTAACACCCTGTATAGTTATCGTGTATGGAACTCACTCGAGAGTATTGTCTCGCGTTGGTGTGGTTAGTGTTCAGTTTATTTGCTGTTCCTTCATGAATGCACCACCCGTAGGAAAGCAAGCATATAGGCTGGAATGTGTTAAAATGGTTCAAATGGCTCTAAGCACTATGGGACTTAACATCTGAGGTCTTCGGTCCCCTAGACTTAGAACTACTTCAACTTAACTAACCTATTTAAGCCTAACTAACCTAAGGACGTCACACACATCCAAGCCCCAGGCAGGATTCGAACCTGCGACCGCAGCAGCAGCGCAGTTCCGGAATGAAGTGCCTAGAACCCCATCGGTCACGCGGCCGACCTGGAATTAGTACTTGTAACTCGGAGAAATAGCACTCAGGCAAAGTTGGTTCATTTCTGATTCTGTGTTAGGTTACCAGGAGATGGGGAATGAGTGAGTGAGTGAGTGAGTGTGTTAGTTAGATGTTCTAGCGATCATTTTAATGATTCTTTTATAGAAATGATGTGAAACGAGTCAGTTTACAGCATATGTACACATGATTATTGTTAATATTAGCCGGCCGCGGTGGTCTAGCGGTTCTAGGCGCTCAGTCCGGAACCGCGCTACTGCTACGGTCGCAGGTTCGAATCCTGCCTCGGGCATGGATGTGTGTGATGTCCTTAGGTTAGTTAGGTTTAAGTAGTTCTAAGTTCTAGGGGACTGATGACCACAGATTTTAAGTCCCATAGTGCTCAGAGCCATTTGAACCATTTGAACTTGTTAATATTAATGAACATATTTTTAGTCCTACTCATGCAACTAAACTTTTTTTGTGAAAGGATCTCTGCTATTCATTGTTCTGTCTAGTCTAAATCAGTTATTTGGTATGGTAATGAATTCAGCACTGAATATATACCACCAGATTCAGAGGCATCCAGTTCTGGTCACTGGCTTTCTTACTTTCATGTTATTCTATTACTTTACAATTAACAGTTACTTGTATTTGGATGCATTTACCAGCATAAAGTGCATAATGAACACAATGGTGGTTGATAAATTCTACATTGTTAGGTAGCGTGATAAAACAGCTTCGTAGACCAAGAAATGGCAATAAAAATAAAAAAACTCCAAGCAACATTTTTCATGTGACCATTGATGGAAGAAGTGAAATACGAGCGCGCGTTGAAATTAAATGCCTCCGATTTTTTTTATTTGAAAACTCATAAGGATTTTCAAATAAAACAAACATTATTAATAGTGTACGTTTTTATCCTTTGCCCGCATCTCGTGGTCGTGCGGTAGCGTTCTCGCTTCCCACGCCCGGGTTCCGGGTTCGATTCCCGGCGGGGTCAGGGATTTTCTCTGCCTCGTGATGGCTGGGTGTTCGGTGATGTCCTTAGGTTAGTTAGGTTTAAGTAGTTCTAAGTTCTAGGGGACTGATGACCATAGATGTTAAGTCCCATAGTGCTCAGAGCCATTTGGACCATTTTTTTTTTTTTTTTTATCCTTCATGACTACTTATTTGCAGCCCTCTTCCGCTAGAGGTCTCCGAACTGTAGTGTAACATGACGTTGTGTAACATAATTATGTCGGTGCCTGAGAAACAGTGTGCGTTAATAGAGTTTCCAATTCTAACAGTTCGTCCAAATACGGAGCACTCACTCCTTCAGCACATCAGTGCCAGAACACACACAAGTGCTGTCTCATCTGCAACAACTCGACCACTTGGGGTCTCAGTCATCGAACTTCCTGCATAGTCTCCCGACTTGGCCCCATTCGATATCATCCTTTTCCCAAACTTAAAGAACACCTTCGAGGACATCACTTTGATAGTGACGAAGCAGTGCAAGCAGAGGTGAGATTGTGGCTCTGTCAACAAAGTCAAACATTCGACAATAACGATATCAACAAATTGGTCTTTCAGTGGGAGAAAGTGTTCGTCTTCAGGATAAATGATGAGAAATAAACGTGTAGACATGAAGATTAACATTATAAGTTAATGCCGTTTGTTATACTTATGAAGCTCCCGAGTGTTTCAGGTACTTCTAGAGCAGCTTGCTTCACACACTCATACACTCACACACTCACGCGCTCACGCGGCCGCGCGCTCCCACACTCGCACTCGCACTCGCGCTCCGCACGCACTCGCGCACGCACTCGCGCACGCGCACGTACTCGCACTCGCGCACGCACTCGCGAACGCACTCGCACTCGCGCACGCACTCGCGCACGCACTCACGCAATCACGCACGCGCTCCCGCACGCACTCGCGAACGCGATCCCGCACGCACTCGCGTACGCGCTCGCGCACGACCTCACACTCGCGCACGCACTCGCGCAAGCGCTCCCGCACGCACTCGCGCACGCACACGCGCACCCGCTCCCGCACGCACTCCCGCACGCACTCGCGCCCACACTCGCACACGCACTCGCGCACGCGCTCCCACGCGCACTCACGCGCACACTCGCGCACGCACTCTTGCCCACACTCGCACACGCACTCGCGCACCCGCTCCCACGCGCACTCACGCGCACACTCACGCACGCACTCTTGCCCACACTCGCACACTTACTCGCGCACGCGCTCCCACGCGCACTCACGCGCACACTCACGCACGCACTCTTGCCCACACTCGCACACGCACTCGCGCACGCGCTCCCGCACGCACTCGCGCACGCACTCGCACTCGCGCACGCACTCGGGCACGCACTCGCGCCCACACTCGCACACGCACTCGCGCACCCGCTCCCACGCGCACACTCGCGCACGCACTCTTGCCCACACTCGCACACGCACTCGCGCACCCGCTCCCACGCGCACTCACGCGCACACTCGCGCACGCACTCTTGCCCACACTCGCACACGCACTCGCGCACGCGCTCCCGCACGCACTCGCGCACGCACTCGCACTCGCGCACGCACTCGCGCACGCACTCGCGCCCACACTCGCACACGCACCCGCGCACCCGCTCCCACGCGCACTCACGCGCACACTCGCGCACGCACTCTTGCCCACACTCGCACACGCACTCGCGCACGCGTTCCCGCACGCACTCGCGCACGCACTCGCACTCGCGCACGCACTCTTGCCCACACTCGCACACGCATTCGCGCACCCGCTCCCACGCGCACTCACGCGCACACTCGCGCACGCACTCTTGCCCACACTCGCACACTTACTCGCGCAAACGCTCCCGCACGCACTCGCGCACGCACTCGCACTCCGGCACGCACTCGCGCACGCACTCGCGCCCACACTCGCACACGCACTCGCGCACCCGCTCCCACGCGCACTCACGCGCACACTCGCGCACGCACTCTTGCCCACACTCGCACACGCACTCGCGCACGCGCTCCCGCACGCACTCGCGCACGCACTCGCGCTCGCGCACGCACTCGCAAACGCACTCGCACTCGCGCCCACACTCGCACACGCACTCGCGCACCCGCTCCCACGCGCACTCACGCGCACACTCGCGCACGCACTCTTGCCCACACTCGCACACGCACTCGCGCACGCGCTCCCGCACGCACTCGCGCACGCACTCGCACTCGCGCACGCACTCGCGCACGCACTCTTGCCCACACTCGCACTCGCACTCGCGCACGCGCTCCCACGCGCACTCACGCGCACACTCGCGCACGCACTCTTGCCCACACTCGCACACGCACTCGCGCACGCGCTCCCGCACGCACTCGCGCACGCACTCGCACTCGCGCACGCACTCGCGCACGCACTCGCGCCCACACTCGCACACGCACTCGCGCACCCGCTCCCACGCGCACTCACGCGCACACTCGCGCACGCACTCTTGCCCACACTCGCACACGCACTCGCGCACCCGCTCTCGCACGCACTCCCGCACGCACTTGCGCCCACACTCGCACTCGCGCTCGCGCACGCACTCGCAAACGCACTCGCACTCGCGCCCACACTCGCACACGCACTCGCGCACCCGCTCCCACGCGCACTCACGCGCACACTCGCGCACGCACTCTTGCCCACACTCGCACACGCACTCGCGCACGCGCTCCCGCACGCACTCGCGCACGCACTCGCGCTCGCGCACGCACTCGCAAACGCACTCGCACTCGCGCCCACACTCGCACACGCACTCGCGCACCCGCTCCCACGCGCACTCACGCGCACACTCGCGCACGCACTCTTGCCCACACTCGCACACGCACTCGCGCACGCGCTCCCGCACGCACTCGCGCACGCACTCGCACTCGCGCACGCACTCGCGCACGCACTCTTGCCCACACTCGCACTCGCACTCGCGCACGCGCTCCCACGCGCACTCACGCACACACTCGCGCACGCACTCTTGCCCACACTCGCACACGCACTCGCGCACGCGCTCCCGCACGCACTCGCGCACGCACTCGCACTCGCGCACGCACTCGCGCACGCACTCTTGCCCACACTCGCACACGCACTGGCGCACGCGCTCCCGCACGCACTCGCGCACTCACTCGCACTCGCGCACGCACTCGCGCCCACACTCGCACACGCACTCGCGCAGCCGCTCCCACGCGCACTCACGCGCACACTCGCGCACGCACTCTTGCCCACACTCGCACACGCATTCGCGCACGCGCTCCCACGCGCACTCACGCGCACACTCGCGCACGCACTCTTGCCCACACTCGCACACGCACTCGCGCACGCGCTCCCGCACGCACTCGCGCACGCACTCGCACTCGCGCACGCACTCGCGCACGCACTCTTGCCCACACTCGCACTCGCACTCGCGCACGCGCTCCCACGCGCACTCACGCACACACTCGCGCACGCACTCTTGCCCACACTCGCACACGCACTCGCGCACGCGCTCCCGCACGCACTCGCGCACGCACTCGCACTCGCGCACGCACTCGCGCACGCACTCTTGCCCACACTCGCACACGCACTGGCGCACGCGCTCCCGCACGCACTCGCGCACTCACTCGCACTCGCGCACGCACTCGCGCCCACACTCGCACACGCACTCGCGCAGCCGCTCCCACGCGCACTCACGCGCACACTCGCGCACGCACTCTTGCCCACACTCGCACACGCATTCGCGCACGCGCTCCCACGCGCACTCACGCGCACACTCGCGCACGCACTCTTGCCCACACTCGCACACGCACTCGCGCACGCGCTCCCGCACGCACTCGCGCACGCACTCGCACTCGCGCACGCACTCGCGCACGCACTCGCGCCCACACTCGCACACGCACTCGCGCACCCGCTCCCACGCGCACTCACGCGCACACTCGCGCACGCACTCTTGCCCACACTCGCACACGCACTCGCGCACCCGCTCTCGCACGCACTCCCGCACGCACTTGCGCCCACACTCGCACTCGCGCTCGCGCACGCACTCGCAAACGCACTCGCACTCGCGCCCACACTCGCACACGCACTCGCGCACCCGCTCCCACGCGCACTCACGCGCACACTCGCGCACGCACTCTTGCCCACACTCGCACACGCACTCGCGCACGCGCTCCCGCACGCACTCGCGCACGCACTCGCGCTCGCGCACGCACTCGCAAACGCACTCGCACTCGCGCCCACACTCGCACACGCACTCGCGCACCCGCTCCCACGCGCACTCACGCGCACACTCGCGCACGCACTCTTGCCCACACTCGCACACGCACTCGCGCACGCGCTCCCGCACGCACTCGCGCACGCACTCGCACTCGCGCACGCACTCGCGCACGCACTCTTGCCCACACTCGCACACGCACTGGCGCACGCGCTCCCGCACGCACTCGCGCACTCACTCGCACTCGCGCACGCACTCGCGCACGCACTCTTGCCCACACTCGCACACGCACTGGCGCACGCGCTCCCGCACGCACTCGCGCACTCACTCGCACTCGCGCACGCACTCGCGCCCACACTCGCACACGCACTCGCGCAGCCGCTCCCACGCGCACTCACGCGCACACTCGCGCACGCACTCTTGCCCACACTCGCACACGCATTCGCGCACCCGCTCCCACGCGCACTCACGCGCACACTCGCGCACGCACTCTTGCCCACACTCGCACACTTACTCGCGCAAACGCTCCCGCACGCACTCGCGCTCGCGCACGCACTCGCACTCGCACTCGCACTCGCGCACGCGCTCCCACGCGCACTCACGCACACACTCGCGCACGAACTCTTGCCCACACTCGCACACGCACTCGCGCACGCGCTCCCGCACGCACTCGCGCACGCACTCGCACTCGCGCACGCACTCGCGCACGCACTCTTGCCCACACTCGCACACGCACTGGCGCACGCGCTCCCGCACGCACTCGCGCACTCACTCGCACTCGCGCACGCACTCGCGCCCACACTCGCACACGCACTCGCGCAGCCGCTCCCACGCGCACTCACGCGCACACTCGCGCACGAACTCTTGCCCACACTCGCACTCGCACTCGCGCACGCGCTCCCACGCGCACTCACGCACACACTCGCGCACGCACTCTTGCCCACACTCGCACACGCACTCGCGCACGCGCTCCCGCACGCACTCGCGCACGCACTCGCACTCGCGCACGCACTCGCGCACGCACTCTTGCCCACACTCGCACACGCACTGGCGCACGCGCTCCCGCACGCACTCGCGCACTCACTCGCACTCGCGCACGCACTCGCGCCCACACTCGCACACGCACTCGCGCAGCCGCTCCCACGCGCACTCACGCGCACACTCGCGCACGCACTCTTGCCCACACTCGCACACGCATTCGCGCACCCGCTCCCACGCGCACTCACGCGCACACTCGCGCACGCACTCTTGCCCACACTCGCACACTTACTCGCGCAAACGCTCCCGCACGCACTCGCGCACGCACTCGCACTCGCGCACGCACTCGCGCACGCACTCGCGCACGCACTCGCGCCCACACTCGCACACGCACTCGCGCACCCGCTCCCACGCGCACTCACGCGCACACTCGCGCACGCACTCTTGCCCACACTCGCACACGCATTCGCGCAGCCGCTCCCACACGCACTCACGCGCACACTCGCGCACGCACTCTTGCCCACACTCCCACACGCACTCGCGCACGCACTCACGCACGCACTCGCGCTCGCGCACGCACTCGCAAACGCACTCGCACTCGCGCCCACACTCGCACACGCACTCGCGCACCCGCTCCCACGCGCACTCACGCGCACACTCGCGCACGCACTCTTGCCCACACTCGCACACGCACTCGCGCACGCGCTCCCGCACGCACTCGCGCACGCACTCGCACTCGCGCACGCACTCGCGCACGCACTCTTGCCCACACTCGCACACGCACTGGCGCACGCGCTCCCGCACGCACTCGCGCACGCACTCGCTCTCGCGCACGCACTCGCGCCCACACTCGCACACGCACTCGCGCAGCCGCTCCCACGCGTACTCACGCGCACACTCGCGCACGCACTCTTGCCCACACTCGCACACGCATTCGCGCACCCGCTCCCACGCGCACTCACGCGCACACTCGCGCACGCACTCTTGCCCACACTCGCACACTTACTCGCGCAAACGCTCCCGCACGCACTCGCGCACGCACTCGCACTCGCGCACGCACTCGCGCACGCACTCGCGCACGCACTCGCGCCCACACTCGCACACGCACTCGCGCACCCGCTCCCACGCGCACTCACGCGCACACTCGCGCACGCACTCTTGCCCACACTCGCACACGCACTCGCGCACGCGCTCCCGCACGCACTCGCGCACGCACTCGCACTCGCGCACGCACTCGCGCACGCACTCGCGCCCACACTCGCACACGCACCCGCGCACCCGCTCCCACGCGCACTCACGCGCACACTCGCGCACGCACTCTTGCCCACACTCGCACACGCACTCGCGCACGCGTTCCCGCACGCACTCGCGCACGCACTCGCACTCGCGCACGCACTCTTGCCCACACTCGCACACGCATTCGCGCACCCGCTCCCACGCGCACTCACGCGCACACTCGCGCACGCACTCTTGCCCACACTCGCACACTTACTCGCGCAAACGCTCCCGCACACACTCGCGCACGCACTCGCACTCCGGCACGCACTCGCGCACGCACTCGCGCCCACACTCGCACACGCACTCGCGCACCCGCTCCCACGCGCACTCACGCGCACACTCGCGCACGCACTCTTGCCCACACTCGCACACTTACTCGCGCAAACGCTCCCGCACGCACTCGCGCACGCACTCGCACTCGCGCACGCACTCGCGCACGCACTCGCGCACGCACTCGCGCCCACACTCGCTCACGAACTCGCGCACCCGCTCCCACGCGCACTCACGCGCACACTCGCGCACGCACTCTTGCCCACACTCGCACACGCACTCGCGCACGCGCTCCCGCACGCACTCGCGCACGCACTCGCACTCGCGCACGCACTCGCGCACGCACTCGGGCCCACACTCGCACACGCACCCGCGCACCCGCTCCGACGCGCACTCACGCGCACACTCGCGCACGCACTCTTGCCCACACTCGCACACGCACTCGCGCACGCGTTCCCGCACGCACTCGCGCACGCACTCGCACTCGCGCACGCACTCTTGCCCACACTCGCACACGCATTCGCGCACCCGCTCCCACGCGCACTCACGCGCACACTCGCGCACGCACTCTTGCCCACACTCGCACACTTACTCGCGCAAACGCTCCCGCACACACTCGCGCACGCGCTCGCACTCCGGCACGCACTCGCGCACGCACTCGCGCCCACACTCGCACACGCACTCGCGCACCCGCTCCCACGCGCACTCACGCGCACACTCGCGCACGCACTCTTGCCCACACTCGCACACGCACTCGCGCACGCGCTCCCGCACGCACTCGCGCACGCACTCGCACTCGCGCACACACTCGCGCACGCACTCTTGCCCACACTCGCACACGCACTCGCGCACGCGCTCCCGCACGCACTCGCGCCCACACTCGCACACGCACTCGCGCAGCCGCTCCCACGCGCACTCACGCGCACACCCGCGCACGCACTCTTGCCCACACTCGCACACGCATTCGCGCACCCGCTCCCACGCGCACTCACGCGCACACTCGCGCACGCACTCTTGCCCACACTCGCACACTTACTCGCGCACGCGCTCCCGCACGCACTCGCGCACGCACTCGCACTCGCGCACGCACTCGCGCACGCACTCGCGCCCACACTCGCACACGCACCCGCGCACCCACTCGCACACGCACCCGCGCACCCGCTCCCACGCGCACTCACGCGCACACTCGCGCACGCACTCTTGCCCACACTCGCACACGCACTCGCGCACGCGTTCCCGCACGCACTCGCGCACGCACTCGCACTCGCGCACGCACTCTTGCCCACACTCGCACACGCATTCGCGCACCCGCTCCCACGCGCACTCACGCGCACACTCGCGCACGCACTCTTGCCCACACTCGCACACTTACTCGCGCAAACGCTCCCGCACACACTCGCGCACGCACTCGCACTCCGGCACGCACTCGCGCACGCACTCGCGCCCACACTCGCACACGCACTCGCGCACCCGCTCCCACGCGCACTCACGCGCACACTCGCGCACGCACTCTTGCCCACACTCGCACACGCACTCGCGCACGCGCTCCCGCACGCACTCGCACTCGCGCACGCACTCGCGCACGCACTCGCGCCCACACTCGCACACGCACTCGCGCACCAGCTCCCACGCGCACTCACGCGCACACTCGCGCACGCAATCTTGCCCACACTCGCACACGCACTCGCGCACCCGCTCCCGCACGCACTCGCACTCGCGCACGCACTCCCGCACGCACTCGCGCCCACACTCGCACTCGCGCTCGCGCACGCACTCGCGCACGCACTCGCGCCCACACTCGCACACGCACTCGCGCACCAGCTCCCACGCGCACTCACGCGCACACTCGCGCACGCACTCTTGCCCACACTCGCACACGCACTCGCGCACGCGCTCCCGCACGCACTCGCACTCGCGCACGCACTCGCGCACGCACTCGCGCCCACACTCGCACACGCACTCGCGCACCAGCTCCCACGCGCACTCACGCGCACACTCGCGCACGCAATCTTGCCCACACTCGCACACGCACTCGCGCACCCGCTCCCGCACGCACTCGCACTCGCGCACGCACTCCCGCACGCACTCGCGCCCACACTCGCACTCGCGCTCGCGCACGCACTCGCAAACGCACTCGCACTCGCGCCCACACTCGCACACGCACTCGCGCACCCGCTCCCACGCGCACACTCGCGCACGCACTCTTGCCCACACTCGCACACGCACTCGCGCACCCGCTCTCGCACGCACTCGCGCACGCACTCGCACTCGCGCACGCACTCGCGCACGCACTCTTGCCCACACTCGCACACGCACTGGCGCACGCGCTCCCGCACGCACTCGCGCACGCACTCGCACTCGCGCACGCACTCGCGCCCACACTCGCACACGCACTCGCGCAGCCGCTCCCACGCGCACTCACGCGCACACTCGCGCACGCACTCTTGCCCACACTCGCACACGCATTCGCGCACCCGCTCCCACGCGCACTCACGCGCACACTCGCGCACGCACTCTTGCCCACTCTCGCACACTTACTCGCGCAAACGCTCCCGCACGCACTCGCGCACGCACTCGCACTCGCGCACGCACTCGCGCACGCACTCGCGCACGCACTCGCGCCCACACTCGCACACGCACTCGCGCACCCGCTCCCACGCGCACTCACGCGCACACTCGCGCACGCACTCTTGCCCACACTCGCACACGCACTCGCGCACGCGCTCCCGCACGCACTCGCGCACGCACTCGCACTCGCGCACGCACTCGCGCACGCACTCGCGCCCACACTCGCACACGCACCCGCGCACCCGCTCCCACGCGCACTCACGCGCACACTCGCGCACGCACTCTTGCCCACACTCGCACACGCACTCGCGCACGCGTTCCCGCACGCACTCGCGCACGCACTCGCACTCGCGCACGCACTCTTGCCCACACTCGCACACGCATTCGCGCACCCGCTCCCACGCGCACTCACGCGCACACTCGCGCACGCACTCTTGCCCACACTCGCACACTTACTCGCGCAAACGCTCCCGCACGCACTCGCGCACGCACTCGCACTCCGGCACGCACTCGCGCACGCACTCGCGCCCACACTCGCACACGCATTCGCGCACGCGCTCCCGCACGCACTCGCGCACGCACTCGCACTCGCGCACGCACTCGCGCACGCACTCTTGCCCACACTCGCACACGCATTCGCGCACGCGCTCCCACGCGCACTCACGCGCACACTCGCGCACGCACTCTTGCCCACACTCGCACACGCACTCGCGCACGCGCTCCCGCACGCACTCGCGCACGCACTCGCACTCGCGCACGCACTCGCGCACGCACTCGCGCCCACACTCGCACACGCACCCGCGCACCCGCTCCCACGCGCACTCACGCGCACACTCGCGCACGCACTCTTGCCCACACTCGCACACGCACTCGCGCACGCGTTCCCGCACGCACTCGCGCACGCACTCGCACTCGCGCACGCACTCGCGCACGCACTCGCGCCCACACTCGCACACGCACCCGCGCACCCGCTCCCACGCGCACTCACGCGCACACTCGCGCACGCACTCTTGCCCACACTCGCACACGCACTGGCGCACGCGCTCCCGCACGCACTCGCGCACGCACTCGCACTCGCGCACGCACTCGCGCCCACACTCGCACACGCATTCGCGCACCCGCTCCCACGCGCACTCACGCGCACACTCGCGCACGCACTCTTGCCCACACTCGCACACTTACTCGCGCAAACGCTCCCGCACGCACTCGCGCACGCACTCGCACTCCGGCACGCACTCGCGCACGCACTCTTGCCCACACTCGCACACGCACTCGCGCACGCGCTCCCGCACGCACTCGCGCACGCACTCGCACTCGCGCACGCACTCGCGCACGCACTCGCGCCCACACTCGCACACGCATTCGCGCACCCGCTCCCACGCGCACTCACGCGCACACTCGCGCACGCACTCTTGCCCACACTCGCACACGCACTGGCGCACGCGCTCCCGCACGCACTCGCGCACGCACTCGCACTCGCGCACGCACTCGCGCCCACACTCGCACACGCACTCGCGCAGCCGCTCCCACGCGCACTCACGCGCACACTCGCGCACGCACTCTTGGACACACTCGCACACGCATTCGCGCACCCGCTCCCACGCGCACTCACGCGCACACTCGCGCACGCACTCTTGCCCACACTCGCACACTTACTCGCGCAAACGCTCCCGCACGCACTCGCGCACGCACTCGCACTCGCGCACGCACTCGCGCACGCACTCGCGCCCACACTCGCACACGCACTCGCGCACCCGCTCCCACGCGCACTCACGCGCACACTCGCGCACGCACTCTTGCCCACACTCGCACACGCACTCGCGCACGCGCTCCCGCACGCACTCGCGCACGCACTCGCACTCGCGCACGCACTCGCGCACGCACTCGCGCCCACACACTCACACGCACTCGCGCACCCGCTCCCACGCGCACTCACGCGCACACTCGCGCACGCACTCTTGCCCACACTCGCACACGCACTCGCGCACGCGCTCCCGCACGCACTCGCACTCGCGCACGCACTCGCGCACGCACTCGCGCCCACACTCGCACACGCACTCGCGCAGCCGCTCCCACGCGCACTCACGCGCACACTCGCGCACGCACTCTTGCCCACACTCGCACACGCATTCGCGCACCCGCTCCCACGCGCACTCACGCGCACACTCGCGCACGCACTCTTGCCCACACTCGCACACGCACTCGCGCACGCGCTCCCGCACTCACTCGCGCACGCACTCGCACTCGCGCACGCACTCGCGCACGCACTCGCGCCCACACTCGCACACGCACTCGCGCACCCGCTCCCACGCGCACTCACGCGCACACTCGCGCACGCACTCTTGCCCACACTCGCACACGCACTCGCGCACGCGCTCCCGCACGCACTCGCGCACGCACTCGCACTCGCGCACGCACTTGCGCACGCACTCTTGCCCACACTCGCACACGCACTGGCGCACGCTCTCCCGCACGCACTCGCGCACGCACTCGCACACGCACTCGCGCACCCGCTCCCACGCGCACTCACGCGCACACTCGCGCACGCACTCTTGCCCACACTCGCACACGCACTCGCGCACGCACTCGCGCACGCACTCGCACTCGCACTCGCACTCGCGCACGCACTCGCGCACGCACTCTTGCCCACACTCGCACACGCACTGGCGCACGCGCTCCCGCACGCACTCGCGCACGCACTCGCACACGCACTCGCGCACCCGCTCCCACGCGCACTCACGCGCACACTCGCGCACGCACTCTTGCCCACATTCGCACACGCACTCGCCCACGCGCTCCCGCGCGCACTCGCGCACGCACTCGCACTCGCGCACGCACTCGCGCCCACACTCGCACACGCACTCGTGCACACGCTCCCACGCGCACTCACGCGCACACTCGCGCACGCACTCTTGCCCACACTCGCACACGCACTCGCGCAAGCGCTCCCGCACGCACTCGCGCACGCACTCGCCCCCACACTCGCACACGCTTTCGCGCACCCTCTCCCACTCGCACTCACGCCCACACTCGCGCACGCACTCTTGCCCACACTCGCACACGCACTCGCGCACACGCTCCCGCACGCACTCGCGCACGCACTCGCACTCGCGCACGCACTCGCGCACGCACTCGCGCCCACACTCGCACACGCATTCGCGCACCCGCTCCCACGCGGACTCACGCGCACACTCGCGCACGCACTCTTGCCCACACTCGCACACGCACTCGCGCACGCGCTCCCGCACGCACTCGCGCACGCACTCGCACTCGCGCACGCACTCGCGGACGCACTCGCGCCCACACTCGCACACGCACTCGCGCACCCGCTCCCACGCGCACTCACGCGCACACTCGCGCACGCACTCTTGCCCACACTCGCACACGCATTCGCGCACCCGCTCCCACGCGCACTCACGCGCACACTCGCGCACGCACTCTTGCCCACACTCGCACACTTACTCGCGCAAACGCTCCCGCACGCACTCGCGCACGCACTCGCACTCCGGCACGCACTCGCGCACGCACTCGCGCCCACACTCGCACTCGCGCACGCACTCGCGCACGCACTCGCACACGCACTCGCGCAGCCGCTCCCACGTGCACTCACGCGCACATTCGCGCACGCGCTCTTGCCCACACTCGCACACGCACTCGCGCACGCGCTCCCGCACGCACTCGCGCACGCACTCGTACTCGCGCACGCACTCGCGCACGCACTCGCGCCCACACTCGCACTCGCGCACGCACTCGCGCACGCACTCGCACTCGCACTCGCGCAGCCGCTCCCACGTGCACTCACGCGCACACTCGCTCACGCGCTCTTGCCCACACTCGCACACGCACTCGCGCACGCGCTCCCTCACGCACTCACGCACGCACTCGCACTCGCGCACGCACTCGCGCACGCACTCGCGCCCACACTCGCACTCGCGCACGCACTCGCGCACGCACTCGCACACGCACTCGCGCAGCCGCTCCCACGTGCACTCACGCGCACACTCGCGCACGCGCTCTTGCCCACACTCGCACACGCACTCGCGCACGCGCTCCCGCACGCACTCGCGCACGCACTCGCACTCGCGCACGCACTCGCGCACGCACTCGCGCCCACACTCGCACTCGCGCACGCACTCTTGCCCACACTCGCACACGCACTCGCGCAGCCGATCCCACGTGCACTCACGCGCACACTCGCGCACGCGCTCTTGCCCACACTCGCACACGCACTCGCGCACGCGCTCCCGCACGCACTCGCGCACGCACTCGCACTCGCGCACGCACTCGCGCACGCACTCGCGCCCACACTCGCACTCGCGCACGCACTCGCGCACGCCCTCGCACTCGCGCACGCACTCGCGCACGCACTCTTGCCCACACTCGCACACGCACTGGCGCACGTGCTCCCGCATGCACTCGCGCACGCACTCGCACACGCACTCGCGCACCCGCTCCCACGCGCACTCACGCGCACACTCGCGCACGTACTCTTGCCCACACTCGCACACGCACTCGCGCACGCACTCCCGCACGCACTCGCGCACGCACTCGCACTCGCGCACGCACTCGCGCACGCACTCGCGCCCACACTCGCACACGCACTCGCGCACCCGCTCCCACGCGCACTCACGCGCACAGTCGCGCACACACTCTTGCCCACACTCGCACACGCACTCGCCCACGCGCTCCCGCACGCACTCGCACTCGCGCACGCACTCGCGCACGCACTCGCGCCCACACTCGCACACGCACTCGCGCACACGCTCCCACGCGCACTCACGCGCACATTCGCGCACGCACTCTTGCCCACACTCGCACACGCACTCGCGCAAGCGCTCCCACACGCACTCGCGCACGCACTCGCGCCCACACTCGCACACGCTTTACCGCACCCGCACCCACGCGCACTCACGCCCACACTCGCGCACGCACTCTTGCCCACAATCGCACACGCACTCGCGCACACGCTCCCGCACGCACTCGCGCACGCACTCGCACTCGCGCACGCACTCGCGCACGCACTCGCGCCCACACTCGCACACGCATTCGCGCACCCGCTCCCACGCGCACTCACGCGCACACTCGCGCACGCACTCTTGCCCACACTCGCACACGCACTCGCGCACGCGCTCCCGCACGCACTCGCACTCGCGCACGCACTCGCGCACGCACTCGCGCCCACACTCGCACACGCACTCGCGCAGCCGCTCCCACGTGCACTCACGCGCACACTCGCGCACGCACTCTTGCCCACACTCGCACACGCACTCGCGCACCTGCTCCCACGCGCGCTCACGCGCACACCCGCGCACGCGCTCTTGCCCACACTCGCACACGCACTCGCTCACGCGCTCCCGCACGCACTCGCGCACGCACTCGCACTCGCGCACGCACTCGCGCACGCACTCGCGCCCACACTCGCACTCGCGCACGCACTCGCGCACGCACTCGCACACGCACTCGCGCAGCCGCTCCCACGTGCACTCACGCGCACACTCGCGCACGCGCTCTTGCCCACACTCGCACACGCACTCGCGCACGCGCTCCCGCACGCACTCGCGCACGCACTCGCACTCGCGCACGCACTCGCGCCCACACTCGCACTCGCGCATGCACTCGCGCACGCACTCGCACACGCACTCGCGCAGCCGCTCCCACGTGCACTCACGCGCACACTCGCGCACGCGCTCTTGCCCACACTCGCACACGCACTCGCGCACGCGCTCCCGCACGCACTCGCGCACGCACTCGCACTCGCGCACGCACTCGCGCACGCACTCGCGCACGCACTCGCGCCCACACTCGCACTCGCGCACGCACTCTTGCCCACACTCGCACACGCACTCGCGCAGCCGCTCCCACGTGCACTCACGCGCACACTCGCGCACGCGCTCTTGCCCACACTCGCACACGCACTCGCGCACGCGCTCCCGCACGCACTCGCGCACGCACTCGCACTCGCGCACGCACTCGCGCACGCACTCGCGCCCACACTCGCACTCGCGCACGCACTCGCGCACGCACTCGCACACGCACTCGCGCAGCCGCTCCCACGTGCACTCACGCGCACACTCGCGCACGCGCTCTTGCCCACACTCGCACACGCACTCGCGCACGCGCTCCCGCACGCACTCGCGCACGCACTCGCACTCGCGCACGCACTCGCGCACGCACTCGCGCCCACACTCGCACTCGCGCACGCACACTTGCCCACACTCGCACACGCACTCGCGCAGCCGCTCCCACGTGCACTCACGCGCACATTCGCGCACGCGCTCTTGCCCACACTCGCACACGCACTCGCGCACGCGCTCCCGCACGCACTCGCGCACGCACTCGCACTCGCGCACGCACTCCCGCCCACACTCGCACTCGCGAACGCACTCGCGCACGCACTCGCACTCGCGCACGCACTCTTGCCCACACTCGCACACGCACTGGCGCACGCGCTCCCGCACGCACTCGCGCACGCACTCGCACACGCACTCGCGCCCCCGCTCCCACGCGCACTCACGCGCACACTCGCGCACGCTCTTTTGCCCACACTCGCACACGCACTCGCGCACGCACTCCCGCACGCACTCGCGCACGCACTCGCACTCGCGCACGCACTCGCGCACGCACTCGCGCCCACACTCGCACACGCACTCGCGCACCCGCTCCCACGCGCACTCACGCGCACAGTCGCGCACACACTCTTGCCCACACTCGCACACGCACTCGCCCACGCGCTCCCGCACGCACTCGCACTCGCGCACGCACTCGCGCACGCACTCGCGCCCACACTCGCACACGCACTCGCGCACACGCTCACACGCGCACTCACGCGCACACTCGCGCACGCACTCTTGCCCACACTCGCACACGCACTCGCGCACGCGCTCGCGCACGCACTCGCGCACGCACTCGCGCCCACACTCGCACACGCACTCGCGCACCCGCTCCCACGCGTACTCACGCGCACACTCGCGCACGCACTCTAGCCCACACTCGCACACGCACTCGCGCACGCGCTCCCGCACGCACTCGCGCACGCACTCGCACTCGCGCACGCACTCGCGCACGCACTCGCGCCCACACTCGCACACGCATTCGCGCACCCGCTCCCACGCGCACTCACGCGCACACTCGCGCACGCACTCTTGCCCACACTCGCACACGCACTCGCGCACGCGCTCCCGCACGCACTCGCGCACGCACTCGCACTCGCGCACGCACTCGCGCACGCACTCGCGCCCACACTCGCACACGCACTCGCGCACCCGCTCCCACGCGCACACTCGCGCACGCACTCTTGCCCACACTCGCACACGCACTCGCCCACGCGCTCCCGCACGCACTCGCGCACGCACTCGCACTCGCGCACGCACTCGCGCACGCACTCGAGCCCACACTCGCACACGCACTCGCGCACACGCTCCCACGCGCACTCACGCGCACACTCGCGCACGCACTCTTGCCCACACTCGCACACGCACTCGCGCACGCGCTCCCGCACGCACTCGCGCACGCACTCGCGCCCACACTCGCACACGCACTCGCGCACGCGCTCCCGCACGCACTCGCGCACGCACTCGCACTCGCGCACGCACTCGCGCACGCACTCGCGCCCACACTCGCGCACCCGCTCCCACGCGCACTCACGCGCACACTCGCGCACGCACTCTTGCCCACACTCGCACACGCACTCGCGCACGCGCTCTCGCACGCACTCGCGCACACACTCGCACTCGCGCACGCACTCGCGCACGCACTCGCGCCCACACTCGCACACGCACTCGCGCACCCGCTCCCACGCGCACTCACGCGCACACTCGCGCACGCACTCTTGCCCACACTCGCACACGCACTCGCGCACGCGCTCCCGCACGCAATCGCACTCGCGCACGCACTCGCGCCCACACTCTCACACGCACTCGCGCACCCGCTCCCACGCGCACTCACGCGCACACTCGCGCACGTACTCTTGCCCACACTCGCACACGCACTCGCGCACGCGCTCCCGCACGCACTCGCGCACGCACTCGCACTCGCGCACGCACTCGCGCACGCACTCGCGCCCACACTCGCACACGCACTCGCGCACCCGCTCCCACGCGCACTCACGCGCACACTCGCGCACGCACTCTTGCCCACACTCGCACACGCACTCGCGCACGCGCTCCCGCACGCACTCGCGCACGCACTCGCACACGCACTCGCGCACCCGCTCCCACGCGCACTCACGCGCACACTCGCGCACGCACTCTTGCCCACATTCGCACACGCACTCGCGCACTCACTCCCGCACGCACTCGCGCACGCACTCGCACTCGCGCACGCACTCGCGCACGCACTCGCGCCCACCCTCGCACACGCACTCGCGCACCCGCTCCCACGCGCACTCACGCGCACACTCGCGCACACACTCTTGCCCACACTCGCACACGCACTCGCCCACGCGCTCCCGCACGCACTCGCGCACGCACTCGCACTCAAGCATGCACTCGCGCCCACACTCGCACACGCACTCGCGCACACGCTCCCACGCGCACTCACGCGCACACTCGCGCACGCACTCTTGCCCACACTCGCACACGCACTCGCGCACGCGCTCCCGCACGCACTCGCGCACGCACTCGCGCCCACACTCGCACACGCTTTCGCGCACCCGCTCCCACGCGCACTCACGCGCACACTCGCGCACGCACTCTTGCCCACACTCGCACACGCACTCGCGCACACGCTCCCGACGCACTCGCGCACGCACTCGCACTCGCGCACGCACTCGCGCACGCACTCGCGCCCACACTCGCACACGCATTCGCGCACCCGCTCCCACGCGCACTCACGCGCACACTGGCGCACGCACTCTTGCCCACACTCGCACACGCACTTGCGCACGCGCTCCCGCACGCACTCGCGCACGCACTCGCACTCGCGCACGCACTCGCGCACGCACTCGCGCCCACACTCGCACACGCACTCGCGCACCCGCTCCCACGCGCACTCACGCGCACACTCGCGCACGCACTCTTGCCCACACTCGCACACGCATTCGCGCACCCGCTCCCACGCGCACTCACGCGCACACTCGCGCACGCACTCTTGCCCACACTCGCACACTTACTCGCGCAAACGCTCCCGCACGCACTCGCGCACGCACTCGCACTCCGGCACGCACTCGCGCACGCACTCGCGCCCACACTCGCACACGCTTTCGCGCACCCGCTCCCACGCGCACTCACGCGCACACTCGCGCACGCACTCTTGCCCACACTCGCACACGCACTCGCGCACGCGCTCCCGCACGCACTCGCACTCGCGCACGCACTCGCGCACGCACTCGCACTCCGGCACGCACTCGCGCACGCACTCGCGCCCACACTCGCACACGCTTTCGCGCACCCGCTCCCACGCGCACTCACGCGCACACTCGCGCACGCACTCTTGCCCACACTCGCACACGCACTCGCGCCCGCACTCGCGCACGCACTCGCACTCGCGCACGCACTCGCGCACGCACTCTTGCCCACACTCGCACACGCACTGGCGCACGCGCTCCCGCACGCACTCGCGCACGCACTCGCACACGCACTCGCGCACCCGCTCCCACGCGCACTCACGCGCACACTCGCGCACGCTCTCTTGCCCACACTCGCACACGCACTCGCGCACGCATTCCCGCACGCAATCGCGCACGCACTCGCACTCGCGCACGCACTCGCGCACGCACTCGCGCCCACACTCGCACACGCACTCGCGCACCCGCTCCCACGCGCATTCACGCGCACAGTCGCGCACACACTCTTGCCCACACTCGCACACGCACTCGCCCACGCGCTCCCGCACGCACTCGCACTCGCGCACGCACTCGCGCACGCACTCGCGCCCACACTCGCACACGCACTCGCGCACACGATCCCACGCGCACTCACGCGCACACTCGCGCACGCACTCTTGCCCACACTCGCACACGCACTCGCGCACGCGCTCCCGCACGCACTCGCGCACGCACTCGCGCCCACACTCGCACACGCACTCGCGCACCCGCTCCCACGCGTACTCACGCGCACACTCGCGCACGCACTCTTGCCCACACTCGCACACGCACTCGCGCACGCGCTCCCGCACGCACTCGCGCACGCACTCGCACTCGCGCACGCACTCGTGCACGCACTCGCGCCCACACTCGCACACGTATTCGCGCACCCGCTCCCACGCGCACTCACGCGCACACTCGCGCACGCACTCTTGCCCACACTCGCACACGCACTCGCGCACGCGCTCCCGCACGCACTCGCGCACGCACTCGCACTCGCGCACGCACTCGCGCACGCACTCGCGCCCACACTCGCACACGCACTCGCGCACCCGCTCCCACGCGCACTCACGCGCACACTCGCGCACGCACTCTTGCCAACACTCGCACACGCACTCGCGCACGCGCTCCCGCACGCACTCGCGCACGCACTCGCGCCCACACTCGCACACGCACTCGCGCACCCGCTCCCACGCGTACTCACGCGCACACTCGCGCACGCACTCTTGCCCACACTCGCACACGCACTCGCGCACGCGCTCCCGCACGCACTCGCGCACGCACTCGCACTCGCGCACGCACTCGTGCACGCACTCGCGCCCACACTCGCACACGCACTCGCGCACACGCTCCCACGCGCACTCACGCGCACACTCGCGCACGCACTCTTGCCCACACTCGCACACGCACTCGCGCACGCGCTCCCGCACGCACTCGCGCACGCACTCGCGCCCACACTCGCACACGCACTCGCGCACGCGCTCCCGCACGCACTCGCGCACGCACTCGCACTCGCGCACGCACTCGCTCACGCACTCGCGCCCACACTCGCGCACCCGCTCCCACGCGCACTCACGCGCACACTCGCGCATGCACTCTTGCCCACACTCGCACACGCACTCGCGCACGCGCTCTCGCACGCACTCGCGCACACACTCGCACTCGCGCACGCACTCGCGCACGCACTCGCGCCCACACTCGCACACGCACTCGCGCACCCGCTCCCACGCGCACTCACGCGCACACTCGCGCACGTACTCTTGCCCACACTCGCACATGCACTCGCGCACGCGCTCCCGCACGCACTCGCGCACGCACTCGCACTCGCGCACGCACTCGCGCACGCACTCGCGCCCACACTCGCACACGCACTCGCGCACCCGCTCCCACGCGCACTCACGCGCACACTCGCGCACGCACTCTTGCCCACACTCGCACACGCACTCGCGCACGCGCTCCCGCACGCACTCGCGCACGCACTCGCGCCCACACTCGCACACGCACTCGCGCACGCGCTCCCGCACGCACTCGCGCACGCACTCGCACTCGCGCACGCACTCGCGCACGCACTCGCGCCCACACTCGCGCACCCGCTCCCACGCGCACTCACGCGCACACTCGCGCACGCACTCTTGCCCACACTCGCACACGCACTCGCGCACGCGCTCTCGCACGCACTCGCGCACACACTCGCACTCGCGCACGCACTCGCGCACGCACTCTTGCCCACACTCGCACACGCACTCGCGCACCCGCTCCCACGCGCACTCACGCGCACACTCGCGCACGCACTCTTGCCCACACTCGCACACGCACTCGCGCACGCTCTCCCGCACGCAATCGCACTCGCGCACGCACTCGCGCACGCACTCGCGCCCACACTCTCACACGCACTCGCGCACCCGCTCCCACGCGCACTCACGCGCACACTCGCGCACGTACTCTTGCCCACACTCGCACACGCACTCGCGCACGCGCTCCCGCACGCACTCGCGCACGCACTCGCACTCGCGCACGCACTCGCGCACGCACTCTTGCCCACACTCGCACACGCACTCGCGCACCCGCTCCCACGCGCACTCGCGCACGCGCTCCCGCACGCACTCGCGCACACACTCTTGCCCACACTCGCACACGCACTCGCGCACGCGCTCCCGCACGCACTCGCGCACGCACTCGCACTCGCGCACGCACTCGTGCACGCACTCGCGCCCACACTCGCACACGCATTCGCGCACCCGCTCCCACGCGCACTCACGCGCACACTCGCGCACGCACTCTTGCCCACACTCGCACACGCACTCGCGCACGCGCTCCCGCACGCACTCGCGCACGCACTCGCGCACGCACTCGCACTCGCGCACGCACTCGCGCACGCACTCGCGCCCACACTCGCGCACCCGCTCCCACGCGCACTCACGCGCACACTCGCGCACGCACTCTTGCCCACACTCGCACACGCACTCGCCCACGCGCTCCCGCACGCACTCGCGCACGCACTCGCACTCGCGCACGCACTCGCGCACGCACTCGCGCCCACACTCGCACACGCACTCGCGCACACGCTCCCACGCGCACTCACGCGCACACTCGCGCACGCACTCTTGCCCACACTCGCACACGCACTCGCGCACGCGCTCCCGCACGCACTCGCGCACGCACTCGCGCCCACACTCGCACACGCACTCGCGCACGCGCTCCCGCACGCACTCGCGCACGCACTCGCACTCGCGCACGCACTCGCGCACGCACTCGCGCCCACACTCGCGCACGCACTCGCGCACGCGCTCCCGCGCGCACTCACGCGCACACTGGCGCACGCACTCTTGCCCACACTCGCACACGCACTTGCGCACGCGCTCCCGCACGCACTCGCGCACGCACTCGCACTCGCGCACGCACTCGCGCACGCACTCGCGCCCACACTCGCACACGCACTCGCGCACCCGCTCCCACGCGCACTCACGCGCACACTCGCGCACGCACTCTTGCCCACACTCGCACACGCATTCGCGCACCCGCTCCCACGCGCACTCACGCGCACACTCGCGCACGCACTCTTGCCCACACTCGCACACTTACTCGCGCAAACGCTCCCGCACGCACTCGCGCACGCACTCGCACTCCGGCACGCACTCGCGCACGCACTCGCGCCCACACTCGCACACGCTTTCGCGCACCCGCTCCCACGCGCACTCACGCGCACACTCGCGCACGCACTCTTGCCCACACTCGCACACGCACTCGCGCACGCGCTCCCGCACGCACTCGCACTCGCGCACGCACTCGCGCACGCACTCGCACTCCGGCACGCACTCGCGCACGCACTCGCGCCCACACTCGCACACGCTTTCGCGCACCCGCTCCCACGCGCACTCACGCGCACACTCGCGCACGCACTCTTGCCCACACTCGCACACGCACTCGCGCCCGCACTCGCGCACGCACTCGCACTCGCGCACGCACTCGCGCACGCACTCTTGCCCACACTCGCACACGCACTGGCGCACGCGCTCCCGCACGCACTCGCGCACGCACTCGCACACGCACTCGCGCACCCGCTCCCACGCGCACTCACGCGCACACTCGCGCACGCTCTCTTGCCCACACTCGCACACGCACTCGCGCACGCATTCCCGCACGCAATCGCGCACGCACTCGCACTCGCGCACGCACTCGCGCACGCACTCGCGCCCACACTCGCACACGCACTCGCGCACCCGCTCCCACGCGCATTCACGCGCACAGTCGCGCACACACTCTTGCCCACACTCGCACACGCACTCGCCCACGCGCTCCCGCACGCACTCGCACTCGCGCACGCACTCGCGCACGCACTCGCGCCCACACTCGCACACGCACTCGCGCACACGCTCCCACGCGCACTCACGCGCACACTCGCGCACGCACTCTTGCCCACACTCGCACACGCACTCGCGCACCCGCTCCCACGCGTACTCACGCGCACACTCGCGCACGCACTCTTGCCCACACTCGCACACGCACTCGCGCACGCGCTCCCGCACGCACTCGCGCACGCACTCGCACTCGCGCACGCACTCGTGCACGCACTCGCGCCCACACTCGCACACGCATTCGCGCACCCGCTCCCACGCGCACTCACGCGCACACTCGCGCACGCACTCTTGCCCACACTCGCACACGCACTCGCGCACGCGCTCCCGCACGCACTCGCGCACGCACTCGCACTCGCGCACGCACTCGCGCACGCACTCGCGCCCACACTCGCACACGCACTCGCGCACCCGCTCCCACGCGCACTCACGCGCACACTCGCGCACGCACTCTTGCCCACACTCGCACACGCACTCGCCCACGCGCTCCCGCACGCACTCGCGCACGCACTCGCACTCGCGCACGCACTCGCGCACGCACTCGCGCCCACACTCGCACACGCACTCGCGCACACGCTCCCACGCGCACTCACGCGCACACTCGCGCACGCACTCTTGCCCACACTCGCACACGCACTCGCGCACGCGCTCCCGCACGCACTCGCGCACGCACTCGCGCCCACACTCGCACACGCACTCGCGCACGCGCTCCCGCACGCACTCGCGCACGCACTCGCACTCGCGCACGCACTCGCGCACGCACTCGCGCCCACACTCGCGCACCCGCTCCCACGCGCACTCACGCGCACACTCGCGCATGCACTCTTGCCCACACTCGCACACGCACTCGCGCACGCGCTCTCGCACGCACTCGCGCACACACTCGCACTCGCGCACGCACTCGCGCACGCACTCGCGCCCACACTCGCACACGCACTCGCGCACCCGCTCCCACGCGCACTCACGCGCACACTCGCGCACGTACTCTTGCCCACACTCGCACATGCACTCGCGCACGCGCTCCCGCACGCACTCGCGCACGCACTCGCACTCGCGCACGCACTCGCGCACGCACTCGCGCCCACACTCGCACACGCACTCGCGCACCCGCTCCCACGCGCACTCACGCGCACACTCGCGCACGCACTCTTGCCCACACTCGCACACGCACTCGCGCACGCGCTCCCGCACGCACTCGCGCACGCACTCGCGCCCACACTCGCACACGCACTCGCGCACGCGCTCCCGCACGCACTCGCGCACGCACTCGCACTCGCGCACGCACTCGCGCACGCACTCGCGCCCACACTCGCGCACCCGCTCCCACGCGCACTCACGCGCACACTCGCGCACGCACTCTTGCCCACACTCGCACACGCACTCGCGCACGCGCTCTCGCACGCACTCGCGCACACACTCGCACTCGCGCACGCACTCGCGCACGCACTCTTGCCCACACTCGCACACGCACTCGCGCACCCGCTCCCACGCGCACTCACGCGCACACTCGCGCACGCACTCTTGCCCACACTCGCACACGCACTCGCGCACGCTCTCCCGCACGCAATCGCACTCGCGCACGCACTCGCGCACGCACTCGCGCCCACACTCTCACACGCACTCGCGCACCCGCTCCCACGCGCACTCACGCGCACACTCGCGCACGTACTCTTGCCCACACTCGCACACGCACTCGCGCACGCGCTCCCGCACGCACTCGCGCACGCACTCGCACTCGCGCACGCACTCGCGCACGCACTCTTGCCCACACTCGCACACGCACTCGCGCACCCGCTCCCACGCGCACTCGCGCACGCGCTCCCGCACGCACTCGCGCACACACTCTTGCCCACACTCGCACACGCACTCGCGCACGCGCTCCCGCACGCACTCGCGCACGCACTCGCACTCGCGCACGCACTCGTGCACGCACTCGCGCCCACACTCGCACACGCATTCGCGCACCCGCTCCCACGCGCACTCACGCGCACACTCGCGCACGCACTCTTGCCCACACTCGCACACGCACTCGCGCACGCGCTCCCGCACGCACTCGCGCACGCACTCGCGCACGCACTCGCACTCGCGCACGCACTCGCGCACGCACTCGCGCCCACACTCGCGCACCCGCTCCCACGCGCACTCACGCGCACACTCGCGCACGCACTCTTGCCCACACTCGCACACGCACTCGCCCACGCGCTCCCGCACGCACTCGCGCACGCACTCGCACTCGCGCACGCACTCGCGCACGCACTCGCGCCCACACTCGCACACGCACTCGCGCACACGCTCCCACGCGCACTCACGCGCACACTCGCGCACGCACTCTTGCCCACACTCGCACACGCACTCGCGCACGCGCTCCCGCACGCACTCGCGCACGCACTCGCGCCCACACTCGCACACGCACTCGCGCACGCGCTCCCGCACGCACTCGCGCACGCACTCGCACTCGCGCACGCACTCGCGCACGCACTCGCGCCCACACTCGCGCACGCACTCGCGCACGCGCTCCCGCACGCACTCGCGCACGCACTCGCGCCCACACTCGCACACGCACTCGCGCACGCGCTCCCGCACGCACTCGCGCACGCACTCGCACTCGCGCACGCACTCGCGCACGCACTCGCGCCCACACTCGCGCACCCGCTCCCACGCGCACTCACGCGCACACTCGCGCATGCACTCTTGCCCACACTCGCACACGCACTCGCGCACGCGCTCTCGCACGCACTCGCGCACACACTCGCACTCGCGCACGCACTCGCGCACGCACTCTTGCCCACACTCGCACACGCACTCGCGCACCCGCTCCCACGCGCACTCACGCGCACACTCGCGCACGTACTCTTGCCCACACTCGCACATGCACTCGCGCACGCGCTCCCGCACGCACTCGCGCACGCACTCGCACTCGCACTCGCGCATCGTTATTGTTTGGAGAATTGCAGCTAAATATAGAGGAAAATTCAGTTTTGGAAATCGTATGTTTCTTCTGCAGCATTTCTAACGTGAAGCCGCATTTTGATGCAATAAACTTGTTGCACGTGCAAGTGAATTCGAAAATATTATTTGTATGAAGTATGCATCAATGGGCGTTTCTGTATCCTTGTGGGTGCATGCAGGATGTGCAATCAAGTTAAACGAAACCTAATATTTCCGTTTATTTGCAGCATCAGAATACTACAGTGACTAATTGTGTTCATTATTTATTTATTTAAACTTTAATTTATTACAGGTTTCTAGTGATCCATATGAACTTCCTGCTCGCCACTAAAGCGAGAACATTTCCGCCCCCTCCCCCCTTCCATGTGTGTGTGGTAAGGGGGGATCGGGAGGGAAGACAAGGACCCCTACCTCGCTTCCTTGACCTGGCTGACATGCACCCTCAAGGTTTTACCTGTGGCAAGATAACGGACCATAAGATTAACTGAGCTCAGGATCCTAAGGATTCGGAAAGGCCCCACAAGATTCAGAAAAGACTTCCTGGGAATACCCGCATCCCTGCAGCCACCAGGCACTGAAGTTACGAAAAAACCTTTGTCCCCAGCTTTAGCATGAAATGGCTGCCTTCCCTGGTTGTAGCAACTCATTTAGCAGTGATGAGCAAGTTCTATATTGCGCCTAGCCTTTCCCTAATTCCGTTTTATGATCTCAGGAGTTCTATCCTGAAGCAACCACAAGTTTGCTAGAGGTAAATAAAGGCAGTAAGCAAACATTAACGAGGCTGGGCGAGCGTACGCCGCATCGTGTTAAGCAGAACTGAAAGCGAAATTGATCTAAGGGAGCGAACCACCCCACTTGGTCCGACACCTGGCATGGTAGACGATATGAGTGGCCTGTGACGTTTCTGTTCACCTTTCGGCGAAGGAGGGCTGTGGATAATAGGGGAGGGGGTGACATGGCTTTATAGCACAAAGGCCGGGGAATTATCACTCACCAGGCCTGCAGGAAGTCCGAATGTGGAACAGATTTTGGAAAGATGGCGGATGGTAAACGCTACCCTACAAGGGACAAGCCAAACGAAACGGCAAAAGGCATTTACCGCAACCATCAGATAACTGTCCTCCCTTTGTGCGAGAAAGAAGCCCCACGTAATCAATAAACAACTTATCCATGGTATGTTGCTCTCAGTCGGACTCTAAAAGTCCCTTGCTTGAGTTGTGATAGTATTTTCCCATCTTACATAGCTCGCACTCCCCCACTATTCACGGCCAAGTTGCAAGTTACGTGTTGCAGTACCTTAGCGATAGTCTTGTGAGGCCCCAAATGCCTCTCAAACAAGGAATCATGAAAGTGATAAAAAATGGAAGAAACAAGCTCCACAGGCAAACAAATCCTATCATCAGCGGATCTCCTGACCTCCAGCCAAACGTGCCCTTCTCCAACAGGTCCCGGGTTCGATTCCTGGCTTGGTTGGGGATTTTCTCCATCCAGGGACTGGGTGTTTGTGTTATCCTCATCATTTCATCATCATTCGTGAAAATTGTGAGACTGAATCTGTGCAAACGTTGTGAATTTGTACGGGCGCTGATAACCACGCAGTTGAGCACCCCACAAACCAATCATCATCACCATCATCATCGTCATCATTCTCCAACAGGTAACCGTGTATTATTCTCCAGTTAGCGAAAGTCTTCTAGTGGCTGCCAGAAGAGGTCCTGGCCCTGTTTAGGCGTGAGATCAGTAACAAGCTCCGGTACCTCGGCCAAGACACCACAAACAGGATTCACAGACGAGGAGTGACACACACCCACTCCCTCGGCGCCTTCCTCGAACATGCGACTAAGTGCGTTGGTCGCCAACAGTCAGCACCTCAATGCACCGAACACCTAAGCAAAATGTTGATATGCAAACCGACCCTATGGAGACCCTACCGGTCTTTCTAGGTCACGCTGAGACCCAGCATAAGGCTTGGCTTTCAGTCTCCAAATCATACTTCCTGTGCTCAAGGTAATTCCCTAACATGTTTAGTAGCTGCCTAGCTTCAACATCCCCCAGGTGACTCGCTCTGAATGAAATGAGTTAAGCAAACTGGCATTGCTAAGAGTACGGCAAGAACGGAGGGCTATCTTTTCTGGCGGACAAAACTTAAAGAAAGTCTTGCTACCAAAATCCAGTACCAAACCAGTCCGCTCAATAAAGTCACAACCGAGAAGCAAGGTGACAAATTCTTTACAAAGATTAACTTATTAGGCCAAGAAAAATTACAAATAAGTAATTTCCCTCGCACCTCACATACCAGAGGCAAACCCTGCCTGTTCATACCCCAACATCCCCGGAAAGTAGGGCACAGAGGAGACATTTACATCTACATCCACATCCATACTCCGCAAGCCACCTGACGGAGTGTGGCGGAGGGTACCTTGAGTACCTCTATCGGTTCTCCCTTCTATTCTAGTCTCGTATTGTACGTGGAAAGAAGGATTGTCGGTATGCTTCTGTGTGGGCTCTAATCTCTCTGATTTTATCCTCATGGTCTCTTCGCGTGATATACGTAGGAGGGAGCAATATACTGCTTGACTCTTCGGTGAAGGTATGTTCTCGAAACTTTAACAAAATCCCGTACCGAGCTACTGAGCGGCTCTCCTGCAGAGTCTTCCACTGGAGTCTCCGTAACGCTTTCGCGATTACTAAATGATCCTGTAACGAAGCGCGCTGCTCTCCGTTGGATCTTCTCTATCTCTTCTATCAACCCTATCTGCTACGGATCCCACACTGCCGAGCAGTATTCAAGCAGTGGGCGAACAAGCGCACTGTAACCTACTTCCTTTGTTTTCGGATTGCATTTCCTTATGATTCTTCCAATGAACCTCAGTCTGGCATTTGTTTTACCGACGATCAACTTTATATGATCATTCCATTTTAAATCACTCCTAATGCGTACTCCCAGATAATTTATTGAATTAACTGCTTCCAGTTACTGACCTGCTATTTTGTAGCTAAATGATAAGGGGTCTATCTTTCTATGTATTCGCAGCACATTACACTTGTCTACATTGAGATTCAATTGCCATTCCCTGCACCATGCGTCAATTCGCTGCAGATCCTCCTGCATTTCAGTACAATTTTCCATTGTTACAACCTCTCGATACACCACAGCATCATCTGCAAAAAGCCTCAGTGAACTTCCGATGTCATCCACAAGGTCATTTATGTATATTGTGAATAGCAACGGTCCTATGACACTCCCCTGCAGCACAGCTGAAATCACTCTTACTTCGGAAGACTTCTCTCCATTGAGAATGACATGCTGCGTTCTGTTATCTAGGAACTCTTCAATCCAATCACACAATTGGTCTGAAAGTCCATATGCTCTTACTTTGTTCATTAAACGACTGTGGAGAACTGTATCGAACGCCTTGCGGAAATCAAGAAACACGGCATCTACCTGTGAACCCGTGTCTATGGCCCTCTGAGTCTCGTGGACGAATAGCGCGAGCTGGGCTTCATACGACCGTCTTATTCGAAACCCATGCTGATTCCTACAGAGTAGATTTCTAGTCTCCATAAAACCACCACATACACCACATACATAAACCACCACATTTCAAATACTAATCATATTCCAATAAACCAGTAAGGAAACTGAACTCCCCGAATCCAAAAGGCCGCAAACAGGTTCTTTATCAAATACCAATCATAGTCCAATACACCCAACAAGGAAACTGAACTCCCCAAATCCCAAAGGGCCCAGACAGGATTTTTATTGAGCTGAGCACATATGTGAGCAACGGAAGGACTGTTAAGAGCGAGAACGCGAGCACAGCAACCAGGAGGCTTACCGGGAATGGGCTTGGCTTGCCCCCAGTGGCGACATCTATTAGCTGTCGGACCTCACTCGATGGGGCACTAGCACACATAATGATCCCCTTCCCCATATCGGAAGAAACCTTGGTGACCCGAAGAATTAGGACGTGGATCACGGGCCTTATTCGTAACTGAGGTGCGGATTCTAACCCTTCGTGCCGGCCACGCTGCTCGTGGGCGAACCTAAAGGTCTCCATAGAGGAAACCAATTCGCTCAAGTCCAGAAAGATGGTGGGCTTTCGAGTGAAGGTAATCCACTAACGATCTTCCGGCTTCATTTCTTGCAAACTATTTAAAACACTATCTATCATGTTCCGTGATGCTCATCTTAACACAATTAGTGTGAACAGTGAACAATATATTTTCTTTGATTTTGTTGAATCGCAAATACAACTATTAGCTTGGTTTATTGGATTATGTACTTGCGTCACTTCGTGTCTTTTCAAACGTAAGAAAATATTAGTTTACACTTTTCCCATTTCCAGGCGACAATGCAATACATTTCTAAACAAGAGAATGAACTGTATCCAAGAAATCCACCAATAAGTCTATATCGTTTTGTATATGATTATTTAAAATGAATGCCACCATGTACTTTTCATTCTTAACCATGTAAATCCCATCAATGCATGATCAAAACGTTAATTAAAACTCTTTTACTAAATAAAATATAAGGTTCAGTTTCTCATATCTCTGTTGTCACAAATATGTCTGACAAGTATAATGTATCTCAGACATTATGTACTCTATAACACTTCATTACTGGTTTTGATCTTCTCTTTCAATTAGAAATTTACCAAGATAGTAAGGGTTAACAATGGGTTCAATTTGGATATCCACTGCTCTTCACAAGGACAGTTGTGAACAATGTGACATTTCTGCGAAAAAGCTCAAGCATTAAAAGATGAATAGGAAAAGGCGCAACTGCAACAAGACTGAATTGTGTCTATGTTGTTCTAAGAAAGCTTGTGAGTCCTTAAAAACAGGAACTGAAAAATCTGTTTATGATAACCCCTACGACACCTATTCTTTTGATGTAGGAAAGTCCCTATCCTTTCCCAGCCTGACATGTTGTAGGGAAGCAGCCTACTCACGCTGTAGTAAATTCACATCAGTTTCCATTGTGTGCCAGCCAGTCTGCTGTAACTAGCTCTGACGTCATAAATGTTGCGCAATACCTTAAAAATCAAGCAAATGACCTAAAACTTTTCTAGCATGTCAGGAATAATACTAAATTAATGTGTGTTAAATATCAGTTCAATAACTTCAGCCATTTTCGAAATTTGGACGTTTTTCTAAAAAAAATCATTGGCGCAACAGAAAAGAGCTAGAGACTTCAAAATTTATATTTAGATTCATCTTTCATAATGATTTAATAAAAATAGTACTTTGGATTTCACAAATTAAGATTTTAGTGGAAATTCATGATTTTGTGGTTTTCGTCTCAAAACTGAAGGAAGCAAGATAGATTAAGTAGGCTAGTAAATAAGGCTAGGATGTTTAGATTTAAATAGGTTGGAGGTCCGCTATGACTATGAAGATGTGTGAAGTTTCTTTTTAATACCTATAAAATTATAGCGATAGCGGATCTCAAAAGGGCCAGTTCAGAGCTCATCTACTGCGTGCAGTGTAATTTAATTAATTCTCTCGCCCAAAATATTTAACTTAGCCACGTCAAAATTTTATTATCAATACTTACCTGCGTGCTGAATGCACGTTTAAATTAAGAGCTTCATCGGCCATCAGCAAAAGAAGCTATAAATTATTATGTAACTTGAAGTGGTGCGTTACTAGCCCAGCGGCTAGTCGAGAGAGCCGAAAAGATCAGGCGTTCCCTTCGCCGTCCGCACCACGGCTTTATATATAAGGACGCTGCGCGAGGAAGCAAGGCCCCAGTTCTCTCCAGACGTTGAATGACACGCCATCTGTGTCGGGAGTCGCGTCGCATCAGTGTATCTGCTACAAACAGCCTCGGGTGCCGTATTAAGTTACTAGAGATACGCGGAACCATGAAAACATTTTATGTGAAGTGTTAATTCTGGAATGATTTTCATTATCTAGCTTCAGTTTGCGTATTGTCGTATTTTCACGCGCCGTCGCGGGACAGACATTCTACCAAATATTTAGCGTGGCGTTTGATGAAATATTTTCATCAAATTATGGCGAGCATTCTTTGTAACATTTAATTCGGACATTTGTAGTTGCATCAGCGCATTAGACTCTGAACTGCTCTGTTAGTTAGGTTGTAGGGATAGTTGTGTTTTTTTATCAGTGAATTTCAGAATATACTCAACTATTTTGGAAAACCGTTTTTGATTAGAAATCCCGGACAATCTCCTAATTCCTCAGAGCTATAAGTTGCAGCTATAATTGTATCTCAAATGAAGTGGGCACTAGGATCTCTATTACTGGTTCCATGTTTTATTAAATCACTTTCTGGGTGCCAAAAAGTAAATAGAGAGCCAGTGTTGAGAACGGCGAAAGACAGCATTAACAACATTCTAAAAGCCAGAAACTGATTCAACATGCAAGCAATTATACAGCAATTCATTTATTTTTCTACAAACCTATCCGCCGCCCCACACATGGTGCATCGGCCGGGAAATGTTACAACATTCAAGCAAAGATACAACAGTAAATTATTTTTCTACAAACCTATCCGCCGCCCCACAATGTCAAGCAGCTTATCACAAATGCAATTTATTTGTTGACAGTTTGCGTTGTCACGAGCTGTCATCAAAATTATGATTAATTTACTGCAGGGAAGAAGTGGTTGACTCTCGTAGTTTCCAATAAAGTGGGCCCTCCCGTCAAACACATTGAAACAAGAGCATCGTCCACAAAACATTTTTTAATGTAGAGCGATATTTGTACAGGACATAACAGTAACGGCAAAATAGAAATGACATCAGTGAAACCAGTTTTAAGTGAAAAGAATAATATTGGAATCATAGATCAAACGTTCATGAGAAGTGGCCATTCCTATCTTCTCAATGATAGTCATCTTGGTTTAGTAGAAAACTGCAACAAGACACAACAGATATACTATTGATACAATACTATTGTGAAGTCAAGAAAAAAATATCCCCTTCATGTCACTATAATGAAGTACAATGACTTCTTGGAAAAATTGTTGAAGTCAGTCATCAAATCCAAGTAAAAAAATGACATTGTAAATCAACCTGTATCATGACTAAAGATACGGTACCAGAAGAGTGCGTCAGTCACACTGTTTTTCAAAGAACTTCTTCCAGCTACATGGGATTTCACAAGCTGAACTTCATGCCAGTATCAAAAAAAATAAATAAAAAAAAATATGCACGGCTTCTGAGATTAACATACCTCAGGGAAAGCTGAACACAAGACCAAGGGCTGTTACAAAGAAAACGAGGACACGGAAGAACTTTTGCTCTTCATTTGACCTGTTTATCCCCACTACTTCCTTGTTCATCTGACAATGCTGAAATCGTTAGGCCAACGAATACAAATCATAGTACTGACTGTGAGTAACAAAGACTATGAAAAATTACTTAATTGTAGTATTGTTGGCTGCTATGTATGTTTTCATAGTAAATAAAATTCTTTACCTGTTTACGCCACAAGTGGGATAACTTCATTTGAGCTCTTGTATCTGGTCTATAATCTGACAGAATTTATTGGAATTGTTATTGCGAGTTATAAAAAGAGATCCTGATAATGTATCGATCCAAAAGCGATATGAAAAGTATTAAATTTTGTATTATAGTCCAAGTAAGCCATTAAATATATCAAAACAAGAATAGTGTGAGTTACACCACTTGGGCTCCAAGGGGTTCATATGTACATCAAGAGATATATCTGCTGGTATAAAGATCCTGTATAATTGACACATGTGGCTCAACCACAATCTCAGAACAGCACTGTAGAATATGAGATGGCAGCCAAAAATAGTAGTGCTGATAATGAAGAATGTGTAAGTCTACTAGAAGGCTTACGTACATCATCTGGACTAAAAAACACATCACAATCTGCAAGACCTATAACCTTTTGCACAGAGCAAATTACGACGGATAGCATCCAACCGAAGATAAAAATGTAGTTCTGACTCGCTCTCGAAAGAAAGTAATCAAAATGAGGAGCCAAAGAAAAAAAGAAAAATATTTAAAGCTGAAGAACCATGCCTCCACTTCCTACAAATAACCTATGAGATTGTTCCCCTTAAATTTTTAGTAACAGAAACACTGTACGCCTGAAATTTTTGAAACCTTGGTCACAACCAACAGTGGATGCAGTGGTTGCAGTGCAAGAGATGATCTTAAGAATGACCCATATTATATTTGTTGTTACCAAAAATCAGACTGTGAAATTTGAGAGTTTAGTAATTAAGACACTTGATAAATATGATGTATTATTCTTGTCGATAATTCTTCATTATTATTATTACCATTATTATTACTAAGGATACTGTACATGCCATAATTTATAAATATTCTGCATAAAATATCACAACTGTCAAGGAAAAAGTAACATCACTACGTTATTATTTGTATGACAACAGTTTTCAATAATTCTCCTGCCGTTGTGAGACATTACTCAATCAGGGAGCGAGTGGTTACATGACGCGGCTATTAGCTAAAAGCTATTTAAGTAACAGTATCAATATCGACGAAGCTAAATTACGTATAGAATATACCGAGACGATTATTCTTATAATTGTCCTACTGTAGAGATTTTCTAGCTATTGAGATCATTATAAAACATTTTAAAAAAATTAACGCTTTCGAACGCCTGTCCTCAGCCTCATCTAAACTATTAATGCCCTCTCATAACTCAGCATTTCATAGTGCAACCCAACACCGTTTTTGCCGGCATATTTTTCCTTTGAAAATAGGCCCAAAAACTGGATGCGTCTTACACAACTTTAACAAGTTAACGTATTACCTATAAGCTCCATTTCTTCAAAATTTCTGTGTTTCGTATTGAAACAATTCATTGTTGGTATCCTTGCGAATTTTGAACATTCCAGTTGTATACAGTTCAGTGGATGCACATGCGCTGTCGCTAAAAATTCTTATACAGTTAGTTCAAGTTCAAATTACTGTTGGATTTAGCACTGTGATGCACTTGTTTAGTACCTATATTGTGATTTTATTTATAAACTATGGCTGAAAAACGCCCTCGCTATACCATTACGTTTAAGCTATCATAGTTGCATATGCTAAGGAGCATGGAAAGGGTTGAACAAAGGCATTTCGGGTCACCTGCAACTGAAAAAAAAAAGAACTTGGCGAACTCAGAAAGAATTTTGAAAGAAAGCACCTCGCAGTAAACATAATTTGAGAAATTGGACTGTTAAATGGCCGAAACTTGAAGCAGAACCCAATGCTTGGATTTTAGAGAGCAGACAAGCAGGAATATCGGTTTCTGCGTAAACGCTCATTCATCAAGAGAAACTAATATCCACTAACAAAGGGATCACCAAATTTACTAGATCAACATCCATGTTGTGGTATCACCGCCAGACACCACACTTGCTAGGTGGTAGCCTTTAAATCGGCCGCGGTCCATTAGTATACGCCGGACCCGCGTGTCGCCACTGTCAGTGATTGCAGACCGAGCGCCGCCACACGGCAGGTCTAGAGAGACTTACTAGCACTCGCCCCAGTTGTACAGCCGACTTAGCCAGAGATGGATCACTGACAACTACGCTCTCATTTGCCGAGACGACAGTTAGCATAGCCTTCAGCTACGTCATTTGCTACGACCTAGCAAGGCGCCATAGCATTTGATATTATTTTATATTGTGGTTATAACATGTACCGTCAAGAGAGATGTTCTACAATTGTGGATTAAAGTTAAGTATTACATCAACTACGTACTTTATTTGCTACTATTAATTCCTTTAACTGTTCCAGACCTCACGCCAATCTGCGTGAGCTTAACGCGTGCCTTTCGCCTTCCTCTCATTGTGACTTGGCTGTCTTGCCAAGTCACAACACATGTTATTCAAGATTGATGAGGAGGTATCGGCTTTGTACGCGGACCAAGACAAAAATATCACACAACATGCCGAGTACCAAGAACAAATAGTTGTATTCATCTATTTGTCACTAACACAAAGAAAAGCGAAAAGTTTTAACCTTCGAAAAGTTGAATTTTCGCACATTGGAAACATGAACGAGACTCCGCTAACCTCTGATGTCCCTTCAAACAGAATTGTGGATTCCAAAGGCACAAAAAGCGTTATTATTAAAACTTCCTGGCAGTGAGAAGATTCAGCACACAGTCGTTTTATCCTGCAGTGCTGAAAGGACAAAATTACCGCCACTTTTGATTTTAAAAACAAAGACGCTTCCTATGGAAAAATAGCCGAAAAGAGAATTTGTCCATGGCTAGACGCAAAGAGGAGGAATGAGATTGTGCATAGATAAAATTTGGTCTACGCAATCTCGAGGCCTAATGAAGAAGCCTGTCCTGTTAGTATGGGATCAGCTTCATTTTCACAGAACAGAAGATGTTAAAAATAGACTGAAGCCTAAGTTAGTTGCAATTCCAGGAAGGCTAGCCAGTTTCCTTTAACCATTAGATGTATGTAACATTTAAGCACTTATGAAGGAAGAGTGAAACAAATGGATGCAGTCTACAGTTTTTGAAACTGCTACTATAGGAAGGAGCATTTCTCAAGTTTGTGAGTCGGTCAAAGCTTCGTGGGACTCCATGGAAACTAAAACGGTGATTAAATCGTTTAAGAAGTGTGGAATCAGTTGCCTTGGATGATACAGAGGCTAACTTATTTTATGAGGATTCAGTTTCTGACACGATGGCTTCAAGTACTTCTTCCTTCAGCTCTGAGTATGAATTTTGCGGATTTGAGGACGAAATTATATGTGAGCACTTTTTCCTATTCACTTTGCCTAAATATTTGATGTACGTCGACATAGGTGTTATTATTGTTTTGCAGTAGACTTATTAAATGAGAAATTTTTTCCCTAAAATAGCTCTTAAAAAGTGGGGCGTGTGTTTTACACCAGGGCTTCTTATACGCCCGCAATACTCATGGTTAAATGTATTATTGAATGATGTTGTGGCACAAATACGGTGAACGCTTATCGTGTTACCACTGCTTCAGCACACATTCGCGTTATCTGCTCCTTTGCACAGGACAAAATCCTGTTTGATAAAATCCTTAAACTACATTTCATCGGAACGGACAAACACTTCTTGTGAGCTCAGAAGGTCAGAACCATTGCAGAGTATGTTGCGTAGATGTAAACTTTATCAATGCGCTGTTACGCTTCTGGTTATCTCTTGATACACACTGACGTGTTGAGTGTGGCGTGTGTAAAACAGCGCAAAAAGGAAGGGGAACCGGGAGACGGCTGTCAGACAGCTGATAAAAGGATACAGCGCGCTGACACACTGAGGCGTTTCTTGTAAAGTGGCGAGGCGAACCCTCATGTGTACCGCTCGCTGAATTCGCTTCCAGAGAAGGTGCAACTACACTTCTGTGGAAACAGTTAAGGTCAGTAAAAGTACACTGAATTACTATGCACTGTCATTAAATGTGAATATGTCTCATTGATCAAGTCCTTCCTCGGAGAATTGTGTGAGCTGAAGAATATTTGCACTTTTTGCCGTACTAAAAGACTGCTCTTAAAGTTTTCTAAACGAGAATGTAAGCTACAAACATTTTTCAACAATGCTATAATACTTTGTTTCTAATCAATCAATCACTGGGACCGCTTTTTTTCGCGATACGCTCGATGTCTCATACTAATTCGGCTTGCAATACACCCACTGCATTGAGCAGTATTTTCCAGTATAGCAGTACAAATTTTATGTTTATTATTATTATACTTATTATTATTACTATCGTTAATTCCCATTTTAGGAGAACGTTAAAACACAATCAATTTTCATGGCATTATTTTTGTGTCTTTCTTTTCTCTTCCCAAAAACCTTTCATATGTTCACTGTGTTTCGTCTTCCTCTCTTCTGTCCACTTCTTTCCTGGTTTCTTCTCTTTTGGTGTTCCCTCGAATCCCTTGAGACGTAGCGCCGTATACCGATCCTGCCTTGGAGACGGTTAAGTGGGAGATGTATCTCAGAGCTGGATGGTGACGCGAGACTGGACGCGCACGTAGTTTATGTATCAGCCGATAGAGGACAGTATTGGATAGGGGACTGTGATTTAGTTTCGATTGTTGCCACTAGAGTGCACTAAAGTAATAGTGTTTTTCATAAACTGTTCCAGTGAGTGTTATTATGTCTTTTTGTGTATGTAAAGTGTTATAAATGTGTTTTAGCACTACGAATGATGCGTGAGTGTGGTTTAAGGTTAATATGAAGATAATTGTTTAACGAGTTATGTAATGGAATGGGATTTAGTGTGGGAACATTTCGAAGAAGTATGGATGTGGACAAAGGGTATTTTTATATAGTAGATTTGTAAAGTAAGTTTATGGTAAAGGGAAAGTTAATTCAGGTATAACTAACAATAGTAACTAACATGTGGCTACCCGCTGAGTTTTATGATTTTGGCGCCCGCAGCTCGTGGTCGTGCGGTAGCGTTCTCGCTTCCCACGCCCGGGTTCCCGGGTTCGATTCCCGGCGGGGTCAGGGATTTTCTCTGCCTCGTGATGGCTGGGTGTTCTGTGATGACCTTAGGTTATTTAGGTTTAAGTAGTTCTAAGTTCTAGGGGACTGATGACCATAGATGTTAAGTCCCATAGTGCTCAGAGCCATTTTTTGTGATTTTGGCTTAGAGCATACGGTACCCATACATCCGATTTTTAACCTCCCCCATTACATGCAAGTGTCACACGCTGCTGCAATGATCACGATTCATCACATTTGCCAGCCTTAAGAACAATGACGTCAATCACTGGGGATTAAAGCGTTTAAACGGTCTCTGTCAAACCTGGAAAGTCTTCCTGAACATGGAGAGTCACTAATGTCAAAACAATCCTCCTTAACACGAGAAAACCATTTTGCCTTTGCTGCCCCCCCTCTATTCAACTTAAACAGAAGAATATGCCGGAAACGTTCCGATTTCTCCACTTGGCACTCCATTTTCTAGTGTCCACAGTTCCACTCACTATCCCTAAATGACAATGGAAAAAACGAAATGAAGTCCCATGCTTCTTTACAGAGCGTAGGGGAACGATGCGGGAGACCCGCACCGCCGTACTAGGCAAGGTCCTGATGGAGGTAGTTTGCCGTTGCCTTCCTCCGACCGTAATTAGGATGAATGATGATGATGAAGACGACACAACAACACCCAGTCATCTCGAGGCAGGAAAAATCCCTGACCCCGACGGGAATCGAACGCAGGACCCTGTGCTCGGGAAGCGAGAACGCTACCGCGAGACCACGGGCAGCGGACAAATGACAATAGGCAATCTCAAATAACAAAAATGAACTACAAATAAAAACGACAGTCGATAAATAAACCCTTAGCAACCGGAATACCAGCACGCAAAACAAGAACGCTTCGACCTTATGCACCAACCTTATACTTTATCTACAACTGTTCCTATGTGATAGCTCACTCCATATCTCTAGAAACTATCCTGGACGACATTTGGTGTTTGGAATTTAGGCTGTGATCGTAAGCTGTCTGTAACATTTTGTCTCCTGCTGGAGGAACTGATGCAGACAGATTTTTAAATCCTCTGACATTAATTTCGTTGAGAAACGAATACTTGAAACTGGCAGTTCTGGTTACATCAGAAGTACTGCATCTGTACCTCGCAGCATGGCCTAAATCCCAAAAACCCTATGTACCAAGGCTGCCATAAAGAAAGTTGTGTACCGCAAAACACCAGTGATATGGAATTTGCGGATTTCAAATGGCATGTGTATCATTCGTCGCATCTCTCTCGGTTACTTGTTTATTCAAATGGATTTCCACAGCTGATGCTGCCCCAATCGCTAAGTAATCTGTAATCGAAGGGACTGAGGTGACCACTTTGATCATCAACAGTAATGTCATGGTACTCCAATTCAAGCTCATCCTGCCATCTCTTCCACGCCTTTACCAAATCTCTTCCACCAATCGGTTTGCAAAGTAAAAACTTCTTGTTAGGCCTTTTGCTCTGCACCTGGGCTTGTATCAGGTGCGTTTTGGTTACTCCATATTTCCATTTATATTAACTGTCTTTAGTTCTTACCTGGTGTTTTCGATCCTTATTTGACCTCTAAGGGTATCTCCAGCCATTCGTGTAAGGTATTTCATTTTCCACTGTCTCAACAGGTCTCTTCTCTTTATAGTGGCACACATGCTGAAATTTATTTTTCAGGTCTTGACTATAGCAGATCAAACATTTTTTGTTTCGTATTTTTGATCATCAGTTTTCTGGCTGGTTGAGTATGGACAGGTAAGAATTCCTGTCCTGCGCTAACTTCTTCAACTCAGAGCAATACTTCCACCCATTGTCTTCAATTATTTCTTGGATATCTTTCAATCTTCCTCTACAGTTTTTACCCTCTGTAGCTTGCTTGAGTACTATGGGAGTTATCCTAAGTAGTTAAATTTGCCAACCTGCTTGATTAAGCGGTTTCCACTTCCAAACTTTGAACCGACTGGACATTGTCTGTTTCAGTGTCGTTACCTTACACTTGTTGAAAGGTATATATATAGGTTGTAGCTGCAAACAGTGTTGAATAGTTTATAACTGGGAAACAAAGGCCCTGTTAGTGCCTGCATGTGAGACCTTCTCAACAGTAAATAAAATCGTGTTTCAGACTGAATTGCCGACTCTAAAATGTTGTATACTCTTTTGGCAAGCCTCTATAGTCGTATCACTACAGATTTTAAAAATATTCAGTGGCACGGGAAACTTATGTCTTAACCCCTGCTTTATGATCCAGGGACTTTCTGGCCTTCCACCTCCCCCCTCCCAAGTCGTCAACACAGATGGTACTTCTTCTCGTTCCTGGAGGCCCACAGCTCCCGCCGCATCCCGCATCTTTGTCGCCAAACGATTCCGTCATTCTTCCTCATCCTCTTCTGTTCCTCTCCCTCCATCGCTTCTTGGATAGCCCTTAGCCACCTTTTCGTGATTTCCTCTTCTTCTCCTTCCAAGAGGTTGCCATAAAAGTGGTCTCTTTGGATATCTGTCTTCTTCCATTCTTTCGACTTTCCCCAACCTTCCCACCTATCTGTCTTTTATTCTGTCCTTAATACTATAATGGGTCTGCGTCCTTTCACTTATTTCTTCAATTCTTGCGGGGTCAAGTCGAGAAATTTTTCATACAATAAGTTGGTCCATTTCTAAGGCTTTAAGCCTTTTTTTTTTATTTCTTTCTGTCAGTTCTCAACACTCACTTCTGTAACTTTTATTGGTTACTTGTTTAGTCGAATTTAACTTTTAACTCATTTTTTAGGACCAAAGTATAGGATTCAATTTTTGGATGTCCACCCTTTCCTGCCTGATCCGTTATTGGATATTTTTGTTGCATCACACAATACAATACTATCGAAGTACTTAAATTGCTGCACACTTTAATTTGATGACTGTCAATGTTCAAGTTGCTTCCTTCCTGTCTGCAAAAAAGAAATTCAGTCTACTCATTCTTCTGAAAACTAACTTTCGTATGCCACTTTGTATGTTGTCCAATAAGACATATCCTCTTTCTCGTTTGCTGCAACGGCCCGATCAAGAGTGTATGTACGCTGGTTCCCACTTCAGTCCATGCCCACACAATTTCTACGCAAGAGAACCGAGCGGGATGGCGCAGTTGTTAGCACAATGGACCCGCATTCGGGCCATCCTGATTTAGATTTTCCGTGATTTCCCTAAATTGTTTAAGGCAAATGCTGGGATGGTTCCTTTGAAAGAGCGCAACCGCTTTCCTTCGTCATCCTTCACTAATCCGAGCTTGTACTCCGTCTCCAACGACCTCGATGTCGATGGGACGTTAAATACTAATCTCCTTCTCCTCCCTGCCTCCCTCCCTCCCTCACCAGAGACCGAGTACCTTCTTCATGAACGTGGAAAAAATTGTACTAATCATGTCAAATGTTTCTGTGTAGTCAGTTACTAAAATGTGGGCTTATAACTATTGTCTAATACGGATTAATTGTATCAATATTAACAAACAGTGCATTTTGTTCATTGTATTACGAGGCGTGTTTTTTAAGTAAGTACCGTTTTGTAATTAAAAAAAGATGTGCTAATATATCCCAATAATTTTATTTTTACATGAAAGCCTGTACCTTAATCTACTTTTCTACATAATTTCCGTCAATATTGAGGCACTTGTCATAACGTTGTACTATTTTTTGTATACCCTCCTCATAGAACTCTGCCGCCTGACTTGTTAACCACTGCATCACCACTGTTTTGACTTCCTCATCGTCTTGAAGACGCTGACCGCCCAGGTGTTTCTTCAAGTGCAGGAACAGATGGTAGTCACTGGGTGCAAGTTCGGGGCTGTACGGAAGATGATAGAGTTTCCCATCGAAAAGATGTGATGAGATCTTTGGTCTGATTCGCCACATGCGGACGAGCATTGTCTTGCAGCAAAACGATGCTCTTGCTCAACTTGCCACGTCTTTAGTTCTGAATTGAACGGCGCAGGTTGTGCAATGTCTTACAGTAAACAGCTGCATTGATTGTCTTATTACGAGGGAGGAATTCCACAAGTAATACTCCTTTTCTGTCCCAAAAACACTGTGCACATGATTTTCCAGGCAAAAATTGTTTGCTTAAACTTCACTTTTCTGGCTGATTCTGAATGCCGCCATTCCATGGACTGTTGCTTTGATTCTTGTGTGACATAGGCCACCCATGTTTCATCGCCCGTAACAATTTGGCTTAAGAAATCATCACCATCGTTGTGGTACCGCTCAAGGAAAGCCACTGCACTGTCTAAACGTTTGGTTTTGTGCACATCCATCAACATTTTCGGTACCCAACGTACGCACAATTTTCTGTAATTCAAGTGCTCGGTCACAATGCCATACAAAACACTACAAGAAACATAAGGAAAGTCATCCCGCAAGGAAGAAATCGTAAAGCGTCTGTTTTCCCTCATCTTATTGTCCACTTCCTGCACCAAACTTTCATTAACGAGTGAAGGACGCCCACTCCATTGTTCATCATGCACATTTGTGCGCCCATCTATAAATCCTATCACCCGCTTTCTTACCATTCCATCACTCATAATGTTTTCTCAGTAAACTGCACAGATCTCACGATGAATATCGATCGCATTTAGGCCTTTAGCACTAAGAAGTCTTATAACAGCCCGTACTTCACAGTCGGCGGTACTCACGATTATCGGAGGCATCTTAAACACTCACTACACAACGTAAACAAGGAAGAATCAGACTGTAATGGCGTCAGTGCGGTGACAACAGATGTAGGCGCCCAGTGCACATGTGCAGAACGCCGACCGCAGCGCTGCGGCCTCAGTGTGGCAAAACGGAACTTACTTAAAAAACACACCTCGTATATTCTTATAAATGAAGTACACTATTTGACATTAAAATTGCTACACAAAGAAGAAATGCAGATGATAAATGGGTAGTCATTGGACATATATATTATACTAGAACTGACATGTGATTAAATTTTCACGCAATTTGGGTGCATAGATCATGAGAAATCAGTACCCAGAACAAACACCTCTGGCCGTAATAACGACCTTGAGTCGAACAAAGATTGGATGGCGCGTACAGGTACAGCTGCCCAGGCAGCTTCAACACGATACCACAGTTCATCAAGAGTAGTCACTGGCGTATTTTGAAGAGCCAGGTGCTCGACCACCATTAGCCAGACGTTTTCATTTGGTGCGAGATCTGGAGAATGTGCTGGCCAGAGCAGCAGTCGAACATATTCCGTATCCAGAAAGGCCCGTACAGGACCTGCAACATGCGGTCGTGCATTATCCTGCTGAAATGTAGGGTTTTGCAGGGATCGAGATAAGTGTTGAGCCACAGGTCGTAACACATCTGAAATGTAACGTCCACTGTTCAAAGTGCCGTCAGTGCGAACAAGAGGTGACCGAGACGTGTAACCAATGGCACCCCAAACCATCACGCCGGGTGATAACGCTTCCAATGTGCGTTCACCGCGATGTCGCCAAACACAGATGCGACCATCTTGATGCTGTAAACAGAACCTGGATTCATCCGAAAAAATGTTTTGCCATTCGTGCACTCAGGTTTGTCGTTGAGTACACCATCGCAGGCGCCCCTGTCTGTGATGCAGCATCATGGGTAACCGCAGCCATGGTCTCCTAGCTGATAGTCCATGCTGCTGGAAACGTCGTCGAACTGTTCTTGCAGTTGGTTGTTGTCTTGCAAACGTCCCCATCTGTTGAATCAGGGATCGGGACGTAGCTGCACGATCCTTTACTGTCATGCGGATAAGATGCCTGTCATCTCGACTGGTAGTGATACGAGGCCGTTCGGATCCAGTACGGCATTCCGTATCACCCTCCTGACCCCACCGACTCCATATTCTGCTAACAGTCATTGGATATCGACCAACGCGAGCACCAACGTCGCGATACGATTAACCGCAATCGCGATAGGCTACAATATGACCTTTATCAGGGTCGGAAACGTGATGGTACGTATTTCTCCTCCTTACACGAGGCATCACAACAACGTTTCACCAGGCAACGCCGGTCAACTGCTGCTTGTATATGAGAAATCGGTTGGAAACTTTCCTCATGTCAGCACGTTGTAGGTGTCGCCACCGGCGCCAACCTTGTGCGAATGCTCTGAAAAGCTAATCATTTGCATATCACAGCATCTTCTTCCTGTCGGTTAAATTTCGCGTCTGTAGCACGTCATCTTCGTGGTGTAGCAATTTTAATGGCCAGCAGTGTACTTTCAAGTTTGCTTCAGTTGACAGTTTTCTAGAAGTAAATCACACAGTATTTCGACAACCTCGCTTCTTGTATTCTCCTACACTTCCAGCAGAGAGGAGAACACCTGTCCGCTGTGCTCGTCGGAGTTGAGGACGCAGCATGAGCGTGTCTAGGGGCGAGGCGCCGCTGCTCGGCGTCGTCGACTACACGGTGTTCGCGTTGATGCTGTCGGTGAGCGCCGCCATCGGCGTCTACTACGGATTCTTCGCGCGCTCCTCCGGCGCAGACGACTACCTCGTGGGCGGGCGGTCCATGAGCACTATCCCCGTGTCCATGTCTCTTATTGCCAGGTCAGTCTCGAGGTCATACACGTCTTCTAACAAGGGAACCTCCCCATAGCACCTCCCTCACATTTAGTTATAAGATGCCACAGTGGATAGGCCTTGAAAACTGAACTCAGATCGATCGAGAAAACAGGAAGAAGTTGTGTGGAACTATGAAAAAATAAGCAAAATATACAAACTGAATAGCCCATGCGCAAGATAGGCAACATCAAGGATAGTGTGAACTCAGGAGAGCCGTGGTCCCGTGGGTATATATATACACCCACTGTATATAAACTGTGGAAGCGGTCAGTCGACAGTGTCACCGCATTCTTGTTAAATGAAATAGCGCCGGCCAGCCAGAACGCCCCAATAGACGTTCACCACATCCCAAATGAACTTTACCACCTAAAACATTTCTTCGTAGAATACAGCTACATTGGACTGGGAACACCCGAGAAAGATGTCATCAAAGTCAAGAAAATATACCAAAACTTAATGAACTTTCAGACCAAGAACATCATAGAACAAAAATACGTCGGTCACTCTTGGCATGATATCTGGAGGAACATACAGCACCCGTATTTACCAACAAAAGTGCGGTCATTGTGGTACTACTTTGTGAATAGGAAATTTCCAACGAACTCCAGACTACATTCCATTCACCTGGCTGATTCCCCTTTGTGTACCACTTGCAACCTGATTGATACAGATGAACATCAATTTGTCTGTGGAAATGCGAATAATATATGGTTGTCAATCAGAAAAAAAATTAGCAACTATGCAGAGAAAACCGCCGTATTTGATAACGCCAGCGTGCCTTTTATACCCGGAAGAGGAGCTATACCCCACCTGGAAGAAAAATGCCGTCAACTGGTTGAAGGGACACGCAGTATTTTACCTGCTGTCCAGTAAAGAAAGGAGCGAAGGAGATTTTTGGACGTACATTTCCGACCAGCATCACAAGCTACTACGCATGAATAATTATTATGATACATATGCCAACTTCCTCAGAAGAACAGTCATGTGAACTCCATTTTCGATGATGCTATTCAGAACATGAAGAAACGAGAGACAATTTGATCTTTGAAAAACAAATACGATCAGGTGGCGAACATCACTATCTGGTTTAGACTTGGATTTTTTTTTCTAAAATGCCAAGGAACCTTTGTTATATTACTTTTAAATGTCAGTTGAAAAATATGTACTACTGTGGAATGTTATGACTAATAATTAAAAAAAACGTGGGTGGCGTGAGCAGCTGCGGAACGAAAGGTCCTGGTTTCGAGTCTTCCCTCGAGTGAAAATTTTACTTTCTTTATTTTCGCAAAGTTATGATCTGTCCGTTCGTTCATTGACGTCTCTGTTCACTGTAATAAGTTTAGTGTCTGTGTTTTGCGACCGCACCGCAAAACCGTGCGATTAGTAGACGAAAGGACGTGCCTCCCCAATGGGAACCGAAAACATTTAATCGCAAGGTCATAGGTCAACCGATTCCTCCACAGGAAAACGCGTCTGATATATTCTATACGACACTGGTGACGGCATGTGCGTCACGTGACAGGAATATGTTGTCGACCCACCTAACTTATACACTTCGCGAATGGGTAAAAAGATTCTTCTACCTTGCCCGATTTAGGTTTTCTTGTGGATGTGATAATCACTCCAAAAAAAAGTGATGAAAACATAAGAGTTTGTCATGTAAACCGAAAATAAAAAATTAAAATTTTCGCTCGAGGGAAGGCTTGAACCAAGGACCTCTTTTTTATTTTTACTCTCGTTTCACAGCTGCTCACGCTAACCACGGGGCCACGACGCTCCTCTAATCACATTTGCCTTGATATTGGCTGCGGTTACCCATGATGCTGCATCACAGACAGGGGCGCCTGCGATGGTGTACTCAACGACAAACCTGGGTGCACGAATGGCAAAACATTTTTTCCGATGAATCCAGATTCTGTTTACAGCATCATGATGGTCGCATTCGTGTTTGGCGACATCGCGGTGAACGCACATTGGAAGCGTTATACCCGGCGTGATGGTTTGGGGTGCCATTGGTTACACGTCTCGGTCACCTCTTGTTCGCACTGACAGCACTTTGAACAGTGGACGTTACATTTCAGATGTGTTACGACCTGTGGCTCAACACTTAATTCGATCCCTGCAAAACCCTACATTTCAGCAGGATAATGCACGACCGCATGTTGCAGGTCCTGTACGGGCCTTTCTGGATACGGAATGTGTTCGACTGCTGCCCTGGCCAGCACATTCTCCAGATCTCGCACCAAATGAAAACGTCTGGCCAATGGTGGTCGAGGAACTGGCTCGTCACAATACGCCAGTGACTACTCTTGATGAACTATGGTATCGTGTTGAAGCTGCATTGGCAGCTGTACCTGTACACGCCATCCAATCTTTGTTCGACTCAAGGTCGTTATTACGGCCAGAGGTGTTTGTTCTGGGTACTGATTTCTCGGGATCTATGCACCCAAATTGCGTGAAAATTTAATCACATGTCAGTTCTAGTATAATATATTTGTCCAATATTGCGTATCTTGCACATGGACTACTCAGTTTGTATATTTTGCTTATTTTTTCATAGTTCCACACAACTTCTTCCAGTTTTCTCGATCGATCTGTGTTCAGTTTTTCAAGGCCTATCCACTGTGCCAACTTATAACTAAATCTGAGGGGGTTGCGATGGGGAGGTTCCCTTGTAAGAGTCTCTCTGCGTCCTCCTCGATCCCATCCTTTGCCCCTCTACCTCTTCGTCCCTCTGTACCCTCTTTCCAGCTCGTTTCCACATCTCTCTCACACCTCTCCCCCTCTCTTCTCCTGCCTCTGCCCTCTTTGCCCTCCCTCCAACTCTAACCTCTCTCTCTCTCTCCCTGTGTGTGTGTGTGTGTGTGTGTGTGTGTGTGTGTGTGTGTGTGTGTGTGTGTGTCAAAAGTATCCGGACACCTGGCTGAAAATGACTCACAAGTTCGTGGCACCTTCCTTCGGCAATTCTGGAATTCAGTATGGTGTTGGCCCACCCTTTGCCTTGACGACAGCTTCCGCTCTCGGAGGCATTCGTTCAGTCAGGTGCTGGAAGGTTTCTTGGGGAATGGGAGCCCATTCTTCACGGAGTGCTGCACTGAGGAGAGGTTCAACGTCGGTCGGTGAGGCCTGGCACAAACTCGGAGTTCCAAAACATCCAAACGTGTTCTACAGGATTCATGTCAGGACTCTGTGCAGGCCAGACCATTACAGGGATGTTACTTTCATGTAACCACTCCACCAGAGGCCATTGTGAACAGGTCTTCCATAGTGTTGAAAGATGCAATTACCATCCCAGAATTATTCTTCAACAGTGGGAAGCAAAAAAGTGCTTAAAACATCAATGTAGGCCTGTGCTGTAATAGTACCATCCAAAATAACAAGGGTGCTAGCCCTCTCCATGAAAAACACCACCACACCATAACACTACCGCCTCAGAATTTTACTGTTGGCACTACATACGATGGCAGATGACGTTCACCGGGCATTCGCCATAACACACCCTGCCAACGGATCGCCGTATTGTGTACCGTGATTCGTCACTCCACGCAACGTTTTTCCACTGTTCAATCGTCCAATTTTTACGCTCCTTACACCAAGCGATGCGTCGTTTGGCATTTATATGCGTGATGTGTGGCTTATGAGCAGGCGCTCGACCATGAAATCCACGATTTCTCAACCCTCGCCTAACTGTCATAGTACTTGCAGCGGATTCTGATGCAGTTTGGAATTCCTGTGTGATGGTCTGGATAGATGTCGGCCTATTACACATTACGACGCTCTTCAACTGTCGGCTGTCTCTATCAGTGAATAGACGAGGTCGGCCTGTACGCTTTTGTGCTGTACGTGTCCCATCACGTTTCCACTTCACTATCACATCGGAAACAGTCGACCTAGGGATGTTTAGGAGTGTGGAAATCTCGAGTACACACGTATGTCACAAGTAGTGACACACAATCACCTGACCATGTTCGAAGTCTGTGAGCCGCCGGAGTGGCCGTGCGGCTCTAGGCGCTACAGTCTGGAACCGCGAGACCGCTACGGTCGCAGGTTCGAACCCTGCCTCGGGCATGGATGTGTGTGATGTCCTTAGGTTAGTTAGGTTTAATTAGTTCTAGGCGACTGATGACCTCAGAAGTTAAGTCGCATAGTGCTCAGAGCCATTTGCACCATTTTTTGAAGTCTGTGAGTTCCGCGGAGAGCCCCATTCTGCTCCCTCACGATGTCTAATGACTACTGACGTCGCTGATTTGGTGCACCTGGCAGTAGGTGGCAGCACAATGCACCTTATATGAAAAACATATGTTTTTTGGGGTGTCCGGATACTTTTGATCACATAGTGTATGTCCAAAGAAGTTCACTAGCAAAGTGTGACCATGATGAGTATACAACAGCCGTTTTCAGAATATTTGCAATTCTTGTGCGGCGACAGCGACTAAACGAGATAAACGGAAAGAAAGGTCTCGTAGATGAGCTGTACCTCGTTCTTTTTGTTTTTGTTTTTTTTTTCATACATATCACTCCTGCAGTTCACGTCGCTATGCGCTATGGCAGTTGACGCTACTGGTAATAAGCAAACCCGTGTAAAAATTCTACAATCATGTACTGATTGTAGAACGAAAGTCTCACTGTGGTGTAACAAAGGCTGCGAACGGTGGACGTTCCATTATTGAACCTTAGAATCATGACAAGAATGTAGCAGTTATTATAAAAGTTTCAAACTTAATTAATAGTACAGAAATTGTGAGACACGACTCTACGGTTACAATTTTTACTTTAAGAAATACCAACTTTCTTTTAATTAAAAGAATTAATAAAATAGGCCAGTTGCGAGAAGGACTCGCACACTGACGCCTCCATACAATCTTTATTACGTATGCAGACAGTTCATCTGTTTCGGAAATCGTGAGTCTCGACCATTTTTGCCTGCTATCGATATTGATACTGGCAAGATATCGATACGAATTGCGTCTTATGAGCAATAAAGCCATTCCTTGCTGATGTTTGGCCTTCACCATTACGGCCCACTCAGCCAGAATTCAAATTACTGATAATTTGAATTTAAAGTTTGACGTCGGACAACAAACGACAAAAGAAATATTCTATGTGATAAAGTTATAATTAACAATTTTTCGGTTCAAATGGTTCAAATGGCTCTGAGCACTATGGGACTTAACTTCTATGGTCATCAGTCCCCTAGAACTCAGAACTACTTAAACCTAACTAACCTAAGGACATCACACACATCCACGCCCGAGGCAGGATTCGAACCTGCAACCGTAGCGGCCGAGCGGTTCCAGACTGTAGCACCTTTAACCGCTTGGCCGCCACGGCCGGCAACAATTTTCGGATCTTTTCATTTACGTGTACCGTACAAACTTGTTTTTCGCCAAATTTCATGATTCTAGGCCAACGGAAAGTATCTATAGGTTTTGATGAGTGAGTTTGCGAGTATCGGAATATGTGACGTAAATGACTGTGTTTTTCGAATGCGATGACTTAGAAGCGTCAATGATTTACACCGATAGACGCCATAGACCTCAGTATGTGACACAAATTTCAACTATATGTCTCTACTCGTTCCTGAGAAAAGAGGTTTTTAACAGACGGGTAGACAGACAAACAGACAGACAGATGAACAACAAAGAGATCGTATGAGATTACCGTTTTTACCGAATGATGTACTGAATCCTAAAACCAGTTTGAGTTGCTTTTGATTTTATCAAAAGCAAATAGTTCGCAGCGTAAATAGCAGGTCAAGCAAGCACTGTATAATTATATGGGACAACACAAAGCTGTGGTGTATAAGCGCCTCATTTCAGAACAGTAATGTACCAGGAATGATTTCTGTCGGTGACCTCCATCTGTCACCAGTGCGAGGGGAGGCGGAAGTGTCAACCAGCTCAGTCAGTAACTAGAGAAAATACATCTAACAAGGGGAGGCCGCCAATTGTGAAATTCAGATTCAATTCATACTGCGCATAATAAAAGGTCATGGCCAGAGGTGTAATGTGGCAAAGCACCAAGATGCACATCTCAGCCGTTGCCGAGAAAATCGACAGTTAAAAGAAACCGTTGCGGTGAAATACTCTCTACGATTAATAACTTTCTACAGCGTCGTGGCGCAGCGGTAAGCGCTCGGGTTCGTGATCCGAAGATCGCCGGATCGAATCTTGCGCCATGCAATTTTTTTTTATTATTAGTTTTTTGTAATTCAAATATATATATATATATATATATATATATATATATATATATATATATATATATATATATACTATAAATGAATTGCTTATGCATGTTGGTGAAGGCGGATCGCTCTCCAATTGTACCGCCTCCATTTTTCCGTTTTTTTAACAGGGTGTACCAAAGCTCTCCCGTCCGCACTGATTTTCGACGATGTTGTAAGTTGCACTAGGGACCGCATCTACCTTCTTTCGAAGTTAGCAGGCAACTACGCTGTTATGCGGCGGCTCGTGTCGGCCCATTCAACATCTGTCATTCAAGTGTAACGAGCGAGTAACGGAGTTTATATCTCATACCTGCCACGGCAAATTTGTGTTCGTGGGATCTCTATTCTAATTCGAACGTTTGACTTATGCTATACGTATTCGTTTCGGAATATCGTTTCTACGTCTTCCGTTAACTATACGTGGTTAACATTATGAAGACAATTAATAACATTTGTGAAATACAACTTTGTTTGCGGAAAACATATTGATGTTCGAAGTCGCCAGTTTTTCCACGACGAACGACTTTCAACAACTTATTATATGCATAATTGTTGCAACCTATTGCCGGGAATTATATATATATAATTTGAATTATAAAAAACAAATACTAAAAAAAAAAAGAAGGTTGCATAGCGCGAGATTCGATACGGCGACCTTCGCATTACGAACCCGAGCGCTTACCGCAGCGCCACGACGCTGTAGAGAATTATTACTCGTAGAGAGTATTTCACCGCAACGGTTTCTTTTAACTGTAGATTTTCTCGACAACGGCTGAGAAGTGCATCTTGGTGCTTTGCCACATTACACCTCTGGCCATGAGCTCTTATTATGCGCAGTATGAATCCAATCTGAATTTCACAATTGGCGGCCTCCCCTTGTTAGTGAGTTTTCAGGAGGCGAAGACGATGGCCTGTGCCGCAGGTTTTGCTGTAAACGTTATTAAAACAGTGGAAATCCGAGAACGTTCTGAAGAGTAATGCCTCCGATTTTTTTATATCAAAAGTATTAAAGCTTTTTAAATAAAACAAAAGTTAGTAACATTCTACATTCTTATTCTTCATGTCTACAGATTTGCGTCCCTCTGCCTCTAGAGGGCTCCGAATTGTAGAGTGCAATATGGTCGGTATGTAGTGCGTGGCAATCCGAATTCGAAGAGCTTGACCATATATGGAGAACCCTCTCCTTCATCATGACAATGCCAGAGCACACGCGAGCGACATCAACAACAATCCGACTCAATCGGTTCACTGCCATCGATCACCCTCCGTATCTACATCCACATCTACATACATAATACGCAAGCCACTGCACGGTGCGTGGCAGAAAGTACCCTGCACCACTACTACTCGTTTCCTTTACTATTCTGCTCGTGCATAGAGCAAGGGAGAACGACTGTGAGCGAGGGGAGGACCCAAAAGAAACCGGATTGTTGTCGCAAAAAATTTATTGATGAACCTTTTTACAAAATTACTTCAGTCACCTTCAAAATACTCTCCATTACATGCGATCCACTTGTCAAGTCTCTTTTCCCACTGTTGGAAGCACGTTTGGAACTCTTCAAGTTTGATATTTTCCAGTGCCCTTTGCGAAGCTGTTTTTACCGCCTCCACATCGTCATAACGCTCTCCTTTTAGCGTTTTTTTTTTCATTCGTGGAAATAGGAAAAAGTCGCACGGGGCTAGGTCCGGCGAATACGGGGCGTGGGGAACGACAGACCACCTCTGAGATGCCAAATAGTGGGTCACTCGTAAGGCCGTGTGTGCTGGAGCGTTGTCGTGATGCAGAAACCAGTCACCTGACCGCCAAAGTTCCGGGCTTTTCCTCCTCACATCCTCTCGCAGACGCCTTAAAACATCCAAGTAAAAGTCCTGGTTAACAGTCTGACCAGGGGTACGAATTCCCGATGCACAATTCCACGAACGTCAAAAAAGACAATGATCATCGTCTTCACATTTGACCTCACTCGCCTCGCTTTTTTTTGGTCTGGGAGAGTTGGGAGTCCTCCACTGGCTTGACGCTTGCTCGGTTTCTGGGTCATACCCGTAACACCAACTCTCATCCCCAGTAATGACTATGTTCAAGAAGTTTGAATTACGCACAATCTCTGTTTTCAAGTCCTGACACACATACATGCGGATGGTTTTTTTGCTCCTGTGTGAAAAGGTGCGGAACAAATATAGCAGCTATACGTCTCGTGTGCAAATCCTCACTCAAAATCAGCTGGCACGAGCTCCAACTGATTCCTGTCTCTGCTGAAATCTGGTCGATCGTTTGGCGACGATCCTCGTTGATCTTTTGGCGGACTTTTTCAATGTTCTCCTCATTTCGCGATGTTGAAGGCCGTCCAGAACGAACTTGGTCTTCAACACACATCTCACCACGTTTAAAGCACCCAAACCACTCGAAAACCTGTGTGCGGCTCATAGCGTCCTCCTGGACAGCTCTCTGAAGTATTTGGTGTGTCTCCGTTGCAGTTTTTTTTTTTAAAGCAGGAAACAAAATTTCACACACACTCTTTGTCCTTTAAAAGTGGCCATAACGACTTCGCAGAGGTAACCCGCCAACAGTCAGAGAAACACAATACCACACTTGCACGTCCAGCTCTACATTGACGTCGTCTGCACAGCGGTTTCATGAAGGTTAGGCGCGTAATGGGGCCCCTTAGGGATATGGCGGCTAAGGAGGGGAAGAAATCCAGTGTGCACTCCGTGTGCATTCCGGGTGGAGTCATTCCTGATGTGGAAAGGGTCCTTCCGGATGCCATGAAGAGCACAGGGTGCAGCCAGCTGCAGGTGGTGGCACATGTTGGCACTAATGACGTGTGTCGCTTTGGATCTGAGGAAATTCTCTCTGGATTCCAGCGGCTATCTGATTTGGTGAAGGCTGCCGGTCTTGCTTACGAGATGAAGGCAGAGCTCACCATCTGCAGCATCGTTGACAGAACCGACTGCGGACCTTTGGTGCAGAGCCGGGTGGAGGGTCTGAATCAGAGGCTCAGACGGTTTTGCGACCGTGTTGGCTGCAGATTCCTTGACTTGCGCCATAGGGTGGTGGGGTTTCGGGTTCCGCTGAATAGGTCAGGAGTTCACTACACTCAGCTGGCGGCTACACGGGTAGGCTGTGTGGCGTGGACTGGGCGGTTTTTAGGTTAGAAGGCCTCGGGAAAGTACGGGGTGGGCTGCAATCTTAAAGGGTGCATGGCAAATACAGGACGTGCTTGGATCAACGAACAGTCGGAATTGCAGTTGTAAATTGTTGTAGTTGTGCTGGGAAAGTCCCTGAGCTTCAAGCGCTAATAGAAAGCACAGAAGCTGAAATCGTTATAGGTACAGAAAGCTGGCTAAAGCCTTAAATAAGTTCTGCAGAAATTTTTACGAAGTCTCAGACGGTGTTCAGGAAAGATAGATTAGGCAGAATTGGTGGTGGAGTGTTTGTGTCTGTCAGTAGTGGTTTATCTTGTAGTGAAGTCGAAGAAGATACTCCGTGCGAATTGGTATGGGTGGAGGTTATACTAAACAGCCGAACTAAGTTAATAAATGGCTTCTTCTACAGACCCCCAGACTCCGATGATATAGTTGCTAAACAGTTCAGAGAAAATTTGAGTCTCGTAACAAATAAATACCCCACTCATACGGTTATAGTTGGTGGGGACTTCTACCTTCCCTCGATATGTTCGCAAAAACACTTGTTCAAAACCGGTGGTAGGCAGAAAACATCTTCCGAGATTGTCCTAAATGCTTTCTCCGAAAATTATTTCGAGCAGTTAGTCCACAAACCCACGCGAATTGTAAATGGTTGCGAAAACACACTTGACCTCTTTGTCACAAACAATCCAGACCTAATAGAGAGCATCATGACTGATGCAGGGATTAGTGATCACAAGGTCGTTGTAGCTAGGCTCAATACCGTTTCTTCCAAATCCACCGGAAACAAACGCAAAATAATTTTATTTAAAAAAGCGGATAAAGTGTCACTAGAAGCCTTCCTAAGAGACAATCTCCATTCCTTCCGAACTGACTATGCAAATGTAGACGAGATGTGGCTCAAATTCAAAGATATAGTAGCAACAGCAATTGAGAGATTCATACCTCATAAATTGGTAAGAGATGGAACTGATCCCCCATGGTACACAAAGCAGGTCCGAACGCTGTTGCAGAACGAACGGAAAAAGCATGCGAAGTTCAGAAGAACGCGAAATCCCGAAGATTGGCTAAAATTTACAGACGTGCGAAATTTGGTACGGACTTCAATGCGAGATGCCTTTAATAGGTTCCACAACGAAACATTGTCTCGAATTTTGGTATAAAATCCGAAGAAATTCTGGTCGTATGTAAAGTACACAAGCGGCAAGACGCAGTCAATACCTTCGCTGCGCAGTGCCGATGGTACTGTGCCGCTAAAGCGGAGTTATTGAACGCAGTTTTCCGAAATTCCTTCACCAGGGAAGATGAATGGAATATTCCAGAATTTGAAACACGAACAGCTGCTAGCATGAGTTTCTTAGAAGTAGATACCTTAGGGGTTGCGAAGCAACTCAAATCGCTTGATACGGGCAAGTCTTCAGGTCCAGATTGTATACCGATTAGGTTCCTTTCAGATTACGCTGATACAATAGCTCCCTACTTAGCAATCATATACAACCGCTCGCTCATCTATAGATCTGTACCTACAGACTGGAAAATTGCGCAGGTCGCACCAGTGTTTAAGAAGGGTAGTAGGAGTAATCTATCGAACTACAGACCTATATCATTGACGTCGGTTTGCAGTAGAGTTTTGGAGCATATACCGTTTTCAGACCTTTTGAATCACCTAGAAGGGAACGATCTATTGATACGTAATCAGCATGGTTTCAGAAAACATCGTTCTTGTGCAACGCAGCTAGCTCTTTATTCGCAAGAAGTAATGGCCGCTATCGACAGGGGATCTCAAGTTGATTCCGTATTTCTAGATTTCCGGAAAGCTTTTGACACCGTTCCTCACAAGTGACTTCTAATCAAGCTGCGGGGCTATGGGGTATCGTCTCAGTTGTGCGACTGGATTCGTGATTTCCTGTCAGGAAGGTCGCAGTTCGTAGTAATAGACGGCAAATCATCGAGTAAAACTGAAGTGATATCAGGTGTTCCCCAGGGAAGCGTCCTGGGACCTCTGCTGTTCCTGATCTATATAAATGACCTGGGTGACAATCTGAGGTTGTTCGCAGATGATGCTGTAATTTAGCGTCTACTAAGGTCATCCGAAGACCAGTATCAGTTGCAAAGCGATTTAGAAAAGATTGCTGTATGGTGTGGCAGGATGCAGTTGACGCTAAATAACGAAAAGTGTGAGGTGATCCACATGAGTTCCAAAAGAAATCCGTTGGAATTCGATTACTCGATAAATAGTACAATTCTCAAGGCTGACAATTCAACTAAGTGCCTGGGTGTTAAAATTACGAACAACTTCAGTTGGAAAGACCACATAGATAATATTGTGGGGAAGGCGAGCCAAAGGTTGCGTTTCATTGGCAGGACACTTAGAAGATGCAACAAGTCCACTAAAGAGACAGCTTACACTACACTCGTTCGTCCTCTGTTAGAATAGTGCTGCGCGGTGTGGGATCCTTACCAGGTGGGATTGACGGAGGACATCGAAAGGGTGCAAAACAGGGCAGCTCGTTTTGTATTATCACATAATAGGGGAGAGAGTGTGGCAGATATGATACGCGAGTTGGGATGGAAGTCATTAAAGCAAAGACGTTTTTCGTCGCGGCGAGATCTATTTACGAAATTTCAGTCACCAACTTTCTCTTCAGAATGCGAAAATATTTTGTTGAGCCCAACCTACATAGGTAGGAATGATCATCAAAATAAAATAAGAGAAATCAGAGCTCGAACAGAATGGTTTAGGTGTTCGTTTTTCCCGCGCGCTGTTCGGGAGTGGAATGGTTAGAGAGATAGTATGATTGTGCTTCGATGAACCCTCTGCCAAGCACTTAAATGTGAATTGCAGAGTAATGATGTAGATGTAGATGTACATGTCTCTACTAACACCATCTAGCGTGAGAACCCTGCACTTTGTCAACGAGTGGCAGCGCCCCGGTTTCTTTTGGGTCCTCCCTCGTATATGTCTCTAAATGAGCCCTAATTTCTCGTATCTCATCTTCGTGGTCCTTACGCGTAATGTATGTTGGCGGGAGTAGGATCGTTCTGCAGTTAGCTTCAAATGCCGGTTCTATAAATTTTCGCAGTAATGTTCCTCGAAAAGAACGTCACCTTCCCTCCAGGGATTTTCATTTGAGTTCCCGAAACATCTCCGCAACGCTTGTGCGTTGATCGAACTTACCGGTAACAATTCTGGCAGCCCGCCTCTGAAATGCTTCAATGTTTTCCTTTAATTCTATCTGATGCTAACCCCAATCACTCGAACAGTACTCAAAAATAGGTCGCACTAGAGTTCTATATGCGGTCTCCTTTACAGATAAACCACACTTTCCTAGAATTCTTCTAATAAACTGAAGTCGATTATTCGTCGTCCATTCCACAGTCCCCACGTCCTCGTTCCATTTCATACCGCTTTGCAGCGTTACGGCCAGATTTTTAAACGACATGACTGTGTCAAGCAGGAAACTGATCATTACGGGTTTGCTTTTCCTACATATCCGCATTAACTTACATTTCTCCACATTTAGAGCTTGGTGCTATTCATCATACCAATTATAAATTTTGTCTGTCTTGTATCTCCTTACAGTCACTCAACTTCGACACGTTACCGTACACCACAGCATAATCAGCAGATTGCTGTCTACCCTCTCCGCCAAATGATTTATGTATAAACAAAGTAACAACGGTCGTGCCGGCCGCGGTGGTCTCGCGGTTCTAGGCGCGCAGGCCGGAACCGTGCGACTGCTACGGTCGCAGGTTCGAATCCTGCCTCGGGCATGGATATGTGTGATGTCCTTAGGTTAGTTAGGCTTAAGTAGTTCTAAGTTCTAGGGGACTGATGACCACAGCTGTTAAGTCCCATAGTGCTCAGAGCCATTTGAACCATTTTGAATAACGGTCGTATCGCACTTCCCTGGGACACTCCTGATAAGACCCTTGTCTCTGATGAACACTCGCCGTCCAGGACAACACACTGGGTTCTGTTACTTAAGAAGTCTTCAGGCCGCTCACATATTCCGAATGCTAGTACCTCCACGGTGGGTCTTTTACGCCCTTAATCCGCCCACCAGGCACATGCTCGTCCAGAGCACGATTTACAATCTATTTAAACTTTGCCCATAATTCTTCTATTCCCAAAATACCGGAACTAAATTTGTGGTGTCACCGCCAGACACCACACTTGCTAGGTTGTTGTTGTTGTTGTGGTCTTCAGTCCTGAGACTGGTTTGATGCAGCTCCCCATGCTACTCTATCCTGTGCAAGCTTCTTCATCTCCCAGTACCTACTGCAACCTACATCCTTCTGAATCTGCTTAGTGTATTCATCTCTTGGTCTCCCTCTACGATTTTTACCCTCCACGCTGCCCTCCAATGCTAAATTTGTGATCCCTTGATGCCTCAAAACATGTCCTACCAACCGATCCCTTCTTCTAGTCAAGTTGTGCCACAAACTTCTCTTCTCCCCAATCCTATTCAATACCTCCTCATTAGTTACGTGATCTACCCACCTTATCTTCAGCATTTTTCTGTAGCACCACATTTCGAAAGCTTCTATTCTCTTCTTGTCCAAACTGGTTATCGTCCATGTTTCACTTCCATACATGGCTACACTCCATACAAATACTTTCAGAAACGACTTCCTGACACTTAAATCTATACTCGATGTTAACAAATTTCTCTTCTTCAGAAACGATTTCCTTGCCATTGCCAGTCTACATTTTATATCCTCTCTACTTCGACCATCATCAGTTATTTTACTCCCTAAATAGCAAAACTCCCTTACTGCTTTAAGTGTCTCATTTCCTAATCTAATCCCCTCAGCATCACCCGATTTAATTTGACTACATTCCATTATCCTCGTTTTGCTTTTGTTGATGTTCATCTTATATCCTCCTTTCAAGACATTGTCCATTCCGTTCAACTGCTCTTCCAAGTCCTTTGCTGTCTCTGACAGAATTACAATGTCATCGGCGAACCTCAAAGTTTTTATTTCTTCTCCATGGATTTTAATACCTACTCCGAATTTTTCTTTTGTTTCCTTTACTGCTTGCTCAATATACAGATTGAATAACATCGGGGAGAGGCTACAACCCTGTCCCACTCCTTTCCCAACCACTGCTTCCCTTTCATGCCCCTCGACTCTTATAACTGCCATCTGATTTCTGAACAAATTGTAAATAGCTTTCGCTCCCTGTGTTTTACCCCTGCCACCTTCAGAATTTGAAAGAGAGTATTCCAGTTAACGTTGTCAAAAGCTTTCTCTAAGTCTACAAATGCTAGAAACGTAGGTTTGCCTTTTCTTAATCTTTCTTCTAAGATAAGTCGTAAGGTTAGTACTGCCTCACGTGTTCCAACATTTCTACGGAATCCAAACTGATCTTCCCCGAGGTCCGCTTCTACCAGTTTTTCCATTCGTCTGTAAAGAATTCGCGTTAGTATTTTGCAGCTGTGACTTATTAAACTGATAGTTCGGTAATTTTCACATCTGTCAACACCTGCTTTCTTTGGGATTGGAATTATTATATTCTTCTTGAAGTCTGTGGGTATTTCGCCTGTCTCATACATCTTGCTCACCAGATGGTAGAGTTTTGTCATGACTGGCTCTCCCAAGGCCATCAGTAGTTCTAATGGAATGTTGTCTACTCCCGGGGCCTTGTTTCGACTCAGGTCTTTCAGTGCTCTGTCAAACTCTTCACACAGTATCTTATCTCCCATTTCATCTTCATCTACATCCTCTTCCATTTCCATAATATTTTCCTCAAGTACATCGCCCTTGTATAAGCCCTCTATATACTCCTTCCACCTTTCTGCCTTCCCTTCTTTGCTTAGAACTGGGTTTCCATCTGAGCTCTTGATGTTCATACAAGTGGTTCTCTTCTCTCCAAAGGTCTCTTTAATTTTCCTGTAGGCAGTATCTATCTTACCCCTAGTGAGACAAGCCTCCACATTCTTACATTTGTCCTGTAGCCATTCCTGCTTAGCCATTTTGCACTTCCTGTCGATCTCATTTTTGAGACGTTTGTATTCCTTTTTGCCTGCTTCATTTACTGCATTTTTATATTTTCTCCTTTCATCAATTAAATTCAATATTTCTTCTGTTACCCAAGGATTTCTATTAGCCCTCGTCTTTTTACCTACTTGATCCTCTGCTGCCTTCACTACTTCATCCCTCAGAGCTACCCATTCTTCTTCTACTGTATTTCTTTCCCCCATTCCTGTCAATTGTTCCCTCATGCTCTCCCTGAAACTCTGTACAACCTCTGGTTCTTTCAGTTTATCCAGGTCCCATCTCCTTAAATTCCCGCCTTTTTGCAGTTTCTTCAGTTTCAATCTGCAGTTCATAACCAATAGATTGGGGTCAGAATCCACATCTGCCCCTGGAAATGTCTTACAATTTAAAACCTGGTTCCTAAATCTCTGTCTTACTATTATGTAATCTATCTGATACCTTTTAGTATCTCCAGGATTCTTCCAGGTATACAACCTTCTTTCATGATTCTTGAACCAAGTGTTAGCTATGATTAAGTTATGCTCTGTGCAAAATTCTACAAGGCGGCTTCCTCTTTCATTTCTTCCCCCCAATCCATATTCACCTACTATGTTTCCTTCTCTCCCTTTTCCTACTGACGAATTCCAGTCACCCATGACTATTAAATTTTCGTCTCCCTTCACTACCTGAATAATTTCTTTTATCTCGTCATACATTTCATCAATTTCTTCATCATCTGCAGAGCTAGTTGGCATATAAACTTGTACTACTGTAGTAGGCATGGGCTTTGTGTCTATCTTGGCCACAATAATGCGTTCACTATGCTGTTTGTGGTAGCTAACCCGCACTCCTATTTTTTTATTCATTATTAAACCTACTCCTGCATTACCCATATTTGATTTTGTATTTATAATCCTGTAATCACCTGACCAAAAGTCTCGTTCCTCCTGCCACCGAACTTCACTAATTCCCACTATATCTAACTTTAACCTATCCATTTCCCTTTTTAAATTTTCTAACCTACCTGCCCGATTAAGGGATCTGACATTCCACGCTCCGATCCGTAGAATGCCAGTTTTCTTTCTCCTGATAACGACGTCCTCTTGAGTAGTCCCCGCCCGGAGATCCGAATGGGGGACTATTTTATCTCTGAAATATTTTACCCAAGAGGACGCCATCATCATTTAATCATACAGTAAAGCTGCATGTCCTCGGGAAAAATTACGGCTGTAGTTTCCCCTTGCTTTCAGCCGTTCGCAGTACCAGCACAGCAAGGCCGTTTTGGTTAGTGTTACAAGGCCAGATCAGTCAATCATCCAGACTGTTGCCCCTGCAACTACTGAAAAGGCTGCTGCCCCTCTTCAGGAACCACATGTTTGTCTGGCCTCTCAACAGATACCCCTCCGTTGTGGTTGCACCTACGGTACGGCCATCTGTATCGCTGAGGCACGCAAGCCTCCCCAGCAACGGCAAGGTCCATGGTTCATGGGGGGACTTGCTAGGTGGTAGCCTTTAAATCAGCCGCGGTCCTGTAGTATACGTCGGACCCGCGTGTCGCCACTGTCAGTGATTGCAGACCGAGCGCCACCACACGGCAGGTCTAGAGAGACTTACTAGCACTCGCCCCAGTTGTACAGCCGACTTTGCTAGCGATGCTACACTGACAAATACGCTCTCATTTGCCGAGACGATAGTTAGCATAGCCTTCAGCTACGTCATTTGCTACGACCTAGCAAGGCGCCATTACCATTTGCTATTTATATTGTGATGAATGTACCGCCAGACCGATGTTCACCAATTATGGATTAAAGTTAAGTATTCCAGAAGCTACGTACCTTTTTTTTTACTAGTCTCACCTCCTTTAACTGTTCCAGACCTCACGCCAGCCTGCGTGAGCTTAAACGCGTGCCTTTCGGCTTCACCTCCTAGTGGCTTGGCTGTCTTGCCAAGTCACAACAAAATTATTGCAATAAATGGTCTAAGTGAGATGCTAACGACTATTTATCTGCTCTTTCTAGCACAGACGCTCTTCTAGCCTTCTCGACTGATATATTAACTTCCGTAACCACAATCACTACGATTACATCATGGTCACATATCGCCGCTCTATGGTCACGCTACCAATAACGTCCGGCTGTTTATAGGTACAAGGTCTAACACAGTCCCGACTTGGCCCCATCCGATTTTGATGTCTTCCCAAAACTTAAAGAACACTTTCGAGGACTTTACTTTGATGGAGATGAAGTGGTGCAAGTAGAGGTCAACAGTCAGACATTCTAAAGTAATGGTACCAACAAAATGGTCTCTCGTTGGGAGAAATGTGCTCGTCACCAGGGTGACAACATTGAGACATAAATATCTATACACGAAGAACAAAGATATTGAATGATAATAGCGTTTGTTATATTTAGAAAATTTTAAGAGTTTTCGGATAAAAAATTCAGAGGCATTACTCTTCAGTATGCCCTGGTAGCAGCCATTTGTTCGGGAATTATACCTTCTGCCGATGATATGGTTACCATGTTCTGATCTTATCCTAACAAAACCAGTGTTTCTTTTCTAGAGAGAGTGTCAAAAGCAGAATCATTGCCATGATTCTTACAAAAAGTGTGTGTGAGCCACTCTTAGGGTTATCTGTTTACAGTGAGACAATGCATTCTTGTCTGTTGGTAGGACTGTACTGCGCGTACGCGAAATGTTTCACGATAAAAATGGAGGTATTCTACAACACTAAATGTACCGTATCAAATTCCAGTTGGTATTCTCATACTCTGTATACTATCTGCATTGTCAATAGTGAAGCAGTAATAGCAGAATGGGTCGGTAAGGAGAGCTGCAGGAAATCAATGGAAGGAATCACTTGTCAGCTCGAAAGTGCTATCAGCAATTCAGCCAGCACGGTGAATGTGCTTAGGGAGTTAAACATGAAGTAAATTCAGAAGGTAGTAAATCATTTATTGTGTTGACGCGTTTCGGGCAAAGTGCATCTTCAGAGTGCCTAATAAAATTAACAAAAAGCGATACAAATGGTACAGTAACATGGCGCTTCAAGTGGTTGAAAACGATTAGAGCAAATAAAGAAAAGGAAATGCATACCACTTCTTACCAAAGAACTGAAAGTACGCAAAATGAGTTCCATACAAAACTGACAAACAACATTTGTTGTCTAATACAATAAGTGACACACCAGTCGAAGCCAAAACATGATGTGAGACTGGTTCTCTACGGAGCCATAATGAAAGCACAGAATACGTAAGCTGAGCGCTTTCTACATCGTACTATGCGACATAAGTTTAAGAAATAAAATTAATAAAACAATTTTTATGTTTTGTCACTTGTCATCAAAATTACGAAAATGTCAACATGTAAAAAGAGCCACCTGGAACTTTATAGTTTCTCTTGAATAAAACTCGCCACAGCTGTCAGAAGAAAACTTACGATACTCCCACCAGAGGTCCTCACTGTTTAAATGCGGAAAGTCTAAGGCTAACTTGTACGGAATTTCATAATTTTTACATTGCGACCTTAATACGAAGCGGTAAATAACAAAGCAGTTGAAGATAAACATATAGTTTAAAAGTCCTCTTTTATTTTTTATCCACTATTACACCGTGGAAGAAATCGAAAAAGCATTTACGACACCTCGTTACCTGCTCATTGCCGGCCGGAGTGGCCGAGCGGTTCTAGGCGCTTCAGTCTGGAACCGCGCGACTGCTACGGTCGCAGGTTCGAATCCTGCCTCGGGCATGGATGTGCGTGATGTCCTTAGGTTAGTTAGATGTAAGTAGTTCTAATTTCTAGGGGACTGATGACCTCAGATGTTAAGTCCCATAGTGCTCAGGGCCATTTGACCCATTTACCTGCTCTTTTGTCAAAAGATTCATATCCTCCTGATAGCTGACGTAAGTTTCAATCTCCTCCAAAATATCGAGGGTCGCGCCTTTACTACCATAGCGCCGTATAGACATGTAAGTAATGCTCGAATGCTTCTCATCAGCCACGCATTTCTTTAGTGACTGCTAAGCGACGCTGTAGATGGTGTGAAGAGCGACACCAATGGGCAGTGGATGACTGGAAATCTGATGGAAGGGTTCGGGTTTCGAGAATGCCTAGAGAAAATTGTCTGTCATCGTGTGCAGAGCTAACAGTGAAGTAGAGAGAAGGTAGTGTTACGGAAGAAGGGTGTTTTACATGATTATGGTGTGGTCACCTTAACACACGTAAGTAAACGCTAAATGGGAGAAGGATATTAACAACCTTTACAATTGTGCACTGCGTACAGTAGAGGAATAGTTTGAAGAGGACGACTGTATCAGTGTTACAGTGCCACTTGTCATAGATCAGCTTCTATGAGTCAATGGTTTGTGGATAGTAACATTCTTCAGATGGAATGTCTTACACAGAATCCTGACCTGAACCGATTGGAACACCTTTGGGATGAGTCGACGCAGCTCCAAATCCCAGCAGCTATCAGCAGCTTCTCTGGTTTAGGCTCTTGCGGAAGAATGGACTGCCATTCCTCCACAGATATTCGCGTACCTCGTTTAGTGTCCCCAGCAAAGGTGAAGAGTGGTCACATCCAGTATTCGTGGCCACAAATTGGTGTCCCAATACTTTGGTCAGACATTGTTGCATCACCTTTCTTCTGCACACATTCTTCAGATGGAATGACCTTCACGGAGTGCCGACCCGAACCTATTGGGACACCTTTGGGATGAGTTAGAAAGTCGATGCAGTTCCAAATCCCAGCAGCCAACATCAGCAGCTTCTCTGGTTTTGGCTCTTGCGGAAGAATGGACTGCCATTCCTTCACAGATATTCGCATACCCCGTTTAAAGCGACCCCAGCAAAGGCGAAGAGTGGTCACACCCAGTATTCGTGGCCACTAACAGGTGTCCCGATACTTTGGTCCGACAGTGTTGCATAACCTTTCTTCTGCACACATTCCTTAACGTAATTGCATTTGATGATCGTTCTTGTAATTCAGAAGCGTAAATAACTTCAAAGACGCTCAACAGGACTGGCCGCAGATGTGATACATCCAATACTGGCTAACGTAATAAGTGGTTTAATTTGGTTATTTTACGTTCTCGGTCTTTGTGACTTCAATACATTAAATTTAAGAACAAAATGGTCAACTTTTTGGTTTTATTACGAAACCTAACCCTTCAGTTTCTTAGCAAATGGCACATAACCATGTTTATTCATCTTCCTGAAAAAATTATTCAGACCACAATGGTGGTCACTAACCCACGATGGTTGGAAGTCATTTACCTGTAAGTAGCAGGTTCTAGTCCAGGTGCGGAAATAAATTTTAGTTGTGCAGTATTTGGCCAGAGCGGACAGGAGAGTTGGCAGAGAATTTCAGAGGGGTCGAGTGGAGACTGCCCTGCATGAAGTCAGGGTAGCAGTTGGGTACCTGTGAAGCGTCTCCGACTCTAGTAAAACACTGTCAGAGTTCAATTATTTACCAACCACTTTTACTCTCGTCTTGTTCCACACCGGCCTTGTAGCCGATGCCTCATGCAGCTGCGTGTTGGATCCCCGTTGTCGGCTGCTGAGTCAGCTCCTGGTCTGCAGGCCCAGAAGAGTGAGTGACTCCGCGCCACGGCGAGTAGCCGGCGCGGCTATGGTCAAGCACGAATGGTCTTCTATTAGCTATTGGAGTGCGTTCTATCCCACTCCGAAGTTTATGTTGACGCTTGACGACCCATGTGCAATGTAGTGTCGGAAGTCGTGCGATCGGTCGATCTCCTTCCTACTGGCCAGATTGGTCTCAGCACCCGGAGGCGTCTAATTGTTGAACAGGAACGTGAACCCCACGAAGCCCTACCTGCTGGTTTCCACGCTGATGTTCAGTGCTGTCAGGACTCCGCGGCGTGCTGTGGTAGGATGACAATCAGCTTCTCCATCAGTTGTCATAGGCGGGGAACAGTAGGAAGTTCATCAGGCGAAGACCATCATGTTGTTGTTGTTGTGGTCTTCAGTCTTGAGACTGGTTTGATGCAGCTGTCCATGCTACTCTATCCTGTGCAAGCTTTTTCATCTCCCAGTACCTACTGCAACCTACATCCTTCTGAATCTGCTTAGTGTATTCATCTCTTGGTCTCCCACAACGATTTTTACCCTCCACGCTGCCCTCCAATACTAAATTGGTGATCCCTTGATGCCTCAGAACATGTCCTACCAACCGATCCCTTCTTCTGGTCAAGTTGTGCCACAAACTTCTCTTCTCCCCAATCCTATTCAATACTTCCTCATTAGTTATGTGATCTACCCATCTAATCTTAAGCATTCTTCTGTAGCACCACATTTCGAAAGCTTCTATTCTCTTCTTGTCCAAACTATTTATCGTCCATGTTTCACTTCCATACATGGCTACACTCCATACAAATACTTTCAGAAATGACTTCCTGACACTTAAATCTATACTCGATGTTAACAAATTTCTCTTCTTCAGAAACGCTTTCCTTGCCATTGCCAGTCTACATTTTATATCCTCTCTACTTCGACCATCATCAGTTATTTTGCTCCCCAAATAGCAAAACTCCTTTACTACTTTAAGTGTCTCATTTCCTAATCTAATTCCCTCAGCATCACCCGACTTAATTAGACTACATTCCATTATCCTTGTTTTGCTTTTGTTGATGTTCATCTTATATCCTCCTTTCAAGACACTGTCCATTCCATTCAACTGCTGTTCCATGTCCTTTGCTGTCTCTGACAGAATTACAATGTCATCGGCGAACCTCAAAGTTTTTATTTCTTCTCCATGGATTTTAATACCTACTCCGAATTTTTCTTTTGTTTCCTTTACTGCTTGCTCAATATACAGATTGAACAACATCGGGGAGAGGCTACAACCCTGTCTTACTCCCTTCCCAACCACTGCTTCCCTTTCATGTCCCTCGACTCTTATAACTATCATCTCAGATAACAATCATCTCAGATACAATTTCGGCTGGTTCGTAGACTGTTCTGGAGTATCTACATCTACACATGCATCTACGTGACTACTCTGCAGAGTGATCATCGAATCACCCTCACAATAATTCTCTGTCATTCCAATCTCGTACAGCACGCGGAAAAAACGATCACTTATGTCTTTCTGTGCGAGCTCTGATTTCCCTTATTTTATTAAGATGATCGTTTCTGCCTATGTAGATTTTCGCATTCGGAGGAGACAGTAGGTGATTGGAGTTTCATGAGAAGATTTCTCCGCAACGAAAATCGCCTCTGTTTTAATGATATCCACCCCAAATCCTGTACCATTTCTGTGACAATCTCTCCCCTATTTCGCGATAATACAAAACGTGCTTCCCTTCTTTGAACTTTCTCGATGTACTCCGTCAACCCTATCTGGTAAGGATCCTACGCCGAGCAGCAGTACTCTAAAAGAGGACGGTCAAGCTTAGTGTAGGCAGTCTCCTTAGTAGATTCGTTACATTTTCTAAGTGTCCTGACAATAAAACGCAGTCTTTAGTTAGCCCTCCCCACAACTTTTTCTGTGTGTTCCTTCCAGTTTAAGTTGTTCGTAATTGTAATTCCTAGATATTTAGTTTAATTTACGGCCTTTAGATTTGACTGCTTTACTGTGTAACCTAAGTTTACCGAATTCCTTTTAGCACTCGTTTGGCTATGACATAGATTCGCTGCAGCATCTTAATCGTGGAATCGAGTGCTATTACTGTTTATTTATTTATCGTATCCAAGACATCACCATTTTACAAAACAAATTATATTACAATGCAAGAGAAGCAGCTATAATACAATAATACATGGTTATAAGGTAAATTAACTACAATAATATAGAAAAGTATGTAACATATAATGATAAGCGCTAAGGATGCGAAACAGAGCGATTTTCATATCCCACGTGAAGCCCAATACACTGCAGCTTGAATAGCCTTGTCAGTTGCTTCAAATAGGTCTCGAGTCGAACACGGGTTGTTTAGTTTCCTGCAGACCAGTAGGTGTTGTGGGTCTTGCTGTTCTCCACACTCGCAGGGCTCGTCTGCACTGATGTAGCCCCATTTTTCCAAGTTTGCTCTGCATCTTGATACGCCTGTTCGTAGTCTTATCAGGGCTTTCCAGGTCGTATATGGGAGTTCAGAGCCAGCTGTGGGTTCTTCCCTGGGGCTATTCCCTGGTCTTCCCGTGTTCACATTGTGCCACAGCTCTTCTCCTCGTGCTCTAGGCGATAAAAGAGTTGCTTCAGTTGTTCGTAGGAAACTCTTCCTTGATTTAAGTCGGCGAGGTTGAAGATTGTATCCGAACATTGGATGCCTGGGATCTGTCTCCTGTTTATGTTTCTCGATTTCTGCGGCAGTCCTTCTTCTGATGTCTGGCGGGGCTATGCCCATGAGGTGGTACAGCTGCTTTGTGGGAGTTGGGCGGAGGCATCCTGTCACGATGCGTTCAGTCTCATTCAATGCTATATTTACTTGTTCAGCGTGGGTGGAATTCTGCCAAACGGGTGCCGAGTACTCCGCAGTGGAGAAACATAAAGCTAATGCTGACGTGCGGAGAACTGTAGGTTGCGCTCCCCATCTGCTATTTGTTAGCTTGCGGATGATGTTGTTCCTGGCACTCACTTTCATCTTTGTGGCCAAACAGTGTTCCTTGTAGGTGAGAGCACGGTCAAGTTTAATCCCAAGATATTTTGGTGTGTCGCAGTGAGATAGATGTTGTCCCTTCCAGCTTATGTTGAGTTTCCTCCTTGCTTCCTTATTACGTAGGTGAAAAGCACAGACCTGGGTTTTTGCTGGGTTTGGCTTGAGGTGGTTATTATCATAATAGTCACCCAGCTTTTCAATCGCTAAAGTTAATTTACTTTCTACCTCTTCAAAGGTTTTTCCCTGGGTGGCAACGACTGTATCGTCTGCATAGATGAAGGAGCGAGCGTCCATGCTGATCGGTTGGTCATTGGTATAAATGTTATACAGCAATGGGGCGAGGACGCTACCTTGAGGTAGGCCGTTTCTCTGGGTCCGCCATCGGCTCTTCTTCGACTGCAGCGTGACAAAATACCGTCTATTCTGCAACAGGCACTGGATGAATTGCGCCAGTCGGTAGTCTTTTGTGGTGTTATATATTTTTGATATTAACTTTCAACACCAAGACACCACAAAAAGGCTATTACTGTGAACTCCATCGATCCCAATGGTCAACTCTTTGAGAGCTGGAGAGCTCGAGTATTTAAAGGGAGCTAATGTTAAGCTATGACGCGATGCTCCGTCCGCAACGGCCGAATGTGTCCTTCTTATTCTGATATATTCGCTTAACAGGCTCTTAACTGCTGTATAGGTTCTCTGATACTGGTTCTTAACAAACAGGCACAGTTTCTTTCGACATCTCTTACGAGCTAATGACTATGTTGTCACATTTCCGTTGGTTTTCTTTCCCACGCTATTTTCTGCTGAGTTTGTCCTCTCTCTCGGCACGGCCTTGTAACGTGCTGAAGCCCGACCCACTTGCGACATGCCTCTTATCTCTTGGTTCTGTCTCTGCCTCTGACATGAATGCACTTTGCTTGTAGCAAGATGAGTGAATTTTAATCCTCCAGACTGTGAACTAGTGTTCTGAATTGAATCTTAAACCTTTGTATGATATGTCGTGGCGCGAGGTCATGCGTCCTTGCTGATGCCGATCTATCCACTGAAAACGAAAGTAAACGAACACTAGAAGACGTAGTTATCTTTGTTACTCATTACTAAAGTTGCCAGTCTCTCAGAAAATGCAATAGACAGCCAAAAAATGCCCAGCAACAAATGTCTGACAGGTACCAAAGGCAGTTTTTAAATTTAGCCTAAATCAACTCCTTTTTGGCAGTTCATACGGTTCCAGAAGCGGATTTTTAATTATAAACTTTCATTTGTATGAGTTAAAAAGAATATGTTTAGAACCTTGAGAATGATGCTTTTGTACTTGACCTCTTCGTTTTCAGACGTTATCAGCGAGGCTGTAAAACATCATGGATTTTATATAACTTGATGTGTGTTAGAGTATACCTTGAACTAATTCAGAAATGACGGCAGATCTCAATGGAAAAAAAAAATGTTCAGATGTGTGTGAATTCCTAAGGGAACAAACTGCTGAGATCATCGGTCGCTAGACTTACACATTACTTAAACTAACTTATGCTAAGAACAACACACACACTCATGCCCGAGGGAGGACTCGAACCTCCGGCGGGAGGGGCCTCGCAATCCTTAACATGGCACCCGAGACCGCGCCGCGTTTATGAATGGAGGCAGCAGAAGTATAGACGACTCTGGTGTAACTGATCGCGGGTAAACAACGAGGGAATCATGCATGTATCGAATTGTAAACTAAATACGAGGACTATTTTTTTCAACCTCCAAGAGCTCACGAAATTAAAACTACAGTGAGAATCCGGCAAAGCCACGCGCAGACGTGTTCCGCTGTGTCCCTTGTAATCCCCTCTGTCGCATCACGTCGCATTTTTCCATTCTGAGCGCACGATGAGCGCGTAAATATGTCTAGAAGATTGTGTCCCCTGTCGGGAGTGAAGTCATGCTAAGAAGTTTCGCCTGATGTCATGCAGCCTACATAACATAACCCCGAAGCGTTTCTTTCAGCATGACAGTTCTCGGCCACAGCGAACAAATTCCCGCTGCGTTTGCGATGGAAGTGTTTGATCACCCAGCATTCATCCCGGACTTGAGTCCCTCAGATTTTCATCTTTACGCGACCGATCGGACTTTACTTTCCGAATTACTCTCGTAAATAACTACGAAACCTGAAGTGATGGTATGAAACACTTCTTGCCTGAGAAAAACGCCTCAAAACAGATTATTTACAAGCTTAGTTAAACAAATAATTATTTAATCTGCTTTGGAAAAGATGTTTCATGCTGTTCACTTCAAGAAAATATACTTTAGAAACGCTTCGATTTTTTTTGTTACTTTTTTGCTTTGTCATTTTTTCCATTTCGCAAAAAGAGATGTTTTGGAGATTAGTAGAAAATGATCTGATCCTATACCCTGTTCTCTATAAATTCTTGTATCCTTTGTTTGACCCCCTAGCTTATCATTTACTAAAACGTAGTCAATTGTTGATCTAAGAGCACAACTGGCCCAAGTGTAGTTAGGTATATCTGTTTTCTTAAAACGTGAGCTTGTTATTTTCAGATTATTGTTAAGTGGCAAAAACTCTCAGTATTTTTCCATTTTCATTAGATACCGGTTCTCCAAGAGGCCCCGTTATATTCGTTACTGGGATATTTCCTATACGATCATTAAAAGTTAAGATCTGTTTTGGAGATTAGTAGAAAATGATCTGATCCTATACCTTGTTCTCTATAAATTCTTGTATCCTTTGTTTGACCCCCTAGCTTAATACAGAAATACAAGTTGCTGAGGAATGAAATAAATAGTAAGTGCAGGGAAGCTAAGACGAAATGGCTGCAGGAAAAATGTGAAGACATCGAAAAAGATATGATTGTCGGAAGGACAGACTCAGTATACAGGAAAGTCAAAACAACCTTTGGTGACATTAAAAGCAGCAGTGGTAAAATTAAGAGTGCAACGGGAATTCCACTGTTAAATGCAGAGGAGAGAGCAGATAGGTGGAAAGAATACATTGAAAGCCTCAATGAGGGTGAAGATTTGTCTGATGTGATAGAAGAAGAAACAGGAGTCGATTTAGAAGAGATATGGGATCCAGTATTAGAATCGGAATTTAAAAGAGCTTTGGAGGACATACGGTCAAATAAGGCAGAAGGGATAGATAACATTCCATCAGAATTTCTAAAATCATTGGAGGAAGTGGCAACAAAACGACTATTCACGTTGGTGTGTAGAATATATGAGTCTGGCGACATACCATCTGACTTTCGGAAAAGCATCATCCACACAATTCCGAAGACGGCAAGAGCTCACAAGTGCGAGAATTATCGCACAATCAGCTTAACAGCTCATGCATCGAAGCTGCTTACAAGAATAATATACAGAAGAATGGAAAAGAAAATTGAGAATGTTCTAGGTGACGATCAGTTTGGCTTTAGGAAAGGTAAAGGGACGAGAGAGGCAATTCTGACGTTACGGCTAATAATGGAAGCAAGGCTAAAGAAAAATCAAGACACTTTCATAGGATTTGTCGACCTGGAAAAAGCGTTCGACAATATAAAATGGAGCAGTTGAGTCCCATAGTGTTCAGAGCCATTTGAACCAATATAAAATGGTGCAAGCTGTTCGAGATTCTGAAAAAAGTAGGGGTAAGCTATAGGGAGAGACGAGTCATATACAATATGTACAACAACCAAGAGGGAATAATAAGAGTGGACGATCAAGAACGAAGTGCTCGTATTAAGAAGGGTGTAAGACAGGGCTGTAGCCTTTCGCCCCTACTCTTCAATCTGTACATCGAGGAAGCAGTGATGGAAATAAAAGAAAGGTTCAGGAGTGGAATTAAAATACAAAGTGAAAGGATATCCATGATACGATTCGCTGATGACATTGCTATCCTGAGTGAAAGTGAAGAAGAATTAAATGATCTGCTGAACGGAATGAACAGTCTAATGAGTACACAGTATGGTTTGAGAGTAAATCGGAGAAAGACGAAGGTAATGAGAAGTAGTAGAAATGAGAACAGCGAGAAACTTAACATCAGGATTGATGGTCACGAAGTCAATGAAGTTAAGGAATTCTGCTACCTAGGCAGTAAAATAACCAATGACGGACGGAGCAAGGATGACATCAAAAGCAGACTCGCTATGGCAAAAAAGGCATTTCTGGCCAAGAGAAGTCTACTAATATCAAATACCGGCCTTAATTTGAGGAAGAAATTTCTGAGGATGTACGTCTGGAGTACAGCTTTGTATAGTAGTGAAACATGGACTGTGGGAAAACCGGAACAGAAGAGAATCGAAGCATTTGAGATGTGGTGCTATAGACGAATGTTGAAAATTAGGTGGACTGATAAGGTAAGGAATGAGGAGGTTCTACGCAGAATCGGAGAGGAAAGGAATATGTGGAAAACACTGATAAGGAGAAGGGACAGGATGATAGGACATCTGCTAAGACATGAGGGAATGACTTCCATGGTACTAGAGGGAGCTGAAGAGGGCAAAAACTGTAGAGGAAGACAGAGACTGGAATACGTCAAGCAAATAATTGAGGACGTAGGTTGCAAGTGCTACTCTGAGATGAAGAGGCTAGCACAGGAAAGGAATTCGTGGCGGGCCGCATCAAACCAGTCAGTACGTAACCCTACGCTACTGCGCACGATACTTATTAAAGCCTGTACTATGGTAAGTTGACGGGCTTCACCTTATAAGAAAGGATTTTGGTATATATGTTGACCGCGTGTACCAGAATGGAGGCAAAATCAGACTTTCACCCACTCAGTAACAACAATGATACGTCAAGTAAGTCTGAAGTGCAACTACACATTAGGACGGACAAGAAACAACACAGCAGATGCTACCAATTTGTTAATAAAACGGTCGCCAGCCTAATTAGGCATTAATTGAGTTTCTTCCCTGTACAAGTTGAAGTACGTGTATGCAAAACAACACGTAATAACACTGCATAATATGGTAAATTTTAGAACCAGAAAATCTACTGAACTAATAATTTCACTTTCTGTATTAATATGGACAAGCCATAAATACACAACAATACACTATAATGTTTACTACAAACTTCGTACAGTCTATTGATCTGATTAAAATCGGGCATAGGTTACCCTAGAGATAGCACTTTCGAAACACACATACAATGTCAATTTTGAAAAGGGTAAACCACTAATAACTTTTGGTTTTATCTTGACTTTAACTTTGCTGGTCAAATCAGTTCAGTACATTTCAGAATTTACATGAATAGAAAAGAAAAGGGGGGGGGGGACCCTGAAACTGTTATGATCACTGTACTGAAATTTTTGATTATCGAAATCGTAAAGCACTCAAGATTTCCAATATATGAGTTACTACTCTTTTTGTCTTATTTCTTGCTCATTTAACTACCATTATTTTTGTCTCAAATTAATTAGCCTTCATTACTAAACCAATTTCAACATTATCTACCAACTTTGTCAGACCTATATTATTTGTCTATTATTTCATTAACAACAAAGTTCTTTAAACATCATTATAACATAGATAGGTCTGCAGGTAATTATTATTAACATAAACTTTAAATCTTCATCTCGGGACACTCGGATTGCACAACATGTGGAAAGGACCCTGTCTAGGTTAGTGATGAGGATAATTAAATGATAGGACAGTTCTGGTAAAAGTTAAGTTGTTATTGAACAGTATGGAACAAAAGTAACACTGGTCCACACGAATACAGTACTAAAAGTTTCAACCTGTTTGTATCGATGTGGCGGTTGGCGGGCGGCGAGATGGCGAGGCACAGAGCACACATACAATCACAGCAATGGCTCTTGATGTATCGGCACTTTGCTTCTTCTTAGCGTCGCAATACTTTTCCATTTAGTGCCTATGGAATTTTGCCATGCTGTATAGTCGTCGGAAACGGCACATCCGAGGCTCAATGAAACTACGTCTTCCAGGAGAGCCTCCTCGATCCGGAACTTTGTTACTCAGACCGATGCCCAACTCTTGACTACTACTGCTGAGCCCGTTATGCCGTGCAGCGCCCGTGTGCATTTTCCCGCGCTCGCCTGCCATCCACCTTCACCGCTCCCTTACAGACAGGGTATTCACCCGAGGTTTTGCATTCTACATATCGTAATACATTGCCTACGTATGGACCAGGCGCACAATTACAACTTTAACATCTTACAATAGTTTCAACGTTTCTTACAATTCAATTCTGTTATAATATTGCTTAAACATTTGACATAAACATTAATATTCACATCGAAAATTGTTTACAGTTTCTTTAACACAATGGCAAGAAAAGAAAAAGAAATGAAATCAGAATATCGATTACACTAATTTATCGAAAATCAGAAGAAAAAATTATTACATGTACATTAGTATAACGCTGTTGTTGTTACAAGTAGACTGATGGCCAAAAAAAAAAAAAAGTAATGACAAGCTTTTAGTGTGCCAAGTTGTTATTAAACTGAGAAGTCCACGCAGTGCACGCCTCTGAACTTGTGTTTTCTTGCTCGTGGGTTGGGCAGCTTCATCTCGGGCATCATGCTACTGGGCATCGCCACCGAGAGCTACCTGTACGGCATGCAGTACGCCTACGTGTGTCTCGGCGTCATCCTGAGCTCCGCGATAAACGCCTTTGCCTTCCTGCCTGTCTTCTACGACCTCGGCATCACGTCCACGTACGAGGTAAGTACACACTGGCGTCGTTCCTTCATCTACAAGACTACTCTGCTACTCAGAATTAAGTGCCCGGCACAAGATTCGTGGAACTATCTTCGTATTATTTCCCTACTGTTCCACTCTCAATGTGCGAGAAAAACGGACACTTAAATCTTTGTGTCCACCCTCTAATTTACCTTATTTTATGGTGATGATTTATGGCTACGTAATTACACCTAGAAGAAGGCCGCTGCAACCGTGGCCGATACGTTGGTTGTTCTACAGGAGCAATAGTTTTATATTTTATCACGTGGTACCATACCCAGAAAACTTTTATGTCGAATGGTGACAATTATGCCGGCCGGGTGGCCGAGCGGTTCTAGGCGCTACAGTCTGGAACCGCGTGACCGCTACGGTCGCAGGTTCGAATCCTGCCTCGGGCATGGGTGTGTGTGATGTCCTTAGGTTAGTTAGGTTTAAGTACAGGGCTATTACAAATGACTGAAGCGATTTCATAAATTCACTGTAGCTCCATTCATTGACATATGGTCACGACACACTACAGATACGTAGAAAAACTCATAAAGTTTAGTTCGGCTGAAGCCGCACTTCAGGTTTCTGCCGCCAGAGCGCTCGAGAGCGCAGTGAGACAAAATGGCGACAGGAGCCGAGAAAGGGTATATAGTGCTAGAAATGCACTCACATCAGTCAGTCATAACAGTGCAACGACACTTCAGGACGAAGTTCAACAAAGATCCACCAACTGCTAACTCCATTCGGCGATGGTATGCGCAGTTTAATGCTTCTGGATGCCTCTGTAAGGGGAAATCAACGGGTCGGCCTGCAGTGAGCGAAGAAACGGTTGAACGCGTGCGGGCAAGTTTCACGCGTAGCCGCGGAAGTCGACGAATAAAGCAAGCAGAGAGCTAAACGTACCACAGCCGACGGTTTGGAAAATCTTACGGGAAAGGCTAAAGCAGAAGCATTTCTTAAACAGGAGATTGGAAAACCGATGGATCGGTCGTGGTGGAGATCATGATCAACAATTCATGTCATGGCCTCCACGTTCTCCCGACTTAACCCCATGCGATTTCTTTCTGTGGGGTTGTGTGAAAGATTCAGTGTTTAAACCTCCTCTACCATGTTCATGAGACCCAGAAAATATTAGATACAGGCTCCCAGGTAGATGCTATCTTTCTTAACTTCCGGAAGGCGTTCGATACAGTTCCGCACTGTCGCCTGATAAACAAAGTAAGAGCCTACGGAATATCAGACCAGCTGTGTGGCTGGGTTGAAGAGTTTTTAGCAAACAGAACACAGCATGTTGTTATCAATGGAGAGACGTCTACAGACGTTAAAGTAACCTCTGGCGTGCCACAGGGGAGTGTTATGGGACCATTGCTTTTCACAATATATATAAATGACTTAGTAGATAGTGTCGGAAGTTCCATGCGGCTTTTCGCGGATGATGCTGTAGTATACAGAGAAGTTGCAGCATTAGAAATTTGTAGCGAAATGCAGGAAGATCTGCAGCGGATAGGCACTTGGTGCAGGGAGTGGCAACTGACCCTTAACATAGACAAATGCAATGTATTGCGAATACATAGAAAGAAGGATCCTTTATTGTATGATTATATGATAGCGGAACAAACACTGGTAGCAGTTACTTCTGTAAAATATCTGGGAGTATGCGTGCGGAACGATTTGAAGTGGAATGATCATATAAAATTAACTGTTGGTAAGGCGGGTACCAGATTGAGATTCATTGGGAGAGTCCTTAGAAAATGTAGTCCATCAACAAAGGAGGTGGCTTACAAAGCACTCGTTCGGCCTATACTTGAGTATTGCTCATCAGTGTGGGATCCGTACCAGATCGGGTTGACGGAGGAGATAGAAAAGATCCAAAGAAGAGCGGCGCGTTTCGTCACAGGGTTATTTGGTAACCGTGATAGCGTTACGGAGATGTTTAACAAACTCAAGTGTCAGACTCTGCAAGAGAGGCGCTCTGCATCGCGGTGTAGCTTGCTCGCCAGGTTTCGAGAGGGTGCGTTTCTGGATGAGGTATCGAATATATTGCTTCCCCCTACTTATACCTCCCGAGGAGATCACGAATGTAAAATTAGAGAGATTAGAGCGCGCACGGAGGCTTTCAGACAGTCGTTCTTCCCGCGAACCATACGCGACTGGAACAGGAAAGGGAGGTAATGACAGTGGCACGTAAAGTGCCCTCCGCCACACACCGTTGGGTGGCTTGCGGAGTATCAATGTAGATGTAGATGTAGAAACGTGCCAGAACTGCGAACTCGCATCAACGATGCTTTCGAACTCATTGATGGGGACATGCTGCGCCGAGTGTGGGGGGAACTTGATTATCGGCTTGATGTCTGCCGAATCACTAAAGGGGCAGATATCGAACATTTGTGAATGCCTAAAACAACTTTTTGAGTTTTTGTATGTGTGTGCAAAGCATTGTGAAAATATCTCAAATAATAAAGTTATTGTAGAGCTGTGAAATCGCTTCAATCATTTGTAATAACCCTGTAGTTCTAAGTTCTAGGGGACTGATGACCTCAGAAGTTAAGTCCCATAGTGCTCAGAGCCATTTGAACAATTTTTTTTTTTCTGACAATTATTTGCTTCTTTTATCTCAAATATGTTTCTTTTAAGAGTCTGTCAGTTACTACGACTTCCTTGAGAGATGGCAAGGTTTATGTATTGCTCGTAGGCTCTCTCAATACATCTACATCTACATCTACATTTATACTCCGCAAGCCACCCAACGGTGTGTGGCAGAGGGCACTTTACGTGCCACGGTCATTACCTCCCTTTCCTGTTCCAGTCGCGTATGGTTCGCGGGAAGAACGACTGTCTGAAAGCCTCCGTGCGCGCTCTAATCTCTCTAATTTTACATTCGTGATCTCCTCGGGAGGTATAAGTAGGGGGAAGCAATATATTCGATACCTCATCCAGAAACGCACCCTCTCGAAACCTGGCGAGCAAGCTACACCGCGATGCAGAGCGCCTCTCTTGCAGAGTCTGCCACTTGAGTTTATTAAACATCTCCGTAACGCTATCACGGTTACCAAATTACCCTGTGACGAAACGCGCCGCTCTTCTTTGGATCTTCTCTATCTCTATAGGCAGATGAATGAAAGTGCCCGGCTTGGCTTCACCGAGCGTCAGTGCTCGCTTTCAAATTACAACGACTGTAGAAAGAACGCCAAGCGACTGAGGGCCACATGGTAGAAATGTGGGCAGCACCCTTCCCCACACAGTGGATGAGCGCTGAAGTCGGTCAACACATTCCCCTCGTGCTGGCCAGAGCCAGGAGAATGGTTCCGAGGGCTGCAGTGCAGGCACTAAAAAGACGCTTCACGGCACCTTCTGTGTTGATAGCCGCAGAATACCTGGTTAACTGGCAGCCTTGCGTGTCAAAGGTAATTTCAGACGGTTGCAAATGGCGTGGAGGAAGATTGAGCTGTTTGGAAAGCGATTATTAGTGTTCAGGGTACCCTCGGAGTTTGTACACTACGATTATTGTTTCTTTCGTTGTGTGAAGCATGGCGCACGACTACAACTCACAAGGGAACCTCCCCATCGCACCCCCCTCAGATTTAGTTATAAGTTGGCACAGTGGATAGGCCTTGAAAAACACAGATCAATTGAGAAAACAGGAAGAAGTTGTGTGGAACTGTGAAAAAATAAGCAAAATATACAAACTGAGTAGTTCATGGGAAGATAGGCAACATCAAGGAGACTCGGACTGCAGGAGCGCCGTGGTCTTGTGGTAACGTGAGCAGCTGTGGAACGAAAGGTCCTTAGTTCAAATCTTCCATCGAGTGAAAACTTTAATTTTTTATTTTCAGTTTATGTGACAAACTCTTATGTTTTCATCACTTTTTTGGGAGTGATTATCACATCCACAAGAAAACCTAAATCGGGCAAGGTAGAAGAATCTTTTTTAACCATTCGCCAAGTGTACAAGTTAGGTGGGTCGACAACATATTCCTGTCATATGACGCACATGCCGTCACCAGTGTCGTACAGAATATATCAGATGTGTTTTCCTGTGGAGGAATCGGTTGACCTATGACCTTGCGATCAAATGTTTTCGGTTTCGATTGGAGAGGCACGTCCTTTCGTCTACTAATCGCACGGTTTTGCGTTGCGGTCGCAAAACACAGACACTAAACTTATTACAGTGAACAGAGACGTCAATGAACGAACGGACAGATAATAACTATGCAAAAATAAAGAAAGTAAAATTTTCACTCGTGGGAAGACTTGAACCAAGGACCTCTCCTTCTGCAGCTGCTCACTCTACCATGGGACCACGGCGCTCCTTAGCTCACGTTCGCCTTTATGTTGCTTATGTGCCCAAGACTGATGACCAGTTTGTATATTTTGCTTATTTTTTCACAGTTCCACACAACTTCTTCCTGTTTTCTCAATTGATCTGTGTTCAGTTTATCAAGGCCTATCCACTGTGCCAAGTCATAACTAAATCTGAGGGGGGTGCGATGGGGAGGTTCCCTTGTCAGTGGCACAAGAGGGCAGCACGCTTTGATTCGTACCAAATGCCTTGCTGGCACATTTCGCAAACCTCACACCATAAGGCGGCTTTCGGAGTATGACTGTAGAATACCCATAGTGTCAGGCTGGCTTTTTGGCAATGGTAAACGTTGAGTTCCTCAAACCGTTTACGGTGTAACTGCGACTGAAAGTTTATCATGATGGCGGGAACCACTACCGTGTGCTCGGTATCTAGGCTTAAAGCCGCAAGACATCAACGCCGGCCGTTCGCCACCTATTTAAGAAGAAATTTGAGAGGTGTGTGCATTGCTTGGAGATATGGAACACGTCGCGGTCTCCCACAAACTAACACACATTTTCGGAATAGTTTCATTGTTTTATGTAAAAATTTAAATCCGAAGTGAGTCGCACGAGATGGCAAAGTCAGTACAGGCAATAAAACAAATTTGGAAGTCAATAAAGCTGGATTCCACGTGCTGTTAAAATTATAAAACAAGATCAACAACGAGCTATGAGGAACAAACAAGAACCAAAAGTGGGCTCGGTGGAAGCCGAGGGCATTAGCAGCAGGTGTCCTAACTGTGTACAGTGCATTAAGTTTCAAAATCTTCGATGGTATCAGCACCTTTACCTAACTAAGAAGGGAGGGAAGCAATAGAGGCCCTTTATGGGAAAATTTGGAAGGGAACATCCAGTTTTGGCATTCGTCTAGTAATCAAGAAAACCTCTGGAAACCTTGGACAGATTTGGGAGATTACAACTTTAAATTCAGTGACTCCACTAGCCTGTTAAGATAAGTTACACAATATCACATCTGTATCAGACTAGTAAAGTGTCTGACATTGTGTCATTTCTTTTGTATAAGTACCTGCATCTGGGATTCAGGCTGGATCCCCCAGCGTTCCATGTTGAGGTGCCATTCCAGAAAATGGATAGCCTCGGCAATTCAGTTCATGCGTAAGAGAGAATTTGAGGTGGACTGGGATGGCAGTGAGAATTTGAATACAGGAGGGAGACGCGCCAGGATAACCCGTGCAGTTGTGTGAACCGCTGTGGCAAGGCGGCTCAGTGGCTAACGCAGATACCTAGTAAGCGGGAGACAGTGTTTGATTCCCGGCCTTGGTACAAATTTTCACTCGCCGCTTCTGCCTATATACATAAAACCAAATCTTTAAATTTTTCCAAGCGAGATGGTGCGGTGATTAGCACACGGGACCCACATTCGGGAGGACGACGGTCCAAATCCCCGTACGACCATGCAGATTTAGGTTTTCCGTGATTTTCTGAATCACTCCAGGCAAATGCTGGGAAGGATCCTTTGGGAGGGCACCTCCTATTTCTTTGATCTTCCTTTTCTTTAAAAAAAACCGCTTCTACTCCGTCTCTAGCGATCTTTTTGTCGAAAAACGTGTGTTGTGAGTGTGTGTGTGTGTGTGTGTGTGTGTGTGTGTGTGTGTGTGCGTGCCGAACTAAGTAATCTCCGTCTTGTTTTCACTGTGAGGATGGAATAACTGCCGGAGATAGGAGCTCGTGCCCTGCTTGACCTCGGCCAGCGTTATCTCGTAGTTCATCGAGAACAAGGATACTGGAGAGTACAACTATTCGCGCCCTACAAGTGCACTCACTTCTGTCCGTTTACAGTGCTGTGAGAGACACAAGCACTGGGCCACGGATTACGGGAAACCGTTTCCTGCTCAGACGACTCCTCTGTATGCGGGTGATGAGTGTTGATGGTAAAGTACAGGTACATATCCAGAATGATATCCGAGTCATTGTGCTGTTGGATCAAATATGGAGAACAAGTGGAGAGGGGGAGGGGGGGGGGGCGCTCTGTGACCCGAGGATACCTCTTTCACGTATAAATAGTACTTCTGGCTCATTTGGTGGGTACTTTGTTAGACACTCAATATCTCCATTTTGCTGGTACCCCTAACGTGGGTCGTAAAATTACGAACCTGCGTCTCCAGTACGACAGTTACATCGGTTATAATTTCTTGCTATTTGGAGAAAGGGAAGGGAGGTAAAGTTCCTGCGTTTTTTCCCGTATCTCATTGAAGTTATTGGGGTTTATCAAGGCATCTGAGGCATGAGGTTCGTACAACTCTTATTAGAGGCTATAACCGTCGATCATTATTTCGGAACGGACTGGCTCACTAACACGGAAGGCCATCACTTCTCTACTGTTCTCTGAAAATAACAGCCCATAATCCTGGCAAAGTAGTCGTGATTTGTATGCTTCAGTTCGAAATTAGTTTTCAGTTTTTAATGCAGTAGCCATTCCACATCGCATACAATTGTACAAGGGGTATTCAACTGCAACCGTTTTTTTCTGAAAGTAAATTGATTTTATTTAGGATTCCAATACACCATGTTGTTGTTGTGGTCTTCAGTCCTGAGACTGGTTTGATGCAGCTCTCCATGCTACTCTATCCTGCGCAAGCTTCTTCATATCCCAATACCTACTGCAACCTACATCCTTCTGAATCCGTTTAGTGTATTCATCTCTTGGTCTTCCTCTACGATTTTTACCCTCCACACTGCCCTTCAATACTAAATTGGTGATCCCTTGATGCCTCAGAATATGCCCCACCAACCTATCCCTTCTTCTAGTCAAGTTGTGCCACAAATTTCTCTTCTTTCCAATTCTATTCAATACCTCCTCGTTAGTTATGTGATCTACCCAACTAATATTCAGCATTCTTCTGCAGCACCACGCTCCGAAAGCTTCTATTCTCTTCTTGTCTAAACTATTTATCGTCCACGTTTCACTGCCATACGTGGCTCCACTCCATACAAATACTTTCCGAAACGACTTCCTGACATTTAAATCTATACTCGATGTTAACAAATTTCTCTCCTTCAGAAACGCTTTCCTTGCCATTGCCAGTCTACATTTTATATGCTCTCTACTTCGACCATCATCAATTATTTTGCTCCCCAAATCGCAAAACTCATTCACTTCCTTAAGTGTCTCATTTCCTAATCTAATTCCTGCAGCATCACCCGATTTAATTCGACTACATTCCATTCTCCTCGTTTTGCTTTTGTTGATGTACATCTTATGTCCTCCTTTAAAGACACTGTCCATTCCGTTCAGCTGCTCTTCTGGGTCCCTTTGCTGTCCCTGACGGAATTACAATGTCATCGGCGAACCTCAAAGCTTTTATTTCTTCTCCATGGATTTTAATTCCTACTCCGAATTTTTCTTTTGTTTCCTTTACTGCTTGCTCAATACAATACACCATATTATTCCAGAATTAAATTTTCACTCTGCAGCAGAGTGTGCGCTCATATAAAACTGAAATTTGCTGGCAAACCAAACTGTGTGCCGAACCTAGACACGAACTCGGGACCTTTTCCTGTCGGGAGCAAGTGCTCTACCGTGAAAGACAAAAATCTCGGATTCGAGTCCCTGCCAGGCACACAGTTTTACTCTGACAAGACCTTATTGACTACATAACTTTATTTTTCAACGTAATATCCGTTCAATGTGGTGGCATTATGAAGTTTAGAAGTGCCTGTATGTCCTCATGATACCACTCGACTGGTCGACATTGGAGCCAACATCTTGCTGCACCAATAACCTCCCTGTCATCCAGGTACGGCTTCCCGCGTAGTGCATTCTTCATTGCGTCAGACAAATGGAAGTCGACAGTTGCGAGATCCGAGCTGTAGGATGGATGAGGAAGAAAGAACAAAGCAATACAGCTTTGCGAGCTCCTCTCTGGTCCGCAGAGTCCTGTGAGGCCTTGCGCTGTCGTAGAGAAAAAGTTCGTTTGCATTTTTGTGGCGATGAACACGCTGAAGTCGTTTCATCAGTTTCCTGACGGTAGCACAATACACTTCAGAGTTGATCGTTGCACCATGAAGGAGTGCGTCAAACATAATAAGCCCTTCAGAATCCCAGAAGGCTGCCACCATGACTTTAGCGGCTATGAACTTTTTCTCTGGAGGAGAGATAGCGTGGCGCTTCGTCGTGTATTGCCGTTTTTATTCCGGTTCGAAGTGATGAACCCTTGTTTCCACACTTGTGACGATATTGACAAAAAATTGTCACCATTAGCCTCGTAACGCGCAAGAAACTCCGCACAGATGGCTCTTAATTGTTCGTCATCGTCTTCTGTTAGGCGGCGAGGAACGCAGCAGGTGTACACCTTTGAGTACCCCAAATGGTGGACGAGTGTATCATCACTACTCACATACGTGATCAGTTGTGCATCAAGATTTCTGACTGTAATCAGATGATCACCTCGAATGAGAGTGTCCGCACGCTCCAACGTTGCAGGAGTCAAAGCTGTGTGCGGCCGGCCAGCAAGAAGGTGATCGAACAAGTCTGCGCGACCTTATTGCGATGATAACAGACACCTCGTCCAACTACTCACCGTTCTTCTGTTCACTTCCAGGTCCCCATAGACATTCTGCAAGCGTCTATCTGCGATGCTGTGGTACTTCCCCAAAAGGAACTGAATGACAGCCCTCTGGTTGGAACGCACCTTGAAGGCTACGTACAGTGCCGTCACATATCGGAACTTCATGAAGCTACAGGGCCCAAAGCGGGAATATTCCACAATATCTCACAACAACTTTCGCATTTTTTCAACCGAAACTGGCCGAGAAGAAAAGTGTGTTACATTATTTACTGAACGCCGCTCGTATTTACAGGTTTTTTTTATTCGTGTCAGAAGCACCATGGATACAGGAATATAAAAAAAAATGAATAGCACACAGAAAAAAAATTAATTACAGGCATATGAAAATATATATAAAATATATATATAAATATGTATGCACAGAAACAAAATGTTATACGCATTTGGCCCATAAGCGGGCTACGTCGACAGCATTTGGGGTTGCCAACATCAGATCCTCTAAAGTGCAGTGTGAAGGACATTCAGGGCAGTTATACATGTGCTGGGTCGTCTGCACCTCTCCACAGTCGCAGAGATTAGATGTAGTAGAATATCCCCACTTCAGAAGGTTACCTCTTGACCGTGCAGTGTTGGTGCGTAGCCTGTTTAGTGATCTCCAGACCACCCAGTCCTCATCGTAACCTGGTGCCAATTCCTCCTTTGGTCCCATCCAGTGCCCTTCTCCCGACCGCTTCCATCTCTCCACCCTAGATCCAGGTTGGTTGCTAAAATCTTCGGTTGCTCTGAGAAAACTGCGTCTAGATTTCAAGCGTTTGGTGGCTGGCTGAGTTTTGTGCAGGGGGTGGCTCTCTGCCATCTCAGCCCTCGCTCTTTCACTATACGCTGCCGCTTCTCTTCGCACTGCAGGAGGTGCAATCCCAGCAAGATGGTAGAGCTTGTCTGTTGGCGTCGGTTTCAGACATCCAGTGACGAGCCTGCAGGTCTCGTTCAGAGCAATGTCGACCTGTTTAGCGTGGGTAGAGTTGTACCAGACACTGCTTGCATATTCGCCTGCTGGGAAGCAAACTGCTAGTGCTGTGGTCCTCACTACCTCTGGCTTTGCGCCCCAGGAGGAGTTCGTTATTTTCCGAAGAATATTATTTCTGCCGCTCACCTTCATTTTTGTGTTAATACAGTGCTGTTTACACGTCAGAGCCCTGTCTAGGGTTACTCCTAGGTATTTGGGGTTAACGCAGTGTTCGAGGAGTGTGTCCTTCCAGAAGACACGCAGCTTACGGGATGCCTGCTTGTTACGGAGATGGAAGGCGCAAACTTGTGTTTTGCTAGGGTTCGGCTTGAGTTGATTGTCGGCGTAGTACTGACAGAGCATGTCTAGCACATCCGTGAGCTTTGTCTCAACATCCTCGAAGGAGTCACCCTGTACGGCCATAGCACGGTCATCGGCGTAGATATAGTTTTCCGTACCAGCTGGCAGTGGTTGATCGTTGGTGTATATGTTAAAAAGTGAGGGTGCCAGTACGCTGCCCTGAGGGAGACCATTTTTCTACGGTTCTCTAACAGACTTCTAACTGTGGATGTGAATTTAAAGTCCCTGGTAATGGCATACAGCTTCCTCATTAGCAGACGTAAGTTGACGGTGTCATATGCGGCTGTCAAGTCTATAAAGGCGACACCGGTTATTTTCCGTTTCTCATAGCCGTCTTCAATCAGCTGCGTGAGGTTAATTACCTGAGATGTAGTGCTTTTCCCCCTTGTTGGGGGATTAGGTAGGGTTCTATGGCACTGGAGAGGCGATCCTGGAGTATTCTTTCAAAGATTTTAAAGATGTGGCAGAGAAGTGATACGGGTCGGAAATTTCTGGGGTCATCAGCATTTTTGCCTGGTTTTAAAATGGCAATAACTTTAGCCTTCCTCCAGATTGTGGGAATCTGACCTGTTTCCATGCAATTGTTAAACAGTTTCAGTAGCCATTGTTTAACGTTGGGACCAAAGTGATTAATCTGTTCAACAAAAATCCCGTCCAGGCCCGGGGCCTTCCTTAGGTTGCATTTCGCTATGGCTTTGTCCAGATCTGCCATTGTGAGAGGGGTGGCCAGAGTTGAATTTTCTTGGTGTTCAATCCTGTCCATTTTGGTCTCCGACTTCCTGATTTTGGTGTCGGGTTTCCCATTCTTGAGAAGCTGGTGGGCTATTTGGTCGGCTGTGATGGGAGCATGTCCTGGAGAGATAGTTGGGTCATTGTTGAGACGTTTAAGGAGTGTCCAGGCTTTCTGACTGCTCCTTTTCACGTCCAATTCCTCTATTGTCCTCAGCCATTTCTCTCTCCTGGTTTTAGCTAGTGACTCGGTTAGCTGCTCGCCCGCAGTGATAGTTTCCGCGGATAGAGGGTTTGCGTCAAACAGTGTCAGGTATTGCTGCAACTGATCCTCTAATTCTGGCGCAAGGCCTTCAACATAATTGCTTCTGCATCCTCTAGGGATCGATTGCTTGGAACACCGCTGCACAGCCTTCACGAAATTGTCATAGAATCTTGGTTCAGGTGGTAGGTTGTTAACAGAATCTTCCATGAGGTTTTGAAAGGTTGACCATTCTGCTTTCTTAAAATTGTACCTACGGCGAAAAGGTACGCTATGGGGTTTGACAACAGATGTGATCTGGCACATTATTGGACGGTGCTGAGTGTTTGGTATTGGTGAGCAAACTCCTTTTGAGCATTGGGACGTTACTTGATGGCTAACGGAGATGAGGTCCGGGTTATAACCTCTCTCCCATCTGCCACTGTTGTAGGAAGCAGGCAGTTTATTGTCATGTATCAGTTTTAGGATGTTTAGCTCGGCCCAGCAGATCACAGCCGTGCCATTGTCGTCGTCTTCTTGGTAGCCCCACTGCGTACTGTGGCTGTTGAAATCACCGATTACAAAATTAATTCTGTCTTTATTAAAATTGTTTACGTTGGAGCTGGAAAAGTCCACAGTTGGTGGTTTGTACACTGATGTAACAGTGCAGTCACTAAGTTCAATGGTTAGCACTTCAGTATCATTGATGTCGTTTATACTGCTTGAAAGGATCTGTATGTTTGGCCTGGTAAAGATTGCGCTGCCATACTGTCGGTGTGGCCTTTCAGCTACTAGTCGCATGCCGTTTATCTTGGGTCTTTTGAGTGTGCTATCTCTGTGAGTTTCTTGTAGACGCAGGACGTCACATTTCTCTTTCTGACAGAGGTCTTGTAGTAGACGTTCTTTGCATGCAGACAGGCCTTCAATATTTACAGAGATAATCGTCAGTGCTGGGCCTGATAAGGTCCTTTTCTGTAGGATTGTCATGTTGCTTCTGGAGTGAAAGGATCAGCCGGTATACAACCGCCCAGGGGACGCCCGAGTATGTGTATTGCATTCACATACTCTTCGTGGAGGCTCCTTTCTTGTCCTCCGTATTTACAGGTGTGTCATAACTTTAATAAAAGCTACACTACCCTCCATAAGTTCGCAAACACCTAGTAATTATAGACAATGGAAAGGAAAAACAGTAGAAAAATGCATTTTCTTGTTTTACAAATGTTTATTAAGCTCAAATAATACACAGGAAGATGCAACAATGAAATTTTCGATTCCTCAAAATAGACACCCTTTTCTTTCATCACTGCCTTGCACACTCTCGGCATGCGCTGCGTCAGTTTTGCCAGGGTTTCAGTTTTAATTAATCTCCATTCTCGCTGCAGGACCTCCCACAATTGTGACCCACTCATGATTTCCCGTTTTCGGATCCTTCTGTCCAATTCATCCCATAGCAGCTCAATTGGGTTACAATCAGGGGATTGGGGCGGCCATTCCATGTTTTTCAATATTTTACCAACCTCTAGAGACTTCACATAGTTATGACACAAGCTAGACGTATGTTTTGGGTCGTTGTCTTGCTGCTAGACAAACCCTTTCCCCATCAGACGCAAACCCGATGTCTTAGCATGTCGCTGGAGAATGGCATGATAATCCTTTTGGTTCATTTTTCCATCTATTTTCACCAAATCTCCGACTTTATTCCGTCCAAAGGATCCCCATAGCATCACAGAACCCTCTCCATGCTTTACGGTTGGAATTACGCACTGGGGATTCGAGCGTTCATGTGGTAAACGGCGTACAAATTGACGGCGTTTACTTCCTAATATTTCGAACTTGAATTCATCGGTGAATAAGACTCTTTCCCAATCCCCCGCTGTCCAGTGTTGGTGTGTCTTAGCCCACTGAAGCCTTTTCTTCTCGTTAATAGGGCGCAACAGTGGTTTCCTTGTTGCTACATAACCTAGGAGGTTGTTGTCTGCCAGGCGTCGTCTCACAGTTGATTTCTCACCTGTGTATCACTCGTTACCTTTAGTTCAGCAGTCAATTAACGGACAGTTTTTAATCTGTTATGTCTACTGGTCACTACCAAATACTTTTCCTGGCGTTCTTATATTTTCCTGGGTGCTCCTGAGCGAGGACGATCTCCATAGGAGCCTGCTTCTCGATGTCGGTATATGATTTTGACAATTCCGCTGATGGAAATCATCAGTTTATTTACTATTTGTCGGACACTATTGCCTTCTTGGTGCAAAGTGATTATCATTACCTCTGATTCGTAAGGAATCTGGCACTTTGGGGCCATTTTCAATTACTTTCGCGACGTGTTATACCTTTACGCAACAACTACAACTGAACAGAAATGTAAATGACGTAGAACTGCCTGGACAGGTAACGTCGGTTTACATAAAAAGCAGCAATACTAGTATGTTCCAATATGTATGTATGTGTACAATAATTAACTATACAATATTGTACGTGTCATTATTAACCGTTGTTTGAGCTTGCTATCCCGTATTCTAACCAATAACTCACATAGATCACTTCCATCTTGCTCCGTTGTAATACGTAGCACGTTGTTTCCAAACTTATGGAGGGCAGTGTAGCTGATATTGTGTTTTCCCGTTCTGACGATACTGCATACGCTACGTTATTGTCAGTAGTGCCACATGTGGTTTGCATACTTTACTGACACTCTGAAAATGAGTGCGAAAAGCGAAAAAGAAACCCTGAACTGATCGACGATAATGCTACAGTGACGATACTATTTGGCGAGTGTTTGGTATTTCGAGAGGTACCGTATCGAAGATTTGTACTTCATCTTAGACAGTTTCCAGCCACTGGCTGGGTCTGTCGGGAACATAAGCCTCTCCATCGTGTTCTGTCTTTCCACCATTCCCCCTCTTCCACCTTCGTCCAGTTCTCTCCTCTTCTCGTCACACATTCCTTCACTCCCTTCACCCATCTATCTCTTGGTCTTCCTCTGGGCCTCTTCCCCTCCAGTTGCAGATCAAACATCCTCTTTGGAATTCTTCCCTCATCCATTCTCTTCATGTGTCCATACCACTGCAGTCTTGATTTTTCTATCCTGTCCTGTACTGGTTCTTCCTTTAGTATTTCCCTCACATACACATTTCGCAATCTGTCTCGTCTTGTTACACTCAACCTGCTCCTCTGGAACTTCATTTCACTAGCCTGTATTCTACTTTTGTCGCTTTTGTGCATTACTCATGTCTCACTTCCGTATGCCAATATGGGAACAAAGTAGGTTCGGTATATAATTCCCTTGGATTTCTGTGGCACCTCCTTGCTCCAAATAAGCCCCCTAATGCATTTGTAGAACTGCCCTGCTTTTCTGCACCTTTCATTTATTTCCATTGCGTTTCCCCCCTTACTTTCAATCATGCTTCCCAGGTACTTGAAGTTCTCTACCACTTGTAGTTTTTCCCCTCCACAAGCTATATCCACATTTGGCCTATTCTTCTTCCTTGTTGTGACAATTATTTCACTTTTCTTTGCAGAGAAATGCATTCCATATTGTGCTGCCGTTGCCTCCCATACATCTAACTGCTCTTGCACCTCCATCTCGCAATTTCCCCATGACATCAGGTCATCGGCAAAAAGCACTGCTTTCATTTTATGATCTCCAATTGCACCTGATACTTGCTGTAGGATTTCATCCATAACAATAGTAAACAATAAAGGCGAAAGTGCACTTCCCTGTCGCAGCCCATTTTCCAGCTTCAACCATGCAGTACGTTCCCTCCCCACTTTCACACAACTCTCACTTCCCTCATACATTTTTCTGACTGCATACAGGAAAAACGGACAGGCGTCATCCACTGTGTCACAACGCAGACCAAACTGTGTCAAGTGACAGTGACAGACGGTCGACAGCTGCAAAAGTCACTGCTCAACTGAATGTCGCACTCGCGAGCGCAGTCAGTACCAAAACAGCACGAAGAGAACTCCATAAGACCTACGCACCAGCGACGCAGATGCCTGCAATGGAAAAACGCGTTGTCGAAGCCACAGAACCTGATCTATGGAGCAATGGAAGAAAGGCATTTTGGTCGGATGAGTCTTGTTACACACTGTTTCTGAGTGTACGACCCAAGAGTGAGACTAGGCCGGGGGGCGGGGGGGGGGGGGGGGAGGGGGAGAGGGGGACAGGTTAGTTGATGATTTGAACAGGAATATCATAGTATTCCATGGATTCTGTGGTTACTCTCGAACAACGCATTATTGCCAAGGCTTAGGTGACCGTTTTGGCTGGTCCCATCCCACGGTACAGTTGCGTTCCTCAGTGGTGATTCTGTGTTCCAAGACGACAGGGCCCCTGTTTACACAGCTGTCAACGTCCAGGACTGGTCTTGTGAGTATGGGGATGAAGTGTCGCATCTCCCTTGGGCCACCGCAGTCAGCAGGTCTCAATATTATTCAGTCTCTGTGGTCTACTTTGGTGAGAAGGAGGGAGGTGGGACGTGACTGCTATCCACTTTCATCATCGATACCTAAACCGTGCGTGCCGGCCGCGGTGGTCTAGCGGTTCTAGGCGCTCAGTCCGGAACCGCGGGTCTGCTACGGTCGCAGGTTCGAATCCTGCCTCGGGCATGGATGTGTGTGATGTCCTTAGGTTAGTTAGGTTTGAGTAGTTCTAAGTTCTAGGGGACTGATGACCACAGATGGTAAGTCCCATAGTGCTCAGAGCCATTTGAACCTAAACCGTGCAGGAACTGTGTTTATCCATTCCGAGACGACTGGAAGCTGTTTTCTATGCCAACGGTCTTTTTTACATCGTATTAGGCACGGTAATGTGTTGTGTTTGTGACGTTTTCATATTTTTGTTCAAATGGTTCAAATGGCTCTGAGCACTATGGGACTCAACTGCTGTGGTCATAAGTCCCCTAAACTTAGAACTACTTAAACCTAACTAACCTAAGGACAGCACACAACACCCAGCCATCACGAGGTAGAGAAACATATTTTTGTCAAACTCCCATGTATGTACCTCACTGCACTGCCGGCGCCGCCGGTCCACTTGACGTCTTGAAAAATCGCGAATGTCGTGCCATACTGTGCACATCCAGTCAGTTATTGCCCAGTTTCTGTTTTGTTCGACCCATTGAAGACGTGCCGATTTATAAGCAGCAGTGAGCAGAGTCTTCTTGTGGCATACAAGACATCGCAAGTCCCTTGCACGCAGATCACTTCGCAATGTTCGCTGTGAAACTGGGCGACATTCACCTGCATTCACTGCCAGCAGCAATTCTTGGAAGATTTAAAACAGACTCTCATTGACAAGGTGTGACACTCGCCTCCAGCTCCTTCTGGATAGGACATTCTTATGACCAAAGCTGTTATATCGTTTTACATGACTGCGACTTGTAGCAAAACAAGTGGATGCTTTCCTCCTATTATGTTTTTCTCCTCCCCCCCCCCCCAAAAAAAAAATAATTTTCAGCAAATGTCTCCAGCAGTTTTATTTTTATGGTATGTGCTAAGCAACCAAAATCTTGAATATTAACTCAGCACTTAGCCAATTTAACTTTATTACTCATTACATTCTTTTAGTTAGTTGGAACTCATAAGTATAATTAGATTACCTAGAAAGTGTGCTAATTTCAGAATACCAGTAATATAAAACTTCTTTTTGATTGTTGCTATGTAAACATGTATCCAACTGCTAACTTCCAGATAAGGCAGATCAAAAGTATATGTACAGTATATATACAGTAAACAAGTGAAGTACCTATACAGCTAATGCTGGAAATATGTTAGCAATTTTTGCACTCATTTATTTTCAGAGTTATTATCATTCTTAGTTAAAATACTGTTACTGAAACAGAATCCTATATTTTGGCAAAATAGATAGCAAAATTCAATAGCAATTATTGCTATATCTAAAATCTCACCCCACCATTCAGTTGTCCAGCAATGTAAGTTTTTAATAGTAATTTGTATAAAGACAGCAAAGAGCAGTGGCTGAATATATTGCTAATTACTTTAATCTTAGCTATAAAAGGGAGGCTGCTGGAAGCCATTTTAGTCACTGTGCCTGAAGTTATGACGTGAGCAAGATCTGTGTCCAAAATTACTGCACAATGTACACAGACGAGTTGACACAAAGCACAATTCGTAAAAGATGCCGAGTTTTATGTAAATTCCGTGTCCGAGAGTTGATACATTGACTATTTTTCAATGATAAACTGTGAACTCGCAGTTAATCTCACAAACTGTTTTAATTTTGAGTAAAGCATTCTGCAAACTGTAACAATAGTATTGTACTGTGAAGTATGGTATTTCCAAATGGCTTTTCCTGCGTACATACTTCTCCTCTTGACAAGACTATTTCAAAGGATAGTGTACTCAGGGAACGTGTTAACGACTTACTTGCCACACGTTAACTTTTGGGACATTTCAGTGTGAAATTACTGCACTCTAACAATCACAATACAGTGTGTTTGAGAAGCAATGGTCAGTCTTCAGGGATATGACTGAAATGACCATTCGAAATAAAAATGTCAAGTAAACATGGGGTCTAAAACGCATAACTTAAGAGCTATGAGCAATTACTGACCTTTGAAATTGTGAAACAAACCTCTCCTATTGCATGCTCTTTGTTTTCCATATTTTGGGAAGTGGCAGTATGGACCAAAACAAGAAAAAAATGTTCAGTGAACATTGCTCTAAAATGCGCACCTTAAAAGTTATGAGCACTTGTTCATTAGGAGAGTTGTGTTTCAAAGTAGCGGAGATGAACAAGTGCTCATAGCTCTTAAGGTATACGTTTTAGAGCAGATGTTTACCGGACATTTTTTTCTTGTTTTGGTCCATACTACCACTTCCCAGAATATGGAAAGCAAAGGGCTTACAGTAGAAGAGATTTGTTTCGCAGTACTAAAGATCAAGACTTGCTCGTAGCTCTTCAGTGATGTGTTTACAGCCCATGTTTACTTGACTTTTTTGTTTCGAATGATCATTCCTGTCACATCCCTGAATAATGACCATTACTTCTGAAACACCCTGTATATGGCATCAACAGACTATGGCTTACCCTTTATCTGTGAATAAATTATAGTAAGTGAGGCTCGACCAGTACATTATTCAACATCAAAGCGCTATTAAAGTATCTGAACTGTAAAGTTTGTGCAGACCATGTCGTTTGAAATAGTGTAGTTAAGATAACCACTTTTCAGTAATTTCTGAGAAAGTTTTTATGGAGAAAAGCAGTCTGCAAAATAGTACTTTAAAAATAGACACAAACAGTCTCGACCGCAAAAACATTTATTTTGATGGTAACCGGTTTTGGTCATTTCCTGACCATCCTCGTATCATTATGGTAGGCAATAGCGGTGAAGGGAGCTAGTGTTGTAACGTCAACTATTGTCAGTTAACGTTCATGGAGTTACAACACCTGCTACATGTACCGCAACACCCTACCGTCATGGCAGGATTCACGAACATATTCTCAGTCCGAATATCATGAATTTCCTTGAGATAGAGAAGTTACTGTCCATGCATCAGCGGAGCTCTAGAAAGCATCGCTCCTGCGAAACGCAACTCGCCCTTTTTTCTTCTGATATCTTGCGAACCATGGATGAAGGGTATCAGGCGGATGCCATATTCCTTGACTTCCGGAAAGCTTTTGACTCAGTGCCCCACTGCAGACACCTAACTAAGGTACGAGCATATGGTATTGGTTCCCAAATATGTGAGTGGCTCGAAGACTTAAGTAATAGAACCCAGTAAGTTGTTCTCGATGGTGAGTGTTCATCGGAAGTGAGGGTATCATCCGGAGTGCCCCAAGGAAGTGTGGTAGGTCCGCTGTTGCTTTCTATCTACATAAATGATCTTTTGGATAGGGTGGACAGCAATGTGCGGCTGTTTGCTGATGATGCTGTGGTGTACGGGAAGGTGTCGTCGTTGAGTGACTGTAGGAGGATACAAGATGACTTGGACAGGATTTGTGATTGGTGTAAAGAATGGCAGCTAACTCTAAATATAGATAATTGTAAATTAATGCAGATGAATAGGAAAAAGGATCCCGTAATGTTTGAATACTCCATTATTAGTGTGGCGCTTGACACAGTCACGTCGATTAAATATTTGGGCGTAACATTGCAGAGCAATATGAAGTGGGACAAGCATGTAATGGCAGTTGTGGGGAAGGCGGATAGTCGTCTTCGGTTCATTGGTAGAATTTTGGGAAGATGTGGTTCACCTGTAAAGGAGACCGCTTATAAAACACTAATACGACCTATTCTTGAGTACTGCTTCCTATCAGGTCGGATTGAGGGAGGAAATAGAAGCAATTCAGAGGCGGGCTACTAGATTTGTTACTGGTAGATTTGATCATCACGCGAGTGTTACGGGAATGCTTCAGGAACTCGAGTGGGAGTCTCTGGAGGAAAGGAGGCATTCCTTTCGTGAATCGCTACTGAGGAAATTTAGAGAACCAGCATTTGAGGCTGACTGCAGTACAATTTTACTGCCGCCAACTTATATTTCGCGGAAAGACCACAAAGATAAGATAAGAGAGATTAGCGCTCGTACAGAGGCATATAGGCAGTCATTTTCCCCTCGTTCTGTTTGGGAGTGGAACAGGGAGAGAAGATGCTAATTGTGGTACGAGGTACCCTCCGCCATGCACCGTGTGGTGGATTGCGGAGTATGTATGTAGATGTAGATGAAAAAGTGATCGAAACCGGTCACCCTCAAAATACATGTTTTGCGGTCGAAACTGTTTGCGTACAGTTTTAAATCACATTTCAGCTAGATCTACTGATGGCATGTTAGCAGAGGTAAATAAGATAACGCTACAGACTGATACATCATTACGCTGGGAAAGCCGGCCGCGGTGGTCTCGCGGTTAAGGCGCTTCAGTCCGGAACCGCGCGACTACTACGGTCGCAGGTTTGAATCCTGCCTCGGGCATGGATGTGTGTGATGTCCTTAGGTTAGTTAGGTTTAAGCAGCTCTAAGTTCTAGGGGACTGATGACCACAGAAGTTAAGTCCCATAGTGCTCAGAGCCATTTGAACCATACGCTGGGAAACCCGTGTTGATACACCAACAAATCGGATAACTTCATTCACGGTGAGCTCATGGCATAGGCGGAAGTTAGAAAGGTAACAGTTGCTTACAGTGCACATTAGTGCTCGCTAAACCGTCGAATCGCGAGCTACCACACGCCGTGGACTACTAAAGGTCGCCGGTTGCGTCTCATCCCGCACCGCCATTGCCCCTGCAGTGTATCTGTGTCAGGTATTGGCTGGTCTGTCGCCACACTTTCGCTACTTCCGCATGTTTTCTTACGTTTTGTTCCGTGAACTCGTCGCGCTTTACATACAGTTATGGGTGATACTGTCTAACTAGAACACAAAATTGAATTTGAGGGCCCGGATACGTGCGTTCTTCTCCATCTAAATTACATCGGTTTCAGGTCCAGGAAAGGTGACCATCGATGCAGATTTATTACGGAATGGAAGGTTTCTTTCCTCCTCGAAGCTACTTTTTTTCAGACTATGCATTTATTGCATGCGGAGGGCAATAGACCAATCGTTTCTACGTCTACATATGCACTTACATCTGCATAGATACCCTGCACATCACATTTAAGTGCCTGGCAGAGAGTTCATCGAATCACCTTCACAATTCTCTATTATTCCAATCTCGTATAGCGCGCGGAGAGAATGAACACCTATATCTTTCCGTACGAGCTCTGATTTCCCTTATTTTATCGTGGTAATCGTTCCTCCCTATGTAGGTCGGTGTCAACAAAATATTTTCGCGTTCGGAGGAGAAACATGGTGATTGGAATTTCGTCAGAAGATTCTGTCGCAACAAAAAACGCCTTTCTTTTAATGATGTCCAGTCCAAATTCTGTATCATTTCTGTGACACTCTCTCCCATATTTCGCGATAATACAAAACGTGCTGTCTTTCTTTGAACTTTTTCGATGTACTCCGTCAGTCCAATCTGGTAAGGATCCCACACCGCGCAGCAGTATTCTAAAAGAGGACGGACAAGCGTAGTGTAGGCAGTCTCCTTAGTAGGGCTGTTACATTTTGTAAGAGTCCTGCCAATAAAACATAGTCTTTGGTTAGCCTTCCCCACAACATTTTCTATGTGTTCCTTCCAATTTAAGTTGTTCGTTATTATAATACCTAGGTATTTAGTTGAATTTACGGCTTTTAGATTAGACATTTATCGTGCAACAGAAGTGTAACGCGTTCCCTTTAGCACTCATGTGGATGACCTCACACTTTTCATTATTTAGGGCCAACTGCCACTTTTCGCACCATTCAGATATCTTTTCTAAATCGTTTTGCAGTTTGTTTTTATCTTCTGATGGCTTTACTAGTCGATAAACGACACCGTCATCTTCAAACAACAGAAGACGGCTGCTCAGATTGTCTCCCAAATCGTTTATATAGATAAGGAACAGCAAAGGGCTGTAACACTAACTTGCGGAACGGTAGAAATGACTTCTATTTTACTCGATGACTTGCAGTCAGTTACTACGAAATGTGACCTGTGTGACAGGAAATCACAAATCCAGTCACATAATTGAAACGATATTTCATAAGCACGCAATTTCACTACGAGCCGCTTGTGTGGTACAGTGTCAAAAGCCTTCCGGAAATCCAGAGATACGGAATCGATCTGAACTTGTAAATAGCACTCAATACTTCATGTGAATAAAGAGCTTAGTGTGTTTCACAGGAACGATGCTTTCTAAACCCATGTTGACTGTGTGTTAATAGACCATTTTCTTCGAGGTAATTCATTATGTTCGAACACAATATACGTTCTAAAATCCTGCTGCATATCGACGTTAACGATATGGGCCTGTAATTTAGTGGGTTACTCCTTCTACCTTTCTTGAATATTGGTGTGATCTGTGCAACTTTCCAGTCTTTGGGTACGGATCTTTCGTCGAGCGAAAGGTTGTATATGATTGTTAATTATGGAGCTAATGCCTCAGCATACTCCGAAAGGAACCTAATTGGTATACAGTCTGGACGAGAAGACTTGCTTTTATTAAGTGATTTAAGTTGTTTCACCACTCCGAGGATATTTACTTCTACGTTACTCATGTTGGCAGCTCTTCCCGATTCGAATTCTGGAATATTTACTTCGTCTTCTATTGTGAAGGCATTCCGAAAAGCTGTGTTTAGTAACTCTGCTTTGGCAGCACTGTCTCTGGATAAAATATGGCTTTCGCAAAACATACAGAACAACTATATATCTGGGACAACACCGAGGAAAATGGTAGCTCCAAAATATTTACGGACGCTTTTGTACAGCGAATATCAGTGTTTTCGGTGATGGATGTAGTGATGAAGTGTCTGTAAGAGATGCAAATGTAGTCCCGTCGAGCGGTAGCGAATATTCTATTCGTATTAAGGCGATCCATCGCAACAATAATCCTGTAAGCGACAGGCAAGTCCATGCGTGTTGCCGCGTTCCAAGTATCTCAGTAAACCTCGTTCATACGTGTCACTACACAGGAGTGATGTCTCACGTGTTGCTAAAATTAATCATATAAATTTCTTAACAGTTTTCTCGCCGGAAGTTTCTACGGGCTCCAACAGAACGCAAATTAATCAGGGACGACACTCTTTTTTTTTTTTTTTTTTTTTGGACAGGTTAAACAGTTTCACACCTCTTACGGTATTTTACTTTTAGTCTTTAAATGTATTTATGTTTTCACGATAAAATATGTACCGCATCCACCTGTAGACTTTGCAAATGCTTATACAATTTTTTCATTTCAAATACGGTAGCGCTTCTTTTGAAATGAAAAAGAAATTCTTGAAAAATTACTTGTACCGTTAGTTTTTAATTTTTTGGTAACTACTGACTATAATTTTTTTGGAAAGTACTAAATTATCTTTTAGACTAAAAACAGAGATGTTTGACATTTTTATTAACATTTGAAATTATCACTAAATAGCAATACTGTAAAAATGTCGTACGTCTTTATTTTTAGTCTAAAGATGATCTTGATCTTGTAGTAGTTTGCGGGGATATTTTCGGTAGATCGCGGTACCGCTCAGGCTGTCTAGCCTGGATTGCTCCACTAAGGAACGGGACCTGTTGATCACGGATGTTGATGAGTCTTCGGTATGTTGCAGATATACCCGTCCTGAGTACCGGGCTAAGGACTTTGCATGTGAAGGGCGCGAGTTTCCGAGAAAATCTATGCTGAAGTTTCATGCACACCCGTTATATTTGTAATGATAATTATCTGTCGATCGTCCGAGCGTAGCGCAGCGGCTAATTTGTGCAGTCATCACGGGTGCGGTGTGGGCACAGATCCCACACGTATATCTTTTTCAGTTGTATTGAACAGAATACCGTTACATAGTACATGTCATACAAAATTATTCAGAAATAGTCAATTTCGCCGCAGTAATTTCATTATTAAATCAATCGTTACAGCAGGCTGTATTCAAATGTGTATTCCGTTTGTTAAAGAATAGAGTACAGAATCGTCTTACTTGCTATCGTTTGCTATGCTACAACAGAATACCGGATGATATTTCCCGGAGAACAACCGGAACACAAATTCGTAGAGCACTAATCGCATTTAATGAAAGCTACTGCCTTGCAGGCACACAGATTTTTCAGGAGAGATACCGGAAAACACCGGAAAACTATACGCGACTGGAACAGGAAAGGGATGTAATGACAGTTGCACGTAAAGTGCCCTCCGCCGCACACTGTTGGGTGGCTTGCGGAGTATAAATGTAGATGTTAGATGTAGGTAGCTGTTAAATTCGATACGATTGTTCTTTCTTCGATCAACTTCGATGCGAACCACGTTTCTTTGATCATTCCTGTGAAAAAACTGAAATTTGTTTAATAATGCTGAATTAATTACCATATTTTATGGAATCTTTCCTCGAAGCGTTTTCTGTTTTAGTTTCTACCAGTCGGGAGCATTTGTTTCGTTACCATTTTAACCCGGCTGTAAAAATAAAATTCAAAGGATTGGCAAAGTCCAGTACATTTAGATGGGATGATTCTTACGGCGTAAGTTCATGCTTATCTTTTACCTACAAAGATCTGTTCGTAAATTCTCTCATCAGTCTGCCCACAACACGAATCAATAATGTAAATAATTTTTTCTAGTCTCACGAACGGAAGAATGACAGCTTTTAAAAAGCTCTTCGTGCAGCACTTTAGTGAACTTTCATGATTTCGTGAAGGTCATAATTACATTTTTTTTTTAATTTATGAGTCAACTCTTCAACTCTTTTTTCAAAAAAATGGCTCTGAGCACTAAGGGACTTAACTGCTGTGGTCATCAGTCCCCTAGAACTTAGAACTGCTTAAACCTAACTAACCTAAGGACATCACACACATCCATGCCCGAGGCAGGATTCGAACCTGCGACCGTAGCAGTCGCGCGGTTCCAGACTGTAGCGCCTAGAACCGCTCGGCCACTTCGGCCGGCCTCTTTCTTCAACATTTCGACCAAATTTCCCATTTGGTTCTTGCCTAAATAATAAAACGTAAGGGAATACCATTCCTAACACATTATATTACACTGTGCTGTGAAGGAATGCCTAATCTCGTTCAAATAAGTTCTCGCTGTTTGTTCCGTAAGAGATCTGTTGTACGTCGGTCGGTGTCGGCAGCCGGTTTGAGCGGTGCTAATTACATAATCGTCTGTATCCAAACTCGTGCCGCTGCGGCTAATACTTCCTTCATCGTTACGAAATCTTTCGAGCTGTTGAAATATTTGGAATTTTACCTACGAACCACAAAGGGAATATACATGTTGAGGAAGTATGCTGTAATGACTGATATAATGATGAAATTACTATGGCGAAAATGACTAGTTTTGAATAATTTTGCTTGAAATGTCCTGTTTAATGACATTCCATACATTGAAATAGGGGAAAATGTACACAGGCTTGTTTGGAGCTCGTCACGCCACAATGGTAATCGTGAACCTTAGCTCCTGCACTGCGTTAGTAAGGTTACGGTCATAGGAGGTAGGCATAAAACTTAAAAATCGATTTTTTTTCCGAAACTAGGAACCGTCGCGTGAAAGACCGCTAACCAGGATACGTTCCTCTGCAACATACCTCAACAACCTTCATAAATAGCAATCAATAGGTCTGATTCCTTTGTGGGTTCAACAGCTTTCTTATCCCGCGCGATAGGCATTGTCAATCAATGACATTAGATTGTCAGGATGATAGTTACTTCCTGGCAGATTAAAACTGTGTGCCCGACCGAGACTCGAACTCGGGACCTTTGCCTTTCGCGGGCAAGTGCTCTACCAACTGAGCTACCGAAGCACGACTCACGCCCGGTACTCACAGCTTTACTTCTGCCAGTACCTCGTCTCCTACCTTCCAAACTTTACAGAAGCTCTCCTGCGAACCTTGCAGAACTAGACGAGGTACTGGCAGAAGTAAAGCTGTGAGTACCGGGCGTGAGTCGTGCTTCGGTAGCTCAGTTGGTAGAGCACTTGCCCGCGAAAGGCAAAGGTCCCGAGTTCGAGTCTCGGTCGGGCACACTGTTTTAATCTGCCAGGAAGTTTCATATCTGCGCACACTCCGCTGCAGAGTGAAAATCTCATTCTGGAAACATCCCCCAGGCTGTGGCTAAGCCATGTCTCCGCAGTATCCTTTCTTTCAGGAGTGCTAGTTCTGCAAGGTTCGCAGGAGAGCTTCTGTAAAGTTTGGAAGGTAGGAGACGAGGTACTGGCAGAAGTAAAGCTGTGAGTACCGGGCGAGAGTCGTGCTTCGGTAGCTCAGATGGTAGGAGCGCCTTGGTCCCGTGGTTAGCGTGAGTAGCTGCAGAACGAGAGGTACTTAGTTCAAGTCTTCACTTGACTGAAAATTTCACAGTTCGCCGGCGGACGGCGTGGAGGTAGGACGTAGTGTGGTGTGCGCTGCGCCGTCTGTGCTTCCGCGTGGTAAGTCTTGCGCTTGCTGCGGCTTAAAACTCCTTTTATAGAACGCTTCGAGAAGTAATGAGTAGCATGCAGTGATGGCTCAACCAAGTCGAAAAGATACGTTGAAACTTACCTTTGATCCTCGATATGCCAGACCCAAGTCGTTTGAAGTAGAAAATTGGTTAGAAGAAGATGTGAAGCTCTCATTTAATGATGTAATTGGGATCCACCTGTCGATTGTAACTTGTGTCGTGTTTGTTAAAATGCGTAGTTCCGAGTTGTGCGAGAAAATAGTTGAGTCTTCCGGAGGTGTCATGAAATTTAAGCACTCAGATGGAAACGTTGGTGAAGTCACCGTTGCACATGCTGGTTTTGGCATTCGCACAATTCGAATCTTCGAGTTACCTTTTGAGATTACAACAGACCAAATTAATGCTGTAATTTCACCCTTCGGGAAAGTGCTCAGCAACTTTGCCGAGAAATGGTCAAGCGCGCATAAATTCCCAGTACTAAATGGCGTACGTCAACTTCGTGTAGAGTTACAAAAGCACATCCCGTCGTACATCAATGTCTGCGGATATAGAGGGATTGTAATTTATGACGACCAACCGCGAACCTGTGCCGCGTGTAACAAGCCTGGGCACGTTCGCGCAGAATGTATACAGCGGCGCGTTGCACAGCTGCCGGCCGGCGAGGCCGCCAGGCCACCGGCGATGACAACACTGCCAGGGACCTACGCCGCCGTGGCACGCGAACGGCCGACTGTCTCCTCAGCCCCTGAATCGTGTGCAAATACACATTCTCCAAACACTGAAATTCCAATGGACGTCAGTGCCGTCATAGCTGACGACCTACAAGAGTGCCGCCAATCTACGGAAACAGTTGAAGTTCCACCGACACAGGCACCTGCAATTGTAAAGGCAGCAGATCCGCCGGAAGCTGAAGACCGACACACCTTGCAGGAAAGCGACACTAACGTGGATACTGAAGAAAGTCCGTCGAGAGGCAATTCTCCGAAGAAAAATAAGAAACGCCGGCTGGCGCGCAAAGGTGCAGAGGAGACAGCTCCCACACTCCGACAAAAAGCGAAGGAAATAGGTAGTACCTTACGCCAACAGATCTGTAGCAACACGAAAGCGACACCAGTTTCTGTGGAGCGTTCCCCTTCTGCGCTGGAAAAACGAGACGTCCAAGGAAAGCCAACAAAGAAAGCATCCAACGACCCTCAAGAAACGAGTCACTGTCATGAAGCTTCACTCGTCCCACCCACGACGACAACCTCCACCAGCTGGGCAGACGAAAGCGACCTTAACAATGCCGACGCTGAAATGACAGAAGTTTCAGAAACTCAGACAGACTGTAAGCTAGCCCCACAGGTGGCTGATTTCTTCAACGACGACGTCTCCGCGAACGAACATTCTAAAGAACAAGGACACACCGCTGAAACATTTGCTACCGGTGAATATTATTAAGATGCGTTTTAAAGCTGACGTTTGCGAGACAAAACAGATGAATGTTTTTTAAAGTTAGATCAAGTAGAACGAAGAATGTCTGACATACAAGCATACAAAATCGCGACAGTAAACCTTAACAAGATTCACAGTTCCTTTAAACTACAGAACTTAAAAGATTTTATATATGCTTCTGACAGTGACATTATCCTTTTACAAGAAGTGACAGACATTGAGCTTGGTAACATACCTGGCTTCAACGCCATTACAAACCCAGGGCATGGAGCGGAAATGGGCACGGCTCTGCTCACAAAGGAGGGCATAGTAGTCCAAGATGTAGTAAACCTACCAAACAGTAAAGGCATAGCAGCCACAATAAACAAAATACGACTCATTAACGTGTATGCCCCTTCAGGATCCAGTAACAGGCACCGCAGAACGGAGTTCTTTAAAGAAGAAATTGTCCCACTATTTGGAACTCGATATGATCACCTTATCCTAGCAGGAGATTTTAATTGTGTTTTGCATGCCAAAGACCAAACTCCCAATTTTAACAAGTGTACTGAACTGGAACGTATAGTTAATGACTTAAGACTAATAGACTCATGGGAACATATGCACGGTGCAGCCCCTGGCTTCACCCACGCCACAAGTCACTCGGCGAGCCGTCTCGACAGGATATATGTAACGCACAATTTGAAACACCTCATTTTGCAGTCCGAAGTATGGCCTACCGTTTTTTCAGATCATGCTGCTTACATATGCACAATCAATCTGATAAAACAAGGGACATTCAGAGGTCGAGGCACATGGAAGCTCAATGTGTCACATCTGGAAGACCATGCTTGTCAGGAGGCATTTCACAAGGTATGGAGAGAGTGTGAAAGCAAATTTAGCTCGTACAACTCTGGCACTGACTGGTGGCTGAAACATGCCAAACCTAAAATACGGAGGTTTTTCATAAACTACTCCAAAGACAAAAACTTTTGGTACAAATCAACTATAGAATTTTACTTTCAGTGTCTAAGGGATTTGTACAAGTGCGATGCAACAGTTGTGGACAACTACGAAAGAATTAACAAAATTAAAGCAAAAATCTTAGCACTACGGCGTAAACAACTGGAAGGCTACCAAATAAGGTCGCGTGCCCAGAACATAGCCCAGCACGAGGTCACTTCCATTTATCATGTCATTCGTGAAAGCAAAAGGGCGGCTCGCAAGATATTATCTGAAATAACAACTGATGATGGAAGGAAGCTGACGAAGCAAAGAGAGATTAAAGAGGCAATCGTACAGCATTTTGAATCCTTAATGTCTAGTCAGACGGTTGACGAACAGCTTCAAGACGAGTTAATGATTAACCTCCAGGGCAAAGTATCCCACGCGGAAGCACAAACTCTCATCTCGGAAGTGACTGAAGAAGACGTCGAAGAAGCTATATATGGAAGCACGAAAAATAAGGCTCCAGGGGCAGATGGAATTCCGGCAGAATTTTATCGCAGATTCAGTGGCCTCGTAAAAGGCAAGTTTACTCTCATCTGCAACGAACTGCTAAACCCTGAGAATGACATCCCGAAGGAATTTCGTGAGGGACTCGTAGTGCTAGTGCCAAAAACTACCAACACGAAATCTGTAAGCGCTCTGAGGCCAATTACGCTTTTAAACAGCGATTACAAAATCTTTGGCCGCATCCTCACTCGCAGGCTGAAAACCACAATGACCAGCGTCACTGGCCCTTATCAAACAAGTGTGGGCAAAGACAGAAGAATTCTCCAGACCCTCTGTGATTACAGGGACCTAATCTCAACGGCCGACGTCTGCAAAATAAAATGTGCACTCATCTCACTCGACTTTGACAAAGTCTTCGACAGAGTTAATCATAGTTTTCTCCTTCGCACCATGGGCGCAATGGGCTTCCCACCTCTATTCATTGCGGTAGTAAGAAATACAGTAACAAACAACTCAGCCAGATTTGTCATCAATGGACACATTAGCCACCCGATTGACGTCACCAGCTCCATTAGGCAAGGGTGTCCAATGTCAATGGCACTCTTCGCCATCGCCATCGAGCCCCTGCTTGCCTCCCTTATGAAACATCTACAAGGACTACAAATACATGGAGAAAAGATCGTGTGCAAGGCATACGCTGATGATGTTGGCTTCCTAGTCGTGAATGGCGCTGAAGTACAGAGCGCACTACGAATAGTAACAAAATATGAACAGGCATCTGGTGCAAAACTTAATAGAACAAAGTCGGGGATTTTCAACATCGGCCGTGGAATTGGGACGCAAACGCAGGATATGTTACGCGAGCTTGTAACCATGAAATGTCTCGGCATAGATTTTAAAAGAAATATCAAGCACACTATTGCTGCGAATTATCGAAAATTACTTAACAGCATACGCGCCTCTGTACAAGCACATAGTATTAGGAAACTCGATGAACTTCAAAAAGTAACAGTGGCAAATGTATACATCACATCCAAAGTTAATTATGTAGCACAAGTTCTGCCACCACCTGCGACTTTGTTGAAAAGCATCGCATCTGCACTAGGACACTTTGTGAGCCGCGGACGTATTTTCAAAGTCAAATATGACATTCTGATGCTCCCTACGAAATGTGGTGGGTTAAATCTTACCGATGTCAGCAAAAAAGCGCAAGCCTTCTACCTTGCTACCACATACAAACAATGGAAAGAGCCAAGTGGTACCCTTGCTGCACATTTGTTAAACGAAATAGCTCCTGCTGACGTCAGTGCACCTATAAATGTCCAACACATACCCAACGGACTATACCACTTGAAATACTTTTTCGTAGAATACAGCTATATACAGGCAAGGATTCCTGGAAAAGACATCATGAAAGTAAAAGAACTTTATAATAACTTGATGAAAGACAAACCCAGAAACGACGTAGAACAAAAGTATCCTTGTTATAACTGGGAAACAATATGGGAAAATATTCACTGCCGGAACTTGCCAACGTATGTCAAATCGACCTGGTACTTTGCTGTAAACAGAAAAATTACGACGAACTCTAAACTTCACTCTATTCGATTGGCCGAGTCACCGCTGTGTCCATTATGTAAAATACCAGATACCGAAGAGCATAGATTGCTGTGTGACAGGGTAAATGAAATATGGCTCTACATAAGACAAAAGATAGCTAGCGTCAGCAGAACTACGCCCAATGCCGTTACGACTGCTGAATTTTTAAACCCTGACGGTATACCTTACCCTAAAACAAAACGAAATGCAATTAACTGGTTGAAAGGCCAAACGATGCATTACGTCCTAACAAAAGAATCAAGCAATAGGGAGGACTTCTGGGTATACCTTACAACTGAGCACCACAAGTTGATGTGTACTAAAAAATACAAAGACAATTACGCAAACTTTTTAACTAAAACAATCCTGTAACCATTAGAAATGCGTAATTTACATTGCACATTCAAGCATTTCGTATATTAGACGAATGATTTTTGGTTAAAGTTTGTTCTACACGTAGCAGGAGGAGGATTTCCAACAGAAAGTAGTCAGAGAAGATCATCAGTATAGACCAATTAAGCCTATGTGTATCTATTACTTTGGTTTCGGAGAAACACAGTGATGAAACTGGTATACGCCATTTATTTAGTTTCTGTTTTTCTTTCCTTTTCTTTTCACAAGAAGACACATTTATGTTAATTAAGTGTAAAATCAAGCAGAAGAAGCCTATTTTACTTCATTACCTTTTGAAAAAGGAAATTATACTTATCAGCAATAATGAGTTTGCTTCTTTCCGTTTTTCCACGCACGGAGAACGAAATTTACAGATGCAGTTACATTTCCACAACAATTATGAGACTGCCTTCTCAATGGAATTTACATTTATTTTTATTCAAGCCATGTTGCAAACAAAGGCAACAGAAGGGGCATACTTCGTTCGTCGTTCAGAAGAAGCGCGTTTCCACATCATCAAGTTGCATTCATTCTTAAAGGCGGAGAAGCCGGGCCGAGAAGGCAACACTTGGCGAGCGTAAAGGATGGGTTGAAGGGGAGGAAGGAGACCAAAAAAAAAAAAAAAAAAAAAGTTGGTAGAGCACTTGCCCGCGAAAGGCAAAGGTCCCGAGTTCGAGTCTCGGTCGGGCGCACAGTTTTAAACTGCCAGGAAGTTTCATATCAGCGCACACTCCGCTGCAGAGTGAAAATCTCATTCAGGATGATAGTTGATTGTATGAGCGTAAGGTTACGTACGTTTTTTTCGTGAGTATATCAGACATTTGATAATTTGAATAATTTGATCAAGGTATTGATACTGTGTGTTTACTGTGCTACATGAGCGTATCAACTGGGAAGAAAGAGAACGTCAAACTTCATTTCAGAACTGTTCATTCAGGGATTGAATACGATTTCCCACTGGATTTTGCTGTAAGGAAAGAGAAGGTGAGGAAGCTAAAACCATGCTCAACAGTCAACATTTTTAAAAACAATTAGACAAATATAAAGTAGCAACTGTGGCGTCATTCCGTGTTTCAAAAACTGTTGCATAGAGTAAGAGACCTTACGAAGATGTTCAATAATTCAAAAATTGTTAGAAGCTGCAGATTCATTACTTAATAAAACTTAATAAAACTGTGTTAAAGTCTGCTACAAAATTTGTACAACTTCCTACAAATAAAGTAATGAGAAGAGCTGAGGTTATGAGTTCTGACGTCATTTCACAACTTAAAACTGTCGTTGATCGCTGCAGCTATCTTTCCCTTACAATTTGGCGAGTCGACTGACGCAGCAGATACACCTCAGTTGTCAGTTTTTGCATGAACGGCTTTCGATAACTTCGAAATAAGATGATGATGATGATGTTTGGTTTGTGGGACACTCAACTCCGTGGTTATCAGCGCCCGTACAAGTTCCCAACCTTTGCTCAGTGCAAACTCGCCACTTTCATGAATGGTGATGAAATGATGAGGACAACACAAACACCCAGTCATCTAGAGGTAGGTGACAATCCCTGACCCTCCCCGAGAATCAAACTCGGGACCCCGTGCTCTGGAAGCGAGAACACGACAACGAGACCACGAGATGCAAACTCGAAATAAGAGAGAAGTCGGCAAAGATTATACCGCGTTACAGGACAAGACTTACTTTTAGCGGTTTTAAAGATCTTATCAGCACTGCCGGCCGCTGTGGTCGAGCGGTTCTAGGTGCTTCAGTCCGGAACCAGTCGCAGGTTCGAATCCTGCCTCGGGTATGGATGTGTGTGATGTCTTTAGGTTAGTTAGGTTTAAGTAGTTCTAAGTCTAAGGGACTGATGACCTCAGATGTTAAGTCCCACCGTGCCTAGAGCCATTTGAACCATTTTATGAGCTCTGAAAATATTCCTGTGAAGAAGTTGGTGGGCTTAGAAACGGATGGAACTTCGGCGATGGTCGGCGCAGAGGAGTGATACGCAGCCTTGTGTGGTGTAGACGACAGCTTTCCGAAATTTCTTTCTTCATCATCATCATCATGATTTAAGACTGAGTATGTCTTTCAGCGTTCAGTCTGGAGCATAGCCCCCTTATAAAATTCCTCCATGATCCCCTATTCAGTGCTAACATTGGTGCCTCTTCTGATGTTAAACCTATTACTTCAAAATCATTCTTAACCGAATCCAGGTACCTTCTCCTTGGTCTGCCCCGACCCCTCCTACCCTCTACTGCTGAACCCACGAGTCTCTTGGGTAACCTTGCTTCTCCCATGCGTGTAACATGACCCCACCATCTAAGCCTGTTCGCCCTGACTGCTACATCTATAGAGTTCATTCCCAGTTTTTCTTTGATTTCCTCATTGTGGACACCCTCCTGCCATTGTTCCCATCTACTAGTACCTGCAATCATCCTAGCTACTTTCATATCCGTAACCTCAACCTTGTTGATAAGGTAACCTGAATCCACCCAGCTTTCGTTCCCATACAACAAAGTTGGTCGAAAGATTGAACGGTGCACAGATAACTTAGTCTTGGTACTGACTTCCTTCTTGCAGAAGAGAGTAGGTCGTAGCTGAGCGCTCACTGCATTAGCTTTGCTACACCTCGCTTCCAGTTCCTTCACTATGTTGCCATCCTGTGAGAATATGCATCCTAAGTACTTGAAACCGTTCACCTGTTCTTTGTTCCTCCTATTTGGCACTCAATCCGTTTATATTTCTTTCCCACTGACATTACTTTCGTTTTGGAGATGCTAATCTTCATACCATAGTCCTTACATTTCTGATCTAGCTCTGAAATATTACTTTGCAAACTTTCAATCGAATCTGCCATCACAACTAAGTCAACCACATATGCAAGACTGCTTATTTTGTATTCACATATCTTAATCTCACCCAGCCAGTCTATTGTTTTCAACATATGATCCATGAATAATGTGAACAACAGTGGAGACAGGTTGCAGCCTTGTCTTACCCCTGAAACTACTCTGAACCATGAACTCAATTTACCGTCAACTCTAACTGCTGCCTGACTATCCATGTAAAGACCTTTAATTGCTTGCAAAAGTTTGCCTCCTATTCCATAATCTCGTAGAACAGACAATAACTTCTTCCTAGGAACCCGGTCATATGCCTTTTCTAGATCTATAAAGCATAGATACAATTCCCTGTTCCACTCATAACACTTCTCCATTATTTGCCGTAAGCTAAAGATCTGGTCCTGACAACCTCTAAGAGGCCTAAACCCACACTGATTTTCAACCAATTGGTCCTCAACTAATACTCCCACTTTCCTTTCAACAATAACTGAGAAGATTTTACCCACAACGCTGATTAAAGAGATACCTCTGTAGTTGTTACAATCTTTTCTTTTTCCATGTTTAAAGATTAGTGTCATTACTGTTTTTGTCCAGTCTGATGGAACCTGTTGCAAAAGTTTGCCTCCTATTCCATAATCTCGTAGAACAGACAATAACTTCCTCCTAGGAACCCGGTCATATGCCTTTTCTAGATCTATAAAGCATAGATACAATTCCCTGTTCCACTCATAACACTTCTCCATTATTTACGGTAAGCTAAAGATCTGGTCCTGACAACCTCTAAGAGGCCTAAACCCACACTGATTTTCAACCAATTGGTCCTCAACTAATACTCCCACTTTCCTTTCAACAATAACTGAGAAGATTTTACCCACAGCGCTGATTAAAGAGATACCTCTGTAGTTATTACAATCTTTTCTGTTTCCATGTTTAAAGATTAGTGTCATTACTGTTTTTGTCCAGTCTGATGGAACCTGTTGCAAAAGTTTGCCTCCTATTCCATAATCTCGTAGAACAGACAATAACTTCCTCCTAGGAACCCGGTCATATGCCTTTTCTAGATCTATAAAGCATAGATACAATTCCCTGTTCCACTCATAACACTTCTCCATTATTTGCCGTAAGCTAAAGATCTGGTCCTGACAACCTCTAAGAGGCCTAAACCCACACTGATTTTCAACCAATTGGTCCTCAACTAATACTCCCACTTTCCTTTCAACAATAACTGAGAAGATTTTACCCACAACGCTGATTAAAGAGATACCTCTGTAGTTGTTACAATCTTTTCTGTTTCCATGTTTAAAGATTAGTGTCATTACTGTTTTTGTCCAGTCTGATGGAACCTGTCCCGACTCCCAGGCCATTTCATTTATCCTGTGTAGCCATTTAAGACATGTCATTCCACTGCATTTGATGAGCTCCGACTTAATTTCATCCACCCCAGCTGCTTTATTGCACTGCAATATATTGACCATTTTCTCCACTTCCTCAAATGTGATCCTATTTCCATCATCATTCCTATCCCATTCTACCTCGAAATCTGAAACATTGCTGATCGTATTTTCACCTACATTGAGCAACTCTTCAAAATATTCCTTCCATCTGCCCAAGGCATCCACAGGACTCACCAGCAGTTTTCCTGACCTGTCCAAAATACCTGTCATTTCCTTCTTACCTCCCTTTCCAAGACTGCTAATTACACTCCAGAATGGTTTTCCAGCAGCTTGACCCATAGTCTCCAACCTGTTTCCAAAGTCTTCCCAAGATTTCTTCTTGGATGCTGCAATTATCTGCTTGGTTTTGTTTCTTTCTTCAACATAACTTTCTCTGTCTACCTGAGTTCTAGTATGTAGCCATTTTTGACTCGCCTTCTTTTTCCTTTTACAGGCTGCCTTGACTGTGTCATTCCACCAAGCTGTTTGCTTCATCCTACTTTTACACACTACTGTTCCAAGACATTCTTATCGACTTCTAGTACTGTGTCCCTGTACCTTGTCCATTCCTTTTCCAATGACTGCAATTGACTACATTCAACTAACTGGTACCTTTCTGAGATCGCTGTTATGTACTTGTGCCTGATTTCCTTATCCTGAAGTTTCTCCACTCTTATCCTCCTATATATGGACCTGACCTTCTGCACTTTCGGCCTCACAGTCCCAATTTCACTGCAGATTAAATAATGATCAGTGTCATCAAAGAATCCCCTGAATACACGTGTGTCCTCCACAGCCTTCCTGAATTCGTGATCTGTTATTATATAGTCAATGACAGATCTGGTTCCCCTGCCTTCCCAAGTATACCGGTGAATGTTCTTATGTTTAAAAAAGGAGTTTGTGATTACTAAGCCCATACTGGCACAGAAATCCAAGAGTTGTTTCCCGTTCCTGTTGGCCTCCATATCCTCTCCAAATTTACGTATAACCTTTTCATACCCTTCTGTTCGATTTCCAATCGTGGCGTTAAAATCACCCATGAGCAGAACACTGTCCTTGTCCTTTACTCTAACAACTACATCACTGAGTGCCTCATAAAAACTATCCATCTTATCTTGATCTGTCCCTTCACAATGCGAATATACCGACACAATCCTAATTTTCTTGCTAGACACTGTCAAATCTATCCACATCAGTCGTTCGTTTACATACCTTATTGCAACTACGCTGGGTTCCATTTCTTTCCTGATGTAAAGCCCTACACCCCATTGTGCTATTCCTGCTTTGACTCCTGACAGGTAGACCTTGTATTCTCCCACTTCCTCTTCTTTCTCACCCCTTACCCGAATGTCACTAACAGCTAAAACGTCCAGCCCCATCTTACTTGCAGCGTCTGCCAGCTCTACCTTCTTCCCAGAGTAGCCCCCATTGATATTAATAGCTCCCCATCTCATTACCATTTGTTTGCCAAGTCGTATCTTAGGAGTCCCTGGTTTGTCAGTTAGAGGTGGGACTCCGTCGCCTCCAAAGGTCCGAGGCATTTTGCTCTGATTGTTGCCAGCATCATATTTAAAGTACCAGGGAAGCAGGTTGCTAGCCTTACTTGCCACGAGTCCCATTGGGTTTTACCCCTAACGGCTGAGGGACTAACCGGTGGATTTGGTAGTCTTTGCCGTATGCGCACATAGATGACCACAACTCAGAATATGTCCGAGATGCCTAGCCTTATTCCAAAGTAACTGGTATCCCGACTGTCGGGACCAGTCACTTGGCCACTCATACGTTGCCCGTGGTTCATGAACTAGAACATGACTACAGGAACCCACACCATGAACCACCAATTCTTATAATTGTTTAATACATCAGCAGTCATATTGTGGGAAATTCTTAAGAATGAATAATGGACTGCAAATAGTCATAAAAGCAGTGAACAAAAAGATGACGCAATTCAGAGGCGTTTCTTCAGAGAACTGTCTGATACTCTGGATTCCAATGTGGTGACCTAATACCTCATGCGGAAGTTCGTTGGCTTGGTAGAGGCAGAATTTTATAACGTTTTAAAGAGTTGTTTGATGCCCTGGTAGAATTTTTGTTAGAGCTAGGCGACTCCTTCCTTGAGTTAGAAGATCCGGTTTGGCTGCAGGATTTTGGTTTGCTCGCAGACATCACTGAAAAGTATATTATGTTTAACTTGCAGCATCAAGATAAGAATAAAGATAATGGCGGAACAACTTCAGATAGTGTGATTCTTCAGTTTCTCCCGGCGTATTTGTTGCTCGAACAAAAATGGTTCAAATGGCTCTGAGCACTATGGGACTCAACTGCTGTGGTTATCAGTCCCCTAGAACTTAGAACTACTTAAACCTAAGTAACCTAAGGACATCACACACATCCATGCCCGAGGCAGGATTCGAACCTGCGACCGTAGCAGTCGCACGGTTCCGAACTGCGCGCCTAGAACCGCGAGACCACCGCGGCCGGCTGTTGCTCGAACAGTCCACGGGTATACTGCCGGTCCATAGTGTCCAACGGGCACAATATTTCGGCGATCAGACATGTCGCCATCGTCAGGTGCGCTGACGAACTCAGCTCCTGCGGGCGGGCGGCCGATTTAAAAAAATCGAGCTACTTCAGATAGTGTTTCATTCTCATAAAAGCTAAAACTATGGAAAAAATCTCTCATCCAAGGTGAAAGTAAACACTTTGTCTGTTTGAAACAAGCCCTTGATAAGCAAGGCTTGTCTCCTTACAACAACAAACAACACGCTGAAATTCTTTCGGGTTTGAAAATTCAACAAACTCTTCTAAGATTTCAGCTGGTGCATAGTTTGTGAAATCGCCTTATAGAGATTGATGCCAAAGAGCTATCTAATCTTGTCGTGGAGCATTTTGATATCCAAGTAGACAGTGCTGCAGTGGAGTTGGAACAGACTCATTTTCAAAATGATTTGTCTTTAAAATTGCTTTCTTCAAGCTCTGGACAAATTTGGCCTGTTGTTACTATAGAAAAATATCCTATTTGGGTCCGGGTTGTTCTCAAAGTGAAGGCAGTGTTCTGTTCGACATATCTGTGTGAGGTTTCTTTCACCTGTGTGAAATTTATAAAAAGCAAGAACAGAAATATAATGATGTACAGTAGTACAACTGCATTCGAATGGTAGCCACTACCTACTCTCCCAACATTAAAAAAACGTGACGTAAAAGAGCCTTATAAAAGATTTGTTTTTACATTTGTAATTTATTATGAACTACACTTCAGTTTCTTTCTTATGTACAACTCAGTTTCAATCTCTGTTTCTTATACACAGTTTAATTATAAGCGGAAGTCAAATGAAAACGAGACAGATGGAAAACAGGTAAGTAAACTGAGCATTATTTTAAAAATAATCGCCATTATTGTTAATACATTTATCCCAGTGTGAGACACGACGGCTGATGCCTCCATGGAAAGGTGTTTGTGGTTGCGTATGGAACAATGATTGTACACAGGCGTGTACCTCTTCGCCTGAAGCAAACCGATGGCCACGGCTCTTTCTTCAGGGCTCCCGACGTACGTAAATAGCATGGGCAGGGACCGGGACTGTGTGGAGGATATGTAAGAGTTCCTCACCGAAACTCCTGCAGCGTACTCGAAACAACCTTGGAAGCATGTGGGTCCGCAGAGGTCGTCCGGACGTTTCGCTGGGAAACAGTTATACTTTCTCCATACAGTAGCGATCTCTACTTATGCGACTTCACTACTTTTGCAGCCCTGAAGAAAGTCATTCATGGCCACCGACTTACTTCGGACGGAGAGGTGCGCGCCTGACAAGGGAACCTCCCCATCGCACCCCCCTCCGATTTAGTTATAAGTTGGCACAGTGGATACGCCTTGAAAAACTGAATACAGATCAATTGAGAAAACAGGGAGAAGTTGTGTGGAACTGTGAAAAAATAAGCAAAATATACAGACTGAGTAGTTCATTGCAACATAGGTAACATTAACGACACTAGAATCGAAGGAGCGCCGTGGTCTCGTGGTAACGTGAGCAGCTGCGGAACGAAAGGTCCTTGGTTCAAATCTTCCGTCGAGTGAAAAGTTTAATCTTTTATTTTCGGTTTATGTGACAAACTCTTATGTTTTCATCACTTTTTTGGGAGTGATTATCACATCCACAAGAAAACCTAAATCGGGCAAGGTAGAAGAATCTTTTTACCCATTCGCCAAGTGTACAAGTTACGTGGATCAGTAACATATTCCTGTCATGTGGCGCACATGCCGTCACCAGTGTCGTATAGAATATATGAGTTGTGTTTCCCTGTGGAGGAATCCATTGACCTATGACCTTGCGATCAAATGTTTTCGGTTCCCATTGGAGAGGCACGTCCTTTCGTCTACTAATCGCACGGTTTTGCGATGCGGTCGCAAAACACAGACACTAAACTTATTACAGTGAACAGAGACGTCAATGAACGAACGGACAGATAATAACTATGCAAAAATAAAGAAAGAAAAATTTTCCCCCGAGGGAAGACTTGAACCATGGACCTCTCCTTCTGCAGCTGCTCACGCTACCACGAGACCACGGCGCTCGTTAGATGACTGTTTCCATAATATTGCCTATGTCACCCATGGAGTACTCAGTTTGTATATTTTGCTTATTTTTTCACAGTTCCACACAACTTCTTCCTGTTTTCTCAATTGATCTGTGTTCAGTTTATCAAGGCCTATCCACTGTGCCAACTTATAACCAAATCTGAGGGGGGTGCGATGGGGAGGTTCCCTTGTGAGTACAATCATGATTCAGTACGCAATGCCAAAGAAGGCGTTGTCCATCTTGTCTCTCAGTGGGATAAATGTATTAACAGCAACGGAGATCACTCTTCAAGTGATAAACAATTAACTTACCTTTTTTCCATCTGCCTCCTTTTCATTTGACTGTCCCTTCTAAAATTCAACTCATATTTACTACAAATGTAAGTTTACAGATAATAAATAAATGTAAGAAACTTTAAAAGGGTTTTTATTCCTGTCCTTTTTTTTTGGCAGTTCACCATAGGATTTAAAGACGGTACGGTAGGTGAGAAGCCTCATAAGTTGGCTGCTGCTACGCATCATCAATTTGAAAAGCTTTTTTTATCATCCATTATCAAAAACCTGTAGGACCCTATAGCAACAATAATATGCGGTACAGATACACTGGAAATGGTGTACATTACACGGTTTTCCTTTGACCGCAGTGCTTCATTTCTAAAATTTTAGATGCAGGTTCAAATGGCTCTGAGCACTATGGGACTTAACATCTGTGGTCATCAGTCCCCTAGAACTTAGAACTACTTAAACCTAACTAACTGAAGGACATCACACATATCCATGCCCGAGGCAGGATTCGAACCTGCGACCGTAGCGGTCACGCGGTTCCAGACTGAAGCGCATAGAACCGCACGGCCACACCGGCCGGCCTTAGATGCAGGAAATAACCCATTCACCCCCACCTCTGTCTCCCTATCCAGCTATAAGAACCACAAGTTTCGATTTTTTAAATCGTGTGATAAAACTAAAAAAACTTGTCTTATAAACAAAACAATAAAACCACCCAGTTGCTACTGCCCTTACCCGTAACAGTATCACTTTGCTCTTGCTCGATATACATCGGCAAAAATCGGTGGTCCTCGTACTATGACGTCACGTTCTCAACTGCTGCCAGCTGCAACGTCCAGAAAGTTGCATTGTAGCTGCTCGGAGAGCGTGTGTTCTGTATTAATTAATAAGGCATTTAGCGATGAATGAATGAAGATATTCCTGGCCCATCGAGCCTACTTACGATTCCGCCTTCCCGAAGTTCAAAGAGAAACAAAACTACACTACTGGCCATTAAAATTCCTACACCAAGAAGAAATGCAGATGATAAACGGGTATTCATTGGACAGATATATTATACTAGAACTGACATGTGATTACATTTTCACGCAATTTGGGTGCATAGGTCCTGGGAAATCAGTACCCAGAACAACCACCTCTGGCCGTAATAACGGCCTTGATACACCTGGGCATTGAGTCAAACAGAGCTACGATGGCGTGTACAGGTACATCTGCCCATGCAGCTTCAACACGATACCACAGTTCATCAACAGTAGTGACTGGCGTATTTTGACCAGCCAGTTACTCGGCCAACATTGGCCAGACGCTTTCAGTTGGTGAGAGATCTGGACAATGTACTGGCCAGGGCAGCAGTCGAACATTTTCTGTATCCAGAAAGGGCCGTACAGGACCTGCAACATGCAGTCGTGCATTATCCTGCTGAAATGTAGGGTTTCGCAGGGATCGAATGAAGGGTAGAGCCACGTGTCGTAACACGTCTGAAATGTAACGTCCACTGTTCAAAGTGCCGTCAATGCGAACAAGAGGTGACCGAGACGTGTAATCAATGGCACCCCATACCATGACGCCAGGTGATACGCAAGTGTGGCGATGACGAATACACGCTTCCAATGTGCGTTCACCGCGATGTCGCCAAACACGGATGCGACCATCATGATGCTGTAAACAGAACCTGGATTCATCCGAAAAAATGACGTTTTGCGATTCGTGCACCCAGGTTCGTCGTTGAGTGCACCATCGCAGGAGCTCCTGTGTGTGATGCAGCGTCATGGGTAACCGCAGCCGTGGTCTCCGAGCTGATAGTCCATGCTGCTGCAAACGTCGTCGAACTGTTCGTGCAGGTGGTTGTTGTCTTGCAAACGTCCCCATCTGTTGACTCAGGGTTCAAGAGGTGGCTGCACGATCCGTTACAGCCATGTGGATAAGATGCCTGTCATCTCGACTGCTAGTGATACGAGGCCGATGGGATCCAGCACGGGGTTCCGTATTACCCTCCTGAACCCACCGATTCCATATTCTGCTAACAGTCATTGGATCTCTACCAACGCGAGCAGCAATGTCTCGGTACGATAAACCGCAATCGCGATAGGCTACAATCTGACCTTTATCAAAGTCGGAAACGTGATGGTACGCATTTCTCCTCCTTATGCGAGGCATCACAATAACGTTTCACCAGGCAACGCCGGGCAACTGCTGTTTGTATATGAGAAATTGGTTGGAAACTTTCATCATGTCAGCACGTTGTAGGTGTCGCCACCGGCGCCAACCTTGTGTGAATGATCTGAAAAGCTAATCATTTGCATATCACAGCATCTTCTTCCTGTCGGTTAAATTTCGCGTCATCTTCGTGGTGTAGCAATTTTAATGGCCAGTAGTGTACGTCTCACGTGTTAGCGGCAAGTTATACAGTAGTTATGTTGCGCTTTAAAGCATGAGTACTAGTTTAGATCTCCAGTGCCCACTTGTTCCAGTGAGTTAAAAAAAAAAATTCACTGGGAGGCGCTGGAACATCGTTGCTGGAACGCCGTTCCTGCGCGCTGCGGACGAAATTAAATCCTATATGACTGGGATTCTGTTCCCCAATTCTGCCTTCACCAATACACTAACTTCCAATGCATGAATAAAAAATGAATGGGTTTCGATAAATAAACGGTACCCACGGGAAAAGGGAAGATGGAGCACTGTGATTATCGTGTAAAAATCGAGTCGAGAGTTATGGCCGTTTCTCATATGCATGTATTCAAAAATTCGTTAGCAAGGGCTCACACGATTCACGGACAAATTAAAAACTATTGCAAAATTGACAGATAAATTTATAAAGTAGCACAACGGCCAATGTTAGCAGTCAACAGCTGAGGGCTTTCGTTAATCGAACGTACAATAATGCATTGACCACAATGTGCTCAATACCTGTACAGCTCAAGCCTGAGGCACAGTTATTCAACAAATGAAAAAGATAGGAAACATCAAATACAACTGTTGCGATAATTATTCAACTAGGTTCAACTGGCTCTGAGCACTATGGGACTTAACATCTGTGGTCATTAGTCCCCTAGAACTTAGAACTATTTAAACCTAACTAACCTAAGAACATCACAAACATCCATGCCCGAAGCAGGATTCGAACCTGCGACCGTAGCAGTCCCGCGGCTCCGGACTGAGCGCCTAGAACCACCGCGGCCGGTCCTATTGAACTGGGAAATACACACAGTGCATTACGTGAAATTTCCCAAAGGATCTTTATACTCAGACCACAATGTGTATTTCAAAAGCTTACTAAATGTCATAATACCTCCGCAAATACAAGGACACATCAAACCAAGCGCTTTGAAACGCTGTTCTGAACAGTGTTGACCTTGAAGAAGCAGCCGTACGTATAGATGCTATTGAAACTACCATGTTTTGGCACATGTGTACTAAACGACGCAAAAGATGAATGGCCGATGGTCGCGTCCACCTTATCCCGTCACTCACAGATGAGTGCCCCTCCGTATGCGCCACCAAACTGGCGAAAGTGCTCGTGACGTCACGTCACATGACTCGCGGAAAAAAAAAAAATTCACGCGAGGTGCCCCCATCCTTTGGGTACGTCACAGATGCTACAACTTCCTAAGGACGTCTCTTTCTTCGCCTATTATCTCTACTAGTAAGAGAAAGAGGTTGTGCAGTGCCAAAAAGAGATAGAGATATGCACAGGCAGTGATCCTTAAATTGTTGGTCTCTGCATTGCTTGTCATCTGCCAAAAGCTAGCCGATATCAGTGTCTTATGTCTCTGATATGAGTAAAGGTTACAGTTATAACAGTCACATACCGACTTACATAGTCACTACATTTATATTTATCTGTCCTACTACGAGTATCTAAACATAAGACGTTGTTTAAGGTTGTTATCAAAAATCTCGAAAACTTCTTGACCAATTTTCATGAAATTTTTACACGATTCTCTAATAAACATTGGAGTATCATGTGAAAATTTTAAGTAAATCGGTCAAGAACTTTTCAGATTTTTGGAAACAGCATTTCCCCTTTATATATAAATATATAATAAAAAAACGCTGTTTCCTTAAATCTGAAAAGTTCTTCACCAAGTTACTTCAAAGTTTTCACATATAACCCTAGCAAAAATATAGACAGATGTAGGCTACATATTTTAAGATACATATTACTATATATCTCTACCTACACTAATATAGAAAGACGAACTACTGTTTAGCCATTGTTTCCAAAAATCTCCGCCAGTTCTTGGCCGATTTACTTCAAATTTTTACACGAAACTCTAATAAACGTTCAGCTGGACGTAGGCTATATATTTCTTAGGCAACAACGTACAAGTTTTCTTTTAAAACCGACTATGACAATGAAAATGCCGAGGTGTCTGTCTATGAAAACTTCCGGTCTTTTTTCTTTCCCGCAGTCAGTTTCAGTGACCCAGAACGAAGAGTTCAGATTAAAAAATATAAGACAGGGATTTAGTCTTTCACCCCTACACAATCTATATCTTTCACAATCTATACAGGGAAGAAGCAATGATGGAGATGAAAAAAATGTTCAAGGTTGGAATTAAAATCCAAGGTGAAAGGATATCAATGATAAGATTCGATAATGACATTTATACCCTAAGTGAAAATAAAGAAGAATTACAGGATCTGCTGAACGGAATGAACGGTCTATTGAGTAGAATTGAGCGTAAATCGAAGAAAGACGAAAGACAGCGAAATAACCAATCACGGACGGAGCAAGCAGGACATCAATAGCAGATTAGCCCTGGCAAAAAGAACATTCCTGGCCACTAGAAGTCTACTAGTATCAAACATAGGCATTAACTCTTAAATTGGTTTGAACAAAAATGATATAAACAATAATGTGCTGTTTTCTTCTTCACAGTCGGTTTTAACAGTAAACTGGAAAGTTGTATTTATGGCTTATCGACCTATGATGAGAATACCACTACAAAATCCGATTGTCTGAAACTTTTGTAACTGTACCCACTCGCAGATTACAACTTTGGTAATGTTAGTGAAGCTATTATCCTCACAGATTCAGCAGTTGGAGCGGTCTCTTTCATATCCCGTATACCAATGATCCTAACTGATTGACACATTTACTTTCAGGAACTTCTTCCCCATCAAGTTTACTTTTGCAATAACAATAAATCAGAGAGAGGGGGCAAGAGGAGTTATGCAGAGAAGTATTGTAGGAGGGGTTGGAAATGGACAAAGAGAGGGGAAGGAGGACATGGACAGAGAGAAAGGGGACGAAAAGATGATGAGAGAAATATGGAGGGAGGAGATGGACGCAAAATGGGGGGGGGGGGGGGGTAGGAGTAGGAGATGCATAAGGAGAGGAGGAGGAGGAGGAGATGGACAGAGAGATGGAAGATAAGGAGATTAGAAAGTACATCCAATTCCCATTCACATTTACCAATTGCATTGCTAGGTTCGCCAGTTTAGGAACACTGAGGTGACAAAAAAAAAACATGGGATACCTCTTAACATCGTGTCTGATCTATTTTTGCCCGGCATAGTGCAGCAACTCGACGTAGCATGGACTGAACAAGACGCTGGAAGTCCTCTGCAGAAATATTGACCCACGTTGCCTCCATTGCTGTCCGTAATTGCGAAGGTGTTGCGCCTGCAGGATTTTGCGTACGTTCTGACCTCTCAGTTATGGCCAATAACTGATCGATGGTATTCATGTCGGCGATCTATGTGACCAAATCATTCATTCGCATTGACCAGAACGTTCTTCTAACCAATCGTGAACAATTGTGGCCCAATGATACGGTGCACTGTCGTTCATAAAAATTCCATAGAAGCTTTGGAACATGAAGTACATCAATAGCTGCAAATGGTCGTCAAGTACCCGAATATAACTAGGACCCACTCGATTACACAGCCCATACCATTATGGAGCCACCACCAGCTTGCACAGGGCCCTGTTGGCAACTTCTGTCCACGTCTTTGTGCGGTTGCGCCGTACTGGAACCCAACCATCAGATCTTACCAACTGAAATTGGGGCTCATCTGATTGGGACACAGTTATCCAATTGTCTGGGGTTCAACCGACATGGACACGAGCCCGGAAGGGGAGCTGCAGGCGATTTCGTGCTGTTACCAAAGACGTCGTCTGTTGCAATAACCCGTTAACGCCAAATTCTGCCGCACTGTCCTAACGAATAAGTTCCTCAAACGTCCCACATTGATTTCTGAGGTTATTTCACGCATTTTTGCGTGTCTGTTAGCAGTGACAACTCTACACAAACGCCGCTGGTCTCGGTCGTTAAATGAGGGTCGTCGGTCGCTGTGTTTTCCATAGCGAGAAGTAATGCTTAAAATTTGGTATTCTCGGCACACTCTTGACACTGTGGATCTCAGACTATTGAATTCCCCAACGATTTTCGAAATGGAATGTCCCATGCATCTAGCTCCAACCACCATTTCTTCTTGAAAGACTGTTAATTGTCATCATGCGGCCATAATCACGTCGGACACTACCCCACATAACTCACCTGAATGCAAATGACAGCTCCATTTTTTTCTTTATTGTGATTTCATTCCCCTGTCCCATATGGGGCGATAAAAAAGGCGGACATAAAACAGAGTAAGGGGACATAATGGAGGTAAAAATACACTGACACAGAGACGTTCGTGGAGGGATAATCAAAAAAGTCGACATAAAATTAACAAACACAGTTGGCGATTTGTAGAACATAAAAAAGACACTGAATTCACACGCACAGGTTAAAAGTTGGCAACAGTACTAAAAACACTCCAGAAAAACACACTTTAAACCCACTTTAAGCACACACAATGAGGAATAAAACTGCCAGGTGGGACCTGCCGAGGGAGAGGCCTGAGAGGATGGAACAGGGGAGGAGAGCAACGTGCAGCAGGGGGGGGGGGGGGCGAGATGAAAAGAGTAGGGGCATCAGCGAGTGCACCAAGAAGCAGGAGACAGGTGGGGCAGGAGATGAAGAGGGAAGACAAGGCAGGAGGGAGTGCAGAGACATGGAAGGGGAGCACAGGAGTGGGAGGGGGTGTAGGGGGGGGGAAGCCACTCAGGAGAAGGGAGGGGGAGGAGAGGGAGCCCTGAGGAGGAATATGGGGTCAGAGTTGGTAGGAAGAGTAGATGTCAGGGCGAAGCTCATCATCCGGGAGGGGTAGATGTTGGAAGCTGCGTTGGGAAAGGAGGCAGAGGGTGTGGAGATGGAGAGAGGATGGGATACAACGGTAAAGGGGCAGCAATGGGCTGGGGGTGGAGAGGAAGGGAGACATCAGGGGGTGAGACAGCTCCGCCAATGCACTGCTCTTTTATACCATGCGCACTTGATACTACCGCCATCTGTATATGTGCACATCCCTATCCCATGCATTTTGTCACCTGAGTGTATGAGAGCGCACTCTCTCGGGAATGAGTTTCATCGATTTTGTGACTTATGTCTGATTAGGAAACGAAGAATGACGTTCCTGCGAGCGAAACGATCAGCAATGACATCTATATTACTTGCTTATCCCATTTTTGGCTGTTCTTGCGACTATGTCACGATTTCCGAGAATGTTGTTAGGCAAGAATCAAAGAGGACAGCTTAAATCGCTGCGAGCGAAATATTTAGGCGTCAATTCTGCAATTTCCGAGGGTCACTCGCCCAGGGGAGAAGCTGGTGTCGGTGCCACTCTCAGTTTACTCTAGATGTACTGGCGCACTCGTGTCCTCCCTTGATAAAGTGGTGATTGGCTGTTCCATTTTGTTTATAGGTTCCTTTAATGGCATTCTATGGTACTGTGGCGAGGGTATATCAGTGTGTACCGGGACTCTAAACACACACCTCCGAACATACAAAAAACTGTGTAATTTTGTGTTTTCTTCGTGTTAATTAAAATCTTATGACTACCTTTGATTTACATCCACCTAGTGGAACATTATTACGTCGGAATGGATAGAAAACTTCCATGTGAGTAAAGACACACACTCTTTACTGCGCGCGTAATTAGTGAAAAATTTGTCAGTAGCTATTGCTTGTGTGCTACCGAAGACACCATGCAGGGTCGTTACTAAGCACCTAAATTATACTGAGTGAGCAAATGCAAAGCATCAACAAACATTTAAAAAAAGAAAGGGCAACCCAACAAAGCAGTCACGTCGCAAATTCAGTAGAGCGTTTACATGACGCGAAAATGAATTTTGGACTATGAAATCCAGCAGCAAAATTCAAACATGACCACCCCGAAGCGGTATTGAGAAACTGTTCTACGGCAAAAATCATATTTCGGTGCATATGTAAGAGGCATGCTGAAAATTAATACCTCCGAATTTTTCATGTATGAACTCATAAACCTTTTTTTAAATAAAACAAATCTTACTGACGTTCTACATCTTTATTCTTCATGTCAACGTATTTATTTCTCAACAAGTCAGTCTGGTAACGAACACACATCTCCAAACGATAGACCAGGTTTTTTTATTCCGTCGCTGTAGTATGATCGTTGACGCAGCCACATCACCAGCTCTGTTTGCACCGCTGCATCAATGTCAAAGGGAAATGATAGAAAGTGTTCTTTAAGTTTTGGAAACAGATGAAAGTGGCATGGGCCAACTCGGGGCTGTATGCAAGATAACCGATCAAGGCGAACCCAAGGCGTCGGATTATTCCCGGCATCGCAGAGTCCCTATATGGTCACACATTGTCACGCTGAAGAGCAGGGTACCCCATGTATGGACGAACTGTTAGAATTTCCGCTTTCAGAAACCCAATTACAGAATGCTGTTTCTCATGCACCGACATAGTTACGCTACAAACCGCCATGTTACCCATTTCAATTCAGAGACCCCAAGAGGCAGAGGGTTACGGCTAATATCAACGAAGCTAGAAAGTCGAGCGAGTAAAATGCGTGTCGTGTAATACCTCAAACCGATACTGAGAAACGAAAAAAAATTCGGAGGCATTACCTTTAAGGACGTTCTCGTAAAATTCCTTATTTGGTCTTTGATGATGCAAAAAGTTATAATACCCTAGAAACGATAATACTGTTTCATATAAACTATTACCAAATTAAAGATTTTTCACCTTCCGTTCGTTTTCTTCTTTCCACAGTACTTGGACATGAGGTTCGGCAGAAGCGCGAGACTTCTGGGTTCCTTCTTCTTCGTAACTTTTACGGTAAGTACTCTCAGGTATCGTGGCACACCTAAGACCATGTACGTAACGTTTTCTTGTGTTTATTTATCAGGCGCTTCACCATATGGAAAATGATTTCTAAATTTCCTGTTGTTGCAATAGGTTATCCTCTATTAAGAAATTCTTATGGTATGCATTGTAGATCCCATTTTATAAGATAACTTTTCTTGTTTTGGTCCATACCACCTCCACCCAAAATGCGGAAGGTGAAGAGCGGGCAGCAGAAGAGATTTGTTTCATAGTAATGGGTGCTCATAGGTCTTAAGGTATGCATTTTAGAGCCCACTTTTACTAGACATTTCCCTTCGAATGGTCGTTCCTGTCATATACCTGAATATGAACCTGGGGCACCCTGTACAACCGCTACGCTAGTACACTCGACCGAGAACAACTTTCCACATTCATCAACAATTTAAAACAACATCACAGCCGAAGTGGCGTACGTACGTAAACATAAAAACTCGTAATGCGTAGTACAGAACGTTGCTGCACACTGATTGAATCGACACTGCAGCGGTGTACTCGAAAATGGAGTAGCAAAAATCAGCATATCGTTTAATATAAATGACAGTGATTTAATGACAGTCAAAGTGGAATTGTAATCGCATAGAATTCTGGAAAAGGTTATGTGCTCGTGAACGACGTATTATTTCTAGGAGATCTAAAATCTCTATTGTGAGAATAAAAACGAATTCTGCAGTCAAAGGCCTTCTGAACGCCAGCTTGCTCTGTTCACACACGAAATAAAGAAGGAAGTAAAAGCGAACCCCATATTGATGCAACGTTAGTCAACCTTCGGAAAGCATTCGCCTTCAAGTAAATAAAAGAGGTACTTACAGAACATCAGAACAAACGTGCCTCGAACCACCAAATGGTTTTAGTACATCGTTTTTAATGGGAGACATTATCAGAAGCTAAATTACTGTCCGAAAAATACCAAGAAATTTAGGCAGGACTTTCATTGGTGAAGATACATGTAAACGGCCCAGATGAAAACACTTTCACCCTCTGAAGCCAGTCACAGACGATACAGTTATTGTGCACAGAGAAGTTTGTGTACAGAGAGATCGTGGCGTTAGAAAATTGCTCCGAAGTGTAGGCAACGTTTATGATTAGCACTAATAGCTTAATCTCAATCCTGAGGAAATTAGATTAGAAAATAAGACGCTCAAGTGGTACTGAAGGTTGCTGTTTGGGCAACAGAACAACTTAAGTTGGCCGAAGCAGAGAGTACATAAAACGCAGATTTGCGATAGCACGAAAAGCATTGCTCAATTTCTTAACACGTAATATAAATTTAAGGCTTACAAAGCCTATTCTGAAAATATTTGTTTAAAGCATGGCCTTGCACGCAAAATAAACGTGGGTGATAAGTAGTACAGAGAAGAAGAGAACGCAATCTTCCAAAATGTGGCGCTACAGAAGAATCATGAAATTTAGGTGAATACATGCATTACTAATCAAGTAGTGAATCGAGTCTGGGAGAAAATACGTTTATGACACAACCTTACTAATTGAATGAGTCGGTTGATACGACATATCCTAAGGCATCAAGGAATAGTCAGTTTAGTTGTGGATGGAAGGGAAGAATGGGGAAGGGGTGGGGGGGGGGGGGAGGATAAAGATTGTAGAGAGAAACCAGAACTTGACTACAGTAAGCAGGTTCAAATGGATATAATCTGCAAAGGTTATGCAGAGCCTAAGACTGCATCCAGCCAGGCGTCGGACTGACACCCATTATAATAAAAAATAGAAGACTCGATATCGTCACTTGCTTAAAAATACTTTTTCAGACGACAGTCAACAGCCGAAATCTATCGTATAAAATGCTTTGACACAGTGCTGATATTTTATTTCGCATTTAATCTGACCCTCGTAATTGATGATGGGCGAAAATGTATATGAAATATAGACTGGTAACAGTTAGAAAATCGCTTCTGAAAATGATGAATATTTGAACTTCTGATACAAACTTAAGAGTTTAGAGTTCTCCTCTAATAGTACACGGTCCAGTAACATTAATGTGGCCACTTCTGAAAAGTCTGTTGCACCGCGGACGTGCAGGCAGAGAGTCGGTGAAATCCTGGAAGGTACCAACAGGGATGTGGAGACATGCCGACTCCAATGCCGTGGTCAGTTACGCTAGGTTTCACGTTTGAGGCTCCATGGCGCGAGCAGCCCAATCGATGCGGTCCCTAGATTCTCAATTGGCTTTTAATCCGGGCAGTTTGTGAGGCTACGGAGTACGATAAACTCATTCTGGTGCTCTTCGAAACACGCACGTACGCTGCGAGTTGTGTGACATTTTGTGTTGTCCTTCTGATATATGCCATCACGCCGAGGAAAAACAAACTGCATGTAGAGATAGACATGGTCCCCAGGGATAGATGCATACCGGTGTTGATCTGTTGTGCCCGCCAGAATGACGAGATCGCCCAGCGAATGCCACGAAATTATTAATCAGACCATAATGCTCCTTCCTGCGGTCTGAACACTTCCGGCGATTGTTGCAGGGCATTAAACGCTAGAGGACTCCCGTCTGAGAACGTCACTTGTCGCCATTCAGTTGATGTCCATCTGCAGTACTGGGGTGCAAATTCCAGCCTTCATCGCCGATGAAGAGGAGTCAGCATTGGTGCATGTATCAAGCGGCTGCTGCAGAGACCCATACGCAGAAACGTTCGCTGACCGCTCGTTGGTAGACGGTTGGTTCATCTGGGTGTCAGTTGCTCAGTAGTTGCACGTCTGTTTTCCTCTACAAATCTCCGCTGCCATCGTTCATCCCTCTCGTCTATGGCCCGTGACGCATTCAAGTTGGCCAGGCCTTTGGATAGCGACACTTTGCCATGGATGGCATGCGTTAACTACGGAGGCACACCAACAGCTTAGAAACTTAGCCGTTTCGGAGATACTTCCACCCTTGTCCCGAAAGGCAATGATTATTCCCTTTTGGATATCAGATAAATCACTGCGTTTCTGCATTTAGACAACGACTGCACTGCTTTCCGTGTACCCCCCACCCCAATCCCCATCCCCGAAACGCTTTATACACTCCTGGAAATGGAAAAAAGAACACATTGACACCAGTGTGTCAGACCCACCATACTTGCTCCGGACACTGCGAGCGGGCTGTACAAGCAATGATCACACGCACGGCACAGCGGACACACCAGGAACCGCGGTGTTGGCCGTCGAATGGCGCTAGCTGCGCAGCATTTGTGCACCGCCGCCGTCAGTGTCAGCCAGTTTGCCGTGGCATACGGAGCTCCATCGCAGTCTTTAACACTGGTAGCATGCCGCGACAGCGTGGACGTGAACCGTATGTGCAGTTGACGGACTTTGAGCGAGGGCGTATAGTGGGCATGTGGGAGGCCGGGTGGACGTACCGCCGAATTGCTCAACACGTGGGGCGTGAGGTCTCCACAGTACATCGATGTTGTCGCCAGTGGTCGGCGGAAGGTGCACGTGCCCGTCGACCTGGAACAGGACCGCAGCGACGCACGGATGCACGCCAAGACCATAGGATCCTACGCAGTGCCGTAGGGGACCGCACCGCCACTTCCCAGCAAATTAGGGACACTGTTGCTCCTGGGGTATCGGCGAGGACCATTCGCAACCGTCTCCACAAAGCTGGGCTACGGTCCCGCACACCGTTAGGCCGTCTTCCGCTCTCGCCCCAACATCGTGCAGCCCGCCTCCAGTGGTGTCGCGACAGGCGTGAATGGAGGGACGAATGGAGACGTGTCGTCTTCAGCGATGAGAGTCGCTTCTGCCTTGGTGCCAATGATGGTCGTATGCGTGTTTGGCGCCGTGCAGGTGAGCGCCACAATCAGGACTGCATACGACCGAGGCACACAGGGCCAACACCCGGCATCAAGGTGTGGGGAGCGATCTCCTACACTGGCCGTACACCACTGGTGATCGTCGAGGGGACACTGAATAGTGCACGGTACATCCAAACCGTCATCGAACCCATCGTTCTACCATTCCTAGACCGGCAAGGGAACTTGCTGTTCCAACAGGACAATGCACGTCCGCATGTATCCCGTGCCACCCAACGTGCTCTAGAAGGTGTAAGTCAACTACCCTGGCCAGCAAGATCTCCGGATCTGTCCCCCAATGAGCATGTTTGGGACCGGATGAAGCGGCGGCCCACGCGGTCTGCACGTCCAGCACGAACGCTGGTCCAACTGAGGCGCCAGGTGGAAATGGCATGGCAAGCCGTTCCACAGGACTGCATCCAGCATCTCTACGATCGTCTCCATGGGAGAATAGCAGCCTGCATTGCTGCGAAAGGTGGATATACACTGTACTAGTGCCGACATTGTGCATGCTCTGTTGCCTGTGTCTATGTGCCTGTGGTTCTGTCAGTGTGATCATGTGATGTATCTGACCCCAGGAATGTGTTAATAAAGTTTCCCCTTCCTGGGACAATGAATTCACGGTGTTCTTATTTCAATTTCCAGGAGTGTATACCCACCATTGCTAGTGTTACCACCTGCCGTCGGTCAGTGGTTATTGCATGTTGACGTCGAATATTATTAATGTGGCTGGACCGTGTATTTGTTTGTAATGTTGTACAGGAGTGGCAGGAGTCGATTCTGATCCCAATTTTTAAGAAAGGCGACAAAATGGATTGTAGTAATTATAGAGGGATATCGCTATTACCAGTATGTTCCAAAATTTTCTCGAATATTCTGCTAAGCAGGCTTACACCACATGAAGATGAAATTGTGGGGGATTACCAAGCTGGCTTTCGGAGGAACAGGTCAACTATAGACCAAATATTCACCCTGTGTCAAATTTTGGAAAAGAAATGGGAATACAATAAACCAGTTCATAATCTTTTCATAGATTTTACAAAAGCGTATGATTCAGTATTGCAGTCAAAATTGTACAGAATTCTTTTGGAAATTGGAATACCAAAGAAGTATGTTAGTCTTATAGAAGCGAGTTTTAAAAACACAAAAGGTAGAGTACGCCTGGGGAAATTGGAGTCAGAAGAATTTGTAATAAAGAGCAGACTTAAGCAGGGAGATACCCTGTCTCCGCTACTTTTTAATTTAGTCCTAGAATATAATACGAATGGCAGCAGATAATTCAGAGGGTGTGGAGTTAAACGGAAATATTAAGATATTAGGGTATGCAGATGATCTAAACATAATTAGCAATAGGAAAGAATCTGTAACAGCAAATGCGAATGCGTTAATCAAGGCTAGTGAAGATGTTGGTCTAAGGCTAAGTGAAGACAAAACTAAATACCTGGTTACTACTAGAATGCCAACAGCAGTAGATCAGGAAACGTTAAGAGTTGGAGACATGCAGTTTGAAAAAGTGAACAGATTTAAGTATCTAGGCGTGGTCATCACTTCGAGAAATGAGATAGAATTCGAACTGAAGAAGAGATTACGGGCTGGAAATGCGTGCTACTTCTCACTGAATAGATTACTTTCATCACAGATATTGTCTAGGAATTTAAACATTAGAATATACGAAACTATTATTGCACCAGTTATGCGGTATGGGTGTGAGACTTGGTCTCTCATTGTGCAAAATGAAAAGCCGTTTCGAGTATTTTAAAACAAAATTTTGAGGAAAATTTTCGGAGCAAAAAGGGATGACATTAGCGGAGAGTGGCGAAAACTGCATAACGAAGAGGTTCGCGAAATCTATTCAAGCCCTTACATAATCAGTATTATTAAATCACGTAGGCTGCGATGGGCGGGTCACGTAGCTCGAATGGATAAAGGCAGGGCAGCGCGCAGAGTACTGGTAGGGCACTTAGAGGGAAAGCGTCCTGTGGGGAGACCGAGGCGTAGATGGGAGGACAATGTGAAGGCTGATTTGAGGAACCTAGGTATTGAAGGTGAATGGAAGGAAATAGCCCAAGACAGCGACAGATGGCGAAAATGCGTTGCTGCGGTATGACCAGTGAGTGAGTGTGAGTACAGAATATTGTATACAAGAGAAAGGTGAGTTATAAACAGTTCGGACAATAAGAGAATTGAAGTTCCCGAAATATGATACTGCATAAGAACGCTGAAGATGTGATAGGTATACTGAGTAACTAATGAAGAGCTACTGGATATAACTGGGGAGAAAAGGTCTTTATGGCACAACCTGACTAAAGAAGGTAAAAGTCTTATAGAACACATCCTCATGCATCAAAGCATTTTTAATTTCGTCTTGGAGAGAAGCGTGAAATGGAGAGGGACAAAAATTATAGTGGGAGACTAAAACTCGACTGCAGTACTACAGTAAGCTTGCTATAAGGGTAGAGATGAACAGGCTTGCACGGGCTAGACTAGCGGTGAGCGCTGCGTCATGCAGGTCTTCGAACTGAAGTCCACAATGTACACTGCCTGGCAGGAAACAGTGAAGTGCCCAGAAGGGGAGGAGGAAACTAAATGAAATTTCACGGATTGAAAGGGTATGAGAAGTTATTGCAGTGAACCAGTTTTACAAGGAACTTTGCAGCATGAGCTCACTAATCAGTGTTACGCTGCATCCCTTCTAGCCTGGATTCATGCACTGAAAGTGGTGTCATAAGGCCAGTGTACCGTCTCCTGAGGCAAGTTGGCCAAGAACTGCTCTGATTGGTCCTTGATATCCCGGTCACGGGCTCTGTGACGATCTCCTGAACGCATCACCCTTCATTTTTTCTTGTCTGGTAGCATAATTATGTATATACTTTTGCATAAGGCTTCATTTTTTACCGTCATTTTATACGATAGATTTCGGCTGTTGACTGTCGTCTGAAAAAGTATTTTTAAGCATGTGACGATATCGAGTCTTCTATTTTTTATTATAATGGGTGTCAGTCCGACGCCTGGCTGGATGCAGTCTTAGGCTCTGCATAACCTTTGCAGATTATATCCATTTGAACCTGCTTACTGTAGTCAAGTTCTGGTTTCTCTGTACAATCTTTACCCTCCCCCCCCCCCCCTTCCCCATTCTTCCCTTCCACCCACAACTAAACTGATTATTCCTTGATGCCTTAGGATGTGTCGTATCAACCGACACATTCAATTAGTAAGGTTGTGTCATAAACGTATTTTCTCCCAGACTCGATTCACTACTTGATTAGTAATGCATGTATTCACCTAATATTCATAATTCTTCTGTAGCGCCACATTTTGGAAGATTGCCTTCTCTTCTTCTCTGTAGTACTTATCACCCACGTTTATTTTGCGTGCAAGGCTATGCTTTAAACAAATGTTTCCAGAATAGGCTTTGTAAGACTTAAATTTATATTACGTGTTAAGAAATTGAGCAATGCTTTTCGTGCTATCGCAAATCTGCGTTTTATATATTCTCTGCTTCGGCCAACTTAAGTTGTTCTGTTGCCCAAACAGCAACCTTCAGTACCACTTGAGCGTCTTATTTTCTAATCTAATTTCCTCAGGATAGAGATTCAGCTGCCACTCATTGCTATTAGTGCTAATCATAAACGTTGCCTACACTTCGGAGCAATTTTCTAACGCCACGATCTCTCTGTACACAAACTTCTCTGTACACAATAACTGTATCGTCTGTGACTGGCTTCAGAGGGTGAAAGTGTTTTCATCTGGGCCGTTTACATGTATCTTCACCAATGAAAGTCCTGCCTAAATTTCTTGGTATTTGTCGGACGGTAATTTAGCTTCTGATAATGTCTCCCATTAAAAACGATGTACTAAAACCATTTGGTGGTTCGAGGCACGTTTGTTCTGACGTTCTGTAAGTACCTCTTTAATTTACTTGAAGACGAATGCTTTCCGAAGGTTGACTAACATTGCATCAATATGGGGTTCGCTTTTACTTCCTTCTTTATTTCGTGTGTGAACAGAGCAAGCTGACGTTCAGAAGGCCTTTGACTGCAGAATTCGTTTTTATTCTCACAATAGAGATTTTAGATCTCCTAGAAATAATACGTCGTTCACGAGCACATAACCTTTTCCAGAATTCTATGCGATTACAATTCCACCTTGACTGTCATTAAATCACTGTCATTTATATTAAACGATCTGCTGATTTTTGCTACTCCATTTTCGAGTACACCGCTGCAGTGTCGATTCAATCAGTGTGCAGCAACGTTCTGTACTACGCATTACGAGTTTTTATGTTAACGTACGTGCGCCACTTCGGCTGTGATGTTGTTTTAAACTGTTGATGAATGTGGAAAGTTGTTCTCGGTCGAGTGTACTAGCGTAGCGGTTGCACAGGGTGCCCCATGTTGATATTCAGGTATATGACAGGAACGACCATTCGAAGGGAAATGCCTAGTAAAAGTGGGCTCTAAAATGCATACCTTAAGACCTATGAGCACCCATTACTATGAAACAAATCTCTTCTGCTGGCCGCTCTTCACCTTCCGCATTTTGGGTGGAGGTGGTATGGACCAAAACAAGAAAAGTTATCTTATAAAATGGGATCTACAATGCATACCATAAGAATTGTATGGCGTCAATTCAAATGGCTCTGAGCACTATGGGACTTAACTTCTGAGGTCATCAGTCCCCTAGAACTTAGAACTACTCAAACCTAACTAACCTAAGAACATCACACACATCCATGCCCCAGGCAGGATTCGAAGCTGCGACCGTAGAGGTCGCGCGGTTCCAGTCTGTAGCGCCTAGAACCGCTCGGCCACTCCGGCCGGCATACACATTAATTCTTAAATAGTTAGATACGAATGCCAAATAGCCTATAAAGTTACCCTTTCCATTTCAATAGGACATTATTGTGGTCTTAGTAGGAAAAATGATTTGCGGCTGCTATCCACGCTGGTTTATCCTGTACAAATAACGTCATCTCTCTGTCAACCAGTTCCTTCTTTTAGTAAATGGGGGCCGTAAATTTCTTTTCTTCTCGATTTGATTCTTCATTATTTATCCGCTTTGTACGTCTAACCTTCAACATTTTTCAGTACCACCACATTACAAAAGCCTCTAGTTTTTCATTAAGATACAGCAAAGACCCATGAATTACGTAACTAATTGCATTCAACAAAATACTTGCTCAACATTCCTTAATGTTTGGTACAGTGAAAACGTCCATGATACGTACTTCACTCCTGAAACATCACACAGCATGTCGTTAAGCCATACTGTCCATAGTGGTCTTTCTTTCAGTAGTGCGAAGTCTTCATGACGTCAAGGAGAGCATCTAGAAAGACTGGAATGAAGGGGGTGGGTTAAGGGCAAGCTGCAAATGTGATGTTGTCTACGTAAATTTCAAATTATATTTTGCTGTAAGGTTCCACTCAGTTACAAACACATATGTGTGAAAGAAATTTCATAGTTCTCTTCCATCCCTGCCGGCCGCGGTGGCCGTGCGGTTCTGGCGCTGCGGTCCGGAACCGCGGGACTGCTACGGTCGCAGGTTCGAATCCTGCCTCGGGCATGGGTGTGTGTCATGTCCTTAGGTTAGTTAGGTTTAAGTAGTTCTAAGTTCTAGGGGACTTATGACCTAAGATGTTGAGTCCCATAGTGCTCAGAGCCATTTTTCTCTTCCATCCCGTTTCTCAGGCTTACCTCAAATTCGACCCAAAATATAATTGTATTCATTCAATGATCATTTAGCAACGTACATTTTTCTACTTTCATATCCTTTGCGGGAGAGGTAAAATGGGATTTAACTGCATAAAAAGAAAGAAAATAACAGAATAAGAATAATTCTCACGCTTACTCACTTACCAGTATAAAATATTTAAAACATGTTTAGTTTCCACCACTGCAGTAAAGACGATATATCCCTTGTTTCAGCTGGTGTGGATTCCCATAGTGATCTACGTTCCCGCTGTCGCGTTCAACCAAGGTAAGTCGGAGTCCCGTAACGTCAAACATGCTTCACTTTTATTTAAGAAGCTATCTTAATGTAGTGGCTTCAATATTCTTGTTAATATTCGCTTGCGACGCTCATTATGTGATATCCAATAAGCATTACATCTGGAGTTCACAATTTTGTAGATTGCAGCTGCACCACAGACAACCAACTCAAACGGGTCGGTTGTCTAGAAGTGTTACTGAACTGATGACATTCACTACTTGTTGAGAAAATTGGTCATAAACGATCTGCCCCAGATGGATTTCATGCAGTCCAAATATTTCCTATAATAATATAGAAACGTTAGTGAAAACTGCAGCGCTAAGTAGGATACATGTGAATGAAACGTTTAGCAGATTATTTCGAAATAAATTCGCTGACTGCAAATAACTTGGCATCAGCTATGTTAGGTATAGATGTACTACCTATTACTGACCTACCAAAATTTGCGTTGGACCGGGACTCGAACCCAGATTCCCCGCTTATCGCAAACAGTCTCCTTAACCCTTTGTTTTTCCTTCAACTCCAAAATTTTGGGTACAGTTTTAATTCACATTATCTCTGTTATAGAGAACACATGGTAAATAATTTAAATAACATCAATCACATCAACATGAAATGAAATTTGAGCACGTTTATTTCTTGCGTCCATCTTCCAACACACGGCTGAACTCAAAACACCCAAGAACAAATAAGAGAATGGAAACTGCGATTATTTTATTGCTTAGATAACGACGACACAGTCGAAGGAACTCGAAGTAATGATGTAAACAAATACTATACGCCATTCCAAGCGCACTTCACATCTGCCGGCAGTGTTCAATAACCATTTCGCCCCATGTCAAAGTCAACACGGGGATCGTCCCCTGCCCAGTATTCCCCACTGTTAGGGAGGTTTCCGAGGACACTACACAGATAATTTGCGAAGAGTCGTTGATACAGAAGAGTGCTCTCAAGTGTGCTATGATAGTCTTGGAGATATTTCCGATAGTCAAGAACCAACTCCTCATCATCTCGAAATAAGTAGTAAATAGACATGCCTTCAAACCATGTGAGAGAGTGAATCTTTGCGGTCGGGAAGTAAGTAATGCCTCCGAGCATAGGAGGAGCAATTGTTTGAGGCGGGATGCGAAGATAGCAGGCGATGCTCTTCTGCACCAGCAACCATATATCAAACGCTGATCCACGTGTTAGACGATGTTCGTCAGTGTCTGGCAGGTGACACTGCGAGCAGACGGGAGAATCTGTTAGCCCAGTAGTGTGCAACCTGTGTCACGCCACGTATTTCTGGTTAACCACATGGTACGACATTGCTTGAACCCGTGTAGGGAGGAAAACCTGTTAGATTGTCTATTAGTTCTCTTTTAATATTCAATACGGTTTTATATTTTTTGATACTACGTAACATAGGAGGTTAGCATTAATTATTTTCGTTACGTAGGTGAGACCGTCAGTAGCAGAGTATCTTATAGGAGGCCAAAATAAAAGGTTTGTTTTCAATTTACATGAACGCCACGCTCTCTACAAGATTATCATAACTGGTTTTCATCTGAATACAGACAATGCCGAAGTTCACAGACCTACGACAAATGGTATCTCTGAATGTATTTGAACTCTAACAAAATTAACTCATGGAACTATTCAGCTTTAAATTAAATAATGTTTTAAAATGATTTTATCACTTCTGCTCTTGAGGAAAGCTGTAAGAAAAGTTAATAATAAGTCCACCGCTTAATGGCGGCCACTTTCCAGTCAGCGATCACTGCTTTCGTCTTCTTGATAGCTGAAAATGCTAATTATTCTCTCTTTTCAATTAAAACATTGCGATTAGTGGCTGGTATGTTCTTGAAATAATGCAATGAACTCACTTTCACACATATATTTCCATCAATAACGTGATACACACCTTTTTTATCGTCTAGTCGAAAGAACAAAAACAACATCTGCTAGCGTTGAACGCTACAAACAATATCTGTCTAACAATAGTAACATGATAATCAGAAACAGCAGAAGAGTGAGTAATAACTTATCATTTCCATCTTCTATAGTTATACAAAGATACACAACTGGCCATTAAAACTGCTACACCACGAAGATGACGTGCTACAGAAGCGAAATTTAACCGACAGGAAGAAGATGCCGTGATATGCAAATGATTAGCTTTTCAGAGCATTCACACAAGGTTGGCGCCGGTGGCGACACCTACAACGTGCTGACATGAGGAAATATTACAACCGGTTTCCCATACACAAACAGCAGTTAACCGGCGTTGCCTGATGAAACGTTGTTGTGATACCTCGTGTAAGGAGGAGAAATGCATACCATCGCGATTCCGACTTTGATAAAGGTCGGATTGTAGCCTATCGCGACATCGCAGTGCACGCATATTGGAAGCGTGTATTCGTCATCGCCATACTGGCGTATCACCCGACGTGATGGTATGGGGTGCCATTCGTTACACGTCTCGGTCACCTCTCGTTCGCATCGACGGCACTTTGAACAGTGAACGTTACATTTCAGATGTGTTATGACCTGTGGCTCTACCCTTCATTCGATCCCTGCGAAACCCTACACTTCAGCAGTATATGCACGACCGCATGTTGCAGGTCCTGTACGGGCCCTTCTGGATACAAAAAATGTTCGACTTCTGCCCTGGCCAGCACATTCTCCAGATCTCTCACCAATTGAAAACGTCTGCTCAATGGTGGCCGAGCAACTGTCTCGTCACAATACGCCAGTCACTACTCTTGATGAACTGTGGTATCGTGTTGAAGCTGCATGGGCATCTGTACGTGTACACGCCATCCAAGCTCTGTTTGACTCAATGCCCAGGCGTATCAAGGCCGTTATTACGGCGAGAGGTGGTTGTTCTGGGTACTGATTTCTCAGGATCTATGCACCCAAATTTCGTGAAAATGTAATCACATGCCAGTTCTAGTATAATATATTTGTCCAATGATTACCTCTTGGTGTAGCAATTTTAATGGCCAGTAGTGTATAAATGTTTTATTTCGCCCTATTCTTTCCTGCGATATTGTTTATCATCGTCATTGTCTTTCCCTACCGTTGTATCGACGTTATATTTTTTGTAAATTATTTTTTTTCACAATTGACTTTCAGTCTGGTCTGTTCGGTTCACAATGTTCAAATGTGCGTGAAATCTTATGGGACTTAACTGCTAAGGTCATCAGTCCCTTAGCGTACACACTACTTAAGCTAAATTATCCTAAGGAGAAACACACACACACACACACGCACCCATGCCCGAGGGAGGACTCGAACCTCCTCCGGAACCAGCCGCACAGTCCATGACTGCAGCGTCTTAGACCGCTCGCCTAATCCTGCGCGGCCCGTCTGTTTGGTCTTATTCAGTATTTTTATACACACTTCACACGTATTATTCTTAAACATCGGAAAAGGGACACTACAATTGCTCTCCACGTCGCAGCCCATAGTGCAGCAATTACGTTGTGAATCGTGGATGTCAGCAGCAACGATAGATGTCCCTCGCTTTTGGAGCTCGAGCGGTGTGCATTCGCAACAGGTGGAAAGGTGAACGCCGGCATCAGTTCCTGTAAGTGATGTATGTTGACAGATCCACAGTTTCGCCATTATGCACAAATATAAGGCTGCATCCCTCACTCGTACACCTATAAGCCTCTGTGTTTACATTGAGGGAGGGTGAGGGTATCGTAGAGAACTTTAAATGGCGATCCAGCGGTAGGGTAATATGCAAACAACGCCTGCAGTCAGAGTGCCATCGCTGTAGTTAGTGGGAGTACGTGAACCACGTGTATGAACTTGGTCACCATATATAGGTTAAGATATTCGACACACTGTAGCAGGTCCATGCACTGAAGTAGGTTCCAGAGGACGTCTGTGCGTGTAGACTGCAGTAAGTAGTTCCCTATAGTTCATGACAGCCATGCATCAGAAACCCCATACGAGGTGCATTCAAGTTCTAAGGCCTCCGATTTTTTTTCTCCGGACTGGAAAGAGATAGAAACATGCGCATTGTTTTAAAATGAGGCCGCGTTCATTGTCAATACGTCCCAGAGATGGCAGCACCGTACGGCAGATGGAATTTTACCGCCAGCGGCGAGAATGAGAACTGTTTTAAATACTTAAAATGGCGACGTTTCCTTACTTGAACAGCGTGCAATCATTCGTTTTCTGAATTTGCGTGGTGTGAAACCAATTGAAATTCATCGACAGTTGAAGGAGTCATGTGGTGATGGAGTTATGGATGTGTCGAAAGTGCGTTCGTGGGTGCGACAGTTTAATGAAGGCAGAACATCATGTGACAACAAACTGAAACAACCTCAGGCTCGCACAAGCCGGTCTGACGACATGATCGAGAAAGTGGAGAGAATTGTTTTGGGGGATCGCCGAATGACTGTTGAACAGATCGCCTCCAGAGTTGGCATTTCTGTGGGTTCTGTGCACACAATCCTGCATGACGACCTGACAATGCGAAAAGTGTCATCCAGATGGGTGCCACGAATGCTGACGGACGACCACACGGCTGGCCTTGTGGCATGTTGCCAAGCAATGTTGACGCGGAACGACAGCACGAATGGGACTTTCTTTTCGTCGGTTGTGACAATGGATGAGACGTGGACACCATTTTTCAATCCAGAAACCAAGCGCCAGGCAGCTCAATGGAAGCACACAGATTCACCGCCACCAAAAAAATTTCGGGTAACCACCAGTGCTGAAAAAATGATGGTGTCCATGTTCTGGGACAGAGAGGGCGTAATCCTTACCCATTGCGTTCCAAAGGGCACTACGGTAACAGGTGCATCCTACGAAAATGTTTTGAAGAACAAATTCCTTCCTGCACTGCAACAAAAACGTCCGGGAAGGGCTGCGTGTGTGCTGTTTCACCAAGACAACGCACCCGCACATCGAGCTAACGTTACGCAACAGTTTCTTCGTGATAACAACTTTGAAGTGATTCCTCATGCTCCCTACTCACCTGACCTGGCTCCTAGTGACTTTTGGCTTTTTCCAACAATGAAAGACACTCTCCGTGGCCGCACATTCACCAGCCGTGCTGCTATTGCCTCAGAGATTTTCCAGTGGTCAAAACAGACTCCTAAAGAAGCCTTCGCCGCTGCCATGGAACCATGGCGTCAGCGTTGTGAAAAATGTGTACGTCTGCAGGGCGATTACGTCGAGAAGTAACGCCAGTTTCATCGATTTCGGGTGAGTAGTTAATTAGAAAAAAAATCGGAGGCCTTAGAACTTGAATGCACCTCGTATCAAGGTATGCCCAAAAATGTGATCACTTTCAAGTGTGAGAGAGGCGCCACGCAGCAGTCCTGGAGGCGCTTTCCAGTTTGAATCACCACCAACTTGGCTACATTCATGTGACTTCTCGTCACCAATCCATATCGCTTGATCCATTCAAGCATAGAGCGTCCCCCATTACCCAATCGGACCAGCAGTAGAAGGCTATCAGGAAACGCTCTGAAGCGGAAAGTGTTCCCTCAACGTTATCCCCGAAAATCTGCGTTTCAGCCCTCCTGTGAGCGGTTCCAGCGCAATAGTGCAAAAAAAATCATGGGGAGTGGACAACCTTGCGGAACAGAACACTGAACTGGCAAGGGGTGCGCTGAATATCCTTTTACCAGTAAATGGGATGGGCACCGCGTAAGAGGCCCAAAAACACGTCGTGGGAAGTCAATGCGAGCCAGAAGTGCCGTAAGAAACTTGTGGTGCACTTTGTCGAAAGCATCAACTGAGGCCACAGCAGCTCGACGGCGACAGAATGTGGCGAGAGCTATCAAATCGCTAGATTCGCCGATGTCAGTTTGCATGTTGACCTCTCCGTCCTGTGCCGCCGGCCAGTGTGGCCGAGCGGTTCTAGGCGCTTCAATGTGGAACCGCGCGACCGCTACGGTCGCAGGTTCGAATCCTGCCTCGGGCATGGATGTGTGTGTCCTTAGGTTAGTTAGGTTTAAGTATTTCTAAGTTCTAGGGGACTGATGACCTCAGCTGTTAAGTCCCATAGTGCTCAGAGCCTTTTGAACCATTTTGAACCTTCCTGTGTCTCTGTGCCATCGAAATGATCAATGGCAAGACTTTCTTTATGCTCGCCACCAAAGCCGGGAGAAGAGTCCGCCTTTAATATTGTAATTCGGCGTGTGTTCTGGAATGAATAGTCCATCGACGAATGCAGGTGGCATGCAAAAACGGGGAGATATCAGATCTCAGTACACGCTAATCCAACGTAAAGTCCGATAGAATTCCAGCGGCAGTCCGTCTGCTCCGGGCTACTTGTTAAGCGCTCCCTTGTCTAGGGTGTAGTCAGCATCATCCTGCACAATGTCCGCTATTAGTAACGATGCTGCTGTACCGTCAAGGGTGGAAGACACGTACCACAAAACGTCGCTATCGACCCCCTCCTCTATATTCTCCTGATAAAAGCGTCCACAATGGTCTCCTGGGTCATCAACGATCGACCAACCTGCAAAATGAGGTCCGGGATGAGCTGAGCTGGGCTGCCGTCGGCGTCGACGACTATCGAGCACGATGTTGTCCATAGCTGGGATTTCGCGACTTGCTCGGTCTTGACGCCGCGACTGTACGACGACCTCTTCCAATTTTCGCCTTGTAAGAGGCAGTGTCTTGGCTTACTTCGATGGCTTGCAATCTGTCGGTCTGGTTACAGTGGTTAGGACGCGATTTCGCGAAGCATTGTTTAATAAAATTCCAAAGTATGAAGATGCCACGCAGTGATGTCTTTTCCATATTGTATCAGCACCCGCCGGAACGTCGAAGGGTATTTTAAACGAAGCCGTTTGCAGTCTACCCACGCGGCTGCGATAACCGAAGGGCATCCCGGGTTCAGGTGGTGTGCCGCATTCATCTTCCTGATCCCACAGCTGCGCTATACACGTTGTTGGTGGAGGGCGACCGAGCTCAGAAAGCACTATTGTCTCGCAAGATCGTGTGAGACATAGATGTGATTAAGATGACTTTCCGAGTGAGTGGTAAGATATAAGTGTCCTGGACAGTCACTTTGCGTCATGTATGTCGCATAACTATAGAAGTCACGCAGCGAGTGTAAGTGCATATCTTGCAAAGAAGTAAAGTCAGTATGTGACACACGGAACATCTCTCGCCGTTGTTCCAGTCGTATTGAGGTTAATTGTGGCGATACCTTAGGCCTATCGTCGGACTGCAGGTGCTAAGTAATTCATTAGGTCGGATATCTGTATTGACTGCCAAGTTGTGTCGGCACTTCCAGCCACCCCCAACACCACCAGCGTGCACCCTGTCGGGGTAACTTATGCTGCGTCATCAATGCCGTGTAATGCAAATCAAGACTATTTTCCATCGTCTCCTCAGCGTTGGGATGGGTGGCCACACTCCAGCACGTGTGGGGGCAGCACCAGTCTCACGTGTCGATGTTTGAGCACTCAGCTCACATACAAAACTTCCAAGTCCCACTCCGCGTTCCCACGATGCAGCCGACGACTGTTGTCTCTGTGGGAGCATTGTACTGGTGGGTAGAGCCCTCGTCGCTGGCAGCTGGTCCTCAACCTGTTCCGAAGTTGTAGTGCGCCTCCACATACTGCGCATTGGGGTCATTCCATATGGGTGTGTCCCGTGTCAGAAAAAGGCAGCGATTCATGACGCTTCATCACGAAGGCTGCAGTTGACACTATTAGCAAGCCTATCGCCATTCTGTCGTCATAAACACCGTCATCTATCGATGAGGTCGCACTGTCGGGATGGAGTCTGTGATACATAGAACGGGCGTTTCACCTTCCTGCTGCAACGGAGGATGCTAACGTCGTCGTCATCAGGGAGTGCTGGATGCAGTGGTTGAGCGGCAGCAGTCCTGTGGGCGGGAACGTAAATCACAGGAAGCAACGCTGGCTGCTACGGCAGAGCCATGTCCGCTGGCGGTAGTTGCGTGATCCGGCGTTAAATGCATTCGGATCGGAGGTGTCCCTTTTTCCCACGTCCGGAACAGTTTTTCTGGTTGTTCATCGTAAATGAGGATGACACGACAGCCTCCGATGTAGAGATATGAGGGAATATGATAAAATTCTTTCGGGCTTCCAGCCGTGTCAAGTGGTTAAAATCCATGACCTTTTGGCTGTGTGCTCCTCGGTCATTGTCAAGTGGTGACTGTCGAATGATAGCTGCTGCCCTCCTTATATAGTCGCGCTGCGTTCAGTGACGTCACTGGAGCCCACTCCAGCGTCATATATGGTAATGTTTTCGTTGCGCACTTGCCACGCCGACTTCAACCTTCCAATGGCCGGGTTCCAAGCTGCTCTAAGCTGCAGGCCGCCGTCTTAATAGTGTCTCAGAAACTTTTATCTCGATCGCTTTTATGACATTGTCCCAGAAACTTATAGGCCGTGTAGTAACAGATGTCTCGGCGAATGTAATACGGCAAGTTTTTGTACAGGGTGTTTCAAAAATGACCGGTATATTTGAAACGGCAATAAAAACTAAACGAGCAGCGATAGAAATACACCGTTTGTTGCAATATGCTTGGGACAACAGTACATTTTCAGGCAGACAAACTTTCGAAATTACAGTAGTTACAATTTTCAACAACAGATGGCGCTGCGGTCTGGGAAACTCTATAGTACGATATTTTCCACATATCCACCATGCGTAGCAATAGTATGGCGTAGTCTCTGAATGAAATTACCCGAAACCTTTGACAACGTGTCTGGCGGAATGGCTTCACATGCACATGAGATGTACTGCTTCAGCTGTTCAATTGTTTCTGGATTCTGGCGGTACACCTGGTCTTTCAGGTGTCCCCACAGAAAGAAGTCACAGGGGTTCATGTCTGGCGAATAGGGAGGCCATTCCACGCCCCCTCCTGTATGTTTCGGATAGCCCAAAGCAATCACACGATCATCGAAATATTCATTCAGGAAATTAAAGACGTCGGCCGTGCGATGTGGCCGGGCACCATCTTGCATAAACCACGAGGTGTTCGCAGTGTCGTCTAAGGCAGTTTGTACCGCCACAAATTCACGAAGAATGTCCAGATAGCGTGATGCAGTAATCGTTTCGGATCTGAAAAATGGGCCAATGATTCCTTTGGAAGAAATGGCGGCCCAGACCAGTACTTTTTGAGGATGCAGGGACGATGGGACTGCAACATGGGGCTTTTCAGTTCCCCATATGCGCCAGTTCTGTTTATTGACGAAGCCGTCCAGGTAAAAATAAGCGTCGTCAGTAAACCAAATGCTGCCCACATGCATGTCGCCGTCATCAATCCTGTGCACTATATCGTTAGCGAATGTCTCTCGTGCAGCAATGGTAGCGGCGCTGAGGGGTTGCCGCATTTGAATTTTGTACGGATAGAGGTGTAAACTCTGGCGCATGAGACGATACGTGGACGTTGGCGTCATTTGGACCGCAGCTGCAACACGGCGAACGGAAACCCGAGGCCGCTGTTGGCTCACCTGCTGCACTAGCTGCGCGTTGCCCTCTGTGGTTGCCGTACGCGGTCGCCCTACCTTTCCAGCACGTTCATCCGTCACGTTCCCAGTCCGTTGAAATTTTTCAAACAGATCCTTTATTGTATCGTTTTTCGGTCCTTTGGTTACATTAAACCTCCGTTGAAAACTTCGTCTTGTTGCAACAACACTGTGTTCTAGGCGGTGGAATTCCAACACCAGAAAAATCCTCTGTTCTAAGGAATAAACCATGTTGTCTACAGCACACTTGCACTTTGTGAACAGCACACGCTTACAGCAGAAAGACGACGTACAGAATGGCGCACCCACAGACTGCGTTGTCTTCTATATCTTTCACATCACTTGCAGCGCCATCTGTTGTTGAAAATTGTAACTACTGTAATTTCGAAAGTTTGTCCGCCTGAAAATGTACTGTTGTCCCAAGCATATTGCAACAAACGGTGTATTTCTATCGCTGCTCAATTAGTTTTTATTGCCGTTTCAAATATACCGGTCATTTTTGAAACACCCTGTACGTCCATCCTTGCGCCTGGAGGTCTGGGGGTCTACAGCCATTCTTGTAGGACGTCACATGCAAAGTCGATGACTACGACCCTTCATCGAGAAGACAAAAGTTGCGGTAAGTTCCTATGGGACCAAACTGTTGAGGTCATCGGTCCCTAGGCTTACACATAATTTAAACTAACTTACCCTAAGGACAAACGTGGCAAGGTGCCTTAGGCCGTGCCGATATCCGGCGCAGCCGTCGTCCATGCCCTCCGTGTGAACGCAGGTAAACGATGAGGGATTCTAGTCGAAGGAAAGTGAAGACCCGTGCGACGATCGCAAATCTGCAATGGGAGGAGCTATCTTCCTTGCTGGTCTTAGTGAAAAGAATGCGACGAAAGACCAGAAAGCGAGATTCCACCAGGGCTGCCATATATTCACTGTCAACATTCTGATTCAGGCTGTTGTAGTCAGCTCTAATGAAAATTTCTGAAACATCAGGTCGCTATTTCTTCATGATATGGAACAATGTGGTGTGGCAAAGCAGCTAGCGTCGATGTTTGGCGTGCTACAGGTCGCCCATTCGAACTTGACCACCTGTAATTATTTTTTATTTAGGATTCATCATTTCTGGAAGGTTATCGAAATTTCTTAAGTTCGTAATTTTTGTATAATCTGGAATATTCGATGTCTTCATACTCATAGCGCATGCAAGCCGCATGGGAAACTTTAGTCGCTTTAAATGCAGCGGCACATTTGAATCACCGGGTGTCAACGAAATGCGACAAATGAATACGACTTCACATGTATGAAAAGATCTTAAGTTGCACCATCTGTTGTTACATTTTGCGTAGTGTGTCTCATCGTGTTTTTGAAGAATTCGTCTTCTATTGTCTCACCTAAATTTTTCACTATCTCAAGCAGGGTTGTGCTGAGCACGACTCAGACTGCTCGAACAGTTTACGTCACAGTTCTGGAAATCTCGATTTCTGTTCTATCTTTTGATCGCACCGCGATCTGGTGACTTTTGTTGCTACTACAGCCACGGCCTACCTTGACGTTTGGATTTTAATAATAACAATGACTGAGAAGCACGGACTAAAATATGTTATACGGTTTATGTCATGTGTGACAACGGCGACTAATCAATGAATAACAGTTCGCAATCATGTTTCTGTCAAATTCTCGAGCTTTCGCTCGTCCCGCGATCTGGTGACCGCTGATGATACTATGTCCAAGATGGGTATTACCGCTGTAATTTATTCTCGCAATAGGAACTGCAGTCAGTTAATACGATATATTTCGTTTCCAGGCGTTTAATTTTTCTTTTTTTTTTTTTCATTGTTTCATCTGAATGCACAGATTTGAAGTAAATCGGTTAAGTAGTTTTCGAGATGTTTGGTAAAAACGTACATAGACGGTTCAAGTAAAACTACGAAATCTTGTCTAGAAGCTGAAGTGTGCATAATTTCATCAAGATCGAAATAAAACTGTAGATTTGAATGAAATACAAACAAACAAACAAACGGACACTCGTCTTTATACATATAGACTAGTATGCTCTAGTTAGCAAAAGCATCTATTTTAAAAAGTTACAAATAGTTTCTGATTTTTAGAGACACATTTTCGGGTTGACACGACCGAGAGAGAGAAATGAGAAACGACAGTAGAAAATGACGGCGTGTTACCTATCCAGCACTATGGGGTGCCATCTAGACATGTAGCTACACACAGGGGACCGACAGATCTTCCTACAGCGTAAATAATAAAGGTAGAACCCCTCGCTTTGTATTAGAGCCTCTTAAAACTCCTCTCTGTGTGTGAGCCCTAAGTACCAGTCCTTGGGATCTAGACAAGGCCATGCCAATGTCAAGGAGAGGTAGGCCCCAGGAATGGGAAAAACCGACTGGTTAAAACTGATACCGGTATTTTAGCTCTGAATAATCGGTTTTTTCGGTATTTGTTCGGTCTCGGTTATAACAGGTCTTTTTCCGTGGTTATTAAGAACCGGATAGTAAACCGGTAGTTATAAACCAGGGTGTCATTTTGTCACAGCAGTGGTGCTAGAATTGTTGGTTTTTAAACAAATCTTTTTTGAAAAACGATTTATATTTATTCATAAAATTTTCATTGCTTTCAAATATTGGTTTACTATAAAAAATCGACAAAGCTATCAGTGTTATTTTAATAACGTATCCGACGGTTAAAAATGAGCAACCAACACGCGACATAAGAATGGATACAGCACTGCTGGGACAATAATGTGCCTGACGTACTTAATTACCCAGAATTAGTGATCCTTTTGTTTGTTGGGTGCAGAGTAGATGGTGTATGCCAGGCTTTTCATTCACAAACCAAAATAAATTACCAGTGGTAGAAATTTTTGTTGACTTTTGTAGGATTTGTTTCGTCTTGGAATGATATTGTTCCTGATGAAAGGAGTCGACTTACAGACCAACACATTATGGAACAAGTATTTATGAACAGACTGGACAATATTGGCCTATGGATTAATTCATTAGTCAAACTTTAACTATTGTCAAGTAATTATTCCTAGTAAATGTTTCAGTTTGTCAGCTTTCTAAACTGTATATCTCAATTTTTGAAAAAACAATTTTCGTTTTGTTATCAAAAAATTATTTGTATTCGCATTCCTACTAAAAGTAACGAAATATATATGACTACAAAATACGTTTATCTTTCGAGATAATTAAAGAGCAAGAAGGCTACAAATTTTACACGAAAGCTCATTTTTTGTGTTTATTTCTTATTATTGCGTGAATTGAATGAAGAAGAGAAAGGGGGGAAGGAAAATAAAGGGAAGGGACTGTTGATTATATGCAAGCGTGGTGTCTGTTGTTTCTGACATGTCCGAAAGAACAGACACTATGCGGAATCCGCAGCTGCGATACATATTATGAATTAAAGAAGAGGGGGAGTGAGAAAGGAAAGAAAAGAGGAGGGACTCTTGATATCAGCTGCACCAGGGCTTTCGTCTGCCATTTCTACGAAATTATAAAAGAGAAAGTAAATTGAGGGATCAGTAATAAAGTAAAAACTTAGCAATTCATACGTTGTTTGTAATAAAAACAGAAAGTAGCTCATCTGCTGCCTGTGTCTATACAGTGAGTCTTTATCTGTTTGTAGTCTTTGGAAATACGTAACACGGGAAACAGAATTCTTCTACCACAGTTTTCACTCTTTAGCACTGACTTCTCGTAATGCTCAAATAGCTGTATGATCCTCGATTATAGCATGACTTTTGAGCAGCATTTAAAAAAATTGGAATCAATTGGAGAATTCTGATGACTTTTGTAGCGTTCAGCCCCTCCTTTCCTTTCGAGAAAAGCATCGAGCGGTATATTGACTAACTTTTCTTTTAGTTACCTATTTTATTTGACATTTTGATTCTAGTTTTCTTGAAACGTATATGATATCTAAGTTTATTACTGGAAAAAAATAGCAATAAAACCGAAAATAGGTTATATCAGAAACAGGATATTTTTAGCAGCTATAGGAATCAGGTTAAACTGGAAATGAAAAAACCGGTATAATCAAAATTCGTTTGATTCAGCGATAGCTACCATCACTAAGAGACCCCCACCAAGGGCGCAGCTACCGAGTGGGCGCAAAAGCTGACCAAGAAAAAGGTGATTAAAGGACCAGGAGATGTACGTGAGTTATCCCATTACTTGAGTTCCTGTCTTTTTCCTGCGAGAAGACGCAGTTCCCTCGTCCCGAGACTGTAAACACATCTCGTTGTCACAGCGTCATTCCGTCCAAGTAGCATGACAAAGAAATGACTACTATCGAACAGGTGGCATGCAGGTTGTGTGTCAACAGTGCGCTTTGGTGATACAGATGGCGCCTACACAGCTGGCTCGTGTTCAACGAAGGAGTCTTGCCGCTAATTCCCTAACGTACCGTAGGACATCAAAGGCTGGACAGCGGGTGCGGAAGCAAAGATGCTAATTGATCCAAGACCCGACATTTGCCGGTTTCTGCCAATTGAGGACTGGAGTCGAACTGTGCTAGAGTGCTGTAAAGTATTTGATACAATAAGAAGAAGATTCGTCGTATAACAAACCCTCACTTTAATGTACCCTTGGGAACATGAGGTCTGCAAACATTTTTCCAAGAGGGTGGTAAGATTCCAAAATTGCCTGTTTTGACGTTACTTATTCGGTTGTTTTCAAAAGGCAAAACGTATTGTACATCAAACGATTGATAGCTAGCCACTTGGTACTATTGAGGTGGATTATTTTGATTCACAAATAGTAAGCATATTTCGTTGTTTTGCGTTATTTATATGAACATAGATACCACCTTTTTGACTCGACGACCTGGAATTACGTTGTCATATAATTAAAACTGGGATATCCAACAAGTTGGTAAATTAAGCTAAAAATGTTCCCCAAAAAATAGTCATATTCCCATTACGCTAGGTTGAAACGGAAAATTAAAGATATGAAATAGAAAGAAAGTCATAAGGAGTGGGAAGATCCTGCTGCGTATCAACAAAACTAACCAACAAAAAATGCCAAAGTAGTATTCTTCGAAGTGGAGAAACAGGAAATTACTTAAAAAAGATTTGCTCATCTTTGATGCCATTTACAACACACTATTTTCTTACAATAATTCCTGTTTGATCACATTAATGGACTTATTGTATTACTTTGAGGCTTTCCGGTTTTCGATGTTTACTGGCATAACTAAACTTGAACAAAATGCGTTTTGAGGGGCATATCTTTTTGGCTTGGCTAGCTAACGTAAAGGCGTCACCCGTGGTCTAGGGGTAGCTTCCTTGACTAGTAAAAGGTCCTGAGTCATGGCTTCGATCCCTACCACTGCTTAAATTTTGAATAAAAGTCATCAGCAACGGCGGATTAAGATTGTCGCGTTATGAGTCACTCTCGCTTCCGCCAATGGCCTTGTCAAAGAGAACAGAGCAGCAATCAGAAGTTCAGGCACTCTCTCTCCCTTGGGATTGGAAACTGCCCCTAAAATGAGGGAGAATCAGCAATTAACAACGGCATGAGCATACAAAAGGCAATGGAAACCACAAATTAAAAACATATAATTTTTATTCACAGACATTAGATTAAGAGGTAGAGAAAGTATATGAGAATATTGAACGGGTAATTCGATACTTAAAGGGAGACGAAAATCGAATTATCATGGGAGATTGGAATGAGATTGTACGGGAAGGAGCAGAAGAATGAGCTACGGGAGAATATGGGCATGGCAGTAGGAATGAGAGAGGGGAAAGAGTAATTGAGTTCTGCAATAAATTTCAGCTAGTAACAGAGATTTCAGCTGGATTACATCGTGGTCAGGCAGAGATTACGGAATCAGATATTTGATTGTAAGGCGTACCCAGAAGCAGATATAGATTTAGATCGCAATTTAGTAATGATGAAGAGTAGGAGGAAGTTTATGACATTAGTCAGGAAGAATCAATACGAAAAGAAGTGGGATACGGAAGTACTAAGGAATGACGAGATACGCTTGAGGCTCTCTGAGGCTATAGATACAGCAATAAGGAATAGCTCAGTAGGCAGTACAGTTGAAGAGGAATGGAACTCTCTAGAAAGGGCAATCACAGAACCTGGAAAGAAAAACGCAGGTACAAAGAAGGTAACTGTTAAGAAACTTTGTGTAACAGAAGAAATTCTTGAATTGATCGATGAAAGAAGGGAGTACAAAAATATTCACGGAAATTCAGTAATACAGAAGGAATGAAATAAATAGGAAGAGCAGTGAAACTAAGGCGAAATGGCTCCATGAAAAATGTGAAGAAATCGAAAAGGAAATGACTGAATGATTGTCCGGAGGACTGACTCAGCATATAGAAAATTCAAAACAATCGTCGGTGAAATTAAACGCATGGGTGGTAACATTAAGAGTACAATGGGAATTCCACTGTTAAATGCAGAGGAGAGAGCGGATAGGTGAAAAGGCTTCTATGAGGGGGAAGACTTGTCTGATGACGAAACAGAGGAAGAAATAGGAGTTGATATAGAAGAGAAGGGGGATCCAGTATGAGAATCAGAATTTAAAAGAGCCTTGGAAGACCAACTGCGGCCGAAGGGATAAACAAAATTCTATCGGCAAAGCTATTGGGGGTACGGGAAGAAAACGACTATTCATGTTGGTGTGCAGAATGTATGAGGCTGGCTGTGTGCCATCAGATTTTCGGAAGAACATCATCCAATCAGTTCCGAAGATAGCGACATCCGACAAGTGCGAGTATCATCGCACAGTCAGCCTAACAGGTCATTCATCCAAGTTGTTGGCAAAGGTAAGGTACAGAAGAATCGAAAAGAAAAGTGGGAATCAGTTAGGTAAGGATCAGTTTAAGCCCGCCCGGTTAGCCGAGCGGTCTAACGCAAGGCTTTCTGGAGCGGGAAGGAGCGCCTGGTCCACGGCCCGGCGGACTTGTCTCGAGATCCGGTGAGCCGGGCAGTCTGTGGATGGTTTTTAGGCGGTTTTCCACCTACCTCGGCGAATGCGGGCTGGTTCCCCTTATTCCGCCTCAGCTACACTATGTCGGCGATTGCTGCGCAAACAAGTTCTCCACGTACGCGTACACCACCATTACTCTACCACGCAAACAGGGGTTACACTCGTCTGTAGTCTGGTGTGAGACGTTCCCTGGGGAGGGGAGGGGGGGGGAGGGGGTTCACCGGGGGCCGAACCGCACAATAACCAATAACCCTGGGTTCGGTGTGGGGCGACAGGGGGGTGAAGTAGACTGCGGTAGTCGTCGTGGGGTTGTGGACCACTGCGGCTGCGGCGGGGACGAAGCCTCTCCGTCGTTTCTAGTTCCTCGGTTAACATACAACATACAAGGATCAGTTTGGGGATAGATAAATGCACCAGAGGGGTGGTTCTGTCGTTGAAGGTCATAAGCAAGACTGAAGAATACGCTATAGGATTCGTCGACCTGTACAAAACGTTCGACAATGTAAAACCATGCAAGATGTTCAAAATTCTTTGAAAAGTAGGGTAGAGCTATAACGAAAGATGAGTAATTTACAGTATGTACAAGAGCTAAGAGGGAACAGTAAGACTGGAGTCCGCAGCTCGTGGTCGTGCGGTAGCGTTCTCGCTTCCCGCGCCCGGGTTCCCGGGTTCGATCCCAGGCGGGGTCAGGGATTTTCTCTGCTTCGTGATGACTGGGTGTTGTGTGATGTCCTTAGGTTAGTTAGGTTTAAGTAGTTCTAAGTTCTAGGGGACTGATGACCATAGCTGCTAAGTCCCATAGTGCTCAGAGCCATTTGAACCAAGTAAGACTGGAAGACCAAGAACGAAGTGCTCCGATAAAAAAAGGGTGTAAGAAGGGGATGTAGACCTTCGCCTCTACTGTTCTATCTATACACCGAAGCAGCAATGACAGAAATAAGCGGAGGGTTCAAGAGTGGGATTAAAATTGAAGGTGAAAAGAGATCAATGATAAGATTTGCTGATTACATTGCTATCGTCAGTGAGAGTGGAAAAGAATTACTGGGTCTGCTGAATGGAATGATCAGTCCAATCAGTAGAGGATACGGACTGAGATTAAATCGAAGGAAGACGAAATTATATCAGAAATGAGAACAGCGAGAAACCTTACATCATAATTGGAGACCACGAAATAGACGAAATTAAGGAATTCTGCTACCTAGGCAGCAAAATAACCAATGATGGACGGAGCAAGAAGGGCATCAAAAGCAGTCTAGCACCAGCAAACAGGGCATTCCTCGCCAAGAGAAGTCTGCTAGCTTAAAATATAGGCCCAAATTTGAGGAAGAAATTTCTAGCAACGTACCTTTGGAACACAGCAATGTATGGTTGTGAAACATAGACTGTGGGGAATCTAAACAATTGAGATGTTGTGCTGCAGACGAATGTTGAAAATTAGGTGGGCTGGTAAAGTAAGGAATGAGGAGGTTCTGCGCAGAATCGGAGAGGAAAGGAATAGGGGGAAAGCGCTGTAAAGACATCTGTTAAACATCAGGGAATAATTTCCTTGGTGCTAGAGGAAGCTACAGAAGGTAAAAAGTGTAGAGGAAGACAGAGGTTGGAATACATCCCGCAAATAATTGAGGACGTACGTTGCGACTGCTACTCTGACATGGAAAGTTTGGCACAAGAGAAATTCGTGGCAGCAGCAACGGACCAGTAAGAAGACTGATGACTCAAAAAAAAGTTAATACATAGCCTTGAGCCATTATACGACTAGATGAACGTGGGATATCTCCCAAAACCACCCTCAAGTTGATTGATAGAATAGAGTCAACAGCCAAGGGCTCAACCATGGGAGACCTCATATCTGCGTTATAATCCGGCCACGCCAACTTATATCTTCGCATACATCGAGCGTTAGGTGTGTAACTAATCAAGCACAGGTTACATGCCCCGAAACTTCCAAAACGACTGCAGAATGCGTAGCTCTGCGACTGTATTCTTCCAGCAGCGCTAGTCCACCAAGGTATACAACAGAACTTTTGATCAGTCCGGCAGGCGGTCTTAATGTGACAAGCAGTTTCAATGCTGTAATGAAAAAAACAAGCATGTAACCAGATTCTAGGAGGTGGCATTTGCTCGATCTTGCTCCACCCCTTCCACCCCTTGCAGAAGCCTATTGTTGAGAACGCACTGTTTTATTTTGAAAAATATACCGCAGATTCTGATGCCCAATATAGCAAAATGGTTCAAATGGCTCTGAGCACTATGGGACTTAACATCTGAGGTCATCAGTCCCCTAGAACTTAGAACTACTTAAACCTAACTAACCTAAGGACATCACACACATCCATGCCCGAGGCAGGATTCGAACCTGTGACCGTAGCAGCAGCGCGGTGCCAAACTAAGGCGCCTAGAACCACTCGGCTACCGAGACCGGCTCCAATATAGCAGAAATATCAATACAGCAGAGCTACATAAAGAAACATTGGCTTACAAATACCAGTGAAAAGTGCTGATGAAAAGCTCTTACACAGCTTCCCATCTAGATAATTGGAAGGTTTTGTATTTTTTTTTGTTTTTTTTTTTCAAGTGTGGTTTAAGGAATGCTTATCCAAACATCAAAATAGCTTTGAGGATATTTATGACAAATCCAATTGTTGTGACTTGGCAAGACAGCCAAGTCACTATGAGAGGAAGCCGAAAGGCACGCGTTTAAGCTCACGCAGGCTGGCGTGGGGTCTGGAACATTACAAGGAAATGAGAACTTAGAAAAACGGACGCAGTTGCTGTAATACTTAACTTTAATCCATAGTTGTAGAACATCTCTCTTGACGGTACGTGTTATAACCACAATATAAAATAATATCAACTGCTATGGCGCCTTGGTAGGTCGTAGCAAATGATGTAGCTGAAGGCTGTGCTAACTATCGTCTCGGCAAATGAGAGCGTAGTTGTCAGTGATCCATCTCTGGGAAAGTCGGCTGTACAACTGTGGCGAGTGCTAGGAAGTGTCTCTAGACCTGCCGTGTGGTGGCGCTCGGTCTGCAATCACTGTCAGTGGCGACACGCGGGTCCGACGTATACTAACGGACCGCGGCCGATTTAAAGGCTACCACCTAGCAAGTGTGGTGTCTGGCGGTGACACCACACCAATCACTGCAGCATCTTGACAATGCATTTGCAGTAAATCAAAGATGTTAAAAAGTACTTTTGGTCAGGTATACGTGAATCAGACTGTCAGAGTCAGTTAATGTGTCAACAGAAGACGACAGAGCTGCTAAATTTCAGCCCGCATCTCGTGGTCGTGCGGTAGCGTTCTCGCTTCCCACGCCCGAGTTCCCGGGTTCGATTCCCGGCGGGGTCAGGGATTTTCTCTGCCTCGTGATGGCTGGGTGTTGTGTGATGTCCTTAGGTTCGTTAGGTTTAAGTAGTTCTAAGTTCTAGGGGACTGATGACCATAGATGTTAAGTCCAATAGTGCTCAGAGCCATTTGAACCATTTCTTTTTTTTTTTTTTTTGCTAAATTTCACTTCAATGAAATCAATGAGTTTGCTTCATTGAAAGGCCATGTAAAGTAAAAATATATCAAAACTCAATTCTAGATTAGGAATGTTTTCCCAATTATAGCACTTTTATCCTACACTGAACAGCCATAACATTATGACCACCGACTTATATGCCCGTCCAGGGGATAGCAGCGTCAGCTGGCGAGGAATGACTGCTAGTCAGCACGGTGCATACAGTATAAGCGAGCCTGCTCAAATGGTTCAAATGGCTCTGAGCACTATGGCACTTAACTTCTAAGGTCATCAGTCCCCTAGAACTTAGAACTACTTAAACCTAACTAACCTAAGGACATCACACACATCCATGGCCGAGGCAGGACTCGAACCTGCGACCGTAGCGGTCACTCGGTTCCAGACTGTAGCGCCTAGAAACGCACGGCCACCCCGGCCGGCGCGAGCGTGCTGCCCGTGTGTAGAATGGGGAAGGCGCACGATCTTTCCCAATTTGATCAACGTGGGTGTGGTGTCACCGCCAGACACCACACTTGCTAGGTGGTAGCCTTTAAATCGGCCGCGGTCCGGTAGTATACGTCGGACCCGCGTGTCGCCACCGTCAGTGATTGCAGACCGAGCGCCGCCACACGGCAGGTCTAGAGAGACTTCCTAGCACTCGCCCCAGTTGTACAGCCGACTTTGCTAGCGATGGTTCACTGACAAAATACGCTCTCATTTGCCGAGACGATAGCTAGCATAGCTTTCAGCTATGTCATTTGCTACGACCTAGCAAGGCGCCATTATCATTTGCTATTTATCTTGTGATGCATGTACCATCAGACCGATGTTCACCAATTATGGATTAAAGTTAAGTATTCCAGCAGCTACGTACTTTGTTTGCTAGTCTCAATTACTTTACCTGTTTCAGACCTCACGCCAGCCTGCGTGAGCTTAAAAGCGTGCCTTTCGGCTACCTCCTAGTGGCTTGGCTGTCTTGCCAAGTCACAACAGTGGGTGTTAGAGAAGTGCTATGGCGAAGGTCTTTAACACGCAGCGAAACCAAGGTGAAACTACGTCCAGATATCGTAGGGTTGACGGTCACCCGTCATTGCAGATGGCGGACGTCGTAGGCTGAGCAGACTGGTAAACAGGGCAGGCGGCTAAGTGGAGCGAGCTAGCATCAGACTTTAATGCTGGGCAGAGGAGTACAAGTGCGTCTGAACACTCAGCGCACCAAACACTCCTGACGCTGTGCCTCCGCAGCTGGCGACCCATGCATGTGCCAATGTTAACACCACGACATCGGAAACTACGAGTGAAATGCGCACGACGTGACCATTGGCACTGGACGTTGACGCAGTGACAGAGCGATGCAGGATCTGATAAATCCCGATACCTTCTTCATCATACCGATGGGAGGGCGCGAATCCGTCCTAGTTTTAATCTATACAGCTAAGAAGCAGAGACGCAAATAAAAAGGAAGTCCAGGAGTGGAATAAAAATTCAGCGTGAAAGGATATCAATGAGACGATTCGCTGGGGTGGGCTGTTTTGAGGGAAGAGACCAAACTGCTAGGCCATCGGTCTCATCGGTTTAGGGAAGGACGGGGAAGGAAGTCGGCCGTGCCGTTTGAAGGGAACCATCCCGGCATTTGCCTAGAGCGATTTAGGGAAATCACGGAAAACCTAAATCAGGATGGCCAGACGTGAGATTGAACCGTCGTCCTCCCGAATGCGAGTCCAATGTGCTAACCACTGCGCCACCTCGCTCGGTGAGACGATTCGCTGATGACATTGCTATCGTCAGTGAAAGTGAAGAAGAATGACGTGGTGTTCTGAATGGAATGAACAGTCTAATAAGTGTAGAATATGGACTGAGAGTAAATCGAAGAAAGACGAAAGTAATGAGAAGTAGCAGAAATGAGAACAGCGAGAAACTTAACATCAGGACTCATGTTCACTAATTAGATGAAGTTAAAGAATTCTACTACCTAGGCAGCAAGGCAACCAAGGACGAACGGAGTAAGGAGGACATCAGAAGCAGACAGGCACTGGCAAAAAGGCATTCCTGGCCAAGAGACGTCTACTAGTATCAAACACTGGCCTTAATTTGAGGAAGAAATTTCTGATAACGTACGTTTGGAGCACAGCATTGTACAGTAGTCAAACGTGGACTGTGGAAAAACCAGAACGGAAGAGCATCGAGGCATTTGAGATGTGGTGCTACACATGAATGTTGAAAATTAGGTAGACTAAAAAGGCATGAGGAGGTACTCCGCAGAATCTGAGAGGAAAGAAATACATGAAAACACTGTCAAGAGGAAGGACAGGACCGTAGGACATTGTTAAGATATCGCGGAATAATTTCTGTGGGACTAGAGGGAGCTTTAGAGGATAAAAACTGCAGAGGACGACATAGACTGGAACACTTTCAGTAGATAACTGAGGAAGTCGGTTGGAAGCACTACTCCGAGATGAAGAGGTGAGTACAGAGAGGAATTCGCATAAAAAATAAAATAAAATAAATAAAAGGTTCAAATGGCTCTAAGCACTATGGGACTTAACATCTGAGGTCATCAGTCGCCTAGAACTTAGAACTACTTAAACCTAACTAACCTAGGGACATCACACACATCCATGCCCGAGGCAGGATTCGAAACTGCGACCGCAGCAGCAGCGCGGTTCCGGTCTGAAGCCCGTAGCTCCGCTCGGCCACAGCGGCCGGCGTGGACCTCATCAAACCAGTCAGAAGACTGATGACTCAAAAACAAGTTGACGAAGCTGCTACCAACCTGTTTCACGACTGCAATGTAAAATTAGGCCCGACAGCTTCGTCAGTTTCTGCTAGACGACTTCTGCTTGGCTTGGGGCCCAATTTAAAAGAACGATTCTCTTAGCACTCGTTCTTCTCATACTAAACCATGTGATGGTTCATATTCGTGCCACGAACCTGTGTCGTGAGTGTGTGGGAAGTAGACGATAACGAACTGTTTCCTGAGTAGTAGGATAGACAAGACTAGCATTTCTTGGCTGAAGTTCTGTTCATCACAGTTACGATGATAACCTAACATTCTCTTTTTGTAATAGTCATATGCCGAGGCTGACCATCGTGTATGATTTACGACTGACAGCCTTAATCGTAACAAACGCTCCGCCACAACTCTTCCAGCGCGATGGGTTTTAAGAACTCCTAATGACAGTTTGAAATGCGCTAGCACAGTTCACCTTGTCGTCAGCAATAACGATTTCTACAAAATTTTCCGTTGCATTGTCTGTGGAGTAGATAGGATGAGAGAATTTTGTGTCATACGAGACCACTTCACTGCCTTTAAGTATGCAACGTTCCGAAAAAGTCAGCTGTGGGTAATGAGTCCTTTGCGGTGGCGCTTGTGGTTACTAAACCTCCAATCGATTCTCTTGGGTAAAGTAGTACAGCTTTGAATAGTACACAGTTAATCTAAATTGTACAACAACATTACCTTCAACTTTCTATGCATACAGGAAAGGCGCCAAAGAGTTGTTGTTGTTGTTCTTGTTGTGGTCTTCAGTCCAGAGATTGGTTTGATGCAGCTCTCCATGCTACTCTATCCTGTGCAAGCTCCTTCATCTCCCAGTACCTGCTGCAACCTAAATCCTTTTGAATCTGCTTAGTGTATTCATCTCTTGGTCTCCCTATACGATTTTTACCCTCCACGCTGCCCTCCAGTACTAAATTGGTGATCCCTTGATGCCTCAGAACATGTCCCACAAAACCGATCCCTTCTTCTAGTCACGTTGTGCCACAAGCTTCTCTTCTCCCCAATTCTATTCAAAGCCCTCTCATTACTTATGTGATCTACCCACCTAATCTTCAGCATTCTTCTGTAGCACCACATTTCAAAAGCTTCTATTCTCCTCTTGTCTAAACTATTTATCGTCCATGTTTCATTACCATACATAGCTACACTCCATACAAATACTTTCAAAAATGACTTCCTGACACTTAAATCTATACTCGATGTTAACAAATTTTTCTTCTTCAGAAACGCTTTCCTTGCCGTTGCCAGTCTACATTTTATATCCTCTCTACTCCGACCATCATCATTATTTTGCTCCCCAAATAGCAAAACTCCTTTACTACTTTAAGTGTCTCATTTCCTAATCTAATTCTCACAGCATCACCCGACTTAATTCGACTACATTCTATTATCCTCGTTTTGCTTTTGTTGATGGTCATCTTATACCCTCCTGTCAAGACACTGTCCATTCCGTTCAACTGCTCTTCCAAGTCCTTTGCTGTCTCTGACAGAATTACAATGTCATCGGCGAACTTCAAAGTTTTTATTTCTTCTCCATGGATTTTAATACCTACTCCGAACTTTTCTTTTGTTTCCTTTACTGCTTGCTCAATATACAGATTGAATAGCATCGGGGAGAGGCTACAACCCTACCTCACTCCCTTCTGCTTTCTGTACAAATTGTAAATAGCATTTCACTCCCTGTATTTTACCCCTGCCACCTCCAGAATTTGAAAGAGAGTATTCCAGTCAACATTGTCAAAAGCTTTCTCTAAGTCTACAAATGCTAGAAACGTAGGTTTGCCTTTCCTTAATCTTTCTTCTAAGATAAGTCGTAGGGTCAGTATTGCCTCACGTGTTCCAACATTTCTACGGAATACAAACTGATCTTCCCCGAGGTCGCTTCTACCAGTTTTTCCATTCGTCTGTAAAGAATTCGTGTTAGTATTTTGCAGCTGTGACTTATTACACTGATAGTTCGGTAATTTTCACATCTGTCAACACCTGCTTTCTTTGGGATTGGAATTATTATATTCTTCTTGAAGTCTGAGGGAATTCCGCATGTCTCATACATCTTACTCACCTGATGGTAGAGTTTTGTCGTGACCGGCTCTCCCAAGGCTGTCAGTAGTTCTAATGGAATGTTGTCTACTCTCGGGGCGTTGTTTCGACTTAGGTCTTTCAGTGCTCTGTCAAACTCTTCACGCAGTATCATATCTCCCATTTCATCTTCATCTACCTACTCTTCCATTTCCATTATATTGTCCTCAAGTACATCGCCCCTGTATAGACCCTCTATATACTCCTTCCACCTTTCTGCTTTCCCTTCTTTGCTCAGAACTGGGTTTCCATCTGAGCTCTTGATATTCATGCAAGTGGTTCTCTTTTCTCCAAAGGTCTCTTTAATTTTTCTGTAGGCAGTAAGTGAGTGATACAAGAAGAACTGAGCTTGACGTTGTTTCAGAACAAAAAGATAACCAATAAATTACACAGAGATTGTAATTACTACATCATGTCAGATATTTGGAGGTTGTGGATTCTTTTTCATAATTTTCTATTGCAGTATGTAACCTTTGGCTTTAGCTCTTAAATCAGCCCCATGATTCTCTCGGGAAATTGCAACTTATTACAGTTTCTGAAAATGCGTTCGCATGGAAGTCTCTCTCTCCTAGTTGGTGTGCTCCTCTGTCACCTTTTTTAAAATGGAGAACTCGTGTCTTCAGCGCGTCACTATGGCGAATAACGGAATGGAAAGAATTACGAAATTGAAGGAACTTTTGTTACCCACCCCCATTGTCACTGAAAACTTAATCGTCGACGACAATGAATACGCGGATATGTAACCACTTTGTCAATCTCAGTGCCTCGTGTTCATGGTTCTCTGCGAAAGGTTTTTATCACAGCTGGTGAGAGGTAACTGTTCATCTCCAACTGATTCGTCTGTTTACACTACTTTCAGATAAATATCGAATCTGAAGAGGTGTACCATATCGTTATCAAACATCTTCACGAATTAACTGCACTGCTTTTTTAGCGTTGTCTATATAGATACCGATACCAGAATTAAAACTGTATTTCAGAACATTATTACTGAAGCAACTCAAGAGTTATTACATCATCTGCTACTGGCACACTATTATCACTGTTTAGTCCGTTAATATCAAATGCCTGGATTCTTCAGCATGAATTTCGTAATTGGGAAATTTTCTAAGAGAGTCAAAGTTTTCCTCTCAGATGTAATTGTAGAGTAACATAACATCTACATTTTATGAACTTGATTGATACCTTCGAAAAATACATACTTTTTGCACTGAGCGTAACGGTATTCGGCATGATCTGATAACACCACATTTTTTGGATCCTTTGGTAGATTTAGTAAAGCAGTTACAATCAGTACGCACCAAGCGAAGTGGTACTGTGACATGATATTGAATTCTGGAGGACAACGGTTCAAATTCCTAACCAGGAATCCAGATGTAGGTTCTCCGTAATTACAATAAATCGCTCAAGGCAAGGCCTGCCTTCCCAATATGAGCGTGTCTTCCGTTTCTCATGAACACGTCGTTGGCGGGATGTTAAACGCCAGTTCTCCTTGCATCAACCAAAGCCGGGATTTTGGCTATGAAAACGGAAATGGTTAAAAAAGTTGTTAAGATTCTCTTGCAGGAGGACAACAGACGCGTGCGTCAGTTTCAAAAATTGGAAGCGCTAGAGCCACCCAATTTCGCAACATGTAAGGATTCATCAAAATCCAATGGTTCGTCTTCCATACACAGGTGAGACTCAGAGATTAGCTTTGTTTAGTATGTGTCAGCTATTTCCACTTTAAATAGTCGCATCTAGAGCTAAGATACCCCCATGAGGGATATCTGTTTAATCTCACCAACGAATATTTCCCGTGAACTTTTTTGAACTGGAATAGCTAGTAACCAGAAACCACTGATTCATTAAAGAATCAAACTCCCGTGTATAAAATAGCTTTAAACGTCTGATTACTTTACCAACGAGTTAATGTGTTAAATACTTCATGTTGTTAAGATTGTAACCTAAAACAAATTTGGGAAGGGTTTGAAATTATGCTTAAAGTTTTCTGGGTATCGTTAAGTGTTCTCATTATGAAACACTGAATGAATGTAGTGTGGGTAATTTACGCCCCAATTTATGGAAAAGTTAGTTTTTCATGTTTCTAACAAGGGAATCTCCCCATCGCACCCCCCTCAGATTTAGTTATAAGTTTGCACAGTGGATAGGCCTTGAAAAACTGAACACAGATCAATCGAGGAAACAGGAAGAAGTGTGGAACTATGAAAAAATAAGCAAAATATACAAACTGTGTAGTCTATGTGAAACATAGGCAACATCAAATGCAAAGTGAGATATGGAGTGCCGTGGTCCCGTGGTTAGCGTGAGTAGCTGTGGAAAGAGAGGTCCTTGGTTCAAGTCCTCCCTCGAGTGAAAATTTTAATTTCTTTATTTTCGCAGTTATTATCTGTCCGTTCGTTCATTGACGTCTCTGTTCACTGTAATAAGTTTAGTGTCCGTGTTTTGCGACCGCACCGCAAAACCGTGCGATTAGTAGACGAAAGGACGTGCCTCTCCAATGGGAACCGAAAACATTTGATTGCAAGGGCATAGGTCAACCGATTCCTCCACAGGAAAACACGTCTGATATATTCTATACGACACTGGTGACTGCATTTGCGTCACATGACACGAATATGTTGTCGACCCACCTAACTTGTGCACTTGGCGAATGGGTAGAAAGATTCTTCTGCCTTGCCCGATTTAGGTTTTCTTGTGGATGTGATAATCACTCCCAAAAAAGTGATGAAAACATAAGAGTTTGTCACATAAACTGCAACAAATGAATGCAACAGTTTCACAGTCGCACAGTTTTCCCTGTGCTCTGTCAAAACATATGTTTTTAACGCTTTCAAATTTTTCCGTGTGTAGACCGTCAAATCCTGCATATGTCCAAGCAAATCTGAACATGTCCTGGAATTTTGCAGAGCGAAGTTGATTGTGTGTGTGTGTGTGTGTGTGTGTGTGTGTGTGTGTGTGTGTGTGTGTGTGTGTGTGTGCCTGAACTTTGATAATTGTCTGAAAATAAAAAATTAAAATTTTCAGTCGAAGGTAGACTTGAACCAAAGACCTCTCGTTCCGCAGCTGCTCACGTTGACCACGGGACCACGGCGCTGTTGAGCTCTCGCTATCCTTGATGCTGCTTATCTTGCACATGTACTACTCAGTTTGTATATTTTGTTTATTTTTTTCATAGTTCCACACAAGTTCTTCCTGTTTTCTCGATTGATCTGTGTTCAGTTTTTCAAGGCCTATCGACTGTGCCAACTTATAACTAAATCTGAGGGGGGTGCGATGGGGAGGTTCCCTTGTGAGTGTTTACGTCATATCTCCTGAAACGTGTGTCACACAATGATACAATTTTGCAGGTGTACTGAGGCAAGTAACTATTATAGGCATACGTATTCAAATATAGAGATATGCAAAGAGGTAGAATATGGCGCTGCGGTCGGCAACGCCTATATAAGACAAGTGTCTGGCGCGATTCTTAGATCTATTACTGCTGCTACAATGGCAGGTTATCAAGATTTAACTGAGTTTCAACGTGGTGTTATAGACGACGCACGAGCGATGGGACACAGCATCTCAAAGGTAGCGATGATGTGGTGATTTTCCTGTACGACCACTTCACGAGTGTATAGTGAATATCAGGAATCCGGTAAAACATCAACTCTCCGAATCGCTGTGGCTGGAAAAAGATACTGTAAGAACGGGACCAGCAATGACTGAAGAGAATTGCTCAAAGACAGAAGTGCAACCCTTCCACAAATTGCTGCAGATTTCATTCGCTGAGCCATCAACATGTGTCAGTGTGCGAACCATTCAACGGAACATCATTGTTCGGAGCCGAAGGCCGACTCATGTACCCTCGATGACTGCACGACATAAAGCTTTACGCCTCGCCTGGGCTGGTGGACGCTCTGGAATGGTGTGGTTGGAGTGATATGGGATCCCTGATACATCTAGATACGACTCTGACAGGTGACATGTACGTAAACATACTGTCTGATCACCTGCATCCATTCATGTCCACTGTGCATTCCGACCGATATGGACAACTCCAGCAGGAAAATGCGACATCCCACACATCAAGAATTACCACAGAGTGGCTCCAGGAGCACTCTTCTGAGTTTAAACGCTTCCGCTGGCCACCAAACTCCCCAGACATGAACATTATTAAGCTATATGTGGGATACCTCGGAACGTGCTGTTCAGAAGTGATCTCCACCCCCTCGTACTCTTACAGATTTATGGACAGCCCTGCACTATTCGTGGTTTCAGTTACCTCCAGCACTACTCCAGACATTAATCGAGTCCATGCCACGTCGTGTTGCGGCACTTCTCCATGCTCGTGGGGGCCCTATAAGATATTAAGCAGATATACCAGTTTCTTTGGGTCTTCAGTGTACATTCAGTAGTAGAAGTGGATACTATCTGCAAACAGTGTTGCGAATAAAGTCCATAGTATAGAAGTATAAATTAAAACGTGATCCCTAGTTGCTGAAGTCTGACTGCGTTCACACTGAAAATATAGTAAGTGCAGAAAATGTTTTCCTTTCATCATTTTGCGTTGGGTATCAGCGACATACAGTTTTGTAAATGTTTGAAATTATGTGTAAAGCCTGTTGGAAGTCGCAAAGTGTTCTCATTCCCAAATACTGAAATACTTAAGTCCGGTTATTTATGTGCCGTAAGTTACGCTGCCTCAAGAAAAACCCACAGTTTCTAACCGTACTTCTTGTCTAACTGTATTAAACATTTAACATAAGATTGTACCTCTTAATGAGTAGATCATGCCATTATTTTAAATTTTTAATTCGATGAATAATTACTTAAAACACTGAAAATAATTTTTTGCCCCTGGAAGCTAATAGACAGGCAACGTCCAACTAGTAGCGGGCTCCGAGATAGCGGTTTAGTAACATAGACATCCAGTCACTGACCTGTACTTCTGCCAGGGTGCTACCGCTTTTGTCGAAGTGCTGTGGTCAGTATCGCTTGCTGTGTACAGCAGCCTTGGGCTCTAGCATGGTAGAGCCCCAACCCATTTCAGTGACCACGGGCGAGTGCAGCCGTCGACTTTGGAAACCAGTGAGTAGGCCGTGGTCAGCTAATTAGCTACACTCCTGGAAATTGAAATAAGAACACCGTGAATTCATTGTCCCAGGAAGGGGAAACTTTATTGACACATTACTGGGGTCAGATACATCACATGATCACACTGACAGAACCACAGGCACATAGACACAGGCAACAGAGCATGCACAATGTCGGCACTAGTACAGTGTATATCCACCTTTCGCAGCAATGCAGGCTGCTATTCTCCCATGGAGACGATCGTAGAGATGCTGGATGTAGTCCTGTGGAACGGCTTGCCATGCCATTTCCACCTGGCGCCTCAGTTGGACCAGCGTTCGTGCTGGACGTGCAGACCGCGTCAGACGACGCTTCATCCAGTCCCAAACATGCTCAATGGGGGACAGATCCGGAGATCTTGCTGGCCAGGGTAGTTGACTTACACCTTCTAGAGCACGTTGGGTGGCACGGGATACATGCGGACGTGCATTGCCCTGTTGGAACAGCAAGTTCCCTTGCCGGTCTAGGAATGGTAGAACGATGGGTTCGATGACGGTTTGGATGTACCGTGCACTATTCAGTGTCCCCTCGACGATCACCAGTGGAGTACGGCCAGTGTAGGAGATCGCTCCCCACACCATAATGCCAGGTGTTGGCCCTGTGTGCCTCGGTCGTATGCAGTCCTGATTGTGGCGCTCACCTGCACGGCGCCAAACACGCATACGACCATCATTGGCACCAAGGCAGAAGCGACTCTCATCGCTGAAGACGACACGTCTCCATTCGTCCCTCCATTCACGCCTGTCGCGACACCACTGGAGGCGGGCTGCACGATGTTGGGGCGTGAGCGGAAGACGGCCTAATGGTGTGCGGGACCGTAGCCCAGCTTCATGGAGACGGTTGCGAATGGTCCTCGCCGATACCCCAGGAGCAACAGTGTCCCTAATTTGCTGGGAAGTGGCGGTGCGGTCCCCTACGGCACTGCGTAGGATCCTACGGTCTTGGCGTGCATCCGTGCGTCGCTGCGGTCCGGTCCCAGGTCGACGGGCACGTGCACCTTCCACCGATCACTGGCGACAACATCGATGTACTGTGGAGACCTCACGCCCCACGTGTTGAGCAATTCGGCGGTACGTCCACCCGGCCTCCCGCATGCCCACTATACGCCCTCGCTCAAAGTCCGTCAACTGCACATACGGTTCACGTCCACGCTGTCGCGGCATGCTACCAGTGTTAAAGATTGCGATGGAGCTCCGTATGCCACGGCAAACTGGCTGACACTGATGGCGGCGGTGCACAAATGCTGCGCAGCTAGCGCCATTCGACGGCCAACACCGCGGTTCCTGGTGTGTCCGCTGTGCCGTGCGTGTGATCATTGCTTGTACAGCCCTCTCGCAGTGTCCGGAGCAAGTATGGTGGGTCTGACACACCGGTGTCAATGTGTTCTTTTTTCCATTTCCAGGAGTGTATATTGAACGCCTCTTTAGCTTTTGTGCGTGAGGAGTGTGGTGTACATTACTCTTATGTTTGAAAAGTACGAGATAGCTACTTCTGGCCCTCACTGCAGAAAGCTGTAAAAATCATAAGTGGTGTGTGGATAGCCCAGTCGGTTTGACATTACCCCTAAAGCTGGATTTCTCAATCGATTCTCTATGCAGCATACAGTTTTAATAGGCCTGAACGTTAATTTGCTCCACAAGTTCCACAAGAGATTATCAGATTACCCGTTTCAGTGATGCGTTCTACTACATGGAACAGAGTACTTCTGTGATTGACAGATCCAATGAATCTCATTAGCGTGAGGAGGATAATGATGCGTAGGTCGCACATTTTGTAAATTTATTCAACCATGCCTGCAATGAAATTTCTGCGTAATTATTATTCATTTGAGAATTTTACAGGAATCTCGTCTCGAACGTAATAAATGAATAGTATAAAAAAATTTTTTCTTCAACAGAATATGATTAGCTGTGTGGCCTTACTTGCTCCACGCCATTGATTAAATTTGCTACTGGAGGAATTTAATTTATTAATTTCTCACGCAGTTACCGTATATCACGGCTATTTTAATTTTGGTAAATCATTATAAAACATTTTGCACATCAAATGAAGGTTTAAATTGTTCTTAGGACGGTTGCGAAACCGCTCACTCTTCCTTTGTTATCCAGATTCCTTATGGCTGCTGGTACACATAAAACAGATTCTGATACTTATACATCACTCCATAACTCGCACAACTGAGAAAAATTGAACATGAAATGTATTCTCAGTTGCGAATATGGACAACCCTCAGCTACACTACTGGCCATAAAAATTGCTCCACCAAGAAGAAATGCAGATGATAAACGGGTATTTATTTGACAAATATATTATACTAGAACTGACATGTGATTACATTTTCACGCAATTTGGGTGCATAGATCCTGAGAAATCAGTACCCAGAACAACCACCTCTGGCCGTAATAACGGCCTTGATACGCCTGGGCATTGAGTCAAACAGAGCTTGGATGGCGTGTACAGGTGCAGCCGCCCATGCAGCTTCAACACGATACCACAGTCCATCAACAGTAGTGACTGGCGTATTGTGACCAGCCAGTTGCTCGGCCACCATTGACCAGACGTTTACAATTGGTGAGAGATCTGGAGAATGTGCTGGCCAGAGCAGCAGTCGAACATTTTCTGTATCTAGAAAGGCCCGTACAGGACCTGCAACATGCGGTCGTACATTATCCTGCTGAAATGTAGGGTTTCGCAGGGATCGAATGAAGGGTAGAGCCACGGGTCGTAACACGTCTGAAATGTAACGTCCACTATTCAAAGTGCCGTCAATGCTAACAAAAGGTGACCGAGACGTGTAACCAATGGCACCCCATACCATCACGCCGGGTGATACACAAGTATGGCGATGACAAATACACGCTTCCAATGTGCGTTCACCGCGATGTCGCCAAACACGGATGCGACCATCGTGATGCTGTAAATAGAACCTGGATTCATCCGAAAAAATGACTGTTTGCCATTCGTGCACCCAGGTTCGTCGTTGAGTACACCATCGGAGGCGCTCCTGCCTGTGATGCAGCGCCAAGGGTAACCGCAGCCATGGTCTCCGAGCTGATAGTCAATGCTGCTGCAAACGCCGTCGAACTGTTCGTGCAGATGGTTGTTGTCTTTCAAACGTCCCAATCTGTTGACTCAGGGATCGAGACGTGGCTGCACGATCCGTTAGAGCCATGCGGATAAGATGCCTGTCATCTCGACTGCTAGTGATACGAGGCCGATGGGATCCAGCACGGGGTTCCGCATTACCCTCCTGAACCAACCGAATCCGTATTCTGCTAACAGTCATTGGATCTAGACCAACGCGAGCAGCAGCGTCGCGGTACGATAAACCACAATCGCGATAGGCTACAATCCGACCTTTATCAAAGTCGGAAACGTGATGGTACGCATATCCCCTCCTTACACGAGGCATCACAACAACGTTTCATCAGGCAACGCCGGTGAACTGCCGTTTGTGTATGAGGAATCGGTTGGAAACTTTCCTCATGTCAGCACGTTGTAGGTGTCGCCACCGGCGCCAACTTTGTGTGAATGCTCTGAAAAGCTGATCATTTACATATGGCAGCATCTTCTTCCTGTCGGTAAAATTTCGCGTCTGTAGCACGTCATCTTCGTGGTGTAGAAATTTTAATGGCCAGTAGTGTATATAATGGAATGCTGACACTGAAAATTTGTGTCTGAGCGGGAGTCGAATCCGGATTTCCCGTCTGTTGCGAGCGGTCGCCTATACCACTTTTTTTTTAATCTCATTTTGTTCGTTATTGGTCGTTTTATTTACTCGGAGCGGACGTCCCATGACGCTTGTTCAAGTTAATAATTGTTGATCCAGTTACTCAGTTTCTATTAATACACAGGGCGGCTATCCCTCTGACCCAACACGCTGAGCTACCGTGCCGGCGCCACTTGGGCTATCCGAGCCTGCTTGACGGCCAGACTCGAACTTCCATATACCGTTGTTCATATGTCTACAACCTGCACTCGTAGATTCATTATGTGTATTTCCGTACAGGGTAGACATTTTAATTGAAACTGCTTGCCCGGTATCTGCGGATAAATACGAGTTTGTGGTACATGCCACCGCGGCCGCTCGCGACAAGCGCGTAATCCTGGTTCGAGCCCCAGTCCGGGACAAATTTTCACCATCGTCATTCCGTTGTACAGCTGAAGGTCGTCCATATTTGCAACTGCGAGTACATTTCATAACAGCTGTAGTCGACATAGTACTTGTCCCTTCGTACATGCATGCACTGCAATATCAGAGAAAAATTGTTGCTTAAAGTCGTTACACAAAAGTAAATCTGCGTCGAGGAATTTTAAGTAAAAGTTAGGTACGTTTATTTTAACTGAATATGTTTTAAATTCATTTTACAAAACATAATTTTCTGCACTAAATATGAATTAAGATGTCACAGACAATGTACATATTCCATAAAAAATGCCATCCTCGTTCATTACGATTTATTTTTGCGTTCCCAGTTACCGGCATCAACATCCACATCGTCTCCTGCGCAGTATGTGTCGTGTGCATCTTCTACACGTGCGTGGTAAGTTGCTCTGCTTGTTGTTTATTCATGAATTTAATTCCTCTATCCGCTGTGCCGACTGTTATCATGATCCTGAAATTCCTCAGACAGTTCGCGGATCACGGATAGACAAACACTCAACTAGATTGTAACTTTTACGGGGAATTGAGGCTTCCTAGTAGTATGCCGTCACTATTTACAGGTCAAAAGCTCCTGCTTGTCTCTGTGATTTGTTTTATTTACCAGCACACAACACGGTCATTCTGCAAATACCGATAGAGCAGCGCAGTGGCCAATGGACTGGATTCATATTCTGCAACAGCATGCTTCGAACCCACAGCTGGCCTTTCTAATTCAGGTTTGCTGTATCACCTAAGTCATTTGCTGGGATGGTTCCTTCAACAATCCTATGGCTAGTTTCCTTGCCATGCATAAGTAACTCACCCAGATACAAATAATGTCTCTGATTTCCTCATGCAAGGCTCAGAGGTCATCTTCTCAGACCTTCGCGCCTCGGAAAAAATCTATTATGATAACCAAAATTGAATCCGGGACTGTCATAGCCAAAAAATGGCTCTAAGCACTACGGGACTTACGATGTCATCACTCCCGTAGACTTAGAACTACTTAAACCTAACTAACCTAAGGACATCACACAAATCCATGCCCGAGGCAGGATTCGAACCTGTGATCGCAGCAGCCGCGTGGTTCCGGACTGCCGGCCGCGGTGGTCTAGCGGTTCTAGGCGCGCAGTCCGGAACCGCGCGACTGCTACGGTCGCAGGTTCGAATCCTGCCTCGGGCATGGATGTGTGTGATGTCCTTAGGTTAGTTAGGTTTAAGTAGTTCTAAGTTCTAGGGGACTGATGACCGCAGATGTTAAGTCCCATAGTGCTCAGAGCCATTTTTTGGTTCCGGACTGAAGCGCCTAGAACCGCTCGGTCACAAACGGCCCGCCTGTCATAGTCAGCAGCCATCTACTCTAACCACTAGTCCACATAGAAGTTCTCCAACTGAGCCAGTGTTACGTCCGTAACAACACCCTTGTCGATAGGAAACTAAATTCAAAATGTCCAAACGTGTGTGAAATCTTATGTGACTTGACTGCTAAGGTCATCAGTCCCTAAGCTTACACACTACTTAACCTAAATTATCTTAAGGACAAACACACACACACCCATGCCCGAGGGAGGACTCGAACCTCCGCCGGGACCAGCCGCACAGTCCATGACTGCAGCGCCTGAGACCGACTAAATTCCAATCATTCCTCCTTTTGAAGAAAGTGTTCAATAGCTTCTGTTGTAGAACTTCACTAAGACACTAACATCTGATTGGACTGGACTTTGGAATTTTGGAAAGCAAGCCGGCCAGAGTGGCCGTGCGGTTCTAGGCGCTACAGTCTGGAGCCGAACGACCGCTACGGTCGCAGTTTCGAATCCTGCCTCGGGCATGGATGTGTGTGATGTCCTTAGGTTAGATAGGTTTAATTAGTTCTAAGTTCTAGGCGACTGATGACCTCAGAAGTTAAGTCGCATAGTGCCCAGAGCCATTTGAACCATTTTTGGAAAGAAAGATCATCTACAGTGAAGAGACAAAGAAACTGGTACGCCTGCCTAATATCGTATAGGGCCCCCGCGAGCACGCAGAAGTGCCGCAGCATGACGTGGCCTGGACTCGACTAATGTCTGAAGTAGTGCTGGAGGGAACTGACATCATGAACCCTGCAGGGCTGTCCATAAATCCGTAAGAGTACGAGGGGGTGGAGATCTCTTCTGAACAGCACGTTGCACGGTGTCCCAGATACGCTCAATAATGTTGATGACTGGGGAGTTTTGTGACCAGCGGAAGTGTTTAAATTCAGAAGAGTGTTCTTGGAGCCGCTCTGTAGAACCTCTGGACGTGTGGGGTGTCGCTTTCCTTACTGCTGCAATTGCCCAGGTTGTAACACTCCCTTTGATCTGCTGACTTATCCCGCTCGATCGGGATCTGATAGCAGCCCAAATAGATAATAATTAATGTGACCGTGTACCTAATGGGGCTGGCAATCGGATTGGACTGCTATGGAGATGTTACATTCCATTTTGTCCTTCTCAAATGCTATAATAAAGAAATGTCTGGTGCCAAGAAGAACGACAACACAGCTTCATTAATCAATGACCTATATTCATCACAAAAACACAAAGTAAGGAGACAGCCACTGCCTTCGTCGTACAGAATTAATAACGGCTAATCTCAGCACAGGCCCTTTAGTTATTCATTATCGTCACACGCAATTTCAATCATTGTAATCCAACACTACAATCCAACACTTCAATCCAAATGATGCCGGCGCGGTAGACCTGTAATTACAAATATCGGCACAAAAATATCACTGAATCACACTAGTAATTATACTTTTCACTTTCCCGTATATTTCTAACACAAAGGGGTTAAACCACGGCGATGGCCACTCCCTTTGGCGGTACGGTCTTGCATTCCAACAACAGACCTCCACCCGGCTCGGCCCACAGCGCGTACCACACTCTACTCTCTCAACACTCGCTCTCGCTACCCGACGCACACTATCGATTGTTTGTCCTGTCGACCTGTGCTGTCGCAAAACTTATAGTAAGGGCCTACGGACCCCTTACAAGGTCCGTCGGAATGCACAATAGTCATGAATGGATGCAGGTGATCAGGCAGGATGCTTACGTAAGTATCACCTGTCGGAGTCGTATCTAGACGTATCAGGGGTCTCATATATCTCTAACTGCACACGCCCCACACCATTACAGAACCTCCACCAGCTTGAACAGTCCCCTGCTGACATATAGCGTCCATTTACTCATGAGGTTGTCTCCATACCCATACACGTCCATCCGCTCGATACAATTTGAAACTAGACTCGCCCGACGAGCGAACATGTTTCCAATAATCAACAGTCCAATGTCGGTGTTGACGGGCCCAGGCGAGGCGTAAAGCTTTATGTCGTGCAGTCACCAAGGGTACACGAGTGGGCCTTCGGCTCCGAAAGCCTATATCGATGATATTTCGTTGAATGGTTCGCAGGCTGACACTTGTTGATGGCCCAGTATTGAAATCTGCAGCAATTTGCGGAACGGTTGCACTTCTGTAAAGGTTGAACGATTCTCTTCAGTCGTCGTCGTCCCGTTCTTGCAGTATCTTTTTCCAGCCGCAGCGTTGTCAGAGATTTGATGTTTTATCGGATTCCTGATATTCATGGTACACTAGTGAAATGGTCGTACCGGAAAATCCTCACTTCATCGCTGCGTTCAGACTCAGTTAAATCCTGATAACCTGCCATTGTAGCAACAGTAACCGATCTAACGACTGTGCCAAACATTTGTTGTCTTATATAGGCGTTGCCGATCGCAGTACCGTATTCTTCCTGTTTATATACCTCTGTATTTTAATACGCATGCCTATGCCACTTTCTTTGGCGCTTCGGTGTATAATTTGTACATAAACCCGATTGCAGCTATGAGAGTCGAAAAACATGAAACGTAAGCAATAACTGGGAGTGATACAGGGTTGTAGCCTTAACGTGAAGACCAATACAGATTATATTAAAGGTTTTCGTGGTATAAATTCCGTTTGCCCTTTCTCTTTGCGTCACAATACTGGCTGCGACGATGTTATTCTGCAGTTGTTTGATGCACAGTCTGGTACCGAGTCTTGCGCTATTACACAGTTTCGGCCAATTCAGATTCCGCAGTAAAATGACCGGAAAACCAACCATCAATTTGAGGCAACGCAACGGCATTCCTGGAACATTAAAAATGGTTCAAATGGATCTGAGCACTATGAGACTTAACATCTGAGGTCATCAGTCCCCTAGAACTCAGAACTACTTAAACCTAACTAACCTAAGGACATCACACACATCCATGCCTGAGGCAGGATTCGAACCTGCGACCGTAGCGGTGTCGCGGTTCCAGACTGACGCGCCTAGAACCCCTTGGCCACACCGGCCGGCCTGGAACATTAAACGAATTTAAAAATTTAGTAGGAAAATTTACAGTTTCATTTTCAATAGTCATGGTATCGACCGACGTGTAAATTTTCTCTGTTCCCGGTCTTGTTGATGTCGTCGAGGATTTCGTGTTTCATCACTAGAATAACTCGGTCGCTTAACCATTCTGAATTGGTATAGTTTTCGACAATATCCTGGCATATTTCGTTCATGAGTTGTTCAGATCTTTCAACAATATTACACAATTTGTCAGTATGATTTGGCAGAATTTTCGTGTATTGGATAGGTACATTCACCTATTAGTAAAAGGTTTTCGCCAAGTTCTCGCGCTCTTTCGTCTCCCGAGATTTCAGTTCTCACATTTTTAGTTAACTTGATTATTTTTAGGTGCTCGCAAATGAACGACTTTCTTTAAGCAGGCTTTCATTTCATCCGCTGGCGTATATTTCGCAATGACAGGCAGCGTTTGACGAAAACCGCCTGACAATGTTAGTAATACACTTCCAGTTAAATTCGCGTTATCCCGTAAGTCCTGGAGGGTTCTGTCCGGTGGGTCCTAGGACTTTCTGTGAGCCACTGTGCTTTCGTCCCATATGATGGCCTTGCACGTGACGATGATTTAGTTATGTCACATATCGAAAGTTCTTGTTCAGCTACACTTAAAGGCTATTTTAACGCAGAATGTGCTGTCCTTACGCTATCCACAAGAGCAATCACTACTCATAAAAACGATCTTCGCCACCTACACTCACCCACTCGCACCCACCGCGACCACACTCACCCACTCCCACCCACCGCGACCACACCGCAAGTGGGTGGTAGTGGTTGGTCATTGAGATAAGTGTGTCTTTACGTACACACACTTGCTTTTTATGCAGCGTAATTCAGCCGCCCCTACCTATGGGTTATATTCAACTCACAACGCCTTTAAAAACCACGTGCGAGAGTTTCATACTATCTTGGTCACTTCACGCAAACTATTAGTCCTACAGAAAAAATGAACAGGACGTTTTTTGTAGGAAATTTAATATACTTACATTTTGTGTCGGGATGTGTCTTCGCTAGAGACGGTAGTTTTCGAATATTTGAAGAAAGACATACAAAACAGACCTTCCGACACGGTTTCTTGAATTACTCGAAAACTGCGGCCTCCAGAAAAAAAGTATCCCAGTATAAAATGTAATAAATTACATTTCCTACAAAAAAGTCCTGTTCACCTTTTTGTGCGTGGTGAGAGAGAGAGAATACGAAAATCTCATACTTGGTTTTTGAAGATGTTGTGCGTTGCATAAAACTCATGGATGAAGGCAGCTGGTTGAGCCTGTATATTACCCAGTGTCTCTCCTAAGAGACTTCACGTGCATTTTCTCTGGTGTTTCGGCAGATATTTGAGATTTCGTTTTTGCAATGTGTAGCTGGATTCAACGCAAGCAAACAGTGCTCCTCATGTCTTCCATGCGATGTGCAGTGTCGACAGCAGGCGTCAGTTATTCTCACATTACAAGTATAACAACTTTTAAAGCGGAATTGTCCGTGACCATTCGATTGAGCGATCCCAAGTTAGTCTAGATCGATACCTTTTATATCGATTTGTATTAACAGGGAGAGTAAAATGCAAAGGATAACCAGTAGTCCAGCAGCGAATGACCACTGCTGCTGCTTGGCAGCAACAGTCAATGCGGGTCAGGGACGCCGGTCACTGCAGGAGGGCTGGTTATTCTTCGTGTTTTGATGTCTCTGTTAATACAAATCGATAGATCGATTATCGCACTAGACTAATTCAGCACAGCTCTGTCACATGGGCCCGTAAGATTCCGCTTCAATTATTTTTTTTTTTTTTACGGATAAAAAGATATTCCCTGTGACACTGTTTGGGTTGACTCCACCTGCACACTGCAAAAACGAAATTGCAGATACCTGCCGAAATACTGGAGAAATTGCCTGACGCCTCTAGGAGAGACACATTATATAGAGTGTGGTCAGAAACATCTGAAAAGCTTGCAGAGGCGTTGCGGGAGAGGTTGCGATGAGAAATAATTGTTAAGGAAAATATTCTATACATTGCGCTGTTACGCCCTTGCGCGTGCAAATTCAAGCCCTTTCACGCACTAAAATGAATTAATGTACAGACATCTGAGGATGCTTGAGTTACCAACTGTTGAAATGCTCGTTCCCACTTAAAATCTACCTTTTTCGGAAGTGATAAATTTAAGTTACGTGAGCAAAAGCTACGTTTGTTCAGTATGAGATAATAAGACTGTTGTTGTATTGTTGTGGTCTTCACTCCTGAGACTGGTTTGATGCAGCTCTCCATGCTACGCTATCCTGTGCAAGCTTTTTCATATCCCAGTACCTACTGCAACCTACATCCTTCTGAATCTGCTTAGTGTATTCATCTCTTGGTCTCCCTCCACGATTTTTACCCTCCACGCTGCCCTCCAATGCTAAATTTGTGATCCCTTGATGCTTCAGAATGTGTCCTACCAACCGATCCCTTCTTCTAGTCAAGTTGTGCCACAAACTTCTCTTCTCCCCAATCCTATTCAATACTTCCTCATTAGTTATGTGATCTACCCATCTAATCTTCAGCAGTCTTCTGTAGCACCACAATTCGAAAGCTTCTATTCTCTTCTTGTCCAAACTATTTATCGTCCATGTTTCACTTCCATACATGGCTACACTCCATACAAATACTTTCAGAAATGACTTCCTAACACTTAAATCTGTACTCGATGTTAACAAATTTCTCTTCTTCAGAAACGCTTTCCTTGCCATTGCCAGTCTACATTTGATATCCTCTCTACTTCGACCATCATCAGTTATTTTGCTCCCCAAATAGCAAACTCCTTTACTACTTTAAGAGACTCATTTCCTAATCTAATTCCCTCAGCATCACCCGACTTAATTAGACTACATTCCATTATCCTTGTTTTGCTTTTGTTGATGTTCATCTTATATCCTCCTTTCAAGACACTGACCATTCCATTCAACTGCTCTTCCAAGTCCTTTGCTGTCTCTGACAGATTTACAATGTCATCGGTGAACCTCAAAGTTTTTATTTCTTCTCCATGAATTTTAATACCTACTCCGAATTTTTCTTTTGTTTCCTTTACTGCTTGCTCAACATACAGATTGAACAACATCGGGGAGAGGCTACAACCCTGTCTTACTCCCTTCCCAACCACTGCTTCTCTTTCATGTCCCTCGACTCTTATAACTGCCATCTGGTTTCTGTACAAATTGTAAATAGCCTTTCGCTCCCTGTATTTTACCCCTGCCACCTTTAGAATTTGAAAGAGAGTATTCCAGTCAACATTGTCAAAAGCTTTCTCTAAGTCTACAAATGCTAGAAACGTAGGTTTGCCTTTCCTTAATCTTTCTTCTATGATAAATCGTAAGGTCAGTACTGCCTCACGTGTTCCTGTATTTCTACGGAATCCAAACTGATCTTCCCCAAGGTCGGCTTCTACTAGTTTTTCCATTCGTCTGTAAAGAATTCGTGTTAGTATTTTGCAGCTGTGACTTATTAAACTGATAGTTCGGTAATTTTCACATCTGTCAACACCTGCTTTCTTTGGGATTGGAATTATTATATTCTTCTTGAAGTCTGAGGGTATTTCGCCTGTTTCATACATCTCGCTCACCATATGGTAGAGTTTTGTCAGGACTGGCTTTCCCAAGGCTGTCAGTAGTTCCAATGGAATGTTGTCTACTCCGGGGGCCTTGTTTCGACTCAGGTCTTTCAGTGCTCTGTCAAACTCTTCACGCAGTATCATATCTCCCATTTCATCTTCATCTACATCCTCTTCCATTTCCATAATATTGTCCTCTATATACTCCTTCCACCTTTCTGCTTTCCCTTCTTTGCTTATAACTGGATTTCCATCTGAGCTCTTGATATTCATACAAGTCGGTCTCTTATCTCCAAAGGTCTCTTTAATTTTCCTGTAGGCAGTATCTATCTTACCCCTAGTGAGATAGGCCTCTACATCCTTACATTTGTCCTCTAGCCATCCCTGCTTAGCCATTTTGCACTTCCTGTCGATCTCATTTTTGAGACGTTTGTATTCCTTTTTGCCTGCTTCATTTACTGCATTTTTATATTTTCTCCTTTCATCAATTAAATTCAATATTTCTTCTGTTACCCAAGGATTTCTAGCAGCCCTCGTCTTTTTACCTACTTAACCCTCTGCTGCCTTCACTACTTCATCCCTCAAAGCTACCCATTCTTCTTCTACTGTATTTCTTTCCTCCATTCCTGTCAATTGTTCCCTTATGCTCTCCCTGAAACTCTGTACAACCTCTGGTTCTTTCAGTTTATCCAGGTAGCATCTCCTTAAATTCCCACCTTTTTGCAGTTTCTTCAGTTTTGATCTACAGGTCATAACCAATAGATTGTGGTCAGAGTCCACATCTGCCCCTGGAAATGTCTTACAATTTAAAACCTGGTTCCTAAATCTCTGTCGTACCATTATATGATCTATATGATACCTTTTATTATCTCCAGGGTTCTTCCATGTATACAACCTCTAAGACTAACAAAAAAATTTGGAGGCACTTCAGTCTGGCAGGCTGCTTGAATTTGTACGCGCAACAATCTGATTGGCTGACTACAATGCTAAATAACTCGGAAACGGCGCAAAGTATCGAATTTTTTCCATGGCAATAATTTCTTAGCACAACCTCCCCTGTAACACCGTTACAAGCTTTTCATACTGTTTCTGACTACCCTGTATATTCATTAAATCAGATGTTTCTGTAGAAATAATATTAGTAAGTGTGAGACGCAAACTACTAGATGAATTCTGCTGTTTAGGGAGCAAAATGACTGACGATTTCGGGGAGATGCCGCGAGTAATGAGGCAAATGAGGAGGGAAAATTTGGAAATTTGTGGTAAGGTCTTATGGGACCAAACTGCTGAGGTCATCGGTCCTTAAGCCTGCACACTACTTAATCTAACTTAAACTAAGGACAACACATACACCCATGCCCGAGGGAGGACTCGAACCTCCGACAGGGGGAGCCGCACGGACCGTGACAAGGCGCCCAAGACAGCGCGACTATCCCGCGCGTCTAATGAGGAGGGACACTACATCAGTTGTGTGTGGTATAAGTTGGTAATTTTGTCTGACGGGAGGCATGCTACGATAGTTCAGGTGGTTGTGGTATCCACTGTGGCTGGATGGCGTATTGGTCAGTGCATCTACCTAGCAGGTTCGAATTCCGGTCCAACACAAATTTTCAAATTGCCCCATTCATATTAATCAATGTCCAATGGCAGTCAATGTCTATAATTCCTTTTTGTTTTGATTCATAGTGGCTGCAGGATCAAAATGGTGTCCGCTCTTTTAGACATGTTTGTAAGAACAGACCCCACATATTTATGATTTTGGAAGTGATAAGTCACATCCTAAAGCATTTAAGGGTTGTTAATTTGGTAGCCGAGTTACAGGAAAGTACTGAGGTGAGGGGATGAAACTGTAGAAGGAAGAAAGAATGATCGGCTTTAACGTCCCATCGACATCGAGGTTATTGCAGACGGAGTACAAGCCCGGATTGTGTCAAGAATGGAACCATCCCGGCATTTGGCTGGAGCTATTCAGGGAAGCCACAGAAAACCCAAATCTAAATGGCCGGGAGAGAGTTTCAACCGTGGTCCTCCTGAATGCGAGTCAAGTGTGCTAACCGGAGGAAACTGTAGAGGGAGACCAAGTCTTGACTACAGTAACCAGGACCGAGTAGGTGTATCTCGTACAAGATGTGCAGGGATCAGAAAACCTGTATAAGATAGATTAGTGTGGTGATCTGTGACAAACCCGTCTCACGACAATAACGTAAGTAACAACACGAAGAATGGATCTCGTCTGCAGACACAAATCGTGTGGAGAGCCTGACAACAACGAGGTCCCTGGAGACAGAATTAGCTGAGTTGGAAAAGACGGTGGGGGAAATCGACTAATGACATTTCATAGAACCATAAGACGGAAAATATCGATGTAATCCTTAGACGGTGATTCACGTCGAACTATGGTTTCCTTACGCCCTAGTTCAGACAATTTCTCCCTCTTCAGTCTACAGTCTACTTTAGGACGTGTAAATGTTGCGTAAATTCTAACATCTTATCTACCCTCCCTGACAAAAGAAAGTGAAGCACCTCTAGGGGGGCCGGCCGGAGTGGCCTTGCGGTTCTAGGCGCTTCAGTCCGGAACCGCGCGACCACTACGGTCGCAGGTTCGAATCCTGCCTCGGGCTTGAATGTGGGTGGTGTCCTTAGGTTAGTTAGGTTTAAGTAGTTCTAAGTTCTAGGGGACTGATGGCCTCAGATGTTAAGTCCCATAGTGCTCAGAGCCATTTGAATCTATAGGGGGAGGAGAAAAAAGAAACGACAATTCACAGGTGGAGAGGTATGTGATGTTATTTCAATTCTTATAAAATCAAGTCAAATATACGGGATGATCAGAAAGTCTCTCCGCAGTGTCGTATCATTGTTAGCCGCGCGTGCCGTATGATTGTTCGCCTGCCTGGCTTACTTCCCTTCAAGTGGACTCTCCCAACAATCCACTGTTTCGTTTATCTCAGCCAGTGTCAGTTGTATCGTTGGTGTGTGTCATTTCGTGTTGACGTGAACATGTAAGTTTAGTTTATTTCTTCGTTTGTTTCGTTTTTGTCACTGTTAAAATGCTAACCATTGAATAACGTGTGTTTTTAGTCGAACAAGTGTTCAAAGCTGACGGTAAATACACAATTTCAGGTCTCAAACATTTAATTCAATTATCCCCGAAACAACACTCCCACATCGCGATACTGTGCGAGATTTGACTAACAAATTTCGAAGCTGGGTTCAGTGACAGATGCACCGAGAAGTGGTCGTCCTAGCGTTTTGTCTGAGGATAAACTGCTCGATATTTCCGATAAAATATCCATGAGTCCGAACACGTCAGTAAGAAAGCTTGCTCAGGAAACCGATGTTATTGTCGGAACTGTTCACACAGCTCTAAGGAAAAAATTAGAACTTTCCCCATACAGAGTGACAGTCGTGCAAGAACTGAAAAATACTGATCATGGCAAGAGACTGCATTATCGTCAATGGTTCAAAAATTTCGTTCAACAAAATGGAAGGGATATTCTTCATGAAACGTTTTTCACTGATGAGGTGTGTTTTCATTTATCCGGACACATGAACTCGCGAAATTCTCGTATGTGGAGTACTACAAATCCATCGTGTATTCACGAGGAACCACTTCATTCTGTGAAAATAGAAGTTTGGTTTGCAATTTCTAGACGTCGGGTAGTGGGTCCCATATTTTTCAACGAAACAATAAAGGTACATCGATACTGAAGTGATATTCTGTACCCATTCATAGGAGAACTTGTGTTACGTGAAATACTGAACGGTTATTTTCAACAAGATGGTGCAACCGCGCATACAGCTCGCGTTTCAATGTCACTGCTTGCTGATGTTTTTGGCGATCGCATATTTTCACAGGGACTTTGGCCTCCAACATCGCCTGACCTAACACCACCTGACTTTTTCTTCTGGGGTGCAGAGAAAGCAACTGTCTATAAAAACCGTCCAAAATCAATCGATGAACTGAAAAACTACAATATCCACTTTCGCTGCTTCCGTTACAGAAGAAATGTTACAGCTTGTGTTTGGAAACGTGATTAGACGAATTGTATATTCAACAACAGGGGGGGACAGTTTCAACATTTAATGTGAAAATTTGTAAGTAAAAAGGAATATTCAATAAATTATTAACTTGTATTTCACTGAGTTTCATTTCGGTATATTCACTGCGGCATACGGCACGCTACAGTCTGGAACCGCGTGACTGCTACAGTCACAGGTTCGAATCCTGTCTCGGGCATGGATGTGTGTGATGTCCCTAGGTTAGTTAGGTTTAAGTAGTTCTAAGTTCTAGGGGACTGATGATTTCAGAAGTTAAGTCCATTGTGCTCAGAGCCATTTGAACCATCCATCCATACGGCACGCGGAGAGACTTTTTGAACACCCCGTAGAAAGAACTTGCCAGCATGAGCCCATTTGCCAGTATGACGTTGCACATCCTCTGGGCTGGACCCATGAATGATTCGGCCATTGTATTCTCACCTGGCGCAAACTGGCCCACAACTGTTGTTACAAGTCGTTGATATCCTGGATACTGGCGCTGGAACGGAGTAGTCATCCTGTCTGGTCCCACACATGTATCTGGAATATATCTGTGGTTCTTGCTGACCAAGAGGGTACCTTAACGTTAGGAATTAGACGAGAATCATCAGTAGACGAGCATTTGGTTTGTTTATAAATAAATAAATCTTCTGCTACCAGTCACGATTTTTCTTTATTTTACTATTCGCACGACGCGTTTCGAGAAATAATTCCCATTTTCAAGTGCGTTTTTATGATGTGTGTTAAGCCATTTATTTTGATGTTGTCAGTGAGTGTGAGTCTGCTTCATTTTGTTGACTTTTACTGTAATACATAAGAAACGCGATTTTTAGTTGGGTATCAATTCTTTCTGTGAGGTTAGTGGCTAAAGTTTGAGAACAATTTGTACTTACAGTTTTCTAATGGTCCATTTGTGTAGAGTCTCACACACACTTAACATCACACACAACTTGTACGCTTTACACATCGAAAATATCTTATATAAACAAAACAGTTACAGAGATCTTCTTACAGGTAGTTCACAGAGATAACATTATAGGTCTTCCACAGATTATGATATGCTTTTGTACAGAGGTTATTTATCTTAACAGTTTGATTTTACAATTGTGCTTATTTATATGTTTTACTATTTTTATTTAAGTATATTATCGAAACATCTGAAGAAATTCACTGATTCACTTTCAAGTTTTTCATTTAATATTTTATCTTCATATTTTCTGTAATGTGAATGTATCTCCAGTTCTTCAAGCTTCCATGGTTGACACAATCTTAGACAAAGTGAAGAGAAACCCAGGTACAAACTGCACCACAGAAGAAAAAGAGAAAAACAAATATATATCTAGCATTCCATACATAGGCAATGTATCACAGAAGATTGCAAATATTTTCAAAAATCACAGAGTAAATATTGGGTTTTCTACATCCAATAAACTACACCAAAAACTAATACATAATATAAGGTGTAATCATGATCCATATTCAGACTCTGGAATACACAAAGTAACATGCCAGGAATGCTCCAAGTTCTACGTAGGACAAACAGGCCGAAATATTAACACCAGGTACACAGAGCACATTAGAGCATACACACGCAACAAACACATTACATCAGCAATAGCAACACACATACATAATACAGCACACCCATTTGGAAAAATAGAGCAAAATGTCAAAGTGCTCCACCGACTAAATAAAGGACATAAAATGGATTTGCTTGAAGAACTGGAGATGTATTCACATTACAGAAAATATGAAGATAAAATATTAAATGAAAAACTTGAAAGTGAATCAGTGAATTTCTTCAGATGTTTCGATAATATACTTAAATAAAAATAGTAAAACATATAAATAAGCACAATTGTAAAATCAAACTGTTAAGCTAAATAACCTCTGTACAAAAGCATATCATAATCTGTGGAAGACCTATAATGTTATCTCTGTGAACTACCTGTAAGAAGATCTCTGTAACTGTTTTGTTTATATAAGATATTTTCGATGTGTAAAGCGTACAAGTTGTGTGTGATGTTAAGTGTGTATGAGACTCTACACAAATGGACCATTAGAAAACTATAAGTACAAATTGTTCTCAAACTTTAGCCACTAACCTCACAGAAAGAATTGATACCCAACTAAAAATCGCGTTTCTTATGTATTACAGTAAAAGTCAACAAAATGAAGCAGACTCACACACACTGACAACATCAAAAGAAATGGCTTAACACACATCAAAAAAACGCACTTGAAAATGGGAATTATATCTCGAAACGCGTCGTGCGAATAGTAAAATAAAGAAAATCGTGACTGGTAGCAGAAGATTTATTTATTTATAAACAAACCTATTGTATCTACAGTCGCAGGCTTTCAGAAACCATTTATAATGGATCAAATCAAAAAATTAGACGAGCAGTGTTCTGTTGAAAATTGGCACCAAAATACAGTCACATGAGAGGTAACACACGAGGATGCAGTACATCTGTGACTTACCGTTGTGCCATCAGAGTTCTCTCTTCCAGTACGAGCTGTGACATAAGTCGTACACGATGGCACACCACAGCATGACGCGGGGAGCAACACATCCAAGAATGGGTGGGACGTATCGCTAGGTAGCCGTCATACTCCCCAACGATGGTCACCTAGTGTGACGCGGAACCGCGATTCGTCACTGAACGCAGTACGACGCCATTCATCAGCAGTCCCTGTGTCCCAGTCATGGTACCACTGCAAACATAGCCGTTTGTTTTGGGGTGTTAACGGCAGCCGATACATGGCAAGTTAGTTCCTTGGTCTGGCTGTTGCTAGTCCCCGACCAACAGTGCGGGATGACGCTGGATGTGGCAAGGACGGTGTTAACTGCTGTCGGATGGCAGGCTCACATGTGAAGCGGTTAGGATGTGCTTGGTACACAAACTTGCGGTGATCGGGCGTAGTCAAGCAGAAACTTGCCTGGCCTGTTCCCGTCCAGTCCAACGTCGGATCACTGTCATACGAATACTCCACAAACTTTGAAAATGCACGATTCGACCAGTTGGCGAAATGGAGACCCACAATGAGGTCCTTTTCACACTATGTCAGTGTTTCACGAGTACCCGGCATCTTCGTGTTTGTTGTGCAGCACGAAATAACACTCGTCGGCACTGTAATGGGTTCTTAGATTTACTTCCGGAGAAGGCCAAGTTGATACTACAACATACACAAAATATTAGATCTCTTTATTATAATTCGACAGGATACAAAAAGCGAAACTAATCTCCAACTGATAACACAAAAGGAATGGGAACAGTATTTCCAAAAATTATTAAATGAGGACAGAGAAGAATACCTAGAAGAAGGAACAGGGGAAGATAAAGGACATGAAGATGATGAGATCCAGATTTTAGAAAGTGAAGTACTTCAGGCGTTGAGAACAGGAAAGAATGGTAAATCACCGGGACCAGGCAATACCAATCTGGAGTGTCTGAAATATGGTGGTGACAAAATTGTGAAACTGATAACACAGCTCTTCAACAAAATGATACATGGAGATTCAATACCCAACGAGATGAAGCTAGGTTACATTAATACAATATTTAAGAAAGAGGATCGCAAAATTTGTTCAAACTATCGAGGAATTTGTGTTACAAACACATTAATGAGAATTTTTGCGAAAGTAATTAAAAACAAACTGGAAAAAAATTTTAGAACCCAAGAAGAACAATGTGGATTCACGGCTGGGAGATCATGTGTAGACCATATTTTCACATTACGACAGATTTTGGAGAAACATAGGGAAAAATCAAAAAATATAGGATTAATTTTCATAGATCTAGATGAAGCATATGATACTGTTCCAAGAAAATTACTTTGAAGAGCACTACATATGGCAAACATAAACCCTCCCTTGATTAAAATAATACAACAGATGTATAAAGATAACATTTGCCAAGTGAAAGTTGGTAATAAACTTTCACAGAAATTTAGAACAAGCAAAGGCCTTTTACAAGGCTGTCCCATGTCACCATCATTATTTAAAATCTATATAGATATTAGCCTTAGAACATGGTCTCGTAAATGTAATAGTATGGGATTAGAAATAAGAGATAGAGTTTACCTACATCATTTATTATTTGCTGGTGATCAAGTAGTCGCAGCACAAGATGGGGAGGATGCTAACTATATGTGGAATCAACTAGCAGTAGCATACAAAACTTGGGGTTTGAAGATTAATTACCAAAAAACAGAATACTTGACTAATGATTCAGATGAGCTATACATTGAAGGAAAGAAAATCAAAAAGATAGACACTTTCTGTTATTTAGGATCCATTTTAGAAATCGAGGGAAAATCAGAGTCAGAAATCAATAAAAGAATTAGTAGCGGACGGAGGGTCATTGGGATGCTTAACTCAGTCTTATGGAGCAGGAATGTAATGAGCAGAACTAAAAAATTAATATACAAATCCATATTAGAGAGTGTGGTTCTGTATGGAACGGAGACCTGGACAATTAACATGAAGCACATTAAAAAATTACAAGCTCTAGAGATGGACTTCTGGAGAAGATCGGCAAGAATCTCCAGGAAAGAAAAGATAAGGAACACCGAAGTAATTAGGAGAATGGAAATAAAAGAAATAATATATGACGTAATGGATAGGAAGAAATTACAGTGGTACGGGCATGTACGACGAATGGAGAAAACCAGAATACCAAAATTGATACTGGAGTGGGAACCGGAGGGGAGAAGAAGAACAGGACGATCTATGACCACCTGGCTCCAAACTGTACAGCACACAATGAGGAGAATGGGCGCAGAGGAAGAGGACACTCAAGATCGAAACGCCTGGAGAAATATTTTGAGATTATAGTTTAAGAACGTTTATTGTTTGTATTGTAATTTCCAAGTATATTATTATGTTGGAGATAAGCCTCTGTAATGAGGAAAAGCTCAAAATAAATAAATATTATAATTTGAACAAGATGAAAGAAATTCTTAACTTTGTAATAATCCATGGCCACAGACATGTCATGTGCATTTACTATGGTCACTGAACACTGACGTGTCACAGTCAATAAAATTCTTCTGGGTTTGAGGCCGCATTACCATCTGTAAAATTCCGACGTTTCGGCGACTGTTGCAAGGTGCCTTCCACAGGGTGTATTGCTAACTGCTGAATGAGCACTAGTTTGGATACTTATATACTATGGAGGAGTGCTGTCATTTCGCCGGCCGCTGCAAACATTTTTCTGCAAGCATTCGAAGAAACAGCACTCCAGTCCGCACCATTACGCCCAGAATGCTGGTTACGACGTGTTGATGACACCTTTGTTATCTTGGCCACACGGGAACAAGAGCTTCAGAACTTTCACGAACATCTCAACCAGCAGCATAGCAAAATTCACTTTACCATGGAGATAAAGAAAGGGTATTGCCTTTTCTCGACGTGGAAGTTCATCGTAAGCCAGAGGGGGAACGTCGGACACAGAGTTTATAGGAAGCCCACCAACACGGACAGGTACCTGCATGCATCCTCCCACCACCATCCTACGCAAAAGAATTCGGCCCTGAAAACTTCAACTAAGTGAGCCTACAGGATCAGTGACGAACCTGCAAGCTGGACTACAGAACCTCAGGTCCATTTTTGGAGCTAATGGCTACGACATGAGGATGATACACAAAACCATGGCACCGAAGGAGTAGGGCAACAGGGAAATGCAGAACGAAACACAGAACACCGTCATGCTACCATATGTACAAGGGGTTACTGAACGTCTGGGCAAAATTCTCCGTCGGGCAGGCATTAAGCCGATTTTTCGTAGCAACAACAAAATAAAAGACATTCTGGGCTCGACTAAAGATACAATTGACAAGTTTTATGCCGCCGGAGTTTATGAAATCGGGTGCGAATGTGGACTGGTGTATGCAGGTGATACTGGGCGTCCAATAAGCACAAGGTTAACTGAACACGAGAGATATAACTGCTTCAAACAATACAACAAATCAGTGGTGGCAGAACATCAGGAACAGTGCAGGATGAAGATCGAATTTCGAGAAGCCCGCGTACTGTCGAAACAGCCGTTTAGTTTGAGGAGGAAGATTAGAGAGGCTACAGAAATAGCCAAGCGACCCGACAACATGAATAGAGAAGACTGGTACCGACTACCTGCGTCTTTTGGCTGCCAGCTGCGACAGCTTTGCGGAAGGACAGCTCTCGCAGATCAGCAGGGGCGTGATAGGCCACAGCGGTGGAGAGTACACAGAGTGCTGACGTGGCCTAGCCGATACTAGGCAGTTAAAAGTGCGCGTCATTTATGTTGGCGGACGAGTTTAGGTTCGTTCTGCGCATCTGACGTCACAAAACACATTCAGCCAATGAACAGAGAACGACGTTGCAAGATCTCGACTGCAGTGCATAGCATGGACGAATGTCTTCAGTTTTAGAAACGTTCACTCATAAATAAAGTAATAGAACAAAAGCAATGTCTTGATAGCAGACTTTCTTTTATAGAAAGTTTGGAAAAAGCATTCTTTATACCAATTGCTTCATATTCTATTAATTAATTAAACCAAACAAGCAATAAGACTCCTAATTCAGGCAATAGCAAGGAAAGGTGCTTGTATCAATTTCACGAACCGCTTTTTCGCAATAAAGAACAGCGGTAGTTGTTTATTCCTATTGTACTTCGCCGAGGCGTAAGTAATTCATAGTCATACCAACAGTGTTTGTCAATATTTTGCGTGATGTGTTATAGTCCTCATTGCGTTCTGTTGTTGGACGAGTTGCGTTAGCGTAACGGTTAAGGTGTTTGGTTTCTAAGCGAAAGGTTATGAGTTCAAACCTTGTACACTGTCTAATATTTTCATTATTTAAAAACAATATCGAAGTGCCTTACTTCACGAATTATGTTCGTTTGAATGCAATTTTTTTGAAATTTCTAGTGCTTTGTCTCTTCATTAACCCTTTCGCTGCTGCAGACACGTGCTCTCCGCATTCTGCGCTGTGGTCGAATTTGTCATCACTGCACTGCTCGCCTGTGCAGACACATGGTGTTCCCACTGCTTTGACACACTTATCATTCGATTTCACAAAAAGTATTTGGCCCAAAAATTTGATTTTTACACGTCTTCTTGACTGTTACCTTCCCCCCATAAATGACTCAATTTTGTTTCTATGTTCAACGCAGTTATTATGCAGCATTACATGTAGTAATTTTATATGAAATTTAGGTATCTTGTCCACATTTCATTCTCAACATCGTGGCAACTAAAATCGACCATACAGAAAGTATACTCTATGGACTTTTACCTCTGCAAACTCTTCAAAATTTCGTGCCATGGTTTACTATATTTAATGCTGCTTAATAACTGCGTTGAACATCGAAACAAAATTAAGTCATTTATGGGGGGAAGGTATCAGTCAAGAAGACGTAAAAATCTAATTTTTGGGCCAAATAGTTTTTGTGGAATCGAATGATAAGAGTGTCAAAGCAGTCGGAACACGATGTGTCTGCACAGGCGAGCAGTGCAGTGACAAAATCGCGCACAGCGCGGAATGCAGGGAGCACATCTTTGTAGCAGCGAAAGGGTTAATGCGGCCGTGGTGGCTTTACTTCATGAACTGCGCGCTCCCCCCTAAACGTAAGCTTGCGAACTATGCTATACTATGGCGCTGCTTCTATTGGCGCGTGCATCGTGTGCAACTGGCAACGCAGCAATCTCCCGCGTCTGGGCGGGCATGCGCGAGCCGCCAAGACAAAAGAATTGAACTATAGTAAACAACGCTACGCTGTAGTCACCGCTCAGTCTCCTGTTCGCCGATTTCCACCAATGGCGAGCGGTAAAGGAAACTCCAATGCAAAACGCCCATTTCCGTCAATGACAACATGCAATGCAAAGACCAATAAAAGGAATTTCTATACCCTTCCTCCTCACCCTCACATCCAATCACAGCATTCCTCCATAGTATATAAGTATCCAAACTAGTGCTCATTCAGTCGCCTATCGTATCCGTCTCCCCTCCCCCACACGGATCCTGTACGATCGTATTCCGTTCCCCCACCTCCTCCTCTTCCTCGACCGGATACGGATCCTATACACCTCCCGTAAACTCGATATCCCCCTCACCCGCTGGTCGCTCACATCCTCTCCCACCACCGCCCGCTGCCGCGCCTGTATTCCCACGTCCCACCCGGTCTCCATCTCTCCACCCTCCTTACCCTCTCCCAAGGTGGCTTCCGCCAGCTCCCTCTCCCTGATGTTGCCCTCCTCCTCTCCATCTACCCCTCCTATCAACTTTGATCCTTCCCTCCCACTCCGTGTGTCCTTTCCTTAGAGCACCCTCTCTTCCTTCAACCCCTCCTATCAACTTTGATCCTTCCCTCCCACTCCGTGTGTCCTTTCCTTAGAGCACCCTCTCTTCCTTCTCTCTCCTTCCCTCCATCCTCCATTCCTCCCCCGGGCTTCCCCAATCCTCTCCTACCTTCAGTCTTCCCCCCCCCCCCCAAATCCCCTGCCATTGGCACCTCTGCTCTCCTCTCTCCCTCCTCCACCACCTTCCTCCTCTCTTGGCAGGTCCCCGGACTCGCACACACTAAGTGGACATTCGCGCGCCAGAGATCATTGCCATCAGTTTAGTGTCTGTGCCCTTGTAATTGTGACTTAGTGTTTTTCGCCGTCACGCTCCTCGTTCACTTGTTCCATCTCATTCGTCAGTGTTTGTGTGCAGTGCCAGCAGTTTTCCGTGTGTTTTCGTCGAGCGTGAACGGCTTCATGTTTTTTATTTATTGTATCTCCTGTTTTTTAACCACCGATTTGTTACTTTTCTGTCTCCTTTTTCTCTATTATTGTAATTCTTGTGGCTGAAGAGCGGAGTAGATGTATCTGCTGCCAGCCCGCCTTTGTATAAGGTCAATAAATGACAATAAAGAAAAATATGCTCATTTAGCAGATAGCAATACACCCTGAGAAATGCCCCTTACAATAGTCGCCGAAACGTTGGAATTTTACAGATGACAATGTGGCCTCAAACCCAGAAAAATTTTATTGACTGTGACAACGGCCGCAGAAGCCTACGTTTACACTGACATATCACTTGATACTGTACGAGATAGCAGTCTTCTCTCTCAAAGTACAACTGGTTATAAACTTTGCTATTTGGTTCTGTCTGATGCAACTCTCGCACCACTGGCTGTATTGAAACGGTGCTGTCCTCTTCGACAATGATCGAAGAGTGGACCGAGTGGTACTCCGTTCTGACGTAAGCAAGCATGCTGCACGAGGCCCACGAGAAAGACAGGTCGTGGCGCTTACGTCACAGTACGTGACACTACAGGTCTGACGAGTCGCAGCGACCGTCTCCACCAGGAAGCGAGTTGCTATCTGAGACCACTTCGGAGCTGCGGATTTAAATAGACTCACACTCTTGATAACATATGGCAGGTTACGGACTTTATTGGCTGCCTTTCCATTGACATACTGGTTTCCCACCTGGGCCCAGACTTAGCTGAGCTTCCACGATGTATGTCGGACAAGACTATTAGTGTGACGTCACAAGTTCGTTGCAGGGTTTATATTTCCCGTGGGACCCGGCATGCTGCAGCGGTTGCGTATAGAACTCTTGAGGGAGCGTCTGCGCCGGCGTCTCTCATTCATCGTTGCGTCTGGCAACGACCATGCTTATTTGTGCTTCCGTCGCGAGTTACTAACTTTGCCAGGGGACCTCGTTCCTCGGACGTCACCACACTGTTCAAGCGCGTTGCAAGGGGTGATTCCGTGATGATGTTACAATCAGAGATGATGGAGAAGGGTAACTGTACCAATTTGAGGTAAGGGATCCTGGTCCAAAAACGACCGAGTCGAAAGCTAAGAAAATTGTTTTGATACCTCTGGCAGTGGAATACATGTGCCGGTACCGTTTTCGCGTCAGTTGTAGGATAGGCAGCTTGCAGAGATGTTCATCCAAAACAAGAGGAAGATGTCTAGCAATCAATGACTCTAAAACGTATGCATTAAGAGCTATGAGCACTTGTTCACGTTCGATATTGTGAAACACATCTTTTCTACTACTAAGTCTCTGTTTTCCATATTTTTGGAGGAAGTAGTATTGACCAAGCAAGAACAAATTTCCAGTAAATATGATCTGTAAAATGCATTTGTTCATCTTCGCTACTGTGAACACACCTCTTTTACTGAAGTGCCCGTAGTTCCTAAGGTATGCATTTTAGAGTCCGTGTTCACATGAATTATACGAGAGTAATTTCAGTAGTTCAATCTGTATATCTGTATATTGAGCAAGCAGTAAAGGAAACAAAAGAAAAATTCGGAGTAGGTATTAAAATTCATGGAGAAGAAATAAAAACTTTGAGGTTCGCGGATGACATTGTAATTCTGTCAGAGACAGCAAAGGACTTGGAAGAGCAGTTGAATGGAATGGACAGTGTCTTGAAAGGAGGATATAAGATGAATATCAACAAAAGCAAAACAAGGATAATGGAATGTAGTCGAATTAAGACGGGTGATGCTGAGGGAATTAGATTAGGAAATGAGGCACTTAAAGTAGTAAAGGAGTTTTGCTATTTGGGGAGCAAAATAACTGATGATGGTCGAAGTAGAGAGGATATAAAATGTAGACTGGCAATGGCAAGGAAAGCGTTTCTGAAGAAGAGAAATTTGTTAACATCGAGTATTGATTTAAGTGTCAGGAAGTCATTTCTGAAAGTATTCGTATGGAGTGTAGCCATGTATGGAAGTGAAACATGGACGATAAATAGTTTGGACAAGAAGAGAATAGAAGCTTTCGAAATGTGGTGCTACAGAAGAATGCTGAAGATTAGATGGGTAGATCACATAACTAATGAGGAAGTATTGAATAGGATTGGGGAGAAGAGAAGTTTGTGGCACAACTTGACCAGAAGAAGGGATCGGTTGGTAGGATATGTTCTGAGGCATCAAGGGATCACCAATTTAGTATTGGAGGGCAGCGTGGAGGGTAAAAATCGTAGAGGGAGACCAAGAGATGAATACACTAAGCAGATTCAGAAGGATGTAGGTTTCAGTAGGTACTGGGAGATGAAAAAGCTTGCACAGGATGGAGTAGCATCGAGAGCTGGATCAAACCAGTCTCAGTACTGAAGACCACAACAACAACAACAACCATCAGCTGCTGACGGGCGTTGATATATATCAACGGGGACAGGTGGAAATGTGTGACCCGACCGGGAATCGAACCCGGGATCTCCTGCTTACAGGACAGACAACAACAACAACAATCTCAGTAGTAAGGTCTCCTATTTTTTTTATAAGTACAGAACTCTGCGTGGCAGTTGGTCACACTGTTATGAAGAGTGCTTCACGCGTTGTGTGTAAACACATGCGCATGCCGCGGTGGGGTGCTCAGGCTTGGCTTGGGAGCTTCCGTTGGATGTTACCGCCAAGTGCGAATTGCGCGCAGTTATTCGGTTTTTGAGCGCAAAGGGCGGTGCGCAAGCTGAAATCCATCCTCAATTGACGGAAGTGTATGATAAGTCGTGCATGGATGTCAAAATGTTCGTGAGTGGTGTAGAGAGTTTGTAGCTGGTCGGACCGAAATTCACGACGAACAAAGGAGCGGAAAAACCGTCAATTTCTGAGGAGACAGTGTTGAAGGTCGAGCAAAGCATGCGTGGAGACCGGCGGATCGCCCTGGATGATCCCTGCACGTTGCTTCCCGAGGTTTCCCGAAGCAGGGCTCACAGAATTTTAACGGAAATATTGAACTACCTGAAGGTGTGCGCAAAATGGGTGTCATGCATGCTGACTGAGGACCACATGCGGCAACGAATTGATGCTTCCCGTGCATTTCTTCACCGCAGCCGAACTGGACAACTTTCTGGACTCAGTTGTCACGGGTGACGAAACCTGGGCATACCACTTTACACCTGAGACCAAGCAACAATCATGCCAGTGGCGGCATCCTTCTTCGCCAAAGCCGCGGAAATTCAAACAAACACAGTCTGCCGGCAAAGTCATGACAACCGTTTTTTGGGATCGGAAATGGGTATTGTTGGTCGACTTTATGCCCACTAGGACCACAATTAACGATGATAGGTACTGTGAGACTCTGAAAAAACACAAACGGGAAATTCAGAACCGGAGAAGAGGAATGTTGAGCGCCGGCCTGTGTGGCCGAGCGGGTCTAGGCACTACAGTCTGGAGCTGCGCGACCACTACGGTCGCAGGTTCCAATCCTGCCTCGGGCATGGATGTGTGTGATGTCCTTATGTTAGTTAGTTTTAAGTAGTTCTAAGTTCTAGGGGACTGATGACTTCAGAAGTTAAGTCCCATAGTGCTCAGAGCCATTTGAACCATTTTTTTTAATGTTGAGCAACTGGCGTACACATTCTCCATGACAACGTTCGGCCACACATCGCTCGGCAAACCGTTGCTCTTCTGCAACAGTTTCAGTGGAACATAATCACCCACCCACCCTATAGTCCTGACTTGGCGCCCAGTGACTATCACCTGTTCCTAAGTTAAAAGAACATTTGGCAGGAAAGCGATTCAGCTCCGACAACGAGGTGAAAGAAGAAGTTCATAACTTTCTGAACAGCATGGCGGCGAGCTGATATGACATGGGCATACATAAACTGCCACAGCGTCTACAAAAATACATAGACTGAAATGGTGATTATGTCGAAAACTAGCTAAATGTTCAAGCTGCAGACTGATTTAAACCATTGTAGAAATAAACAGGTCTATGTACTCATAAAAAAAATAGGAGACCTTACTTTTGGGATTACCCTCGTACTTATTGCACATGAAGATAGGCTCAGACCATGTACGCTTCAATAGCGCTCTTTACGTACCGTAATTTTATTTCTCTCACGAAGCTGAAATAGCTTATGGTTTTGACTTCACCATCACTTGTAATGGCGTGATATGCGTAATGCAACACGTTTTTACTCAGGTATGGATGTGCTGTAGAGTTGTTTTACAATGTTTTCCACTTTATATTCCTACAGTTAGGAGTGTTTTGTAGATTAGACTAGCTCTATGTGCTTATATTTTCTAGGTCTGAAGATGTCATTGTGATCCAAGACTGGAATTACAAGAAAGAAAATTAAATCGTGATGCCCGATGTGGTAGATTTTCACTCATTTCACGTATCTCGTATATAGTATATTTTGATATTGTCTGCAAAAAGTGTTGCGAAAATAGTTATAAAGAACTAATTAATTAAAAAGGACGTGCCTGATGCGGCCGTTGTACTATAAGGACAGCGAAAATGTAGTAAGCAATAAACTTTTCTGATTTCATCATTTTATTTGGGGGGGGGGCGGGGGGGGGGGGGGGGCGGAGAAAGGGGTGGGTGTCAGCGGGGAAATGTTCCGTAATGGTTTGAAATTATGTGTATAGTTTGTTCCAAGTCGATAAGTGCTCGCATCCTTAAATATTGTATGAATACACTTGCCCATGATTCCTTACGCTTCTTCTTCACTCAATTCCCACCCCTAGGTTGTTCTTACCATCACCTCCCTCCCTCCCCCCCCCCCCCCCCCCACACACACAGTACTTCTTTCCAGATAGAAAGTGATACGTGTACCACGCACTGTTGAATTCTATCCAGCTATTTAGGATGAGACGTTGAAGATACAGACATAAATACATTTGAACTAGATACATAGATTTTGACATAGGGATGTAAATTCTACAAATTCTACGTAACTGTGACGGTCGCATTAAACAAGTTTTGATCCAGCCCGTACACATACTGCCGATTATGTTCTGTTTAAAGTTCCGTAAATGGTTTAAGTATCACATAAAAACAGCTGCTGAGTGGAGTAAGAGGAGAAGCATAGGCTTTTTTTTAAGTAGCTGCTATTTTCTTAGTATTCACACACATATATATAAAGCAATCTAACACTAATTCTCATAATTATCTGTATGAGTAGATTAATATAAGTTAAGCTATGAATTATTGTTAGAATACAGAAATGGCCTGCAGTGGTTTATTCTGCTTGTTAATGTACAAGATGTTCAAAAAGTAACGCAACCTTGTGGATAAATGACTAATTTACAAAAACTGATGGAAGTTGCCTTTATTATGCGATTCATATAATTGAATAAAACGTTGCTTATTCTTAAACACAGGTTGAAACGCTTTTTGAGGAATTGCAGAAACACATATTTCAATTTCTTTCTGCCATTCAAGAATGATCTGAGAATGAGCAACATTTTTAATATATCTCTACCAGGTGTGAATAAATCGGGAGACTGACAAGGCAACAACACTTTAGAAGTCACTTGCCCATGAAAACACTGAAACTCATAGTGTTATTAGCTGTATGATCCATTGCCTTGTTCTGCTGATAATACGTGCAAATGTAGCTGATCTGCTCCGACAGTGTTCACAAATTGTTGCACCGTTTACATTACATGTAGTACGCGCTCTTCATTCTGTCAGGAAACAATGTGATGAATATTCGTGTACCTGATAACAATGAACACCAAACACACCTTACATCCATGCAGGGGCCTCGTGAAGCTGGTTTATATTTTGTGTTTGCTTATGGAAGATCGTCTCCTGTCAGAGATGTCACAGTTCGTAGTAATTGATGGAATGTCATCGAGTAAACAGAAGTTATTTCTGGCGTTCCCCAAGGTAGTGTTATAGGCCCTCTGCTGTTCCTTATCTGTATGAATGACTTGGAAGACAATCTGAGTAGCCGTCTTAGGTTGTTTGCAGATGACGTTGTTTGCAGATGACGCTGTCGTTTATCTAGTAAAGTCTTCAGAAGATCAAAACAATATGCAAAACGATTTGGAAAAGATGTCTGTATGGTGCGAAAATTGGCAATGGACCCTAAATAAAGAAAAGTGTGAGGTCATCCACAAGGAATCCGTTAAACTTCGGTACACGATAAATTAGTTAAATCTAAAGGCCGTAAATTAAACTAAATACCTAAGAGTTACAATTAGGAATAACTTAAATTGGAAGGAACACAGAAAATATTGTGGGGAAGGCTAGACAAACACCGCGTTTTATTGGTAGGATACTTAGAAAATGTAACACATCTACTGAAGAGACTGCCTACATTACACTGGTCCGTCGTCTTATAGAACACTGCTGCGCAGATAGAATTGACGGAGTACATCGAGAAAGTTCAAGAAGGCAGCACGTTTTGTATTATCGCGGTATAGGGGAGAGAGTGTCACTGAAAAAAATACAGGATTTGGGCTGGACATCATTAAAACAAAGGTGTTTCTCGTTGCGGCGGAATCTTCTCACAAAATTCCAATCACCAACTTTCTCCTCCCTATGTGAAAATATTTTGCTGATCCGATCTCCATAGGGAGCAACGGTCGCCATAATAAAGTGAGGGAAATCAGAGCTCGCAGGGAAAGATTAAGGTGTTCGTTTTTTCCGCACGCTATGCGAGATTGGAATAATAGAGAATTTTGATGGTGGTTCGATGAACCCTCTGCCAGGCACTTAAATGTGATTTGCAGAGTATCCATGTAGATGTAGAGTAGACTAGTCCAAATGTAATCTGCACATTGTAACGATGCTAAATTCTTCTTGATCGTTACTTAAAATTACTTAACTTTTTCCTGGAGTTCATTTTGATGATAGAATATAAATTTGGAACTTCTCATTATTTATTGACAGCAGAACTGAATTCTTGACACGTTTAAACAAAGCACTTCACAGACATCACTGACCTCTTGGACAAACAGACTCTCAAGCAGACTCAACAACAACTGACTGACTCACAGCCTCGCTGCTTTCCCTTATATAGAATTTTAACAATTGGTCACAAAATATTCCACTATTAATTTTGCATAATTTCAATGTTACAATTAAAATTTACAAAAAGTAAAGAAACTGATGTTACAGCCGAATAAGGTATAAAATACAATATTTGAATAACAATCTTTTCTAGTAATATATTTAGTTTTCCATACGAAAATCATTCTGAACTTTAATTACAATAATGCCTCTCGTATTATTTTAGTTACGTAATTAATTACAGTTTGGATTTGGTTACTAACATGTAATGGCATTACAATACTTGTGCTTTATCCGACTGCATAAAAGGAAGTTACAAATAAAGCCTCAAATTCTGAAATTGCAAAACTGAGATGTAAACAATTGGAGAGTTAATTAGAAATATAATTACAAGGACTATTAATTGCAGAGGAAGACATAAAAATAAATAACAAATGAAAATACGTCGTTTGCTAATAACTTTCAAGCCGTTTCTCAAGATAATGAGGTTCTTTGTGTTAACTAGTTATTCTTTTGTAATTATGGTAATTAGAGGCGCACACAGCATTTTAATATTTTCCGCCAAATATTTATCCCTTCAATTTCTTTATTATACACTCAATCCAGCATTTGTACGTAATTTTGTTAATGACAACAATCTCTTGATAATGATGACAACGCACGATCTTCTAGAACACTCCATACGCCTTCGCAACGAATATCAAATAGGACAGAATGATATATAAAAAGTCATAGATACAAGGCATTAGGAAGCACTGAATTGACCGACAACCATCCGGATGCATATAAAAAGGGGGTGGCATCAGACATTTCATATGAATTTTGGGGAAGGCTGTACAGTTACAACATTCACATATCCATTGAGATGGAACCATGCCTCATCAAACCAAAACCTACTTCATGTCTGTATTGTACTATAAACAACAGAATCACATGCTCAGATGTTCTCGTAAACCGTGTATGTCACGGTCGATTGTTGCGTGCCACACCCCACGCGACCACGATGTGCTCAGTACTTCTGGGCTTTGCTCAGTCCTTCGTGGAAGTACTCGGCACGATGTGACATCATAGTACTGTGGTGCGGCGCGTTTTGGTCGACACGATATTCTTCAGATCGGCGGAATCGTGGTACAAAGGAATTTCACAGGTCCAGTTGCTGACCTCACAAAACGAGGCAGTCTAGCGACCTATTGTCACAAGCCTTTAAAAATGAATGGGTAGGGCAAAGACAAGAATGAGAATTCTCAACATCTTTCGTGCAGTCGCATAATCAATGGGTACCAAAAGAACTGAAGATGTAATTGACAATGAAAGAGGAAAATATTTCACTGATCGACAAACAGAATTCATTTTTTTGTACATCAAAAAGGCATGTTGTGATGAATTTGCAAGCATAGAGCACGTGATGAAATTTGTGGCACAAATACTAAAATTTCTGAAGTCATATGCATTTTTACATATGTCAGTTGCAACAATCTTCGAAGAGTATGGAGACTTTATATATTACTGTAAAATATACTAGTTAAGTCAAGGGGAATGTTTTGTACGATTTTTCTGTTTAAAATCCGCTGTTGTTGAATTTACACAGGAAAAACGAGTGCAGGGAGGAAAACCTGAACATCCGGAATGGATTGCAGACCTCGCATTTTAAGTGGACTTGACTGCACACTGACCACCGTAAAACACTGAAAGATCAGAAACAATTTATTTCTGATTTTCCTGAAGAAATCTGTCCATTTCCCTAAGGTCACAGGTGTCGAAGAAGATGCGAGTTTTAAAGAATGCATTGCATCCTTGAAAGAATTACAAGGATAGTTTTCTAAAGGTTTAGAAAACCCTGCCAATCTTACACCTGGTTTAGAGACCGTTTCTCGTTTCAGATGAAACGATGTGGATGTGAGGATGTAACGGCTTGATCTGCAGTGTAATTCCCAGTTAGAAGGCAAATTCGTTTACGTTAAAAATGTGCAGGAAGAGTTTCCACGCCTCCATAACGATGTTGCGAACGTGACAAAATATTTCAATCAACGCATATGTATGGAAGGGTATTTTCGATTATACAGGGTGATTCAAAAAGAATACCACAACTTTAGGAATTTAAAACTCTGCAACGACAAAAGGCAGAGCTAAGCACTATCTGTCGGCGAATTAAGGGAGCTATAAAGTTTCATTTAGTTGTACATTTGTTCGCTTGAGGCGCTGCTGACTAGGCATCAGCGTCAGTTGATGCTAAGATGGCGACCGCTCAACAGAAAGCTTTTTGTGTTATTGAGTACGGCAGAAGTGAATCGACGATAGTTGTTCAGCGTGCATTTCGAACGAAGTATGGTGTTAAACCTCCTGATAGGTGGTGTACTAAACATTGGTATAAACAGTTTACAGAGAATGGGTGTTTGTGCAAAGGGAAAAGTTCTGGACGGCCGAGAACGAGAGATGAAAATGTAGCAACGCATCCAGCAAGTATTTGTTCGCAGCCCAGGAAAATCGACTCGCAGAGCTAGCAGAGAGCTGTAAATTCCAGAATCAACTGTACGGAGAGTCCACATTGGCACTTATCTGTCCGTAACTACCTGAACGTCAACTACCCGAGGCGATGGATCGGCCGCCAGGCAGCCCGTGACAGAGCACTTCATCACTGGCCTCCAAGAAGCCCTGATCTTACCCCCTGCGATTTTTTCTTATGGGGGTATGTTAAGGATATGGTGTTTCGGCCACCTCTCCCAGCCACCATTGATGATTTGAAACGAGAAATAACAGCAGCTATCCAAATTGTTACGCCTGATATGCTACAGAGAGTGTGGAACGAGTTGGAGTATCGGGTTGATATTGCTCGAGTGTCTGGAGGGGGCCATATTGAACATCTCTGAACTTGTTTTTGAGTGAAAAAAACCTTTTTAAATACTCTTTGTAATGATGTATAACAGAAGGTTATATTATGTTTCTTTCATTAAATACACATTTTTAAAGTTGTGGTATTCTTTTTGAATCACCCTGTAGAACTAAAGAAGTCATGATTACGAAGCAAGCTGTGTGCGAAAATCTGTGAAATTGACTGCGTCTGTCGATAAGCTGACAATCTGTACTAGATGAAACTGCATTACTCTTCAGTGCGCCAAAAATAATTAAATAATACCATAAAATTGTTTTGTTTGTGGTCTGTGCAGTTGAGCAACACGAAGCATAAAACCAAGTCATATATAGTGCCACTGCTTTGCAGTTTAAATGCGACGCATTCGCAGTTTCCCCTCTTCCACCTCCTCACATTCATACAGCGTGGCGTAGCGGTGGGGGAACTGTGCAGCCAGGTGAGGCAGCTTCGGCACTTGTCAAGGGTCACAGCTCCCCTGCTGAATTCCTGACAGTCACTGGGTTGTACACGTTAGGAATAGCAGAGTGCCTGCTACACTTCCTTGGAGAACGCCAGATATTATTTACATTTTACTCGATAACTTTCCACCAAACTTCCCGGTAGATTAAGACTGTATGCCAGACCGAGACTAACTCGGTACAACTGCCTTCCGCGGGCAAGTGCTCTACCATCTGAGCCACCCAAGCACGACTCACGAGCCGTCCTCAACAGCTTCAATTCCGCCATTACCTGGTCTCCTACCTTCCAAACTTCACAGAAGCTCTCCTGCAGAGCTTGCAGAAGTAGCGCTCCTGGAAGAAAGGATATTGCGGAGACGGCTCAGTCACAGCCTGCGGCATGTTTCGAGAATGAATTTCCACTCTGCAGCGGAGTGTGCGCTGATGTGAAACTTCCTGGCAGACTGTGTGCCGGGCCAAGACACGGTCCCGATTTCGAGTCTTGGTCCGGCACAAAGTTTTTTATCGGCCAGGAAGTTTCACATCGGCGCACACTCCGCTGCAGAGTGAAAATTTCATTCCCTAACTTTCCGTAAGTTACCATGAACTTTGTGGCAGGAAAATACGAGTCCAGTAGTAAAACTGAAAAGGGAAATTCTCCATAAATCGCTCTCTGGCACAACTTTGCTGCTACATCATCAGTCTGCGCGCGTAGCAGTAAACCAGGCGAATTAATAGCATACTAGCTCAGTTTCGAATTTTTGCACTCCGTGTTGTTTTTTTCCTTCTGTTGTCAGGGAAGTATGTAACATCAACGACATCAAGTTCTTGTGACATCGATAAAATACAATGGGGTTATTGAAAAAATAAATAAACATTTCAAATTTATTAATTTTAAATAAAGATTTCAATTCATTAAAATCGATTTCATCATCACTAATCTTATACAACTTTATACAATTAACAGTAACTGAAAATGAAAGATGTATAAATTCTAGTATTTCATTATTTGCTTTCATTTTTTACGTTTGAACTCCAAAAGTGGTATACGTAATAGGAACATTCAAAGCATAAAGGTTCAGAGCACCACGAATAACGTGCCACATTAGCATTTCTAGGGTGAATATCATTGCCTCGTTAACGTTGCACTTTGGTGATAATTTCAAAGCATAGTAAACCATTTTCTATAACACTGGAGTCTGCAATTGATTACAGATCCAGGCGTGTATTTTATTAATTGTTTCGGTTCTACTTCTGATTTCCGGTTGCTGTGCAGTGAGAATAGGACACTTCTGCAATAGTCAAATGTAATTCTTCACCTGTCAGTAAAAGTATGCTACGTAGGGTTCACAGAACGGCATACTCTTTGGCGGAATTACATTTAATAAACACTTCCATGCTCCGATTTCGTCGATAACCACTCAATCGCTTAAGGAGTCAACCATGTACAAAAACGGCTCCATATATATGCGTAAGATCGCAAAATTATGTCCAAAAACCGATGATAAGTATCTTTAATGAGTTTTCCAGGTTTTGTAGCTGTTGTGTACAAAAAAATGGTTCAAATGGCTCTGAGCACTATGGGACTTAACTGCTGAGGTCATCAGTCCCCTAGAACTTAGAGCTACTTAAACCTAACTAACCTAAGGACATCACACACATCCATGCCCGAGGCAGGATTCGAATCTGCAACCGTAGCGGTCTCGCTGTTCCAGACTGGAGCGCCCAGAACCGCACGGCCACTCCGGCCGGCTTGTTGTGTACACATTGTGATGAGGTTCCATTAACTGATTTACGTCTTGATGGACTCGAGGGCCAAATTTACACTGACTTCCTGGAGACAAACAAAAACTGTTGGTAACAGTTTTCCGGAAAGAGTTAAGCCCTACGTGTACGAGTGCACAAGCTCACAAGTATGAAAGAGCTATCGCGATGCAGATGCCAGGTGACAAGTGGACAATCGATTCGGAACAAACATAAAATGATCGACTCGTGGGTATTCGATAGTTTTACAGAGACTAGAAACAGCGGTTGCTATACGAAAATTGCGGCAGTGGACAATGCTGCAGCAGTCTTATTGTTGTCGGATAGTTTTGAATTCAAAGCGCCAATGCCTGGTGCGAGTCATTCAGGGGGAAAACAGAATGCAGCGTCGTCAAGTCGCTAAATACATCAGCACCGAAGACAAGCGTAGGTTTGATGAATTATTCGGAACAGACTCTTTCAACATCAAACCTCCACTACTGTTCCTGAATTCGACCATTATTTCGTTACAAGTACGGATCAAACAGAATGTATCACGTCTCTAGTAAGAGAGTGTCGTCGTTTTGATGTGAAATGGTTACGGAAATAGACGTTGGCCAACTGAAACAACGAAATCATCGTCAGTTTTTAGGCAAAATTTTGATACCTTAGATAAAAACGGAGCTGCTTCTCTACAATCTTAAATCTTGGGATGAGTAAAAAGCTATTCATCCTTACACGGCGGACTGGTTGTCGATGAAACTGGATTATCGATGTGTTCATTAAAATCAATTCCGCCATGGTGAAAGCCGTTATGTCATCTCCGCGAAACGTACCTACTTTTAATGATAAGTGAAGTTCTACATTCGTCCATTACAGAAGTGCTCTTTTCTCATGGCATAGCAAACGGAAATCACAAGTAGAAACTATGCAATTAATAAAATATTCGCGTTCATTCGTAATCAACTGCAGGCCCCAGCTTTCGAGAGAATGCTTTGATATGTTTTGTTTTCCGGGTTTATTATCGCCATAGTGCGAGGTATCGATCAGCGTTGACGAAGTTGCTTTTCTTACTGATATTTATACTAAAACAATGCCACTGTGGCATATGTGCTTTCACACGTTGCTCGTGGTGCTCAGATTTTTTTTAATGTTTTTAAGATACATATCACCCTGGAGAAGGTAATGGTTCTCTTGAAGTATGAAAATAAAAATGAAAGCAAACAATGAAATACTAGAATTTGTAAGTTCCATTATCAATTACTGTCAATTACATAAGGTTGTATAAGATTAGTGATCAAAAAATCTATTTTGATAAGATTTTGTGTTGTGACTTGGCAAGACAGCCAAGCCACTACGAGGTGAAGCCGAAAGGCACACGTTTAAGCTCACGCAGGCCGGCGTGAGGTCCGGAACAGGTACAGGAAGTTATAGTAGCAAAGAACGTACGTAACTGCGGGAATACTTAACTTTAATCCATAATTGGCGAACATTGGTCTGACGGTACATGCATCACAAGATAAATAGCAAATGATAATGGCGCCCTGCTAGGTCGTAGCAAATGACGTAGCTGAAGGCTATGCTAACTATCGTCTCGGCAAATGAGAACGTAAATAGGCAGTGAACCATTGCTAGCAAAGTCGGCTGTACAACTGGGGCGAGTGCTAGGAAGTCTCTCTAGACCTGCCGTGTGGCGGCGCTCGGTCTGCAATCACTGACAGTGGCGACACGCGGGTTCGACGTATACTAACGGACCGCGGCCGATTTAAAGGCTACCACCTAGAAAGTGTGGTGTCTGGCGGTGACACCACATTTTGAATGCTTATTTCTTTCATCAATAATCCCATTGTACTTCTCGACGTTGCAAAGAAAAAATTGATGTCGTCGACGTTACATACCTCTGCAACAACAAAAGAAAAAGAAAACTGTCATACCATTGGATTTGAACACGGAACGCAAATATTCGAAACGGTTCTCTTAGTTAGTACGCTAGCGACTCGCTTGCTTTAATGTCTCTCGAGTGATTTGATGAAGTACCATCAAACCTTTGACTATCATTTTCTCAGGAACTACTGGGTGTTGGCACCTAAGGCAAAACAGGTTCACCAAGCGAAGTTTCGACTGTGCCGGAGGCTGACTTAACGATGGCTTGCCGTTGTGGGACGACAGTTCAAACCCGCGTCCGGCCATCCTGATTTAGGTTTTCCGTGATTCCCGTAAATCGCTTCAGGCAAATGCCGGCATGGTTCCTGTGAAAGCGCATGGCCAATTTCCTTCACCATCCTTCCCTATTCCATGGGACTGATGATCTCTATATTTGTACGAGGCCTGTTCAGAAAGTAAGCTCCGATTGATTGCCAAATTGAAAACACAGTGAACATCAGAAATGTTTTACTTGTAACAATTAGCTACACCTTTCAGCTACTTCTCTACGTAGTCGCCGTTCTGACTTAGACTTTTGTCATAGCGTTGTACCAACTTTTCAATAGCCTCATCATAGAAGGCAGCCGCCAGTGCTTTCCGCCAATTCTCCACGCTGGCCTACACCTCGTTGTCTGTGTCAAAATGTTGTCTTCAAAGACAGCGGTTCATGTGACCAGAGATGAAACTCAGGGGGAGACAATTGCGGACTGTATTGTGGGTAATCTCACATTTCCATTTGAAAACGATGCAGGAGCATCTTCATTGCCCCTGCAGAATGCGGCTGAGAATTGTCTTGAAGAAGAAACAGCACGACAGTTATGTAATGTTAGCTGCATAGCTTCAGGCGAAATTTCTCACCAGGCCCTCGTACTTGGCGGCAGACACTATTTTCTAGACATCTTTACGCACTCACTGCGAGCTCAGAAATGAGAAGAGCGACGTGATGCTAACTGGGGTTATACTAGAGACACTACCCAACACATCTGTGCAAAGCTTTATCGGATTTTCATAGTCGTTTCCATTTCGCGACCGATCGGAGCTTACTTTCTGAACGCCCCTCGTATTTGCTCCCCTTCCCCAAATTAGCCCACCAACCAACGAGACTCCATAGGCATGCAATTTTATTAGAATACACTCGTGAGGAACAATGTGAAAAACCTTCTGAAAAATCAAGAAATATGGAATCAATTTGAGATCTGCTGTCAATAGGGGATTATTCACTATTAGTAAAATATTACGTGCTATTGTGCCGTGGTCGAAAGAATTCCGTGTAGAAACCTCACGTTTCGTTCCCAATTGCACACAACAGATTGGTATGAAACGTCGGGTTTCTCAAGGAAATTCTTTCAATCACTGCACAATACCAAGTAATATTTTAGTAACTATGACATTTCCGGCGTGAAAGTTACATTTCAAAAAAAAAAAATCTTCCATGTGGTTGCGTCACTTGAAAGTTGTTTCTTTTAACTATAAAAAATGGTAATAAGTATTATAAGCCTGGTAAAAGACGTACGTAAATGTGTAAAGCTCCATCTCTAACGGCTGCCGTTGTGGCCGACCGTTCTAGGCGCTTCAGTTCGGAACCGCGCTGCTGCTACGGTTGCAGGTTCGAATCCTGCCTCGGGCATGGATGTGTGTGATGTCCTTAGGTTAGTTAGGTTTAAGTAGTTCTAAGTTCTAGGCGACTGATGACCTAGTGCCATAGTGCTTAGAGCCATTTGAACAATCCATCTCTAACAATATTATCGTTATCTATACTTTTCTCTAAAAATAGCAAGGCAAACTAGTGAAACTGCAATATCGTTATCACAAAATCTGATATGTAGCAGTATAACTTGAACTGAATAAACCCATATTCTGACATTCCAGTATTCAAACATTTTCTGGAACGTCCTACTATCGGTTATGTCAGTATTCAGATAGAGAACAAGAAACGGAAATTAATTACTCTTCCTGCAAATCATGAAAGGTCAATTCTCTTGTACCTGCCTGCGAATTTCAAAATATTCTCTAACGTCTCCCAGCGAGTATATTACAGTGCTTCTGAACGCAACAGACAACTTACCTCGTCTTGTCGCTACTACTGCGTGACGAGCAACAAGCTAAAATAATTCAAAAGAAATAATGCGATCCATGCGGAGTGCAATGCATGGTCACAACTACTGATGCAACTACTCCTGTGTTTGTTTCTATACAGAAATTGAATGATGAGGAGAGGTTTGGTCAACTATCCTCAAGCGGTGAAAGGAAGCAATAAAAACTTTTAATTTACAATTTTCTGAAAATGAAGATTCATACATCGACAAACTTTACCCAGACCTTTCTTTTCCCTGAACAGTTTGAAAACTTTAATTGTACCTCAACGTTTATAATCAATAATCACATATCTGGTCACAACAAAGATACAAATATTGTTGTCAATGTATGCATACACATATCTTACAAATCCGTCCAGTGCGTAAGCAAGCAACAACTACGTGCAGCAAAAAGGCGATGCACGTTCTCTCCACGCCAGGCTGCGTCCAACTGCTCGCAACAACGAAATTAGAATTATATATTAATACCTCCTCCCATGAACCATGGACCTTGCCGTTGGTGGGGAGGCTTGCGTGCCTCAGTGATACAGATGGCCGTACCGTAGGTGCAACCACAACGGAGGGGTATCTGTTGAGAGGCCAGACAAACGTGTGGTTCCTGAAGAGGGGCAGCAGCCTTTTCAGTAATTGCAGGGGCAACAGTCTGGATGATTGACTGATCTGGCCCTGTAACACTAATCAAAACGCCCTTGCTGTGCTGGTACTGCGGACGGCTGAAAGAAAGGGGAAACTACAGCCGTAATTTTTCCCGAGGGCATGCAGCTTTACTGTATGATTAAATGATGATGGCGTCCTCTTGGGTAAAATATTCCGGAGGTAAAATAGTCCCCCATTCGCATCGCCGGGCGGGGACTACTCAAGAGGACGTCGTTATCAGGAGAAAGAAAACTGGCGTTCTACGGATCGGAGCGTGGAATGTCAGATCCCCTAATCGAGCAGGTAGGTTAGAAAATTTAAAAAGGGAAATGGATAGGTTAAAGTTAGATATAGTGGGAATTAGTGACGTTCGGTGGCAGGAGGAACAAGACTTTTGGTCAGGTAAATACAGGGTTATAAATACAAAATCAAATAGGGGTAATGCAGGAGTAGGTTTAATAATGAATAAAAAAATAGGAGTGCGGGTAAGCTACTACAAACAGCATAGTGAACGCATTATTGTGGCCAAGATAGACACAAAGCCCATGCCTACTACAGTAGTACAAGTTTATATGCCAACTAGCTCTGCATATGATGAAGAAATTGATGAAATGTATGATGAGATAAAAGAAATTATTCAGATAGTGAAGGGAAACGAAAATTTAATAGTCATGGGTGACTGGGATTCGAGAGTAGGAAAAGAGAGAGAAGGAAACATAGTAGGTGAATATGGATTGGGGGGAAGAAATGAAAGAGGAAGCCGTCTGGTAGAATTTTGCACAGAGCATAACTTAATCATAGCTAACACTTGGTTCAAGAATCATAAAAGAAAGTTTTATACATGGAAGAATCCTGGGGATACTAAAAGGTATCAGATAGATTATATAATGGTAAGACAGAGATTTAGGAACCAGGTTTTAAATTGTAAGACATTTCCAGGAGCAGATGTGGACTCTGACCACAATCTATTGGTTATGAGCTGTAGATTAAAACTGAAGAAACTACAAAAAGGTGCCAATTTAAGGAGATGGGACCTGGATAAATTGACTAAACCAGAGGCTGTACAGAGTTTCAGGGAGAGCATAAGGGAAGAATTGACAGGAATGGGGGAAAGAAATACAATAGAAGAAGAATGGGTTGCTCTGAGGGATGAAGTAGTGAAGGCAGCAGACGATCAAGTAGGTAAATAGACGAGGGCTAGTAGAAATCCTTGGGTAACAGAAGAAATATTGAATTTAATTGATGAAAGGAGAAAATATAAAAATGCAGTAAATGAAGCAGGCAAAAAGGAATACAAACGTCTCAAAAATGAGATCGACAGGAAGTGCAAAATGGCTAAGCAGGGATGGCTAGAGGACAAATGTAAGGATGTAGAGGCTTGTCTCACTAGGGGTAAGATAGATATTGCCGACAGGAAAATTAAAGAGACGTTTGGAGAGAAGAGAACTACTTGTATGAACATCAAGAGCTCAGATGGAAACCCAGTTCTAAGGAAAGAAGGGAAGGCAGAAAGGTGGAAGAAGTATATAGAGGGTTTATACAAGGGCGATGTACTTGAGGACAATATTATGGAAATGGAATAGGATGTAGATGAAGATGAAATGGGAGATAAGATACTGTGTGAAGAGTTTGACAGAGCACTGAAAGACATGAGTCGAAACAAGGCCCCGGGAGTAGACAACATTCCATTAGAACTACTGACGGCCTTGGGAGAACCAGTCATGACAAAACTCTACCATCTGGTGAGCAAGATGTATGAGACACGCGAAATACCCTCAGACTTCAACAAGAATATAAGAATTCCAATCCCAAAGAAAGCAGGTATTGACAGATGTGAAAATTACCGAACTATCAGTTTAATAGGTCTCAGCTGCAAAATACCAACGCGAATTCTTTACAGACGAATGGAAAAACTGGTAGAAGCGGATCTCGGGGAAGATCAGTTTGGATTCCGTAGAAATGTTGGAACACGTGAGGCAATACTAACCTTACGACTTATCTTAGAAGAAAGATTAAGAAAAGGCAAACCCACGTTTCTAACATTTGTAGACTTAGAGAAAGCTTTTGACAATGTTAAATTGAATACTCTCTTTCAAATTCTGAAGGTGGCAGGGGTAAAATACAGGGAGTGAAAGGCTATTTACAATTTGTACAGAAACCAGATGGCAGTTATAAGAGTCGAGGGGCATGAAAGGGAAGCAGTCGTTGGGAAGGGAGTGAGACAGGGCTGTAGCCTCTCCCCGATGTTACTGAATCTGTATATTGAGCAAGCAGTAAAGGAAACAAACGAAAAATTCGGAGTAGGTATTAAAATCCATGGAGAAGAAATAAAAACTTTGAAGTTCACCGATGACATTGTAATTCTGTCAGAAACAGCAAAGGACCTGGGACCTGGAAGAGCAGTTGAACGGAATGGACAGTGTCTTGAAAGGAAGATATAAGACGAACATCAACAAAAGCAAAACGAGGATAATGGAATGTAGTCGAATTAAGTCGGGTGATGCTGAGGGAATTAGATTAGGAAATGAGACACTTAAAGTAGTAAAGGAATTTTGCTATTTGGGGAGCAAAATAACTGATGATGGTCGAAGTAGAGAGGATATAAAATGTAGACTGACAATGGCAAGGAAAGCGTTTCTGAAGAAGAAAAATTTGTTAACATCGAGTATAGATTTAAGTGTCAGGAAGTCGTTTCTGAAAGTATTTGTATGGAGTGTAGCTATGTATGGAAGTGAAACATGGACGATAAATAGTTTGGACAAGAAGAGAATAGAAGCTTTTGAAATGTGGTGCTACAGAAGAATGCTGAAGATTAGATGGGTAGATCACATAACTAACGAGGAGGTATTAAATAGAATTGGGGAGAAGAGGAGTTTGTGGCACAACTTGACAAAAAGAAGGGACCGGTTGGTAGGACATGTTTTGAGGCATCAAGGGATCACAAATTTAGCATTGGAGGGCAGCGTGGAGGGTAAAAATCGTAGAGGGAGACCAAGAGATGAATTCACTAAGCAGATTCAGAAGGACGTAGGTTGCAGTAGTTACTGGGAGATGAAGAAGCTTGCACTGGATAGGGTAGCATGGAGAGCTGCATCAAACCAGTCTCAGGACTGAAGACCACAACAACAACAACAACCATCAGCTGCTGACGGACGTTGATATATATCAACGGGGACAGGTGGAAATGTGTGACCCGACCGGGATTCGAACCCGGGATCTCCTGCTTACAGGGCAGACCTTCTATCCATCTTTTTTTCTCAATCTCAGTTTGTTCGTTTTAGTTCGTTGCATCTGCTCGGGGCGGACGTCGCAAGGCACTCGTTTCAGTTCGTTGTTGATCCATTAACGCAGTTTTTTTATTATTATTATTACAGAGGGCAGTTATTCCTCTGACCGAACACGCTGAGCTACCGTGCCGGCAATCTGAGCCACCGAGGTCACAGAGGATAATGCGGCTGCAGGGACTATCCCGCACACGCCTCCCGCGAGACCCACATTCTCACCTTGTATGTCCACACACTACATTCGTAGTGTCCCACCCCAACACACTCATTACTCGTGGAAGACATTCTTACCAAGTCCCGCAAGAGTTCGGGAATATGTGTGCAAGCCGGCCGGGGTCATGGCCGGCATTGCCTGATATACACTGTGGTGTCACCGCCAGACACCACACTTGCTAGGTGGTAGCCTTTAAATCGGCCGCGGTCCGCTAGTATACGTCGGACCCGCGTGTCGCCACTGTCAGTGATTGCAGACCGAGCGCCGCCACACGGCAGGTCTAAAGAGACTTCCTAGCACTCGCCCCAGTTGTACAGCCGACTTTGCTAGCGATGGTTCACTGACAAATTACGCTCTCATTTGCCGAGACGATAGTTAGCATAGCCTTCAGCTACGTCATTTGCTACGACCTAGCAAGGCGCCATTACCATATGCTATTTATCTTGTGATGCATGTACCGTCAGACCGATGTTCACCAATTATGGATTAAAGTTAAGTATTCCAGAAGCTACGTACCTTTTTTGCTAGACTCAATTCCTTTAACTGTTCCAGACCTCACGCCAGCCTGCGTGAGCTTAAACGCGTGCCTTTCGGCTACCCGTCACAGTGGATTGGCGCTCTTGCCAGTCCACAAAATATACTTATATGGGTATGGTGTCTATTCTTTCGGACATGTCCGAAAGAACAGACATCATATCGATATAAGCTCTCAACAACTGTTCGCTACCACTCGCGATAATAATATCTCAGACTCAGAGTTTGTCTGTAAACGCCACAGCAGCATCAGCGGCTAACTTTCTATAAAAAAAGGAATGTCCAACTTCACACTTTTTGAAAAACCTATAGAACTTGAACGTTCCACCCCGTTCGACACTCTCTTTCGTGAATGGATTCGCGGTACACGATATGTGATTGAAAGAACGATTGGACCTCTTTTGCGTTGTGAGGATGGTACGACCCTTTGTTAGAACCTGCATACCGTGTAATTGTCGCTGACAGCTGTGTGAGATTTGTTCATCCAATCAGATGTGCTTCTGTTTGGCTCACAGGGCGGCATCAAGGCAGTGGTGTGGACGGACGTGGTGCAGACGGTGTTCATGTTCGGCGGCGTGCTGCTGGTCATCTTCAAGGGCACCGCTGACGTCGGCGGCTTCGGCGTCGTCTGGAGTCGCAACCTCCAGTCGGGACGCATAGAGCCCCCAGTGTGAGTGCGTCTCTAGCCTCGCCTAGGGAACCTATAGAGTGTAGAGAGGGAGTGGCCAATGACGGCTCAGACCTCTAGATGTGTATTTTTACCTGTCTTTTGTAATTGAAGGGTCCCATTTTCGCTTTCACAGTCGTGTCGATAATACACTACTGGCCATTATAATTGCTACACCACGAAGATGACGTGCTACAGACGAGAAATTTAACCGACAGCAAGAAAATGCTGTGATATGCAAATGATTAGCTTTTCAGAGCATTCACACAAGGTGGGCGCTGGTGGAGACACCTAAAACGTGCTGACATGAGGAAAGTTTCCAACCGATTTCTCATACACAAACAGCAGTTGACCGGCGTTGCCTGGTGAAACGTTGTTGTGGTGCCTCGTGTAAGGAGGAGAAATGCGTAGCATCACGTTTCCGACTTTGATAAAGGTCGGATTGTAGCCTATCGCGATTGCGGTTTATCGTATCGCGACATTGCTACTCGCGTTGGCCGAGATCCAATGACTGTTAGCAGAATATGGAATGGGTGGGTTCATGAGGGTAATACGGAACGCCTTGGTGGATCCCAAAGGCCTCGTATCACTAGCAGTCGAGATGACAGGCATCTTATCCGCGTCGCTGTAACGGATCGTGCAGCCACGTCTCGATCCCTGAGTAAACAGGTGGGGACGTTTGAAAGACAACAACCATCTGCACGAACAGTTCGACGACGTTTTCAGCAGCAGGGACTATCAGCTCGGAGACCATGGCTGCGGTTACCCTTGACGCTGCATCACAGACAGGAGCGCCTGCGATGGTCTACTCAACGACGAACCTGGGTGCACGAATGGCATAACATCATTTTTTCGGATGAATCCAGGTTCTGTTTACAGCATCACGATGGTCGCATCCGTGTTTGGCGACATCGCGGTGGACGCACATTGGAAGCGTGTATTCGTCATCGCCATACTCGCGTATCACCCGGCGTGATGGTATGGGGTGCCATTGGTTATACGTCTCGGTCACCTCTTGTTCGCATTGACGGCACACTGAACAGTGGACGTTACATTTCAGATGTGTTACGACCCGTGGCTCTACCTTTCATTCGATCCCTGCGAAACCCTACATTTCAGCAGGATAATGTACGACCGCATGTTGCAGGTCCTGTACGGGCCTTTCTGGATACAGAAAATGTTCGACTGCTGCCCTGGCCAGCACATTCTCCAGATCTCTCACCAATTCAAAACGTCTGGTCAATGGTGGCCGAGCAACTGGCTCGCCACAATACGCCAGTCAGTACTCTTGATGAACTGTGGTGTCGTGTTGAAGCTTCATGGGCAGCTGTACCTGTACACGCCATCCAAGCTCTGTTTGACTCAATGCTCAGGCGTATCAAGGCCGTTATTACGGCCAGAGGTGGTTGTTCTGGGTACTGATTTCTCAGGATCTATGCACCCAAACTACGTGAAAATGTAATCACATGTCAGTTCTAGAATAATATATTAGTCCAATGAATCATCTGCATTTCTTCTTGGTGTAGCAATTTTAATGGCCAGTAGTGTTTATAAAACAGTGACTCTACCTTGGCAGTTTAACGCTGCATTAAAGGGGCATTAAACAGCGGAAGTGGAGTCTTTATTTCGTATGTTATCGACATGGCACAGACAAGGCAAAGTGGAACCTTCAGTATTCTGCCCTACCAGGTGACAGGTTTGAAGTACAAAGACTGACTCTACATTAGATTAAAAATGGTTCAAATGGCTCTGAGCACTATTGGACTTAACATCTGAGGTCATCAGTCCCCTAGACCTAGAACTACTTAAACCTAGTTAACCTAAGGACATCACTCACATCCATGCCCGAGGCAGGATTCGAACCTGCGACCGTAGCAGCAGCGCGGTTCCGGACTGAAGTGCCTAGAGCCGCTCGGCCACAAGGCCGGCTACATTAGATTATTCCACGATGCACACTATATGGAGATGTGGGTGACCCCCTTTTTGTGTATCATTATTGATATTCTCTTGATATTTAACTGATAACAGACAGAACAGGTCCCAGCTCTAACTGTCATGTTACTACACCATCTGATCAAAATTATCTGGACACCTATTACCAGACACATAGTGTGCCCCTCCTCCGCATTTTTGATGTCTTGAACTCTGCTAACGAAACTTTCAAATGTCTGAATATCTGTGGTAGAATGGCAGCCCATTCTTCCTCAAGAGCCGAAACCAGAGAATGTAGTGATATTGGACGCAGGAGTCTGCACCAAAGTCGACGTTCTAGCCCATACCAAACGTGCTCCATGGAGTTCAGGTCGGGATTATGCGCAGGCCAGTCATTTCGGGAATGTTGCCCACAAACCACTGACCCACAGGTGCTACTGTATGAGAGAGATATTGTCATGCCCATACAACAATAGTCTCCTAACTGTTCCTCTACCGTACGCAGAACACGATAGTAAATGTGTTCATATCCTTCCGCATTTAGCGTTTTCTTAAGTGCAGTAACGGGAGCGTACTCTGACGACGAAAGATACTCCCTATAGTTTAATAGCACTACACTTGGCGGCAGATAACTTTCTCAAGGAACTTGACAAACCCAAACCCTTCCGTCGGAATGCCACAAAGTATAGCATGATTCATCACTAGAAATCACTCGCTTCCAGACATCCACTGTCTAGTGGAGGCGCTCTTTACATCACATTAATTATCACTTGCAGAAACGTGTGGCTTATTGTACCCCATTCTTTTTAATTCGCTACGCACAATCATTGTGCTGTCTCAGAGGTGGCCAAGATTTCTGCTCGCGGTCCATACCGGGGTCCGAGTGCCTTAGCACTCAGCCTCGCTTCACACTTCCCCTACCGCCACACGGCGCTGTCTGAGCGCGAGGAGGGGGAAAAGGGGAAGACTGCGAACGCGCACATTCAAATGGCAGTACAGTCGTACTGCATGTGACTCGGTTTTATATTTCACACTTCTCAACATCATAGATCACAAGTTTCAGTATTAATCAATCTTTTTGGCGCGCTGAAGACGTAATACAATTTTTATCTTGTACAAATTGTTGGCATACGGGCATACACAGACAATTTCACACTCAAGTTGCCACGTAATTGTGACTTATTTATTCTGATAATCGAGGAAAAGTCTTCCACACAAATATGTCGATCGAAATACTATATCACTTTTGCAGACGTATTATGGAGACTCGGAAAACCTGCCCGAGAAAAGCAATGTAGATGACCTGGACAGTTTTAACGCAAACTGATTTGTAATTAAAACTGGAATTGCCTTGCAGGCCAGTTAGTTACATCTGCAAATGCACGGGGCATTTTCTATTGAAATGGAAGACGGTCTCAAAAATAGTAGCTGTAAGATTGACAGTGTCCTCAAAACCTTTATAAAATTATCGTTGTAATTCTTGCAAGGCTACAATGAATTCTTCAAGCCTCGCACTTTCTTTAACGTCAGTGAGTTTAAGGAACTGGGCTGTGCCAGAATATGTCCCTTGTACAGCGCGATTTTTTTTTTTTTTTTTAATGCACCTCCATCAAGATAGAAAGAAGTTACTTTGCAATGCCTACTGTGGCGAGTGCGCAGCCAAGTCCCTTAAAATGCGAGGTCTACAATCCATTCTTAATGTTCTCATTTTCGTTCCTACACTTCTTTTTCTTTCATAAATTCAACAACAGTGAAATGTCAATCGAAAAATCGTTCCATGGATACCCCTTGACTTAACCAAAGCACTTTGTGGTAATATATGAAGTCTCCATATTCTTCGTTCAATTCCATTGAAAACTGTTGCAACTGAAAATGGAATAATGACTGCGACTTCAGAAATTTTAGTATTTATACCACCAATTTCTTCAAGTGCTCCATGCCTACAAATTTAGCACAAAGTGCTTCCTGATGTACAGAACAACGAATCCCGTCTGTCGATCATCGTAATGCTTTATTCTTTCATTGACACCTAAAAGTTTGAAATTCTTTCTTCAGCATGGTGCTGTAATGTCATTTTGTAGCAAATAAGCAGTACCTGTCGCTTATGCGAATTGAGAATTCTCACCCCTCTCTTGTATCCCTCCCACTGATTTTAAAGGACTGTGATGATAGATCGCTAGACTGCCTCTTCTTGTGCAAACAACCACTCGACCTGTGAACGTCCTTCATTGTTGTTGTGGTCTTCAGTCCTGAGGCTGGTTTGATGCAGCTCTCCATGCTCCTCTATCCTGTGCAAGCTTCTTCAGCTCCCAGTAACTACTGCAACCTACATCCTTCTGAATCTGCTTAGTGTATTCATCTCTTGGTCTCCCTCTACGATTTTTACCCTCCACGCTGCCCTCCAATACTAAATTGGTGATCCCTTGATGCCTCAGAATATGTCCTATCAACTGATCCCTTCTTCTAGTCAAGTTGTGCCACAAATTTCTCTTCTCCCCAATCCTATTCAATACCTCCTCATTAGTTATGTGATCTACCCATCTAATCTTCAGCATTCTTCTGTAGCACCACATTTCGAAAGCTTCTATTCTCTTCTTGTCCAAACTATTTATCGTCCATGTTTCACTTCCATACATGGCTACACTCCATACAAATACTTTCAGAAACGACTTCCTGACACTTAAACCTATACTCGATGTTAACAAATTTCTCTCCTTCAGAAACTCTTTCCTTTCCATTGCCAGTCTACATTTTATATCCTCTCTACTTCGACCATCATCAGTTATTTTGCTCCCCAAATAGCAAAACGTCTTTACTACTTTAAGTGTCTCATTTCCTAATCTAATTCCCTCAGCATCACCCGACTTAATTCTACTACATTCCATTATCCTCGTTTTGCTTTTGTAGATGGTCATCTTATATCCTCCTTTCAAGACCCTATCCATTCCGTTCAACTGCTCTTCCAAGTCCTTTGCTGTCTCTGACAGAATTACAATGTCATCGGCGAACCTCAAAGTTTTTATTTCTTCTCCATGGATTTTAATACCTACTCCGAATTTTTCGTTTGTTTCCTTTACTGCTTGCTCAATATACAGATTCAGTAACATCGGGGAGAGGCTACAGCCCTGTCTCACTCCCTTCCCAACCACTGCTTCCCTTTCATGTCCCTCGACTCTTATAACTGCCATCTGCTTTCTGTACAAATTGTAAATAGCCTTTCGCTCCCTGTATTTTATCCCTGCCACCTCCAGGATTGGAAAGAGAGTATTCCAGTCAACATTGTCAAAAGCTTTCTCTAAGTCTACAAATGCTAGAAACGTAGGTTTGCCTTTCCTTAATCTAGCTTCTAAGATAAGTCGTAGGGTCAGTATTGCCTCACGTGTTCCAATATTTCTACGGAATCCAAACTGATCTTCCCCGAGGTCGGCTTCTACTAGTTTTTCCATTCGTCTGTAAAGAATTCGTGTTAGTATTTTGCATCCGTGACTTATTAAACTGATAGTTCGGTAATTTTCACATCTGTCAACACCTGCTTTCTTTGGGATTGGAATTATTATATTCTTCTTGAAGTCTGAGGGTATTTCGCCTGTCTCATACATCTTGCTCACCAGATGGTAGAGTTTTGTCGTGACTGGTTCTCCCAAGGCCGTTAGTAGTTCTAATGGAATGTTGTCTACTCCCGGGGCCTTGTTTCGACTCATGTCTTTCAGTGCTCTGTCAAGCTCTTCACGCAGTATCATATCTCCCATTTCATCTTCTTCTACATCCTCTTCCATTTCCATAATATTGTCCTCAAGTACATCGCCCTTGTATAGACCCTCTATATACTCCTTCCACCTTTCTGCTTTCCCTTCTTTGCTTAGAACTGGGTTTCCATCTGAGCTCTTGATATTCATACAAGTGATTCTCTTTTCTCCAAAGGTCTCTTTAATTTTCCTGTAGGCAGTATCTATCGTACCCCTTGTGAGACAAGCCTCTACATCCTTACTTTTGTCCTCTAGCCATCCCTGCTTAGCCATTTTGCACTTCCTATCGATCTCATTTTTGAGATGTTTGAATTCCTTTTTGCCTGCTTCATTTACTGCATTTTTATATTTTCTCCTTTCATCAATTAAGTTCAGTATTTCTTCTGTTACCCAAGGATTTCTAGCAGCCCTCGCCTTTTTACCTACTTTATCCTCTGCTGCCTTCACTATTTCATCTCTCAAAGTTACCCATTCTTCTTCTACTGTATTTCTTTCCCCCATTCCTGTCAATTGTTCCCTTATGCTCTTCCTTAAATTCTGTACAACCTCTGGTTTAGTCAGTTTATCCAGGTCCCATCTCTTTAAATTCCCGTCCTTCATAGCACGAACAAATAGCGAAGGATAAACAGCGCAGACACCACGATTCTGTTGAATTCAGAGGGTTGTGCCAACCGCAAAATGCCTCACTGCAATGCTATATGAAATGTCAAGCCGTTCAGGATACTTCCGAGAAGGACTGAGCAAAGTCTGAGAAAAGCAGTGCGACAGGCCGGACTTTGCACCACAAATGGCCCGCACACTGTACACCCATGAAGTCTGGCACGCCCTGGCTGGCCCTGTGCTAGCTAGGCTGCTGGTACTACTTTGGAACTATTCAGTGGCTTCGTGTGATTTTTTACAAGCACTCTTTGCAACACTCGGTAGTCCCTGTCACTCATCACATGAGGTCAGCCTGCTCTTCATTTTGTTGTGGTTGTTTCTTCACGTTTATACTTCACAATTATATAACCAACACTCGACTTAGACAACTTTAGAATGATAACTTTGGGCAACATGGTCCAGAGGAATAACAATGGTCTAGTGATACAACTGGGTTAAAACAATGATCTAGATGGTAATAATATTTTATTAATGATCGGATTTGACTTCACATAAAAGTCATTTTCAGAAAATCAGCGCTAAAAGAACAAGAACAGCAGAGTTACAGGACGTTTGATGAGTATGGCGTCAGAGAAAAGTAGCGATATAGTGAAACTTCGTGGCAGATTAAAACTGTGTGCCGGACCGAGACTCGAACTCGGGGGCCTTTCGCGGGCAAGTGCTCTACCAACTGAGCTACCCAAGCACGACTCACGCCCCGTCCTCACAGCTTTACTTCTGCTAGTACCTCGTCTCCTGCCATCCAAACTTTTTCAGAAGCTCTCATGCGAACGTTGCAGAACTAGCACTCCTGAAAGAAAGGATATCGCAAGGTTCGCAGGAGAGCTTCTGTAAAGTTTGGAAAGTAGGAGACGAGGTACTGCCAGAAGTAAAGCTGTGAGGACGGACCGTGTGTCGTGCTTGGGTATCTCTGTTGGTAGAGCTCTGGCCCGCGAAAGGCAAAGGTCCCGAGTTCGAGTCTCGGTCCAGCACACAGTTTTAATCTGCCAGGTAGTTTCATATGACCGCACACTCCGCTGCAGAGTGAAAATCTCATTCAGCGATGTAGTATTTACCCATATGGCTGCTGCCCGCGGTCCCCCTCATTCTCACGATTGTAAGCTTTTGAGCAATGGCTGCACAGGTTAAATAGTGTGCAAATTTTGCGCCGAAAACGGATTACGTCAGCCCCAGCCAATGGTACACGCTTCACAAGATGTGAGATATAGATATTGTACGGAATTTAAAAAACAAGTTATAAATACGAATATATAAATGGATAAATAGTTGCAGATCATCAGATAATAGACTCTTTTATGTTAAAATAAGTGAGCTTACAGCCTGAGAGAAGATAAAGTGCCACCTAGTGGCATTAGTACAAGCTGCAAAGACAACGATCTTAATACACTACTGGGCATTAAAATTGCTACGCCAAGAAGAAATGCAGATGATAAACGGGTATTCATTAGACATATATATTAAACTAGAACTGACATGTGATAACATTTTCACGCAATTTGGGTGCATAGATCCCGAGAAATCAGCACCCAGAACAACCACCTCTGGCCGTAATATCGTCCTTGATACGCCTGGGCATTGAGTCAAATAGAGCTTGGATGGCGTGTACATGTACAGCTGCCCAAGCAGCTTCAACACGATACCACACTTCAACAAGAGTAGTGGCTGGCGTATTGTGACGAGCCAGTTGCTCGGCTACCATTGACCAGACGTTTTCAATTGGTGAGATATCTGGAGAATGTCCTGGCCAGGGCAGCAGTCGAACATTTTCTGTATCCAGGAGGGACCGTACAGGACCTGCAACATGCGGTCGTGCATTATCCTGCTGAAATTTAGGGTTTCGTAGGGATCGAATGAAGGGTAGAGCCACGGATAGTAACACATCTGAAATGTAACGTCCACTGTTCGAAGTGTTGTCAATGCGAACAAAAGATGACCGAGACGTGTAACCAATGGCACCCCCTACCGTCACGCCGAGTGATACGCGAGTATGGCGATGACGAATACACGCTTCCAATGTGCGTTCACCGCGATGTCGCCAAACACGGATGCGATCATCATGATGCTGTAAACAGAACCTGGATTCATCCGAGAAAATGACGTTTTGCCATTGGTGCATCCAGGTTCGTCGTTGAGTGCATCATCGCAGGCGCTCCTGTCTGTGATGCAGCGTCAAGGGTAACAACAGCCATGGTCTCCCAGCTGATAGTCCATGCTGCTGCAAACGTCGTCGAAATGTCCGTGCACATGGTGGTTGTCTTGAAAACGTCCCCATCTGTTGACTCAGGGATCGAGACGTGGCTCACGATCCGTTACAGCCATGCGGATAAGATGCCTGTCATTTCGACTGTTAGTGATACGAGGCCGTTGGGGTCCAGCACGGCGTTCCGTATTACCCTCCTGAACCCACCGATTCCATATTCTGCTAACAGTCACTGGATCTCGAGCAACGCGAGCAGCACGGTCACGATACGATACACCGCAATCGCGATAGAGTACAATCCGACCTTTATCAAAGTCGGAAACGTGATAGTACGCATTTCTCCTCTTTACACGAGGCATCACAACAACATTTCACTAGGCAACGCCTGTCAACTGCTGGTTGTGTATGAGAAATTGGTTGGAAACTTTCCGCATGTCAGCACGTTGTAGGTGTCGCCAACCTTATGTGAATGCTCTGAAAAGCTAATCATTTGCATATCACTGCATCTTCTTCCTGTCGGCTAAATTTCGCGTCTGTAACACTTCATCTTCGTGGTGTAGCAATTTTAATGGCCAGTAGTTTATTTTCCAGCTGTTGAACAAAAGAACAAAAAAAAATTTATTTTTATATACGTATTGTCATAAAGTGACATACAACTGGCATTAATTCCATGAAATGATAAAAATACTAAAATATATAGGTATCGCCGTATAAGTACTAAGCAATGCCCTCTGGTGTGTACTCGCAGTGAGGCTGTTGTCAGGGTTACACAGAGATCAAGATGGCAGCTGGGAAATCAAAACAATACACACAAGGGGTCCGGCTGTAGTCAAGGTAAGGTACAAGTCGATATCTTCAAAGGCCTTTACATGCACGAGCCATGAATCAGGTTGCTTGTAAAACTGAAAGACATAGTTACCACATGACGACGTATAACTGATAAATGATCTGCTAATATCCACTATCACCATATTTTCTTCTGCTAGTTTTGATCAATGAATTCATCCAGTAATGGTTGGAGATGCTGTGGTACACAGTATGGCTTCCAATAGACATGAGTATTATTGCCGGTGGGTACACAATGTTGTGTAAGAAGTGTTGCTGACAACCGGCCATTTGTATTACACAAATCAGTAAACTGTAGTAGTAAAGCCTCCAACGCTTGTTGATCACTCCCTCATAAGTGATTCGCTTTTTTTTTTTTTTTTTTTTGCATAATTCGGATGCAACCTCCAGATTTGGTAATCACATGACCTATCCTTAGCTTCTTCATCCAAAACATCTAACGTGGCAATCATTAAGATCTTTGACAAAAGGCTAACAGGAACCAAAAATTCACAATTTATAGTAGTAATGCGTGTCACACTTTTGCCCACAAAACAATGCATTTTATCCATTTCTTCATTACTCTCTAGTGGTTCTACCATACACAGTACTTCCTCTGGTAAATCGGTGCGTATAGTAATCGAAACTAACTCTTTTGTAACTGTCAGTGCGTTATGATAGGAACTAACCTTAGCATACATGTTTGCATTTCAATTGGCAACACCTACATGATCAGTGCACCTTGTGACATTGCCTCGCTTGCAGTTGTTGCTCCCAGTGGAAACAAATTTCCAGCAAGTTCAGTTGTATACCACCTAAGATCGATTTTAACAAGATGTTTACTACTGAAGTCGAGTCTGAGCAATGCATAACACCCTTCACCGACATGTGCTCCAAAAAACGCTTAGGTCCAATACTAAAGTCGAGCAGTGTTTTCCCTAATGACTTCACATAGTCACCTGCTCAATGTAATCTCAGTCTCTTCCTGCCTAAGAGGTCCTGACTAATGACTGACACATGCACATTTGTGTCTACTAAAAACTTTTGTACCTTGCATTAAGCCCTTTCCTAACAGTATCAGTTTCCTCTAAGTGTATGGCGATTCTAGTAGCCTCGGATGCATAACGTTCTCCATTATGACTGTACCTGACATGTCAGTGAGGATATCCACTAAAAAGTAAGCGACAGCCATGTTTTTAGCTTGACGCAGAATGACTGTCAGCCTCTGTTCACATCAGTGCATATGTTCATGCATTAATCTTTTGGATTCTGCCTAAGAAGTGTTCCACTAACTCATTGTGTTTCTATGCCAGACTACTAAGCTTTTCCGTGAATAATCTCATGTTACTCTGCTTCTGGCAGCACTGGCGCAGGCAACGCTAACTGCTCAAACATTTCTGCCTTGCTAAGTATCTCACGATACATAACGTATATTTTAGCCTCGCCCACTAACCGTAAATTAGATATGTGTAGACATGTCTCGTCTGACCAGTAACTCAATTTTATGGTAGCGATAACTTCGCTAATAAACAGAGTAACATCCTCCGTTGTTTTCCCACAAAAAGGCGTTATCAAGTTGGCTGCTAAAGGATCGGCAAAGCGAGGAGGTAAAATTAACACTGCCTTTACCTACCCCGTTCCCAACTGCATCTGCTGCTGAACAGCTTGCAATGCTTCTACTATACCATATAATTCTTTATTGTATTCCTTCTGCTGAGAATTAACCACCAATAACCTGGTTTCTTATTTATTTCTAATTTCTGCTACCAGTCACTTTTTTATTTTGTGTTTAATCTAACATAATACAACGCGTTTTGAACATGTTCTGTTTATCTTCAGGCGTTTATACATACGTACACACATACAGAGAAATGTTACTTATAAATAAACAGTCTTAAACCAGATTAATCTAGAATTCTTTGTGCATTGTTTGTTACTGTAGAGGCTGGTGTGGCATTTTTTTTTTTTGGGGGGGGGGGGGGGGGGGGAGGGGCAGTGGATGGCTAGAAATCGAAATCAGTGATGTCTTCTGCTGGCGTCCTTCCTTGTGGTTTACTATGTATGATATCACAGCCTGTATAGGATGGAGATAGATTTGCATCTGTTATGTGTTACGAAAATAGTGTGAAAGGCTTTTGTATGACAGACAGTTGATCACTTACGATTTCATCATCTTGCTGCTTCACTTGCATCACTGGTGTAATGGCGGAGCTGTTGATTAGCATTACACTATTGCACATTGTATTTTATCACTGACTGCTAACGTAATTCACTGCACAAATTTGCTTGGACATACATGTAAACGTTATGCACACAACACAAGATGGCGGACTGTAGCATGTGGGTCTGTATCGATTACATGTATGTCCAAGCAATTTGTGCAGTGAATCACGTTAGCAGTCAGTGATAAAATACAATGTGCAATAGTGTAATGCTAATCAACAGCTCCGCCATTACACCAGTGATGCAAGTGAAGCAGCAAGATGATGAAATCGTAAGTGATCAACTGTCTGTCATACAAAAGCCTTTCACACTATTTTCGTAACACATAACAGATGCAAATCTATCTCCATCCTATACAGGCTGTGATATCATACATAGTAAACCACAAGGAAGGACGCCAGCAGAAGACATCACTGATTTCGATTTCTAGCCATCCACTGCCCCTCCCCCCCCCCCCCCCAAAAAAAAAAATGCCACACCAGCCTCTACAGTAACAAACAATGGACAAAGAGTTCTAGATTAATCTGGTTTAAGACTGTTTATTTTTAAGTAACATTTCTCTGTATGTATGTATGCATGTATAAACGCCTGAAGATGAACAGAACATGTTCGAAAGGCGTTGTATTGTATTACATTAAATATAAAATAAAAAAGTGACTGGTAGCAGAAATTAGAAATAAATAATTATCCCACACAGTCACGGTTCACAAACATAGCCATTATGGCCGAGAATAAACCTGGTTTCTTGTTGTGATAATGCCGCATCATTCTCACCCATGATAAATGTACATGTCTCTGGCATTCTGCGTATTGTACAACTGCTATTACAATAAGAGAAAAATGGGGAAACTCCACTTACAACACACGCAAAAATAAATTAAATTAATTTTTACGCCATGTCATGGCCCAGCGGGACTCTAAACGGTCCTATGGCATACGATCAACTCGTCTACAAATTTCACGTGAGCTGGCACTGCTGTAGTGCATGGAAACTCATGCCCTGTTAAATTACAGAATTTACACTTCATTGGCATTACATACGATTCCCTGCAGTATTGAGGCTGCTGTTACTTAACAAACGACACTTCCAAAATGCTACTGATGTCTGTACAAGTTATGGCCATACAAAATGCCAAGAAGGCAAACAAAAAATGCTAACTCACCACAGCGCATTGCAACAGACTTCAAGCCTGGACAGGTGATGACAGCTGATGCTGCAGATGTGGCTCGACTCCCACCAAAGTCCTAAAGTAAGAGCCAATTCTTACACCAATTGTGGAGACACAGGAAGCTGTGGTCTCTGTGGCCACAGGATGCCGACCTCGCAGTGTGGAAGCGAGGGCCAGTGAAACGCCTGAGGTTGTTAGTAGTACAGTATTGGTTTTCAGTACTTTTATTTTCAGAATCATAAAACGCAAATAGCTTGACCGAAGGCAGCAGAACAGTGCACATGGCCGGAATTTGCTGACTCTTCGAGCTCAGTGCCATCTGCTGTGCCTGTCGGAGGTCGGAAACTGTACCCTCAGCAGAGGCGGTGTCATGCGGGATGCCGACCCAGAGGCCCGCAGGCGATGTCCACTCACCGAGAACACTAACAGCATGGCACGCTGCTTTATCAAAGCGCTTCGGAAGACATCAAAGTTCACATCCGGGTCAGTGGCCAAAAGCTCCACATGGGATGATGCTAGCCATGCAGAAGTACGTCCTGGCTTCCCAACAAGAAGCGGCCAAGACTCCAGTAGCTGGTCACAGGTACAGCACGAATGCACCTCTTCCGACAGTGTGGGTCGTCAACAAGGAGCAGATCACCCACATTAGACCACCAGAAGGTTGGTGGTCAAAGATGATTAGGTCTTCCCATCAGTGGCCAGTGGAGTGCATCAGGATGGCTGGTGTCTAGTAATAGAAGTCACCAGACGAATATTATGCACCACATCATGTAATAGACTAACAAGGGGAGGCCGCCAATTGTGAAATTCAGATTCGATTCATACTGAGCATAATAAAAGCTCATGGCCAGAGCTGTAATGTGGCAAAGCACCAAGATGCACTTTTCAGCCGTTGTCGAGAAAATCGACAGTTAAAAGAAACCGTTGCGGTGAAATAGTCTCTACGATTAATAATTTTCTACAGCGTCGTGGCGCAGCGGTAAGCGCTTGGGTTCGTAATCCGAAGGTCGCCGAATCGAATCTCGCGCCATGCGACCTTTTTTTTTAGTATTTGTTTTTTTAATTCAAATATATATATATATATATATATATATATGCAGTCGAAACTGACTGCAATACTTGGCTTCTTGTTCTATTTAAGGTTGATTGATTATATCAATACTTTTTGAATGCAACCCAAATGTTATAGTTAACTACAACCCTTTATTCTACTCATTGTAAGGCTCCTTGATTTCATTCATGGTATAGTCCACCTAATAATACTATAATAAAAAATATTGTTGATACTGTTCAGATTATAATGTCTGAAGTTTTAAAAATAATTACAATTGGAAGGATTAGTGCGATTTCTACATCAAAAATTAAGAAAATTACTGCAATTAAGAAGAATCGTAGTGAGAATGGTATTCGTGCTGATCTTTTTGGGTCAAATCCACACTCAAATGGTGATCTTTTTTCTCGGTCATTAATTAATTTTTTTGATAATGTTGTTGCCCCCCCCATGAACCATGGACCTTGCCGTTGGTGGGGAGGCTTGCGTGCCTCAGCGATACAGATAGCCGTACCGTAGGTGCAACCACAACGGAGGGGTATCTGTTGAGAGGCCAGACAAACGTGTGGTTCCTGAAGAGGGGCAGCAGCCTTTTCAGTAGTTGCAAGGGCAACAGTCTGGATGATTGACTGATCTGGCCTTGTAACAATAACCAAAACGGCCTTGCTGTGCTGGTACTGCGAACGGCTGAAAGCAAGGGGAAACTACAGCCGTAATTTTTCCCGAGGGCATGCAGATTTACTGTATGATTACATGATGATGGCGTCCTCTTGGGTAAAATATTCCGGAGGTAAAATAGTCCCCCATTCGGATCTCCGGGCGGGGACTACTCAAGAGGATGTCGTTATTAGGAGAAAGAAAACTGGCGTTCTACGGATCGGAGCGTGGAATGTCAGATCCCTTAATCGGACAGGTAGGTTAGAAAATTTAAAAAGGGAAATGGATAGGTTGAAGTTGGATATAGTGGGAATTAGTGAAGTTCGGTGGCAGGAGGAATCACACTTCTGGTCAGGTGACTACAGGGTTATAAACACAAAATCAAATAGGGGTAATGCAGGAGTAGGTTTAATAATGAATAGGAAAATAGGAATGCGGGTAAGCTACTACAAACAGCATAGTGAACGCATTATTGTGGCCAAGATAGATACGAAGCCCAAACCTACTACAGTAGTACAACTTTATATGCCAACTAGCTCTGCAGATGACGAAGAAATTGAAGAAATGTATGATGAAATAAAAGAAATTATTCAGATTGTGAAGGGAGGCGAAAATTTAATAGTCATGGGTGACTGGAATTCGAGTGTAGGAAAAGGGAGAGAAGGAAACATAGTAGGTGAATATGGATTGGGGGACAGAAATGAAAGGGGAAGCCGCCTGGTAGAATTTTGCACAGAGCACAACATAATCATAACTAACACTTGGTTTAAGAATCATGAAAGAAGGTTGTATACATGGAAGAACCCTGGAGATACTAAAAGATATCAGATAGATTATATAATGGTAAGACAGAGATTTAGGAACCAGGTTTTAAATTGTAAGACATTTCCAGGGGCAGATGTGGACTCTGACCACAATCTATTGGTTATGACCTGTAGATTAAAACTGAAGAAACTGCAAAAAGGTGGGAATTTAAGGAGATGGGACCTGGATAAACTAAAAGAACCAGAGGTTGTACAGAGATTCAGGGAGAGCATAAGGGAGCAATTGACAGGAATGGGGGAAATAAATAAAGTAGAAGAAGAATGGGTAGCTTTGAGGGATGAAGTAGTGAAGGCAGCAGAGGATCAAGTAGGTAAAAAGACGAGGGCTAGTAGAAATCCTTGGGTAACAGAAGAAATATTGAATTTAATTGATCAAAGGAGAAAATATAAAAATGCAGTAAGTGAAACAGGCAAAAAGGAATACAAACGTCTCAAAAATGATATCGACAGGAAGTGCAAAATGGCTAAGCAGGGATGGCTAGACGACAAATGTAAGGATGTAGAGGCCTATCTCACTAGGGGTAAGATAGATACCGCCTACAGGAAAATTAAAGAGACCTTTGGAGATAAGAGAACGACTTGTATGAATATCAAGAGCTCAGATGGAAACCCAGTTGTAAGCAAAGAAGGGAAAGCAGAAAGGTGGAAGGAGTATATAGAGGGTCTATACAAGGGCGATGTACTTGAGGACAATATTATGGAAATGGAAGAGGATGTAGATGAAGATGAAATGCGAGATACGATACTGCGTGAAGAGTTTGACAGAGCACTGAAAGACCTGAGTCGAAACAAGGCCCCCGGAGTAGACAATATTCCATTGGAACTACTGACGGCCGTGGGAGAGCCAGTCCTGACAAAACTCTACCATCTGGTGAGCAAGATGTATGAAACTGGCGAAATACCCTCAGGCTTGAAGAAGAATATAATAATTCCAATCCCAAAGAAAGCAGGTGTTGACAGATGTGAAAATTACCGAACTATCAGCTTAATAAGTCACAGCTGCAAAATACTAACACGAATTCTTTACAGACGAATGGAAAAACTAGTAGAAGCCAACCTCGGGGAAGATCAGTTTGGATTCCGTAGAAACACTGGAACACGTGAGGCAATACTGACCTTATGACTTATCTTAGAAGGAAGATTAAGGAAAGGCAAAGCTACGTTTCTAGCATTTGTAGACTTAGAGAAAGCTTTTGACAATGTTGACTGGAATACTCTCTTTCAAATTCTAAAGGTGGCAGGGATAAAATACGGGGAGCGAAAGGCTATTTACAATTTGTACAGAAACCAGATGGCAATTATAAGAGTCGAGGGACATGAAAGGGAAGCAGTGGTTGGGAAGGGAGTAAGACAGGGTTGTAGCCTGTCCCCGATGTTGTTCAATCTGTATATTGAGCAAGCAGTAAAGGAAACAAAAGAAAAATTCGGAGTGGGTATTAAAATGCATGGAGAAGAAATAAACACTTTGAGGTTCGCCGATGACATTGTAATTCTGTCAGAGACAGCAAAGGACTTGGAAGAGCAGTTGAATGGAATGGACAGTGTCTTGAAAGGAGGATATAAGATGAACATCAACAAAAGCGAAACAAGGATAATGGAATGTAGTCTAATTAAGTCGGGTGATGCTGAGGGAATTAGATTAGGAAATGAGGCACTTAAAGTAGTAAAGGAGTTTTGCTATTTGGGTAGCAAAATAACTGATGATGGTCGAAGTAGAGAGGATATAAAATGTAGACTGGCAATGGCGAGGAAAGCGTTTCTGAAGAAGAGAAATTTGTTAACATCCAGTATTGATTTAAGTGTCAGGAAGTCATTTCTGAAAGTATTCGTATGGAGTGTAGCCATGTATGGAAGTGAAACATGGACGATAAATAGTTTGGACAAGAAGAGAATAGAAGCTTTCGAAATGTGGTGCTACAGAAGAATGCTAAAGATTAGATGGGTAGATCACATAACTAATGAGGAAGTATTGAATAGGATTGGGGAGAAGAGAAGTTTGTGGCACAACTTGACTAGAAGAAGGGATCGGTTGGTAGGACATGTTCTGAGGCATCAAGGGATCACCAATTTAGTATTGGAGGGCAGCGTGGAGGGTAAAAATCGTAGGGGGAGACCAAGAGATGAATACACTAAGCAGATTCAGAAGGATGTAGGTTGCAGTAAGTACTGGGAGATGAAAAAGCTTGCACAGGATAGAGTAGCATGGAGAGCTGCATCAAACCAGTCTCAGGACTGAAGACAACAACAACAACAATGTTGTTGCAAGGATTATAACAATTATTGAAATAATAAATCTAATAAAAATTCTTGTATATAAAATTAGGATTGTTTTTCTTGATTTATATCAAGCTTTTTGATTGGAAGTCAAATGTACTATTTATACTAGAAAAACAATTATCTACCTCATCAATAAATAGAAATGTATAAGAATAATCATACTACGTCTACAAAGTGTCAGTATCATGCTGCTGCTTCAAATCCAAAGTGGTGTCTTGGTGAGAATTGGTTTATTGAATGTCGAAGTAGACATGTTGATAAGAAAATTGTTCCGATAATTACATGTAGACCATGGAATCCTGTTGCAACAAAGAATGTTGATCCATAAACTGCGTCTGCAATGGTGAAGGGTGCTTCTCAATATTCGTATGCTTGAAGTATAGTGAAGTATAATCCTAGTAGTACTGTGAAGAATAGTCCTTGTAATGCTTGAGTATGATTAGATTCTATTAAACTATGATGTGCTCATGTTACTGTTACTCCTGATGCTAAAAGAATAGCTGTATTAAGTAATGGAATTTGTATAGGATTAAAAGGTTGAATTCCTATTGGGGGTCATAATATCCCTAGTTCAATAGTAGGTGGTAGTCTTCTTCTGAAAAATGCTCAGAAAAATGAAACAAAGAATAGTACTTCTGATGCAATAAATAAAATTATTCCTCATCGTAATCCAATTGATACAAATCCCGTATGTAGTCCTTGGTATGTTTCTTCTCGTACTACATCTCGTCATCATTGGATTATAGTTAGTAGGGTAATTCCAAATCCGATTATAAATAAGTTAATGTTAAATAGGTGAAATCATTTTGCTAATCCTGATACTAGAACTATTGCTCCAATTGCTCCTGTTAATGGTCAAGGTCTGTAATCTACTAAGTGGAATGGGTGGTTTGAGTGAGTTGTTAACATAAGTTTAGTATACTTCTCTAGAATATAAAGTTCTTAAAATTGAGAAAACATAGGCTTGAATTATTGCTACTGCTGATTCTAGAATTACCAGAAGTATTTGTCCAATAATTAATAGTGAAATTAAGTTTATTGCTATAGATGGTCCTGTATTTCCTAGTAATGTTAATAGTAAGTGTCCTGCAATTATATTTGCTGCTAGTCGTACTGCTAGCGTACCTGGCCGAATGACATTTGTAATTGTTTCAATTAATACTATAAATGATATTAATGCAGGTGGTGTTCCTTGAGGAACAAGGTGTGTAAATATGTGATTGGTATGATTAATTCATCCAAATAACATAAATCTTAATCATATAGGTAGAGCGATTGCAAATGTTAATGCTAAATGTCTTGTTCTAGTAAAGATGTAAGGGAATAATCCTATGAAATTATTAATTAGTATTATAATAAAGATTGAAATGAAGATGAATGTTGTTCCATTAAATGATTTTGGTCCTAGTAATGTTTTAAATTCATTGTGTAAGGTTAAGTTTAGTTTATTTCAAATAATATTAATTCGTGATGGTGTAAGTCAAAATATTGATGGGATTAATAATAATCGTAAGAATGTTCTAGTTCAATTTAATGATAAATTGAAGATATTAGTTGATGGATCAAATGTTGAAAATAAGTTTGTTATCATTTTCAATTTAAGTTTTTTATATCAATTGTTCTTTTTTCTGCTCTTTTAATAAGATTTGGTTTAAATGAGAAAAAGTTTATTTGATTAAATAAAATTAATGTAGTCGAAAATATAATGAATAGGGAGAATCATATGAGAGGGGATATTTGAGGGATTTAGATTAAATTTCCCCATCAGAAGTAGTCGTTAATTTACTATTTCTTGGTTTAAGAGACCATTACTTACTTTCAGTCATCTGATGTATTTCAAGGTGTACTAATTATTTAGTTATTTTAGATTGACACTCTAATGTTATATATTTTAACTAACTCCTTAGATTATCTTAGATAATCGCTTGATAAATAAGTTTACTGAAGTTCTTTAAATTACAATTGGTATGAATCTGTGGTTTGCTCCACAAATTTCTGAGCATTGTCCAAAGAACAGTCCAGGCCGGTTTATTGTAAATGTTCCTTGGTTTAGTCGACCTGGCGTTGCGTCAATTTTAACCCCTAATGCAGGCACTGCTCATGAGTGTAGAACGTCTGATGCTCTTGTTAATACTCCTACTTCTGTATTTATTGGTAGAATTGTTCGGTTATCTACATCTAGAAGTCGAAATCCGTCGTTTTCTAGGTCTTGTTCTGGTGTTATATAAGTGTCGAATTCCAAATCTATAAAGTCTGAATATTCATATCTTCAGTATCATTGTCGTCCAATTGTTTTAATTGTAATTATTGCGTCTACTGAATCATCAAGTAAATATAGTAGTCGTAATTATGGAAGTGCAATAAAAATTATTGTAATTGCTGGTAGTGCTGTTCAGATTGTTTCAATTAAATGTCCGTGAAGTATGTTTCGGTTTGTGTAGGCAATGAATAATATGTAACTTAGGGCATAACCTACAATAACTGTAATTACTAACAAAGAGATAGAGGGGCTGGCCAGTACTTACCTCAGCTCAGTACAGCCGATAGATACACATAAAACAGAACTGAAAACTTACATTCCTAGCTTTCGGAACTTTGTTCCTTCATCAGGGAGGAGAGAGGGGAAAAAAGGGAAGAAGGGAAAGTGGATTCAATTACTCACAACCCAGGTTATGAAGCAACAGGGAAAGGTATACAGGGAGGGTAGCAAGGATGGAGGCATGGTTGTCCATCCTTGCTACCCTCCCTGTTTACCTTTCCCTGTTGCTTCATAACCTGGGTTGTGAGTAACTGAATCCACTTTCCCTTCTTCCCTTTTTCCCCTCTCTCCTCCCTGATGAAGGAACAAAGTTCCGAAAGCTAGGAATGTAAGTTATCAGTTCTGTTTTATGTGTATCTATCGGCTGTACTGAGCTGAGGTAAGTACTGGCCAGCCCCTCTATCTCTTTGTTAGTATTTGTTTCACATCTTATATGAGATTTTCCATTAATAACTGTAATTAATAATAATACGACCATAGTATGATCATGGAAGAATGATAGTTGCTCCATTAATGGTGAAGCTCCATCTTGAAGGGATAAATTTGATCATGTTGACATTAATGAATTTTTCTAATAAAAGGTCAAACCTTTATTTGTAGAGCTTAAATCTACTGCACTAATCTGCCATATTAGAATCTAGAAATTAATGGTAGTTCTGAGTAACTGTATTCTGCAGGTGGGTTATTTTGTAGTCATTCTGTTGATCTTCTTATATTAGCTCTAAATATGATTGCTCGGTTTGTAACCATTCTTTCTCATATAATTACAATGAATATAATGATTCCTACAATAGAAATTGTAGACCCAATTCTTGATACTACATTTCATGATGTATATGCATCTGGATAGTCTGAATATCGTCGTGGTATTCCTGCTAGTCCTAGGAAGTGTTGAGGGAAGAATGTTAAGTTTACTCCAATAAATATAATTGTAAATTGGATTTTTAATCATGTATTATTTATAGTTAATCCTGTAAATAATGGGTATCATTGAATAACACCTCCTATGATTGCGAATACTGCTCCTATGGATAATACATAATGGAAGTGGGCTACTACATAATATGTATCATGTAATACAATGTCAAGTGATGAATTTGCTAATACTAATCCTGTTAGTCCACCAATTGTGAATAGAAAAATAAATCCTAAAGCTCATAATAACGGTGGATTGAATTTGAATTTAGTTCCATTTAGTGTAGCTAATCATCTGAATACCTTAATTCCTGTAGGTACAGCAATAATTATTGTTGCTGATGTAAAGTATGCTCGTGTGTCAACATCTATTCCTACTGTGAATATGTGATGTGCTCATACAATAAATCCTATTAGTCCAATTGATAATATAGCATAAATTATGCCTAATGTTCCAAATGATTCAATTTTTCCTTTTTTTCTTGACATACAATGTGAGAAATAATTCCAAATCCTGGCAGAATTAAAATGTAAACTTCTGGGTGCCCAAAGAATCAGAATAGGTGTTGATATAGAATTGGGTCACCTCCTCCTGCAGGGTCAAAGAATGATGTATTTAAATTTCGATCTGTTAATAGTATAGTAATAGCCCCTGCTAATACTGGAAGCAGTAAAAGGAGGAGAAGGGCTGTAATAGCTACAGATGAAACAAATAAAGGTGTTTGATCTAGAGTTATACTTTCTGATCGTATATTAATTGCTGTTGTAATGAAGTTTACTGCACCAAGAATAGATGATACACCTGCTAAGTGAAGTGAAAAAATAGCTAGGTCTACAGATACCCCCCCATGTGCGATAGCTCCTGCAAGAGGAGGGTATACTGTTCATCCTGTACCAGCACCGTTATCTACTATAGAAGATGTAAGAAGAAGGGTTAGTGAAGGCGGTAATAATCAAAAACTTATATTATTTATTTGTGGGAACGCTATATCTGGTGCACCAATTATTAATGGTACGAGTCAATTACCAAACCCACCAATTATAATAGGTATTACTATAAAAAAATTATTACAAATGCGTGGGCTGTAATAATGACATTATAAATTTGGTCATCTCTAATTAGAGATCCTGGTTGACCAAGTTCAGCACGAATAAGTATTCTTATTGATGTTCCTACTATTCCTGCTCATGCTCCAAATAAGAAGTTTAAAGTACCAATATCCTTATGGTTTGTTGAGAATAATCATTTTTGCGGTAAGATGGCTGAATTTAAGGTGGTAGACTGTAAATCTACTTATGAGATGTTTCTCTCTTACCATGCTTTAGGCCTTATATTCAATTATGATTCTAGACTGCAATTCATGAATTTTACTAAGGCCTAAAAGATTATTCTTTTAATTATAACTTTGAAGGTTATTAGTTTAGTTAACTTAAGTCCTTAGCATAATGAGATTAAGGTTGATGTTGAGATTAATCCTATTGTTGAAATTATTACTGTTATAGGAAGAATAATTCTTGATTTTTGAGACTTTATTTTTATAGATCATGAATTTTCTGTGTATGACATAATTAGGGCTGAGAATATAATACGTATATAATAATAAAATGTAACTGTAGTTAATACAACCATAATTGTTATAATAGTTGTTATGTTATTTTCTATCAATGATTGTATTACAATTCATTTTGGTAGAAATCCGAGGAATGGTGGTAAACCACCTAGGGATAAAAGAGATAAAAATATTATGAATTTAATTTCAGTTTTTATATTTCTGGCTGAATAAATTTGGTTTATAAAAAATAGATTTATTTGCTTAAATAATAAGGCCATAATTAATCTTAATAGTGAGTAAATAATAAAGTATAGTTCTCAAATGTTTTCTCTAACTGTTAGGGATCTAATTATTCACCCTAAATGTCTAATTGAGGAATATGCTAGAAGTTGTCGTAGAGATGTTTGATTTAAACCACCTATTGCCCCAATAATAATTCTTAGAATGATAATTGTTCAAATGAAAGATCTTAGTTGAATACAATAAGATAATACCATTATTGGGGCAATTTTTTGTCATGTTATTAGTGTTAAACAGTTATTTCATCTTGAAGCTCCTATTACTTCTGGAAATCAGAAATGAAAGGGTGCAGCCCCGATCTTTAATAATAATCTAGATCTAATTATTATTGATGGAATTAATTCTGTTTCTCATACTATTGGATACTTTATTTGAATCAGCAAAATTGAAAATAACAGTATTGTCGATGCTATTGCTTGGACAATAAAATATTTAATTGATGATTCATTTATTATTATATTTTTATTTCTTGTTAGGAGTGGAATAAATGAAAGTAAGTTGATCTCAAGTCCTATTCAAACTCCAAATCAGGAGTTTGATGAAATGGACAGGATCGTTCCTATCATTAATGTTGATAGGAAGAGAAGTTTTGTAGAGTTGTTGGTTATTAAAAAGGAGAGCATTTATGCCTCTATAAATGGGGTATGAACCCATTAGCTTGTTTAGCTTACCTTTTTACATTAAGGTGTATGATGCACGTTAGTTTTTGATACTAAAGGAGGTAGTTTAATTCTGTCTTATGTAATTTTTAATGAAGGTAATTTTATTTACTTGATTTACCCTATCAAGGTAACCCTTTAATCAGGCACTTCATTTATATTTAATATATAAATTAAAAATTTTTTTTAAAAATTTGTTTGTGTATTATTTTGGTTATTTCTAATTAATTTTATCTCGGTTAGGATAATTTGAATATATATTATATATAATAAATAATTTATATTAATATATTACATTTAATTAAATTTAAATACCTATAATGTTATTTTATAATTATTAAATGATTATTTTAATACATTTATTTACCTAGGATTATAGCTACTTATGTTTTAGCTTAAAATAGGTTATTATATTATAAATTATATAATAATATGTAAATTAATATTAAATATTATTATAATTGGATATAATAAATATAATTAATATTATTAAATATAAAATTTTATATTAATATAAATAATTATATTAATTATAATAATATAATTTAATATATTTTCTATAATTACATTATTTAACTAATTAATATTTAAGTGAACTTAATATAAAGTTAATTTCATATTAATAATATATTACATTAATTTACATAATTGTATAAAATATATTTATTATATTATTTAATCTTTCTTTATTATTAGTGAAAAGAAAGATTAAATAAGAAAGAATATACTACATTTATTGGTATACATGTTCCATATTAATCTTTATTTATATATAATAGAGAAGTTGTTGTGGTCATTTGAGGGTGCGTTTCTTTTTTTTTGTAATTTTTTGTGTTTTTTTTTCTTTTTTTTTCTTTAAATATTCGAATCTTTTATTTTTTCTTATTTTTATAAATTTTTAAATTTCTTATTTTGTTTCCAAAAGTTTTATTCTTGCTTATTTATTCACTTTTTCTTTGTATTATATGTAAGTTTTGTTAAACTAAATGTTCTATTTTGCAGTAATTTGATTTAATTATCAAGTGATTTTGGATTTAGCAATTGATTTAGTATCGGCATAATTCGTGCCAGCAGCCGCGGTTATACGATTGATACAAGTGAATATTATTGATTAAAACAGTTGTTTATATTTTTAGGGTTAAAATATAAATTTGTAAAGTGAAATGTTAAAATTTATTTATAGCTCTTTTTACGAATCTGTGAAATTTAAATAATAAACTAGGATTAGATACCCTATTATTTTAAATGTTAATTATATTTACCAGGGTACTACTAGTTAAGGTCTTTAAACCCAAAGAATTTGGCGGTATCTCATTCCATTCAGAGGAACCTACCCCGTGATTGATAATACACGATTTACTCTACTTAATTTATTTGTTTGTATATCTCCGTTATCAGAGAATCTTTTTAGAGTTATAATTCTCAAGATTTATAATTATAAAATATTTCAGGTCAAGGTGCAGCTTATAGTTAAGAGGAGGTCGGTTACAATAGATTTTTGTTTATAACGGATTTGATGGTGAAATACTATTAATGAAGGTGGATTTGATAGTAATATAATTTATTTAATTTAACTGATATTGGCTCTGAGGTGTGTACACATCGCCCGTCGCTCTCATTATTGACTATTCTATTTTATTATTTTAATTTAGCTTCAATTTAGATGAGATAAGTCGTAACATAGTAGATGTACTGGAAAGTGTATCTAGGAAGAGTTTCAAGATATAACTTATTAGTAAAGTGTTTCATTTACACTGAAAATTTTTCTGTGCAAATCAGGATATCTTGATTATTTATTTTATTATATTTATTTTTTGTTTATTTAATTATTTAATAAAAATAATTTTGTCGAATTTTGTCTTAGTATATTTTGTAGAATTGATTTTTTAGATTATAGTTTATTCGTAATGTAATTGTTTTATGAAATATTATTTTAAATTTTCAAAAATAGATTTTATTTATTGTACCTTTTGTATCAGGGTTTATCAAAATTTTAGTATTTACTTTACTTGTCTCAATTTGGGTTGATTTATAAATAATTTATAGGTAATGTATCATAATTATTATTAAATTATTTATAGAAATGAGATGTTCATCGTTTCCCAAGATATCTAGTTTCTTAAGAAGAAAATTTAATTTTTTGAAGTTAATTGTTTTTATTCAATTTTTTAGGTATAAATATTAACTTATTTATTCTTTAAGGGATAGGCTTTGAAGTTAATAACCTATAATTTGTTTTATAAAATATAATAGTAAGCTTTAAACCAGCTATCTCTAAGATTACGTTTTAGTTCATTATTTTTATTTTTGATTTTATAAGTATTTTAGGTTTTTTATTAAGATTATAAATTTAATTTTAAAATTTTTGTAATAATGATAGAATTAGTATATTTATTTGTATATAATTTTTACCTTGTGAATTTATTATAAGGAACTAGGCAAAATTGATTTCCGCCAGTTTATCAAAAACATGTCCTCTTGAAAATACTTTGAGGTCTGGCCTGCTCACTGAGCAGATTTTTAAAGAGCCGCGGTATTCTGGCTGTGCAAAGGTAGCATAATCATTAGTCTCTTAATTAGTGGCTGGAATGAATGGCTTGACGAGAAATCAACTGTCTCTTAATAAATTTTTGAATTTAACTTTTGAGTCAAAAGGCTTAAATTTTTCTTTAGGACGAGAAGACCCTATAGAGCTTAACATTTTATTTTTATATAGTCTTTTGTTTGTCTTTCTATATTTATTGATTATGTTTTGTTGGGGTGACATGAAGAATAAATAAACTCTTCATTATTATATCATTTATTTACGTTTGTTTTGATCCATAATTTATGATCATAAGATTAAGTTACCTTAGGGATAACAGCGTAATTGTTTTTGAGAGCTCATATCGACAAAGCAGATTGCGACCTCGATGTTGGATTCAGAAAAATTTTGGGTGCAGTAGCCTAGTAATTAGGTCTGTTCGACCTTTAAATTCTTACATGATCTGAGTTCAGACTGGCGTGAGCCAGGTCGGTTTCTATCCTAAGATTATTAATTCATATTAGTACGAAAGGATTATATAGTTGAAATATTTTTTATTTTATTGATTAATACTAATTAAATTACTATTTTGACAGATTAATGTGTTGAATTTAGAATTCATTTATGTAGATTTTTTCTACAAATAGTATTGATACTTTATGATTTATTTATGTTTATTTTGAATTTTCTTTTATTAGTTATTTGTGTTTTAATTAGTGTTGCTTTTTTAACTTTATTAGAGCGTAAGGTTTTAGGTTACATTTAAATTCGAAAGGGTCCAAATAAAGTAGGTTTTGTTGGAATTCCTCAACCCTTTAGTGATGCTATCAAGTTAATTTGTAAGGGGCAGCCAATTCCTATTATATCTAATTATTTACTTTATTATTTTTCTCCTGTTTTTAATTTAATAATTTCCTTGGCTGTTTGAGTGATTTTCCCTTATTTAACTTATATATGTTCTTTTTCTTATGGATTTTTGTTTTTTTTTATGTTGTACTAGATTAGGTGTTTATACTGTTATAATTGCTGGTTGGTCTTCTAATTCAAATTATTCTTTACTAGGTTCTCTTCGTTCTGTTGCTCAAACAATTTCATACGAAGTTAGTTTGGCTTTAATTTTATTATCTTTAATTATTTTAATTGATAGTTTTAACATGTTTCATTTTATAAATTATCAGCTTTATTGTTGATTTATTATTATTTCTTTTCCTTTAGCTTTAGCTTGTTTTGCTTCTTGTTTAGCTGAAACTAACCGTACTCCTTTTGACTTTGCCGAAGGTGAATCTGAGTTAGTTTCAGGTTTTAATATTGAATATGGTGCAGGTGGTTTAACTTTAATTTTTTTAGCTGAGTATACTAGAATTGTTTTTATAAGAATATTATTAGCTTTAATTTTTTAGGTGGTGACTTTTATTCCTTTATATTTTTTATTAAGCTTGCTGTTATGTCCTTTGGTTTTATTTGAGTTCGTGGGACATTACCACGTTTTCGTTATGATAAGTTAATGTACTTAGCTTGAAAAAGTTTTTTGCCATTATCTTTAAATTTTTTTATTTTCTTTGTTGGTTTAAAGATTTTATTTATTTCATTTATTTAGTGAAATTTTTTAAGAAAAGTTAATAGAAGAGTTAAACTTCTAGTTTTATGTTTTCAAAACATATGCTTTTCCTAAGCTAATTAACTTATTATTCCTTAATTAGTTTATCTCATGCATTTGCAACATGTACATTAATTAAGAAGTATGTAAAGTAGATAATTGTTAAGATTTGTCCTGTTATAATGTAAGGTTCTTAAACAGGTCGTTTTCCAATTCATGTTAATAAGCATACAACAACTACTATAATTCAGAATAAAATCTGATTGATAGGATACAATTGAATACCTCGGAATGGTGTTTTATTATAAAATGGTAAAATTATTAAGATTCTAATTGATAAGAATAATGCAATAACACCTCCTAGTTTATTAGGGATTGATCATAGAATTGCGTATGCAAATAAGAAATATCATTCTGGTTGAATATGGACGGGGGTTACTAATGGGTTGGCAGGTACAAAATTATCTGGATCTCCTAGGAGGTAAGGATTAATCAAGCACAGTATAATTAATAATGATGTTATTAATACAAATGTAATAGAGTCCTTGAAAGTGAAGTATGGGTGAAATGGGATTTTTTCAATATCTCCATTTAGGCCTAAGGGGTTATTAGACCCTGTTTGGTGGAGGAAGAATAAATGAATTGCTGCCATTGCAGCAATAATAAACGGTAGTACAAAATGGAATGTAAAGAATCGATTTAATGTTGCATTATCAACAGCAAACCCTCCTCATACTCATTGAACTAAATCTGTTCCTAAATATGGAATTGCTGATAATAAATTAGTAATTACTGTCGCACCTCAGAATGATATTTGACCTCAAGGTAAAACGTATCCTATAAATGCAGTTGCTATAACTAAGAATAGGATTACTGCACCAATTATTCAGGTGTGTATGTATATGTAAGATCCGTAGTAAATTCCTCGTCCAACATGTAAATAAATACAAATAAAAAATGTAGAAGCTCCATTTGCATGTAAGGTTCGAATAATTCAGCCATTATTTACGTCTCGGCAGATGTGAACTACACTACTAAATGCTAGCCCTAGTAGGGCTATGTTTATATATATATATATATATATATATATATATATATACAGTCGAAACTGACTGCAATACTTCGCTTCTTATTCTATTTATGGTTGATTGATTATATCAATACTTCTTGAATGCAACCCAAATGTTATAGTTAACTACAACCCTTTATTCTGCTCATTGTAAGGCTCCTTGATCTCATTCATGGTATAGTCCACCTAATAATACTATAATATAAAATATTGTTGATACTGTTCAGATTATTATATATATATATATATATATATATATACACAATTAATTCCCGGCAATCAGTTGCAACAATTATTCATATAATAAGTTGTTGAAAGTCGGTTGTCGTGGAAAAACTGGCGACTTCGAACATCATTATGTTTTCCGCAAGCAAAGTTGTATTTCACAAATGTTGTTAATTGTCTTCATAATGTTAACCACGTATAGTTAACGGAAGACGTGGAAACGATATTCCAAAACGAATACGCATAGTGTAAGTCAAACGTTCGAATTAGAATAGAGACCCCACAAACACAAATTTGCTGTGGCAGGTATGAAATATAAACTCCGTTACTCGCTCGTTACACTTGAAGGACAGATGTTGAATGGGCCGAAACGAGCCACCGCATAACAGCGTAGTTGCCTGCTAACTTCGAAAGAAGGTAGATGCGGTCCCTAGCGCAACTTATAACATCGTCGAAAATCAGTGCGGACGGGAGAGCTTTTGGTACACCCTGTTAAAAAAAACGGAAAAATGGAGGCGGTACAATTGGAGAGTGATCCGCCTTCACCAACATGCATAAGCAATTCATTAATAGTTTATATATATATATATATATATATATATATATATATATATATATTTGAATTACAAAAACTAATAATAAAACAAAATTGCACGGCGCGAGATTCGATCCGGTGTCCTTCGGATTACTAATCCAAGCGCTTACCGCTGCGCCACGACGCTGCAGAAAATTATTCATCGTAGAGAGTAAATCACCGCAACGGTTTCTTTTAACTGTCGATTTTCTCGACAACGGCTGAAAAGTGCATCTTGGTGCTTTGCCACATTACACCTCTGGCCATGAGCTTTTATTATGCTCAGTATGAATCGAATTTGAATTTCACAAATGGCAGCCTCCCCTTGTAAATGTAGGTTCGCTGAAACACACAAGACTGTTGCAGCAACTTATCAAACTGCTGGCAACTGAATAGAGTAGAGTGTGTACTTCAGAAGTCCCAGTATTTGATGTGGTTGGCTTGTTCTGATGATGTTATGAAGCTGTAGTGATGAGCAAATTTGACCCCGTTTCCTCAGCTTGTCAGTGCTTTGCACCATACTGCAATATCCCATCTGTGGCCTGCAGTTCTTGTGTATGATTTACATGCTGTGTCCGCCCCGATAGCTCAGTGGTCAGCGTGACGGATTGCCGTCCTAAGGGCCCGGGTTCAATTCCCGGCTGGGTCGGGGATTTTCTCCGCTTAGAGACAGGGTGTTGTGTTGCCTTCATCATCATTTCATCCCCAACCGGTGCGCAGGTCGCCCAATGTGGCGTCGAATGTAATAAGACCTGCACCATGGCGGCCGGACCTGCCCCGTAAGGGGCCTCGCGGCCAATGACGCCAAATGCCCATTTCCATTTACATTTTGTTTAAGGGCACCTTGCAATGCTGTCAGAATGACATTATGGTGCGGCCATGCTGCTGTGGTCGCACTCTGCACTCTCTACTCGAATTTGGTGTTGCAATGCCCCAGTTGTGTGCCTCGCTATTTACCTTATTGGTCTTCCTTCCTGGTTAAATTCTGATTTCGGCACTCATCTTGGGCCTGTCTTCGCTCCATTCTTTGCACAACAGAGAAAAAAAATTAACTTTACTCAAAATTCCTTTCTGCAGTGTAATGCAGCCTTTGACTGACAAGGGGACTGCACATACTCATCAACACCATTTTCTTCCCAATTCGTGATATCTACAGGATTTGACCAGAGGTGAAAGCATGAGAAGTGGGAGCTCCAGATGACCAAGAGTTCAAAAAAAATGCATTTCACGTGGATGAGGCAAGGCATGAGCCATTTACTTTAGCATATTTGACAGGCAGCTGTTGACAAAGCAGAAATAGTGTTGAACAATAATCTGAGGTTTGTGGAGTCGAGTGCCTATGTAATCTGACTGCTGGAAACTGAATACAATAGGGTGTGTGCTTCAGAAGTCCTAATATTTAAGGTGGTTGGCTCATGCCTATGAAGTTATCAAGCTGTGGTGATCAGTAAATTCGGCCCCGTTTTCTCAGCTTGTTAGATTTTTAAATCAATTTTTACGTTACTTACAGCGCAAATGAAACGAAATAATGCTCATTATAAATTATTTCCGTAAAAGCCATGAAAAGGAGAGGCAAAGGAAAATTTGGGATTGTAAATAAATTTCCAAAAAAGGATTGTAGTTGCAGTGTCCAAGAGAACTCTGCAAATAACTTCCCAATAATGAATTGTAACTAAAAAGTACAGGACTTAATATTCCTTAGTTTCAGTTTTACCTTCGAGCAGCCTTCGGCAGCTGCAAGTGAACATAGGTTCCCAGTACACGTGAAATCGGACCATCGACAGAGGAGGAGCAGGAGGAGATTAGTGTTTAACGTCCCGTCGACAACGAGGTCATTAGAGACGGAGCGCAAGCTCGGGTGAGGGAAGGATGGGGAAGGAAATCGGCCGTGCCCTTTCAAGAGAACCATCCCGGCATTTGCCTGAAGCGATTTAGGGAAATCACGGAAAACCTAAATCAGGATGGCCGGAGACGGGATTGAACCGTCGTCCTCCCGAATGTGAGTCCAGTGTGCTAACCACTGCGCCACCTCGCTCGGTGGACCATCGACAGAGAAACAGAAATCACACCCTGACAAAACCGCATTAAAGTACATTCCATTTTACCTCGCCAACTGTCCTCGCCAATATTTAATGAAACGATGCACTACGTGTGGTTTGCTGCTAGACTGTGCGAGGAGAGAGAACCTTTTATGAATTGAATCAAGTTTTGTTTTCATAGAAGCTTTAAAATAACCATGTAATTACAGAAATGCAGCATGTATGATGCGTGCAAGATGTCGAGGCAGTTACTGCTTCTCCTGTTTTTACAATGAATATCACCCCGGCACTTGTAAATCATCAACTGAAAAATAATAAAAGTATGTAATTTCATATGCAAAGTTCTCATACACACTTAAAATCCCTTCCTGAAAATTTATTTGGAATCCCCAAATTTTCCTTTGCCTTTCCCTTTCATGCCTTTTACGAAAATATTAATAATTGCATTTATCGATAGTTATTTCGGTTTATTTATAGTGCAAATAACATAAAAATTTAAAATAAACTATATTTTCTGTATAGGGACTCCAACCCCTGACCCTCGGATTACTGTTCTGCTCTATTTCCTCTGAATCAACCATTGCCTGGTAACTACACCAACACAGATGGCTCCCACTTCACCTGACCTGCACCAAAACTGCTCTTTTTTTCGGAACGATTGGCCACTGGAACTGTCATTTCTATCACTTTCATTTCTGGCTGTGACCTGAGTATATCATAAATATGGACGAAATCAGTGATGACGGACAGGCATGGTCACCTTGTGAGTTCTTATACCATATGTGTTAGACTTTTCAAAATTTGTAATTAATCAAGATAAAATAATGTTGTTGTTGTGTTCTTCAGTCCTGAGACTGGCTTGATGCAGCTCTCAATGCTACTCTATCCTGTACCAGCTGCTTCATCTCCCAGTACGTACAACAGCCTTAATCCTTCTGAATCCGCTTAGTGTATTCATTTCTTGGTCTCCCTCTACGATTTTTACCCTCCACGCTGCCCTCCAATACTAAATTGGTGATCCCTTGATGCCTCAGAATATGTCCTATCAACTGATCCCTTCTTCTAGTCAAGTTGTGCCACAAATTTCTCTTCTCCCCAATCCTATTCAATACCTCCTCATTAGTTATGTGATATACCCATCTAATCTTCAGCATTCTTCTGTAGCACCACATTTCAAAAGCTTCTACTCTCTTCTTCTCCAAACTATTTATCGTCCACTTTTCACTTCCATACATAGCTACACTCCATACAAATACTTTCCGAAACGACTTCCTGACACTTAAATCTATACTCGATGTTAACAAATTTCTCTTCTTCAGAAACGCTTTCCTTGCCATTGCCAGTCTACATTTTATATCCTCTCTACTTCGACCATCATTAGTTATTTTGCTCCCCAAATAGCAAAACTCCTTTACTACTTTAAGTGTCTCATTTCCTAGTCTAATTCCCTCAGCATCACCCGACTTAATTCGACTACATTCCGTTATCCTCGTTTTGCTTTTGTTGATATCCATCTTATATCCTCCTTTCAAGACACTGTCCATTCCGTTCAACCGCTCTTCCAAGTCCTTTGCTGTCTCTGACAGAATTACAATATAATAATAACAATAAAAATAACAATATAATAATAAGATTTCTAAATTGTACATGTTTTCAATATATGTTATCCCGCTTTATTTATTTGTAGATCTGAAGATGATCATAACATGATCAAAACTAGTTATAATTTGTAATAGTTTGCAGCTGAGACTGTTGTAATAACTACTTCTTAAAATTTACAATTGCAGCATTTTTCATGATAAAATGTAAACTATTACAAAAACAAAAAAAGAGGTGGCTTTCTTTCCTTTTGCCCACAGCTTGGATCCCGACCCTAAAGTTCGCACAGCGCTGCCCAGCCTCGTGCTCGGAGGTGCAATACACTGGCTGGCAGTGTCTGGCATCCACCAGATGATGATACAGCGCTACATGTCCCTGCCCTCGCTCTCCAAGGCTAACAGGTAACTACACTACACTCTGTGTACTTAATCGAACAATGGTGCAACAAACCTCTTGTAATTAACGAGTCGTTCCTGTTTCGTCCAGTGTTGCAAGGAAAATACCAGCCAAACGTTTCCACTGCAGTTACCTTGTTTCACAGTAACATAGAACGACATTCTTGTATATAACATTGTCACTTTTTTTTCGTGTCAAATCGGAGTAAACAGCTCAAACATTCGACCAAGACCTCCATCGTCTTCGCCAAGACCAATTAACTATCGTGCCTGGTGGCTGCTTTTGCGGTGATCTTTCGTAGCCCATAGGCAGCTTGTGATTGGTGGGCGTACATCATCATGACGACATGCTGCCAGAGATTATGCATCACCAGCGCAGAACCAGACACAGTCTCTGATAGCATGCCGTAATGGCGATGTATACTCACCATTCACAAACTGTCTGTGGGCTATAAGAGGTTATAATAACAACAACAGCCACATTTCTCGGCGAAAACGAGGCAGGTGATCATTGTTTGGGTTTTTACACTGACCTGACGCGGAAAAGAAATCGAGAATGTTTTATACGCTTTCATTTAATGTGAAATGTGCCTTTTGGCTAGCATAACAAATTCGTATTTGGGGGGAATGTGATTCTGATAAGCCATAGTCATCAGATTTAGCTCCCCATACATTGCAAGTCTTTTACAGATCAAATATTTTGCTTGTGTATTTATTGTTATATTTAGTCATATTGTTTGTACTTACATTATAAGTACATTGTAAGTTGAGATAAAGAGTTTCTTAGAACCTTTACAGTAAGCAATTAATAAAAAGAAGTTATGTCTCAACATTAGCTTTATAATATATATATATATATATATATATATATATATATATATATATATATATATATATATAAAATAGAAACCATACTACAATTTGAAACTTCCATTAAATAACATAAGAAGGTGATCTTGAATCCATAACTCATCTAATAACTCTTCAAATATGCATTTTCATACACATTACAACAGGACCTCTTCTAAACATTAACATCCCACCTTAGAGTCCAGACACGAAGCAACGAATGAAAATTAAAAGAACATCTCACCTATTTTCTAACACAGACTAAACGACGTTGTCAAAAGTGTCTACATAGCCTCTTGGAACTTCTGAGTCTCTTCGAAGCAGTTGAGCAATCCCCGGAACTCACACTTTCGCTCACAAGCAGATGTTTCCTCTCAGGAAGACACTCCTCGTCCCTCATGATGACTCGTCACGTGCAAATAAAAATATCAGTTCCGTACGATATCTGTGCTCTTTCTTACGACACTTTATTTTGTAGTTTTCGTTCGCGAGTGTCGTCACCTACAAACCTATACGCTTCACTTCTCTGGAGTAGTATGTATCACCACACAGGCCTAAGTAATATGAACTGAGATTTGTGTATATGGATTGGCTAAAAATAAAGCAGACGAAAATATAAAAGGAATGGATGAGTACTTGACAAATACAACTTAACGATAAGAAGCATTGTAAACATAGTTGAACATAAGAAGGATATAAGCAGTGAAATAGAAAACTGCCTCTTATAAGCTTATATATACATTTCTTTATATGCTCTGGAATAGTATAATAGTATATCGCGATAGCACCTCTGCTTTACCACTCACAACAATTAGAAAGCAACCTAGCTAAGATAATCTAGACTGTTTGCAGCGTTCCCATGAACATTCTAAAAAAAAACTACGCACCATGAAGGAATTATCCGAATGGTACGGAAATCAGTAGAATCAGTAGATGTGATGTACATTTAAAGACCAAAAAATGATTACAATTTCAGAAAATCTGGATGCTTTATTCAAGAGAAAGAGCTTCGCAAATTGAGCAAATTGAGCTCTTATGCAAGCAGTTATTGCAATGATTGAAAGAGTTGATTGATGACCTGCTGAGGGATATCGTGCCAAGCACTGATAAATTGGCGCGTCAGATCGTTAAAATCTCGAAATTGTTGGAGGGACCTGCCCATAATGCTCCAGACGTACTCAACTGGGGAGATATCTGCCGATCTTGTTGGCCAAGGCAGGGCTTGGCAAGCATGCAGGGAGGCAGTAGAAACCCTCACCACGTGCAGGTGGGCATTATCTTGCTGGAATGTAAGCTTAGACCGGCTTGCCATGAAGGGCACCGAAACGGTGTGTACAATATTGTCGACGTACCAATGTGTTGTAGGGGTGCCGAGGATGACAACGAAAGGACCTTGCTGTGAAATGGAATGGCAAAGACGATCACTACTGGTTGTCGAGCCGTACGGCGGGCGACAGTCACGGTGACATCCCACTGCTCTCCAGGGCGACTCCAGACCCGTCCTCAATGGTCATCGGGGCTCAGTTCGAAGCGGAACTCATCACTGACGACAATTCTACTCCAGTAAACGAGATTCCAGGCCGAAGACTTGGAGTTGCAGCTTGGATCGGAATCCACGTTTAACTGCAGGCCCCCGTCAGATCACCAAAGTTAAGCACTGTCGGGCTTGTCTAGCATTTGGATGGGTAACTGTCCAGTCTCCCGAGCGCTGTTGGCAAGCGGGGTGCACCCAGCCCTTGTGAGGCAAATTGAGGAGATACTTGATCGAGAAGTACCGGCTCCGGTCACGAAATCTGACAGTGGCTAGGAGAGTGGTGTGCTGACCACACGCCCCTCCATATCCGCATCCAGTGATGCCTATGGGCAGCACATGATTGGTTCAAATGGCTCTGAGCACTATGGGACTTAACTTCTGAGGTCATCAGTCCCCTAGAACTTAGAACTACTTATACATAACTAACCTAAGGACATCACACACATCCATGTCCGAGGCAGGATTCGAACCTGCAACTGTAGCGGTCTCGCGGATCCAGACTGTAGCGCCTAGAACCGCTCGGCCACTCTGGCCGGCGGCAGCAGATGACACAGCGGTTGGTCAGTACCGTTAGGCCTTCCAAAGCCTCTCCAGCCGGAGTTTAGTTTTAGTTTTAAGTCTGTTCAAAGGTCGGAGGAAGACAACAGCATTATATCATCTCCAACAGGACTATGCCTAGTAAAGCACTGTGATATGCAAAACAACTTTTGAATTGATCACTACTTTACTAGTATCACGCTGAGCTCCACTGTAAGTACTGAGACTTGCTGAGAGATATGGAATTGACCAATTGGCGTGTCTGTTTATAATACGTGACAGCTTCCACAATACTGGTCAACACCACACATTCATGTTCGCAATCGCACTATCACTTTCACTGCTGCTACTATTGTGCTAAGGGGGCTTGAGGCGAGAGGGTTTTGTAATTGTCATACCCTGGCAATTATTTTTGTGGTGTCACCGCCAGACACCACACTTGATAGGTGGTAGCCTTTAAATCGGCCGCGGTCCGTTAGTATACGTCGGACCCGCGTGTCGCCACTGTCAGTGATTGCAGACCGAGCGCCGCCACACGGCAGGTCTAGAGAGACGTTCTAGCACTCGCCCTAGTTGTACAGCCAACTTTGCTAGGAAAGGTTCACTGACAAATACGCTCTCATTTGCCGAGACGATAGTTAGCATAGCCTTCAGCTACGTCATTTGCTACGACCTAGCAAGGCGCCATTATCAATAGATATTTAACTTGTGATGCCTGTACCGTCAGACCGATGTTCTCCAATTATGGATTAAAGTTAAGTATTACATCAACTACGTACTTTATTTGCTACTATAAATTCCCTTAACTGTTCCAGACCTCACGCCAGTCTGCGTGAGCTTAACGCGTGCCTTTCGGCTACCTCCGAGTGGCTTGGCTGTCTTGCCAAGTCACCACAATTTTCATGTCGGAAATGTTGTTAGTGATATTGTTTACTGTCGTCCACCATTCATGATAGCAAAGAAATTCGTAATGTGGATGGTTTATCTCCATTGATTCCCCAATTCACCATAGGCGTCACAGTAAACAGTGGTTTGGTCAGGTGTTCTCCTACGACAACACTGTAGATATCGTTATTTTTCCTGCTGAATTTGCCTTGGTAAATTGGATATGGGGAGAGGGTATGTAGTTTTAGTATTGTACCATGTCCTAGTCGCAGACTGTGTGGCCACACATGATTTTAAATGTGGTTCTGATGATGGGTATGGCCGAAACTCGTTAAGGTGTATGTTTTTTTAAATAAAAATATAAATAGCGATCGAGACTGACAATTATATTGACTAGTCATAACATCTGTGGACACGTACAATGGTTTTATGTCATTTATAGCAAAAAAGAGTTTCGATTGGGAAATCCTAGAATACTGACCGCTTCAATCGATCACTGTGTGCACCATTTCGTAGCTTTTTCTAATACCTTTGATGTGACGGCTGTGCATTGCACAACTCTACACCTATCTGTAAAGCCTTAGTACAGGCACCGTGAGCCGGCCGAAGTGGCCGTGCGGTTAAAGGCGCTGCAGTCTGGAACCGCAAGACCGCTACGGTCGCAGGTTCGAATCCTGCCTCGGGCATGACTGTGTTTGATGTCCTTAGGTTAGTTAGGTTTAACTAGTTCTAAGTTCTAGGGGACTAATGACCTCAGCAGTTGAGTCCCATAGTACTCAGAGCCATTTGAACCCTTTGAGCCATACAGGCACCATGATAGCTGCAGCTCTCGCATTCGCGCAAACAACGCGAGCCACCATACCAATAGATACGATATTGCAGTGCCTATGTTATTCCGAATTACGTTGCAAACTTACTTTGGATATGCATGCATGTCCAAAGGACCAAACACTGTGGTGACTGCAGCCGTTATGAAATACATTAAATGTATTCGCATTTGCGAATACGAACAACCATCAGCTGTAGAAATTTGTGGCAGACTAGGACTCGAACCTGGAGTTATCGCTTATCGCTAGCGGTCGCCTTATGAGTTGGCTATCCGTGCACGAATCACGGCCAGACACAAACTTTCGTACGTCGTCAACCACGCGCCTACAGCCTGTACTCGTACATCCATTATGTTTACTCCCGTACAGGTGAGATGTTTTACCTGAAAGTCGCTTGGCCGGTGTCGTCGTACTTCCGAATAACAAAGGCACTGAAATATCGTACTTATCAGCCGACACCGCACAAGTGACTTTCAAGTAAACTGTCTCCCCTGTACGGGAATATACACTAGTGTTCAAAATTAAAGCAAAAAAAACGCTATTTCTCCCTTGTGCGTCTAATTCACGATATATTCATACAAACTGTCAGTAGATATCCGTACGATCGTGTTCTGCACCGAAGATGGCATTCCGGTCGACGGACAACCACGCCAACAATGACATCATGACACCTATTAAACGGGGTGGTGTCGCCGGATAACCCCATACCCACAATCGCTGTGCAGATAGTCACAGACGGTGCAGTATAGCACAGAGAAGAGACCAACCAGACTTTCTGCAGTGGAGGACAATAGGAAGAATGGATGCAGGACAGTCGCAAACTGATGCGGCCCTATGGCTTAACGTGAATCGTTCTGTTGCTTCTCATACGTGGCGACAGTTTATAGAGACCGAAACTCTATCCCGAAGACCAGGGCAGGGCCGACAACGTGTGACAACAGAAGCAGAGAACCGTTATTTGATTTTCAAATAACTTCCGGGAATTCAGCCAGGTAACACTTTCAGCGACCGCCGATATTTCGGCGGGAGAACACCCCGCCATTTTCAAGGCAAACTGCAACGGACAGGCGGCGTACATGCAAATTAAATACCTCGGTTCTCCGACAGAAGCAGGAATGATAATACACACACACACACACTGAACACTAGTGCCACCAAAGATGACCAAAGTCAGAGCTATCGATAGTGAGCACTTTTGAGTTCCGTTAAGGATGATCTTGGACTGCGTAAGGCGGGTGTATATCGTATTCCTTGTAGCTGCGGCATGGCATATATTGGTCAAACCATCAGGACCGTGGAGGACAGGTGTACTGAGCATAAACGGCACACACGATTACAGCAGCCAAATAGATCTGCTATTGCCGAACATTGCTTGGATACTGGTCACCCCATGTTATATAATAACACCGAGATATTGGCATGCACGTCCAGCTATTGGGACAGTGTCATTAGGGAGGCAGTTGAGATGAAATTAGCTAGAAACCTCGTTAACAGGGATGGAGGTTTCTGTTTAAACTCTGTTTGGAATCCGGCTCTCTCCCTTGTCAAAAAACAGAGGAACAGAGTCAATGCTGCCTCACCTGCGAATTCATAGTCTCACTATCGATAGCTCTGACTTTGGTCATCTTTGGTGGCACTAGTGTTCAGTGTGTGTGTGTGTGTGTATTATCTTTCCTGCTTCTGTCGGAGAACCGAGGTATTAAATTTGCATGTACGCCGCCTGTCCGTTGCAGTTTGCCTTGAAAATGGCGGAGTGTTCTCCCGCCGAAATATCGGCGGTAGCTGAAATTGTTACCTGGCTGAACTCCCGGAAGTTATTTGAAAGTTGTATACGCCAGGAGAAACTCAGGTCTCACGTTATTTGATTGTAGGGGTATGAGTGTACCCCCTTAGAGCTGCTCGGCAACTGACATCTGACCTCGCAGCATCCACTGGACGTGTTGCATCGAGGCAAACGGTGTGCAGAAGGCTTCGGCAGAGTGACCTTTACTGTCGGAGACCTACTGTATGTGCACCGATGACGCGTCTTCACAGAAGGGAATGTCTGAAGTGGAGTCATCAACGTGCTGCCTGGACGGACGAACAGTGGGCCAACGTTATATTCACAGATGGATCTCGATTTGGTCTGGAGAGTGATTCTCGACGGAGTCGCCTCTGGGGGGAATGTGGGACACGGTATCGGGGTCCAAACATTGTGGAGAGGGACAAATATCGAGAAGGAGGGCCAGGGACTATGTTGACCACTCTAACACCTCTTCGTGAAATTGTACAGGTGAATCGGCAATGTTTAACTGCTGCCAAGTACCGTGCCCAGGTCTTGAGATATCAAGTATGATTGTTGCGAGGTGCTGTGGGCCCAGACTTCACAGTGATCGACGATAATGTTCGACCTCGTAGAGCACAAGTAGTTGATGTTTTCTTTAAAACGGAAGATATTACACCAAAGACGTGGCCTGCTCGCTCTCGCGATATGAATCCCATAGAGCATGTCTGGGACGCATTAAGGAGACGGGTTGCTTCACGTCAGCATGCACCAACCGCTCTCCAAGAGTTGCGAGGAACTCTGCTGAATAAATGGGCATCATTGCCTCAACATGTAACTGATGACACAAGTCACACCATTCCTGTCTTTGTCAGGCCTGTATTATCGCCAGAGGTGATCACACCCCACACTGAACACATTAACCAGTGGTCTAAATGTGTGTGCAAATCCGATAAGTTAGAAAAACGAAGAACATTTTTGTCTACCGTTATGCATATTGCAGTTGTTTATGTTCTGTACTCTTTACGTAGTTTCTACTTTACTATCACCTGGTTATACTGTTTTCTGGCAAAATAAACGTAACCTTGGAAAATAACCGTTTCTTGTTATAATTTTGGACACCAGTGTACATAATGGATGTATGAGTACAGGTTGTAAGTACATGGTTGACGACATGTAGAAGTTTGGATGTAGACACGAGTCGTGCACGGATAGCCGAAGGATCACTCAACTGGTCGCGATAAGTGGGAAATCGGGGTTCGAGTCCTGCTCTGGTACAAATTTTCATTGTCGTCATTCCATTCAATTGCTGATGGTCGTCCACATTCGCAAATTCGATTAAATCTGATGTGTGCTAGTAGTTAGACAAAATGCTCGTACGATCTTAATTTTCATGCCTTTGTCGGTGTCTTCTCGTGGTCAGCCAGTTAAAAAAAAAAAAAAAGTGGCTCTGAGCACTATGGGACTTAACAGCTATGGTCATCAGTCCCCTAGAACTTAGAACTACTTAAACCTAACTAACCTAAGGACAGCACACAACACCCAGCCATCACGAGGCAGAGAAAATCCCTGACCCCGCCGGGAATCGAACCCGGGAACCCGGGCGTGGGAAGCGAGAACGCTACCGCACGACCACGAGATGCGGGCTCAGCCAGTTACTTTAGATTTGGCAGTGTTGGTGATGGAGTATGGCTGGAAGTCCTTTCCGTCACCGGCCCTTTTCTCTTCTCTCGCGGGGTGAATACTTAACATTGAAGCTGGCGACACGATTAATTTTAATTAGCAGTGCTGGTGGATGGTTTTGGAGGCAGACGGACGTGAATGCCTTTATTTAATTGGCTAAATAAGTGATGGTATGTCACAGAATGATTACATGTCAATGAGAAAGAAGGAAAAGAATAAAGTTTACAACACCCTTTGGTCTTAAAATAGCAGTTACTACGAGTTTCCACATGTATTTTAGCTATACACACTGTCGAGCGGTATAACAATGTTGTAGATACGTAGAATTGTGTACTTCTATTTTACAGTGCCTGTACGTGGATGTGCTGAAAAGTAATGACTCCGATTTTCTTATGACGAAACTATTAAAGCTCTTTAAATAAAACAAAAGTTATTAACATCCTGCATCTTTATTCTTCTTGTCTAAGTATCTGTTTCTCGACATACACACACTAGCGACGAACACATTTCTCCCAACGAGTGACCACTTTGTTGACACCTTCACTATAAAATGTTTGACTTCGTTGACGGATCCACACCCTTACCTTGCATGCACAGTTTCGTCGCCATCAAAGTGAAGTTCTCGAAGGCGTTCGTTAAGTCCAGCAAACAGATGAAATTTGGATGGGGCCAAGTCGGTCAGTGTGAACGCAATGCCTCTGAACGTCGCAGCGCTCGTCTGTGGTCTCGCATTGTCATGCTAAAAGGGGACGGTGCTCCATGTGCGAACGAACTCTTCAGATTTGAAACTCGAATACAGCACACTATTTCCCTAGCGACAGAAGCTCGCTGAGCCGTGCGCGGCTCGTGTTCATGCCATTTATTGTTTGTCATCTTCCATTGCGGTACTGCCGCCTCGCTTTCTTATTCCATTTACTGGCGTCACTAACTTCCTGCCTTACTTGCCCGTGAGCGGCAACAGCAGCACTTATCGATAAGTGCACTGTCGTACCATCTCTGGAGCGACCGATAGTACAGGCCTATTACAAATGATTGAAGCGATTTCATAAATTCACTGTAGCTCCATTAATTGACATATGGTCACGACACACTACAGATACGTAGAAAAACTCATAAAGTTTTGTTCGGCTGAAGCCGCACTTCAAGTTTCTGCCGCCAAAGCGCTCGATAGCGCTGTGAGACAAAATGGCGACAGGAGCCGAGAAAGCGTATGTCGTGCTTGAAATGCACTCACATCAGTCAGTCATAACAGTGCAACGACACTTCAGGACGAAGTTCAACAAAGATCCACCAACTGCTAACTCCATTCGGCGATGCTATGCGCAGTTTAAAGCTTCTGGATGCCTCTGTAAGGGGAAATCAACGGGTCGGCCTGCAGTGAGCGAAGAAACGGTTGAACGCGTGCGGGCAAGTTTCACGCGTAGCCCGCGGAAGTCGACGAATAAAGCAAGCAGGGAGCTAAACGTACCACAGCCGACGGTTTGGAAAATCTTACGGAGAAGGCTAAAGCAGAAGCCTTACCGTTTACAATTGCTACAAGCCCTGACACCCGATGACAAAGTCAAACGCTTTGAATTTTCGGCGCGGTTGCAACAGCTCGTGGAAGAGGATGCGTTCAGTGCGAAACTTGTTTTCGGTGGTGAAGCAACATTTTTTCTTAATGGTGAAGTGAACAGACACAATGTGGGAATCTGGGCGGTAGAGAATCCTCACGCATTCGTGCAGCAAATTTGCAATTCACCAAAAATTAACGTGTTTTGTGCACTCTCACGGTTTAAAGTTTACGGCCCCTTTTTCTTCTGCAAAAAAAACGTTACAGGACACGTGTATCTTGACATGCTGGGAAATTGGCTCATGCCACAACTGGAGACCGACAGCGCCGACTTCATCTTTCAACAGGATGGTGCTCCACCGCACTTCCATCATGATGTTCGGCATTTCTTAAACAGGAGATTGGAAAACCGATGGATCGGTCGTGGTGGAGATCATGATCAGCAATTCATGTCATGGCCTCCACGCTCTCCCGACTTAACCCCATGCGATTTATTTCTGTGGGGTTATGTGAAAGATTCAGTGTTTAAACCTCCTCTACCAAGAAACGTGCCAGAACTGCGAGCTCGCATCAACGATGCTTTCAAACTCATTGATGGGGACATGCTGCGCCGAGTGTAGGAGGAACTTGATTATCGGCTTGATGTCTGTCGAATCACTAAAGGGGCACATATCGAACATTTGTGAATGCCTAAAAAGACTTTTTGAGTTTTTGTATGTGTGTGCAAAGCATTGTGAAAATATCTCAAATAATAAAGTTATTGTAGAGCTGTGAAATCGCTTCAATCATTTATAATAACCCTGTATTTCCGGCTCGTCGTGTGTCTGGCGGTCAGTTCGGGACGGACCAGCAGTGCAGTCGGGACGCAGCAGCCGTGAAGTCGGGGACGGAGCGCAGGTGAGGCACCGACAGCCAGTGCTCGCCGACCGCTGGCGACACACATGAACTGTCCGACGGAGGGAGATTCGAGCGGGACGACCGTTGGTTGGTCGTCCCATTGGCCGACGTATATTTGTTCCTTTCACTATTTCCGGGCCTGGGCAGTTGGTCGGTTGGCGTGGAGCAGCGAGGAAATCTCCACAGCACGTAGTTTGGCCGAGGTTGGTGGCAGCGTCCAAGCGCGATCAGAGTGTGTGGTGCTGTTCCGATTGCTACGACGTCCGTGGCTCACCGATCCTGGACACGAAAGTTGAGTTTTGACTTAATCTACCAGCAAGTCACGGCTGTTCACATTGTGTCCTTTGGATTTCGATGTCGGCTGTTATTTATTTATTTATTTATTGTTCCGTGGGACCACATTAAGGAGAAGTCTCCATGGTCATGGAACGAGTCAATACATGAAATTATAACACGATTGTAGAAACAGATAAAATGAAATATAAGAAACATATTCAGTTGTAGATTGTAGAAACAGATAAAATGAAATATAAGAAACATATTCAGCTGACACGTCGTTAGTTTAAATAAAGAAAATCAAGAATGTAACACTGGAATTTGCTTAATTTTTTAGCTCTTCCAGGAGCTCCTCGACAGAATAGAAGGAGTGAGCCATGAGGAAACTGTTCAGTTTAGAGTTAAAAGCGTTTGGGCTACTGCTAAGGTTTTTGAGTTCTTGTGGTAGCTTATTGAAAATGGATGCAGCAGAATACTGCACTCCTTTCTGCACAAGAGTCAAGGAAGTGCATTCCACATGCAGATTTGATTTCTGCCTAGTATTAACTGAGTGAAAGCTGCTAACTCTTGGGAATAAGCTAATATTGCTAACAACAAACGACATTAAAGAAAATATATACTGTGAGGGCAATGTCAAAATTCCCAGACTATTGAATAGGGGGTCGACAAGAGGTTTTCGAACTTACACCACACATAGCTCGAACAGCCCGTTTTTGAGCCAAAAATACCCTTTTTGAATCAGAAGAATTACCCCAAAAAATAATACCATATGACATAAGCGTATGAAAATATGCGAAGTAGACTACGTTTCGTGTTGAAATGTCACTTATTTCAGATACTGTTCTAATGGTAAATAAAGCGGCATTTAGTTTCTGAACAAGATCCTGAACATGGGCTTTCCACAACAGCTTACTATCTATCTGTACGCCTAGGAACTTGAACTGTTCCGTCTCGCTTATAACATGCCCATTCTGTCTGATTAAAATATCGGTTCTTGTTGAATTGTGAGTTAGAAACTGTAAAAACTGAGTCTTACTGTGATCTAGCGTCAAATTATTTTCCACAAGCCACGAACTTATTTCATGAACTACATTATTTGATAATGTTTCAATATTACACACAAGATCCTTCACTACCAAGCTGGTGTCATCAGCAAACAGAAATATTTTTGAATCACCTGTAATACTAGAAGGCATATCATTTATATAAATAAGAAACAGCAGTGGCCCCAGCACCGATCCTTGGGGAACGCCCCAATTAACAGTGCCCCATTGGGACTGAACATCATTACCACTCTCAATATTGCGGAGAATTACCTTCTGCTTTCTGTTCTTAAAGTAAGAGGCGAACCAGTTGTAAGCTACTCCCCTTACTCCATAATGTTCCAACTTCTGCAGTAATATTTTGTGGTCAACACAGTCAAAAGCCTTCGTTAAATCAAAGAAAACACCTAACGTTCGCAACCTTTTATTTAATCCGTCCAAAACCTCACAGAGAATAGAGACTATAGCATTTTCAGTTGTTCAGCCATTTCTAAAACCAAACTGTACATTTGACAGCAAATTATGTGAATTTAAGTGCTGCAGTAACCTTGTATATACAACCCTCTCGATAACTATAGCAAACACCGATGGCATAGAAATAGGTCTATAATTATCAACATTATCCCTGTCTCCCTTTTTATAAAGTGGCTTCACTACTGAGTACTTTAATCGGTCAGGAAACCGACCACTCCTAAAGGAAAAGTTACAGATATGGCTAAGTACTGGCTGTTGGGACATTCCCGTGAGCAACAACGTGTGTTTTAAAGTTGGCAAATTTTAGCCACCCTCCTGTGGAGTTTAACTGTGCTTGGTTATTTTGAATTGAACTGCACCAGCGGAATCTCCTTCCTTGAGGTCGTTAACGTTCCGGTTACCTTCCGAATTCAGGCAGTGTGTTTTCCTCATCGTGTTGTCGCTGTCCAGCACAGTGTGTAGTTTGACAGCTCAATGTATAATTGGTTGTGGGCGCCAATACCTTCTACGTTGTTCTATTGAACTCCCTGTTGTGTGCTGGTCGGGTGGAGCGGAAGTTATCTTGTCGGTGGGTCCGTTGACTGTCTGTCGGTTGGGTTGTCGACGGATCGGGAATGGTTGGGCCGACTGCCTGTCTCACCGAAGCGAGCGTTAGTTTTTGAATTCCAGGCCGACTCTCGGATACTTCTGAGCGCCGTTGAGTGTACTGCCTTTTCTTATTTGTTCTTGTTGTTTGTATATGTATGGTTTCTAGCCGATTTTTAAATTAAGATTGTTTTGCTCTTAAGGCGTAGGATTGTTTGGACCTTCAGCCTAATTTAAAGACCTGTTTTAAGTAAGGCCTTTGGCCTTTTTAAACATTTAATTTTGTTGAGTTTTAATTGATGGACCTTCAGATTATTTTGAATTAAAATTGTTTTGCTCTTAAGGTGTCAGATTGTTTGAGCCTTCAGCCTAATTAAAGAACTGTTTTAAGGTAAGGCCTTCTGCCTTTTAAATTTCTGATTTTGGTTTGAGTTTTAAATTAAAGTGCTCTTGCCCTTAAGGCATGAGATTGTATGGTGAATTCAGCCGGTTATTAAGTTCCAAAAATTAATGGTATTTTTTTTAAATTTTCTTGGCTCTTGTAATGTTTGGTCAAATAAATAAAGTTGTATGTTCGAGTGTAACTGACAGCCGCCTATTTTGGCCCCTTTCCACAATTTAAACTACCTGTCCTGTCCTGCGGGTTTAGCAGGGCGTCTCAATCGAAAATGTATAGACTTGAAGGATAAAGATGTAGAATGTTAGTAACATCCGTTTTACTTAAACAGATTTAAAAGTTCACACATAAAAAATTCGGAGGCATTACTTTACAGCACGCCCTCCTATGTTCTCGTTTTTCATAAGTTTCTGGAGATATCTTCTGAAACGGAAATATGCAGCCTAGAAATTTGATGGGTCAGCATCCACGACGGTGACGGTGTTTTTCTGTTCTGCTTACAGAGCTCTGTGCATCTTCACAGTGGGGTCCATGTGCCTGGTGCTCATCTGTTCGTACTGTGGCCTGCTCATGTACGCCAGGTACTTCGACTGCGACCCACTCACCACCAAGGTATGCGCCGTTCGACTAGTAGACTAACGCTAGTAACACCTCCTAACGGCAATGACTAACTACTCCGCAGGATACCTCTGTCATTAAAATATCAGGATGTAATACACAAGAAATATTAAAAATATTTTTACAAACTTTGGGGGGGGGGGGGCCGATTTCTCCACCATGAGAAGAAGAAGGACCTTGTAAATAAAAGGTAATATCCTTCATTTTTTAATGTTCAGCGGGTTTCGAAGCAGACTCCGACGGCTGCAATTTGTAGGTCTAATCATTAATCAAAATTCGTTTTGTTAGATGATAGAGTGATATAGTCGACTCAGATCAGTCTTCTGGTCCACTGATAACTTCGTATGACATCTTGAAAGTCACTAACACAACCACTTGATTTCCGAAAAGCATTTTACTCTGAACGATAGAACATAAATAATAAATGTCGTATGACCAGGGCCTCCCATCAGGTAGACCGTTCGTCGGGAGCAAGTCTTTCGATTTGAAGCCACTTCGGTGACTTGCGCGTCGATGGGGATGAAATGATGATGATTAGGACAACACAACACCCAGTCCTTGAGCGGAGAAAATCTCCGACCCAGCCGGGAATCGAACCCAGGCCCTTAGGATTGACATTCAGTCGCGCCGACCACTCAGCTACCGGGGGCGGACAACGATAGAACGACCACAGGAGAAATCAAACAAATTTTATGACAGGATTGAGGATTTCTTGGTAGGAAAGATGCGGCTTGTTATCTTGGACAAAGAGTCGTCAAAGATGTAGAAGTTACTTCAGGCATACCCCAGCGAAGTGTGCTCGGACCTTTTGTAACATTCTTTCTTTCCTTTTACATTATACTTTTAATTCCATCCCTTATAACCATTTTTTTATATTTTACGATCATTTAATGTTTCTGACTCTAGTATAGGGCGAGGAATATGATAAACAAATTTACATCATCTAGAATAGGAGCCTGGGAACAAAACTCTCAATATATGTTAATAATGTACAGAACACGCTGAAGAAATTTTTACGATTATCTTTTCATTATTATCGCTACTAGTATGTTCCAAAACGCCGCGCTTAAAAATGGGATTTCTCCAGGGTTCATACCTCTGGTTTTGTAGGTGATAGAAAGGTAGGATCAAGTGTTTTGGGTAGCCCTTGGGCTAGGAACCATTTGCATATCCAGCAGAAGGATCGTCTTATTGTATCTATCTTATAGCACAAAGTTTGAATATTACACACTTCCTCTAGCTTAGGCGAACGGAGCAAATCAGTTGGTCCTTTTTGCATTAGATGTGGTATAGGTTGCGCCTTAGGGGCTTATGGAGGGACCGTTTAGTTCACAAGTGGCTCCTGAGAAAACCCTAAAAAACGTTTTTTAACATTTTTTTCGATGTCAGCAGCGGATATGTAAACAACTAACGGTAGAAAATTGCTCAACGGTATATGTCTAGGTATTTATCTAGAAGTACCATCCTCCAGTTTAAAAAATCTTAGTTTTTTATTGAGAAACACCCCAAAAACATGAATTTTGGGTAACAAAACCGAGCCGCGGATTCCAAGACGGGTATTCACAGAAGACAGCTGTAATTTTTGTGATATATTCCTAATATCTGGATATAGAACAACCTTAAAAATTTCACTGATATCATTGTCCGTTTCCGAGATACAGAGATCAAAGTTACCCTACTTGCATACGTAAAATATACATAAAATCCTGTATGAGGAGAAAACATAGTTCACAAAGTGGCGTAACACGGAGAATATGCTGTAAACCGTCTCCATTATCATCATAAGGGTTGTGGGAACCCCATTTTGTAGTACTGAAGTACCTGAAAAAAACTTGTGCACGTAAAATCTGGTCAGAAGTATAAAATTAGTTTTGGATTATTTCAGTTTCACGTAAGTAATGTATCAAAATTTTAAACCAGCGTAAGAATATTCGTATCGGAGCACAAAAACGGCGAAAATGCTCCTGTTTAAAAGGTTCTGAAAAGTGAGATACCAGCTGCCTCAGGCTACTTTCCTCAGCACCTTTAAAAATTTTCCGAAAAGTTTTGGCATGAGAAGACATTCGCGCTTTTTATGGGTGAGAGATAACGATGCAGTCGCAGTGGCAAAGAGACGGAAATTTAATAAATACTGGGAGATAGTAGGCAGTGGTTGTGGTATAGGAAGAGCGAAGGAGATAGTGGCATTGTGAGAGAAAGAGAGCAGCAGCAGAAGATATGTGGCAGTGACAGAACATTCTTAGGAAAAGAGTGGAGGAAGCAGTGCCAGTAGGAGAGTAAAAAAGAGAAAGTGGAAGTGTGTGAGAGCCAGTGATAATAAGAGACAGAGCCTATGGTAATGACAAAGAGGAAGAGAGAGAGGTAGTGAGAGTGGGAAGAGACAGCAGCAGTGGGAAGGAATTAATGAGACAACAGCAGTAAGAGGGAGCAAGTGGGAGGCAGTGACGGCGAGAGGAGACAGTAGTATTAGTACAGAACGAAGGAGATTGTGGCTTTGAAACAGGAGACAGTAACAGAGAGACACAAAGAGATAATGGAAATGAGTTGGGCCGAGTAACTGAGTGAGAATAGGTAAGTGGGGTAGATTGGTTTGAGCTACTTCAGCGGTGAACTAGTGGGTCTGAGAGAGTTACAGTTAAGGGAGCTTGTGTGTGAATGAGAGGCGAATTGCATGTTCAAAAGAGCGCGAATATGTTTGTGCGCCTAAAATTTTGGGATCATTTTTAATGACACTGAAGAAGCTAGAATGAGGCAGCTGGTACCTCACTTTTCAGTCAGTGTTTTTAAATGGGAGCCATAGTCTCTTTTCTTTTTTTTTTCTTTTCTCCTGTAAAAGCATGCTTCCCCCTCGTGTATATTTCCTCGTAGGTAAATGACTGGATATTACTATTTTCTTCTAAATGTTATTATTTGCATATGCCGCTGTATCTAATAGTCGTGTCCGTAATAGTGGACTGCAGTTTCCATTTATTAAACTACTGTTAATGACGGACGAGTAGAGCAGCGGTTCCCAACCTGGGAATAATTATCCCACGGAAGGGTAAAATGAAATTTTCTGAGTGGTAAAACCCGAAAGGGCTTAACTGTGTCTGTCATGTAACTCAATTACGTTTAAAAGATTACTATTATTATTATAATCATGTCCGCCACCGGTAGCTGCGTGGCCGGCACGGTAGCTCAGCGTGTTCGGTCAGAGGGTTAGCTGCCCTCTGTAATAAAAAATTGAGTTAATCGGTGAACGACGAACTTAAACGGGTGTCTTACGACGTGCGTCCCGAGCAGGTACAACTCACGAAAGCGAACAAACGAGATTTAAAAAAAAAAAAAGTGGTCAAGCGACAGAATGTCAATCATAAGGGGCCGCATTCGATTCCCGGCTAGGTCGCAGATTTTCCTCTGTCAGGGACTGGGTGTTGTGTTGTCCTAATCATCATCATTTCATCCCCATCGACGCCCAAGTCACCGAAGTGGAGTCACATCGAAAGACTTGCATCCGGTGAGCGGTCTACCTGACGGGAGGCCCTAGTCACACGACATTTTTCATCATAATAACTTTGTCAAATATTGATTACATGAGTTTCCAATAATTTTTTTTCAATCAATAACATTAAAGCATGGCACGTTGTGGCGGTAGTTATCCTTGCGAAACTTATGTATGAACATCATCTTCACCTAGGCGACCCAGTAGATATGTACTCTGTTTTGTGCCACGCATCTGTTACAGTAAAAGTGAAGCATCATGTAACAAATGCTAAATACCTCATGAAAATTTCTTCTACAAGCAGCATGTAGTTCCTGCAATGGATCAAAATTGCATCATTACTAACTCTGAAACCGATAAACGAACTAATTGACAGTATAATACTACAGTAACTACTCGTAAATAATGGTTACTATGTTGTTGTTGTTGTGGGCTTCAGTCCTGAGACTGGTTTGATGCAGCTCTCCATGCTACTCTATCCTGTGCAAGCTTCTTCATCTCCCAGTACCTACTGCAACCTACATCCTTCTGAATCTGCTTGTGTATTCATCTCTTGGTCTCCCCCTACGATTTTTACCCTCCACGCTGCCCTCCAATACTAAATTGGTGATCCCTTGATGCCTCAGGACATGTCCTACCAACCGATCCCTTCTTCTGGTCAAGTTGTGCCACAAACTTCTCTTCTCCCCAATCCTATTCAATACCTCCTCATTAGTTATGTGATCTACCCACCTAATCTTCAGCATTCTTCTGTAGCACCACATTTCGAAAGCTTCTATTCTCTTCTTGTCCAAACTATTTATCGTCCATGTTTCACTTACATACATGGCTACACTTCATACAAATACTTTCAGAAATGACTTCCTGACACCTAAATCTATACTCGATGTTAACAAATTTCTCTTCTTCAGAAACGCTTTCCTTCCCATTGCCAGTCTACATTTTATATCCTCTCTACTTCGACCATCATCAGTTATTTTGCTCCCCAAATAGCAAAACTCCTTTACTACTTTAAGTGTCTCATTTCCTAATGTAATTCCCTCAGCATCACCCGACTTAATTACATTCCATTCCATTATCCTTGTTTTGCTTTTGTTGATGTTCATCTTATATCCTCCTTTCAAGACACTGTCCATTCCATTCAACTGCTCTTCCAAGTCCTTTGCTGTCTCTGACAGAATTACAATGTCATCGGCGAACCACAAAGTTTTTATTTCTTCTCCATGAATTTTAATACCTACTCCAAATTTTTCTTTTGTTTCCTTTACTGCTTGCTCAATAAACAGATTGAACAACATCGGGGAGAGGCTACAACTCTCTCTTACTCCCTTCCCAACCACTGCTTCCCTTTCATGTTCCTCGACTCTTATAACTGCGTCTGGTTTCTGTACAAATTGCAAATAGCCTTTCGCTCCCTGTATTTTACCTCTGCCACCTTTAGAATTTGAAAGAGAGTATTCCAGTCAACATTGTCAAAAGCTTTCTCTAAGTCTACAAATGCTAGAAACGTAGGTTTGCCTTTCCTTAATCTTTCTTCTAAGATTAGTCGTAAGGTGAGTATTGCCTCACGTGTTCCAGTGTTTCTACGGAATCCAAACTGATCTTCCCCGAGGTCGGCTTCTACTAGTTTTTCCATTCGTCTGTAAAGAATTCGTGTTAGTATTTTGCAGCTGTGACTTATTAAACTGATAGTACGGTAATTTTCACATCTGTCAACACCTGCTTTCTTTGGGATTGGAATTATTATATTCTTCTTGAAGTCTGAGGATATTTCGCCTGTTTCATACATCTTGCTCTCCAGATGGTAGAGTTTTGTCAGGACTGGCTCTCCCAAGACCGTCAGTAGTTCCAATGGAATGTTGTCTACTCTGGGGGCCTTGTTTCGACTCAGGTCTTTCAGTGCTCTGTCAAACTCTTCACGCAGTATCATATCTCCCATTTCATCTTCATCTACATCCTCTTCCATTTCTATAATATTGTCCTCAAGTACATCGCCCTTGTATAGACCCTCTATATACTCCTTCCACCCTTCTGCTTTCCCTTCTTTGCTTATAACTGGGTTTCCATCTGAGCTCTTGATATTCATACAAGTCGTTCTCTTATCTCCAAAGGTCTCTCTAATTTTTCTGTAGGCAGTATCTATCTTACCCCTAGTGAGATAGGCCTCTACATCCTTACATTTGTCCTCTAGCCATCCCTGCTTAGCCATTTTGCACTTCCTGTCGATCTCATTTTTGAGACGTTTGTATTCCTTTTTGCCTGCTTCATTTACTGCATTTTTATATGTTCTCCTTTCATCAATTAAATTCAATATTTCTTCTGTTACCCAAGGATTTCTACTAGCCCTCGTCTTTTTACCTACTTTATCCTCTGCTGCCTTCGCTATTTCATTCCTCAAAGCTACCCATTCTTCTTCTAATGTATTTCTTTCCCCCATTCCTGTCAGGTGTTCCCTTATGCTCTCCCTGAAACTCTGTACTATAAGGTAACAAAAATCCTTTTGCCCATCGTAGTGCACCACCTCCACGTGACGTGGGCTCAACAAGTAGTAGAAGTCCCGTCCCCTGCAGAAGTATTGAGCCACGCTGCCTCCATAGCCACCCATAACTGCGAAAGTGTTACCGGAGCAGGATTTTGTGTAGGAACTGACCTCTCGATTGTGTCTCATAAATGTTAGAGGGATTAATATCGGGCGATCTGGGTGGCCAAATCACTCGCTCAAATGGCCCAGAATGTTCTTCAAACCAATCGCGAACAATTGCGGCCCAAGGACATGGCGCATTGTCGTTCATAAAAATTCCATAGATATTTGGGAACATGAAGTTCACGAATGGCTGCAAATGGTCCCCATGTAGCCGAACAAAGCCATTTCTCGACAATGGTCGTTCAGTTGGACTATAGGACCCAGTCCATTCCATGTAAACACAGTCCACACCATTATGGAGCCACCATCAGCTTGCACAGTGCCTTTATGTCAACTTAGGTCCATGGCTTCGTGGGATCTGCGCCACAGTCGAAACCTACCATCAGCTCTTATGTACTGAAATCGGGACTCGTCTGACAGGGCCACGTTTTCCAGTCGTCCAATCGATACGGTCACGAGCCCAGGAAAGACGATGTAGGCGATGTCGTGCTGTTACCAAAGGCGATAACCCATAACTCCAAATATCGCCGCACTGCCCTAACGGATACGGTCGTCATACGTCCCACATTGATTTCTGCGGTTACTTCACGCAGTGTTTCTTTTCTGTTAGCAGTCCTAGTGCTAGTATCCAGGACATCAAGGACGAATTAAGACAGTTGTGGGCCAGCTTGCCCCAGTAGAGGATACAACGGTTCCATTACACCCTTCCCAGCCAAATCAGTGCATGCATCCGGGCCAGAGAGGGTACTACCTCATACTGATTAGTGGACTCGTACTGCCACGTTCTTTGTAAGTTTGACTCAATTTTGTAATCACTGAAATGACATCACATACACTCCCAATCCCTGAAGTTTTATTTCGTTTCTTCCTCCCATTCTAGGTGATTCACTTTTTTTTTTGTCAGGCTGTGTACGTCCCACTCAGCCACTGGGTTGTATAACGCCACTGGACGTATTAGCTTCTGGTGCCTTATAATTTTTTATCATAGCGCTGTGCTCAACAACCGCTGATTTTTTTTTCCAAATCTTTATTTATAACATGCACTTGATATCTGCACTACATTCGGAATTATCTTCTTGGCCTTCGGTAAACTAGGTCTTATGCCTCGCCTGCCCAGTGCGGCGACGATACTCACGACTCCATAGAGCACCGCACCACAATCGATAAGCTGCACTCGAAACACTCGTATCGCAGCAACTGTATGGGATGGCAGTACGAACTATACGGCGTTCGCCAGGGGCTGCACCTGCCAACCACGGGCATCACGTGCGTGGATATTGATTGATCGATGCCTCGTTAAATACCAGAGCACTGTGCTACGGCAGATAGCTCTGTTCAGTGTGGCGAGTCGTGTGTAGTCTCCAGTTATCGCCGAGTGTACAAGCTGCGGTGTCCGTCCGTCGTCTCCGAGAGCCGGCCGGTGTGGCCGAGCGGTTCTAGGCGCTTCAGTCTGGAACCGCGCGACCGCTACGGTCGCAGGTTGGAATCCTGCCTCGGGCATGGATGTGTGTGATGTCCTTAGATTAGTTAGGTTTAAGTAGTTCTAAGTCCTAGGGGACTGATGACCTCAGATGTTAAGTCCCATAGTGCTCAGAGCCGCCGGCCAGAGTGGCCGAGCGGTTCTAGGCTCTGCAGTGTGGAACCGCGCGACCGCTACTGTCGCAGGTTCGAATCCTGCCTCGGGCATGTATGTGTGTGATGTCCTTAGATTAGTTAGGTTTAAGTAGTTCTAAGTCCTAGAGGACTGATGACCTCAGATGTTAAGTCCCATAGTGCTCAGAACCATTTGAACCATTTTTCGTCTCCGAGACTTAGGCTCCGCAGGCATCGTAGGCCAGCTCTGGACTCTACGTAGGTATCACTCAGAGGCACAGTGACAGGATGTTAATATTTTAGAGGACTTGTAATTATTTCAAACGTCTCAGTGTGCTGGACGTTTCACAAGAAGCAGCACCATTTAAGTTGAGTATTTATTCGTATGTAATAAATAACATTTTATTACTAATTGTTGGGAATCTTTCTAATTGAAGATAACCTGCGTCGTCGTCTTGCATTTCCAATACCCAGAATCCCACCTAAATTGCTGGAGGTGATCCCACAGAAAGGAAGAGAGGTAATAGTTGGATAACAGATTGTTGAGGTTCTTCGCATTTCCTCTTGATGGTGAATACGAACGTGACGTCTCGACCGCATAGCCGTTCTTTCAGAACACAGGCTTCAAGTGTTTAATCTCGGAATCTAAGTGGTCTTTGTCAAAAACAGATGGAACTCTGTGTAGAAAGACTCTCCTCGGTTGGGCGGTGGAAGCTTTACGCTCAGAGATGTATGTCAGGGTTCATCAAGATGACATCCTGAGTATTTATCATAAAAAAAGACAATGTTACACCAGCTAGTTACTCATGACGAACACGCTGGAGATAATGATCGAAAGCTCAAGTTTTCACCTCGTTCAGATGTAGCAAGAAGATCGAGAACATTTCCAGCTACATCTGTTCATAGATAGAGACCCAATATGCTAAGAATAACTGCATTTGCTGTACACAATTATAAGCATTCGTCAAGTGAGTTTCTTCTTGTTTGTGTACTAGGTTACGACCTGGTTGTGGTACTCAATAAATGTCATTTACAGTTAGAGCTCTTCCTTACTCTCGTGATGCTTGGGCTCTGACAAGCTCGTCACGTTCTATGTGTGCAGATGGCCCGTGCCAAGGACCAACTCCTCCCGCTCATGGTGGCCGACTCGCTGGGCGGTTTCCCGGGACTTCCCGGGCTTTTCGTGGCCAGCGTCTTCAGCGCAGCCCTAAGGTACGTCGACGTCTGCACAGTTTCCACGAAATTCCTCCCTAGGCTGTGGACTTCCGTTATCTCATTCCTCATTAACTGGAGTATTTCGTAACCTCCAGCATCCAGTTTACAGTGGCTTGTGGAGCATATTTTTGGATATTGGAGTAGCAATTTGCAGAGATTTTAGCTGTGATATCAGTCATACATAGCCAGTGACAGGTTGTGGGTCGAGCCGCTTTTTATCTAATGGGATGGTGTTGGTGGTCACGGAGAATATCACGAAACACTTTAAAAAGTGCGTACGGTAGCATTTATAATGGAGAGAGGTGAGAAACCGCCTCGGGAATTCCGTGTACGGCCAATATAGCTTATATATGAAGATGGTATCTGTTCCTTCCTTCGCTGCTACATCAAAATCATAATCGAACAGTAATGGATCTATCCATCTATTTATGCACAGTAAGTTACATTACATTCAGTCAACCACCAGTTCCTGCGATTTTTTGTGGCAGTTAATGTTGCCAGCGATGGTGTAGAAGACAACTGGCCCTATTTAGATGTAATACAGGGTGATCAAAAAGACAGTATAACTTTGAAAACTTAATAAACCACGGAATAACGTAGATAGAGAGGTAAAAATTGACACACATGCTTGGAATGACATGGTGTTTTACTAGAACCAAAAAAAAAAGTTCACAAAATGTCCGACAGATGGCGCTGGACAGCAAAACTGCTACAGTGACGGGTCAGAGGTACGCCGATATGTTACAGAATCCCATCATCCCCAACCTGTCTGATAAACACCTGCTGGAACGTACGATGTTTATGCAGGACGCGCTCGACCCCATATTGCTAGACGCGTGAAAGATCTCTTGCGCGCGTCGTTTGGTGATGATCGTGTGCTCAGCTGCCACTTTCGTCATGCTTGGCCTCCCAGGTCCCCAGACCTCAGTCCGTGCGATTATTGGCTTTGGGGTTACCTGAAGTCGCATGTCTATCGTGATCGACCGACATCTCTGGGGATGCTGAAAGACAACATCAGACACCAATGCCTTACCAGAACTCCGGACATGCTTTACAGTGCTGTTCACAACATTACTCCTCGACTACAGCTATTGTTGAGGAATGATGGTGGACATATTGAGCATTTCCTGTAAAGAACATCATCGTTGCTTTGTCTTACTTTTTTAATTATTGCTATTCTGATCAGATGATGCTCCATCTATCGCACATTTTTTGAACGTTCGTATTTTTTGGTTCTAATAAAACCCCATGTCATTCCAAGCATGTGTGTCAATTTGTACCTCTCTATCTGCATTATTCCCTGATTTATTCAGTTTAAATTTGAAAACTGACTTTTTGATCACCCAGTATTTACATTTATTTACCCTGAAGTCAACAGCCGGTCTCTCCACCGAACCCCCACAGGATTTCCCGCAGTTCGTCACTATCTTCTTATAGACAAATGCATCATCCTACATCCACACTTACACAAATACCATACAAGCCGCTGTACAGTGCATAGGCTACAGCGTGTTGGTACTATCGCTTTTCTTTTCTATATGTCTCTGACATAATGATCTGGAAAAAAACAAGAAAAAAGTCACGGCATAATATTCTAACGTGTATAGAACTATAAGGACTCATTTTGCTCACCAACGTTATGAATTTGAAACTTCTGTGCAATAAAAACATAGGAACTGTGACACCTACCGCCAGGGTCATGAGTATCCAATACAAGCGTTTGATGGGTTTTCCCTCGCTGATTAAACGTATTTTGTATAACCCGTCCCCACAATGTTGGAAAGAAAAATGTTATTTCGTTGTGGAGGCAAACCTAGCTTTCATTGTGTTGCACTGAAAATATCTAGATACAGTGCAAAACATGGACGGTATGTTATGTGTGTCTTGTCTGAAAATAAAAGTTTTCCGTATAGTTACGGTACTTGAGAGAACTTGCTGTTTATGATAGTAAAGCTCACTTTAATCTTCGCCCTTAGGCTTGTATTTGGTGCTGCTCGGCTCTGTTTCGACAATGACACACAGCTGTATGCATAGGTTTCTAGAGACAAATTGTGTAAGAGCTCATTGAATGAAATCGAATAGTTGCACAACTAAGCTATATTGAAATGATAATTAAATAAAGACCCTAAGCTGTCGATAGGAGTGGATATACATCAACGGGGACAGTCGAAAATGTGTGCCCCGACCGGGACTCGAAACCGGGATCTCCTGCTTACATGGCAGACGTTCTATCCATCTTTCTTTTAATTATCAGATTGACTTGGTATTTTCATGAAAATTAGACAACCATAGTCAAATCATCACTTAATATCAGCTGCAAAGGAAAATCAACAAGTTAGTTCAGGCACAAACAATTATTAAATTCTGAACGGGAATACTAACCCATTATCGCACGCTTCTTGTCAATATTTTTTTATATACATGTGGAAGAGAAAAAGTGACAAAACAAAGCTACGAGGGAGGGAACTCAAGCTCAGGGAAGAAACAGGGATCACAGGGGAATTTAACAAACACCCTGACGGTTAAACACAAGAAAAAGCATATTCGCAAATAGCGTTCGGTATCGTGGCAACCGCTGCCATTTCCAATGTGCAGTTGTCAGATAATGGTGAAAAACGCGGGTATCTGGGTCATTCCTGCCTTCAGCAACATAGTGAACATAGAAACCCAAGAGCCAGACAGTCGTGTATGTTTCCGTCTGAGCCGGCCGGAGTGGCCGAGCGGTTCTAGGCGCTACAGTCTGGAACCATGTGACCGCTACGGTCGCAGGTTCGAATCCTGCCTTGGGCATGGATGTGTGAGATATCCTTACGTTGGTTAGGTTTAAGTAGATCTAAGTTCTAGGGGACTGATGACCTCAGCAGTTAAGTCCCATAGTGCTCAGAACCATTTGAACCAGACCTTTTTCAAAGACGTTGATGGGGAAGCAAATTCGACGGAAGAAAGGGGACTGGTGCTCCCCAACGGGGTGATAACATGTTGGTAGTGATATGCGTCATAGAAAGTATATCAGCACCTAAGATACCGATAATTAAAAAGTATTCACGAATGTGCCGCAATTCAGGATTAGTCTGTCCAACATCAACAGGAGGGGTCAGACTGACCAGCCGGAGGTAACTCAATGCGGAGCCCGCGTACAGGTTAAAACATTGCGGCGGGCAAATAAGATGGATGCCTTCACTTTGATATCGGAAATACCCAATCCTCCAAGCTTTCGAGGCCTGGCCACGACTTCATACAGGACACGAGAGATATGGCGGCGCCAGAGGAATCGACCAGTCAGCTGTTTCAGTCTGCGGGCCTTAATCGCGGGAAGCGGGAAGACCTGCACAACGTAATATACTTTACTGAAGACATAGGTCTCTAAATCCCATACCTTGTGAAGGAGGCTAAGGGTACGGCGTTTGTGTTCAAGGATCACCCCGTGAACACACTCGTAACCGCACGCCAATTTAGTGTCGCCATTTTGATCGGACTGCGATCCAATAAGATCCCCAAGATCTTATGGCGATTGACGACTGTCGCCCAAGGAATGACGACAAGATGGAAGCCTCACAAATGTCATTTACGATCATTAATGCGAGCACCAGCAAGACGACAAAATGAACCCAAGGTATCCTTAAGCCTCGGTATGTCCTCGACATGTCGTACTAAAACCATGACGTCATCGTCGTATGTACGGACCGTAGAAAGTTCCCCCAATGTAGTCCAGCCATCTAACTGCATGGCGAGGTGGCGAAGTAAGGGCTCTAAGAACAAGACAAAGAGCGACATGGATAAGGGGCTTCCCTGGGGTAAGCCTCGACGTATCGATATCAGGGGGAGGGGGGGGGGGGAGGGGTAGGGTAGGGTAGGGTGACCGTTCACAATCAAGTGGTTCAAATGGCTCTGGGCACTATGGGACTTAACATCTGAGATCATCAGTCTCCTAGAACTTAGAACTACTTAAACCTAACTACCCTAAGGACATCACACACATCCATGTCCGATGCAGGATTCGAACCTGTGACCGTAGCGGTCGCGCGGTTCCAGGCTGAGGTGCCTAGAACAGCTCGGCCACAACGGCCGGCGTTCACAATCATCAAGACACTCATACCGGTAAAAAAGGCGAGTTAAGACCTGTCGAGCATCATTATTAAAGCCGACAGCGGTGAGCACTCTCGTTAAAAAATCATGGCTGACACGATCAAACGCTTTTTGGAAATCAAGAAAAAGGAAAGCCCCTGGGATATTAGCGGCAGCCGCCACCGAAAATACATCGCGACATTCGAGAAGAGAAGTCAGTATTGTGCGTCCAGGTACACAGCTTTGGTGGGCGCCAATAATCGTATCGAGCAGCTTAGAGAGACGAATATTAATTGCTCGAGCGACAATTTTATAATCGAAGTTAAGGAGAGTAACAGGACGGAGGAAATAAATCGCAGGTCAGCTTGTGGATTTCGGAAGGAGGACCAGTTCACCTTCCTGAAAAGGAGCAGGAAGTGAGACTCCCCACATCACTTAGTTTACCATTGACGTTATGGTGGCACCAATGAGTGGCCAAAATTGAACATGAAACTCCTTAGGAATACCGTCTAATCCAGGCGCCTTGCCGCACTGAGATCCTGTAACAACATCATATATATCATCCTTGTGAAAGGGACGCGCCGGCCGAGGTGGCCGAGCGGTTCTAGGCGCTACAGTCTGGAACCGCGCGACCGCTACGATCGCAGGTTCGAATCCTGCTTCGGGCATGGATGTGTGTGATGTTCTTAGGTTAGTTAGGTTTAAGTAGTTCTAAGTTCTAGGGGACTGATGACCTCAGCAGTTAAGTCCCATAGTGCTCAGAGCCATTTGAACCATTTGAAAGGCGTCACTTAATTGAGGAGTGGCGACGCGATTCAGCAAGGATGTAAAGTCGTCTAGAGAGTTTTTAGGCGGGACATGGGTATCGTACAGATCAGTAAAATGGGTGTAAATAAAGTTGGAAACGTCACGGTGAGAGGTGAACGTGCGGCAGTCAGCGGTTGTGAGGGAGGCAAGGCACACACGTTTCCGGCGCGCTCGTAAACGGACAAGATGGTATAGCGACGTCAATTCGTCTTGTAAAAGAGAACGTGGTCGAGACCTCGTCCGCAGTCCCTCCATTTGATTGCGTTTGAGCTGCAGCAATTTGGCTTTGATGCGCTGTATATCAGTGACCCGTAGGGGAGCATACGTAGCACTATCGTACAGTTGACGTAAGACTGAGTAGTAAAATTCTTGCGTTCGTCGATCGTCTGCCAGCTTTAAAATGCATGAGAGTCCTACGGATTTGTGGTTTAGCATGCAGTGTCCGCCATGCCACAATAGACGCGTACCGGTCCATTGTACGAGAACAACGAACCCGTACGTCCTCCAGGATGACAACAAGAGAGGTATCTTGCAAATAGGCTATATTGAGCGTCCAGGAAGGACGAAACAATTTTACCGGTTGCTGCTCGTAATTAAACGTGACGGTTACGGTGAAATGTCAGTAAAACAGGCTGGTATCACATCAACATCCAGAAGTCGCCCACACAATGAATCGGAAAGGTGAAAGCCATCGAGGCGACTGCTAGACGTGGGAGTAAAATATGTACGTCGCACAAGTGTAGGATAGCGAGAAACCAACAAGTCACGCAGGCGCAACGAGCGCACCAGGTCGTCGAGTTCTTTACTGAAATTAAAATTAGGAGACTGATCCACCGGCCGTAGAACACAATTGAATTCCCCACCTAAGATAATTTTTGTCGGGAATTTGCGAAGCAGGTAAATGATTTCTTCTTTATAGAAACTCGAACGTGCGGTAGTACGACCTGTGCCAGTAGGGCATAAAGAAGGAGTAAACTGAGATCACAAAACGTGCAGCCGTTCCCCCTTCCACTCTCGAATACTTCGAATCCGTCAACGGAATGCCTTCCCTATAAAACAAGGCAGTGCCCGTAGAAAGTTCGGAAGCTACATTAAAAATGGTGGAGAACCCAGGAATAGAAAATTGGTCGAATAAGACTTCCTGCAAAAAAAAAAAAAAAAAAAAAAAAAAAAAAAAAAAAAAAAAAAAAAAAAAAACGTCTGCCCCAGATTGATATATATAAACTGTCACAAAGCGACGAGCCGAAGCTCAGAACATATTCTGTTAATATTCAGAGTAAGAAATGTGTATGCTTGCATGAAATTTCAACCCAGAAAAAAGAACAAAGAACGGTAGAGATCTGTCAGTTAACGGAGCAACATACAAGTAACCATACCAGAATCAATCGGTGAACCAGAGAAAGAAGAACTACGAAACAGAGCCCTCATCTTCCCACTACTTTTTCTTCGGCCGTGATGCGGCTCTCTGTGGCTGTTTACGGAGTCTACTGCGGCTCCGCGGCGCCAACGCTGCGCGTTCGGTCGCGTCAGAGCACCATGTAGGTATTCCGTTTCAGACTGCGAGGGAGAGGCCTCTACATCCCACTCGTTCGTAGACGTGGGTTCACGGAGGGACGGTTGGTAAATAACAACGGGATCCAAGGGCTCTTGAGAATCAATCAGTTGTTTCATGGGAAAAGGCTGTGACCCAGAGGGGGCGACAGAAGTCGCAGAAGGGAATCAGAGTCGACAGGAGAAGTGTCCGAGAGAACCAGAGAAGACACGTGGGAACCGGAAGCAGGTTCCTGCACGGGCGTCTCTGAAGGGGCGGCCTGGAAAACGGGAACAACGCCAGATAAGGTGTCAGGGATCTTCCGCACAGTCGTGAAAGCTCCTGCGGCGTCCTCATTCACGATTTCAGACTGAGAAGGGTCCGTTACTGGACGCCCATCGGAAGGGCGAGCCAATAGGGAAGGTTCATCAGCCGCATCGTCCTGTGCTCAGCGACGCTTGTTGTGAGAAATCATGGCGGGCACATCGGAATTGACGGCATCAACATCTCTACGCAAGGACAGCGGAGTGAAATCACGGGTGGTGTCGGGCATCGGACCACTGCGTCCCTCGGTAACAGTGAGCGATTCAGTCTGAGATCCCTGCGGTAGAAGATCGGATAAAGTCAATTTTGTGGTGTCACCGCCAGACACCACACTTGCTAGGTGGTAGCCTTTAAATCGGCCGCGGTCCGTTAGTATACGTCGGACCCGCGTGTCGCCACTGTCAGTGATTGCAGACCGAGCGCCGCCAAACGGCAGGTCTAGAGAGACTTCATAACACTCGCCCCAGTTGTACAGCCGACTTTGCTAGCGATGGTTCACTGACAAATTATGCTCTCATTTGCCGAGACGATAGTTAGCATAGCCTTCAGCTACGTCATTTGCTACGACCTAGCAAGGCGCCATTATCATTTGCTATTTATCTTGTGATACATGTACCGTCAGACCGATGTTCACCAATTATGGATTAAAGTTAAGTATTCCAGAAGCTACGTATTTTTTTTACTAGACTCAATTCCTTTAACTGTTCCGGACCTCACGCCAGCCTGCGTGAGCTTAAACGCGTGCCTTTCTGCTATCTCATAGTGGCTTGGCTGTCTTGCCAAGTCACAACAAATGGAATCCCATCCCCGTCGCCATTTGTTGTGACTTGGCAAGACAGCCAAGCCACTAGGAGGCCGAAGGCACGCGTTTAAGCTCACGCAGGCTGGCGTGAGGTCTGGAACAGGTAAGTGAATTTATAGTAGCAAAGAACGTAAGTAACTACTGGAATACTTAACTTTAATTCATAATTGGTGAACATCGGTCTGACGGTACATGTATCACAAGATAAATAGCAAATGATAATGGCGCCTTGCTAGGTCGTAGCAAATGACGTAGCTGAAGGCTATGCTAACTATCGTCTCGGCAAATGAGAGCATAATTTGTCAGTGAACCATCGCTAGCAAAGTCGGCTGTACAACTGGGGCGAGTGCTAGGAAGTCTCTCTAGACCTGCCGTTTGGCGGCGCTCGGTCTGCAACCACTGACAGTGGCGACACGCGGGTCCGACGTATACTAACGGACCGCGGCCGATTTAAAGGCTACCACCTAGCAAGTGTGGTGTCTGGCGGTGACAGCACAAATTTTTTACGCTCTTCGTATGTAGATTTTAATACCACAACACGCCGCGGACAATTAGTACGGAAATGACCGGTTTGATTACAATAATAACATGTTCCTTCTTGGCCACTGTACGTAATATGGACCCTATAATCACATACCTGTAGATGAGATGTTTTTTGACCACCATTTCCACCGACCGAACACCACTATAGACCTGTAAGCGGTGCTGAGCAGACCAGCGTTCCTTTTGAATATGACGAATTTCCCCATAAGGAAGCAAAACGGGCTTCAGAAAACAGTGGAAGGTTAAACATCATTCCTGCATTCACCAAGAGAACCATACTAGTGGAACCATCACGGTGCGTCAAAGGTACCTGAGAACCGTGAAGAGAAAGTATCCCATCAACCTTGAGCGGGTCAAGAAACTTACCAAAAAACACATATAATTCGCTGTCAAGATATGCAGTATACACGTGATCAGTAGTGACTTTAATTGTATCGACTAACCAGTCATGTATCTCCAAAGATCGTGGCTGGACGTGAGCGTGAATTTGTCGAAGGTGAAGCTGACAGTACCTGTACGCGGAATTTTCGTGTGAACCATGGTGGGACATCACAGCGCGATACGACGCCGCGACAGACAGGGCCGCACGAACACTAGCCGACAACCAGCGATGCGACGCGCACGGAGGCCAACACGACACTAAACGGACACGAGGAAAACACGCAGCGCTACAGTAGAAGCGGAACTAATAGCACAACCTAGTCGCCCGATGCGCGAAGCGGGAATGAACTGACAAGGGAACCTCCCCATCGCACCCCCCTCACATTTAGTTATAATTTGGCACAGTGGATAGGCCTTGAAAAACTGAACACAGATCAATCGAGAAAACAGGAAGAAGTTGTGTGGAACTATGAAAAAATAAGCAAAATATACTGAGTAGTCCATGGGCAACATAGGCAACAGATCTGAGCACAGACGCGCCGTGGTCCCGTGGTTAGTGTGAACAGCTGCGGCGCGAGAGATCTTTGGTTCAAGTCTTCCCTCGACTGAAAATTTTACTTTCGCAAAGTTATGATCTGTCCGTTCGTTCATTGACGTCTCTGTTCACTGTAATAAGTTTAGTGTCTGTGTTTTGCGACCACACCGCAAAACCGTGCGATTAGTAGACGAAAGGACGTGCCTCTCCAATGGGAACCGAAAACATTTGATCGCAAGGTCATAGGTCAACCGGATCCTCCGCAGGAAAACACGTCTGATGTATTCTATACAACAATGGTGACGGCATGTGCGTCACATGACAGGAATATGTTGTCGACCCACCTAACTTGCACACTTGGCGAATGGGTAAAAAGATTCTTCTACCTTGCCCGATTTAGGTTTTCTTGTGGATGTGATAATCACATCCAAAAAAATTGATGAAAACATAAGAGTGTGTCACATAAACTTCAACAAATGAATGCAACAGTTTCACAGTCGCACAGTTTTCTCTGTGCTCTGTCAAAACATGTTTTTAAGGTTTTCAAATTTTTCAGTGTGTAGACCGTCAAATCCTGCACACGTCCAAGCAAATCTGAACATGTCCTTGAATTTTGCACAGCGAAGTTGATTATGTGTGAGTGCCTGAACTCTGATAATTGTCTGAAAATAAAAAATTTTCACCCGAGGGAAGAGTTGAACCAAGGACCTCTCGTTCCGCAGCTGCTGACGCTAACCCAAAGACCTTGTAAAAAATAACTAGACTCACTGATGGCGCTGCAGTCGCGGGATAATTTGAACCTTCGGCTGGACGCCATTATAGTGGTTGTAGTCTGATGCCGGCGCGGTAAGTCAGCGTGTTCGGTCAGAGGGTTAAGTGCCCTCTGCAATAAATAAAAATAAAAAAAATTAAAAAAATTAAAAAAAAACTGAATTAATGGATCAGCTACGAACTGAAGCGGGTGCCTTCGACGTCTACCCCGAGCAAATACAGAGAACGAAAACGAACAAAATGAGATTTAAAAAAATGTGTTGTGTAGTATTGTTGTTTATGAAGACCCTGATTCAACGTTGTATATTTGCTGGGGCGTACACACAGTATTTGTTACTCGTAATTCTACTGTCTGTACGTTCCAATCAAAAGAAGTTCAATGGTGAAGAGTTGTGCAGTGATTAATTGTACAAATAAATTCGAGGAAGGAACGAATATTACATTTCACAGGTATGTGAATATTTGAAGTTGTTTTGTACGTCAGTGCATTTGCTTAATAAAGGTTTTCGTAACACGATATTAGCATAATGTCTGTGCATCTATTTGCAGGTTTCCTTTCTCAAAATGACTGCTGTTACAAAAATGGTTACACGCTGTCAGGAGGCAAGATTTCCGACCGACAGAATACCATTTTATATGTTCTGATCATTTTGAAGAAAGTTAGCTGATCGGTAGTGCTTTCATGGTGTAGGTTAGGTCGAAACTTGATAATTTTGTCGTGAGTTGCCAAAGCAGTATGCCATATATAACGCACTTCTCGTCATAAAATCTGAAGCTAGGTAGAGGCAGAAAATATCTATTAATATGGTGGGCAAATCTTCGAGTATTTTAATGCATTTTGCGTACATCTATCGTAAATGAACTACGAAAAATGCTAGGGGTCCAGTAGTACATAACTTTTACTTACGGCAGATTCCATGTAGTACGTAAGATAAATTTATAAACAGTGACTATTTGCCGTTTGTTCATAAATTAAAAAGTATATTGTAGTAACGTATTTAAATGAGGCATTATGTTTGTGACCTAACTCAAGGGAAGGCATTTTGTAACCAAAAGCGATGTATAAACATTCGAACTCCGCGCGTCAGTTTACCACTCTAATGGCCGCCGCCCAGCTATTCAATTTGTCCGCTCTTCACAGTCGACCACTCGTGCCGTTGTGGGGGCCTGCGCTAACCACGGGACCACGGCGCTCTTGTGCTCACATCGTCCTTGATGTTGCTTGTATTCCTTATTGACTGCTTAGTTTGTATATTTTGCTTATTTTTTCCTAGTTCCACTCAATTTCTTCCTGTTTTCTCGATTGATCTGTGTTCAGTTTTTCAAGTCCTATCGACTGTGCCAACTTATAACTGAATCTGAGGGGGGTGCGATGGGGAGGTTCCCTTGTGAGCCACCGAGGGCACAGAGGATAGTGCGACTGCAGGGATTTATCCCTTGCACGCTCCAAGTGAGACCCGCATTCCCACCTTAATGTCCACACACTACATTGGTAGTGCCCCTGCCCATTACACTCATTACTCGCGGCAGACAGTCTTACCGAGTCCCGTAAGAGTTCGGGCAATGCGTGTGCATCCAGCACAGAAGAAGAAGAAGATCGTGGCCGGTTAGCCTTAACTATACATGAAGATGGTATCTGTTCTTTCGGACACACCATCTTCATATGTAGTTAAGGCTAACCGGCCACGATCTTCTCCTTCTGAGCTGGATGCACACGCATTGCCCGAACTCTTACGGGACTCGGTAATATTGCCTGCCGCGAGTAATGAGTGTAATGGGCAGGGGCACTACCAATGTAGTGTGTGGACATTAAGGTGGGAATGCGGGTCTCACGTGGAGCGTGCAACGGATAAATCCCTGCAGTCACAACAAGACCATCTCCTCCTCCACCCTACCTGCATCCACCTCTTTCTTCCCCCTCTCTGTCTGTCCATCTCCTCCTAACCCCCTGCTCTCTACACATTGTAACTTCCACCTCAATAAAAGGCTCGTGGTTCTTACCCCCAAAGTATTTCTTTTCCAGATCATAAATAATATAGATTTCGTTGAAATCATTCCCAGGGTTTAGGAAGAACTTTTTACCCATGGCTTTCCCCAGGTACGCAGATGTCAAATAGATTTCATATATATGTAACATATTTCACACGCATTTGTACCCATATTTCATTATGACGCCGTATCTCCTGAACTGTTGTTGTTGTGGTCTTCAGTCCAGAGACTGGTTTGATGCAGCTCTCCATGCTACTCTATCCTGTGCAAGTTTCTTCATCTCCCAGTACCTACTGCAACCTACATCCGTCTGAATCTGCTTAGGGTATTCATATCTTGGTCTCCCTCTACGATTTTTACCCTCCACGCTGCCCTCCAATACCAAATTGGTGATCCCTTGATGTCTCAGAACATGTCCTACCAACCGATCCCTTCTTCTGGTCAAGTTGTGCTACAAACTTCTCTTCTCCCCAAACCTATTCAATACTTCCTCATTAGTTATGTGATCTACCCATCTAATCTTCAGCATTCTTCTGTGGCACCGAATTTCGAAAGCTTCTATTCTCTTCTTGTCTAAACTATTTATCGTCCATGTTTCACTTCCATACATGGCTACACTCCATACAAATACTTTCAGAAACGACTTCCTGACACTTAGATCTATACTCGATGTTAACAAATTTCTCTTCTTCAGAAACGCTTTCCTTGCCATTGCCAGTCTACATTTTATATCCTCTCTACTTCGACCATATCGCCTGAACTATAAGTCGTAAAGTGATATAATTTGGAAATACATCCTGCTACTGTCTACGAAATGTGTTGTGAACAGTGTTAGTATTACTGAAGTAATAAATTAAGTCGCCATGCATGGTGCGGCAGTTTTTCCGGCATCTCAGTATTTGACGTCATATCTGCTGAGCTGTGTCGCGTTATGACATATTTTTGAACGTATATTCATCCGCATATGTGGATACAGTCCACAAAATGTGTCGCGAATAGTTAATAGCAAATAAGTAACAAATTTAAATGTCATACATGATGCGGCAGATTTTCACGCATCTCAGAGTTTATAACGTCGTACTTTCTGAATTATGTGTCGTACAATGATATAATTTTGCTGGAACATTTAGTGGTGTATGTGAATATTGTCCACAAAATCCGTCATGAGTACAGTTAGTAGTAAAGAAGTGATAAATTAATCGTCATGCTTCTTGCGGAAATTTTACTACATGAACAACGGAAATGTAGTAAGCGATAAATAGTTTCCCTTTTCATCATTTTATGGGGGTTTCCAGCGAGAAAAAGTTTCGTAAAGGTTTGATATTATGGTTAAAGTTTGTTACAACTCTCTAAGTACTCTTCTTCTTAAACACTGTTTCAATCAAATATTCGCATGTCATAGGCTGCACTTCTTTTACATCACCACCCGTTCGACAGGCAGATATATCTAAGGTAGCCCATGTATAAATTCGGGAATAAGCTATCTCCATTCCAGATTTCATCCAAATCCGTCCAGCCGTTTCAGCGTGAAAGAGTAACAAAAATAGTAACATACACACTCACAAACTTTCGCATTTATAAATTATAAGACAGCTCTGAGGAAACCATTAATCCACTCTCCAGCTGTTCTCATCATAATTCATTGGAAGCTGTAGCCTTTGACAGGAGGAGTGGACAGACGTGACGTATGGCAATCTATTTTTCTGTGAGTCTGCTGTAACTTCGAAGTGTTGTTTTATCTTCTTTTCTGTTTAGTTAGAAGTTGAAACACATTAAGCAATTTAGAATGAAATTTTCACTCTACAGCGAAGTGTGCGCTGATATGAAACTTTCTGGCAGATTAAAACCTTTCGCGGGCACGTGCTCTACCAACTGAGCTACCCAAGCATGACTCACGCCCCGTCCTCACAGTTTTATTTCCGCCAGTACCTCGTCTCCTACCTTCCAAACTTCACATAAGCTCTCCTGCAAAGGCAAAGGTCCCGAGTTCGAGTCTCGGTCCGGCACACAGTTTTAATCTGCCAGGAAGTTTCATACCAGCGCACACTCCGCTGTAGAGTGAAAATTTCATTCTAGAAACATCCCCCAGGCTGTGGCTAAGCCATGTCTCCGCAATATCCTTTCTTCCAGGAATGCTAGTTCTGCAAGGTTCGCAGGAGAGTTTATGTGAAGTTTGGAAGGTAGGAGACGAGGTACTGACGGAATTAAAGCTGTGAGGATGGGGCGTGAGTCGTGCTTGGGTAACTCAGTTGGTAGAGCACTTGCCCGCGAGAGGCAAAGGTCCCGAGTTCGAGTCTCGGTCTGGCACACAGTTTTAATCTGCCAGGAAGTTTCACATTAAGCAATGCTAAAATGTTACTGTTGATCACTAGAGGGTATTGGCTGCAATATTTCAGGGGAAAAAAGATGAAGCACTTACAGCACGTAGCAAATACCGTGCGTAAATTTCAAAACTGTCTGTCACTTTTTTTTTTCTTTTTAAAAAGAGCATCCGATATGACCAGTAGATCTCATATTAATGTCGGTTAGTAAGTGTCCGGATACATTCGATCAGACTGCACATAGATAAAATGGGAGCAAATTCTCGAATAAGTTTTGTAAAGGATTCCACATGAGTGTCAGCATCCGTGGTTCCTCCAACAGCAGCCGGTGCGTCGCCGGCGGTGGAAGGCTCCGGCTGGTTACTCGATGGCCCTCTGCCAGTTACTGCAGCCCTGTGCGTCCGGGGAGTTGAGAGGATATTGCTTATGGCATTCCATGTGGAGCTTCTGCTGGCTGTCCTTTGCCGAGACAGCGTGTCATCCGCAGAAGCGAGGAGGCAGCTGTCGTGATATCAACACCTGAGTGCACTAGAGCAAGATATGCGACGAAGACACGCGTGACTCCCGGAGAAACAGCGTGTTTGCGGTGCGATAGAAATACACTGTTCGGAGTACGCAGGCAACATTTTTGTCTGTTCTTTAATAAAGTGCATACCTCTCTCTCCTATTATTATCCTGGTGGTAGCGGCGCAAGTGCTGGATATTAGCGATGCATACACCATTACCTGTAGAAGCGTTGCCGCCATTAGTTTTACAAGTCCAATATAATCTTATATTCCTAGAGGACCTGATAGTGACTTCAAACACTAATAGCGCTTGTGATGAGGTATTTTAGGTGAAATGTAGGCCTGGTGCATATTTGTCGTTAAATGAAACTGTTTAACGCTGAAGATTCGTGAAATTTGTTAAAGTAACGCGTTGTGTTGATTAACAAATACGAGGGGCGTTTGAAAAGTACGTGCATAGTCCGAGAGATGGCACCACCGGCGCGTATCGAGGTGATGTTTAATTAGTAGCATCTTTGGAAAGAGCGCACACCAAGTTTCAGCCATGTTGGTCTATTCCTTTGTGTCTGGCATTCGTTTTTATCAAGGAAGTCAAAAAATGGACGAAAAAGAATTTCTTGTGGTGATTAAACATTACTTTATGAAAGGCAAAACGCCTCAGGAGACTAAAGAGAAGCTTGATGAACATTACGGTGACTCTGCACTTTCGATTAGAACGGTTTATAAGTGGTTTCAAAATTTTCGGAGTGGTCATATGGGCACATGAGATGCTGGACGTTCTGGACGACCTGTGGATGTTATGACTCCAGAAATCATTGATAAAATCCATGATATGGTGATGGATGACAGAAGAGTTAAGGTGCGTGAGATTGCCAGTGCTGTGGGCATCTCGAATGAATGGGTACATGATATTTTGCATAAACATTGGGACATGAGAAAGCTATCTGCAAGGTGGGTTCTGCGATTGCTCACGCTTGACCAAAAACGGAATCGTGTGAAGTGTTGCAAGGATGGTTTGCAGCTGTTCAGGAAGAATCCGCAGGATTTTAAGCATCGTTTCGTCACTGTGGATGAAACATGGATACATTACTATACTCCTGAGATCAAAGAGCAATCTGAACAATGGGTTACCAAGGAAGAATCTGCACCAAAAATGGCGAATACCATTCCTTCGGCCAGAGAGGTTATGGCGATTGTCTTCTGGAATTCGCAAGGGATAATCCTCATCGACTATCTGGAAAAGGGTAAAACTATTACAGGTATATATTATTCATCGTTATTGGACCGTTTGAAAACTGAGCTGCAAGAAAAACGCCGGCGATTGGACCGCAAAAAAGTCCTCTTCCATCACGACAATGCACCAGCATACACCTCAACAGTTGTGGTCGCAAAATTAATGGAAATAGGATTCCAACTTGTTTCACATCCCCCCTATTCTCCAGGCTTGGCTCCCTCGGACTGCTATTTGTTCCCCAATTTGAAGAAATGGCTGGTGGGACAAAGATTTTATTCAAACGAAGAGGTGATTGCAGTAACTAATAGCTATTTTGCAGACTTGCTTTTATCGGAAGGGATCAACAAATTAGAACAGCGTTGGGCGAAGTGTATAAGTCTAAAAGGAGACTATGTCCAAAATAAAAAAGGTTTACCCCAAACACTTAAGTAGTTTTTACTTTTGCATGGAGTTTTCAAACGCCCCTTGTATTTTTGCGTGTCTTCCTGAAAAATGTGGCTAGTTGTGAAATATTGGTAAACAACCAGTAAAACCATAAATAGCAGCGGTGTACTTACAGAAGGTACGTAACAGGATTTTATTTGTTGCTAAATAATGCATAGGTGAAATTTTTAAACATTCACAGTCCAGTATTTATGTGCGCATTCTTGACAAATCGGTGAAATTATCCCAAGGCCTGTATGCATGCGCGTCTTCTTAAAAAATTTTAAAAAGCTATGAAACATGCATTTATGGTTATCTTCTTAAAAGGTGAGGCAAAATCAGTAAAACAGCTATGATACCTGTATTTATAAGTCTCTTCTTAAAAAAATCACTAACATTACCCCAAAACCATAGTGTCACATATTCCAAAAAATAGCACTGGCTGCAATACTCTTCCAGTAATTCGTGAAAATGACGTAGATACCACTGGATACAATACTATGCTTGAAATCTGCTGCTGTGGTTGCCCGGGCAAGACACAGACTATGACTGCCAAATCCCCTCTCAGGATGTTGGGCACTCTAACAGGTGGTTTGGGGGATTTGACAAATAAGAGCACACTGTACCACAGAGGAGGGGGAGGGAGCGGAGGAAGACATTATTTTTTGGCTAATAAATTACTGTCTTTATGATGACAGTCATCAGTTTAAACTAAAAGCTGTTGACTATTAGCTAACACCTGAATAAAAATGAGCGCGAGTGCACTACTCGGAGCACATTGGACTCGCATTCGGTACGACGACTGTTCAAAGCCGTGTCTGGCCATCCTAGCTTACGTTTCCCGTCATTTCTCTAAACTGCAACAGGCAAATGCCGAGATGATTCCTTTGAAAAGGCACGGCCGGCTTTCTTCCCTGTCCTTCCCTATCCGGTAGAGTCGATGACATCGCTGTTTGGTCCCCTCCTCCAAATCAGTCAACCAACCAACCAGCACTATTCTGCCGCCATTTTGATCATAATTTATTGTAATTATATTAACAGTTGTGAATCATTAATTGTAATTATAATTAAAGCTATAGCCCGTTAGTAAACAAAAAATGAGCACAGGTGAGCCATTTGTTTACATGAGAGGAGGTACGGCAAGTGGCCGGTTTGTTTACATAAGGAGAACAATTCAGCTTTTGTTGCAGGACAGGCTCAGTTCCGCTACTTACGTCCATAATGGTTCATCGACAGCCGTAGATGTAGTTTCGGATGTGCCCCAGGGAAGTGCGCTTGAACCCTTGCTGTTCATGTTAATATTCAGTCGGATCTTGATAAGATTTCATACTGGTGCAAAGATTGGAAACGTGCTTTAATGATTCAGAAATTTAACATTGTGTACATCACCAAAGGAAAAAAGTTAGTATCCTGTAAGTACCATGTTTACGAGTCACAACTGGACTCGGTCAACTTACACAAATGTCTTGGGGTAACAGTTTGTAGTGATATAAGATGAAACGATCATAAACGTTCAGTATAAGTAAAGCAAGTGGCGGGCTTCGGAAACGCGCAGTTAGTCTGCAAAGGAAAGCGTACAGAACACTCGTCCGACCCATCTTAGAATGATGCTAAAGTGTGTGTGATGCGTACTAAATAGGGCTAACGTACACAGAGAATGGCGGGAGGTATGGTCACAGGCTTGCTTGATCCGTGGGGGAATGTGAAGGAGATCTGGAGAAACTGAACTGGCAGACGCTTGGAGATTGACGTAAACTATCCTGAGAAAGCCTACTTACAGAGTTTCAAGAACCGTCTTTCACTCCCACTTCTCACTTCGCTTTGGTATGCTGTTTCTGGTAGCCAAATTATTTGCTCAGTATTATATCAAACTACGGTCAATGAAAGGTAGTATTGTTTTTCCAGCAAGAGGCAGCTTGTAAGCGGTACTGTTATCGATAGGCGTATGGCGTAGTAAATCATACCCCTTACACATCTCTGATTCTTTGCAACTTTCTGAGCTGAGCGTATCTTTTGTCGGCAGGGACATTGTCTTACTGTTATGTTCAACAATGCGCAAGCTCTACCAGCCACACGCCAGAATGTGCATAGGTAGTCGTTGTTCGGCTTTCGTGTGGAACGATGGCATGTAGTTGCATTGCACCAAAATCATTTGAACGGTTTGCTAAAGTGACGAATTATGCGTTTGGACGTATTACATCAGTTAAGGTCATAGTAGGTAACGAGTCGGTTTATTAGCGGAAGGTGCGCGTAGTTACCTATGAAACCAGTGAACGAAACAGTATCTTCGCTCTTTGTCAGTAATTTTCGTTGACGGAAAATATTATTATTTGAACAGTTATAAAAAGGCTACTGTCAACAGTTATAAAGTAAAAGATTAATCTGAAAAAGCAATGTGGTAATGGCAAATTTCAGTGTGAAACTGGAATACATTGAACCGTTAATACGAGGACGGTTGGGTCTAGCATTGTTGCGAAGTGTGTTACCTGCAAAAAATCAATAAACGAAGTAAAATCATCTCTGCTCCCAGCCTTTCAAAGTAACATTTTTCCACCTAAAATTTTGTGGAAGTTCATTATTCATAAAGTAAAGAGTAACGTTTTCGTATCAGGCAACTGGTCAGACTTCTTTTGCAATTAATCGTGTTCTCTCTCTTAACCTCTTCCCATCCAAGTCCGATCACCACAAATTAATCGCCACAAAATAAGGTAAGAGGATGGTTACCAGCTACTTATACATATCACACATCTCGTCAGCCGATGTCAAGTGACCATGAAGCATTATCAGAAGAACACACAAAAAGCAAACGTTTCCGCTCTCTTTGATCCCCGGAGTTGTCTGGTTGTTGTTTTTTATCGACGAGAATATTTAAAACCAAAAATGTACGAAAATAACCCTAAAACAGTAGATGAACAGGAGTGAGTTGAAGTATGATTTCACGAGGACAGAAAGAGGCGCAGGGCGATAATTTTTAACGTACGTTATTCTGTCAAAGGTATTCGGACATCTGTTAGTGGACATTAATACGGGGTGTGTTGACCCTTCGCCTTTCTGGCAGTTTGAAATCTGCTGGGAATACTTTCAATCAGATTTCTGAATGTCTTGTGAAGGAACGACAGTCCAACAGCGAAAATCAGAAGGTGGACGCTGGTGTCTGGAGCAAAGTCGATGTTGCATCTCATTCCAGAGATGTTCCTGTGAAGGTCAGTCCATTGTAGAAATGTTATCGTGCATCAAACATTGCCTCACAGATATTGCTTTATGGTAGGGTGCTTCGTCATGTTGATGCAAATGCTCATCGCGCATGCAGTACTCAATGCTGTAAAATGTGTTCATATCATTCCGCATTCTGCGGTTTCTAACCACTAAAAACACTACCAACTGCAACACCCCTGTACAACGAAGTTTCACTCTGCAACAAAGTGTGCACGGATTTGAAACTTCCTTGCCAGATTAATTACAACTGCGTGGTGAACCAGGGCTTGAACCTGGGAACTTTGTCTTTCGCAGGCAAGTACTCTACCTACTGAGCCATTCAAGCAAGATTCACGATCAGGTTGCACGGCTTTACTTCTGCCAGTACCTCGTCTTCTTCCTTCCAAACTCCGGCAATGTACGCGAGACAATTTCAGTGAAGTGTGGAAGGTAGGAAATGAGGTTCTGGCGGAAGCAAAGCTGTGAGGGCAGGACACGAGTCGTGCTTGAATAGCTCACTCGGTACAGCACTTTCCTGCGAAAGGCAAAGGTCAAAGTTTCGAGTCCCGTTCCGGCATACTCTTTTCATCTGCCAGATAGTTTCATAATACCATCTCCTCCATACTTCACTGTTGGCACTACACTTGATTGTAGACTAAGTTTTCCAGACGTATGCCAAACCCAAATCTTTCCATCAGATTGTCACGGGGTATAGCGTACTTCATCACTATTTCCAGTCCAGCGGCATCACTCTCTTAAACCACCTCAAGTGTCATCTGGCACAGACTACAGAATTGTGTTGGTTACGATTAACTGTGCGACTATTGCAGCCCTTTCTTTTTTAACTCCTATTCTTTTTAATTTCGTACCGCAATCATTGCGCTAGATGAACTAATGATAGTACATTGTATCTGACACGTCATTCCTTCTGCTATTTCCATACGATTTTGTACAATCGCCTTCCACAATGCTCAATGGTCGCTGTTCGTCAGCGCATGAGGTCTGCATGGTCTCGGTTTAGCTGTAGTTGTTCGTTCACATTTTCACTTCAGAATCACATCACAAACAGTCGGCTTCGGCAGCTTCACATGGGGCATCCAAAGACAAGTCCGTGTTCGAAGTCGCTTAGTTCTCCTGGCTGACCCATTCTGCTGTTATCGCTTCTCTAATGACTACGCAACACTCCTCACCCCCCTTTTTTGTTGACGGAATCACATTTCGTGACATCTAGTCGTCAGTTCCACGTTATGTGTGGGTGTCCGGATACTTTTGACCAGGTAGCGTACGTTTCTCACGATATGAACCATTTTAACACCTGATATAAGAACGTAGGCTTCCGCAGCCGGTGTCATAGTGATTAATATTCTTCTGGGTATTATGCCGTGTCATTGCTAAAAACTAACAACAATAATAAACTAAATCCGACGTTTCGGCCGAATTGCAACGGCCTTCCTCAGGGCACGACTGGTTTTGCATGGGGTATGTTGCTGCTTTCATCTAGTACTTTCCCCTCTTTGGGGAAGTGTGAGGGGGAGTTTGTAGCCTTTCGGCTTTTACTCCCCTGTGTACTTGTGTGTGTGATTATTTCTGTACTTTTTTATTGTGTGTGGACTGTGATGATTGTTCTGTGTGGGTCTGGTACTTGCCTGAGGTTTGGCGAGATAATTGTAGTAATTTGGGTAGGAGCAGGATTTGGGAATGGATATTGGGATTTTTCTCTTCGACTTAGTCGTCGAAGATCGTCATGGGGCGATTGTGTTTATCGCGGGACATGTCGTACCGACCTAGGGAGTGGATGAGGGCGTTTCCCGATCTGGAAGTACCTTCATAGAAGGCCCTTGCCAGGTCTTGAAAACGCTCTCTCAGGAGTGGGATTTCTGCAGCGGCATGCAAATCGTCGATAGGGAATCCAAGGGGTAAACGCAGTGCCCTCCTGAGGGCGCGGTTCTGCAGCCTCTGGAGTTTGTCCAGGTGCTGCTTTGCCGCGTATCCCCAGACAGGACACGCGTATTCCATGACTGGCCGGATCAGGGCCTGGTATACGTTCACTCCTACTGAGCAGGAAAGGGAGCTGGATGAGTTGAGGATTGGGTACAGGATGGACATTCTGGCGCAGACCTTCCTATGGACCTCGTCTATGTGGGGTTTCCACGTAAGACGAGAGTCCAAGGTTACGCCAAGGTACTTGGCGGTTCTGCGCCAGGGGAGTTGGGTTCCGTTTAGGTGAAGGTGGAGGGGGGGGGGGGGCGTTGAGGAGGTTCGCGCCTTCCGAGCCTACGGGTGATCAGCATCGCTTGCGTCTTTTCAGAATTGATGGTGATTCGCCAGCGACGGGCCCAGGTTTCTGTGTCATCTAAAACCCTTTGTAGCCTACGGATGACCAGGTCCTTGTTCGCGTTTCTTGTGTAGAAGGCTGTATCGTCAGCGTACTGTGCAGTGTGCACCAGGGGAGCCGTTGGTGTGTCCGCAGTGTACAGACTGTACAAAACAGGCCCCAGGACCGATCCCTGTGGCACCCCAGCACGAATACGCCTTCTGGTGGAGGTGGCAGTTTCTACTTTGACAGAGAAAGTTCTGTTCGAGAGATAGCTTTTGATCTGTTTAACTATACTCCCGGGGAACCCTTGGGTGTACAACTTGTAGAGTAGCCCTCTGTGCCATACTGAGTCAAAGGCCTTGGCTACGTCTAGTAGCACTATCCCGCAGTAGCCTCTGTGGTTGAAGCCCTCTGTGGCTGCTTCAACCACTCTCATGATCTGTTGTGGGGCAGAGTGGTTCTGCCGGAATCCGAATTGGAAATCCGGCAGAATTTGCTCTCTGGTGATATGTTCTTGTATGGGTCTTAGCAGGAGGCGCTCATAGATCTTGCTGAGAGTTGGCAAGAGGCTAATCGGCCTGTAGTGCTGCGGGAATAGAGGGTCTTTCCCTGGTTTGTGTATTGCGACCACTTCCGCGTGTTTCCAGCAAGCTGGGAACTCGCGGGTGTTCGATCGCCGTGGGTGGGAGGTTTTTGACCAACTGGTTGGTGACATTGTCATGTCCTGGCGCCTTTTTGGAGGGGAGGTACCTAATTACTTTTGCCACGTCTTCAGGGGCAAAAACTGTGGGTTCGTCTTCTGGGTCCTCCTCAGCATTGAGGAAGACAGCCAGTTGACGACGGACCACTCTTTCATGCTCATCATCCTGGGGTTCAGCCGCTTGGAGCTGCTTCTCGAAAGTGTCGGCGAGGGCGTTGGCCTTTTCAGCATGGCTGTAGGCCATACCCCGCTCGCCGTGCAGTGGCGGCATCCTAGCGCGTCTTCTTGTGAATTGTTTGGTTGCTTGCCAAAGTGTGTGATCGTCTACTTTGAGGGCTGTGAGGCGGTTTTGCCATTGCTGGTTTATATGCTCATTGAGCGCTACCTTCAATTCTCTCTGTAGACGATTGAGCAGCCTCCTTGTGGCCTGGTTTCGGGTTATCTTCCACTCTTTTGCCACTCTGTTCTTGTGTCGAATTTGAGCTAGCAAGTGTTCCGGGAGCTGTATTTGCGGCGGCGGGCCATCCCTTTGTGGAGGGGTGGCTTCTTCCGCTGCCTGCAAGATGGTGCCTGTTAGGTCTTGTAGCGCTTGTTCTACTGTTTCGGCAGTAGGTGGCGGAGCGCGAGCGATATCAGAGGCGACAGTTTCTCGGTATCGCTCCCAGTTTGTACGTTTGTAAGACGTCTGGTACCGTGGGAGTGCTACCCATTCTCCCACGTCGACCTCTAGGATCACTGGGTTGTGGTCGGAGGACATTCTGTTGATCGTTCTCGCGGTCACAAACCCCGTAATCTTCCTAGTGAGAGCTATGTCTAACACGTCGGGCCTGCCTCCATTTTTTGGAAAATGTGTGGGCTCGACTGGACCCCAAGTTTCGAAGTGGTGGTTGCACGCTAGTTGTTGCAATCTGGCGCCTGCTCTGTAGGTTACTCTAGAATTCCAATCAGGATGTTTGGCATTGAAGTCGCCTCCTATTATGAGTTTGCCTTCAATTTGCCCTAGAGTAGCTATGTCTCCCTCATCTATCTGGTCTTGTGGGGGTCGGTAGATTGCAACGATTGTTAGGGGTCCAGTGGCAGTGGCTACTTCCACCGCCACTGCTTCGATTTTATTGGTAGCTGGTAAGAATACCTGGTGGTGGGGGATCCCTCTTTTTATGTATATGGCCACTCCTCCACCATGGGTTGGCCTGTCTTTGCGATAGCTAACATAGTTGGGGACTGTCGCTTTTATTCCCGGTTTTAAGTGGGTTTCCCCCATCATGCATATGTCGATGGAGAACTCCTTCATGAGTTGTCTGAACTCGACCTCTTGGTTAACAATGCCGTCTGCGTTAAAGACGCACATTGTCAGGCCATGGATGTTTGGTCGTCTATCCATGATGGGGTTTTGAAACTACTGAGGAAGTTGCAGAGGGGAGCGACTGCTGGACTGTTGCCTGAAGGGCAACGAGGATCTGTGTGTTCTGCTTCTGGGCCTTCCTGAATTCCTTCATCATTTCCATGACGAGGTTCATGGTCTGCACCATTATGCCTAACAACTGATCCATGGGGGGGGAGTGTGTGTGGGGTTCCCTAGAGCTTCCTCCGTCGTGGTGGACCTGGTCGTTGATGCTGTGTATTTCCCGGTGTTGTTGTCTTGATAGTGTCTGGTGTTGTGATGATTGGGCCACGCTTTCATGGTTCCTCGGGGGAGAAACCACTTCCGCATATGTCGCCCTCGGTGTATCCGGCCTTGGTTTTTCCCAGGCCTTGTCTGTGTGTGTTGTTGTATTTTGTTTTCTTGTGTGAGTGGTTGGGTTTCTCGTGATTTGTTTACGTGTGTGGGCGGCGGCCTTTGCGCCCTTTGCCTGCTGTGAGTGTCTTTTGTGGACCTCACAACCTTGGTAACCCGCTGTGTGGTTTTTGCCACACAGCGCGGGGGTCCGTGTGCTTGAGTGTGCATGACCTGGTGTCGTGGGCCTCGGCGCACTTCCTGCATCTCACTGGCATGTTGCAGTGCGCAGCGATGTGGTTCAGGCCCTGACACCTGAAGCACTGCACCGTCTTGTTTTTACGGCGCAGTGGCTCCGTGGTGACAGGCACTGCCAGGACCATCTTAATCTCCCTCTTGTTTTGGGGTATGTCAGGGAGTGTTACCTGGTACAGCGGCCACTTACTGTCTATGCTGCCCATTTGCTGTACTACCTTGACGACATACCCCCAGGCAGTCAAGTCTGTTTTGATTGCCTGGGGGGACACTCGTCTTGGTAGGTCTCTGATTACTATGTTTCTGTTTCGTGTCTTTGTTGTTGGGAAAGTGTAGTGAGGTATGCTTCTTGTGTTGAATAGTGCTTTGATTGTGTTGTAGTGTTCGAGTGTGTGTACTGTGACTTTTATTTTGTCTCCACCGGCGGGTTTTGCCTGAAAACTGCCTCCCCCGATTTCTGTCTTGAGCAACTCGAAGAGCTCCTCGTAGTTTTTGAGGATACTCTGCGACAATCGGGGGGAGGTGGTGGGCGACTTGGTTCTGTATTTGTGTTGTGTTATCTGTTAACTCTGGCTCCTCAGCAACCGCCTGGAATCTGTTTGGGGTGGGTTCCACTCCCCGGGCTGGCGGAAGCCTCGGCTGGCGAAACGTTTTCTTCGCCAGCACGAAACCATCCGAATCCTGCCCGGTTACGCAGTTCCCTTCCAGTTCCGGTGTTTCCTGGTCCCCTCCCAGAACGACGACAGGTGCTGTCGGGGGCGCAGGCTCCTCGGAGGGGGTGGACGTGGTTAGGGTGGGGGTGGTGGATTGCTTCTTCCCCTTGGAGTGCTTCTCCCTCCTATCCTTCTTTACACGCCGCTGCTTTGATGTGGTGGACTTGTGTGGGGGGGATTTAAGGTATTTGGAACGGGTGGAGGACTGAGACGAGGGGGTGGGTTTGGGGAGGATTTTGGTCGGCAGACGGGTCGTCTGCTTGCCATTTTTCATGGATTCAATGTATTCGGGCAGTGTGCCAGTGGCGCTGGCAAGCAGGAGCGGAGTTAGGACGAGGTTAGGAGGGGCGGGATTGCAAGTACTGACGATGTATGAGGATGTTGGTGTTTTGTGTAGGGTGGCATTACTTGCTGTGTTATTTGCCACGTCCGGAGCGGTGAGGGGGGGTGCTGCCAGGGGGGTGCCAGTTACAGCCATCGTTGACACCGTTAGGTTGCCCGGCTGCATTGCTGGCCCTACTTTCCTAGTGGACGCGGAGGTCTGATCGGCGGCGGCGGAAACCTTCTCTGCGGTTCCGCGGCCGGCTCCCAGGTCCTGGCCCACATTTTCCCTAACCTTGGGGGGGGCAGAGCCTGGCTCTGCGGCAGCCGAGGTGCTCGAGACGGCCGACGACGCGGCCAGCGGCAACAACAAGACGCGCTTTTTGTCGACAGCGGAAGACCGCTTCGACCCCAAAGCACCACTGGAGCTCGACATCCCGCAGTTGGAAGAGGAAACACGACAATTCTGCTGTCGGGCGTCGCCAAAAAATATCCTGCCCGCCGTAAGTCCTTACTGCAGACCTTGACTGGGTTCCCGCCGATGCTTTAATAAAGGCAAAGCCGTAGATACCCCTAGTGTGTCACCCGTACAAGCGGGGGCCTATGACTGACAGTGCGCGAGTAAGAGGAGCAAGCTCAACCCTTGACTGCCACTCAGAGCCATTTTTGACAACATCAACAGAGAAGATGGCTACAAACTCCCGGCGTCCTGGCTGCCGGCCATCCCAGTCCAACGGGCCGAGAGCGGTCGAGGGGCAGAAGCTACACGGGACACAGACGTTACCTGCACAAACTGCTGTAGAGCAACTGTCAGTCCACTTTCGCGCACACCAGGAGGAAAGCTTGCCGACCAGAAGCCGAACGCTGATTGGCGGACAGCTACCAATCGTTGACGACATGGACATCCACGAATAGCCTCTTTCCTTCCATCTTCCCTTACGTCATGACTAGCCAATCATATTAGAGGGCCAATCAAAAGTTTTACAACAGTGACATCAGACTTCGATAGTCTGTAATAAATAGGAGCACCTATCCCCATGCAAAACCAGTCGTGCCCTGAAGAAGGCCACTGCAATTCGGCCGAAACGTCGGTTATAGTTTATTATTGTTGTTAGTTTTTAGCAATGATGCGGCATAATACCCAGAAGAATTTTAATCACTATCTTAACACCTGTTCACCTATTGATTCTTGCAGCTCGTTGTCGACAGCACTCAATTCGATGTCGGCCGTGGTGCTGGAAGACTTCTGGAAGGTTTTCTTCCCATCGCGGCGGCTGTCAGAGCGCCAGACAGACCTGCTGATGAAGGGTGTTGTGGTGGCGGTGGGTGTCCTCTGCACTGCGCTCGTCTTCGTCGTCGAGAAGATGGGCTCAGCAGTTCTCCAGGTATAGCTGTTCTAAGTTTACTTTTCAAAGTTATGAGTCTTTCAACTCATCTGATAACGTCCTCCACCTCTTCCTATCCACTACTATTTGCTTCATCTCTATACACCTGCTACATCCTACATTTTTCATACATTATTTTGCATATCCTAGTCGTCTTTCACCTTTGTCTGTCCTTACAAATATTCTTCTCTATCTTCTTTGAACTCCCTCTCAGCTGTGACACCGATACAGAGTCCAGATAATGCATATTAGCAAACGAGACGCTCCACCATTAAGCTCTGCGACAGTAGAGGCCACCGTAATTAACTTCAATGGGTGTAGCCTTTATCCTGCTCCACCCAGTCAATGAAGAGAAAAATAAATGTCGAATACTTTAATAAAATAGTGTAGTCGCAAATTTTTGTGCAGTAAAAGGATGGAGTGCCATGTGCAACATACGAAAACTCCCCACCTGTGGGGGATGGAGGCTATTAGTGTCACCTTCTTTATATTTTTCTTGCATGACTCTAAAACCGCAGCTTCTAACAAAATATTTTCCGTGGACAAAATGAAACTATATTCGATTTCCTGCAAAAAAGGGTACTATTCATTTTTTCTCTAGAAGTATTGTTTTCTTGTTGGAGGGAATGGGAAAATCGCAGATTACTAAAAATTGTGTTTTAATGGTATAAAATTACTGTTTACTGTTAATTTAAGTGGGTTAAGAACAAATATGAAATATTTGTATCTCGTCCAAGTGCAGTAGAGTCATATCAAGGGATAAATTGTGTTCTGGGGATGTAACAGGGTTGAGGAGTGGAGGTGGAGTGCAGGAGCATGAAGGAAGGTAAATCGCACCAGACTGTGGTCATGCGCTTCCCTCCTTCAAAGGTCTGGAAATTGAAGAACAAACAGATGATTCTCCGCTCTATCTACCCCATGACATCAGAAGAAACAACTACAGGTGTTTATTTTCCAAAAAGTGTGTTAACACTACATGGAATACAGATGTGAGTTGTGTTGCTTGAGTATGGTTGACAGCCACTGCAACTGCATCAAAGTTGTCGGTTCATTGTCTGACAGGTGTCATAGCTCTCGCTACCAACCAGCACATCTGTGCAATCGGTCACCAAATTTGGCACATTGACATCTGTGTAGTTTCTCCTTACATTGATATAAATAGAAGGCTTTGGTCACAGCCTCAGCAGTGTGTTAGCTGCACCTGAAGAGTCTGTCAGTTGCACCGTGGAATATTGTGGAAATTTCACAATGACATTCAGCGTCCCGCTTGAGAACCATATTTACAGGTATGAGTTGCTGATAATACTAACACAAGAAACTGAAATGGAAAGGATCTATGTATATTTCTGCACACGTTCTACACTTCTAGAGGGGAAATTGACTTTTAGTCAGCTGTAGCATCCTTCCAGGCAAAGTAAGTCGTCCCATGACGAGTGCTACTTGCTTTTAGGTTTCCGAACTGAATATTATATTCCCCCCCCCCCAGAATTTCCTGTCCAGTTATCTTATATGAGTGGACAAAATAGCTTCACTGAGCTTTTGTTTATACAGTGGAATTATTTCCAGTTTATTAAATTAGTACTTATTTGCAACTGTGTAAGCTGTTGCTGGTGGGAGGAGCTTTATATTGAATGGTTTCAATGAATATATTAATGTGGCCCTGTATATGACACAAGTAAAACGTTAGCCAACAAAATAATGATAAAGGGAGTTCATTCTACTATGAAATAAAAGCAGGATTTAAGATAACTCAGTTTATTGCACAAAATCCACAAGAAATGGTTTAGTAGTCATTGACGATAATAAGCTTGTGGGTAGATGGTAGTACAGGCTAGTATTTGTGACTGCCATAAGTAATGAATACAATGGATACATCTACATAAACTTTATTAGCTAACATAAGTAAATACAACTGCCTCAGACCAAGACTCGGATCACACTAGTCTCTCTCAGCACAGCCCAAAAATTGTTCTCTTCTCATGGCGGAGGATCTCTGGAGACTGCATTGATATCTATACTCCTTGGCAAACCTAGACAAGAGATCTGTAATATGATTTAAATGAATTCATATCTGGTGTAAAACAATTACATTCATGTAAGCTGGACCATGATTACCAAAGGTTAGTGTGTAAAAATAGAATACACTACTAAAGGGTATGAGTTTGCAACTACACATGGAGTTGATAGCATGTTGAACCTCTAACTGCAAACACATCTTCATGATGAGCTTGGAAATTACTGAATGACTAAACTTTCCCTACATTTTGCTTAGCCTCTCTGTTGTGGCTGCATCACACCGTGCTCATAATCTGCAAGTGGTAGCTGAAGCAGCTGCAAACTCAGTCACTGGCTCTGTACCAACAAGTTACATCTGCACCCAAGTTTAACTCAGTTTGATGAGTACCTCTCATCTCTGAAGTAAAGTCCATCCGTGGAGTCACCTGTCTGAGAAGCCAGTCTGTCAAGATGCTGAAATCAGAAGTCTGCCTGTGAAGTTTGCCAGAGAGAGAACTTCCCGCAGTGCGTTTTCAACAAGAAAGACTCGGTTCTCTGCATTTTCCTTGCATCACATAATTTTGAGAGTCTGAATGATAATATTGTGATTGTTAGCCAGTAAGATGTTGTTTTAAAAGATGCTGGTCTCACTCCCTTACTCTCATTTCAGGAGGTTAATCAGTTGCAAAGTTTGTTACACCTTGTGCTCCAAAACTGTGTCCTACTCTCTCACTCTGTGTACATACACTGGCCAATAAGGGTGGATATCTTAAGCACAGCCATTTTTCTTACTCCAATTTCTAAGTTATTTAGACTAGCTGTTTTTTTTTTACACATTGGGTCCTGTGAGACCTCAGCATGGTGTCAGCACATCATGGTTTTCAAAAGTTCCCCAAACTTTTCTGTTTCCATTCCACTTTCTAAGATGCTATCTCAGTGGCCCCTGTATTTCTACAAATTCTTTCTGCATGCAGTTCCGTGTGCAGTTGTCACACTTCTGGGACTCAGCTTTAAGACTCACATCCCCCGACCAGATACAGCTTCTTAAAAACAATCTCCGGTTCCCCCCCACAGCTTGGAGATACAAAGTGTATTGTGACTTTGGGGTATCTGGTGCCAAGGCACCTTGTTTCATAGCACTGTCCCATCTGACCTCCTGGCATGGTGCTTTGCATGTGCGTGAGCATTCTGCCTGTGACTTCTGCTAGGGACTGTTTCTGCCAGTCTTATGACCCATGGCACATCCCCTTGCCTGCAGCAAAGTGTAACTTGTTTTCATAGAGGCTTCATGTTTAGTGTACATGCAATTCAGTACAGGAAATTATAATCTAAATACTGACAGCCACTGGTACTGATAGATATTTCATTTACTGGTGGAGATTAATTTATTCTAGTTTGATTTGAATTTCTGATTTGATTTTACATCAGTTACAAGACAGTTTGGGAAGACAGTCACATAACATCAGCCCTTCCTGCTCTTTTTAATTCTTTGCAGATGCAGTCGCACTCAGAATTTACTATAAATGCATCAAAGAAATTTGTCCTCATGTGGCATTGGAATTATATGCTCATCGTTGGTTCTGTTTGTTTGGAAGAGGATAGGATTTTTCCAAGGGGCCATATCATTTATTATGTTTCTTACCAATCTAATAAGTGTTTTAATTGAATCAACTATGGGTTCTTTGTGAAACATTGTAAATTAACTAAACAAACGCTGTTTTTGGCCTTGTGTCACAAATTTATTATAAATATTATTGCACAACCTGAAACCTAGGTTGTGCAAAAACATTAATAATAAAATTGTGAAACAAGGCCGAAAACAGTGTTCATTTAGTTAATCTGATAAGCCATCACTCACCCATTCTTTTTCTTGCTTGCATTAAAGTTAACTCCACTTATTAAACACATCTGATTTATCTGATGCACCAGCTCACAACTCATTCACTCTTCATTTACAATTAACATTACAATTTCTACTCTTGGCTTGACTCACATTCACACTCACTGAATTTATATAACATTTATTTTTACTTTTCTTACTCGTTCACTCACTGAAGACCTACACTAACTCATACCATTTCATTCTTTAAACTTCAACTTATCATCCACCCTCTCTTAAAAATTTTTTTGTAATTTAACTCACTCATACTTTTTGTAAATATACATGCTGTGATATGGCAAACAAAATAATAAACTTGAAAGTACATTGTCAGGCATACCCAGCATTTCCCCCCAGGGGATCCACAACTCTTTTGTGGATACGTGCGTAGCGAGCACGGGACCCCGAGCTAATGTGGCCTTCCTTCCTTTCCAGGCTGCATACCTTCCCTTTCCACATCCTTCCCCATCCCCCATCTTTGCCCCCCCCCCTTCATCTCTGGCTCTTTCCTTCCCTTTCTCCCCCTCTTGGAGTATGGTTTGTGCCTACGTCTTTTAGACGGACGCTTGTAATTGTACCGCATTCTTCGCTTTCCTTGCTTGTATGTCTTCATCCTTCCTTTGTCCTTCTCTTTTCCTTACCTCTTCTCTTTACCCTTTTCTCCGCTGCGGCGTTTGAGACCTCTCTTCTTTCCTTTCCTTTTCTCTTTCTTCCTCCCTGTGCGTGTCTGAAGGCCGACCCACGCACTTCCATGCGTAGCCGGTGACGGGGTAACGCGTAATTCTCCGCCCCGGGTAGACAGGTAGGACACGTACGTACCCCCTGGTAATGGCCAGGCCCAGGGAGGGGCGATTACCTGAGCTGATACCTTCCGAAAGTGCCGATTGGTCCCTCCGGCCATTTGTCGGGAGGTGTGACCTGAGGTGTGACCAATCACCTAAGGCGGGAGTGCCCTCAGAGAGGGCCCCCACAAGGGAGGAGCGCGCCATCGGAGACGCCGGTAATCATGGGGGATTCTTCCGGAATGGTTTCCTCACCTTCCACTATGTCTGCTCACAAGCGTAAGTTCACTGAGTCTCAGCCACCGACAGTTCTTCCATCGTTGCCACAGTTCCTTGTTGTTTCTCGGTCTGACGAAGGTCACGACTTCTCCACGGTGAACCCTTTCATTATTCAGAAAGGTGTCGATGCAATTGCAGGTCCTGTAAAGTCTTGTTCCAGATTACGGAATGGCACCCTGTTGTTAGAAACAGTCAGTGCCCTCCAGGCACAAAAATTGCTGCGTACCTCACTACTACACACCTTCCCTGTCTGGGTGGAACCGCACCGTACTTTAAATTCCTCACGTGGAGTCGTTTATACACGCTCCCTCGATGGATTGTCTGACGAAGAAATTCAGCACTACCTGTCTGACCAGGGCGTAACGGCTGTTCATAGGGTTATGAAAAGGGTTGACACGAACATCATTCCTACCCGCACTATCTTCTTGACATTTGACAAAGTTCAACTCCCATCGAAAATCAAAGCAGGCTATGAGATAATTTCCGTTCGCCCTTACGTCCCAAACCCTACGCGTTGCTATCGGTGTCAGTGGTTCAATCATACCAGCCAGTCCTGTTCCAATCCGGCCAAATGTGTTACGTGTGGCAAGGATGCCCATGAGGGTGCTTGTCCACCTCCATCCCCTCGCTGCATCAACTGTATGGGTGACCACGCTGCTTCCTCTCGAGATTGTCCCGTTTTTAAGGACGAAAAGCTCATCCAGGAAATTAGAGTAAAGGAAAAGGTGTCGACCTTTGCTGCTCGAAAATTATTCGCCAGTCGACAGCCCACCGTGCCTCAGAAAGGAAAATACAGCACTGTCCTTGCTTCTCCTCGGCCAACAAAGGAGGTGGCCATGCAGACTTGTGACCTCACCTTTAGTGCCACGGTCGTCAGATCGGCCAGCGCAAAGATCGCCCGTTCAACCTCACCACTTTCGCCTGCCCACTCTCTGGCTCACCCTTCGTCGAGTTCTGCTAAATCTCGAGCCCAAAAGTCAGACACCAAAACTTCGAAAAAAGAGCATACTCGTGAAGAGTTTTTACGTACGCCAACTTCCCAACCATCGGTTCCTCCTTCCTCTAAACATCATACTTCCAAGAAGGCTACAAAGAAACCCAGTTCCTCTCTTTCTCCGCCAAAGCGTGTCCCATCTACAGCACCACCTGGTGGAAATCGCCCTCGGCCATCTTCTGTGTCACCGAGGCGCACTGCTGGCGGCCGATCAACCAGCCGATCGCTGGTGGCAGGAGCTGCTCCTGACCAACCTATGGATCAGGATCTTCTGCCTTCGGGTGAATGCCATTCCAAGCTGTCGGTCGCAAGCTCAGAGCAGTTGTTGAGTTGACAGCTACCTTGGTCACATTCCTCCATTTTCTGTTCACCCTATGTCCATTATCCATTGGAATATCCGCGGTATTCGAGCCAATCGGGATGAATTGTCGATCCTCTTACGATCCTACTCGCCGGTCATCTTCTGTCTTCAGGAAACAAAGCTGCATCCCCATGGCCGCTTTGTTCTCCCTCATTTTCAGTCCGTCTGATATGATCTCCCCTCTGTTGAAGGCACTCCAGCACACGGAGGACTCATGATTCTTCTCCATGAAACTCTCCATTATCACCCAATCCATTTAAACACTTCCTTCCAAGCTGTCGCCATCCGTCTTTCCCTTTCCGGATACACGTTCTCTCTTTGTACTGTATACATTCCATCGTCCACACCAATGGCACGAGCTGATCTCCTTCATCTTCTTGGTCAGTTTCCACCCCCAGTTTCCAATGCCCACCACCCGCTTTGGGGATCTCCACATCCTTGTCCACGTGGCTCACTATTGCTAGACGTCTTCCACCAAGCAGATCTAGTTTGCCTCAACACTGGGGTCCCTACATTTTTGTCTGCCTCCACGACAAATTTATCTCATTTGGACCTTGCGGTCGGTACTGTTCCGCTAGCTCGGCGCTTCGAATGGTTCGCCCTTGATGATACACACTCGAGTGACCACTTTCCATGTGTCCTTTGACTGCAGCCTCAACTGCCCTACATGCGCCCGCGACGCTGGAAGTTTGCCCAAGCCGATTGGACACTTTTCCCGTCTCTAGCGACATTCGATGACCGTCACTTTCCCAGCGTCGACGATGAGGTCACACATATTACCGACGTTATTCTTACAGCTGCGGAACATTCAATACCACGCACCTCCGAATTGCTCCGGCGCCCCCCAGTTCCTTGGTGGAATGAGGCATGCCGTGATGCAATATGTGAGCGGCGACGTGCTCTCCGCGTTTTCCGCCACCATCCTACTTTGGCTAACTGTATCCGCTATAAGCAGTTCCGAGCGCGATGCCGTCGTGTCATCCGCGATAGCAAGAAGGCAAGCTGGAAATTCTTTATTAGCTCATTTAACACCTTCACTCCCTCCTCGGAAGTTTGGAGTCGGCTTCGACGGTTCTCAGGCGCGCCTAGTTTCTCCCCGGTCTCTGGGCTCACCGTTGCGCATGATAGATTAGTGGACCCCGTCGCAATTTCTAACTCGTTGGGTCGGCACTTTGCTGAGATTTCGAGCTCTTCAAATTACCCGCCAGCGTTTCTCCCGAAGAAACGTGCAGCGGAAGTGCGACCTCTTGCTTTCTCCTCTCAAAATCGCGAAAGCTACAATACTGTTTTCTCCTTGCGGGAACTCCAACATGCACTCTCTTCTTCTCGCTCCTCCGCCCCAGGACCGGATGGTATCCACGTCCAAATGTTGCTGCATTTACCAACCCATAGTCTGCGTTACCTCCTTCGCCTTTATAATCGAATTTGGACCGACAGTACTTTTCCCAGACGATGGCGGGAAGCTATCGTCGTTCCTGTTCCGAAACCTGGAAAGGACAAACATCTCCCCTCTAGCTATCGCCCCATTTCTCTCACGAGTAGTGTCTGTAAGGTTTTGGAGCGTATGGTGAATTACCATTTAGCGTGGTGGCTGGAATCCCGCAGTCTTTTAACACCTGCCCAATGATGATTCCGAAAGCATCGTTCTGCAGTTGACCATCTTGTTGCTCTCTCCACTTATATCATGAACAATTTTCTCCGGAAACGCCAAACAGTAGCAATATTTTTTGATCTGGAGAGAGCATACGATACCTGTTGGAGGACAGGCATCCTCCGCACACTGTTCTCTTGGGGCTTTCGAGGTCGGCTGCCCCTTTTTCTTCGCGAATTTATGGCAGAGCGCACATTTAGGGTGCAGGTGAACACTACTCTCTCCCATATTTTCTCCCAAGAAAACGGAGTACCCCAGGGCTCCGTGCTGAGTGTTGTACTGTTTGCCATTGCCATCAATCCAATTATGGATTGTCTCCTTCCTGATGTCTTGGGCTCCCTCTTTGTGGACGATTTTGCGATCTACTACAGCTCTCAACGGACCAGCCTTCTTGAACGACGTCTTCAAGGATGTCTCGATCGCCTCCACTCTTGGAGCATCGAAACCGGCTTCCGTTTTTCTCCCAGTAAGACCGTTTGTGTTAAATTTTGGCGACGTAAGGAGTTTCTTCCACCCTCCTTACATCTAGGTCCTGTCAACCTTCCGTTTTCAAACGTCGCTAAATTCTTGGGTCTTATGTTTGACAGAAAACTGTGCTGGTCCTCTCACGTTTCCTATCTTTCGGCTCGCTGTCTGCGATCCCTCAACACCCTCCGTGTCCTGAATGGTACCTCCTGGGGAGCGGACTGAGTGGTCCTTCTCCGCCTCTATCGCGCCTTAGTGCGCTCGAAATTGGACTATGGAAGCATAGTCTACTCCTCTGCTCGGCCGTCTATTCTTCGGCGTCTCGACTCTATCCACCACCGTGGATTACGTTTAGTATCTGGAGCTTTTTACACCAGCCCTGTGGAAAGCCTTTATGCTGAGACTGCTGAACCTCCGCTGTCCAATCGGCGAGCAGTCCTTCTGAGTCGTTATGCTAGCCATCTGTCTTCCATGCCTGCTAATCCAGCCCATGACATTTTTTTCGACGCCTCCTTTGATGTAGGGTATGCAGGCCGCCCCTCCTCCCTACTACCACAGGGAGTCCGCTTCCGTCAACTGCTCCATTCTCTTTCCTTCCGCTTTCCTAAAACCTTCTTGACAACTTGGGGTACAGCACCGCCTTGGCTCCATCCCCGGATCTGCCTGCTCCGTGACCTTTGTCGATTTCCCAAGGATGGTACCCCTTCACTTGTTTATCGTCAGGCATTTGCTGCTCTATGTGCACAAATGACGGACGCCACATTTATTTACACCGACGGCTCGAAAACATCGTTAGGTGTAGGGAGTGCCTATATTGTTGGCGACACCCCAAATCACTTTTGGCTTCCCGACCAGTGTTCGGTTTATACTGCGGAGCTTTACGCTTTTCTCCAGGCTGTCCACTACATCCGCCGCCATCAGCAGATACAGTACATTATCTGCTCAGATTCTCTCAGCTCTCTCCTCAGTCTCCAAGCTCTTCATCCTGTGCACCCTCTGGTCCACCGGATTCAGGACTGTCTGCACTTGCTCCACCTGGGGGGCGTCTCGGTGGCGTTCCTCTGGCTCCTGGGACACGTTGGTATCTGTGGAAATGAGGTGGCCGATATTGCAGCCAAGGCTGCAGTCTCTCTTCCTCGGCCAGCTGTTCAATCGATTCCCTTCGCCGATCTACGGAGTCGTTCTATGTCAACGTGTTGTTCATTTATGGCACACGCATTGGTTGACACTTATCCATAATAAATTGCAGGACATGAAAGCTCTTCCTTGTGCTTGGACCTCTTCCTCTCGAACGCGTCGTCGGGAGGAGGTAATTTTAACTAGACTCCGGATAGGGCACTGTCTTTTTAGCCATCCACATCTTTTAAGCGGCGATCCTCCCCCACTCTGTCCCCACTGCTCTCAGCTGTGGACGGTAAGACACCTTTTAATTGAGTGCCCATATTTTAATCCGTTACACTCCCGTCTACAGCTATCGCCTGATATATTGTCGATTTTAGCAGATGACACGCGCTCAGCCGACCGCGTTCTCAAGTTTATTAGTGCCAGTGAAATGACGTCAGTCATTTGAAGCTTTTTTTGGGGACAACCAACCCGTTTCTGTAGTGGATTTTTAAGCCTTCCTTCTGCTTTTAGTTTCTCCAATTTTATGACTTTCATTCCCATTGCTGCTGGTTTTCAATTTCGGTTTTTTACTGTTTCCTAAGTCACGGACCGGGCGCTAATGACCATAGAAGTTTTACACCCTAAAACCAAAACAAAAAAAAACAAAAAAAAAAACAAACAAGCATTTTTGTTTGTTTATTTATCCATCCTTAGACAATATACATTGTATGGATGTCATCAGTGAATGTACAAATTCTGGTATGAAGTCTATTTTCTTAACAAATGCCATTTTACATTGTTCAATAAGAATAGGTATTTTGATGTAGAACTAACATACATAAATACAAAGTCCTGCATACATATTACATAAATGAAAAAAGGTAATTTATATTGTTTAAATAAATATACTAGATGTGTTAATATGGAACTAACAGACATAAATACATAGGCATCAATACATAATACATGACTGAAAAAAATATGACATCAGGTATAACTCATGCTAGGTGTTACTAACAATTATCTGGTTTTCATTTAAAATATCCGTCCAAAGTGTAGAAACAATGCTCTTGCAAAAACAGTTTTACAGTTTTTTTAAAAGAATGCATACTGCTAATTTCTTTTATATTCTGTGGCAGCTTATCGATTATCATGCATCGATAATCAAGACTGTTCTGAGCTTTTAGCTTATTCTTTCTATCTAAATGGAGGCAATGACTCAACCTTGTGTTATGATCATGAATAATTTTAAAAAGCTGAATTGTCAAAATTTATTCTGATACACATTATGGTCTGAAAAATAAACTCGCAAGGAACAGTCAGAATGTCCAGGTTTTTAAATAATTCTTTGCAGTGAGCCCATTTATTACATTTTGTCATTATTCTTACAGCTCTCTTCTGTAATATGAAAACTGTTTGTAGATTCTGGGTACTATTTCCCCAAAAGATTATTCCTTAGCTAAGGATGGTGTGCACGTAACCAAAGTAAGCTAACCTTACACAGATGTCACTGCATGCTGATGCAGGAACTCTAAGCATGTAGCATGCTGTGGAGACCCTCTTTGAGATAATCATAACATGTTCATTCCATTTTAGTTAGCTGTCGATGTACAGTCCTGGGAATTTAGTGTTGGTTACATCTGTTATTGAAGTGTTGTGTAGTTTTAAATTTATGGACTTGTATTTCTTGTTTATTCTAAAGAACATGCTGTTTGTTTTCTTAATGTTGAGAGTTACTCTGTTCTCTGCAGACCATTTGTAAACATCTGCTAGTGCTTCATTGGCTTTTTCCAATATTAGGTTAAGTGTCTTGCTGGTAATCAGTATATTACTGTCATCAGCAAAAAGTACTTTTTCTACATGCTCCACACATTATGGGAAATCGTTAATATAAATTAAGAACAGTATTGGGCCCAGAACACTTCCTTGGGGGACTCATATATTAACATACTGTGGGTAGGATAAGTGATATACCATATATTTGGATGTGCTATACGAAATTTCTACTCTCTGCACTCTGTTATTTAGGTACAATTGGAACCATTTATTTACCACTCCCCTAATTCCCAGAGACTCCAACATTCTGTAGATAAATGTCATGATCAATGGTATCAAAGGCCTTCGATAGATCTAGCAAAATTCCAGTTACATAACTGTCCTTGTCTAGTGAGTCAAGAACAATTTTTGTAAACTGAGCTATTGTGGTTTTAGTGCTTCTGCCCAGTCTGAAGCCATGCTATTCCTTGCAAAGAAGATTATATTTATTTAAGTAGCTCATAAGTCTATTTTTTATTGAAGTCTCCACTATTTTAGAAAATGCTGGAAGTAAAGCAATTGGCCTGTAATTTTCTATGTTTTCAACATCACCTTTTTTGTAAAGAGGTATGATTTTAGCTAGTTTCAGGTAGCCTGGGAAGCAGACAGTCTTAAAAGACTGGTTAATGATGTCAATTAAAGGGGATTTAATGCTGACTATGCACCCTTTAAACACACAAATTGGAACTTCATCCAGTCTTCTTGAGGAATATACCAAGGAGACTCATTAAGTCCTTTCTGGTTCTGCCTTGCTCTGAACCCACTATCAAACATGCTAAATAATACAAATTATGGATATAATATTACTGGAACATACCCACACGTAATCACACATTTTCTATACATGGATGATCTAAAACTACTGTCAGCAACAAATCAACAACTCAACCAATTACTAAAGCTAACAGAAGTATTCAGCAATGATATAAATATGACTTTTGGAACAGACAAATGTAAGAAAAATAGTATAGTCAAGGGAAAACACACTAAACAAGAAGATTACATATTGGATAACCACAGTGACTGCATAGAAGTGATGGAAAAAACAGATGCCTATAAATATCTAGGATACACACAAAAAAAGGAATAGATAATACAAATATTAAAGAAGAACTAAAAGAAAAATATAGACAAAGACTAACAAAAATACTGAAAACAGAATTGACAGCAAGAAACAAGACAAAAGCTATAAATACTTATGCTATACCAATATTGACCTACTCATTTGGAGTAGTGAAATGGAGTAACACAGACCTAGAAGCACTCAATACACTTACACGATCACAATGCCACAAATATAGAATACATGACATACATTCAGCAACAGAAAGATTCACATTAAGCAGAAAGGAAGGAGGAAGGGGATTTATCGACATAAAAAACCCACATTATGGACAGGTGGACAATTTAAGAAATTTCTTTATAGAACGAGCAGAAACTAGCAAAATACACAAAGCAATCACTCATACAAATACGTCGGCTACACCATTGCAATTTCATAACCACTTCTACAACCCTTTAGAGCACATAACATCAACAGATACAAAGAAACTAAATTGGAAAAAGAAAACACTACATAGCAAGCACCCGAATTATCCAACACAGCCACACATTGATCAAGACGCATCCAACACATGGCTAAGAAAAGGCAATATATACAGTGAGACGGAAGGATTCATGATTGCAATACAGGATCAAACAATAAACACCAGATATTACAGCAAGCATATTATTAAAGATCTCCAATACCACAACAGATAAATGCAGACTTTGCAAACAACAAATAGAAACAGTAGACCACATCACAAGCGGATGTACAATACTAGCAAATACAGAATACCCCAGAAGACATGACAATGTAGCAAAAATAATACATCAACAACTTGCCATACAACATAAACTAATAAAACAACACGCACCCACATACAAGTATGCACCACAAAATGTACTGGAGAATGATGAATACAAATTATACTGGAACAGAACCGTTATAAGTGATAAAACACCACCACATAACAAACCTGACATCATACTCACCAATAAAAAGAAGAAATTAACACAACTAATCAAAATATCCATACCCAATACAACAAATATACAGAAGAAAACAGGAGAAAAAATTGAAAAATACATCCAACTGGCTGAGGAAGTCAAGGACATGTGGCATCAGGATAAAGTTGACATTATACCAATTATACTATCAACTACAGGAGTCATACCACACAGTATCCACCAGTACATCAGTGCAATACAGCTACATCCAAACGTATATATGCAACTACAGAAATCTGTAATTATTGATACATGTTCAATTACCCGAAAGTTCCTAAATGCAATGTAACATATACCATACAGTTAAAAGGAAGTCACACTTGATCAAGGTCCGCGTCTCTTTCCATTTTTAACCAGACATAACGTCTGAGACAAGAAAGAAATGATAATAATAAAGCTACATAAAATGCTCAGAAAAGCATTAGCAACATTATCTATTTTTGCTGTGTTTGTTAAGATCTCCACATAGCAGGATTTTACTTTTAGTGTTTGATGCCTGCTCTAGACTCTGTATTAGTCTTGCACAGAATATGTCAAAATCACCACTAGAAGAACAATATACACATATTACAAATTTTTTGGGAACATTTTGAGGTGATAGCTCTATTTCTGACACTTTAAAGTGTTTTTCTTCACCAAGAGAGTCAATGTCACTTCCGACCTTATATTGGAGTTCATTCTTAATATAAATACATGACCCTCCCTCTTAGATTTAAACTCTACAATAAAAAGATGCTAGTATCCAGGGTATCCCATTTATCTTGACCACACTAAATAACTGTTTATTCAGATGCAAATTACAAAATGTTTCAAGCAAATATTTTTTAGCCTTCAGAGGGACATCAATCAGCATGACTGCCTTTGTTGTAGCTTTGTTTTTTTATAGAGATATGAACAGCAGTAATACTTTTTTAAATGGCACCCTGTATTTTTTATTCGGTAATTCATTTCCTCTCCTAAAGACCTATTCAAAAATGTATCACAGTATACCATTCACTGAAACACACTGTTATTAATTATGTAACACAACATTGACATTGACGCTCCCAGTGCTTAGTACAGGTACTCGGGGTATGGAACACATCCACATGCCGACATTGTCAGAAGACAAATGTAAACATAAGCAGAATGCACACCTGTCATTCCATCAACCATCATCAGTTGCATAGTTGTGAGAGTAGAATGTTCAACAACGAAGAGAAGGTAGAAATGCTACACATCTATTTGGAATGTAAGTTAGCAAAACAGTAATTGCAATACTGTTTTCTTATGTATGGGTACATTTTGTACAGTAGTTTAGTCCTTTTAAATACTGTTGTGTAGAGTAGGCATACAGTAAAGGCTGTCCTTCCTAAAAACAGCATTGACATAACATTTCTTTTGTTGTTGTTGAAGGTAGTTGAAATGCAACGCAGGCAGCGGAACTGTACAATGAGTGATATCCTGACATGAACTCACCTTCCCTATGGATGTTTTCTAATGTTGTTACGACGCTTCATGAAATCTGAAGTTTCAACCCACAACAACGCAGTCATCGTAGCACTCACACAGATGAAGCTGCCAAAGTTACTGTTCTTGTTTCCATTGCTATGAATCCACATGTGACCACACGACAGCTTGAACACAAGATTGGCATTCCTAAAACCAGTGTACATTGTATTCTTACGTGTCACTGGTTCCACCCTTACCATGTACACCTACATCATGAAGTGCATGGGAACGATTTCCAGAATCGTGTACTGTTCTTGCAGTGGGCACAGCAGCAAATCCTCGTCAACCTGAACTTCTTCTCCAATGTTCTATTTACCGATGGATGTTACCTCAAACAAAGGACAGGTAAATACAATAACATGCATTATTGGTCCAGCGACAACCCATGATGGCTTAGACAGGTGGAACATCAGCATCAATGGCGAGTTAATGTCTGGTGTGGGATGCTTGGTAAAACAATTATTGGTCCTTATTTCATCAATGGTACTCCAAACGGCACAGTGTATGCCAACTTCATCAGAAGAATTCTTCCTCCTCTTCTGGATGAAGTGTCGCTAAGAACCAGAATGCTTATGTGGTATCAACACAGTGGATGTCCAGCACATAATGCCTTGCATTCTCGGCGTGTTCTGGGCTGAAGGTATCCTGCCAGATGGATTGGCCGAGGAGGAACAGTTACTTGACCTGCTAGGTCTCCTGATTTGAATCCTCTGGACTTTTTTCTGTGGGAATGCATTAAAGACTTTGTCTATTGTGATATTCCAACAACTCCAGAGGACATGTAGGAACGTGTCATGCTTGCTTGTAATTCTCTTAAGCAGGCAACACTGGAAGCAGTAAATAATTCTTTCATTCAACGAGTGTACCAGTGTATCTGTGTCCAGGGTCACCACTTTGAGCACCTTTGAATGTTCTACTCCTGGGCAATGGTACAGGAGATTCAAAGTCAATTTAGTGTTATGTTTTTATTTGGTTTTCAAAAATGGTTCAAATGGCTCTGAGCACTATGGGACTTAACATCTGAGGTCATCAGTCTCCTAGAACTTAGAACTACTTCAACTTAACTAACCTAAGGCCTTCACAGACATCCATGCCCGAGGCAGGATTCGAACCTGCAACCGTAGCGGTCGCACGGTTCCAGACTGAAGTGCCTAGAACCGCTCGGCCACTCTGGCCGGCATTTGGTTTTCATTTGTTTTCTGACAACTCCAGCAAGTGGACGAGTTTGTGATCCCGGGCTCAGTCAATGTTATGTAATTAATAATGTTGTTTCAGTGAATGGTGCACTGTGATACATTTCTGAATAAGTCTTTAGGAGAGGAAATGAATTACTGAATAAAAAAGTACAGGGTGGCATTTAAAAACGCCATACCGCTGTTCATATCTTTTGAAAAAAAAAAAAAAAAAAAAAAAAAAAAAAAAAAAAAAAAAAAAAAAAAAAAAAAAAAAAAACAACAAAGCTACAATGAAGGCAATCGTAATGATTGATGTCTCCCTGATGGTTAAAGAACATTTGCTTGAAACATTTTGTAATTTGCATCTGGACAAATAGTTATTTAGGGTAGTCAAGACAAATGGGACACCCTGCATGAGAGGGTACAGTTACATAGGCAATTTCCTTTCCTTGCACCACTGCTCAGTGATGCATATAACAGAGCTATTTAAAGTTTGCAACTCAACTTCAAGCTGCTGCACTTTGTTTTTGATACACTGAATGTTTTGGTGGAACACTGTTAGACATTTAATCAGCTACATAACATAAATTAATTTGCATAAGACCATTAGCTGTTAAGCCAGTTTAGCACAAGGTATATGGTAAATGAATATATACAGGATGTTTGTTTCAACCTGAGACAGCTAAATACCTCATAAAAAGATGCATTGTACAAAAGAAATGTTCTAGCTCAAAAGTTAATATTAGCAAAGTGTAATCTGTCTATGACACATCTGGCCACCTCCTAACCATCTGTCCTGTGTGGTTGGGGTCAATTTTGTATTTTCAAATGGGAATCCTAATTTTATTGCAGATTTGGATTCTGTGTGAAAACATACTTAAGCATTACTCAGGCTATTGTTTCCCACTTGCAGTATACGGCAGTGTAATCGACAAATATCAAGTGTGCCTGTTTATATTATTAACAAACAATCCATTTGACTCTACACTACTTTTACTATGAAAATGTAAACCTTTGTGCTCTAATGGTTAAAATTGATCAGCGTACAATCATCTTACATTGATTGAAATTAAGCTTAATTAGAAGTTGAGACAGGCGGGTACTAGAGATGTAAAAATATCACACACAAGATTCACATAAAACACAGTGAAAAATAATGTTAATATATTGCATCAGAATATCAGGGGATTAAAAAACAAAGTAGATGAGCTTCTGGTTTGTTTAGACGATATAGAAGCTGAGGGTGGAATAGATGTACTATGCCTGTCTGAATATCATATAGTCACAGTTATAGAAATAGTAAATGTAGGTAGATATAAGCTTCCAGCAAACGTAAGTAGAGACAGTATGGAGAGAGGAGGAGTTGCCATCTATGTTAAAATCTGTCATAGTGTGAAAAATTTGGAAACTAAAAAATTTTGTGTAGAGCAACATACAGAAGCATGTGCATGTGAACTTAAACTAAATAATTGCACTTTTATAATTGTACCCATGTACAGGTCCCAATTGGAAAATTTTAAACTATTTTTGGATTCTTTGATGTGCTATGTGTCAGACAGAAGAAAGGAAATTATTATTTGTGGAGATTTCAGTGTAGTTTTCCTGAAAGAGTCCGATAGAAAGCTTGACCTTGAAGTATTACTTGGTTCTTTCAATTTGACATCAGTTATTGAATATAATAGAGGGAAACATTCCACGCGGGAAAAATATATTTAAAATATAATTTAAAATATTTAATTTAAAATATAATAAAAATATATTTGGTATGTGCGGATGGATATGGGTGTGTGTGCGAGTGTATACCAGTCCTTTTTCCCCCTAAGGTAAGTCTTTCCACTCCCGGGATTGGAATGACTCCTTACCCTCTCCCTTAAAACCCACATCCTTTCATCTTTCCCTCTCCTTGCCTCTTTCCTGACGAAGCAACCATTGGTTGCGAAAGCTTGAATTTTGTGTGTATGTATGTGTTTGTTTGTGTATCTATCGACCTGCCAGCGCTTTCGTATGGTTAGTGACATCAGTTATTAATTTTCCTACTCGAGTGGTACAGGAAAGTGGCACACTGATAGATAATGGTTTCATAGACCAAGATAAATTTAATCAAATAAGCTTTTCCTGTTAAGAATCATCTGTCTGATCATGATGCACAGCTAGTTACAGTATATGATATAGCACCATGCAGTACTGCAAGACAGTCCTCCAAAATGGTGCATTCAATTAATGATTTATCAATTCAAAATTTTAGGGAAAGCTTGCAACAGTTAGATTGGGATGAGTTGTACAGGGAACATGACGCTGATTTAAAATTTAACCTATTTCGTGATACTTTTGTGGGTGTATTTGAAAACCATTTTCCTAAGAAAACAGTCAAACATGTAAAAAGCCATGGCTTACTAAAGGGATAAAAATATCTTGTAAACAGAAAAGGGAAATGTATCTTATAGCTAGGAGAAGTAATGATCCCGAAACAGTGAAACATTATAAAAACTACTGCATTGTATTAAGAAAAGTTATTAAAAAGTCCATAAGTATGTTCATTACGTCTGAGATTAGCACATCTGATGATAAAATTAAAACAATTTGGAATATTGTTAAAAGGGAAACAGGGCAACCGAGAGCACAAGAAGACTGTATTTCTATCAAACACAATAAAAAGTTTGTTAACAAGAAGTCAGAAGTAGAAAACATTTTTAATAATCATTTTTAAGTGTTTAGAGAAAATAGGATCCAGCTATTTGTTAGAAAATGCAAGTCAGTATATGGAAGAGGCAGTACCTATTCAATTTGATGAAATTGAAAGTCAACCCACCTCTCCTACTGAAATTAGTAAAATAATAAATTCACTCAAAAGTAAAAGCTCACATGGAATTGATGGCATTTTCAACAGTGTACTAAAAGCTGGTTCTCAACAAATAAGTAGGATTCTCAGCCACATATGTAGTAGCTCACTGAAACAGGGCATTTTTCCAGATAGACTGAAATATGTTATTGTTAAACCATTGCATAAAAAAGGGGATAGATCTGATGCTAACAACTACTGCCCAATCTCACTTCTGACAGCTTTACCCAAATTACTTGAAAAAGTAATGTATTAAAAGTAGCATCACATTTTTGTAAAAATGAAGTACTAACAAAATGTCAAGTTGGTTTTCAGAAAGGCTTTCCAACAGAAAATGCCATCTATGCTTTGACTGAGCAAACATGAAATGCATTGAATAACTGAACATTGCCCATTGGGATATTTTGTGATCTCTCAAAGGCTTTTGATTGTGTGAATCATGATATTATTCTAGATAAGCTTAAGTATTGTGGTATGAATGACACAGTGCATAAATGGTTTGATTCATTCTTAACTGGAAAAATGCAGAAGGTTGAAATTAACAGTATAAATAGTCTGCAAAACCCAGCAGAGTCTTCTAACTGGGGAGGTATCAAGAATGATGTCCCACAGGGTTGAGTCTTAGGTCCCTTATTGTTCTTAACATACACACTACCACTCCGTCTACAGGCCACAAGTGGCCCATTGGGACCATCCGACCGCCATGTCATCCTCAGTGGAGGATGCAGATAGGAGGGGCGTCTGGTCAGCACACCTCTCTCCTGGTCGTTATGATGGTATTCTTGGCCGAAGCTGCTACTATTCGGTTGAGTAGCTCCTCAATTGGCATCACGAGCCTGAGTGCACCCCAAAAAATGGCAACAGCACGTGGCAGCCTGGATGGACACCCATCTAAGTACCGACCACGCCCGACAGTGCTTAACTTCGGTGAGCTCACGGGAACCGGTGTATCCACTGCGGCAAGGCCGTTGCAATATATACACTACTGGCCATTAAATTTGCTACACCAAGAAGAAATGCAGATGATAAACGGGTATTCACTGGACAAATATATTATACTAGAACTGACATGTGATTACATTTTCACGCAATTTGGGTGCATAGATCCTGAGAAATTAGTACCCAGAACAACCACCTCTGGCCATAATAACGGCCTTGATACGCCAAGGCATTGAGTCAAACACAGCTTGGATGGAGTGTACAGGTGCAGCTGCCCAGGCAGCTTCAACACGATACCACAGTTCATCAAGAGTAGTAACTGATGTATTGTGACGAGCCAGTTGCTCAGCCACCATTGACCAGACGTTTTCAATTGGTGAGGGATCTGGAGAATGTGCTGGCGGGGCAGCAGTCGAACATTTTCTGTATCCAGAAAGGCCCATACAGTACCTGCAACATGCGGTCGTGCATTATCCTGCTGAAATGTAGGGTTTCGCAGGGATCAAATGAGGGGTAGAGCCAGGGATCGTAACACATCTGAAATGTAACGTCCACTGTTCAGAGTGGATGGCCAACAAGAGGTGGCACCCCATACCATCGCGCCGGGTGATATGCCAGTCTGGTGATGATGAATACATGCTTCCAATGTGCATTCACCGCGATGTCACCAAACATGGATGCGACCATCATGATGCTGTAAACAGAACCTGGATTCATCCAAAAAAATGATGTTTTGCTGTTCGTGCAGCCAGGCTCGTCATTGAGTACACCATCGCAGGCGCTCCTGTCTGTGATGCAGCATCAAGGGTAACTGCAGCCATGGTCTCCGAGCTGATAGTCCATGCTGCTGCAAACATCATCGAACTGTTCGTACAGATGGTTGTTGCCTTGCAAACATCCCCATCTGTTGACTCAGGGATTGAGACGTGGCTCCATGATCCACTACAGCCATGCAGATACAATGCCTGTCATCTAGACTGCTAGTGATACGAGGCCATTGGGATCCAGAATCGCATTCCGTATTACCCTCCTGAACCCACCGATTCTATATTCTACTAACAGTCATTGGATCTTGACCAACGTGAGCAGCAATGTCACGATATGATAAACCGCAATTGCGATAGGCTACAACCCGACCTTTATCAAGGTCAGAAACGTGATGGTACGCATTTCTCCTCCTTACACGAGGCATCACAACAACGTTTCACCCATTAATGCCGGTCAACTGTTGTTTGTGTATGAGAAATCGGTTGGAAACTTTCCTCATGTCAGCCCATTGTAGGTGTTGCCAATGGTGCCAACCTTGTGTGAATGCTCTGAAAAGCTAATCATTTGCATATCACAGCATCTTCTTACTATCGGTTCAATTTCACGTCTGTAGCACATCATCTTTGTGGTGTAGCAATTTTAATGGCCAGTAATGTATTAATGACTTACCACTCTGTATACATGAAGATGCAAAACTAGTTCTTTCTGCTGTTGCCACAAGTATAATAATCACACCCAACAAGCAAGAATCAGTTGAGGAAATTGCAATAATGTCTTTCAGAAAATTATTAAGTGGTTCTCTGCAAATGGACTCTCGCTAAATTTTGACAAAACATATTTTACACAATTCTGTACAGTAAATGGCATAACACAATTGATAAATATAGACTATGAACAGAAGTCTGTTACTAAGGAAGAATACTGAAAATTTTTGGGTGTGTGCATTGATGAGAAATTAAATTGGAAGAAACACATTGATGATCTGCTGAAATGGTTTGGTTCAGCTACTTATGCTGTTAGAGTTATTACAAATTTTGGTGACAAGCGTATCAGTAAATTAGCCTACTATGCCTGTTTTCATTCACTGCTTTTATATGGCATCATGTTTTGGGGCAATTTGTCTTTAAGAGGGAAAGTATTCATTCCACAAAAGCATGTAATCAGAATAGTAGCTGGAGCCCACCCAACATCACCTTGCAGACATTTATTTAAGGAACTCAGGATGTTCACAGTACCTTCACAATACATATATTCACTTATGAAATTTGTCATTAATAACCCATCCCAGTTCAAAAATAACAGCCAAGTGCATAGCTACAACACAAGAAGAAAGGATGATCTTCACTATTCTGGATTAAAATATAATACACACAAAAGTACATTAAAAAGGTCCTGAAAGAACACTACGTATTATCATCACTTACAGCAACAAAACTAGTATTTTATATGAGATTGGCATAGTCATTGGTTTGATACGAGAGGTATGGGATTGGTTTCTGTGTTCAGGTTCATGGTAATGAATGTACTTTGCTGTGGTACATTAACATTAGTTTGACCAGAAGGTAAACTATCTCAAATGCAAGAATGTTCTCAACATAAAAGCACCCTGGTAATTGCAAATATGGTTGTGATTGTTTCAGTGTTCATTATATCTAAAAATACAGTACATTGATTATATGTGCAAAACATAGTGACTCGTTGATGGTACCTACATGCAGTTCCCATATGATATCATTATTTTGCTTGATGACAAGACTGCTGCAGCATGCCTGTCTTGCGGCAGTTAAACCTCAGAATGTCTGATTGTGCTTTCAATCAGGCGAGGCAGTGTTGGATTCTTGAAATTCACTTGGTGTTACAGCTAGCACAACTGGCTCATTCAGTGGCAAGTAGGTAGTTAGCAAGCAAGTTACAGAAGTTGTATGATTAGTGGGTAATAACCATGTTGTGGCATGTGCTGAAACTGAAGAACCTGCTGTACTGATTTCTTGTGCAACTGGGAGCGCATCTGACTACCATTGGGCCATAACACTTTGGTTACAGCATTTTCCTACCTCCTTCCAACATGTGACACGTGTGACCTCAAATATCCATAAAAGTAAAATACAAACATATTTCACTCCTATTACAATTCCTTCAATAATAAAATATTTAAAATTACTTTCCAATTTAACAACAGTACAAAATGTTCTCACTTATCTCACCTATTTCTTATTACTCATGACTGTTAATTCTTAAATGGATTTTATTCTTTCAAAGATTTTTCCTTATACACTTAATTTACACCATGTTAACTAAGTCTTGATCACACTTCTCTTATTTCAAATATTAAACTAATTCTTTTACTTGTATGTATAAGCATATTTCATTGGAAGCTCAGGTGAAGTTATTTATTGCTCACTTGTACTACTGCCGGCCGCGGTGGCCGAACGGTTCTAGGCGCTTCAGTCTGGAACCGCGCGACTGCTATGGTCGCAGGTTCGAATCCTGCCTCAGGCATGGATGCATGTGATGTCTGTAGGTTAGTTAGGTTTAAGTAGTTCTAAGTTCTAGGGGACTGATGACCTCAGATGTTAAGTCCCATAGTGCTCAGAGACATTTGAACTTGTACTACTAGTTACACAAAGAGGTATACTGATACATAGTAGATGACATGTAATAACCTGTACACTTGCCTAAATCTATTGTGCCACCCTACATATTTTATTATTTCACTGTCTTATCTACCTTCTGACCTTTCCATTCATTATGTTCCATCCAGTAAGTTAAATCCTCCATACATCCATCACCTTTCACCTTAAGAATTCATTTTATTACTTATACCATGGGTTCTCTAAATTGTGCTAATGCCTAATCTGAAACATAAGTGCAAGCATAATATGTTTCTCAACTCATACTTGAAAATTATAATAAAAAATTATTTTGCTTTAAATGTTATTTGCTTTGGTGGTTCCTTATCTTATCGTCTCTTACCCTTAATGGTTACCTTATTTCACTTTTGCACTGGTTTGTGGTCTGCCTTTCTTTTATTGTAACTCCATAATTAACCTACTCCTTCCTTCAACATTGGTTGGGTTGATTTCACTCTTGTATCATCTCTTATTCTTCTGCTTTCATCAAGGTTTTCCTCCAAAAGCTCAGTTCTCTGCCCTGTCAAAATTACATGGAGATACACAAACATTATCACTTTGTACTCTTGTCATACTGGCAGATACTCATATAATCCAGTGAATTGTTTTACTCATCAACCATCCTTATACTGCAGCACTCCTTCATGTCTGCTAAATCCTCACAATGCAGCATTCCTTAATGTCTGCTGTCCTTAAAATCTTGTCATCTCATTGCTACCTAATGTCACTCATATAAATTCAGATTATAAAGCTCCATAGTTTCCTGCTCAGTACTTCTCCACATCTAGTGAAGACATAAAAATAAACCTCAAGCAATGCACACATCTTCATCATTGGGCAACTACAACCAATGATCTGTTTAATACTTCTTTTCCCAGTACCTCTTATACTGTCTTCCTGACTTCTGGTGTTACTTGGACTTGTTCCAAACAAAAAATCTCTTTTATGACCTCATTGACTCTTTTACTTTTATATGTGATTACTTTATGTTATTACCACATCATTTTGCAATAGAGCTGAGGATGTATGTCATGTCTCTGCTCATTTCTTTAAAACTTCTCATTCCCTAAACATCATGGCACATGAAATGTGGTGATTTACAATTGATTTGCGGCTTTATAGACTTTCTAAATTATACACTGTTGTGGTGAACAATTTTCAAGATGTGGTAAGGTCCACAAAATACATAAAAGAATTTACTGCTTAGATTGGCTATTCTTTGATCGTTTCCATGATAAAAAACCTTCTTGCTCAAATAAGCTTCATCTTTCTTACCAGTCCTCTTTGATTTTCCTTCCTTTTCTTAGCTTTTGCACTTATCTTCTCCAGTGCTAATTTTACAGTTTCCTAGTGGCATTTATATCTAACAAGTGGGTAATCTACATTTTCTCTTATTCAATAATCTTCATTATCTAATCTTTCTCACATCCTGCTATACCATTTTCATTTAAAGTGACCTCACTAAGATTCTTCACGTTCCTGGAATTCTGAACACAGATTTACTTTCCAGTTATTTCCATTGAATAAGTTACTCCACAGATTGTCTCTGCAGTCACTAGCTGCTACGTCTTCATTGTTCTTCCCTTTTGCCTCTGTAGCACATCTGAACACTTTACAACTTCTAAAACTCAGTTGTGCTCTCTTCATCTTCTGACACATTTAACAGGGCATCAACAAATCTCCTCGGGATAAAAATGAGATACTTCTCTTCCACTGCATTGCATTCTAAGTATTCTGACACTTCCTCTTCTGATTTGCTGGTCCGCATATCTTCCCATTCTTCATTATCTTCTACATAATCAATTTCAGTACTTTCTGTGATCAAAACTTGAGTCACAGCTTCCATCAAATCACCTGATGGAACCTCACTACAGTCTCTCCCTCATTTGCAGTTAACTTCGCCTACTGCTTCTTCTCCCACTTGTTCCTCTTCTTTCTGTAATGCCATTCCCTCTTTTTTCAGTGAAAACCAGGTCTACCGAATAACTCCCTTCTCCTGATGTTTTTACATTATCTACGAATTTTAATTTGATCTTCTTGTGCTTCAAATTCACAAGTGCAAATCTCTCCCTCAGAAGTAGTACGATGCAGCAATGTTTCAGAAAATTAAGTCCTAATATGGCTTTCCCTCTCAAATTCTTTGCAGTCAAAAACTTGCAATAAATGTATGTGAACCTACAGCATACACCTGGATTTCAAAAACTGTGACAAAACTAAAATGCTGATGTTTTTCCTGCTATATTCATGTTCTTTTTATCTTTCTTGTTTTCAGCTACTCCTCATCACTTCTGTTCTATTTTGTTTGTCCTTAACATGAAATCTGCATTATATGTCTATAGCAACATACTCATTGTAATGCTAAACAGAAAACAGTGTTGTCTGCTTTTTAAATCTGTCAAGATATTGGATGCTGCTTCTGCTTGCTAAGCTTGGTACTGGTTGTAATAGAGTGCCCTAACTTTAATACTGTTTCTTTCTTCAAATCAACCGCTGTATCTCTTCCTTTTTTACAGATGGCTATTTCTCTAGGCTCAATGTCACATGGACCATCATTGGCACTTTTTACCACTGGGATGTTCTTTTCATGGGTCAATGCCAAGGTAAGCAGTGAAATTACATTTACTTTGTACAGTTCCCTCATTATTTCACTTAGTTTCTAGAAATTAAATAACTGTAGTAGCCTTACTGTAATTAGCCAAATCATAATGCTTCCAAAGAGCAATGTTAACAACAAATCTGAGAGTTTTCTGCAAAATTCCACTTTTAGATATGCACGTACATCTATGACTGAAATTTCATACCCATGTGGAGAAGTCAGTTGTCAGACAGGGTGAGTCTATTTTGGTAAAGTGGCACTAGACGAGAGTGTATATGAAATTACCATTTCCTCTCAGGACTCCAATAAAATGCACTCCCTACCACCCACACTGCTATTACTGCTTGTGGCAACATTTTCGAAAATAGGGGGGAGGGCGGGTGGGGTGGGGTGGGGGTGGGGGAGGGGGGGATAATGCTTTGAAGTCAGGTGCATGTGCTGAATCAATAGAAAAAATATGTATTCCACTGAAGCGTGTGGAACTGTTTCTCATGAAGTGTAGGGAAAAAAGAAGAAGAAGAAAATTATGTTAATACTCAACTTACAAGTAAATATTTGCAAACTCATTTAATAATAACTCTGAGTTCTAGAATGAAACACACATCACAGCAAAGAGTGCCAAACAGTTGCACACAGTGTATCCCATCTGTCGGTAATGCAGGTGCATGTTCTCGTGTGCAAACATTCATAAAAGTGCCAGATGTGATAGCTTGTCCCCACTATTTTGTGGCTTTTGTTGCAGTTTGGCAGTGGTTTTTGCAGCCTCTAAGGAATGAGTAAGTTCCTGCTTCATCATGTCCCATACGTATTCTATTGTCGAGAGATCTGGTGATGTATTGGGCAGGGCAATTGTACACCATGAAGAGCATACTGCATTGTAGCAACCATAAGTGGATATGGATTGTCCTGCTGAAAAAGCACATCACTTTTGTGTTGAAGAAATGGCAGAAGCATGGGGATAATGGCCTGTGCACAGTAGTGGACATTGGTTAGTTTAATCTGCAGAAAGATCTGATGCAACCACGAGTAATCACAATTGGCAGTGTCATGGTGTCAGCAGAAGTGCAGCCAGATTCACATATGTTCTGAGATCTGTTGCAAGCAGACAGTTCCTGATGGTCCCTGATGACACAGAAGGTGAAACTAGTGCCCAGATTTCATTCCTGGATGATGTTCAGTCAGCCACCACAGTTTGCACGCTGCATCAATCTTGATGTGCATCTGTGCTGTGCTGATGTCCAGAACCTGGTCTGCCATGAGGGAATGTTTCACAGACTACTGTGGCACGCCACCATTACACTGTGCCCAACATGTGCTCCGGTCTGTCAACACATGCATCCAGTTTCCCATAGGCCCACAGTCTGACCTCTTTCAAATGACTGAAGCTATTCAACAGGAGTTGGATCATGGTTGGATCATGGTTGGATCATGGTTATACCATAGAATGAATGGTGCAAACACCATACATGTCTAAACTCAGACAGCTACTGCCTGCAGGATCAAAACTGAGGATGCATAGACAGACCTCCTGAGTGCCGTCTGATCATCTATGTCAATGAAACTGGATCACTAACACTACAACCCCTCAGTATACACATATTGTACCTAGGTGCCACTGAACACAATCCTTGAGGGTGTTGCACTTATTTGCAGTGTATAAAACCTATGCACACTGACCTCATCTCCATGTTTCTAGCCATCACCATCCATCACAAAGAAGTCCTAATGACTCTGGTCCATAGAGCTCAAACTCGGTTATAAACAGTGGGGCAACACCAACAAAAGTTCACAGCCTGGCTGAAGTCCAGGCAGCAAATTCACATAATAACAGCACCTAATGATGATGGCTGGGTCAGTTGTCGAAATATTGTGCATAAAATGGACACAATGACTTGGCAGAACACCCAGAATTACACCATTAAGCAACAGGGATCAAGAAACATACTACAGCCATATGAGAATCATTTCCATAGAGCATACAAAGACAGGATTATAATTATTATTTTCAGTATGTACAGAGTAGTTACACCAGGCTTTTGCCCTCCCCCCACTCTTCCTCCCCCCTCTCTCATCCATTTCACATTACTACCAGTGTTAAATACTGAAGAGATAAACAGCTCAGTCCCGAGATCTGTTATCCAGAATGCACTGGCATTGTTTCCACTTATTTAATTTGCTTGCTGTAGTAGAGCATCTCTGTGCCGCCAGTAAATCTGGAATCATTGTGGTGTTTTCTTGATTTTCAAAAAGGCCATGCAGGTGGCATATTGCTGTCAATAATTTCAGATCTGCTATTTAGATGTCATCTCAAACGTGTAGTGTAAATCATTCCCGTTGGTACAGTTGTTGAACTGGACCATGGAATTGTACCATCTTGTCAACCTTTATGAGAGGAATGAGGGTATTTGAAAGAATTCGTAATGTGCTCCCGAGTAGATGGCAGTGCTATATTGTGCCCAATGTGAGGATAGCACATGGAACACCTCCTTTCACAGGTACTTGTTAAAAGACAGCTTGTTAATGGCATGAGCTGTATGTAAAATATTTGCATTAGGAAGATGTCTTTCAGCGGGACGTGGATAAGATGGATCAAAAACTGAAAATTTTGTTTATTATCCAGTACAATTCTGTGATTCTTCCTGATTCTAAAAATACATGCTTTATGTATATTACCTCATCGTTTTCACGTTTAAATGCACTTTCAAAGTTAGTGTGGTGCATGTTTTTTTTTTTTTTTTTTAAATGCCTAGCTGTCACACTAGTGTCAAACACAAAACCTTGCCTAAAATGTCTCATTATTTAATTTTGGTGCCAGTATTTCCATAGAACTCGTTTGTGTAATACCCTTGAAGAACAGATTCTAAACTCTAGGAAAGAATGTTTACATGGCAAAACTCATAATCCAAATGAAAGTTTCAGTAGTTGCATTTGGGAGTGCTTAACAAAAACTGTTTTTTGTTAGCATGTCAGCTATTCAGACTGATGTGATGCATCCCATAATATGTTTTAACGGTGGGGTAGCAAGCAGATTAAAAACCATGAGCACACTAGGCATCAAAACTGGAGACAATGTGAAGAATGAGCTGCTGAAGCCATGACAACGGTGGCCCAAAGAACAAAGAAAAGAAAGAAAACTTAACAAGATGAAGAGAACACTCAGAATTGACAAGATTATGGAGCTGGAATGTTTTCATATGTCAGCATTGAGAATAAAATGACAAGCAAATATTTAGTTCCAATTTCCCATAACCAACTTTTTTTTCAAACTTAGGTATCATTACCCCAGTATTAAAGCTAAAAAATTGTATGAATAATAATACAGGGTTTGCTTACACAGTAAGCCTGAGTATTCAACAATATATTAAATAATTTAAGCTGGAGCATTTCATATGTTCTTAAATTATCATGAGAAAAAATTGATTTCTAAAAAACATGTTTTTAAATACACAAAACAAGGAATTGGTAAATACTTCTGCTTTATTCTTTTAACACATTAATAATTAAAAGAATAGAATTTGTTTTGACCTTTTATTCTAAATAGTGTGGAAGCACAGGGTACTTAATATAAAAATTACACGTAATTCAGTATGTAAGACAAAAGTTAATTTTCAGTCATTTATGAATTCCACAGTATTTAAGTTTTTATTACAGTCCACAATACACTAATTATTTGATAAAAGTTTCATTTCAATATCTATTAAAATGTTTGTGTTGCTTATGCTACAAAATACTAGTAAAAATACAGAGCATGATGTCGAGATCTCATAACCATCTACTTACAACCTGTGGATCGCCAAGCAAACAAGATTTACACAGGTATTAGCATATAGTAAATTATAACATGTAATGTGCTGATGTAGTATTGTATTTCTTGTTAAGGTAGACCATGAGTGAAATTTGAGTCCAATTAGATGATGATCTTATTGAAAGGTATACATTTCAAACACATTTGAACTAACTAGGACAATATTTCATATGAAAGCCAGTGGCAGCTCATAACCACATGTTTGCATTTATCACACAATGACTAATTTGCAAACATAAGTTTTTGCTTCTGTTATCATATATTTTAACCCAAGTCAGTTCCCGTGATTAATTATTATGCATCCTGCTTAGAGTTACTGCTTTTAGTGCCATTAACAACAATATAATTTATCTAACATATGAAGTCACACTTGGAAGAAAGTAAATTGGTGTGGTCTTTACAGTAATTTTATGTGCATGCATTTGAAGGCAACTGTTTGCTGGTGATGGGGAAAGCTGGATGAATAATTTATATTGCATTTATTGAATTTTTTCATATTACCTGCCCAACCACTGTGATGAGGAATTTACAATATTTGGAAATATTAGTAATAGGATCACCACTGGGATACCTTCTGAAATGATTATAATCATCTGAAATAAATATTATAAGTGTATTACTGAAAAGACCCACCCAGTAAGCGCACATGTTCAAGTGCCGCTTCCAGAAGGGGTAGCTGTACTGGCTCTAGATCGAATGCGCACAGTGGATTAATGACAAGGGTTGGTGTGCTGATCAGCCTGAATGTGGTTTTTACACTGTTTCCCACATCCCAGTAGGTGAGTACCAGGCTGATACTGAAGGCACTTAAATGTGATTTGCAGAGTATCCATGTAGAAGTACAACCTCAGTTACATGACTCACAAACGTATACAAAACATTCACATGAATAACACTACATGGAGATGGTTGAGGTACACATATTCCATCTCAGGGTGTAATGGGATGGTGACAGGAGGGGCATCCAGCCACCCCTTAAACTAAATACACATCCATCAAACCTGTGCCAGTGAGGGACAAAGACACAAGAAAAAGAAAAAGAACTATATTGGAGAAAAGATCTAAATTCAATCATTGCACCTGAATATGTCACAGAAAGAACAAATTACCTTCAAAGAAAGGGCCAGCATAGCAGGAATTGGAATACTACAGTTGTAATTAATGAAAAAGGAAATGATGAAGTCAAGAAGTATTTGCAAAATCCTGACTGGAAAGCTGATGATAATGGGAACTATAATGAATACTATAACACAAACATTGACCACTTTGGTGGCTGTTGTTCTAGGAAATTAATCTATAGAAGTAGATTAAATGCACATAAACCCTGGGAGGCATATGGAAACTGAATGCCACACAAAACTAATGAAATATTTGAAAACATCAGCAGATGGATTATCATTAAATTTTGTTAAGTCTCAGCATATTCACCTTAGTATTTCTCATGGAACCACAATACTCTTGAAAATAGATAAAATAATCAAATACAAGAACTAATTTTCAGAACTATAGATAGATCACAACTTGAGCTGAAAACCTACCATCTAGAATTAATGAAGTATCTGAGTCCAGTAAGTGTCATTCCCACTATAGATGACTCATAAATGAAGAAACTAATTTATACAGCACATTTCCATTTAGTAATGGGTTACAGAATTAATTTGTCAGAAAACAAAACACAGAAGTGTTGTCATAATTATACGTGGTGTTAGTTCTAGGACATCCTGTACAGACTTAGATAAAAAATGAAAACCTTGGTATTGTGACAACTGCTATACAATATGCAGGGGATGGACAAAAATTTGGAAACCAAAAGCACAACACAGTTTCATGCCCAAGACAGTGTAGGAAATCCCTTATCATTCAAAACAGATTTCAGTCATCTTGGAATGGATAAATACAGGTCCTGTGTGGTTTTCAAGGAAATCTTATTCCCTTCTTCCTGCAAAATAGTGGCAAGTTATGGTAATGATAATGAAGGTGGATAACAATCATACACTTCCGAAGTAGACAACGAAAGCTCTAACACTGAGATTTGGTGACCGTGGTAGCCAGGAGATATGCGACAATTCATCCTCATGCTCCTGGACAATGTGAGCTATGTGAACAGGGGCTAATCATCTTGGAACACAGCATCACCATTGTTGTTGTGGTCTTCAGTCCTGAGACTGGTTTGATAGCATCACCATTAGGGAACAAATATTGCACAGTGGGATGGACATGATCAGCAAAACTGCAATATAGTTCTTGGCATATGTCTGCTTGTGTCTGTATATGTGCGGATGGATATGTGTGTGTGTGTGTGTGTGTGTGTGTGTGTGTGTGTGTGTGTGTGTGCGCGCGCGCGCGCGAGTGTATACCTGTCCCTTTTTCCCCCTAAGGTAAGTCTTTCCGCTTCCGGGATTGGAATGACTCCTTACCCTCTCCCTTAAAACCCACATCCTTTCATCTTTCTCTCTCCTTCCCTCTTTCCTGATGAAGTAACTGTGAGTTGCGAAAGCTTGAATTTTGTGTGTGTGTGTCTATTAACATACCAATGCTTGGTAAGTTACATCGTCTTTGTTTTTAGATATAGAAGTCTGAACACATGTATACAGTTTACAAGATACCAACCCACTGACCACAAAAACTATGTCAAAAATGCGTCCTTACTATTACAGTGCAGCTCGGAAAATGAAGGATCAGTAGCTCAGTTCTGTCACAGCAATCAGAAGTCTCTACTCACTCATTAGTTCCCATCCTATGCTTAGCTGACAATTAATTTATAATATAAGGCACTTGTAGCTAGTTCCAATTGATATAATGATGTGAGAAAATAAGTTTGATTCTTCTCTACAAACTTTGCTATTTGCCCTTTGGTTACAATCTTGATGTCAAAGTGCTTTTTCAAAGGTCATTGTTTTCTCAAATTATGGCTGCTGTCTGGCATTGCTTTGGTTGCAGTCTCCCACACTTCCTTGGCCCATATAAATGGAGGCCACTGCTCTCTAGCTGCATCTAATGTCAAGCAAGCATTCACTGCAAAGAGACAAAAAGTTGGGTGCCGTTTTCATCCAGACACAATCAAATTGTAACTTCCATTTTATCATCCTTGTGGCTTAGAGCTATTCATGATATTTCACAATGTTCACTTTGTGGTGTAGGTACTGGGTTGCATCTAGTGAGCTGTTGGTGCCCCCTTTCAGGCTACTTGAAATATCAAAAATTGGTTTGTTGACGCCCCACTATGAAACAGCCATTGTCAGTTTATTAAATTATTGTTGTAAAGCCTTTGAGACCTGTAACTGAAAAACAATGAAGAGTGCGTTAAGTCCTATAGTATCTCCATTGAATTGGATCTGTTTATTCTAGGAAAATGTTGTAATAACACTGTCAACCACCATCCGTGAGATATCTCTTGATAAACAGCAGAATTAAGGCTGTTTTTGCTGTCAGAGATGTTCCTAAACAATACTGCATGTTTATATGTATTCTTCCCTCCATATCCAATCATTTAGTTGTGTCTCCCATGAATTTTCTCTTTCTAGTATGCATGTCTGAAGAGTTGTAGGTGTAATCTGTGTCTAATACACTTGCTGTTTTTCCACAGAGTGCCATTGTGGGTAGCATGACTGGCATGGGAATGATGGGCTGGTTGGTGATTGGTGCACAGCTACACCAAGCTCGTGGAAACATTGGCTTTGCCACCAAGCCACTGAGCACTGATGGCTGCCTCTACGAATTTGACCACTCACAGAATGGCACTGTAGCTGTACCCAGTGACTTTTGCACCAGGTGAGGCCGACTCCTTTTTCTTTGTACTTCTCAGTGGTATGATATAGTTCCCCTGGATTTCCTCTCCTATGACAGGTGCTCTTATCCTCCAAACAATGTGTTGAACCATACATGGCACATGGTCCAATCTCAGCTTTCCCCTATAATTTTTGCCCTCTACGGCTCTCTTATCTACCGTATTTACTCGAATCTAAGCCGTACCTTTTTTCCAGTTTTTGTAATCCAAAAAAATGGCTGCGGCTTAATTTTTTTTATTTTTTTAAGTGGAAGACGAACTTTTTTTTCTCTGCCCTGAGATTCGACCACTGCATTTTCATGCATTATACAACTAAGTAAATACAAATTCCGTATTGTTCATCTTCGAATGTAGCAGCATTCCAATGTACTACGAAAATCCGACTGACAAGACTGTTGGGGATGTTTGTCAATATGGCCAACTCTACGTTCTGAATTTTTTCCTACCTGTGAGAAGAGATGGTTGCTAATAGGAACTTTTATGAATTGTGAATCACATACACTATTCTCTTCATCATAAGAATAATACGAATATAAACATTTTGCCATGTATTGTTTTGTGTTTGCTGCTATCTCATTTAAATCCTGTCTGCCTAATAAACTACGAAACTAGAGTGAGACAACAGCAAATGCGGAAGAATATACATATCATGTCACGTTTATATTCGTATTATTCTTATGCCTAATAGTGATACAGTCAGAAATGAAGCACGGAAATTGACTAGATTTTTAAATCTAAGATGACTCTAATTTCTGTCAGAATGTAATGTACTAAAGAGGCACCTGCAAAGATTTTCAGATGGAGAAAAATTTTCGCTAAACTCTTGTTCAGAACATCTTTATCAAAGAAAGCAGCAGTGTAAGTAACAACAAATAGCAGTCTCTTACCATTGTTTCGGTTATGAGAAAATTCCTCTATCTCTCTCTCTCTCTCTCTCTCTCTCTCTCTCTCTCCGACTTTATAGCTGGTTCTTGAAACTCGGTTAGTAGGCTTTCTCATGATTCTAGCTTCAAGAGTCTGTCAGCTCAGTTCTTTCAACATCTCAATAATAGTCTCCCGCGGTCAAACAAACCTGTGACCAATCGTGCTGACTTCTCTGATGGAAGGTATTCACTAATGTACTGACATATATTCTATCAACCTCACCCTTCTTCCAATTAGTGTTTCACATATATTTCATTTCTCACCAGCTCTGCGGGTACCCATCTCATTTCTTATGTTATTAGTCCACTTAGTTTTCAGCCTTTTTGTATAACACCACATTTCAGACAACTGGATTCTCTTGTTTTCCAGTTTTCCACTAATAGATTTCTGAATATCTGTCCAACTTCCACCAACTCTTGCAGCTTTCTGAAATCCTACTGTATCTGTCTACAAAGAAGGACCATAGCATTTCCAAACTTGGCTTCCAAACTGGACATGATTATAGGCAAACAAAGTTTTAATAAGTATAGAAAGTTTTAAATGCTAAGTGAGATGTAACTGATTTGTTTGGAACAATTAACAACTTGGAATTACTAGCACTTTTCTGCCATTCCACCTTTTGCACCAACTTACATGGAGCATACAATAAGCAACATAACACTTTTCTCCTGAAAGCAAGTTGGTTCTATTTAAGATTTCAACACACCATATAATTCCCCCACTCTTTTGGCTACAAATTCCTATTTTTTAACATAATCTCCATTCAACACAACGGCCTTACACCACCTTATTCGGGGGTCCTGTATACCTGCATAGTACCACTCCACTGGTCAATTTCAGAAGCAATGTCTTGCTGCATCAATAATTTCCCCATCATCCACGTACATCCCTCATTAGGCCAAACAGATGGAACTCGGAAGACGCGAAATTTGGGTTTGTATGGTGCATGAGACTAAACAGTCCAATGGAATTTTGTGAGCTCCTCTTGGGTGCACAGACTTGTATGAGGCCTTGCATTGTCATGAAGAAGGAGAAGTTCATTTGCATTTTTGTGGTGATGAACACACTGAAATCATTTCTTCAGTTTCCTGAGGGTAGTACAATACAGTTCAGAGCTGATCATTGCACTGTGATGGAGGACATCAAATAGAGTGCCAGAAGCTTGCCACCACAACTTTACTGGCTAAAGGTGTGCTTCAAACTTCTTCTTCAGAGAAGAGTTGGTGTGGTGCTACTCCGTGGATTGCCATGTTGTTTCCAGTTCAAAGTAAAGAAATCGTGTTTCATCATCTGTGACAATGTTCAACAAAAAATTGTCATGATCAGCCTCATAATGTGTAAGCAATTCTGCACAAGTGGCCCTTCATTGTTTCTTTATGGTCTTCCACTATGCGGCAAGGAACCCAGCAGGCACACACTTCTGAGGACCCCATCTGATGGACAAGTGTGTCAGCCCTACGAGCAGAGAAGTCCAGTTGTGAAGTGAGGTGTTTGATTGTGATCTGTTGACCAATTTGAATGATAGCGTCCACACATTCAAACATTGCAGGAGTCACAGCTGCGTGTGGCTGGCTGGCATGTGGAAGATCAGAGAAGTTTATGTGACCTTCTTGTGGTGATGACAAACACCTCACCCAATTACTAACCATGCTTTTGTCACTGCAAGGTCTCTGTAGACTATCTGCAAGCGCCTATGAATATCTGTGAAGTTCTTGTTTTCTGCCAAAAGAAATTCAATGACAGTTCTCCATTTTGAAGGTTACATATAGCACCGCCACCTATCAGAACTTCATGAACTATAGAGGCTGAAGCAGAAATGTACCGCAAAAAATTCCACACTTTTCAACAGAAATTGGCCAAGGAAAAAAATGTGCTGCATTATTTGTTGAACAGTGACCTGCAGCTTGAAGGTAGGAACTGCTCGAACAATAATGTCAAACTTGCTCTCAGATATCAACAGATGTATTTACAAACTCTGACAATAAATTTCAGTAAATAGTCCTGCGACATTAATGTAAATGAACTACAGTTACCTTACTGTTCTTCAAAATAGTCACCTCTCATAACTATGCACTGCTGAGCTCTGCGATACATGTCCTGGAAACTTTGCACGAATCTTCCTTTGTGATGCTGCTCAAAAGCTGTGTCACATTTCATTATATGTCAGGAATATCATCAAATCTCTTTCCTATAAAACGAATTTGAACCAAGGGAATAGGAAGAAGTCTGAAGAATTGAGATGCGGTAAGTATGGTGGTGGTCAAGTTGCACCACCCCCTTTTTGCCAAGAACTGTTTGACAATATTGGCTTTGTGGGGGTGAACTTTGTCATGAACAAAAAAACAGGAACCTTGTTGTGAGTACTGGGGTCATACCCTGCATAAACGTTGCACGAAACAGGTCAAAATTTTAACATACCATGCAGCATTCGAAGTCATTCCCTCAGGAAGAAAGTCCTTGTGGATAATGTCTTGACTATTAAAAATGATTGTTTCAGGGTCATATTGGAGACACCAGGTTTTGTTCTCAGTGACAATACAGTTCAAGCAATTGGGTGTCGCATCTACCATTTCGATAAAATCCTGTGAAGCCTATAAATGTGCCTGCTTCTGATTGTCAGTCGAGTGATGTGCCACAAGATAACAACACGTTTTCCTCTTCCCTAACTCCTGGGTAAGGATTTGTCACATAGATTCACATTCATCTGCAGTTCATTCACTATCATGTGCACAGTTAATCGATGGCCATTCATGATTAATGTCCTCACTTTCTCAATGTTTTTGTCATTGGTAGCAGTCACCAGTTGTCCACTACGGGGATTGTCAGAAACACTTTCCCAGCCTCCTTGATAACAGGCAAACCACTCGTACACACAGTTCATGGACATTGCTCGATCCCCATAAACATGTACCAGCATTGCATGCATTTCTTTCAGTGTCTTGCCAAGCTTAAAACAAAACTTTAAATTGCTCTTTTGCTTGGTCATTGTCCTGTTCTCAGTTCTGAATCAACACGGCAAACAAGCACTTTGTCCAACAGGTCTAACATGGAACACACACAGTGCTGGACTTAACAATTGTGGGGGCAGGTTATCAACACTGGCTGCTATGCAGGTGCAGTGTTGTGAGTCACCAGTGTTGCCCAATTGACCATTCTGACTTCATTCATCGAACTTTATTGTCAGATGTTGTATTACAACTGAGAAGTCAACAAAAAGTGTATTGAGAAACTGTGGTTGCCACACTTCAAGCCATTCGTTAGCCAGTTTTTGCATATAACAATAAAGGATTTAATTTAACTTCCTTTTTAATTTATTGCTTCCTATAAACATAGTGAGTCTTACAAAATCTAGTGTGAGACATCAGTTGAGTAATTATCATCTCCCTGAGACACTACAGAATTTATCCCTGGTGAGCTACAGTGATAGATAATTCCTCTTGTTTTGGCAATGTTTTTACAACTGGATGCCATTCCTGCTGCCAACCCCCTTCCCTTGTTAGAGGGGCAGATGCTTGCTAGTTTGGTCCACCCTGGGTATTTTATTTCCCCAGTACCCACCATTGTGAAGGAAAAGAAAGACGCTAAGAGGAAGTGGGAAATGTCTGGAAGTGCTGAGGATGGGCACACATACAAAAGTGCAAAGAAGGAGGCAAAACGAGCTATGGCTAAAGCTAAAGCTGAATCAGTAAGGGAGGCATACGAACAACTACAGAAAAATCAGGATATGAGACAACTGATACGGATAGGCAAATCAAGAGATAAAGCTTCTAAGGATCTAACAACAATAAAACAAATGAAAGATGAAACAGGACTAATTCTGAATGACCATGGAAAAATAATCCAAAGGTGGTTGAATTATTTTGAGAAATTGCTGAATGAAGAAAATGTAAGAGTGAAAACTGAGGAAGGAGGGGCAAACGAAGGATTAACGATGGATATAAGAAGAGATGAAGTTGAACAGGCAGTTGAAAAGATGAAAAATGGGAAGGCAGTTGGCCCAGACCAGATCCCCATTGAGGTATGGAAGTGTCTCAGTAAAAAGGGAATTGAGTTCCTTTGGGATTTAATGAAGAAGATTTGGCAACAGGAGGAGATGCCAGACGAGTGGAGAACTAGTGTACTAATCCCAATATTTAAGAGGAAAGGTGATGTGCAGGACTGCATAACTATAGAGGTATTAAACTGATGGCACACACAATGAAAATTTGGGAAGGAGTTATAGAAGCAAGATTATGCAAGAAGACTGTGGTGTGTGAAGAACAGTTTGGGTTCATGCCTGGAAGAGGAACGACTGATGCAATACATGCTTTAAGGTGGATAGTGGAGAGACACGGGGAGCTACAAGCTGATCTACATATGGCTATCATTGATTTGAAGAAAGCATATGACAGAGTCCCAAGAGACAAAATATGGAGAAGCATGAGAGAGCAGTGCGTGCCAAAGAAGTATGTGAGGTTACTGAAGGAAATGTACAGTGGAGCAATGACACAGGTGAGAAGTAGTGTGGGCATGACAAAAGAGTATCCAGTAAAAGTAGGGTTACATCAAGGGTCTGGGCTTAGTCCGTACCTCTTTGACCTGATTATGGATGTGCTGGTGAAAGATGTGAAGAAGGAAGCACCGTAGAATATGATGTTTGGGGATGATGTGGTTCTTTGTGAGCAGAGCATCGACAGACTTGCGGAAAAGCTGGAGGATTGGAGGAAGGCACTACAAGAAAGAGGGATGAAAATGAGCAGGACAAAGTCAGAACATTCAGCACTGAAGGATGTGCAGATGAGGTCTTGCAAGATCCAGGATGACGAGCTGAAATCGGTCTGCAAATTTAAATGCCTGGGGTCATACATACAGAGGGACGGAGGACTGGAAAGTGAGATACAACACCGAATAAATTGCAGTTGGAACAACTGGAGGAAAATGAGTGGAGTGTTGTGTGACAAGAAGGTGAGCATTAGGTTGAAAGGGAAAGTGTACAAGTTGGTGGTAAGGCCTGCTATGATATATGGGGCAGAGACATGGCCAATCACAGTAGCCCAGGAAAGGAAGATGGAAGTGGCGGAAATGAGGATGCTGAGGTGGATGTGTGGGGTAACAAGGAAGGACAGGATTAGAAATGAATTTGTTAGAGGAGCTGTGAAAGTGGGACCCATGGGGAGAAAGATATAAGAGAGCAGACTAAGGTGGTACGGAAACTTACAGAGAAAAGGGGAAGAGTATATCGTAAACAGAGTTGAAGATGTAAAGATTGAAGGGGCAAGAAGGAGAGGGAGACCGAAGATGAGGTGGTAGGATAAGACATCCAGGGACCTAAGGGAGAAAGGATGGAAGAAGGAAGAGGCAATGGATAGAGTACTATGGAGGAGAAGGATCCAGAAGAGCAATGCCAACCCTACGTGACGTGGGACAAGGCAACGATAAAGAAGAAAGAAAAAAGAAGATCTACAGTGATAGATAATTCCCCATAAGATCATGCAAATTAAAAGAAAACAAAGTCATGCAACAGAAAATGGCCTGTCTAATTAAATTGCAAAGGGTGACCAAGTAAAACATGCAACATGGGTACCATCCCTCACACAGACATATTGATAACAGGAACCATCAAATTAAGAAAAGATCCTAAGTGACACTATAACAATCTGATTTATTGCTGAAGGACAACAAAAATATTTTAGCCACTGAATCAAGGATAGTCATTTATCAAAGGAATAAGGAACTGAATACATGTATGACAGCCTTGGTACAGATGGGTGCATACATGATAGACACAACTTAAAACTGTGTTCATGAATATGACCAATCATTGTGAAATAAGTTAATGACCCAAAGGAAAGTCCCAGGAAAGCACAACCAAATACCAGTACACTCACCTAAGCACATCATGGGTGCAGCTAGCTGGCTGTGAAAATCAGATCGGCAAATGCAAGTATGGTCCATGCTTACCACTCCACTGATGTATGAGAGCAGAGAATGGCTTCAGTAATGGCTGAGAATTCTAAGTTCAGCATCTGATTTCTGCTCTAGGGAAAGCATACTGTATTAAGGCCTGTGGAGAAGAGCTCTCTATGATGCTCCTGGAACAAGTGTACTCTTACTGACCTCTATAAAACTTATCTCATTCTGCCAATATTGGAATCTCGTTGGCCAGTTGCAATAGAACTTTCAGTTTCCAACCACTGATAATTTAATAAATATTCTAATAAATTCCCTATGCTTAAGGATTCTGCCATGGCTAACCAATGAAGTACATTTCCCTGTTGGAGTGGGTAAAACACAGCAAATCTCCTCCACTGGCCAATGAGGGAGCATGCACATACACTTGCACATGAATTCTCCCCTGTTACCAAAATAAAAGCTATGAGCCAATCAGGGATCTCCTTGCTAAATTTTGAACAAAATTTCCAGCTGGCACCCTTTGGGCCTAACGGGTGGGACCCATGCTAGCAGTAGTGTTTTTTCTCTTGTCCTTCAGATCTTACATTTGGCAAAAGCTATTCTTTGTGCTTCATGCACACTGAATCTTTATAATGGGCTGGGAAAGCTGGTCATCCCCAATTCATCCTGCCAGAAGAGTGCTCTTCCCAGCATATACCTGGTTCAGGTCTTGGCTCTCAGCAAAAACATTTTTAAGACCCGTGGAGGTCTCCCAGTGACTATCACCTTTTGCCAACCAGCTAAAAGCCCCAGGTTGAGTACATTAGAAGACATCTTCACCATATCGAAAGGAAAAGGGATAGAGCTAATCAGAGTTGCAATCAATGGCATTTGTTATTATTGCATTCAGTTTTCATGTAGCATTGATTGGATTTACTAGTTGGATCTGCATAAAAGATTATTAAACAGATTATGTGACTGTTTTGGAAAAAAAACCACCACCTAACACTAGGAATAATAATTGTGAATTTTCTAAAGCAGTTGTCATGTAAGTTAAATTTTAGTAATGAATAACTTTCTTATTTTATCACCTTCATTTATTCTGTTGCTCATTGGTGAATCAAAGTTCACAAATTTGCTATTTGGATCATTTCTCTTATGGTTCTAAGTGATAACTTACAAATTTATATAAAATTGCAGTGAGCATTATTATTACAACTATAACAGAGGCAATTTTAAAACATACACATCACCAACTAACTGATGACTCTGTACACTTCCAGATGTTGTATACTATAAGGGCAGGATACAAAAACAGTCAGCATATTACAATTTTTGAAATGGGATGTTTGTTATTAGCTTATTTCATTGAAATAGCTGTTAGCATATGTAGCTGAACTACTGCTTTCCTTGTGCAGTGAGGTGTGGGCAGTGTACTGTGTGTCGTACCTTTGGTACACAGCACTGGGCTTGGAAAAAAAACCACCACCTAACACTAGGAATAATAATTGTGAATTTTCTAAAGCAGTTGTCATGTAAGTTAAATTTTAGTAATGAATAATTTTCTTATTTTATCACCTTCATTTATTCTGTTGCTCATTGGTGAATCAAAGTTCACAAATTTGCTATTTGCATCATTTCTCTTATGGTTCTAAGTGATAACTTACAAATTTATATAAAATTGCAGTGAGCATTATTATTACAACTATAACAGAGGCAATTTTAAAACATACACATCACCAACTAACTGATGACTCTGTACACTTCCAGATGTTGTATACTATAAGGGCAGGATACAAAAACAGTCAGCATATTACAATTTTTGAAATGGGATGTTTGTTATTAGCTTATTTCATTGAAATAGCTGTTAGCATATGTAGCTGAACTACTGCTTTCCTTGTGCAGTGAGGTGTGGGCAGTGTACTGTGTGTCGTACCTTTGGTACACAGCACTGGGCTTGGTGACATCGGTGACAGTGTCTCTGGTGGCAAGCATATTTCTACGCCAGGATGCCTCCAGACCAGATGCTCGCCTCATCAGCCCATTGGTGCGTCGGTGGCTGCCTCCAGCATCAAGACCACAGATTTACAAGGTGAGTCTCTGCTGGCCAACATTTTTTACACTGGAGTGGTGAATTAGTTCCAGTGAGCATTCCGTCAATTCACTCTTATTTTTCTCACTGCTTAACAAAGCTGAAAAGCTTAGACATATTTTTGGCATTAATAATTGTCACATACAGTGTAGAGATTACACGTGGGTAAGAATGGACTTGTATTGGACAAAACTGGGTCCAGATCTGTGTTTGCTCCTATGTAGTCACGTTACATAGGTGACTATGTATCCTGCATGGAAACAGACGTTTGAAACTGAAATAAAGAGCCATTCCTGACTGACTAGAGGAGTTTTATCATGAGATACAAGGTACTTACTTTGAAGAGTCAGTGACACCTGACTACCAAATTCCCAGCTGCTGATGAATACCTGAGATAGAGATTCTCAGCATTCGTCTTAAAGACACAAGTGGCTTCCAATCCCCTGATATTCTGATGCAATATATTAACATTATTTTTCACTGTCCTTTTTGTGAATCTTGTGACATACTAACATTATTTTTCACTGTACTGTTATGAGACCCTTGTGATATTTTTACATCTCTAGTACCCGCCTGTCTGAACTTCTCATTAAGCTTAATTTCAATCAATGTAGGATGATTGGACACTGATCAGTTTTAACCATTAGAGCACAAAGGTTTACATTTTCATTGTAAAAGCAGTGTAGAACCAAATGTATTGTTTCTTAATAACAAAAACAGGCACACTTGATATTTGTCGATTACATTGCCATATACCGCAAGCAAGTCTGAGTAACATTTAAGTATGTTTTCACATAGTATCCAAATCTTCAATAAAAATTGTGGTTCCCATTTGAAAATACAAAATTGACCCAACCACACAGGACAGATGGTTAAGAGGTGGCCAGATATAGCATAGATAGATTCCACTTTGCTAATATTAACTTTTGAGTTATGGTGAAGTACTTGTGCTGTCTTAAAACATCATGGCAAGAGCCTTTATAGACTAGTCCATGTACAATCCTTAACTCTGTTAATGTGAATGTCTGCAGCACAACCCCATATTCCTTACAGTTGCTATGATGGGGATAGATTGTCCCATAATACACAGTTTTAAGCATGTGGGTGGGCACCATTTTGGACAGTTGGCGAAGAAGATACAGCCCATTGCTGACTTTCTTACATACAGCGTTAATGTGGGTAATCCACCAAAGGTTTGAGTCCAGATGGACCCCTAGAAATTTACACACATTTGCTTTCTCTACCATTATGCCACATACCTCATTTATGCATGAGTGGTGTGAGCTGCCAGTTGTAAATATTAGCATCTGGGATTTATTACACTGACCTTTAATCCTTGTGCATGATAATATGAACTTAATTCTAGTATCCCATTACGTGCTGAAGATTGCAGTTCCTCACAATCTTTACCGTGAAATAAAACTTAGGTGTCATCAGCATAACTTACAATGTGTGAATTAATGGGGTGTACAACATCATTAATGTATGCTAAAAAGAGAAAAGGTCCAAGAATTGAGCCTTGAGGGAATCCCCATGTCACTGTTGCACTTGTGGATTTAAAAGTTAGGATCTTATTGTCAATTTGATGTGTAATGCCACCTGTAAGTAATGTTGCACTAAAAACAATGATGTTACTTCCAACCACAGAGAATGAAGTCAGTAAAACAATTCAAAAACTAAAAAATAAAAAGTCAGTAGGCTTAGATGAAGTACCAATGTGTATACTGAAACAATGCATAGGGATTATACAAGGCCCCTTAACAAATATAATAAATGAATGCTTCACGTCAGGAACATTTCCAGAGCAGTTAAAACAGGCAAGAGTTGAACCTTTGCTTAAGAAAGGTAATGCAGAAGACATAGAAAATTACCAGCCCATTTCCCTGCTGTCAGCATTCTCAAGAATAATAGAAGAAATTATGAAAGACAGATTAATGAATTACCTGAATAAATACAATCTTTTAAGTGAATCACAGTTTGGTTTCCGAAGTGGCAAAAATACGGAGTCAGCCACAGTATAATTCACAAAAGTTGTACTTGATGCTCTTGATAAAGATGAGTGTGTCACAGGCATATTTTTGGATCTTTCTAAGGTGTTTGATACATTCGACCACAAGATTCTATTAAATAAATTAGGAGCTTTGGGAATAAGAGGGGTAGTTAATGGCTGGTTTCGATCATACCTAACAGATAGGGTACAAAGAGTAGAGATAACACATACTTCAAATAGATCTAAACATTTAGTAAAACACTTATCAGAACCAAAATACATTAATATAGGTGTTCTGCAAGGGAGCATATTATGACCAATACTGTTCCTGATATACATCAATGACTTTCCCAGTAGTGTTACTCATGGTGAAAAATCCTCTTCGCTGATGACAGCAATATTGTACTCACTGAGAAAACAAGGGAACTCCTTGCCGAGAAACAAATGAAACTCTCAAGGAAGTTTATGACTGGTCAATAAGTAATAAAGTGACATTGAACATAAAGAAAACTAATGCCATGAATTTCAGTTTGAAGATGAAAAATTATGATGTAGATGGCATAGACTGTGTAACAAATGCAAATTTTCTAGGAATGAATATTGATTCTCAGTTGAAGTGGTGTGAACACACAAAGGTACTTGCAGACAGAATGTCATCAGTATATTATGCCCTTAGATTCCTATCATCAATGTATAGCATGCAGTGTCTTTTAGTTACATATTATTCATATGTACACTCAATTCTTAGCTATGGCATTCTTTTTTGGGGAACAAATGCACAAAATATGAACACAATTTTCAAACTCCAGAAAAAAGCCATAAGAATAATAACGAAAAATACTAGTCGAGCTCATTGTAAAGATCTGTTCAGAACACTGGGGATTTTAACTGCTCCATGTGAATACATTTACCAGTCAGCTGTGCACATCAAAAATAACATTGCATTGTTAATTACTGCACAAGCAGCTCTGTTAATGACCATGCAACAAGAGACACTCAACTTACCTTTACTTAGAAAAAATAAACATAAAACTCAAAACAGCATTTTCTACCAAGAAATGAAACTGTACAATAAATTACCAAAAGAGATTAAAGAAATTGCAAAAATACACTTATTTAAAAAGACAGCTAAAAAGTGCCTGTTATGCAATACATTTTATACTTTGAAGAATTACTTAGCTAAAACAGATCAGGGGTTTTTATTAAAAATGTTATACAAATAAATAATAATAATAATGATTATAAAATATCGAACATTCCACATAACACCTTCACTTTGTTTTTTTTTCACCTTTTTAGAAATACTTATCCCCAAGCTATGTGTAGCACAGTACTAAAACCTCTTCCTCTTTCTGAGCTCAACATCTCACTCATTATGGAGGGATGCTGACTCAGCTTTTAAGGATAGCAAATGGGAAGTTGCGGCACAGAAAATGGCCCAGAGATCACCGTGTGTGTGTGTGTGTGTGTGTGTGTGTGTAGTGAGTGAAGTATTATGAAACAATGTGTGTATAGTGTGTGCTGTGACTGATAGTGAGATATGAGTGAACAATGTGGCATTACATTATTTAATAAGTTATTTGTAAAAAAGTGTTGTATACCAATAGTAAATCTAATGATTGTCTCTAACTAGAATTATGTAAATATATGTGTGTACGAATTAGCTTATTTTAAAATGATCTAAATTTGCAAATACTTTGACATGTCCTATATCCTTGTAAAAGAGATCTACGGATGAATAAAGCTGCTACTGCTACTACTACTGCTACTACTACTACTACTATTACTACTACACTGTTTCTGAGTCACCAGATAGATGGATAGAATTTTCATTGATGCACCACTGATATTGTACGCCCGCAGTTTTTTTTAAGAGAAGCTCATGGTTTACTGAGTCAAAAGCTTTGCTCAGGGTCAAAGAATATTCCAACTGTCTGCATACCCTGTTCTATATTGCTATATACTTCATGGAAGATACTGGTAACAGCAGTGGCCATGCTTAGGTCTTTCCTAAACCCATGCTGCATTTCGTTAAGCATTTCGAGTCTTGAGAAAAATGTTGTGAGTTGTGACAAGACAACTGTATCAAACATTTTACTGAAGGTAGGGATTAGTGATATCGATCTATAATTTTAAACTGCTTCTTTACTTCCCTTCTTATGGACTGGCTGAATTACACTTATTTGTAAGGCATATGGGTATATGTTTTCATAACACTACAGTTGATAAGATAGATAAGGGGTTTAATTATTTCATTGGCACATTTCTTTAACATCACACTTGAGATACTATCCCATCCAGATGAATGCTTGTTCCTTAGCTTCTGTATTGTGCTAAATATTTCCTGTTGATTCACCTCCATAAATTCGAGCTGTATACTATCTGTGACATCATTTGGTGTGCCAGCCTGTAGATCTATAATAGGGGCTGGTTGGTCAAAAGGAGAGAGAAAATGCTTATTGAATAAATTACATACTTCATTTGGATCTTCCAATAGATGTCCCTCATGTCTAATGCTAACTGGTTCACTCCGTCCCTTGCTGGTGGTTTTACGATGTTCATTGATTAGTCTCCAGAATGCCTTACCTATGTAGGCTGAATGCTCTGTTGCATCATTGCTTTACCAAGTTAAAGGTCTGTCTTAAAGGTTTTTTGGCTTGACTGTACTTTTCCTTAAATACACTCCTGGAAATGGAAAAAAGAACACATTGACACCGGTGTGTCAGACCCACCATACTTGCTCCGGACACTGCGAGAGGGCTGTACAAGCAATGATCACACGCACGGCACAGCGGACACACCAGGAACCGCGGTGTTGGCCGTCGAATGGCGCTAGCTTACTCAGCATTTGTGCACTGCCGCCGTCAGTGTCAGCCAGTTTGCCGTGGCATACGGAGCTCCATCGCAGTCTTTAACACTGGTAGCATGCCGCGACAGCGTGGACGTGAACCGTATGTGCAGTTGACGGACTTTGAGCGAGGGCGTATAGTGGGCATGCGGGAGGCCGGGTGGACGTACCGCCGAATTGCTCAACACGTGGGGCGTGAGGTCTTCACAGTACATCGATGTTGTCGCCAGTGGTCGGCGGAAGGTGCACGTGCCCGTCGACCTGGGACCGGACCGCAGCGACGCACGGATGCACGCCAAGATCGTAGGATCCTACGCAGTGCCGTAGGGGACCGCACCGCCACTTCCCAGCAAATTAGGGACACTGTTGCTCCTGGGGTATCGGCGAGGACCATTCGCAACCGTCTCCATGAAGCTGGGCTACGGTCCCGCACAACGTTAGGCCGTCTTCTGCTCACGCCCCAACATCGTGCAGCCCGCCTCCAGTGGTGTCGCGACAGGCATGAATGGAGGGACGAATGGAGACGTGTCGTCTTCAGCGATGAGAGTCGCTTCTGCCTTGGTGCCAATGATGGTCGTATGCGTGTTTGGCGCCGTGCAGGTGAGCGCCACAATCAGGACTGCATACGACCGAGGCACACAGGGCCAACACCCGGCATCATGGTGTGGGGAGCGATCTCCTACACTGGCCGTACATCACTGGTGATCGTCGAGGGTACACTGAATAGTGCACGGTACATCCAAACCGTCATCGAACCCATCGTTCTACCATTCCTAGACCGGCAAGGGAACTTGCTGTTCCAACAGGACAATGCACGTCCGCATGTATCCCGTGCCACCCAACGTGCTCTAGAAGGTGTAAGTCAACTACCCTGGCCAGCAAGATCTCCGGATCTGTCCCCCATTGAGCATGTTTGGGACTGGATGAAGCGTCGTCTCACGCGGTCTGCACGTCCAGCACGAATGCTGGTCCAACTGAGGCGCCAGGTGGAAATGGCATGGCAAGCCGTTCCACAGGACTACATCCAGCATCTCTACGATCATCTCCATGGGAGAATAGCAGCCTGCATTGCTGCTAAAGGTGGATATACACTGTACTAGTGCCGACATTGTGCATGCTCTGTTGCCTGTGTCTATGTGCCTGTGGTTCTGTCGGTGTGATCATGTGATGTATCTGACCCCAGGAATGTGTCAATAAAGTTTCCCCTTCCTGGGACAATGAATTCACGGTGTTCTTATTTCAATTTCCAGGAGTGTATATGTAGCTTTGTTTCCTTATATAAACAGTCAAGATCATATATATTCTGCCTTAACTTAATCATCCTAGGTGTAAGTTTCAGCCTATTATTAAAGAGGAGAGTTGGTTTGTACCATGGTTATTTCTTTGAGAGGGCAGCAGCAGTTGTAATGTTTCAGCACTGGCCTATAAAATTTTTCCCATTTGTTTTTGGACCTTTTAGTTTGGTAAATAGTGTCACATTTCTCCTCTGCTAGCTTAGTTTTGGAGGCACTGATGTTGGTGGTACTCAGGATCTGCTTCTTCTCAGTTATCTTAGTCACTGTTGGTACAGCAAATTTTAAACATTCCAGCATCTGACAATAGTTCACTGACAGGGTTCACTATATTTGAGAGATTATACGAGTTAAATATATCTGTTATTTTCAAATAGGTTATAGTATAGGAGTCTGCATCAATATTTGTCTCCAACTATGCTAAGGTCAGTGGGGCCTGTTTGTCTAATTGCCCTGTTAAGTCTATCAAGGTAGTACAACACATCTGTATATGGTGGGCGGTACATACCAATAACTTTATGTTTAGCTAATCTGCTTGAATGAGTATTTATGTGGACCACAACATCAGCCATTTCAATTGTTCCTTTTTTGCAGTATTGTTCAACCAATGAGATTTTCTTAAATGGTAGATGGTCGTTTACAAAAACTGCCACCCCACCCCCTTTATGTTGTTGCTTGCAGTAACTATCTGCTAACACATAACCATCTAATTTGTAATACCCAATTTCATTGTCATTTAGTTCATGTCCTGTAATTACTAACAGGTGTGGTGAATTCTCATCCACGAATACTTGGAGCAAATTGAGTGTATTCCTAAGATAGTGCACATTTAGATGCATTATCCTAGAGGACACTAGAAGTTGTTCCATGTAATTTAACTTTAGATAGTGTATTTGTGAGAATCTGTTTAATTATTTCCAGAGTTTTCCTAGTGAGAACAAATTTCTTCAAGGTTTTGAGAGGGGAGATTTTGTATATTGAATCATAGGCCTTTTTAAAGCAACAAATATTAGCACTTTCAAATAACTTCCAAGAATCCAGCCAGGTAACACTTTCAGCGACCGCCGATATTTCAGCAGGAGAACACCCCGCCATTTCTGAAAGTTATTTGAAAGTTGTATATGCTAGGAGAAACTCGGGTCTCAGAAAATTAGCACTATCTTTTAATTTGATATTTTCATATATCTAATTGTTTGTTTCAGTTGCTAATGACAGGATTTGTTTCTCCTAAAAAGCCAGCTTTATCTAATTGAGGATTTAATATGTTCAGAAGAGCTTTTAATAAGATTTTGTATTCTAAGAACAGTAATGAAATTCCTCTGTAGTTACTAATATCTGTTCTGTCTCCTTTTTTATAAAGTGGGTAAATTAATGCTCCTTCGAGTTTTCTGGAATTGTTTCAGTGTCCCAGGCTGTATACCATTTTTCTTTTTTAATTGACACATAGATCATCACAAGCTTTTAGAATTTCTGCTGTGAGACCATCTTCACCTGGGCTTTGTTGTGTTTTGATAGACTGATGTAATTTTTAATCATATCAGCACTTGGTGGTTTTCAGTTTTTATATGGAACATTATAAGGGATTCCAGTTGTTTGCTCAGTTTTTTACAGTTCAATAGTTTTTCAAATTATTGTGCCAGTAGCTTATAGTTGTCTTCATTGTTAAGTGCAAGTTTTCTATTTTCTCTTTCTGAAGAATAGTAAGCCTATTACTTTTTAATTATTATCATAAAAGACATAAAAATTAAAGATACAACAAGCAGTGAAATGAGTTTGTTTCAGCAAAAGATGCATAGCTAGAAAATGATGCAATAACAGGCACTACTTTACTAGTGGGAAGTTATAATGTGATGTGGATTCCCAAAGTTCACGAAGAATTTTTAAGACAGTGAAAACTTCTAATTTGAATAGTTAACAAACAAACACATTATTTAAATAACATTGGATATTTTTGGAAACACAAAAATTAGGGCTATAAAATTAAGGCACTGAGTTTGGAATGTAATAATTTTAGGATTCGAATATTTTTGAAAACAAACAACTTTTGAAATTTTAAGTTTTCAGAAAAAATAAAACAATTCCTTGGAAGAGGTGAATGAAGGCGTTTTAATAAGCTATGACAAACTTAAAATAGACTGTTTCTGAAAAGATTATGAGCAAGAATTGGCTTTTGTTCTAGCAGCAGTGTATCATTGGTAATTGAAAGAATGAAGCATTTCTAGTGATTTGAAAAAATGCACAGGTCATTCCTGTACTGGAGAAGGGTTGCCAAATAGATGTACATGTCTATAGACCTGTATCACTGAAATCAATCTGTTATAACTTAGATCACACTTTATACTTGCATATTAACAAGAATTCTGCAAACAACCATTTAGTAAAACGTAGCTTGCTCTGTTCGTTCAAGAGAACCAAACGGCAGTAGATACCAGCGCATCTGTTGATGCCGCGTTTCTTGCCTTCTGGAAGGGGTTAGATATAATTTCATACTGTTTGCTAATGAACAAAATATTGAATACAGAATATCAGACCAGGCTTGTGATTGGAATGAAGAGTCCCTAGTAAACAGAATCCATCATGTTATTCTTAGCAGAGAGAAATCTTTAGTAATAAAACTTATAGCATGTCCCCAAGGAGTGTTACTGATCACAATATATACAAGAAACCTGTAGCATAACATCAGAAGTTCAAGCAGGCTGTTTGTGGTTGATGCAATTGTAAATAGTGTAACAGAATAAAGTGGGATTATCCTATTTGTTTCTATGCCACCCCTGATGTCAGTATTCTATGTCTGATGTATTTTTATTAATAGCACATATACAAGATTTTTATGTACTTATTTCACTAAACTTCATTATCAACAGAAGAATTTACAGAAATCTGATGATGACATTGTAAATAGTCCACATAAAAACATTTCATTTATAGAAATATTCACAATTTACATTACCTGCAAATCATATGCACATTGAAATTCAGTGCAAATGACATGGATAGGTCTGTTTGTTAGGAACTCTTCATTCCAGTCATATTTCTTTATTTAGCAGCTTATGATGTACATCTATGGAGTAAGTCCAAGTACATATTTGCTTTGTCAGTTTTCCAATAAAATAGATTACTTTTACTGATCCTAACTATAGTTTTGATAAGATAACTAGTAAATAGTAGCCACAACGTTTCTGGAAATTAACATCATAGTTACAAAATTTTAGATACTGTAAACTGAACAGATTTTATGAGGCATACATAATCTATGTACCTAAATTACAGAATATTTAATTGCAATAATTCTATGCTATGGGTCCATCATTTTATATATACAGTATAAACAGCCACATAACACATACATATTCTAGATCCTGTTTTGTTTCCATTTATAAAAAAAAGTTAACAGCAATAGTACTGGAGGAAAACAAAATCTTTAGATAAAACAATGCTGTTAAGAAGTTAACACACTTTACATTTTCTCTATACCTGTGTACATTTTTCTTTTAGTGTACTATGCCTGTTTGCTTCAGTTATTTTCGTTTGAAAGAAATTCTCTGATTGAATATAAAGGGGTTTCTAATAGCAGTTGTTTGAGTGACTGTTTAAACTTATCCTTCGATTTGGCATTAGTGATGTGTGGTGGTAAAGAGTTGTACAACTTTACTGCCATATAACCACTGCTTCTCTCTTATTGAGTTGTGTTATGCTGTGGAATTCTTAATTTCTTGGTGTTTCTGGTGTGGTGGTGGTGGTGGTGGTGGTGGTGGTGGTGGTGTACATCTTCATTTTTGTTGAATTTATCTTTATGATCCCAAGCAAGGAGCAGAATTTTATGCACATACTCATACAAGCTATAAAAGTTTAGAATCTTATATTTTTTGAAAAGAGGCTTGCGACTATCTCTTGTTCTTTTGTTTCCTATTATTCTAATTGCTCTCTTTTGTAATTTGAATATTTTAATTGCCTCAGTCAAGTGGCCCCAGATTTCTATACCATAGCTCATTATAGCATTGAAGTATGAAAAATACACCATGCTCACATCATCTTCAGTTAATAGTGGCTTAATTTGTCTCAGAGCAAAAACAGCACTGCTAAGTTTATTGCTTATATTGGAATTATGATCTTTCCATCCTAAACAACGGTCCATGGTGTTCCCTAGAAATTTAGCACTTTCAACTACTCTTACATCTAGCTCTTACAAATTTGTCAGTTCACTTGTTTTTCTTTTGTTGTTCCTAAATAGGATATATATAATGAAAAGGAGGGGTCCTAGAATACTACCCTGTGGCACCCCATGTTTTATATCTTGTAGTTCTGATAGCTGTTTCCCTTGATTGTGTGACACTTGCACTGCTTGTTTTCTGTTCTGCAGAAATGACTTTATGATATCATAAGCAGTTCCTCTAATGCCATAGTGGTGGAACTTCATTATAAATATGTGCTGATTGGCGCCGATAGGAAAGTGTAGTGACGCTTCTCTCTCACTAAAAAGGCAAAAAATGACAGTTCTTTGTGTAGAGAATGTAAAAAGCGTGTGATGAAGGGTATTCTGTGTATCAAATGCAACTTCTGGTTACACGAAAAGAGCGCGAAAGTAAATCTCAAGTTCGTCAGCGATGATTTTCCATGGACATGTCACGGTTGTTTACGTGACGAAACGGCCGATCTTGTAAGTGCAGTTGATACAAAAAACGAAATTATAAAGTTACTACGGAGTGACATTGAGACATTAAAAACCGAACTTTCGACCACCAAGAAAGAAAACGATACATTAATACAAGAAAAGATGTCCTGTGTGTGTAAACGCCATCAAACGGAAAAGCAAGATCGCGAAAATACGAGTGACCGATCGTACTTTAAAAACAACATTTCCAGTGTTCCCGTTGATGTCTCGGTAAATTCAGTAAGCCAAAAACCGGAAGATAAATACAAATGGAAGGTGGTGACATACAGCAAAAGGAAAAACAAGGCGACAGATACGCAACAAAAGGAAAATGACTTTTTAATAATTGGCGTTTCGCTGCTGAAGAATATCGCTGTCCCCAATTGCAAGATCGACGTACGACCTGGAATTAGAACGCATCAACTCGGTAAACATTTTAAAAATATGGTAAATGCAAGACAAGATACTACAGAACCAGATTCTGAAACCAGACACAACTATAAAGGGGTGTTTATACATGTTGGAACGAATTCGTTAAGGAGCAGCAGTGAGGAAGAAATGGCAAACGAAACAAGAAACATGATTTGTTCTACAAGAAATATGTATGCATAAACAGAAGATCGGTGAGTGAAAAATATATCGCCAAAATAAACTGTGCTCTTAAAGAACAATGTGATCGTCTTGGGGCAATTTTTATAGACCCAAACAAATTCCTATGAGAAAACTCACTAGCGAAGGATGGCTTGCATTTAAATAAGACTGGGCTCTGTAACGTTCAGCGGAATGTTTGCAGATGTATGCAAAATCATTAGATGCAAGGGAAACTAATATGGCCTGAAGGGGGTGAAAAATCATACACTCCAGCTGGAAAAGAAAAATATACGCACCATACAAAAAAAGACGATACTAAAGAATCTGCCCCATAATACAGCTCACAACATGTAAACCAACAAAAGAAAAATTACATAAAAGTACTTCATCAAAATATTCAATACTTTGGTAACAAAAAATTAGAAGCAGAAGTACTCCTGAGTGAAGTAAGACCAGACGTACTGTGCATAAGTGAATGTAAATACATAATGTTGCAATAAAGGACTACAAACTAGCTAGTTACTTCTGCAGATCTAAATATAAGGGTGGTGGCGTTTGTATATATATTAAAACAGGTACTCTATCAAAGAATGTAAACAGTGAAGCTAGAGAAAAAGACTATGAAGTTACTGGTATAGTGGCAGAGGATTTTAGAGTGTTTTGTGTGTATAGGGCACCATGTGGCAATATTAGCATCTTTCTAAAAATAAATTTCTATCTTATTGAGAATGAATATGAAGATAAATCTTATTATATGTGGAGACTTCAACATTGACATGGGAAAAGACACAAAAATAAGACAGGATTCTGAAGAATTGTTCATACAGCATAACATGAAAGTGACAATAACTGCACCAACAAGAGTGACTTCACAAAGTGAGGTAGTTGTTGACAACATAATTACTAATATGTGTAACTATGAGTCACATATAGTTCAGACAGAAATATCTGATCATCATGGACAACTAATCAGCTTTTGCAGAAGTAATGGCACAGTATCAGAACCAAAACAAACAACCAAAGAAATTAGGATCATCAGTGAACAAAATATCAACATCTTTAGAACAATGTTAAGTAAGGAAACCTGGAATGAAACCCTACAGGCCCAGAGTGTAAATGAAAAATATGATGCATTTATTTCAACAATTTAGTACCATTTTAATGTAGCATTTATTTCAACAATTAAGTACCATTTTAATGTAGCATTTCCCAAAGTAAAGAGACAAGAAAGGCAGCAAGATCAAACAGTGGATTACCAGTGAAATACTAGAACAGCGAAGGAAGCTTCAGGATGCGAGACAGATGGGCGAAGCTGGAAACTATAAAATGTTAAAAAAGAAGTATAGAAAAACAATAAGAGAAGCCAAAGCAAGAGCAATTGACACCACTATAACGAACTCAAAAAACAAGGCAAAGGCAGCTTGGAATGCAATCAATGCTGAAAGAAAGGAAAAAGATGGGTCAAACAAAGAAGAAGGTATTAGGTCAATAAAAATAGACAACACAGTGGTCACAGATGGTATGGAAATAGCAAACATAGTGAATAATAACTATATCAGTGTAGTAGAAAACTTAAAATTGGAAAGAAATAATACTGCATAATCTTTTTGGTACCTTAATACCCTTCCATTTTTGACTATGTTCTTAAGACCAGTCACAGAAGATGAATTGCGGAAAACTATACAGAAACTGAAGTCCAAGAAATCAGCTGGTGATGATGAAATATCAAATCATGTAATAAAGCTGGTATGTGAGGAGATAATAACACCACTGCTGAACATAGCAAACTGTTCTTTCAGAGATGCAATTTTTCCAGAAAAACTGAAGGTAATGAAGTTAGTGCAGTGTACAAGAAAGGGTGTAAGGATGATCCCAACAACTACAGACCAGTTTCACTGATATCAGGTTTCTCAAAAATCCTAGAAATGCTTATGTATACCAGATTAGTTCACTATTTGGACAAACATAACATTCTCATATCCTCACAACATGGTTTCAGAAAGGGTAAATCTACAGAATCAGCAATTGCCAGTCTAACAGAATACATTTTACAGTCCTTAGATGAGAAAAAGGTTGTCTCTGCAATGTTTCTGGATCTTTCAAAGGCATTTGACACCATTGACCATGAAATGCTGATACAAAAATTAGGCAACTATGGCATTCGGGGGCAACCAGGTGAATGGATAAAATCATACTTTTGCAGCCGCAAGCAGTATGTATCATTAGGAAACCAAATCCATCAAATATGGAGTGCCACAGGGTTCGGTAATGGGGCCATTGTTATTTAATGTGTTTGTTAATGATATAGATGTTGAGGAGGAAGAAAAGAAAATATTGTATGCTGATGACATGACAATACTAAATAGTGACCAAAATATGGAACAGCTTGAGAGAAGAGCACACATATCTGCAAATATCACAGCTCAATGGCTGTTGGAAAATGAACTGGTTATAAATCTAAAAAAAGACTATGTATGCAGTGTTTAAAAATAAGGAAAAGGCTGTAGACATGGATTTAGAGGTTGATGGAACAAGGCTGGAAGAAGTAGAATCTGCTAGATTCTTAGGTATTCTTGTGGATAATGAACTGAAATGGAAAAAAAAACATATTAATAATGTCTATAAGAAACTGAGCTCTGTCATATTCTTAATGATGCAGTTATCACAGTATTCAGACAAGAACCTTCTGTGTACAGTGTATCATGGACTTTTCGAACCATACTTACAGTATGGAGTGACTGTGTGGGGAAACTCAAACAAAGAAGAGACAAAACGTGTGTTCACATTACAAAAAAAAAGCAATTAGGACCATTTTAAGAAGAAAGACCTCTGAAACGTGCAGAAACTGTTTCAAGAATTTAGGTATCTTAACTTTTTCATCATTGTATATATATACAAAACAATAATGTACATCACAAAAGGTAGTGAGGACTGGACTACAAATGCTAGTATACACACCCACAATACAAGAAGGAAGAATGAAGTACGGAGCATACCCCACCGACTGGCAATGCTAGAAAAAGGACCCCAGTACTCTGGTATCAGACTACTAAGAAGTCTGCCCAAAAACCTGCGAGATAGTGTACTTCATAATGACTTTCCAAAGAAACTTAAAGACTATCTAATTGAAAAAGAGTTTTACAGTGTTGCAGAATACTTATGCCATTAAATTTGTATATATTGTTACTCATTATCAGTTATGTAAAAATGTTAGCTAAAGGTGTAGAAAAATAAGTGATAAAGAATGTTAATACTTTGACATGTCCTATATTACACGTACATTTACTGTACACAATGTAATCTTACAGGATCAAATAAAATTCAATTCAAAAAGATCAAAAGCTTTAGATAAGTCACAAAAAACACCAACCGGGATTTGGCCTTGATCTAGGCCTGCAGAGATTATATTAATAAGTTCAAACGCAGCTCACACTAGATTTTTCCTTCTAGAACCCAAACTGTCTACCATTTATGTTATTATCAAAAAATGCCATTAACCTGACAAATATTATTCTTTCTAGGATCTTTGACAAAATGGGAAGGAAGCTAACTGGTCTGTAATTATCTGGGCACAAGTGATCACCTTTCTTAAATAGTGGTAGTACTGTGGCAATCTTCATTCTTTTATTTATTTATTTTTATTTATTTATTTATTTATTCATCCGTGGAACAATAAATATTGTATGGATGTTGTCAGATTACAACACATGAGCACACATTTACATTTACAATTAAACAGGTTTCTCATATTTTGTGTAGTTTTATAACTAGTCATACACATATTTATAATTACATAATATTTTGGTGATAATGTCATATGTTGCTAATAATCTACATCTATGTTAAATATTCTTTTACAGTATATCAACTTTTACTTACTAAAAAGGTTTTAAGCTTTTGTCTGAAAGTGAGGGGCTCATTTATTTCTTTAATTTCTTGTGGTAATTTGTTGTACAGTTTTATCCCATTGTAAAATATACTTTTTTGCGTCTTTGCCTTGTTCTTTCTATCTAGATGGAGGTGGTGACAAGCTCTTGTTTCATGGTCATGTATTAGGCTGTTTGTGTTGTACATTTTGAGATTTTTCTTAATGAACATTATGTTCTGAAAGATATACTCACAAGTAACAGTTAGAATTCCTAGCTTTCTAAATAATTCTAGACAGTGGGCCCTGTTGTTGCTATTTGTTATTATCCTTATGGCTCTTTTTTGTACTTTGAACACAGTTTGTATGTTACTGGCACTTGTTCCCCAAAACATGATCCCATAGCTGAGGACTGAGTGTAGATATCCGTAATATGTTATTTTAAGACAGGTATTATTGCATACCGGTGCAAGGATTCTAAGAGCATAGCATGCTGTGGATAATTTCTTTGCCAAAATGTTGACATAGTTTGTCCATTTCAGTTGGCTGTCTACATTCATCCCTAAGAATTTGGTACTTGTTACACATTCTAATTCATTATTATTAACTTTTATTCTAGTGGCATTGTGTTTTTTGTTCAATTGGAAGTTAATATAGTTAGTTTTCTTTACATTTAGGGTTACTCTATTTTTTAATCACCAGTTGTGGACATCATTGAGAGCCTCATTTGCTCTTTCTGACAGTTGTGTTGGATTTTCACCTGTTATTACTATGTTGCTGTCATCAGCAAAAAGTATTTTTTCGCCATGTCTGATACTTTGTGGGAAGTCGTTAATGTATATAAGAAACAATATTGGGCCTAATTCACTTCCCTGTGGGACGCCTATATTCACATTTTCTGGGTCACACAGGTGTTTTATAAGGGAATTGTTTGAAACTTGTGATATCTCAACTCGTTGAACTCTGTTTTCCAAGTATGATTTGAACCACTTCTTTGTCACACCTCTTATTCCTATTTGCCCTAATTTATGAAGTAAGATTTTGTGGTCAACTGTATCAAAGGCCTTGGACAAGTCTAAAAAGATACCACTTACATTTTCACCTTTGTCCAGTGCTTCTAAAATTACTTTAGTGAACTGTGCTATAGCATATTGTGTGCCTTTTCCGGGCCTAAAACCAAATTGGTCATTGGAAAGAAGATTATATTTATTCAGGTAATTTAGCAGTCTCTTTTTCACTAGTATTTCTATTATTTTAGAAATGATAGACAGTATAGAGATCGGCCTGTAGTTCTCTACATTTTCCACATCTCCGTTTTTAAGGATAGGTATAACTTTTGCTCGTTTTAGGTACTCCGGAAAGTATCCAGATTCGAAAGATTCATTAATTATGTCTGTTAATGGGCCCTTTATGGAGTCTATACAATCTTTAATTACACAGACTGGGATTTCATCAAGTCCTACTGAAGTTTTATTTTTTAGTTGGTGTACTACTAGTGCCACTTCCCTTTCTGTAGTTGGCAAGAGCACCATTGAGTTTGTTGGCTGGTTCTGAGTAGGTAAATCATACGTATCTGGAAATTTCTGCTGTAATTTTTTTGCAATACTACTGAAATATGAGTTTACAAAATCAGCTAATTTTTTAGGGTTACCTACTGGTACATCTTTGTTTTTAATATGTGAATTGAGGTCCTTTTTAGCAGAGTTAGATGTTTCCTGTTTGACGACGTTCCAGGCTGCTTTGCTCTTGTTTTCAGCTTCAAGTAATATTTTGTTGTTTGAAAGTTTTTTTGCGGCTAGCAACACCTTTCTGTACATTTTCCTGTACTTTTTGTAGGATTGCAGAACTTCTGGGTTAGATTGATTATTTTTTATGGAGTTGAGATATCTAAGAGTTTCTGAGGATTTTTTGATACCTGTAGTCACCCACTGATTTCTCTTTGTAGTTTTAATTTGATAAAGAGTTTTGGGAAACATCTCTTCAAATCTGAGTTTAAAAATTGACATGAACTTGATAAATTTCTGATTTGCGTTGGTTTCTGCATAGACTTCCCTCCAATCTTCATAGCTGGGATTTAAACTGATGCAGGGCTGATTTGGAAAACATTCTTTTGTATGTACAAAGTTTAGGAGGAGTTTCTACATGAATGTTAGTTTTTAAGATCTGGCAGAGGTGGTCTGCTAGGCCCAGGTTTTGGACAACAATATGACATTTTTTACTATCAATATCTGTAGCTACATGATCTATAGATGAGGAGGATTCTTTCGTTATTCTAGTTGGACAATTAACAAGGAAGGATATTCCATAACAGCTTAGAATATTCACATATATGTTGCTAGCCTTATCAGGCTTCATCATATTAATGTTTAAGTCACCACAGATAATTACATTTGCTTTTGGTCAAGAAACCTTGTCTAAGTTTTGATTCAGTTTTGAGAAGAATATATCAATGTCTACACTGGGAGAGCGGTACGCACAAAATATGACTAATTTTTTTTGCTATGCCAGGTCCTATTATTTCAACAGCGGAAAGTTCGAAATGTTTGTCCTCACCTAGATCTAAAAGATCATATCTTACTTTAAATGAAATACCTTTTTTTACATAGATACATGAACCTCCACCATTCATTGAGATTCTGCTGTCTGGAAAGATTCCTTTTTCGAGACATGAGTTGACTAGGTGACAGAAGGTTTTAGCAATTTCTCTAGTAATCAGCTTCAAAATTTTATTTGACAGGCCATTCATGTCTGTGGATGCTTTATTTTTTAGTTTCTCTATTATTTTTCTTATCTCTTATTCAGTTGCCAGATACAGGTAACATGAGTTACTAGGTGACTTTTATTTATTCTCAACTAGTTTTTGGGCTTGCAGAGAATCACCATTGTCCCCCTATGTAAGTTGTTGGCAGATGGTAAAATATTGGTTGAAAGTGTTGCTAATGATTATTGGATCTTCTGTTACAACATTATTGATTTTTAGGCTTAAGCTTTTATTGTTATTTCCTGATGACTTTCCTGTTTCTCTGCTAATTATCTTCCAAGTGCTTCAGACGTTGTTGGGAGCTTGTGTAATAACATTTCCATTATACAGTTTTTTTTTGCAACTATTAAAGTTTATTGTAAATCTTTTTATGGGCTCTATAATATTCAACAAAATGAATAGGCCTATCTGGAGCTTTCCAAATTGCATGAAGTAGTTTCAACTTTTTACAGGATACTAATGGACCTTTTGTTAACCATGGGAGATTTCCTCGCTTTTTCTTTATTCGTTTAGTTTTGGTTGGCAAACACTCTTCAATGATTTTTAAATAGATATCTAGGAAATTGTTGTATTTATCATTAACACTATTAGATAAGTATATTTCTGGCCACTTTTCATTTTGTAGTTTTATCTTTAGGTCTGCTTCATTAGAACTTCTCATATCTCTGTAAGGGATAAAGCTGAGTGAATCTAATTTCCCTACTTCTTTTATTATTACTGTCTGTGAGTTGTGATCTGATAAATTCATGTCTTCTATAAGCCAATTATATTTACCAGACTGAATATGTGTAATTATGTAATCAATGGCAGTTTGAGTGTTCATACTTATTCTCGTATAGTTTTGAATTGTGTTATGTAAACCATACATTATAAGTAAGCTTTCTAGTTCCGTTTTATATTTTGATTCAGATAGGGAGTCAATATTAAAGTCTCCACATAAAATTAACTTGTTCTGCCAAAATTGTGATAGCAGCCTATTAAGGTTTTTTATGAACACACTGAAATCACCACTGGGAGCTCTGTATAAAGACATTATTACATAGGTTACATTTTGGAGTTCAATTCTTATACCACTACACTCAAAATCTTTTTCAGTTGCATACCTGCCCAATGGAATTGCAGTTACAGGGCAAGAGATGTAATCTCTAACAAATATACAGCTACCACCATTTTTAAATTCTTTCTGCAAAAGCAAGATACTAACTTATAATTGTTTAAGTTTATACAAGTTATTTCATTGTTTTTTAGCTAATGTTCAGTTACACGGAGAACAGCAGGTCTTATACCACTGCTTTCTATAGGTACTTGTAAGTTTAAGAGTTTGTTTTTGATTGATTGAATGTTTTGATGTGTAATTATTAATGTATTGACTGAAGTATTTACTCCTGTACTTAACTTTTTGTCCTTTTTATGGCACCCATCAGAAAAAAATCACTTAAGTGAGCTGGAGTTACTGCATTCCTCTTCCGTATCTGAACCACTGTTGTCTCTTTTGATGCTGAGCACTTCACTTCTGGTGAGGCTGTAATCTTCCCTCTCGGCACTGGAACTGCTGTCTTATTCCTCTTCTGTTGCTCATCATTAGATCGTGCTCGTCATTAGATGGTGATTTTGGTATCTTCTTTTTCTCCTGCAGAGGATTATTTGATGTTTTTCATGTCAGATTCCCTTCTTCAGTGGCATTGGATTGGTTTATATTTTTTGTATTGTTTTCCATTTCTTTTGTTTCCTCCAATGAAGAATGACTTTGTAGTTTTCATTTAGAGTCTGTTGAATTTTTCTGCCTTTCTGACACAATATTGGCTATTTGTTTGGCTATTGCCTGTTTCCACAAAAACTTAAGATGTAGGCGACGCACAGTATGAAATCTTCGACCAATATTGCTAATGTCTATAGTCACCACGTTTCTGAAATGCTTACATACTCCTAACAGACGTTTATTTGCCTCTGCAATTTCTTTGTTCACACAGGACCAGTTTGGTTAGTCATATCTACGTGGAATATTGCATAATACCATGTGTGAGTAAGGTGGCTTAAGCATCTTTTCAGACTTCGTATGGCCCTTTCAGTTTCATTTTTATATACATAATTTGACCCTCCTAATAATACAACAAAATCATTTTGATTAATACTTGTATAATCGGCAAACTAGCTTCCCTACTTCAGAAAATGGGGCGTTTGGCTTAGTAACACCTATTGATTTTAGTTGTGTTGTCTGGTTGAAAATTTCCGCTAGTCCACGACCATGGCTGTCCGCCAACACTATTACTTTACTTACATTATTTATCATTTTGTCTTTATCTGGAGTCACTGTTTTGATGTTTATTGGTCCACTGCTAGTATATGCAAACGAATTGTCACAATGTTGTTTTGTTTTTGTTTCACAGTTTTCGGATACACTGTTTTCTTTTTCTCATAATAATTTATCATTTTCTTGCTTTAGAGTCAAGACTTCATTTTTCAACACCTCAATATCACCTTGTAATATCTTGATAATTTTGCTTTTTGTTTTCACTGCTTTTTCAAGTTTGGATGTTTCGAAATGTAAACAGCCGAGCTTGTAAAACGTAATAAGACTTACACAGAAGGCCCATTTACATGGATTGAAACCTAGGTCAACTGCTTTTTACTACTAACTTCCACAGCTGGTGACTGTTTTTATTTGATATATTACATTTGTACAATTGCTGCTGCAGCAATGCTTAAGAATCTAAGTAGCTGCCTTCATGCGTCAGTGGTTTGATTAATTGATCAGGCAATTTTAGATAATACATTTAGAACAATTTCACATGATTCACCCACTCTATCACTTGACTCTCCCACTACATCTACATCTACATCTACATATATACTTCGCTAGCCACCATTCGGTGTGTGGCGGAGGGCACAATTTGCAACAAAGTCATATTCCCCCCCCCCCCTGTTCCTGTCGCGGATCGCACGAGGGAAAAAAATTACTGTCTGAACGCCTCAGTACGAGCTCTTATTTCCCTTACATAGCTGGTAAGTGGAAATCTCCCTGAATATTGTAATATGATCAGGTCATTTACACAAAACCTTCTCCAAGATTTTTTTATTTCTATGGAAGGAGGTCTGAAAAAGCATCTGATTACCATGTTAGAAACACTTATAACACTTATCTTCATCCAACATGGAGTTTCCATTATTTTATCTTCATCCACATTATTTTATACATGTATTCTGTACTAACCTCACTAGACATTACCACATTTACAGCTATAAACACTCCCCCAACACCAATATCCTATCTAACTTTGCAATACATATTATTTGGAATTCAGATTTTCATTACCACTAAGACCCAGATAAAGACAGTTTCCTGTCCCTAGTACTACATGGGCTTTACTACCATAGGGCATTATTACCGTTTATAAGCAAGGCCAGATCTGCGACCCTTCCATTGATGTTCCTGCAATTAAGTATTACTATATTAACATTTTCTCTCTTCAGTCTGCCATAACAATTGCTGCTCTCTGTAATTAAGGAGGCTGATATTCTTTTCTCTCTGAAATTTGAATGTGACTTATTGGGCCTGCGGATGGCTTTCTCTACCATAAAAGCTCATAAGTTCATGCTACAGGTGCTTTGCTAGCCTAGTATCCCTGTCCTATGTGTAAGCTCATACCTGACCTATTAAGAAGGGTCATGTGAAACTCCTGTTTAAACCTTCCAATCAACTCCAAACCAGAGGACCACAACTGGTTATGAGAATGATGCTGCAGAATGCTCCCAATAACTTAACAAACCCACCCTCCACTCTTGTCCAGACCTTCCAGGAAGATCAGCCCCAATCCCAACAAATGAAGCTTCCCATGCTGGCTCAGATATACTTTAAGCCATGGGAAAGACCTCAAACCTGTTTTTAAGGCATAATGGAACAGCCGTGAGACTAGTAGCTACTTTCACCTTCCACCCACAGACTCTTAACCACAACACTGTCTATTACTTGCACCCAAGTGAATGTGGACCAGGCAGAAGATGTAACATCAGGGATCTCAGGTGACCAGAGGTGTCACAGGTTTCTCCATCTTAAATCTGCATTCATTTATGCAGCAAGAAATGTAATACTAACCTAGGCATTCACTGCTGCTATGCTGCTACATTGCTACCTAAGGTAGACACTTCTCAGAAGCACATGAAACAGACAGCATTAAATGCTGGATATGTTTTTGTCCTAGATGAAGTATAAACTCACATTTCAAATTTCCCACAGCAGCCACACATTCTTCCTGGTTTCTTCAAGAATAAGCATACTGTTGAATTATAACATAAAACCTCAGTGCAACCTAGCTTCTGTGCCTCTGTTAATTACTAATTTTGTTTTGAATTCACTTGCATCTGTCTTTCTCATGTTTGTGATTATAATTGCTCATCTTTGTATTTTCCTTCTTACCTACACCATGAGCTTCAAATTTATTATTTACAAATAATGACTTCAGTTATCAGCATATTCAATTTTCTCAACAAATATTTTAAATGCAAAGCTTTGTTGCAGCGACACTTGTCCCCAGAGTCCGAGATGTTATGCCACCACAGTTTCTTTACTTTTTTGTCCATATCTTATAAATAATATTCCTTTCAGAAGTCAGCCTTAACTCCAATAGTATTCTCCATCACAAAACCAACATATAAATCTTGCTCAGTCAACAACTTTCTTGTTTATCAATGAAATGTCTTGTCAAAGCTTCTCCTCTAAATGGTTAACTTCCGGTACTTACATCACTTAAAAATCAAATCCTGCTCACTGGAACACTGGCATTGCTTAAATTTATGTCAGTTATCTGAATAATTTGGCCACTATGGCATCCACTAGGCTCACACTTTATGGAAGAATGTGAATTTTAACTCCACATATTTCACATTCTCTTATGGGTGTTGGTGTTTATTTAACATCAACTTCATTTTCACACACAACATCAATCCGAATCTCTCTCCTACCTACACAGCACATTGTCAAAATCAGCACTGTTTTCTGTTGGAGCCTCATCAAAACTTTAATTAATTTTCTAAATATCTTCATCTTCTGCCACATTTTTCCCAATCTTCATTTAGGGCTATGTGTTCAATGTAATTATGTTGACTGTACTGCTAATGTCCTCTTACTTACTGGTAGTTCAAATAATTTTGTGATGCATCTTCTTATCTATAAATTCTGTTGTGATGCTGTGCAGTTTTTCATCTTAGTGACATAGTGTGAGTGCTGATCATTCCCTATAATGACATGTCATTCTGCCATCATGATATTCATAATTTGAAGATGATTCACTGATTGTGATTTCTGCATTCTTGATGTCTGCGGCCAAAATTTTTGATTCTTCTTCACCCTCTTCCCTGTCATGTCTTCTACTTCCTTCTCCTGCAATTACTTCAACATAATCTGATGGAAATATTAGGCTCTTTGGCATCCCAGTGTGACAGTAATGACAGTTTTTGACATACTACAACTGGCAGTCCCTGAATCAGAATCTTAATTAATTCTTCTTCACAAACAGGAATGTCGAAATACACATTCTTGTCACAAAGCTTCTTTATAAATTCTTTCATTGTCTCAATGTTTTGCAAGTACTTAAACAACATTAACTGACTGACCATTATTTATATCTTGACCAGTACTTGGTTAAAAATACAACTCCCCATGCATGTGTTTCTCCTTGTAATGCAGAATCTCATTTCTTGCATTTGCCAATTATGTAGAAATGCAACTTTAAATTGCTTTATATATCCAATTGGGTGAACACTGTCTGATGGTGAGAACAATTGGAGTTGCATGCACATTTGATGCAATTGTCTTCTATAATGCCCAAAGTGATAGTACATTCATTTCTTTAATCTTCCATCACTGTAATAATTTCCATGCCTAATTTGATCTTATCAATTTCACAATTTGCAAAACTATTTATTGCTGTATTTTTATGCAATGTATTTATCCTTTGCTCTAAATAGTGACACTGACTTTGCATGCCTCCAATCATCTTAATGAAACTGCCTTTATTGGATTAGAAGACATCTTTGGTGCTAGCAATGCCCTTTGCCTTTTGCCATGCCCTTTGACACAACTTTCTGATTTCATGGTAATCTCTTCAATTAGATCCTCATATTAATGGTATTTTTTTTTTAATTCTACTACTTGTATACATGGAAGAATCCTGGAGATACTAGAAGGTATCAGATAGATTATATAATGGTAAGACAGAGATTTAGGAACCAGGTTTTAAATTGTAAGACATTTCCAGGGGCAGATGTGGACTCTGACCACAATCTGTTGGTTATGAACTGTACCGTAGATTAAAACTGAAGAAACTGCAAAAAGGTGGGAATTTAAGGAGATGGGACCTGGATAAACTAACTAAACCAGAGGTTGTACAGAGTTTCAGGGAGAGCATATGGGAACAATTGACAGGAATGGGGGAAAGAAATACAGTAGAGGAAGAATGGGTAGCTCTGAGAGATGAAGTAGCAAAGGTAGCAAAGAATCAAGTAGGTAAAAAGATGAGGGCTAGTAGAAATCCTTGGGTAACAGAAGAAATATTGAATTTCATTGATGAAAGGAGAAAATATAAAAATGCAGTAAATGAAGCAGGCAAAAGGGAATACAAACGTCTCAAAAATGAGATCGACAAGAAGTGTAAAATGGCTAAGCAGGGGTGGCTAGAGGACAAATGTAAGGATGTAGAGGCTTACCTCACTAGGGGTAAGATAGATACTGCCTACAGGAAAATTAGAGAGACCTTTGAAGAAAAGAGAGCCACTTCTATGAATATCAAGAGCTCAGATGGAAACCCAGTTCTAAGCAAAGAAGGGAAAGCAGAAAGGTGGAAGGAGTACATAAGAGGGTCTATACAATGGCGATGTACTTCAGGACAATATTATGGAGATGGAAGAGGATGTAGATGAAGATAAAATGGGAGATACGATACTGCGTGATGAGTTTGACAGAGCACTGAAAGACCTGAGTCGAAACAAGGCCCCGGGAGTAGACAACATTCCATTGGAACTACTGACAGCCTTGGGAGAGCCAGTCCTGACAAAACTCTACCATCTGGTGAGCAAGATGTATGAGACAGGCAAAATACCCTCAGACTTCAAGAAGAATATAATAATCCCAATCCCAAAGAAAGCAGGTGTTGACAGATGTGAAAATTACCGAACTATCAGTTTAATACGTCACAGCTGCAAAATACTAATGCAAATTCTTTACAGACGAATGGAAAAACTGGTAGAAGCTGACCTCGGCGAAGATCAGTTTGGATTCCGTAGAAATGTTGGAACACGTGAGGCAATACTGACCCTATGACTTATCTTAGAAAATAGATTAAGGAAAGGCAAACCTACATTTCTAGCATTTGTAGACTTAGAGAAAGCTTTTGACAATGTTGACTGGAATACTCTCTTTCAAATTCTAAAGGTGGCAGGGGTAAAATACAGGGAGCGAAAGGCTATTTACAATTTGTACAGAAACCAGATGGCAGTTCTAAGAGTTGAGGGGCATGAAAGGGAAGCAGCGGTTGGGAAGGGAGTGATACAGGGTTGTAGCCTCTCCTCGATGTTATTCAATTTGTATATTGAGCAAGCAGTAAAGGAAACAAAAAAAAAATTCGGAGTAGGTATTAAAACCCATGGGGAAGAAATAAAAACGTTGAAGTTCACGGATGACATTGTAATTCTGTCAGAGACAGCAAAAGACTTGGAAGAGCAGTTGAACGGAATGTACAGTGTCTTGAAAGGAGGATATAAGATGAACATCAACAAAAGCAAAACGAGGATAATGGAATGTAGTCAAATTAAGTCGGGTGATGCTGAGGGAATTAGATTAGGAAATGAGACACTTAAAGTAGTAAAGGAGTTTTGCTATTTGGGGAGCAAAATAACTGACGATGGTCGAAGTAGAGAGGATATAAAATGTAGACTTACAATGGCAAGGAAAGCGTTTCAGAAGAAGAGAAATTTGTTAACATCGAGTATAGATTTAAGTGCCAGGAAGTCATTTCTGAAAGTATTTGTATTTAGTGTAGCCATGTACGGAAGTGAAACGTTGACGATAAATAGTTTGGACAAGAAGAGAATAGAAGCTTTTGAAATGTGGTGCTACAGAACAATGCTGAAGATTAGATGGGTAGATCACATAACTAAAGATGAGGTATTGAATAGAATTGGAGAGAAGAGGAGTTTGTGGCACAACTTGACAAAAAAAAAAGGGACTGGTTGGCAGGACATGTTCTGAGGCATCAAGGGATCACAAATTTAGCATTGGAGGGCAGTGTGGAGGGTAAAAATCGTAGAGGGAAGCCAAGAGATGAATACACTAAGCAGATTCAGAAGGATGTAGGTTGCAATAAGTACTGGGAGATGAAGAATCTTGCACAGGATAGAGTAGCATGGAGAGCTGCATGAAACCAGTCTCAGGACTGAAGACAACAACAACTACTACTACTACTTTGGCCTGCCACTTTTTTATTTATTATTTTGAGAGATACAGAATTCCTCTTGAACTTCTCTAATACTCTTAGTAGATGCCTCTATGAATGAATATTTAGTTTACAATTACTTTCTTTAATTTTGCAATTGAGGAGAGTTTCTTTAAAACTTGATAAACGCAAAAAAGTAAGTATTTCAAGAAACACATTGTTTAAATGTCACACCAAAATACTAATTACATAAATGAGATAATTTAACATTTACACAGCTTTTGTAGGCATAATTCTAATTGTGTGTTTGACTTTTCTAAAATTTTCATGTTTATTTCAGAATAGAGGGACAATGTTTTCAAGTTTTCCAAAAGTTGATAATTGCAAATATGGAAGATGGAAGTTTTGTTAATATACAAATTCAAATTGCCCTTTCTCCATTTCTTTTTTATCTTTAACATTGATTACAAAGAAAGTTACTTTACTGTTCATTTTGTATAGAAATACAATATGTACTACAATATTACATTTTAGTTTCATACTTTTCCACAAATTTTTGATGAGCAGAAGTGTGCAACAACAACAAATACTATTGAAATACAACACAAAGTAATGGCTATAGCAATACTAGACTGGACATCTACTGACCACTTTCAACATGTCTTTGTAAAACACTTATGTTCCTTCTGGTACATTACAATGCCTCATAAGTTTTAAGACATACTTTTCAATTTCCAAGATGGCTACTTTCCTCATTTCCTGGCTGTAGTTTCTGGATTTCTGTGCCTCATCCTTCACAGCACTTCCATTACAAGTGCCTGATACTGAGAACAATACCTTCTTCATACCTTCAAGCCATCTCTCAGTGAGCAATTATTTTGAAAGGCATCTTAAGATTGTAGAGCTTTTAGTGCATTGGACTTGAGATCCTCTGCTCTCCAATCTTTAATTATTGTCTTGACTTAACCATGTTGTTCCAGTACTTTACAGAACTCAGTCAGTGAAAGAATATCTTCCTTTTCTGGTACTCTACCTACTCTACCAGATGCTACATCAGGATTATAGCTGTGACCATGAAAAGGGAAATGTTGTACCAGTTTATTAAATTTTCTGCATTCTTCCATGAAGGTCATTAGTGTGCACATCATTATTATATTTCTATTTTGGCTGGTACAGGAATCAGAAAATAAATAAATTTCATTTGCATGATTTTCTGCGTGGGATGTCTCAAGATTTCTTAGAAAATCTAATACAGCAAAGGCTACTTGATTGTATATTTTCAGTCCTTCTGTTTCAATCCAAGTATAAAACACAACCCTTTCCATTCACTGCTTTCAGGAATGGATCATAATGCACAAGTTGTATAGCCAAACCTGTCTTGAATAGAATACTTCACCTGTGAGGAGCTTTGGAATTGGCCGATTCTGTTGTATATCAAATACGGTTTACTGTATTGAAACAGATTCTTCCTTTATGCTTCTTTCTTGATATTCTTTCTTCCTCACAAAGCTGGTTCGAATTGATCTATAATCAGGAGTTTGTGTTGTGTAAGCTACTAATTTATTTCTATAGTTGGTTATGGTGACAAGTACTTGCTTACATTTCTTTTTTTTCCAGAAAACTTTCTCACATTATCATTGACAATACTTTCCACATTGTTAGTCCTTCAGTTCTCCAAGAAGCATAGCACAGTTTGCATTTATAAACTTCTGCTTTAACTGGCTGAAAACAAACAGTGAGTTTAGGAAAAAATTGTAGTTTTCAGTACCCTATAATAATTAATGGGGTAGTGAGGGGGTGGGGGTGGAGATTGTGGATTGTGTTGCAGCATGGACCACGTTGTGGAAGCAGAGGTTAGTAGAGGGCTGCCTCTTTTAAAATGCTTGCATTCATTCGTCAGCATTGCACTTCAGGAAAGGTTTAAATTTTTATCACGAAAATCAATAAATATAAATGATAAAAAATAGTGGCAGTTTTTATCAATTTATTTATTGTGCTAATTTCATTTAATGTAATCACATGTAATTTTTGAAGCAGTTTAATGAGACAATTAGTGTACCATATCACGCTTTTCTACAATTTTTTTTGAAACCAACAGTGAGGTTTCTTGTTGAGACTCTCATCACAGCCTGCACGTTAATGTCAGTCAAAGAGCATTTAGGAGCCTATATTTACTCTCATTGTTTTTCAAGCAAGAAAAGATTTGCACACAAATATATGTAAACCCAAATGCAGAGAACATTTTCTCAGCAATTTTGCATTCATGGAAATTTTTCAGCACACAAAGATTTGTAAAAGACAATTAATGTCACACCATTAAATATGCCTTTGAATGTGTGTTCTGACTGCATGTCCATCAGTAAAGGAAAATATCTTTATGGGTACTCCCATGAGCTACTGCGCCAAGTGTCAACTTTGTTTGTGCTAGTACTACACTGTGAATTGTGCATATGAATTGACATGGCCATCCTAGTGGAAATCCTCAGTTGGGCACAGGAAGGAAATCTCGGTTCAAGGCAATTTTTTTCTGACTGTGTTGGCAAGCAACACAAAAGACCTCTGCGGGCCACATGCAGATTGTGGGTCACCATTTGCCCACCTCTGACATATAACAACATTAAATATCATTTTTGACAAAACCGTTTCAACAGCCTATGCTTACAACTAGCTTGATTTGTAACTATAAAAATCCTAAATTTTGAACAATTGAGCATTTACTGACTTTTGAAAAAATGCTCCTAAATTACTGGTTTCAACTGTTTCCAGCATTTGATTTATAGTTTGAGAAGATGCAGAAATACCTGCACTCCTGAAGTACTTATTCAAAAATTGCTTTCTCTTCCAACATTCGGGAACCCATTTTGTTTACTACGCTGTTTACCTTTATCACTGAAATATATGTACTTCTATATTCCTAATCCCCCTGTTCTACATTAGCCACAACATCTAAGAAAGTAGTCATGAAACGAATAATCAAGTTATTATTCTACATGTCCAGAGCCAGCTCCAGAGATTTTGCCCCCCCCCTCCCGCCCCCCCCCCCCCCCCCCCCCCCACACACACACTGCTGCCTTCCCCGCCTTGCATTTTCTAACACAGTGAACCTTTTCAACAATGTCCATCAATATGCCATTGCATTTTCACACATCACACTTATTCCACTTACTGATGTGTGTTATTGATGTGAATATGTCTTTAAGACCAAAGCCAGGTATGGGACATCACTCAGTGAAACAGAAGTAAAACACAGTGTAATACATTTTGAGTTATGATTCCAAAATTAATCATGTCAACCAAAATTAAGTTATGTTACTTGCAGAATACACAGTGTCCCAGGAGGAATGGACGATATTCAGGGATAAGACAGGGATGATGCCTATCTTAAGAATTATCAGCAGTTCATCGTCGATACTGTGAAATAAACTCTTCTACTGCAAGCTCTTTGGTTTCCATATTTTGAGAGGTGGTAGTATGGACAGATAAAGAAAAAAAATGCCCAGTAAACAAGGGCTCTAAAGTGTATATCTTAAGAGCTATGAGCACTTGTTCAAATTTGCTACTGTGACATACCTCTTCTACTGAACAAGAGCCCATGCTTACTAGGTTGTTTTTTGAGTTATCATTCCTGCCATATCCCTGCATATTGACCATTCCTTCTGAGACATGTGGCGTGAGACCTGTAGCGATCAGCACAGGTGAATATTTTACTGTCAGCAGTATCAGTGGCGCTTCTGCCGTACAATGTGGAAGACAATAGGACACCAAGTGACTTACATATAAAGGCTATTTTGTGTGTCCATAATGTTGTTGTTGTTGTTGTTGTTGTTGTCTTCAGTCCTGAGACTGGTTTGATGCAGCTCTCCATGCTACTCTATCCTGTGCAAGCCTCTTCATCTCCCAGTACTTACTGCAACCTACATCCTTCTGAATCTGCTTAGTGTATTCATCTCTTGGTCTCCCTCTACGATTTTTACCCTCCACGCTGCCCTCCAATGCTAAATTTGTGACCCCTTGATGCCTCAGAACATGTCCTACCAACCGGTCACAAACTTCTCCCCAATTCTACTCAATACCTCCTCATTAGTTATGTGATCTACCCATCTAATCTTCAGCATTGTTCTGTAGCACCACATTTCAAAAGCTTCTATTCTCTTCTTGTCCAAACTATTTATCGTCAATGTTTCACTTCCGTACATGGCTACACTCCATACAAATACTTTCAGAAACGACTTCCTGCACTTAAATCTATACTCGATGTTAACAAATTTCTCTTCTTCAGAAATGCTTTCCTTGCCATTGCCAGTCTACATTTTATATCCTCTCTACTTCAACCGTCATCAGTTATTTTGCTCCCCAAATAGCAAAACTCCTTTACTATTTTAAGTGTCTCATTTCCTAATCTAATTCCCTCAGCATCACCCGACTTAATTTGACTACATTCCACTATCCTTGTTTTGCTTTTGTTGATGTTCATCTTATATCCTCCTTTCAAGACACTGTCCATTCCGCTCAACTGTTCTTCCAAGTCTTTTGCTGTCTCTGACATAATTACAATGTCATCCGCGAACCTCAACGTTTTTATTTCTTCTCCATGGATTTTAATACCTACTCTGAATTTTTCTTTTGTTTCCTTTACTGCTTGCTCAATATACAGATTGAATAATATTGGGGATAGGCTACAACCCTGTCTCACTCCCTTCCCAACCACTGCTTCCCTTTCATACCCCTCGACTCTTATAACTGCCATCTGGTTTCTGTACAAATTGTAAATAGCCTTTCGGTCCCTGTATTTTACCCCTGCCACCTTTAGAATTTGAAAGAGAGTATTCCAGTCAACAGTGTCAAAAGCTTTCTCTAAGTCTACAAATGCTAGAAATGTAGGTTTGCCTTTCCTTAATCTATTTTCTAAGATAAGTCGTAGGGTCAGTATTGCCTCGCGTGTTCCAACATTTCTATGGAATCCAAACTGATCTTCGCTGAGGGCAGCTTCTACCAGTTTTTCCATTCGTCTGTAAAGAATTTGCGTTAGTATTTTGCAGCTGTGACTTATTAAACTGATAGTTCGGTAATTTTCACATCTGTCAACACCTGCTTTCTTTGGGATTGGAATAATCATATTCTTCTTGAAGTCTGATGGTATTTCGCCTGTCTCATACATCTTGCTCACCAGATGGTAGAGTTTTGTCAGGACTGGCTCTCACAAGGCCGTCAGTAGTTCCAATGGAATGTTGTCTACTCCCGGGGCCTTGTTTCGACTCAGGTCTATCAGTGCTCTGTCAAACTCTTCCATAATACATAAAGAAAAATGGTTACAGTCAGATATTGAGAAGGCATGCTTTCCAGCATGTCTCGAACTGATTTATGGCTCAAAACAAGCAGTTTTGATAGCGCTTTTATTTACTGAAGCGAAAAGTGACAGTTAAATCCTAAATAAAGTTGTTGGAATGCAAACAGTGTGAAATACAATTAAACTAGTTAAACAGTTTGTGCAATGCAATTTAGTTGCTTCAGCTCCCAAACAAGGTCTGATAGGTATTTTTTCCACATGGTATTAATATTAATATCCACTGCTTATACTTTCAACATCTGGACATAAAATAGAATTAGGGAAAACTTGGAAGTAGTTACAGACAAAGCAGGAAAAGTTAATTTGCGGGAGCATAGCAAGAGTAAGAGCAATGTAAATGATATTAATGGCATATCCAAAGGAGGTGGAATGGTGGGGAAAAATTACATGCATCTTTTTGTAAACACCACTTAATCACACTGTCTAGTTTGAAAGTACTATGATATGTAACAGGCAGTGGATATTTTATTTATTCTTTATTCATTAAAAAGTATTTTTCTCACCAATACTGTAATAGGTGTTTAAGGTTGCTGTACAAGAAATGTTAGGCCATGACATGCTAACATTTACCTTTATTCCTTAATTATAAAGTTTTTCACTTCTGTAGGGCTGGCCTTTCAGGTTGACATGGGTACATTTCCATTTTGTGCAGGCACATGATGAAAATTGAGTTGGCAACAATGCCACAAGCAAGCTGTGCTATTTTGAAAGATGCACCCAAGGTGACCAACTTCAGCGCTTCAGCTGTCACCTGTTTCACAAAAGCATAGATAATTTCCAGTAAGACACTAGATTTTATGAATAACTAATATTTCCAACTTATTATCAAACTTTCTCATTTACGCAAAACTTTCATAATCTTGTCTAATTGACTGTTTTTTTGGACCTTAATAAAATTTTAACATTTTGACATCCACAGAAAATTGCCACCCTTAGTGGCGGCACAGTCCTACCTCCCTAGAGCTGGCCCTGTAGATAACATGCACTAATGTTGATAGTGTTACAGCACCATTTGACTGCATCTGTTCATTGCTGACTGGCCACTTCCTAAGACTGTCTTGGTGCCAGGAGCCCAGTCGCATGGTATCAAATTGTGAGATTTCAGAAATCACAAAATACAGTCATATCTATAATTTCACATTTATTGTTCATCAGAAATATTAGAAAATTAATGTCTGAGCAAAATTCAGCATCAAAGGTGGGCATAAATTTATTATTGCTAGCTACTGTCAGCTACCAGACTCACACTCCGATATATCTGAAATCTTAGTAAGAAACTTCAGCCCACTAACACACACATTCCTGAATCATACTGTCATTGCCCAATGAATCTTTATAATCACTGAACATTTGAATGGGATAATTACAGCTTTGTCAGTGGTGAACATAACAAGACATTTTGTGAAACAATACGAAATGCTTTCTCTGAATACTGCTTAGAACAGGTCATTCAGAAACCCACTCATGGCACTGACAACAAAGAGTGCTGACTCCTTTGGTGATGTCCACGAAGAAACTAATATCATGATCATAAGGCAATTGTATCACAAATGGTTGCAAAAGCACAAAGGGCAAATACAACAAGTAGAAAGATTTACATGTTCACTAAAGTAGACAAAATGGCAGTAGTCTCATATATCGAGACAGAAATGAAAACTTTTAGATCTGCTCAAGCTTAGAAAAATAATTGACCATGGATTGGTAAACGGATTCATACTGGAGGGGGGGGGGGGGGAGGAGATCCTGAATGTTGGTCCACTTTAAACCAATTTCTAAAGAAATAACTACTACACATTACGTGTAAAACAAAGTATAGGGCTATAGAGAGACAGATTTCTTTAATTGTCAAAATGGCAATGCAAGAAACCTTAAGACCACCATAGTAGAGTCTTATTAAAGGGCCTCTCACAAAACCCACAGAAACTCTGGTCATAAGTAAAAACTGTCAGAGGGATCAAAGCTACTGTCCAGGCACTCATGGATGAAACAGGAACAAAAACTGAGGGGAGCAAAGAAATTTTGAATTCAGTTTACAAATGTGCCCCTTTGTAAAGAAAGGTCAAATACTACCGCCTCAATTTAATATTCACACCACTGAAAAGATGAGTAATGTAGATGCTAGTGTCATTAGCATTGAGAAGCAGCTGATATCAAAAAATTGATCAAGGCCTCAGGACCTGATAGAATCCCTGTCATGATTCTTTATGGTGATTGATACTTTGAATACAAATACTGTGGCCTGTGGCTGATTCACAATATCACTGACATCCATCTGTCGCAGAATCTTAGAACACATGAGGCACCTCAAACACAATGACCTTGTCTACAATATCCAGCATTGATTTAGAAAAGCCAACTGGCACTTTTCTCACATAACATTCTAAAAGTTATGGTTCAAGACAATTGGGTGGATACAATGTTCATTCACTTCTTAAAATATTTGACTCAGAATGACATTAATAGTTAATAATGGAACTATGATTAATTAGAGTATCAAACAAAATTTGTGATGGGACTGAGGGTTCCTTGGTAGAGAGAACATAGCTTTTTGCTTTCAAGGAGAGTCACTGACTGATGAAAAATTAGCCTCAGACATGCTCTGAAGAAGTGTGTTGGAACCTTTGCTTTTCATTTGGTATATTAAAGACCTTGCAGCAGACAATATAAATAATAATCACAGACTTTTTATAGGTGATGCACTTCCCTAGAAGGAAGTATTTTCCAAAAAAGCTGCACAGATATGCAGTAAGATCTGGATTTCAGAGTGTTGCAGCGTTTGGCGTCTTTCTCTAAGTGCTCAATAATCTAGGCAAATGCAGTATCCAGTGATGAGATTATCAGTAAATGGTAAATTAAATTAGTCAAGCCATATAAATACTTGGATGTAACAGTTTGTGAGGATATTAAGTGAAATGCTCATAATATAGGCTCAAACACAGGTAAAACAAATGGTGGAGTTCAGTTAATTGGTAGGAAACTTGGGAAACGTGATCAGTCTATGAAGGAGATAGCTTACAAGACAATCATGCAGTTCTTATTGCAGAACATCAAGGTAACACTGTGAAACCTGAATAGGCACATGATTGGTAACTGACACCAAGTATCTTATGAATGTGTACTTACAAAGTTTTGAGAACCAGTAGCAAGTGAGGCTCTACGAATGTGTTGTAATCCCTTATGTATTTCTATCATATGGTCCAATTAAAGTGCATAAAGACTTATTTAAGCAGTCTTTCTTACTGTATTCCATATGTGAATGGAACAAGATGAAACCCTAATATGTGATGCAATGGAGAGTGCCCTTTGCCAGGCCATTCATAACAGTTTCAAAGTGTGAATGTTGATGTATATTATCTGAATCACATGTTGTATTTATTATTGAACAATTACTAAAGTGGTACAACATACAATAGGAAAAATTAAGATTTTTTGGTGCACAAATATGTGATCCAAATGAGGCACAACTGCCCTTCTCAGTGAGCAAATACTAAATACTAATTACACTCATTGCTTACATTGTTTAACAGACACATACATTAACTGTTAGGTTCAACAACTTCAAATTTTATTTACAATAACCACTGATGTCTACTGCCAGAGTATGCTGTGCCCGTCAGAGTAAATCTAATGACTTTGCTCTCTGTGGTCCTATTTTGTCCCTGAATTTTCAGCTAATGTTGGCAATAATTCATTGAATTCAGTCGCCAATGTGAATCATCATTAACTGTAACACAGTTACAGTCATTATGGAGCTGAATATCATTTGCAATGCCAAGTTTACTGATTTCATATTTAACAATGCTTTGCCATTCACCACTGAAATTATTGTCAAAAGAAATCATATCACTGTGCACTGTAATTCTCCTACTCACAAAACAGACAAGAATAACATCAAACTTTTTCAAAAATATTGATTATCTGCAGTATTTACATCTTAATATCCTGACTCTTGCAAAATGATAAATTGAGTTTTGGAACAGGAAAACATTACTAAATCTTGAAATGGAGGCATTGGAGAATGACAGACATTCCTGCAAAAGTCCTGAGATGGAAAAGAATATTTAAAAAATTCAAAATATTCAATTATGAGGATTTTGTTGAACTGAAAATTTTAAAGGAAAAAAAACTCACTCTTCATTTATCCATACAAATCAAACTGTACTTCTAGTGATTCACATTACTGCTACTAGCAATAATGTCACTTCTAACAATGCCTTGTGAACACAGCCATTGTCTCATATATAACATTCTGATAATGTAAACAATCTTAGGCACTAGTAAAAATTGAATTTTTAGTGTCTTAAAATGACTAATAATCTGTAAACAAACAATCATTTAAGCACGGCAGGAAAACATACACACATTTCATAATTAGTTTTGAAAATATAGAATCTTTCAGCATTGAACATTGCTCAAAGGTTATTTTTAACAATCAATTGTACAACATTCAAATTTTAATTACAGTAAATAAATATATCATTTGCTTGCAATTGTGGTAATTCCATTCATAAATTCTAACTAATCTATACAAAACACATCATCCCATCTTATACTTAAAACCTTCACTTCATGGTCAATAGGGCTTGAACAAAATTCTATTAAGATGTCTTCTGTAGTCTCTCAAATGTCATTAAACAATCACTAGTGCAAGTTGAAAAACAAGTCATCATTGATAGTACACATATAACCACATAATAAAATTATGGTGTAAAGTGTTCTTCATTAATCAGATGTGTGTCGTGTACTACAAGAAGTGAATTTCAGTCTGTTACATTGTAACACACACATTACAGGTATTTTAAATGCTGTTTTGGAATGCCAAAGAGACAAATAGTCTCCAATACATGCTGCTTACAACAAACTGAGTCATTACATAGCAGTGCAATAGTACACTTGTTTGAGTGTATGTTCTCTAGACGAATTGTGGATTACTTCAAAATGTCCCAATAGGAAACTAGAATTTTGTCTCTTCTATATTATTACATTCCATCCTGGATTTTACATTGTTTGACTTTGTCTTTTCTGTGTGTTTTAATACATTTTAGGCTGTATATGATAAATTTATATGATTAGATGCCCTTCAGTAAGCTAACATTTTGATGAAACACTAATCAGTTACTTAGAATACGAATTTATATTACATTTATGAATGAATGTCTACATGTTAAGTTTCAATTTTAAAAAAGCAATATTTTGTTTTTAGGTGGTAGAGATGGAGACAATGCCAGCCGTTGAACAGAGAAAAGTGTATGATCCTCCAGACAATGCACTATCACAATGATAAAAAAAAAGAACTGGTTTTCTTGCAGTATTAATATGGGTATGACCTTTCCCTCGATAACTGTAATGTGAATTTTTATTTTGATATTTCTGCTAAGTGCTTTTATCCCAGTTACAATGTACCTTTTCAGAGGCAATAATATGAAGCACCTGTTGTACAATATACTGTCTGCAGAGCCAGAAGTGCTGTATTTCATGTAATTTTTTTTTAAAAATAATAAATACAACTTACTTTATTAATAAAAGAAAACCAATATTTTCATTCACTGTGTAGAATATTCTTCGAATGAGTGCACATCATAAGTCATATTTTAGTATCTCTTTACTGACCACAAATTATTATTTTATTGTGACTAAACAGGCATAATGTTAACTTATGCATCTAAATGTTACTTATGTACCTGAAAAATAATCACAAGTGGAGGACCAAACAGTTAGGTCATCGGTCCCCTCAGAGTAGGGAAGGGTTGGGAAGGAAGTCTGACATGCCTTTTCAAAAGAACCACCCTAGCATTTACCTGAAGCAATTTAGGGAAATCAAAGAAAACTTAAATCAGGGTGGCTGGATGTGGCTTTGAACTGTCGTCCTAACCACGGCGTCACCTTGCTTAGTACAGTAAGCTGGAACTGATAGTATTTACAGAATTAATACACTGTCAGAATGAAACATAGTTACACATTTTTAATAAGTTTATCATACATAAAATACCTAACCCTGACTGTTGTAAGTGCTGTCAAAACTGAAATCTAACAGAAATTTTTACTTAAGCTGGTTTAACAGTCCATGTTCAGATATTTATCCATAGAGTAAAAGAAATTGCCTATCAAAAAGTCTTTCAAACTCTGTTTAAAGTGTGCTTTTCTGGAACCAAGTTTTTAATGGTTGCTGGCAATTAAGTGAAGTGATTTTAGGTTTTTATGTAGACTGTTTTTAGTCATAGTATTAATACTATGTATTGGTTGGAAACAGACGCGTTATATGCAACAAATTTCAATAAGGAATAAACATACTGAGAAGCAGTGGTCATAATACCCAGTTCCTTGAACAGGTTTCAGCATGATGTTCTTGAATTTACACCAGAAATGAGTCTTTATACACACTTTTGCATTCTAAAAGCTTTTGCTCAGTTTGATGAGTTACCCCAGAATATGATCCCATATGTAAGTAAGTATAATGTTATATGTTAGGACTTTTACCAGCCTATAATATAAACAGCGGTCTTAATCATTTTACAGGGTGCCACTAGGATGATTGGTTCTTTGTGAAACTGGAGAATTACCATGGATGTCTCTCTCTCTCTCTCTCTCTCTCTCTCTCTCTCTCTCTCTGTGTGTGTGTGTGTGTGTGTGTGTGTGTGTGTGTGTGTGTGTGTGTGTAGAGAGAGAGAGAGAGAGAGAGAGAGAGAGAGAGAGAGAGAGAGAGAGAGAGAGAGCAAGGAGAAAAGAAAATCGATTAATAGTGGAAGAGAGGGGGTGTGATACATTTATACTGACATTCTGTAATCTAGTGTTGGTGCCATGTCCTGTGGTGTCAGGAGTTTATTTGGCGTGTTGTAAGAGGGTTCAAATTTTGCAAGCACTAGCTGTAGCACAGTGTGCAAACATGGGACAGAGGGTGGGCTTTTGGTAGGACATTAGCCAGGGAGTCTTCCAGCAAGTTCGTCATAATTGTCCACATTTAGTAAGGGTTGCTAACTTGGAAAGGCGACAGGTTTTTCAGTCTGGAACAGACTATGTGGTTGGTAGCCACATATAAACTCTTCAGTTCCTCTGTGACCTTCTATTGCTGATCTGTAACATTTCCATATGGTGGATCCCAGTTCTGATCCAGTCATGAAGGTAGTTCAGTGATGTGTACCCTCTGTGAGGTCATTGCAGCAGTCATTACCAGCATTTGATGGCAGTCAGTGCTGAGCTTCCAGTGGCCGAGTTACATCATAATTGATGCCAGTGGTTGTGTGTGATTGACTGTCCCATCGTTAATGTGTTTCCAAAGGTTGGTTCTCTGTTTGATGTTTAGAAATCAGGGGCCAAGCATTGAGGTACAATGTTAGATTTATGTGTTCCTTTTACTTTATGATTCAAAATGGAGTGTTAATAGTAATTTGTGTGCTCCTCTCACTTATTTTACCCTGGAAATACTGTTCCCCTGGGTGGGATCTAGCTACAAACTTCATTTTGCTAATTTGATGTATGCTGTTGAGTTGTGGAAATGGCACAACCCTGGTTCCTTCTATTAAATTATACGTAATATTTTTAAAAAGTTATGCCATATGGTGTAACACTGCTTTTTCTGTTTTAGAGCTCCAAAACCTAATTTTTTTATGGTACCTGCATATATCTCTTGGGAGGGCCTATTGAGATCTGTGCCATACAGTTTCTGAAAGAAGTTCTTCAGATCAGTGCTTGACATCATTCATTGGTTTTTCATCCACCGTTTGGAGCTGTAAATACTTTATGGGTTGTAATTTAACTCTTGTTATTGGAGTTCTGTCAGTTATGAAGTTTAAGGCACAGAGATCCTTTTAAAGAAAAGTTTTTTGAGTGTTTTGTTTTAAAACTATATTGAGATCCACAGTGACTGATTTATTTATTGGCTTGTTTAAATAATTTTTTGTATGTTTGAATTGTTTGTTTTACATACTGACACCTTTAAACTACTTCGATTTTCATAGTATCTGATTTATTTATTTGTGACCTGTAAAATGATTTAACATGGAAGTTGTCCAAAAAGGGAAAAGAATTCAAAATGGAGTTATTCACAGGTCTGCCTAAGGAAATAGATATGCTACATAAAAAGGTAATTGATATTGACAAGGCATAGAAGAAAATGACAGATAAGTTGAAAAACGTAAGCGACACATAGATTAAAACGAAGGGCATTCAATCAGAAATTAATATAAGTGTAAAGGAGATGCAAGATACTATTATCTAGTTGCATCATCACTACATGCCAGAATTTGTCTGATGAAGTACAGGAACTGTCCATACAAATGAATAATTTAAAACTGAGCAATAAGTTCATGAAGAAAACCCAAGAAAGAATTGATAAGGATGCAGCCTAGCAGAGAAGGTAGTGCAAGAGTATAAGACCTACATAGAAGCAATCAAAGAGGTAGTCAAGGAGAAGGAAAATGAATTAATTGCCAGGACTGAATCAGGTTTAAATGCAGCAGAAGAAAAATTGCAGAACAGTTTAACTAGAGGTACTGCTACCAAAAAGGAGCCACAAGTCACTAGTAATCAGGTGCAGTCAGGCAGAGTAGAGAACCGCAGTACCTATCCTCCATTTACCATTAGGTCTTCAGGTGAAGAGGAAGGGGATTATAAAATGCAACAAGCACTACCAATGTCAATATCAGATGCACCTGCAAACATGGAATTCTCTAATATTCTGGCAAGTTAAAGTGTGAGTGTGGGTGTGGGTTATACTGATTTATTTCCCTAAACCACATTCCACTTCTTTACGAGGTGACTGACTTGAAATTTTGCAGCCCTCTTCTTTACCGGATAGCCGGCTGCTGGAAATTCTATTGACTTCTTCTTCGTTGAATAGCGCTAGGTACAGGAACTTTTAAGCCTCTTTCTACTTATAAAATGAGTAGGCAGACAAACTTTCCTTTGCATCAGTTAATGGTGTATTTAACTTTCATGCACAATATAATTCACACTTTCAATATACATATGTAACTTTCTGTAAGTACCTCATATCGTCGAACATTGGGAACAAAATGTGTTAACAGTTAAAAGAAAGTTGGCTTGACTACCATAACTTTCTTAAAATGAATCAGAAAATACATCTCGCCTCTACCAAGACTGAGTCAAGAGTGTATAACAGTACTTTTTCAACTGTTCTTGTTTCATATAACAATAGTCAATGACACAATAAGCACAAAGCAGCATAAAAACTCCATGATTCTTCCTTACACATGCACTAAAACTGCTATGGATTGCCCGACAGGTACTCATCAGAGCCGTTTGACTGCCGCGTCTACTTTCTTCCTGAGACTGATTTTAAACCTGCACACACAAATATGTGATGCACAATAGGTAGAATTTTACCATCCCAAAACTTGTATCTAGAATATCGTGTGTTCAAGATGGTAGAAGGCTGAGAGGTTATAGAATTTACACAGAAATTCTCGAATCACTACGTATCCCCCCCCAGATTGAAAGCGATATTTTATAGATAATCATTATGCAAGTAATATAACTCATAATAACATTTCATATCTTAACAGTATACATTTTTTTACATATGTTTATATACAAATCTCTCCTTTGCATAACAATTCTCTGTCCTCTCTGGAACAATCTTTTGCTTACTATTTTTCTTTGTTATTAAGACATGAGCATTTACTCGTGTTTTTAGTCAGCTTTACTAATATTTAGGAAGTGTGAGGACTCTCTTTCTTTTCTTTATTTCCTTTTTCAATTGAAAACTTTAGGTGTTTATGACACATGATTAATCTGTTTTCTATTCTTATCTTTTTGTACTATTGTTTTCCTAGTATGTACTATTTTTATTAGTTGTAGCTTGAAGGAACTCTGGGTGAAATCAAAGTGTTCTTTTGACACTCATTTACTTCCACAAAACATAGTAATGCTAGTTGTTCATAGAGTTTACACTTTCCAGAATAATTCCTATAAAATTTGTGACTTTTGCTACAGCACTGTCCCCTTTTCCTAGGATCACCACCTATTCCTTGCTTGTGGGCTGATCTTATGAGATGAGAACACTTCCTCTTTCCATTCTCATAGGTATGCCCCTTATAAAAATCCCTGTTTTTTAGGCCACAGATCGTCCTATCTCCACGTAGGTATGCCTACCCGTTATACTTAGTAAATGCCGGGTACGCCCCCCTTATCCTTCCTGAGTAGGCCTCATGTTTCATTACCCTAGTATACATTTCTATGTATACCATTATTAAGTATCTTCCAGTAAAGCTATAAATCTATTTTAAACTTCACATTCGTTCTTTAATACATCATTCACTCCCTAGAGTCCTCCTCTACTTATCAGCTTCTATACTTTCAATAGATATTATGTTTATATATACTAATTACATCCCCCTATCCTTCAATTCATCAGAGTTTTTATTGTACTGACATTACTCACACCTTTTTCTTATTTATCCATTACTCATTACAATTTTATAGTTTTTAGTTATGTATGTGCACCCCTTCTTAAGTATATTCGATGTAGAACCGTCGTAACTCCCCATATATGTGCACATAATACCCTATGTACACACCTTTTCCCCTACAACACCTGGCGGTTCTCACATCATGACAAGCTTTGTCTAATATTATTTAATGTTTGTGTACAAGTGTATATTTGTGTACAAGTGGATGTGTGTTTGTGTAGTCTGATTCTTCGGCCTTATTATCTAAAGATAAGATGTATGTTATTAGTAACCACAGAAATAAGGAAGTTTATGAATATGGAAAGGGGGAAAAGATAGGCAGGTCCTCAAAATGATAAGGAAGAAAGGAAAAAATAGATGTGGTTGCTAGGATTGAAGAAGATAGCGCCAATGACAGGAAACCCTTCCCACCCCCATTCCCCAGGATTCCTACCTCTCAGGTACTTCAGTGAGATGCCAGAGGAGGTTTGGTGTTAAATAGTCTCCTACAGAATGGAATTGTCCCACCTTCACCATTTGAGGTCCCCGAAGGAAACCCTAGCAACCCTACGGGAATGGCAAATGAAGAAGAATCTGGCACACTTGTTTGTGAGTGTTGTTTGAAAGGTTTAATGTGTGTTTTGTGTTAGTCATGATTTATTTGTTCTTGTAAATCAAGCTTTTAGTTACAATACCCACCCCTTTCAAAATTTATACAAACCCTCCCATCTATATCATATCTCATAAAAAGTATAAAAATCTTCTATACAAAATAGAAAAGCCATACACTTCAGTATAACAGTTATTCAGCTAGTCACATCGTATTATATTTTCCACAAATATAATACTCTATTCAGTTTATTTCGTTTAGATATCACTTTATTCCTGTGATTCTCTTAAGTTGTTCTCTATTTTGTAGTCGTATCCAGTTCTCTAAGCAATAAGATTACGGAATTGTTCTAGATCTTAAAGGAATTTGGTGCAGGAAACTATTTTGGAAGAAACACTGAAAACAACTCAGGATCCAACGGTCATCACTCCGTGCGTTAACTAAGAATGTTAACATCCCTGGGGGATAGATGACTTCGCCCGTGTCCCATGGATCTGATATTAACTTTTCTTGTGCACTGGCAGACCAGTAATTTTCTTTAAACTTCTTTTGAAAGTCCTCCAAAGAAGAAAAATTCTCAATACTTACTGTACCCCATTCTGAGGCTGCCCCTAAAAGGTACACCCCCCCCCACCCCCCCCACCCCACCCCCACCCCCCACCCCCACACACACACACACAGCAAGTTCGATCTTCTTGGAATCTTCCTAATTTTTTTGGTAAAGCTCGATTAAATCTTTTTAAAAAATGTGTTGGATGTACATTTCCATCCGACTTAAATTTAGGGAATTGTCTAGATAACCGTAGAATCCCCATTGCAAATCATTCACCACTTCAGTAGTTAATACCACATTAGGTGAAGTTGCCCTTTTTTCTACTTTGTCTTGGATAAGCTTAATCTCTTTCCACAGGTCGTCCATACCCTTCCTGGTATCATTAAGTTCGGAAGATGAATAGGTGATATGTCCTCGGATGTTATTCTCTCGATAACTTTTCGACCTATAATTTCTCCAAATCATTCCTCCAAACTGATCACATTCATAATATCAGGGTTGGCTATTTTCTCTTTGAAATCCCGTTTTACATTATCTACTCATGTACTGACTCCGGTTATTTGCAACTGAATGATCGGCATTAATTCATTATTCTTCTCTACACTCTCTTTCAAAGTATACAACCAATGCCTTACACCATTATACAGGGTGGTCCATTGATAGTGACCGGGCCAAATATCATACAAAATAAGTATCATAGAAAAAACTACAAATAACGAAACTCGTCTAGCTTGAAGGGGGAAACCAGATGGCACTATGGTTGGCCCGCTAGATGGCACTGCCATAGGTCAAATGGATATCAACTGCATTTTTTTAAATAGGAACCCCCATTTTTTATTACATATTCATTTAGTATGTATGGAAATATGAATCTTTTAGTTGGACCATTTTTTTCGCTTTGTTATAGACGACGCTGTAATAGTCATAAACGTATAAGTACGTGGTATCACGTAACATTCCGCCAGTGCAGACGGAATTTGCTTCGTGATACATCATCCATGTTAAATGGACCGTTCATCAATTGCAGAAAAGGTCTATATCATGTTGATGTATGGCTGTTGTGATCAAAATGCCCAAAGGGTGTGTGCTATATATGCTGCTCGGTATCCTGGACATCATCATCCAAGTGTCCGGACCGTTCGCCGGATAGTTATGTTATTTAAGGAAACAGGAAGTGTTCAGCCACATGTGAAATGTCAACCACGACCTGCAACAAGTAGGTGTTTTAGCTGCTGTCACGGCTAATCCGCCCATCAGTAGCAGACAAATTGTGCGAGAATCGGGAATCTCAAAAATGTCGGTGTTGAGAATTCTACATGAACATCGATTGCACCCGTACCACATTTCTATGCACCAGGAATTGCACGGCAATGACTTTGAATGTCATGTACAGTTCTGCTACTGGGCACAAGAGAAATTTCAGGACAATGACAGATTTTTTGCACGCGTTCTATTTAGCAACGAAGCGTCATTCACCAACAGCAGTAACGTAAATCGGCATAATATGCACTATTGGGCAATGGAAAATCCACGATGGCTGCAAGAAGTGGAACATCAGCGACCTTGGCGGGTTAATGTATGGTGCGGCATAATGGGAGGAAGGATAATTGGCCCCCATTTTATCGATGGCAATCTAAATGGTGCAATGTATGCTGATTTCCTACATAATGTTCTACTGATGTTACAACAAGATATTTCACTGCATGACAGAATGGCAATTACTTCCAACATGATGGATGCCCGGCACATAGCTCGCGTGTGATTGAAGTGGTATTATTTCATGATAGGTGGATTGGTTGTCAAAGCACCATACCATGGCTCGCATGTTCACCGGATCTGACGTCCCCGGATTTCTTTCTGTGGGGAAAGTTGAAGGATATTTGCTATTGTGATCCACCGACAACGCCTGACAACATGCACCAGCACATTGTCAGTGCATGTGCAAACATTACAGAAGGCGAACTACTCGCTGTTGAGAGGAATGTCGTTACATGTACTGCCAAATGCATTCAGGTTGATGGACATCATTTTGAGCATTTTTTGCATTAATGTGGTATTTACAGGTAATCACGCTGTAACAGCATGCATTCTCAGAAATGATAAGTTCACAAAGGTACATGTATCACATTGGAATAACCGAAATAAAATGTTCAAACGTACCTACGTTCTGTATTTTAATTTAAAAAACCTACCTGTTACCAACTGTTTGTCTAAAATTGTGATCCATATATTTGTGACTATTACAGTGCCATCTATCACAAAGCGAAAAAAGTGGTCCAACTAAAACATTCATATTTCTTTACGTACTACACGAATATGTAATAAAAAAAGGGGATTCCTATTTTTAAAAAACGCAGTTGATGTCCGTTTGACCTATGGCATTGCCATCTAGTGGGCCAACCATAGCGCAATCTGGTTTCCCCCTTCAAGCTAGACAAGTTCCGTTCTTTGTAGTTTTTTCATTTGATGCTTATTTCATAAGATATTTGGCCTGGTCACAATCAATGGACCACCCTGTATATAATATTGTACACATTTTCAAAAGATCCTAACTTTTCAATAATTTCTGATTCTACATTGTTACATTTGTTCTCAATGTCCAGTACTAACCTTTTTGATAAATCTTACAAATTGTCATTCTGTTTCTGACTAAGGTCAGCAAACATATGATTTATAAGAGTGATTAAAGAATTTGTCACCTCATTCTTTAAATCTATTTTTAAATTCTCTACTTTAGTACTTATAGTGTCAAATTCAGTCTTCAAAGCACCCATGCCTTCGCATAGATTACTAAATTCTTTACTTTGAGAGTCTACTTTGGCACTTAACAAACCTATATTTGATGTTTGAATATTGAGAGTTTCCCTCTGAGCATTTAAAGCCTCACTCTGGGTATTTAATTGCAGACTCTCAGCATTTAACTGAGAATTTACCAAGCCTACCTCTTTCCTTAGAGTCTCACTTTGAGCATTTAATTACAGACTCTGAGCTTTAATTAAATTTATCAACTCAGCCCAGTCAGGCACTTCTTTGCTAACTTTCATGGCCATAGCCAGTTCTTGAGTGTCCCCAACCTGCTGTATATTTTCCATACACTTGTATGCTTCAGCTCTTGTAAGCACTTAAAACTAACTTTAAATATAATAATCACGCAAATAAAGTTCACTCAACGGTATCTTGTACCACTTCGTACTAAAGTAATGAAGTTTTGTTTCATGCTCACCCGGCATAGAATTTTTGTAGCGTAGGTGAGCAAATGTGAAGGCAGGTCAGCACTGGTAAACAGCAGCTGGTGCCCCCGTGACATACGTGAGAGCTGTATACTCCCTGCACTGCATCTTCTTGGTTGAAGCATTCCATGCGTATTTCTTCTTAGACAAATACATCGAAATCTTCTTTGCTGATTTATTGTTGTGAATTTTTCATGTCTTCACCATTTTTTATTCAAATTTTGCTCCATTAGATACTTGAACATATTTCAATGTCTCAGAGTAAATCCTTTGTCATGTTATGTTTGGTTGCTATGGCAACACACAAAAGCAGCTTTTCTTGTTTTTGACTGAAAATTCCTGTTTTTATGGTCCTTTCTCATAGGTTGCCATGTTTTAACATTTTGTGATGTCCTAAAGTGTGAAAGTAGACATACAAACTTTCCTTTTTGTCAGTTAACAATGTATTTGACTTTAAAGCAGCACAATATAATTCACACTTTCAACATACATATGTAACTTTCTGTAAGTACCTCATACTGTAGAACATTAGGAACAAAATGAGTTACAGTTAAAAGAAAGTTGGCTTGACTACCATGACTTTCGTAAAATGAATCAGAAAACACATGACTTTCTTCCCGCGACTGATTTTAAACCTGCACACACAAACGTGTGACGTGCAGTAGGTAGGATTTTACCATCCCACACTTGTATCTAGAATATTGTGTGTTTGAGATGGTAGAAAGCTGAGCGGTTCTAGAATTTACACAGAAATTCTCGAATCTCTACAGTTCACCCATATGCAGCCAAATAATGCAACAGCCTTAGCAGACAGTACCTACTGACTATCTACTTTTCTAGCTGATGAAGGGTTACTCTGGCACAGACAGTTTACAATTTTTACTACAGATGATAAATGAACAAACCCTATAGTATTCATCAGAGCCTTCTATAACATGTTACCATGCAATTGGACTGTAGCACAGAAGATCAGGTTCATTGTGGAATACATCCAAGGTGATGCTTTATTATGGGCAACAGATACGACCGAGCTGTGCCACACTTATGAACAGTTTTAGTGTGCCTTCTTCAAGAAATTCTGATCCATAGCAGTTCAAGAGTGACTAAGGCAGGAGGGATATTAAAGCCAGCCCCATTCAAAAGTGAACTACAAGAGCATTTTGAAAAATACCTGCACAAAACAAGGTATTGCACAAATCCAGTCTCTCACATGGATGTACTAAAAATACTCAAACGTCAGTTTCCAGCACTTATCAAGGAAAAATTGATCACAGTACTTGAGTATGACGTAGAATACTTTTCATCCATTCTGAACTCAACTGACCTGATGTATGAAGGGAGGCAGTCACAACTCCAGAACAATAATGTGAAAAGTGAACCTCCACAAATAGTGACCCACAAAGTAGTAATGGCAGAAGCAACTGACACAATGGGCACCCGTACCACCTGCGTAATAATAATCACACAAGAGTTAACTATGGTAAGTAGGGAGACCAAAGACAAAAATGAGGTTTTACAGGAAACCACAGCCCTAACTACAATGGACCAACACATGCTGAACAGAGGGGTTTTGGACAATAGGTTCAAAATGTAACCCCAGCAGGCAATGGCTGACCAGTGGGAGACAGCCGGGCGACCCTCCTGTCCTCCTCTTGGTAGTTATAACCAGCGGAACAACAATTATGTACCAGGCAGAGGTCAAGACCAAAGAGAATTTAATTCATGGGCATCGCAAGACACAAATTAGTGAAGTCAAGGCCACAAAGTGCATATAGTGGAGGTTACCCATAATGAGCAGATTACCCCCCCCCCCCCCCCCCAACTAACCAGGAAAACCAAAATAGGTTGCAATACATCCCTGTTCACCCATCGAGGAAGAGGATGGGGACTTACAATTAAATCCTAATTATTTTATGAAATATGACAAAGAAGTTGATATCAAGGATGACTTATCTAAGGAAAATGTGAACAATCTGGAAGAGAACAGAAGAGAATCTGTCCAGGCCTTAATAAATGCCAGGATAGCTGATTTAGGTATATACATTGCACTGAATGCAGGTGCAATGACAAATGTATCTCACAAGGTTTATTTAATGACTTACAAAAGGGAACACACATGCCAACCTTCCCTGTGAAGAGCTATCGAATCATGACTGCAGTAAGGAGTACATCTAAAGGAGAGAAATTTCAAGCATTAATACTCATTACTATCAAAAAGTTTTCTTTAAAATGCATTTTTCTAGTGGTGGAAAAACTCTAAAATTGTCTTACTGGGATGGACTGATACCTTCCGACAGTTCAACAGTACAAGGGACAGATTGACACAGGACAGCGAAAATGTTTCTTTACAATTAACAAACAAAGGTTATCAGTAGATTAATCACAGCTAGTACAACAGAAAACTAACCTTTGCCAAATACAGACATTAGAGTACAATCGTCTTATTCAGATGTATTGTCCTGCGATACATAAAAAGGTGAACAGCTACAAGGAAGAAGTATGGATCTAGCATTAGTACAAGTGAAGGTAGGTGAATCAGTTTGTTTGCTGGAAGACCAGAAAGAGGAGCTACAGAAATTAATACTTAGGTATGTGCATGAATCTGAAAAGTGCCCAGGAGTAATTAAAGGTTAAATAAAATGGGTGTTTACCCCCCCTCCCCTCCAATACCCTGGTCCAAGAAGAAGGCGGTAAGGCATGAAATTGAGAGGATGATGCACTGGCATGTCATGCAACACTCATATTCACTGCAGTGTAGTCCTATTTTAGCTGTCGCCAAAGCTGCTGGTAGTGTCAGGCTTATACTCAACGCACAGAATATAAAGGGGATCATTCCTGTTAGGACACATCCCAACAACAACTTAAAAGAACAGTTACTAAAGTTCCATCAAGTGAAACATCTTGCCATAATCCATTTAAAGGTGCCATACTGGCAGATAGGTCTCCATGAAGACAGTAGGAAGTACATAGCCTTTGTATTGGTCCCTATGAATATTGTGTCATACCTATGAGGTTAAATGTGAGCACAGGTGTCCTCATTTCCATGTTAGACAAAGTTTTAGATTCAGAACAACTTAATAAAGTCATTGTCTATGTGGATGGCCTGCTAATAGCAATGCCTTCCTGGGAAGAGCAATAGCAAAAAGTACTATACCGAGTCTCTGAATGCGGTGTTATAGCAACCTTAAAGAAGTCTGAATTTCAGAAGGAAAAGGTCATATTCCTCTGACACATAATATCACAAGTTATTTTGCCAGATCCGAGGAAATTAAAAGCAATCAGACATTTTCCTCTGTCTCAGCACAAAAAAAAAAAAAAAAAAAAAAAAACACTCAAAGCTTATCTGGACTGTGTCTTTCTTTAGAAAATTTATAAACTTGTTACGGAAGAAAAACTCATGGATATGACCAATCAATGTAAAATTTTCTTTGAAACTGTAAAAGAAGCTCTACTCGATGCAAATATATTGCATCACCCAGACTTGTCACAAGAGTTTTGTTTAAGCTCTGATGCATCTTTGTATGGTCTGAGGGCCATGCCTATTCCAAATCACCAAGACAGGACAACAAACACTAATGTTCTGCAAGCAGAACTCTTACTGAATGTGAGCGATCATATTCAGTAACAGAGCTTGAAGCTCTCTCTGTAGTAAGGGCTTTTAAGAAATTCAAGTATTATTTGCGGGGAAAACACACCAAAGTTTACTGTGATCACCAAACACCTTATTTTTTCAATGTGCAAATTGCTGCATAGAAGAATGGCCAGATAGTATCTTTATCTGCATGAATTCAGTTTCGAGGTAATGTGTATCAGAGGTAAACAAAATATAATTGCTGGTGCCTTGTCAAGGTTACCCCCAAGGTTAAATGAATTTGTAGAAGTCACTGAACAGAATTCTGAAATCCGTGTCCTACTTATGCAAGTCAAAACATACCAACCATGTTATGTAAAAATACTCAATATACTGGAGCAATTGCAAGAAGAAGATACACATTGGAAAAAGGTAAGACTCAGACTATGTGAAGGAGATGGTGATAACTTAAACAAATTTTATACTATTTATAAAGGAGTACTGTTTTACCGATGCACAGCTAATCATGAATAGTGGTGCATGTCTACCTGGAAAGTTTGTAGATGAATTCATTCTTTACACTCACAACATACGGGGGCATAAAGGTGTTTCTAAATGCACCAATAAGATAAACATGTACTGCTATTTCCCCAACATGCGCTGAATTCTCCAAGTAATTCAAAAATGTATTACTTGTCAGAAGACCATACACTCCAACAAACCAAAATTAATTGAACTGCATCCAATAGTTCTCACATACCCTTTAGAATCACTGGATGCTTACGGTCCTTATCCAAAAGGAAAGCGGGTGTTAAGTACGTAATTGCCTTACACGATGTTTATTCTGAGTATGTTAAGTTGCATGCAGTGAGGTCAGTGAATGCCAGTTCTATCATTAGAAGGATTACAGACGACTATCTCCCAAGAGCAGGGAAGCCACAGATACTGCTAATTTATAACGCATCATACTTTGCACGTAACAGATGGAACGAATTCATGACCACAAATAAAATAAAACACTTATTGGTATCACAATTCCACCCCATAGCAAGCTTATTTAAGGAATTTAATAAATTTATACTCTGCTACATGCCACACTAACATATAAAATGAATCGAGTTCATCTCGCCATTTCAGCAAATCATTAATAACTTGTCACATACTTTGACAGATTTTACACCAACTGAATTAATGTTTATGAAACAAAAAAAGACAAGTGAAAAAAATGACTGCCTAAAGTACCCAAGTATGTCATTTGAAAAAAATTATGCTAAGCCTTGATTAGCCTAGGAGAAAAGGCCAAGCACAGGAAAAAGTCTTACAACAAAATATTAGAGTGCAGTGCACAATTCCATATAAAACAAGAAGTATTACTGCAAATGCACACAAAGTCTACCAAACGTAGAAAATTTAACTGCAAATGGCAACTGTTATACACTTGCCCATCTGTAATTACACAAGTCCCCCATCCAGGGTCATACACTCTAGCTTACTCTACAAGCGGAAAGCACAAGGGCCTTTATCAACACAAGGAAAAAAGGGCTTTGTACGCTGAATGGGTTTGACAGAAGGTTACACCAACTCTTGAAGTTATTGTGCTTAACTACAGTGAAAATGTTTCACTATAAATGATGAAAAATTTTCACTTAGTTTTAGGATAAGTTTCTTTCTTGTTGTTTATATGTGTGCAAATAGAAATAAGGTAAGTCATTAGTTATTTGAGATTTTACTCACTGACAAAAGGATGTTATGAAATAAGTAATAAGCTGTATTTAATTGCCATAGTATGAAATCAGTACTAAAAAACATATAATTTCCAACAGCAAACTGATAAATGTGGTGGGGAGAAATAAATAATGTAGCATTATGACGAGAGGCAACGCACAACTGCAACGCAGGACAGTGACTTAAGTGGATGTGCAAAGGCAGAACAACTCTAAGATGCTTCATAACATGCCAGATGCTTAGCTAATACTAGTATCTGCATGCCGAGTAGAATATACCCAAAAGATTGTGAATATAAATTGATTACTAAAATAAATACTGAGGTTTACGCCATAAGAATAAAACTAATATAAGAAAAGATAACTAAGATATGGAAATATTTACACAGATGGAAAGAAAACGAACCTAGGTTACTACTTACAACTTACACACAAAAATCTACATTATAGCTGTATACAAAATAAACTAAGAACTACAGTATAGGAAATCTGTACATACCATGAAAGAAATAGAATAATTCTAGGGATATGCTCAAACACTGAATGAGCTATGAGAGAGGGTAATGACACTGTGCCTCATCTAGGAAGGTACCTATTACTTTCATGTGGACTCACTGTATGACTATAGAAGAGGCAGAAAAGGTATGTCGAAGCAATAAACATGCTGTTAATATTCCTCACACAAAAAAGGTTTGAATTCTGAGAATCTGTCAGAAAATATTGAACTAAAAACATCTGCTTAGTGCATGATTTTATATATAAGAGTTATACAGTGGTTGATCTTGGAGCAACAACATACTTAGTTTATAAGTTAATACTAAGTTTTTTTTTACAGGGAACAGTGCAAGGACATGTTCCAGTAATGAGAAGAAAGAATTTAGGTAGCTGGTACCAAAAGAAACAGGCCATACTGCAATAATAGTAATTATTTATATATAAATTTGCATTTGAATGTGATAGTGTGAATGTTATGTGTGAATATAAAGAATTTACAGTATGTAAAATGTTGTGAAATGAAGTCTAGGTCCTGCATTACTTAAAAAAAATGGGGGTGGTGGGGGAGTCAGAGCGAATTCAAGTAACAGATACAAGTCTTGAAGACACATTTACACATGATCACAATGTCCTTCGAAACATTTCTTTTGACACAAGTATTTACAAGTACAGCAACGTATATATATAAAATAGAGGGAAAAATTCCACGCGGGAAAAATATATCTAAAATGATGTGACTTACCAAACGAAAGCACTGGCAGGTTGATAGACACACAAACAAACACAAACATACACACAAAATTCAAGCTTTCATGATATCCTCCCCACTCCAACAAGAGTGTCTTTCCACCGTCTACCTAACCTTTGTAACCTCTTAGTTCATTCCTATGAAATCTCCACACCACCTTCCCTACCCTCTGGCTCCTACCGTTGTAACCGCCCCTGGTGTAAAATCTGTCCCATGCACCCTCCCACCACCACCTACACCAGTCCTGTAACCCCGAAGGTGTACACGGTCAAAGGCAGAGCCACGTGTGAAAGCACCCACATGATTTACGAACTGACCTGCCTACACTGTGAAGCTTTCTATGTGGGAATGACCAGCAGCAAACTGTCCATTCGCATGAATGGACACAGGCTGACAGTGTTTGTTGGTAATGAGGATCACCCTGTGGCTAAACATGCCTTGGTGCATGGCCAGCACATCTTGGCACAGTGTTACACTGTCCGGGTTATCTGGATACATCCCACTAACACCAACCTGTCAGAACTCCGGAGATGGAAACTTGCCCTTCAGTATATCCTCTCTTCTCGTTACCCGCCAGGCCTCAACCTCCACTAATTTCAAGTTGCCGCCGCTCATACCTCACCTGTCATTCAACAACATCTTTGCCTTTGTACTTCCTCCTCGATTGATATCTCTGCCCAAACTCTTTGCCTTTACAAATGTCTGCTTGTGTCTGTGTATGTGCGGATGGATATGTGTGTGTGCGAGTGTATACCTGTCATTTTTTCCCCCTACGGTAAGTCTTTCCGATCCCGGGATTGGAATGACTCCTTACCCTCTCCCTTAAAACCCACATCCTTTCATATTTCCCTCTCCTTCCCTCTTTCCTGATGAAGCAACTGTTTGTTGCGAAAGCTTGAATTTTGTGTGTATGTTTGTGTTTGTTTGTGTGTCTATCGACCTGCCAGCGCTTTTGTTTGGTAAGTCTCATCATCTTTGTTTTTGGATATATTTTTCCCACGTGGAATGTTTCCCTATATTATATTCATATCATTAATTTGAACCCAACAATTACGTTTGTTATTGTCACTGTTGCATTTCGAAATCTTTTCTGTCTTCTTATTTTCCCTTTCTGTTTTTTGCCAGTAGTTTCACTTTGTATTCACCTTCTCCTTTTTACCGTAATCTACTGTACAATTTTATCCCGCCAATATATACTCAATAATACGTAACCCACTTCCAAACCATAACCAACAAAAAAAAAAAAAAAAAAAAACCCCTCCGCTTTCAACACTACCGCTGCTATAAAATCCACCATTTCTAATTCACAAACAGTTCCTTTCACCTATTAAACAACCATTTTGGCTAGTTCTAATAACTTTTGCTTTATTTCCATTTCCGTTTTTCTCACATCACTGATCATTTTAGCCGCTTCCCACAGGTTTTAACGTCATTATTTCTTCGTCAGACAATTGTTAGCCTCATTTTCATAATCTGCCACCACAAAACCACTCCCTTTAATACATTTACACGTAGTTTTTTCGAAATTTTCCTGAATTTCTCCACCTTTTAATGTGTTTTGGCGGCAACACAACCACCTAACCTTTATGCAAATCGTTGTCTACCAACCCAAGTTCACCACAGGATCAACATAGCCCAGCTCTAACCCAACACTTTTTTGCCTTTTTTCACACCAAATCTCCAGTTGCTTTCTAGTTCACCTTTATCTCTACCATATATTTTTATTTTCATTTTCATTTCAGCCTCATGTTACACTTTCCACCTTCTAATACCATGTCACCCTCACAACACCCCCACAACGACCCCATTAAGTTTTATTTACATTCCCTCCGCAAACATGCCTTCGCCCTAGCCAGATTACACTCCCATATTTTATTTTCTCAGGCTTGTTTCCATCTCTGGCTGCAACCCTTCTTTCCATCAGTCCCTATACCAGTTCCAAACTGAACAATCCATTGCCCTCACCCACCTAATCCTTCACCTACACATCAACTCAGCCAATGAACACACCCGTCAACTCCTATCCTTAATAAAAGTCCTCAATCTTTCCACTCCCACATCCACACCGGCTGTTCAGAGCATCCTCCTACAGGCCAACCGCAAATTAGAACAGCATACCACCCTCCACCTTAAAAAACTATCCAATCTCCTGGTTTCCCACCTCCGGAAAGGCAACTCACTCACCCTTCACAACCTTTCCAGCAAACCTCAACCTCCTCTCATTGCACACAAACCCAGTCTCTCCCATCTACTCAATCTCCCACTTCCAGCTCCACTCCCTCCAAAACCTCAAAATTCCAATCTACACAATCTGGAACCACAACACCCTAATTCAGTAGTTAACCTTTCCTCCAAACCTCTCTCCCAATCCGAAACCTCTGTCCTATCCAAAGGCCTCACCTTCAGCCCCACTCCCAGATTCAACCAAACAGCCCTCGTCAAAGATTTACTGTCCTACACTCGTACTCTCTGCTGGAAGAAAAATGATCCTAATCCTACTCCTAATGATCCAACTCCCCAAGACACTATCCAAATTGAACCCTGCCTGGAACAGTTCCGTCCTCCATCACAGCGGGACCCACCTCCTCTTCCTCAAATTCACCCTCTCCAAACCTTCCAGGAATTTTTGACTTCCAGCCTTGCCTCTCAATCCTTCTTAAAAAACCTTAATCCTACTCCCAACATCACCACTGCTGAAGCCCAGGCTATCCGTGATCTGAAGGCTGACCGATCCATCGTCATTCTTCCGGCGGACAAGGGTTCCACGGCCATGGTACTTGATCGTCGGGAGTATGTGGCTGAGGGACTGCATCAGCTTTCAGACAACACCACATACAAAGTTTGCCAAGGTAATCCCATTCCTGATGTCCAGGAGGAGCTTCAAGGAATCCTCAGAATCTTAGGCCCCCTACAAAACCTTTCACCTGACTCCATCAACCTCCTGACCTCACCGACACCCCGTACCCCTACCTTCTACCTTCTTCCTAAAATTCACAAACCCAATCATCCCGGCCGCCCCATTGTAGCTGGTTACCAAGCCCCCACAGAACGTATCTCTGCCTACGTAGATCAACACCTTCAACCCACTACATCCAGTCTCCCATCCTTCATCAAAGACACCAACCACTTTCTCGAACGCCTAGAATCCTTACCTAGTCTGTTACCCCCGGAAACCATCCTTGTAACCATTGATGCCACTTCCTTGTACACAAATATTCCGCACGTCCAGGGCCTCGCTGCGATGGAGCACTTCCTTTCACGCTGATCACCTGCCACCCTACCTAAAACCTCTTTCCTCATTACCTTAGCCAGCTTCATCCTGACCCACAACTTCTTCACTTTTGAAGGCCAGACATACCAACAATTAAAGGGAACAGCCATGGGTACCAGGATGGCCCCCTCATACGCCAACATATTCATGGGTTGCTTAGAGGAAGCCTTCTTGGTTACCCAGGCCTGCCAACCCAAAGTTTGGTACAGATTTATTGATGACATCTTTATGATCTGGACTCACAGTGAAGAAGAACTCCAGAATTTCCTCTCCAACCTCAACTCCTTTGGTTCCATCAGATTCACCTGGTCCTACTCTAAATCCCATGCCACTTTCCTTGACGTTGACCTCCATCTGTCCAATGGCCAGCTTCACACGTCCGTCCACATCAAACCCACCAACAAGCAACAGTACCTCCATTATGACAGCTGCCACCCATTCCACATCAAACGGTCCCTTCCCTACAGTCTAGGTCTTCGTGGCAAACGAATCTGCTCCAGTCCGGAATCCCTGAACCATTACACCAACAACCTGAAAACAGCTTTCACATCCCGCAACTACCCTCCCGACCTGGTACAGAAGCAAATAACCAGAGCCACTTCCTCATCCCTTCAAACCCAGAACCTCCCACAGAAGAACCACAAAAGTGCCCCACTTGTGACAGGATACTTTCCGGGACTGGATCAGACTCTGAATGTGGCTCTGCAGCAGGGATTCGACTTCCTCAAATCCTGCCCTGAAAGGAGATCCATCCTTCATGAAATCCTCCCCACTCCACCAAGAGTGTCTTTCCACCGTCCACCTAACCTTTGTAACCTCTTAGTTCATCCCTATGAAATCCCCAAACTACCTTCCCTACCCTCTGGCTCCTACCCTTGTAACCGCCCCTGGTGTAAAACCTGTCCCATGCACCCTCCCACCACCACCTACTCCAGTCCTGTAACCCGGAAGGTGTACACGATCAAAGGCAGAGCCACGTATGAAAGCACCCACGTGATTTACGAACTGACCTGCCTACACTGTGAAGCTTTCCTATGTGGGAATGACCAGCAGCAAACTGTCCATTCGCATGAAAGTACACAGGCAGACAGTGTTTGTTGGTAATGAGGATCACCCTGTGGCTAAACATGCCTTGGTGCACGGCCAGCACATTTTGGCACAGTGTTACACCATCCGGGTTATCTGGATACTTCCCACTAACACCAACCTGTCAGAACTCCGGAGATGGGAACTTGCCCTTCAGTGTATCCTCTCTTCTTGTTATCCGCGAGGCCTCAACCTCCGCTAATTTCAAGTTGCCGCCGCTCATACCTCACCTGTCTTTCAACATCATCTTTGCCTCTTTACTTCTGCCTTGACTGACATCTCTGCCCAAACTCTTTGCCTTTACAAATGTCTGCTTGTGTCTGTGTATGTGTGTTTGTGCACGAGTGTATACCTGTCATTTTTTCCCCCTAAGGTAAGTCTTTCCACTCCCAGGATTGGAATGACTCCTTACCCTCTCCCTTAAAACCCACATCCTTTCGTCTTTCCCTCTCCTTCCCTCTTTCCTGATGAAGCAACCGTTTGTTGCGAAAGCTTGAATTTTGTGTGTATGTTTGTGTTTGTTTGTGTGTCTATCGACCTGCCAGCACTTTTGTTTGGTAAGTCTCATCATCTTTGTTTTTAGATATATGTTTCCCACGTAGTGAAAAGTATAAATTAAGTACCTGAAGTACAATAGTTACAGGTACTTTTAACAAATGACAATAGTAAACTTGTATGACACAATGATGTTAGAATTTTATCCATAGCGCTACAAACACTGAGTAAATAGTTTGTTGCAAGACACAAACAAGTGTTCACAGAGAATTTTCTCAATTATTGTGTGATGTGTAAATGATGGATTTCACCAGGAGATGATAAATGCTTCCTTCCATTCCTTATCATAACTCCCAGTACATTCACAGACCACCTCCTTGTAGATTTGAGAGAGGCATGGCTAAGCATAGTTAAGCTTGGTTGTGTTGGAAACGCAAGAGTGAAGTTCTCTATTCCTTTCACTAGCAATCCGGGATTACAAACACTTGATTTAAGTGAGAAGATGGTAGTAGCTCATGCATATCATCAGATTGCTTGTATGTACACTTTTTTCAATCCTGACATGCAACATGTTCTGCAAATCATTCATGTAACGTCGTGAGTTAAAAGTTAAAGAAAGTACTAGTTCATCATAAAAGTTGTAAACATAAATGATTTATTAATGATGAGAATTAATATGAAATAACTTGTCACAGAAATGTTGCCTTATTAATTTTGAAGGCAAAAACAATTTTTAAATGTTATTCACTTGTATTTAAATATTATTATGCAAACACAAAAAATAATGTGACAAATTCATGAAAAAACTTGTATATAAGTCAAATGTATTAAAACCCATGTATCAGCTAATATTATGAGGGTGGTTTGAAAAGTTCTCGGAATCACCACAAGAGGTCAGCAATAGCACAACGAGTTGTTTACATGATATTCATTGGACTGTTGCCACGTCAGTGCTCTTGGAACAGAGCTGTGGCGGTGACATGGCTCTGTTGTTGTTCCCTTGTAGTGATTTGCGAAGATGGACAAAATCGAGATTTGAGCAGTGATTAAGTACTTTGTTAAGAAAAGTATGAAAGCAAAGGACATCCATGCCAATTTCCAAAATACACTGAGGGACTCTGCTTCTTCATATTCAAATGTTGCCAAATGGACAAACGAATTTAAATTTGGTCGGGAGAGCTTAGATGACGATCCGCGCAATGGCGTCGGCCAAGATGTGTCACTACTCCAGAAATCATTGCAAAAGTGTACAAAGCGGTCATGGAGGATCGCTGATTGGAAGTGTGTGAAATTGCTCATGCTTGCCAGATGTCATCTGAAAGGGTATATTACATTTTAATTGAAGAATTAGAAATGAAAAAATTATCTGCAAGATGCGTACCGCGACTCTTGATGCTGGATCAAAAACACATAAGAATGGACATATTGGAACAATGTTTGGCCCATTTTAGGAGAAACAAACAAGATTTTTTTGCACTGGTTTGTGACCACAGATGAAACTTGGGTGAACTGCTATTCACCAGAGACAAAACAACAGTCAAAGCAGTGGAAACATGCTGATTCTCTGCCACCAAAGACAATTGCTTCTGTGGGAAAGGTCATGGCATCTACATCTACATCTACATCTACATTGATACTCCGCAAGCCACCCAACGGTGTGTGGCGGAGGGCACTTTACGTGCCACTGTCATTACCTCCCTTTCCTGTTCCAGTCGCGTATGGTTCGCGGGAAGAACGACTGTCTGAAAGCCTCCGTGCGCGCTCTAATCTCTCTAATTTTACATTCGTGATCTCCTCGGGAAGTATAAGTAGGGGGAAGCAATATATTCGATACCTCATCCAGAAACACACCCTCTCGAAACCTGGCGAGCAAGCTACACCGCGATGCAGAGCGCCTCTCTTGCAGAGTCTGCCACTTGAGTTTATTAAACATCTCCGTAACGCTATCACGGTTACCAAATAACCCTGTGACGAAACGCGCCGCTCTTCTTTGGATCTTCTCTATCTCCTCCGTCAACCCGACCTGGTACGGATCCCACACTGATGAGCAATACTCAAGTATAGGTCGAACGAGTGTTTTGTAAGCCACCTCCTTTGTTGATGGACTACATTTTCTAAGCACTCTCCCAATGAATCTCAACCTGGTACCCGCCTTACCAACAATTAGTTTTATATGATCATTCCACTTCAAATCGTTCCGTACGCATACTCCCAGATATTTTACAGAAGTAACTGCTACCAGTGTTTGTTCCGCTATCATATAATCATACAATAAAGGATCCTTCTTTCTATGTATTCGCAATACATTACATTTGTCTATGTTAAGGGTCAGTTGCCACTCCCTGCACCAAGTGCCTATCCGCTGCAGATCTTCCTGTATTTCGCTACAATTTTCTAATGCAGCAACTTCTCTGTATACTACAGCATCATCCGCGAAAAGCCGCATGGAACTTCCGACACTATCTACTAAGTCATTTATATATATTGTGAAAAGCAATGGTCCCATAACACTCCCCTGTGGGACGCCAGAGGTTACTTTAACGTCTGTAGACGTCTCTCCATTGATAACAACGTGCTGTGTTCTGTTTGCTAAAAACTCTTCAATCCAGCCACACAGCTGGTCTGATATTCCGTAGGCTCTTACTTTGTTTATGAGGCGACAGTGCGGAACTGTATCGAACGCCTTCCGGAAGTCAAGAAAAATAGCATCTACCTGGGAGCCTGTATCTAATATTTTCTGGGTCTCATGAACAAATAAGGCGAGTTGGGTCTCACACGATCGCTGTTTCCGGAATCCATGTTGATTCCTACATAGTAGATTCTGGGTTTCCAGAAATGACATGATACGCGAGCAAAAAAACATGTTCTAAAATTCTACAAGAGATCGACGTAAGAGATATAGGTCTATAGTTTTGCGCATCTGCTCGACGACCCTTCTTGAAGACTGGGACTATCTGTGCTCTTTTCCAATCATTTGGAACCCTCCGTTCCTCTAGAGACTTGCGGTACACGGCTGTTAGAAGGGGGGCAAGTTCTTTCGCGTACTCTGTGTAGAATCGGATTGGTATCCCGTCAGGTCCAGTGGGCTTTCCTCTATTGAGTGATTCCAGTTGCTTTTCTATTCCTTGGACACTTATTTCGATGTCAGCCATTTTTTCGTTTGTGCGAGGATTTAGAGAAGGAACTGCAGTGCGGTCTTCCTCTGTGAAACAGCTTTGGAAAAAGGTGTTTAGTATTTCAGCTTTACGCGTGTCATCCTCTGTTTCAATGCCATCATCATCCCGTAGTGTCTGGATATGCTGTTTCGAGCCACTTACTGGCATCAGTGTTCTAGGATGTGAAGGGAATTCTGTTTGTAGATTACCTCCCCACTGGGCAAACAATTACTGGAGAGTACTATGCTTATCTCCCGGACAAATTGCAACAAAAGATACACGAAAAAATGCCAGGTTTACGAAGGAAGAAAGTCATCTTCCATCAAGACAATGTGCGCCCGCACTCATGCCGTCCCCATGGGAAAATTACGTGAACCAAGGCATGAATTGTTGCCACACCCACATTATTCACCTGATATGGCTCCATTAGACTTTCATCTCTTTCCAAAATTGAAAATTTTTCTTGGTGGACAAAGATTCACTTCAAACGAAGAATTGATAGCTGCAGATGACAACTATTTTGCAGGCCTGGAGGAAACTCATTTTCGAGATGGAATCAAAACACTGGAACATTGTTGGACCAAGTACATAAATCTACAAGGAAACTATATTGAAAAATAATAAAGTTTCATTGATGTAAGTACTTATTTTCTATTCCATTCCGAGAACTTTTCAAACCACCCACGTAAAATGACATTTACATGTAGTTATAAGGAGCAAATTTATGTCTTGTTTTAATTTCTTTATGTTAGTCATGCAAAATTTTACACACTCGTAGAGAAGAGATACGGAAAACTGCATATGAAAAAATGTTTATGTGAAATGAAAAGGGGCTTCAAGAAAAACTATCCACATATCATACATTTAGTGCATGTTGAATGAGGAACACACACTCATGTGAAATAATAATCAAACTTGTGTTTGCCTACAATGATGAAAACGTTCTAACTGCCCTTTGTAGTGGTGGTGGATGCCAAAGTTTACTAAGGAGGAGAAATTAAAGCAGTTTATTTATGGAGCTATTGACGTGATGCCGATGATACAGGATGGCCTTTTGGACATCTTATAGATGATGTGGTCTATATAACCATGGTCAGAATTTCTCTATTGAAACATTGACCTTTTTAAACAAATGCACATCAATGTGCTCTTATCCTATGGAGCTACCCTCTGGACACTATAACAATACGCAATTCGTTGTTGTCTACAAATTTTTAGGCTGAACTGTTCTCCATAGTTGCGCCAGTGGTACAGCGAGGCATGCACACAACGAACAATGCTTAAAGTGTGGAGATGTGGCCACGTAAACTATGGGTGGTGGTTACGTCTCAAGTAATGGAGCAAAAGACTTAATTCAAACACGCCCTTTGTTGAGTCATGATCTCTTAGAAACATTTCATGTCAATTAACTGTAACATAAATAAAGTCGACACATGCAAGGGATAATAAGATGCAAACCTAGCAACAAATAAAGCGATATGATTCCCAACCAAGCCATAAAGTACTTTACGTGGTACTTCCACATGAAATTTGATTATTTATGTTATGTATGTTTGTAAAATGCACCACTAATGCATACTATTGGATAATAATCATGGACAACACCAGTATACTATAGGGGGGCAATTGGGGTAGATCTTATTTTGGTTTAGCCAATAAAGTATATGTCATTCAACAAGCATCAGAATACTATGCGGAGCAAGATGCAATATAAACTTGCCTGTGCCAAGAAATGATATGAACATATATCTGTACTCTAATGTTTCCTTAAGCCATTATCAAATTTTTCACACTTCAGCTATAGGTCTCTGACCAACTGTGAATCTGGATTGACATACTACATGTATGTCAGACAATAATATATACATTTGTCTAAAAGTTCTGGAAAGGAAGGCAGTTTCTTTCATCTCTAAATTGCTTCATCCTGAAAATGATACCTGGATACACCATAGCCTGCAAACTTAGGAACACAGGGTGACATTATTTACAACTGTATTATACTGCATTCTCTATCACAGAGCTGGATGCTTCTTCTTCTTCTTCTTCTTCTTCTTCTTCTTCTTCAAGAAAGTAGAGGTAAATATCACTCTGTTCAAAGCAGAATTAATACATCAATCAATTTATATTGTTACAGTGGTAACTGAAACAACAGATTATGTAGGTGTGAACTTAGATGTATGAATTGCTGCTGGTGAAAGTACCCACCACCCAAACAATTCAAAACAATCCACATTATTCACTCCTCCTTATGATGCCACTATTAAAATACCAGGATAAAATACAGAATGAAATTAAAGGACACCTGACCTGGCAAAGCATGAACTCAGATACTGTATTAAGAAATTAGTAGGTCAATGTCACTAAGATAAGAGTGCTAAGCCTAACACTAGCACCAGAACGGATTTTTTGCTGTCCACCAGGGAACCTCAGCCCATGAATAAGCTTTTTATTGATTATTTGGGAGCCCTAATATGTACTAGAACTCTTACATGTACATTTTAGTGATAGTTGATGCTTTTACAAGGCATGTGTGTTTGGTGCCTAGTAAAGGAATGACGACTGCTGTTAGTCCTCAAGCGTTATTTTTGATAGTTTTGGTCCTCCTAAGGCCTCAGTAAGTGACAATGCTCCCACCTCCAAGTCAAGTGAATTCCAAAATTTTGTTTTAGTAATGGTATTTCTCACATTATTATTGCCCAGTATTACCCTAAGAATTTTGTGGAATGTATTAACAGAAGTCTGAAATCTGCCTTAATAATTTGTCATTCTCATTTGCAGAAATGATGGGATACCTCTATGGATTAGCTTATTCTTGCCATGAGGCAAACAAAACAATAGCTGCCAAACAAGTGCTCACATCCTCCTTTAATTCACCACTGAGTAACTTGCGGCTGTTAAATGATCTATTACCCAAGCATATTAATTCTGTGGATATCAGGACTAAATGGGATGTAGCGAAAAATCTCTTGCACATCAGAGAGGCTCATAGGTACAATCGAGGGAGATGTGTGAAGGATTATTGTGGGCAAAGTAAAGGGACATAGGGGATCACAGGGAAACTGTTGGCCTGATTTCTCAGGCCATGTAGGGTCATTCAGAGATTGTACCCTTTCAGCTTCTTGCTCTAAGACCTTAAAATGCATAAGAAAAACAGGTCACATTTGGATCAGCTGAAACTAGGTAGTGCCAAAGAAGAGGCTGGTGTGAAATGGCTTAAAGAAACTGGGCTACTCACCTCAGCTTTCAGTTTAAGAGGCAGGAAATTAATAAATTTGCATTGATATCCTGTAAGCCAGCATTGGTGCCTTGACCTGTGGTGTGAGAAATTTCACCGGCACGAGTTTTGCATGTGCTAGTTTTAGCATGGTGCAACGGCACGGCACAGAGGATGTGTTTATCATAGGACATTGGCCAGGAAGTCTTCTGGCAGTAGCGAGGGCATCAACATTGCCCATGTTTAGTAATGGTCGATAACTTGGAGAGTCAACAGGTTCCCCAGTTTGGGGTAACCTATGTGATTGGTACCCACATATAAACTCTACAGGTTCTTCATGGCCTTCTATTGCTGGTCTGAAACACTTCCATATTGTAGATCCATGTTCCAATCTGGTCATGAAGGTAATTCAGAGAGGTATACCTCCTGTGAGATCACTGTAACAGTCATTACCAGTATTTGATCGAAGTTAAAGTTGAGCTGCCATTGCCCAAGTCTCATTGTAATGATGCTTAGATGTACGTAAGTGAATGAACATACTAATTGTGTGGGTTAAATTTGACAGTGTTTGTGCATAATTGGTTGTCCCATCACATACGTGTCACCAAAGGTTGGTTCTGTGTTTCACGTTTAGAAGTCTGGTGCCAAGCATTAAGGTACAATAGGTTAGATTTATTTAAGATTCAAAATAGAGTGCTAATGATAATTCATGTGCTCCACTCAGCTAGTTTACCCAGGAAATAGCACATCCCTGGGTGAGATCTCACCGCAAACTTCACATTGTTTTGCTAATTTGGTGTATGCTGTTGAGTTGTGGAAAAGGCAAAACTGTTAATATTGTTTTTTTCTGTTTTGGAGCTCTAAAACCTAATTGTTTTATTGTACCTGTTTACATCTGGTGCGACGGCCTGTTCGGACCTGTGCCAAGTCCAAATATGCATGTACCAGCATCTGACTGAAGTTTCTTACAATGAGTCCTAGACACACTTCATCGTTTATTGTTCCACATGTTGGAGCTGTAAATAAGTTGTGGGTTGTGATTTAACTCATTTACTGGAATTCTATCAGTTACTAAGTTTAAGGCACAGAGACTATTTTAAAGGAAAGTTTTCTGGGTGTTTATACTGTCTGTTCTATTTATTGGTTCCTATAAAACAATTTGAGGCTCATAGTGTCTATTTATTGGCACTTTTAAATAATTATGTGGTTTTTTATACTGACTGTTTTATTTATTAGTATCTTTAAAACTAATTTTAGGTTTATTTATTGGCACTTTTACATAATTTTTTTTTGGATATTTTTAGTGTTTGTTTTACTTACTGACTTGATGTTGATAGTATTTAATTTATTTATTGGTGCATTTAAACAATTCAATAATTCTCTTACAAATGATTAACTTAATAATGAAGTGTGCTCAGGTTGCCAATGTGTGCCTTGTGTAATTTGTTGGAGCGAAATAAATTGTAAAAATGTTCTGCCGAGTGTGATCTCTGTAATTTACCACTCTCGTATCCCCGCATCCTTACCATTTCAGACTGAACATAGTCAAGTAAAATATCAGTAAGTATATATGCATGCGAAAATTAAAATACAAAAACCTCAAGAAATCATGTAAATGGTTAGCATGTTGCTCAGAAAGTGTGATATTATAATTGTAAAACTGACTTATTCGCATCACAGAGAGAAGTCAAAATTGTGATCAATGAAATGCAACTAACTGACGATGTCATGGGTCTTCACATTACGTTTGAGTGTCATTACAGGGGTACAGTGACTTTAGAGTTGTTATTAACATCACTGGTGCATCCAAACATTATATAAAACTATGATATTGAGGCATAGCAATATACATCACTGGTAGGGAATTCGACAGAAAATTACTCATTGCCCTACAGCACATTTTCACACATTGAAAATGACTTGCGACATGTAACTTGACCAGCTCGTCAACCCAAGCTTCACCCATCTACATACAGAGATCAGATGTTACATACATCACTACAAGTTATTGAAGGCATTTCTGGGAACTCAATTGTTATAAATCCTCGTATAGCTCTTTGTAGTGATAATAGTTAATGAAAATATGATTGGTCGATTTAGGAGAGGGGACCATACAGCGAGGTCATCAGTCCCATGAAAATATGAATGTCAGTTTAATGTCTAAATTAACTTTTGAAGTATGGTATCCAAAATAACTTCCTACCATTCTAAAATGTTTGGTGTAAAAGATAGTAAAGAGCTTTATCTAAATACTTGATCCTTAAATAACGGAGTAGACAGCACCTTGATCAAAAAGACACAAGTCTCAGTTTCATACAGCTACTATTACTTTATCCACTGGTTTACATTATTTTCTTTTTTGTGTTGTCAGAGACAACAAGGGGGTGAATGCAGCATGTATGTGAAGCATGAATTATTGAAACTGTCAATAACTAAGCATGAGTGAGCTTGGGAATCAAAATGTGCAGCCTTGATGTGAGTCATGTGCATGGGGGAATATGGTAATTGTAAAGCAGCCAGTTTTATGTACTTTAGAAATATGATATTAACTTCAGTGTAAAGATGGGGTTAGTTTTATTTTATATGCATTTTTGGAATATGTTAGTCTGTGTTTCCATGTAAACTGATTTTGGAACTAGGTTTGATTTAAAGAGGGAGAGTACTGGATTATGCGAATTTAAATGGGAAGCTCACTGGCTACCATGTTATTCGAACAACCAGAGAGAGACGAAACTTCCTGGCAGATTAAAACTGTGTGTCCGACCGAGACTCGAACTCGGGACCTTTGCCTTTCGCGGGCAAGTGCTCTACCATCTGAGCTACCGAAGCACGACTCACGGCCGGTACTCACAGCTTTACTTCTGCCAGTATCTCGTCTCCTACCTTCCAAACTTTACAGAAGCTCTCCTGCGAACCTTGCAGGACTAGCACTCCTGAAAGAAAGGATATTGCGGAGACATGGCTTAGCCACAGCCTAGGGGAGGTTTCCAGAATGAGATTTTCACTCTGCAGAGTGAAAATCTCATTCTGGAAACCTCCCCTAGGCTGTGGCTAAGCCATGTCTCCGCAATATCCTTTCTTTCAGGAGTGCTAGTCCTGCAAGGTTCGCAGGAGAGCTTCTGTAAAGTTTGGAAGGTAGGAGACGAGATACTGGCAGAAGTAAAGCTGTGAGTACCGGCCGTGAGTCGTGCTTCGGTAGCTCAGATGGTAGAGCACTTGCCCGCGAAAGGCAAAGGTCCCGAGTTCGAGTCTCGGTCGGACACACAGTTTTAATCTGCCAGGAAGTTTCATATCAGCGCACACTCCGCTGCAGAGTGAAAATCTCATTCTGGAAACCAGAGAGAGATTTTTCATGCATTTTGGTACTGGAGAGGTATGTCACGATCGAATCTGTGGTCAGCTGTGCTGATGTAAGGTTATGTAGCCTGGTGCTCTTATCATTTTTGTTACAATGTGCAATAGTTATTTTAACAAAAAAATTGGATTAATTGGTAAACGATCTGATCAGTCAGGGATGACGGCTACAGAAATTTTGAGTTTTTAAAGAGAAGTGAGACTTTCTTTCAAGGTATAAAATTTGCATGGCATACTGTGTACTCATAGGCACAAACTTTCAGTGTCCTAAACATGATGAACTGCGTAGTATCTGTGCCAGTATTCAAAACCATGAAACACTTTCCGGTTTTACATACTAATTATTAACTGACAAGAGTGTGGTTTTCTTAGTAACAGGCCCTGACTTCAAACCTCAACCTGGCTACTGGGGAAGGGAGGGGGGTAGGTAGTGTACTGTAAGTGTGGAGGAACATGAGTACTTTCAATGCTAGCAGAAAAATGAAAGACAATGTGCCACCTCAGTATGGTTGGCTCGTTAAATTTAGAGTATTCAAAAATTCTAGAGGGCTATAAACTGAATCTTCTGTACATATCGCTGTCTTTAATGAATTGCACACCAGTTATTTTGCTATAAATGATTGCAAGAGGATGCCACTGATGACCTCCACTTAATCATTTTTTGGAGTAAGAAGTGCTCTACCCCACAACATTTCCATAGGCTTGTTCTTAATTTGGGTAACATTTGGATAAATTAATGCAGTTGGTCCTTAACTGTAGCCACTAAGGTGCAAAACTTGTTGGTATAGGTACCCTAACATGTATTTTTTTTTTTTTTTTTTTTTTTTGGACAATCACTACTTCCCAGTTTAACTCATGTGGAAATCCACCAGCTGATAGCATCTCTCAGATGCAGTCTCACATTTTTGTATGTTATTACAGCTTCAGATATTCTTATGCTGGGTAGGAGTTGCGAAGCAGACATGTTTTAATTTTGTGTTTAGAGTTGATTTTATCTGTTAAATTATTTACACTACTAGGTAGGTGGTAAAAGGCTGAAAATCTCTCTCCTTTTTGTGCCACACTAAGACTGAAAGAAAGTCATTTCTCTTTCTAGTTTCATACTAATGAACTTTACTGCTGTTCTTAAAGTGTGATTGATAGTCGACAACTAATTGCATAAGGGGGCTAACTGTAAGGTGGACTAAATGTATGGTCAGATTGTGGTCAGTATGCCCAATTATATAAAGAGATGTCTAAAGAGGCTCAAAAGTGGACATCGAGTGCTTCACATGCTTATCAACACAAAATCAGATATGGATAATGCAGGAGTAGGTCTAACAATGAATAAGAAAATAAGAATTTTTAATCTCCTATTAGCTTCATAGTGAACACATTATCATTGGCTCAGCCAGCACCCACTACAGTAGCACATATTTATAAACCTATAACTCCACAAATGATGAAGAAGTTGAAAGAAGTATGATGAGGTAAAAGAAATTATTCAGATAGTTAATGTATACAAAAATGTAATTGTGATACAGGACTTGAATTTGATAGCAGAAAAAAGAAGAGAAGGAAATGTAGTAGAACACGAAGTGGGGGAAAGCACTGTAAGGGAAAGCCATCTGGTAGAATTTTGCACAGAGCACAATTTAATCATTGCTGACACTTGGTTTCAGAATTTCAAGAATGAATTCTAGTCAGTATTGTCAAAAGCTTTCTCTAAATCTGCAAATACTGTAAATGTGGTTTTGTCTTTCTTCAATATATCTTTGAAAATAAGTTATACAGTCAGTATTGTCTTTTATGTTCCTACATTTCTATGGAACTCAAATTGATGTTGCCCAAGTTCAGCTTTTATCAGTTCATCGTTTGTTCCTTGAAAACTACAAGGGCCATTTTTTTCCATCTCTGATAGCTTGCAAAATTATAAACACAGTGAAAATCCAGTGAAGCTTTGTGCAGATGTGTTGTGCTGTGTCTTTAGTGCACCTGTCTACTTCATCACATCGCACTTTCGTTTCTTAGAACACAGAGCATGTAAAAATGCCTAGAAAATAGCATCTCCTGCCAAGTATGAACTGCCTTGTGAGAGATTTCACCTGATTTCATGCAGTCCGCAGAATGTTACTGTCATGCATCTCCTTCTTCATGATAGTTCTTGGCTGCATACTGTAGGTGCAACAAAGGCACTCCTGCAGCATTTTTGACGGCAGGTGTTTGATCGCCCACCACAGAGCCCTCACTTGGCTCTCTCTGATTTTCATCTCTTCACTCACGCGGACTGAGAAGAAAGAATTTTGGCACAGACTATGAGCTGCAGACCAGCGCAGGGAATTGGCGGAAGTCACAGGCAGCTGCCTTCTATGACAAGAGAATTGGAAAGTTGGTATCTTGCTGTGACAAATGTGTAAGTCAGCACTGCGACTATGTAGAGAATTAGCTAGAAGGTGTAGCTAAATGTTGAAAATAAAACACTTTTAATTTTCACTGTGGTTTCAATTTCATGACTGATTGTTTGTTTTTTATTTTTTTTTTTTTTTTTCGCCAAACAAAAGACGTATTTTCAGCATTTGACTAGCTCAACTAATTAAACTGATGATTCGGTGATAGTCACACATGTCAGCATCTGCCCTCTTTGGAATGGGAATTATTTCATTTAAGTCTGAGGGTAATTTGCCTGTCTAATATATCTTCCATACCAGGTAGAATGTTTTTGTCTTGGCTAGCTCTTACAATGATCTCAACAATTCTGACATTTACTCTGGGGTCCTTGTTTTGACTTAGTTCTTTCAGTGGCCTCTCAAATTCTTTTCGTATCACCATATCTCTTGTCTTATCTTCATTTATTTCCTCTTCCTGTTCACTTTTCATCTTTCCCTTATTACCTTAGAACCGACTTGCCATCTGAGCTCTTAATATTCATACTGTTGCTTCTGTTTTTTCCAAAGGTCTCTTTAATTTGACTATAATTGGTATCTATCTTTCCCAAAATCATGCATGCTTCTACAACTTTGCATTTCTCCTATAGTCATTCCTACACTCCCAGTTTGCTATTTATGCCAGTCTCATTATTCGGACATCTGTATTAGCTATTACCTACTTCAGTGCTGCGCTTTTATGTTTTCTTCTTCTTCTCCTTCTTCTTCTTCGGGCAGCAGGCGGGCAATGGCCCATAGCTGCAAAAAGAATAGAATAGGAGCGGTGAGCAGGGGAAAAGCAGATAGTCATGCCCAGGAAACCAGGAGCTGGGACAACTGAATAGAAACGATAGGGATCCCACCATCAAGCAGAAAACAACTGACAGGGCTAGTGAAAAAGGCACCGATGGCTAAACTGATACCACGATGGTGAACTGGAGCAGCGCAGAAGGGCCAGTATAAACTTGACAACCTTTGTCCAGACAAGACAGAATTAATACTGGGTAAATGTGGAGAAGGGCTGAACCATCTGTAGCCCAAGAGGTGTGAGCAATCCATTTGGGTAAGATTATTTAGTTATCAGCAGAGTTGAAAGCTTTGGAATAAAATCAGTTGATACTTACAACTAAAGGAAGTCTATAAAATCTAAAAACAATATTTCATAGTTTCAATAAAGTCAAATAAATAGCCATTGCTCACCTTCAAAGCAAATTACAGAATTAAGGGGAAGCAAATGAAATACAATATATGTCCACTATTAGTAACTAAATGACTATTATCAGTAACAGCTCTTATTGAACTTCACTGTTTCCATTAATTTTTTTCTCCACAGAAAATAATTCTTTATGCATCAACAATGGAAATTGCAAGTTGGAATATCAACAGTATAAGGAGAAGATAAATTGCTACTTACCGTAAAGATGACATGTTAAGTTGCAGAGAGACAAAACTAAAAAACACTTACACATTTGCTTTTGGCCACAGCCTTTGTTCATCAGACACACACACACACACACACAAGCAAGCACCCACACATGACGTCCATATCTGGTAGTTCAGATCGGAATGTAGAAGTCACATACAACGAAAGCAGCAATCTGGAGGGGGTGGGGGCAGTAGTATAGGTGCGGGGGAAGATCGAGTGCTCTCTGGCAGAGCATGCAGAGGCTGGACTGCCAACAGGCATAACATTGGGAGGCAATGGGGCAGGGCAGAGGGGAGGAGGAGGGGGGGGGATGAGGCAGCCAAGAAGGAGAGGGGCAGGAAAGGGGAAAGATAGATGGGTACACTCGCATAGGGCAGCACACAAAGAGGGTGGGTAAGGATAGTATGTTACCGTAGGTTGACACTGGGATAATTTTGCGAATGGAGAATGCATTGTAAGGATAACTCCCATCTGCACAGTTCAGAAAAGCTGATGGTAGAGGGGATGATCCATATGGTTCAGGCAGTGAAGCAGCCATTGAAATGAAGCATTTTATGTTCAGCTGCATGTTGTGCCACATGGCAGTCTACTTTGCTCTTGGCCACAGACTGGCAATGGCCGTTCATTCTAGAGGACAGCTGGATGGTAGTCATACCAATGTAAAAAGCTGTGTAATGTCTACAGCAGAAGCAGAACTGGTATATGACATGACTGCTTTCACAGGTAGCCTGGCCTCTGATGAGGTAAGATATGCCATTGAAAGGACTGGAATAGGAAGTGTTGGGCAGGTGGATTAGGATATGATTCCTATGGCAAGGGGTTGGGACTGGGAGTAGCATAGGGATGGGCTAGGATGTTGTGGATGTTGGGTGGGTGACTGAACACCCCTTTATGAGGAGTACTAAGGATCGTAGGTAGAATGTCTCTCATATCAGGGTATGACAATCGGTAATCAAAGCTCCGGCAAAGGATGTGGTTCAGTTGTCCCAGTCCAGAGCGGTACTGGGTATCCATTACCTCCTCTCTACTCTTGTCTCCCACCCTCTTTGTGTCCGCCCCCTGCCAACGCACCTGCCCATCTTTCCTCTTCCCTCCCCCTCCCATCCCCACCTCCTTGCTCAACAGCCTCCCAACACTGCGCCTGTTGGCCGTCTAATTCCTGCATACTTTGTGAGACAGTACTCTTTGCTGCCCCCACCACTGATATCCCTTCCCCTTACACAACCCCTCCAGACTGCTGCTTCCATTCAACGTTACAATTACATTCCAGTCCAGACTGAAAGAGATTGCAGTCGTGTGTGTGTGTGTGTGTGTGTATGTGTGTGTGTGTGTGTGTGTGTGACGCGCGCGCGCACTTCCTTTTCTGCAAAGGCTGTGGCCAAAACATAATAAGTAAATGTCTTTTAGTTGTGCCTGTCTGCATCTTAATTTTTTATGTATCCCATTCTTAAACTACAAAAATAGGACACATTTAACTTGTGAAGAGTAATTTTATTTCCTTGTTGTGTGAATTGTCTAACATAGTAATCCAAGATCTCTCAGTAAGAGTGACTGCAATGATGTAATATGGATGATATAACCCATTAGTACATTTCAAACATAACTTTTTAGAAGAGACAATGAGGACCCAGCAGATTCAGGAGTGCAGCCATAACATCTTTGGAAGTACCATACTTTTTTGCATTATTCAAATTAGTCCATATCACTCTCTAAATTTTTTTGTTCTTAATGTGTTTTTATGGTCTTAACAAGAAACATTGGACCAACTATCAGACTCCTTCAACTGAATATCGAAAGCATTAGCAGGGCAAAGTGTGACTACCTGTCAAAATTTTTGCTGGACAACAATATCGATGTCGTCGCCATTCAAGAAACTCGTGTTTCCAGCGAAGAAATATTCCGAAGCCGAGGTCGAATTCCTGGATATTCTGCACTTGGTGTAACTTACCACGAGGTGTATGGAATTGCTACGTATGTCCGTAACAACATAAACGAAGCTTCGCTGATTTCTGTAAGTGTGGAGGCAGATATACAGACAGTTATCATACAATTGCACGGCATTACTATTACAAATGTTTACAAACCACCCAAAACAACATGGCCCGATTTTGTCCTACACACAGCAGAACATCCTGCAATTTACATAGGAGACTTCAATAGTCACCATGAACTTTGGAACTACTCTCAAAATGATGAAAATGGGAGCATGCTTGCAGAATGGATCGAAGAGAATAATCTTCATCTAGTGTTTGATGCCAAAGATCAAGGCACTTTCAGGTCAGCTGCTTGGGACAAGGATTCAAATCCTGACTTATGCTTTGTTAGCTGCAATGAAACTGGCTTTCCCATCAACACCACAAGGAAAGTGATATATGCCTTTCCTCACAGCCAACACAGACCTGTAATAATACAAATTGGCTGCACTGTTCCTGTCATACGATCAACTCCGCATGCTCGATGGAATTTCCAGAAAGCCGACTGGATGAAGTTTTCAACGGAATTGGATAAGACCATTCGATGGATACCTCCATCACATAATAACTATCAACGCTTCATTGGTGCAGTAACAGCAACAGCTAAAAAGTGTATGCCAAGAGGATACCGAAAAGAATATGTTCCAGGATGGAATGAGGAAAGTGAAACACTGTACCAATACTTTCAGCAAAGTGGTGACCCAGAGATAGCTACGGAACTATTGTCCAGCTTGGACATGTCTCGGAGGCAGACATGGGCAGAAACAGTCAAAACTATGGACTTTACCCACTCAAGCAGGAAAGCATGGAGTCTTCTGAGAAAACTGGGAGGAAGTGCACCAGCATGCAGAAAAAATTCCGAAGTAACACCAGACCAAATTGCTTCCCACATCATTACCACCTCAAGAGTACCTCCTGACAAGAAACATACAAGACATATCAGACGACAGCTTCGTGACCTTAAAAAGAAGGCATCTCCCTCATCTGAGTATACCCATCCCTTCACAGTTTCAGACATTGACTCTGGACTGAAGGACCTCAAACCTCTTAAGGCACCTGGATTCGATGGTATCCACCCAGAATTCCTGATCCATATGGGAGGAAAAGCTAAGAAATGGCTGGCAGAATTCTTCACTGACATCCTGCTGACTGGTCAACTTCCATCTGAGTTTAAAAAGGTGAAGATAATATCTGTTCTGAAACCTGGCAAACCCAGCAACAGGGTAGAAAACTATCGCCCCATTTCCCTACTCAGCTGCTGCTACAAGCTTTTTGAAAGGCTAATATATAACAGAATAAGTAGCGCTATCTTAGAGAACGTTCCAGTTGATCAGGCAGGCTTCAGACCAGGGCGTAGCTGCTGGGACCAAGTATTGTCTCTCACATCCTTCATAGAGTCAGGATACCAAATGAAGCAGAAAACATCTGTGGCATTTGTTGATCTAACTGCCGCCTTCGACACTGTGTGGAGGGAAGGCCTTATCTACAAATTTCTCCGCATCATACCCTGCAGAACAATGGCTCGACTGATTAACAGCATGCTAAGTGATCGGAAGTTCCAGGTAATCACTGGAAGCAACATAAGTAAGGAGAGGAAGCTGAACAACGGATTGCCTCAAGGATCAGTTCTCTCACCCTTACTGTTCAACCTATATCTATCTGATCTACCTTACACTTCGTCCAGAAAATACTGCTATGCCGATGATCTGTCTCTAGCCGTCAAACACCAGGAAATGAAGACAACAGAAGAGATTTTAGCCAATGACCTGTCTGCATTAGACAATTACTTCAAAATCTGGAGACTCCAACCCAGTGTGAGTAAAACAGAAGTGTGTTGCTTCCATCTAAATAACCAGTTGGTGAACGTAAAACTGGAGGTAAGTTTCAGAGGCAGAATTCTTCATCACAACTGGAACCCAAAATATCTTGGTGTCACCCTGGATCGTACACTATGCTTCAAACAACACCTTCTTAACTTAGCTCAAAAGCTGAGGACTCGAAACAACATCCTCCATAAGCTATGCGGAACTACCTGGGGATCTTCAGCAACCACCCTGCGAACTTCAGCTCTGGGCTTGGTATACTCAAGTGCTGAGTATTGTGCACCTGTTTGGATGAATAGTCATCATACAAGGCTTGTTGATACCCAGCTGAATACGACAATGCGCATAATATCTGGCACAATCAGATCTACTCCAGTTTATTGGCTTCCACTGTTAACTGGTATAATGCCTCCTGATCTACGCAGATGTACTGCCCTTATGAGAGAATTCCACAAGATCTCCAGGAATTCTAACCTACCCGTGCATAGCGACCTGCCACTTTTAAATCGCAAGAGACTGAAATCACGTCATCCAACTCTGTGCAATGCTGCTGACATGGTGGCTAAGAATTTCAAACCTCTTGAAGAATGGAAAGGTCGGTGGGAAGCAGTGACAGATGTGCACCTGCATAACATTTTCTCAGGTGCTAAACTTCCAAGTGGATTCGACTTACCACGCAAGACGTGGTCTACTCTCAACAGAATCCGTACCAGCCATGGGCGATGCAGGGATGCTCTCTTTAAGTGGAACAAGCTGCCTGATCCAGCTTGTGACTGCGGGGCTCCATACCAGACTGTTCACCACATCGTCAGTGAATGCAGGATTCGAGCCTATCACGGCGCCAAAGAGGACTTCCTGCTAGCAACTCCAGATGCAGTGCGCTGGATTGAAGGACTGGATATTCAGTTGTAAAAACAAACTTAAGTTTCTTGTGTGCCAATATGTACATATATATATGTAATTTCATGATATGTCTGTATTAGCCATACGCTAAATAAATACGGTCTTCTACGCAGATGTGTTCATCACACATGACTGATAGTATACAGAGTAAGAATTTCATATTTTTAGTTTTTAAGTTAAATGTGGATTGTAATACGAACATCATGTGTCTGATGTAGCTTAATCAAGTGGTGATGTCACACGATGTTGGTGGCATACATGAGTGAATGTCCCTATTAGCTAAACATGCATGATAGATCAATTTCTCTGTGTAATCTGTACACAGAAGAATCTGCTTTTTTATGTTAAAATGATGCAACAATCACTGCATTATAAGCATTAATGCATATTTAACTAAACTGTGAATTTGCTATAAAAGCCTGAGGAAAAAATAATGTCACTCTATCTCACTTGTTACTCTGCTACAGTTGGTGCATACTGCTTGTATTTCACTAGTGGATTCCACTGCAAAAAAATAATGTATAATATGCTGCGAAAGTAAATGAGATAAGTATTGGTATTATTGGCATAATAAGTATTGCTATTAGTTTAGCTGATGGTATTAATTAATGAGGAAGCTTAGAGATGTAATTGTGACGGTTTATTGGTATGGTTAGTTTTGGTGCCTGTAAACAATCTATGATATATTTTAATGAGATTGTGAGAAAAGTTTGAATTAGTGAAAGCTAATAGCATACAGTTTGTAATGGTGGTTCATAGACTGAGTGAAACTATGTTTGTTTATTTATTTTTCAGAGAGATATGATTATCCATTTGCACAGTATCAGAAAAAATTATGAACTGGTCTGACAAAAATTATTAGTTCATTTTAATTTTAATTCCTTTGTTTTACATGTCAACTTTCAGACTGTCACTTCCAATAATCAACATATTCATTTACAGAATAGTCCATTTGCTTAAAATTTTGTTTAAAGGCATTAGTATTTTGTATTTGGGTAATAACATTTTCAGTGCAACTGTATAAACACATATCCACATATATAATAGAGGGAAACATTCCACGTGGGAAAAATATATCTAAAAACAAAGATTCTGTAACTTACCAAACGAAACCGTTAGTACATATATGTCTGCTTGTGTCTGTATATGTGCGGATGTGTGTGTGTGTGTGTGTGTGTGTGTGGGCGCGCGCGAGAGAGAGTATACCTGTCCATTTTTCCCCCCAAGGCAAGTCTTTCCACTCCCGGGATTGGAATGACTCCTTACCCTCTCCCTTAAAACCCATATCCTTTAGTCTTTCCCTCTCCCTCCCTCTTTCCTGATGAAGCAACTGTGGGTTGCGAAAGCTTGAAATTTGTGTGTGTGTTTTTTGTCTCTATCAACGTACCAACGATTTCATTTGGTAAGTTACAGAATCTCTGTTTTTAGACATATCCATATATATTACAACTTCTCTCATAATCAATACTACGGTGTGTATTACTCTATTTCAGAAAGTTCCTTGTCTCCTACTGATGTACCTTTTCTTTTTTTTTTTTTAACTGACAAATATTTTTAATAGCAAATGCTACAATTCATGTCGTTGTTGTGGTCTTCAGTCCTGAGACTGGTTTGATGCAGCTCTCCATGCTACTCTATGCTGTGCAAGCTTCTTCTTCTCCCAGTACCTACTGCAACTACATCCTTCCGAATCTGTTTAGCGTATTCATCTCTTGGTCTCCCTCTACGATTTTTACCCTCCAAGCTGCCCTCCAATACTAAATTGGTGATTCCTTGATGCCTCAGAATATGCCCACCAGCCAATCCCTTCTTCTAGTCAAGTTGTGCCACAAATTTCTCTTCTCCCCAATTCTGTTCAATACCTCCTCATTAGTTATGTGATCTACCCATCTAAGCTTCAGCATTCTTCTGTAGCATCACATTTCGAAAGCTTCTATTCTCTTCTTGTCTAAACTATTTATCGTCCACGTTTCACTTCCATACATGGCTGCACTCCATACAAATACTTTCAGAAACGACTTCCTGACACTTAAATCTATACTCGATGTTAACAAATTTCTCTTCTTCAGAAACGATTTCCTTGCCATTGCCAGTCTATATTTTATATCCTCTCTACTTCGACCATCATCAGTTTTTTGCTCCCCAAATAGCAAAACTCATTTACTACTTTAAGCGTATCATTTCCTAATCCAATTCCCTCAGCATCACCCGACTTAATTTGACTACATTCCATTTATGTATCGACAAGTTCCATTTATTTTACATGATGAGTGCAGTGCAAAAGTTAAAATTTTGTGAAGTATCCGCAAATTGTCAAGATATAGGTTTTAACTAATATCAGAGTGGCCAGCTCTTTCCCATGGATAAGTACTTCACCTTTTGACATTTTACATTAACATGCTCAAAGGATAAGTTTTTATTAGTTTTATAGCTCATTCATGTCTAGGGATAGTGTGTTTCACTGGTAATCAAGGACCCAGATTCAAACCGAGCCACTGTCTGAATGAAAATCATCGACAGCGGTGGCCAAATACTTCAAGAATAAGAGGCCAACCTTGCTTTGCTGTTGACCTTATCAAAAGAGGGCGGAAGAGCAGGGAATTCTCTTACACTTGGGATGGGAAACTGCTGCTAAAAGGTGGCATGAGGATGCAGATGGCAATGGAATCTGCTGGATTAAAGAAACATAAGATGTACCCACATTACATATGGCCTGTAACTGAAAAACTGACATGATGCTCTCTGCACAGGCTTAAGATTCTGAATAAGTCCCCCATTCGAATCTCAGGGAGGGGACTGACAGGGAGGAGGTGTCCAAGAAAAAAAAAAAGTTGAACAACAACAAAACGATAACATTCTATGATTCGAGGTGTAGAATGCACGAAGTTTTGCAAGAAAAACCTCAAAAGGGAAGTGCTAAGGATTAATTTAGAAACAGTGGTGGTCACTGAAGTAAAATGGAAACAACACAAGGATTTCTGGTCAAGTGAATGTAGCGTAATATAAACAGCGGCAGAAAATTTTATAACGGGAGTAGCATGCATTATGAATAAGAAGATAGGGCAAAAAGAGAGTTACTGTGAACAGTTCAGTGATAGGGTTGCTCTCATCAGAATCAACAGCAAACCAACACTGACGACAATAGTTCAGCTATACATGCCAATGTTTCAAACAGAAGATGAAGAGACACAGAAAGTATATGAGGATATTGGACAGGTAATTCAGTATGTAAAAGGGGAAGAAAATTTAATAATAATGGAGGATTAGAGCATTGTCGTAAGGGAAGGAGTACAAGAAAGGGCTACAGGAGAATATGGCTCTGGCAGTAGTAATGAGAGAGCAGAAAGAGACGAGCAAGGTAGCACAGTGGCTAGCACACTGGACTCGCTTTCGGGAAGATGATGGCTCAATCCAGTGTCCAGCCTTCCTGATTTAGGTTTTCCATGATTTCCCTAAATCGCTCCTGGCAAATGCTGGGATGGCTCCTTTGAAAGGGCACAGACGACTTCCTTCCCTATCCTTTCCTAATCCGATGAGACCTATGACCTCACTGTCTGGTCTCCTCCCCCAAAACAACCCCCAACCGAGTAGAGTAATTGAGTTCTGCAACAAATTTCAGTTAGTAATAATGAATACTCTGTTCAAGAATCACAACAGGATGAAGTAGACTTGGAAAGATTACAGCTGGACTTCATCATCATCATCAGAGATTCTGAAATAAGATATTGGGTTGTAAGGCATACCCAGGAGCAGATGCAGATTCAGTTCATAATTTAATAATGGTGAAGAGCAGGCTGAAGTTTAAGAGAATCATATAGAGGAATCAGTGCAAAAGGGAGTGGGATACTGAAATACTGAGATGCATTTGAAGATCACTGAAGATGTGGATATTGCAATTAGGAATATGAGATTGGGAGGTCAGCTGGAAAAGAGTGGGCATCTCTAAAAAAGAGCAGTCACAGATGTTGGCAAGAAAAACACATGTACAAGGAAGGTAATTGCTAAGAAACTTTGGGTGACAGTGGCAACATTAGAGTGCAATGGGAATTCCACAATTAAACATAGAGGAGAGAGCAGAAGCCTCTATGGGGGGGACAAACTGTCTGATGATTTGGTAGAAGAAGATGTTAAGAGTCGATATGGAAGAAACAGGGCTCCAATGTTAGACTCAGGATTTAAAAGGGCTTTGCAAGACTTGAGATCAAATATGGCAGAAGACAGACAACATTCCATTGGAATTCCTACGATCATTTGTGGTAGTGGCAACCAAACGACAACTCAAGTTAATATGCAGAATCCATGAGACTGGTAGCGTACTGTCAAGACTTTCCGAAAAATATCATCCACACAATTCGAAGATAGCAGGGCAGATAAGTACGAGAACTATCACACATCCAGCTTAACGGCTCATGCATCCAAGTTGTTGTCAAGAATAATATACAGAAAAATGAAAAAGAAAATTGTGGATCTGTTACATGATGATCATTTTGTTGGAAAGGTAAAGTCCAAAGAGGCAGTCTTGACATTGCACTATGCGGCAGGGCGGGGTCAGTTGTCTGCATTCTCTCTTTCATTTACCAAAAGTCCATCTACCTCAATACGCTTCTTTCCGGTGTCCCTTCACTCGTAGTGGCAGATATGTGTTAGGCAGTGTAAAGCAATGTTGATGAAACCACTACCTAATACCTACCACACAGAGGCTGCGTAACTCTTGAGTTGAAAGTCAGTTCCTGAAAGTCCATTTTTAAAAAGTTGGGCACTCGGAGGATGCAGTCTACTTGCAGAAAGCATTTAAAATTAGATTGAATCCACTTTTTATTCATATGAAAACATGTGAAATGACTAAAAAGTCTGTATTTACTATGGTAATACTCTACCATTCAATGTTCACTGTCTGTACAACATAGTTTCACTTGAAAAGCAGCCAGAATTTTTGCAAGTTTGACCTGACTAATCTTCACGTTCTAAGTCACAGACCCACAACTAATCGTGAGTTTAACATTCGGTCATTTCAGTGGTCTTCTTAGTAAGAAGTGCTTGCCAAAGTATTCCATATAGAGCACGAAACATGCCATGCGGAATTGTTACTACATCCAGAAAGTTCACACGCTCATAACTTTCAAACTATTTAATTTGGAAATACCAAACTTTCATTAAAATATTCATAACTCCAGTCGCTTCAGTCATGAGATATTCGAACTGCAATTAACTCACTATTTCTTATTTTTCCAGAGTATTTTTACAGATCTATGTAACATGGTGTTATCTGTAGGCCGGTTAGCAAGTGACTATCTCGAACTATTCTACTCACTGCCCACCCCACTATATTCGCAAGGGAACAGCTTAATTCTGATTGGCCTTTGGAACTAATCGAACAATCAGAATGGTCCTTCCAGATCATTCTCACGGTAAAACTTGCCTTATCCAATCAATAATGTGATAGTAATTAATGTAATTAAACTTCAATTTCTAGTATGATGTTTGATAAAAATTCTCAAAGTATGAATTATTCTCCAAATTGATAAATAAATTTATTCCATCTCTAACTTTCATTCTGGCTGCTTTTATACAAAAGATAGCTCACACCGCCATATGTCATCTGAATCATGGTTGCACTATAACTTTCCCCCAGTCTATTTGTACAAGGTTTTATGAAAAATTACAAATTAAGTTTTAATGTATGTTCCACACACACTCCCTGAATCATTCTTAAACACTCAGACAACAAAATATAATCAAATAATAATTTTGAAAGATTTTTGTATTATGTAATGCACAGTGACTAAAGTGTTAAAAAAAGAAAATTCTAATTAATTTATTTTTGTGCACTGGTAACTATGTAATGGCTTCAAAAGATAATGCAAGTCAATCTGTATTTGTTCTTAACTTGATTTTTAAAAACCAGCATTGGTTTTAGGATTTTTAGGTAATTTTATTTACCACCAGCACTAAAATAAACAAAAATCTGAAATTTGGACAGCATCATTCCGTTAATAACAGAAGGCTGCGTACCAAATTTGAACAAAATTGGATAATAACTAATATGGATTATTTAGATTCATAGAGAGTATGAATCTTCATATTGACTGACCGTTATGCTATGCAGTTCTCACGGCAGGCAGCATCAGTTGCGCTGTGAGTAAAGCGAGACACACACACACACACACACACACACACACACACACACACACACACAAACAAACCATAGCCATCCTGCAGCCACCATACCAAACGGCTGCATGCCTTACTGTAACGAATGTCTTCTCATAATAACTTGCTATGTTACATATGGAAACAAGGCTGAAGAGAAATAAAGTCACATTCATAGGATATGTTGTCTGGAAAGAGCATTTAACAATCTACAATGTTGCAAGACGTTAAAAATTCAGAGAAAAATAGGAGTAAGCTATAGGAATATATCAAAGAAGCAATGATGGAAATAAAAGAAAGGCTCAAGAGTGGGATTAAAATTCAGGGTAAAAAGATATAAATGATAAGATTTGCTGATGAAATTATTATCCTTAGTGCGGGTGAAAACAAATTACATGACCTGCTGAATGGAATGAAGCATCCAATGAGTACAGAATATGGATTGAGAGTAAAGTAAAGAAAGACAAAAGTAATACAAAGTAGCAGAAATGAGAAAAGCAAGAAACTTAAAATCAAAATTGATGATCACAAGCTGGCCGGTGTGGCCAAGTGGTTCTAGGCGCTACAGTTTGGGACCGCACGACTGCTACGGTCGCAGGTTTGAATCCTGTCTCGGGCATGGATGTGTGTGATGTCCTTAGGTTAGTTAGGTTTAAGTAGTTCTAAGTTCTAGGGGACTGATGACCTCAGATGTTGAGTCCCATAGTGCTCAGAGCCATTTTTGATGATCACAAAGTAAATGAACTTACGAAATTCTGCTATCTTTGGAAGCAAAATAACTCAAAACAGACGCAGCAAGGAGGAAATATCAGCAGACTAGCACAAGCAAACAGGTCATTCCTGGCCAAAAGAAGTCTACTAGTAAGAAACATAGGTCTTAATCTGAAGAAATGATTTCCGAGGGGTATGTTTGGAGCATAGTATTGTATAGTAGTGAACCATGGACTGTGGGGAAAACCAGAAAAGAAGAGACTCAAAGCATTTGAGATGTGATGCTACAGAAAAAATGTTGAAAATTGAGTGGACTGGTAAAGTAAGGAATGAGGAGGTTCTCCACAGAATCAGTGAAGACAGAAAAATATGGAAAATACTTACAAGAAGAAAGGACAGGATGGTAGACATGTGTTAATACATCAGGGAATAACTTACATGGTACTAGACATAAAAACTATAGAGGAAGACAGATTGTGATACATCTAGTAAATAATTGAGGATGTATGGTGCAAGTGTTACTCTGAGATGAAAGTTTGACACAGGAGACAAATTAGGTGGCGTGCTGCATCAAACCAGTCATATAAGACTGATGGCTAAGAAAAAATGATGGTACACGTCTTATGCCCGGGTTATAAACATGATTCGACTCAGAGAATAGTGCTAGTACGACATAGGAGCTAAAGAGGATTGTGTTTAATGTTCCATTGACACTTTAGATCATAATAAACTGAGCACAAGCTTGGACTAGGGAAATAAAGTAAGAAAATCAACTGTGCCCTTACAAAGGAACTATCCTGGTATATGCCTTAAGAAATTTGCAGAAATCATAGAAAATCTGAATCTGGATGGCCAAATGGTCATTTGAACCGCCATCACCCTGTTTGACAACCAACAGGACAAAGTGTGGTATAAAGATGGACCAATATCTGAAATAACAGTTTTTTTGTGGTTACAGAAAGATCTTAGGAAGGACATAAGGACGTATGCAATTTTTTTTTGCTCTCAGACAATTTTCTTTTTATACCAAATCTTAAATGTAGTGACACACTGATAACTGGGCTCTGCAAGAATCTCAACATAAAATGATACTTATCTACATAAATGTCTATACATCATGTGTTTATGAAGCTTTTGATTTGGATTTTTTTTAAGTTAAGAGAAGCACATACTTAACAGAAATGTAATTATTTAAGCAGTTAAGTTACAAAGAACAACATAAAAAAATTTAAAATGCGTCACTTTCCAATTTCCAGAAAAAGGACAGATACATTGAAAAATCCATATATCACATTTCTCCAACCTGATGGGAACTTATAATTAGTCTTAAATAATTCCCAAGACAGCGCACATTATAGTAAAATAAAATTATTAATGGGTTTTCTGCAAATGGACACAAATAAATCTGAAATCACAATACCTTGTGCTGTGCTAAAAAAAATCTATGTAAGATCATCCATACCTGACACCCATTGTTTCAGATTTTCACAAAACTTTTTCTACTTGTTACTTTCTGCATAGAAATACTCAATGCAAAATTTCTCCACATACTTCATGCAGTTTGAGGGTGAAAAAATGGAAATTTTTTTACAAATGTAAATGCTGCAACTGAAGTTTGTCATTTGTATTACATTACTTCAAACAGAAATAGTAATAACAAAAATAATAATAATAACAGAAAGTATCTAATTTTCAACACATCACTGTCATATTTCCCCAGGTGTCGCAGGAGTGTATCTTTATTGAAAAAGCTTTAATAACTATTTGTGACTTACAGGAATATAGAAAATCAACTTAAGATGATGTGGTCCAAACTATGATTTTTGAATACATAAAACACTTTCTGACAGCTGATACAATAATTATTTTTATCGAAACAAAAAAAGAAGAAGAAGAAACACCCGTCATTTTTATAAATATTGGATGTTCATTTAACATACATTATATTCATTGTTCAGAATATCATTCAAATCAGATTACATAAACTGACAACCTATATTAAGGCTCCTTCATGAAAGTATAGAGCGAAAAGTTATAAATTTAATTAAAACATTTTCATTACATGGATTAACTATATTTAGGATGTCAAATTAGAATCTTTAAACAACAATTATTCTAGCCACACTAATGTTAATTTAAAATTTACATGTTCAGCAGTGCAGATCGCTGAAACTATCAATGAAACTTCTTAAGAACATCTTTGTTTTTAATGTGCTGTGACAAAATATGTTCTGTTAACTTCATATCTTTTTCACAAAGGTAATACATTCTGCCTAATGATGTTGATTTAGGTTCACTAACAGCACACAAAATGTTTCCCAAAGGCACAAAACAAGACTCTTCCTTCTCAGGTCATAGAATGACACAGCTGGTCCAGGTGGGTGGAGAAAAAGCAGTTCAACATCTCCTTCTCCAACACAGGCATTACTGACGAATGCAAAGTACCACCTGTCACCATATACAGCTGCTACAAAAGATTTTTGTTGAGGAAGATTGCACGTCCATTTTCAGGCACTTTCACTGAATGAAAAAAAAAAAAAAAAAAAAAAAAAAAAAAAAAATCAAGGAAGGCTTTTCAGAAGAAGTTACTCTTCTAATCTCTAAAGAATAACAAGAAAGTGGTTTGTAATGATGAAAATTCTTGGTACCAGGTACTGGGCATCTTGTCGAAAATCTCTTCTAGAGGTTCACACATAGGAAATCTACATTGAATTTCTCTTTAAAACAAAAACTGTCAATATTAGCCTTGCAGAAATCGTAAATACCAGGTGCAGTTGTTATTTGCGTATCATCCCCTAGTTGAAGACTAGCTCTTCTCAGTATGCATTTTATAGTTCCTACCAAACCATCACACACAGATTTACCATGACTAGTAGCGAAACAGAAATGCGCAGCATCTATAGAAAAATCACTTTTTCTATTCTTATATTGAGCAGCACAGCCATCAATGAAACAGTGTACTTTCGTCACTTGTGGGTAATGCTCTGCCAGCCACTTAACCATTTTTTTCTGGACACCTTTTACAAATCCTGCATCATGCTCCATATCACCACTTATAAAGCAGTAGTTACCTATTGCCAATTTACTTTCTTCATTTATCACATAAACACACATGGGATGGGTTGTACAGCTGCTTCTTGCCCAGTGGTAACTGGGAATTTCATTCTGAATTACAAAACTGTGGTTTTCTGAAAAGTCCATTAACAGAATTGCTTTTTCTGGGGTTATGCTTTCTTTCAATTTTTTCAATGATTTTGACTGACATTTAGATATAAATGTGTGTGGCTCATGTGCCTGTAATATTGTTGCCAACAAGTCTATGTATTCACCAACAGATGCAGACTGCTTTACCAATTCTGCCTGATGATCTGTGTTTATTCAATGGCTGATTAAGTTTCATCACCAGCACCTGTGTAAGCTAATTTCTGTTTTACTAATTCTGACAGTTTGTCGTCACTGGGACAACTTTCACAGTGATTAATCATGCAGTCATAGTTTTCAGGTTCACTTACAAGAAATTTTGCATGTTCTTTGTATGTTTCTTCAATGTGTTACACACACACACACACACACACACACACACACACACACACACACTCTCTCTCTCTCTCTCTCTCTCTCTCTCTCTCTCTCTCTCTCTGAACAAATGCTGGCAACACCAGCTAAGATACACCACTTAGGTCTTAGCGAACAAAATTTAGAAAGACCAATGCTAATATTTGGATTTTCCCATTTAAAACAGGAGTACAGTTCTCTTAAGTTGCGAAGGATGATTCTTTTTTGCAGATACACTTTCTTCTGAATGCTACCTTTGGCTTTTGCTCCTGGTAACTTTCAAGTATATTATCATTTTAGTAGAAATTAGTGACAATCTTTACCACTTCATCAGCAATAAGTCCCCCTTTTTGGTTTAGGAATTGATAAAATACCCATTTTTGTTTTCAGTTTCCTTGCTTGTTGAACCACATACTCACTAACATTGAATTCTGACTTTATGTTTTCTTTTGACCAAGAGGGTGGAGCTAATGTTAAAATTTGAATTTTTTTAAGGTACTCTTACACTAGCCACTTTTTCTTTCATTAACAATATCATAGCATCAAAATCTTTGGCTTTCTTAATAATTTATCATCAAATTTGTGTTCTTTAGGGTCAGAATCTTCAATACTACAATTTAATGCCCAGCACACTTTTCTTTCCAAACCATGCTTCACCTTTTCTAGCTTCTTTTTGCCATATGAAGCCTTGCTGTGATTTGGAATGGAGTGAAGTTTTAAGGGAGACCACCAAATCATGTAAAGTTTTATTTGCATCCTCAATACTCTGACTTTTTAGTACTGATCAATTAATGTTGCCTCCAGGTCTTCTGCATCTTTTTCATTTCTATCACCGATGTCAGTTTTCTATTCACAAATCTTATGACATATTGCACACATTTTTGGCCTGGTTTTACATAGATTCTTTTAGCACTTATCTTTTAGACAAAAACAAGCAAACTGACCTCAAAAAAATTTTAACTGTTTGCCTGTATTTTTTGAAAGGATCACAACAAACTATTTGATGACTTCCAAAAACTTTTAGATAATAGTATCTGTGATGTTCACATACAGTAGCACTTTCCTGATCTTGTGGAAAGCTTACACTGGATCGCAGCAATGGCATTTTGTTGGTCTTCACTCAGCTCTTCTGTTTTTTTAAGCATTTTTACTAAGGTATAGGTTGTCAAATGACATGGTGTTTTTAGTACTTTTCCAGCAGTACATGAATTCACATATTCCACTGCAATTAACTGAGGACTAATTCATTTAAAACATACTTTTGTAAATGGAACGATAGGGTCGCACCACAAACAGATATGACCTAACTCACAGAAAGACAAAGAGCAACTGAGGCTAAATAGACTAATTGTTGCATGCCAGTTATTCTCAACAATAAATTTCATCAATTGTTGCATTGTTTTCATGTCTATATGGGTTTCAAACAAGCTACTGCTGTCTAAAAACACTTTTTTATCACTGTGAGCAGGTGATTGGCTGAACACACAAACCATATATATTATAGTCTTTAAAAAACTACTGAATTAGTCAAATAAAAGGAAACAAATTTTCGAACTTAAAGTTAACTTGCCTGCTTAGAATGAGATGTACTTCAGTATGCTAATTTGATACCTTTGCATCTGAAGCAGAGACACAGTGAAAGGATCAACTTACTTAAAACATAGCAGAAAGTATTTTTTTACGGCGTAAAGTCAAGTGACAGCAGGCCAGTCAGGAACAATAGAGGAGAGATAGCTGTGAGAAGACAACAGCCAATTGCATACCGACCATTCCCTCTTCACGACAACAATGCGACAGCTGCAGCCCCTATGTGAGGAGGACATAAGTGCCATGCCCGAATGGTTGCAGCTCAACACAGACTTGTGATAGTTTATACTAAAGAAGATTCTTTATTTCATATGTTGCCCCTTGCTTGTGACACATCTGTGTAACACAGAGTTAAGTATGATGATTTGTAAGAAGGTGTAGTGACAACCTGTTAACCAGCCACCACATACTCTTTGTTTTCTCTAGTGGGTTTTTGTATTTTTCTGGCTCCTTAATTCCTACTTGTCTTTTCTTTGCAGGGGTGTGTTTACATGTATTAACAGTGTCTCTTGCAGTGTTTTTACTAATCAGTATTTCCAGGTGGGCATTAGTGAAATTTTCTTTGCTGGAGTACTTATTGTTTGCATTGTCTGTTTATTGAATTTGCCTCTTCCAACATGAGCAACCCAACTCTCCGACCCACTACTCAGACACCTCAGCTGCAAGCGATAGATGCAATGCAGCTAACACAGATGTTTCAGTTGCAGACCCAGCAGATCGCCACACTACTAAACATAGTACAGCAGCTCCTGGCGAAGCAAGCCACAAATGCTGCGTGCCTAACAGAGGAACCAGCAATACCTGTAGTTCCGAGTGCCATAAGGTCTTTTCGCCAGTTTAATGAAAAAGACGAGGAATGGCTCAAGTTGTTGCAACAGCATGGCACCCACATAATTGTCACAAAGTATCAGGTACTGTGAAACTACATTACTTATTGTCCATGTTAGGTAGTGCTGTCTTTCGTCTCATTCAGAAATTTTTCCCTAATGCCACTCTGAGTGGACTTTCCTATGATCAGGTTGTAGTTTCACTAACTAACTATTATGACTAACAAGTGAATTTGGAGGCAGTTAAGTATCAATTCTTTCGTTGCAAACAAAGGTCAGAACAAACTTATCACGTGTGGGTAACAGATTTGCAGTGTATGATGATGAAATGCAAATTCATATGTGCTTGTGGTGCTTTATATTCAGATGAAATGTTGTGCAATGCACTCATATCCAATGTAACTGATGTCAGATTCAGAGAACAGATTTTGAAACAGTCAGATTTATCATTTCGACACTTAGTGCAAATACCAGATCAGTATAATTCAGGTGCATGTCAGCCGATAAATTGAGCAGCCACCAATTTGTTGGGCTTAGTCACCCCTTGCTCGTGACCGCCCCATTAGGCAGCAACAGCCCACTTGCACCATGCCGCGTAAACAGCGCTCTGCACAGGCGAACAGAAATAAGTCATGCCCTCGGTGCTATTCAAGGCACAAATATCAACACTGCCTGTCCAGACTAGCACAGTGTCAAACTTGTGGCAAGAAAGGTCAGAACAAACATAAGAATTCTGCCCATTCACAAAAATCTATTTCACAAAACCCACATAATCAATGCAGTGTATTCAAAGCCTGCTGCAGTGCAGGCATTAGCAAAACTAGCAAGCAAACGGTTTCTTCAGGGTTATGACAGTCCAACAAACTTTTTGTTCATTTGCATATTAGTGGAAAATGTGTGAAATTTCAGTTGGACGTGGTTGCCTCAGTTACACTGCTGAATCATAACACTTATGAAGTGTTAGGCTCCCCATGCCTGTCTAAGACTAGCACGCACCTGATGGCTTATAATGAACAAGACATTGCAAGATAGTGGTGCTATAGTAGTGCAAGCTAGTCATTGGAAAAGTTCACTGGCTTTGCTCCCCAAACCTTCAGGTCGCATTCACCTCTGTGCTGACTTTAAGTCTACAGTCAACCAACAAACTGTAATTCATACTTATCCATTGCCACATCCAGAGGATCTCCTGGACAGATTAGGCACTGGTCACTTCTTTTCAAAAATTGATTTGTGCAACGCATATCTTCAAATACCACTAGATGAAGCATCTCAAAACAAGTGTGTTGTGAGCACTCATTTGGGCCTGTTTAAATATCTGCATTTGCTTCTGGCAGTGCTTCTGCACCCACCATTTTGCAGCAGTATGTGGAACAGCTGACTGCTCAAGTACCAAACTGCTCCAATTATTTGGACAATATTGTCATAGCAGGTTGTACACGTGAAGAACACATTGCAAATTTGCGTGCTTTGTTTTCATGTGTTATCTGATGCACGACTGGACAAGTGTGATTTTTTAAAGCCTGAGTTGCAGTATCTTGGTCATATCATAAACAGTCAAAGTGTACATCCTGTGCAGTCACATTTGTTAGCCATCCGTGACCTGCCAGTTCCTAGCAGTGTCACAGAATTGCGGTCAGTCATAAGGAAAACGAACTATTATATTTGGTTTATACCATATGCTGGACAAATCGCAGCTCCATTGCATCCCTTGAGTCACAAGAACATTCCCTTTGTTTGGACAGGTGAGTGCCAAGAAGCTTTTCAAAAACTTGAAGATGCATTGCTCAGCGATTGATGCTTGGTTCACTTTGATACTGAAAAACCATTTGTGTTGCAGGTTGATGCTTCTTCTTAAACAATAAGTGCAGTGCTTTCGCACAGATTTGGTGATAAATACAAGCCTATTGCTTTCACATCAAAAGTGTTGTCCAAAGCACAGTGTAACTATTTACAAACAGAGAAAGAGGTACTGGCTATTGTGTATGGTGTCACGAAATTCCACCACTATTTGTATGGCAGAAAATTTTACTTAGTATTGGGTCACAAGGCAATGCAGTCCTTGTTTCATTCGATGAAGCTGGTTCATGTACAAACTGCCCAAAAATTGTAACGATGGGCTTTGTTATTGTCTCAAGGTCAATACAAGATTGTGTATCACCCGAAAACTCAACATGGTAAAGCAAACGCACTTTTACATCTTCCAATTGGCCCTGATACAGACTTTGATGCTTCTGCTGCATCTTGTTGCCACAGCGATGCTCAGGATTCTGTTTTGCTTCAAATCTTTCCTCTGAACTTTAGGAAAATTGCACAGGCCTTGGAAGCTGATCCAGATTTGAACATTTTGCTAAAATACATTTGCACATCTTGGCCTCACTTGTTGCACTGCCTAATAACTCTGTAGTGGGCCCATACTTTACATGTCGGCATAGCCTCACTATACGCCAAGGTGTGATTCTTGTTCAAATTGACAGTGGACAGTCACGTGTTGATCCCCAAAGCTTTGCAAAAGGAAGTGTTGCAGTTACTTCACCAATGACACCGGGGGATTGTTCGTGCGAAACAGTTAGTGCATCGACACTGTAATTGGCAGGGTACAGACACCCAAATAGAACAGGTGACATCACAGTGTCACGCATTTGTGAAAAATCAGTCCGGTCTGCCACAAAAATGCTCTGCTTGGCCCACGCCACAGTAGCCGAGCCTTCTATATCTTATGGGTCTCAGGAGGTGTACACATACCCTTCTGAGCATTTTCCGGGGGACATTTCCACCAGAGCGTAGGCGTATGGCGGGGTACGACTGGAAGACAGACGTCCCCTGCAGCCACAGCTTCCAGCCCACCAGAGCATCCACGCTCCTGCCTACCCCACCATTGATGTGCTCCCTATACAATGATGGTCCGTTGCTTTTGGGGGGGGGGGGGGGGGGCTTGTACATATCTGTGTGACACAAAGTTAAGTATTTTATCTTTTCATTTTATAATAAAACTCATTAACACGATTTGTTTGACTTGTCTGTCTAGCAATCCAAGAAATCAGGTTTCCTAGATACCTCAAATATTGGACAACTAGGCTGGATTTAACAATTTTAATTTCAGATGTATGTGTCAATTAGCAGAACACCCATTAAAAATTTTATTTTATCAGAAAGCTTACAATCTAGGGGATTATTTAAGACCAAAATCAGGTTCCCAGCAGGTTGGAGGAATGTGATATACAGATTTTTCCACATCCCCACAATTTTTCTGAAATCAAAAATTGACACACATTAATATCATAAAATTTTCTTTGTAATTTTACTGCTTCAATAACTGGATATCCATTAACTATATGCCTTACATAACTTCTGAAAAAAAAATGCAAATCAAAAGCTTCACAAACAGCTGAGTTATGAGTATTAATAAAGATAAGTACCATTTTGCATTGACATTCTTGCACAGCCCAGTTATCAGAGTATCACTACATTTAAAATTTGATGTAAAATAAAGTTGTAGTCTGAGACCAAAAAGATTTTGCAGAAGTTCCTACGTTACAAGTATAAGCAAATGAGCAGAGTTACATGAAAATCTGAGACAGAGGGTTACAAATCCTTGAATTATTGTGTGTTTTGACATGGAATGACCCCTCTCGCATTCACTGGGAAGTGTAGCAGCTTCAGTTCTGCGACACCTCAATGTACTCTGACTCAATATAAATATTTGCTTACATTTATTCAGCAACTATTCCAGTTTACTTATCCCTTTGGGTTCCAAATTTTTTTATTTAAACATACAGAGGTGAAAAAGTATATCTACAGATATCTATACTGCACCTGAGTGAACAAAAAGACTGCAAATCACTGTCTTATAATTTTTTTTTATGAACACAAGTATTTACATTACTAATCCAAGGACAGACTTCTTTCAGGACCTGTACTTTGATTAAAATTACCTTGTGATTGATAGATTGCAATGGTAGGGGATAGTGCTGACAAAGCACAGCCAGCCATGCTTCACAAGGTGCTGCATGTACCAACAAAAAAAGCAACAGTGAGAGCATGTGGCACTCGAGAAAGAACTACGATTGGATGGCAGCTGGCCCTTACCACATGACTCACTGAAACATCAATCACAATGTAATTTTAATCAGGGTGTACTTCTGTGGAGGGGAGGCACAGAGACTGACCACAGATATATATTTTTCAGTTAATCACAATATACAATTCTGTAATAAAATAGAAAGCAAGTTTAATCAAGTATTCAAATAAACATTTCTACAATGAATAAATACTGGAGTGTACATCATTCAAAACTGTGTAGTACTTGACTAAATTACACATGAAATTAGGCATCACACTTAACATGGCTACAAGAAACCAGAGTAATACAACAGAATTCTGAACACATCATTCATGACATAATTCTGCTAGCACACAGAAGGTATACCAAAGAAATAAAGAGGACAAAAAGCTTAGGGCATCTCACTTTGTTTTTCATATCCATATTTTTATATACACTCTCTCAACCATAGGCACCCAACAAAATTTTGAATTATGAATGAAATAAAAAATCTGTATAAAGAACCCCAATATACAAAATCTGAATATAATCAGCCACAAAGAAGTGTCACCAGGAAGTACATACAAAAACTATTCGGAGAAAGAGAAGGCACTTTTATCCCTTATTTTACGCCTAAAGTAAATACATTTCTCCAAAAATAACACACTATGCACTGGAACAAAACACAGTGTTCTCTATATCACAAAAGATTTAGAACAGTATAAAAGTAATGAGCGCAACTTCTGATCTAATATACATATTTCATCTCCATCAGTTGCTTCTACTTCATTCCATAAAACACTTTTCCTACAAATTTGATGGACACATGCTTAAAGTAAGTTTATATAGCTCAACCTTTACTGAGAAAACACACACACACACAGAGAGAGAGAGAGAGAGAGAGAGAGAGAGAGAGAGAGAGAGAGAAGAGGTTGGGGGGAACACATACAATTGAAATATTTAAACATATGACAAACATTAATAATTTCTTTATCATCTACACTCTAACCTCTTATGTATGATTATATACAATAAGGCAAATATTACACTGTAAAAGGTCTTTGACAAATCCTTTACAAAATCTAAGCCCACATTATAACTTTCATAAAACATAGACAAATGTACCCCAGTACGCTGTCAAAGTTTTCATAAAAAGTCTTTTACAAAAACTATTTGACATAATCTAATAATAGGAAGTCAAGGATGGAATAACAGCAATATGGAAAGGACTTATTACTACTCATCACAACAGAGGAGGTACTGAGTTGTAGACAGGCACAATGAAGACAACTGCTAAAATATTACAGCTTTCTAAGTTCTTCTGTCATACAAAACACACACACATTCGCACAAGCACAACTCGTACACACATGGGCACTGTCTCAAAATGATGGAGCCTGTGACTGCTTCTCACAGAGACTGCTGCTCTGACAAATGCAGTCGCATTCAGGCACCAGCACCCTGAGACAGTAGTCACTTGAGTGAGAGTTGTACTTGGGTGAATGTGTGAATATTTGATTAAGATCCATAGCAGAGTAACACAGGCCTACCTGCAATTGACATAGTTTTCTTCCTTTTAGAATTCTTTTCTTGAAGTTGCTTATTCTCTATGTACTTAATCTGAGTTGGTGGTTTAGTGTATCACTCCACCCATTTTTCTCCCTTAAAATACCCATTGTATCCTCTTGCCAAACTAGTAACTTTGTTAAAATCTAGCAGAACCTAAATTTTACATAAGCATCTACAACCTAAACAACTGTCAAGAGTGGAAAAGAAACTCATACATCATGCAATACCATGTATTCTATGGGGAATTTCAATTACATGTATCCTTAGCTGTCAGTTATTGTGCTGTTACAACGAATGGTTTGGTGCAAGATGGAATCAATGATTTGCAACATAAAGAAAGGATGCACATTGTAGCTGGCAATAAAAGGGATGAAGTAATCAACAACTAATATCATAAATCTTATCCATTACATGTATGTATATAAAACTGGTATCCCACAACGAAGAATGAAAGCTCCTTAAAAAGAAGATAAATGTAATGCTTTCAGAACAATTTCGTTTGTCCAAAGAAAAAAAAGAGTGCAAGAAGAGGAAGAGAAATGCAAAGACTTTTAAGCAATACGGTATAAAATCAGCCACACTCTTTGCTCAAATGGGATGTAACAGAAAGTGATGGTCCACAGATAATTAAGAAATATTAAAATAATCAAATGAAAGTATTTCCATTGTAGAGCATTAAAATATGTAACTGACAATATGTGATCACATGTAAATCATTGTGATTATAAAAGCTGTGGAAATCATTGAATGTAATTTGAAGAATGATGGTCATTAAATCTTCTCATCAGAAATGAGTAATCCGTGGAGTGTGAACTTTACTTCACATGAGCATTAGGGGTCTCAACCACCATGACTCACTCTATGACACAGTTTACACAACGCAGAAGAAAAAACTGATGGTTTAAGTTCAATAGTTCGCTGGTATTATTGCCATTTAGAAATGGAGCACTACCTTGGAGGCAGAAGGATGAAGGCAGAAAACAGCTACATGAATTACAATTCTATTAATCCAGTGCCTTAATTTCTGCAGCTTACTATGCAGTCCTTCTCAGTTGGTAGAAGAGGCAGGGTAGATTCCATGATGTACTATGAGGATTATAAAAGTTACTTGAGTTACTGTGAGAACAGAGTAAAAATACTGACTGATATGTACATCATGATATACAGGGGGCAGGGGGAGGACTTAATCAGAGCACTAGCAATGTTTTGTCTTGCATGGAAATTGCATGTCATGACTTCTGTGTAGCTTCTTGATAAACTGTCCAAAGCACTTTCGGTGTCCTTTAAAAAGCAACATTTGGGTTTCACATTGCTTTTTTTTTTTACGAGATCCAAAACGCATATGTATAATGGATTGCTGAGAGTGATAACTTTGAAATGCTAACAAGAATGACAATGCATACGACTGATGGAAGTACAGAAGTCACAAGTGCACCAAGTATCAAGACAAGTGATCTGAAAACACTTTATGAAAAAGAGCATTTTGTGCCACTCATAGCATTACTAAATTGTTAGAAAAGTAATTGTGGGTTCAAACTGTAATAAACATCAACAGATAAGAGAAGTGTTATTGGTACAACACAGTGCATTTAACCAAAGCCAGCATCTATAAAAAGCAGAAACTGTTACGAAAATGCAACAACATTCCAGACTACAACACCTTAATGCTGAGACTATTGCTTAAACAGAGGTTGGTCAAACTTTCAGCTGTCAAGTGGAAGCTGCACTCCCAATTCTTAAAATAACAGAAAACAGTTTAACAGTCATATCTATTTGTGGGAAGCTCTGAGAGAACCAAATAGTGAAAACTAAAGCAACACAACTCTACACACAACAGAATTATGCCAAACATACATAAATTTTTAACAGATACACACTGATTTTTAATAAAACTTCTTTCTCATGAAATTTTCTCTATACATGCCAGTTTTCTCAACCTTGTAGGTTACCCAAAATTATTACTAGCGATACTGAACCAACATATTACACACATCAACCTCTAACAATTTCTGACAATGGTTCTAGTTCTTGTCCTTTGCAGGCAATGCAACCTGCAACAGTACAGCCTATTTTCACACAGATCATGTGAAGACGAAGAGATACCTCGAGGTATTCAAGAGGAAGTTCTCTTACTTTTAAAGACAAGGTTAAGTTAGGTTAAGGAGGAAGTAGGAAATTATTCACTACTTTCACCAGTTCACTGAAAATGAGCCAGTTGACTGTGTTCAATTCATACATAAAGAAAGTTAACAATAAATCAACATTTGGTTAATCTTTAACTACTTATGCAATTCTCTCTCTCTGTCTCTCTCTCTCTCTCTCTCTCTCTCTCTCTCTCTCTCTCTCTCTCACTCACTCACTCACTCACTCACTCTATTTGGATCCAATTTATACGAGACAAATAAGCAGCTTAATATTTCAGTTTTCATCAGTGTGCATATCTAAAAAGCAAGTCAACTCAACATACAAATATATGCATGTGTCATGTATCACACACTACAGTGTGTTACCTATGAGGAAAAATTTAGTACTATAATGTTTGCGAGAAAGTTACTTTCCCAAGTTAACGTGCTTTGGGGTATCCAGCACTCACTTGTCAAGCAGCACCTGTATCAAATGGATATTTAAAAAAGCCAGCAGTCTTACTCTCCACAAATATATACCCAAACTGCTTGATTTCACGGTGACTGCTAGTTAACAACACACTCTAAATACTTATTACATAGTAAGTACTATAACATGGAAGCATATACATTGCAAATACAAAACGTTTCTCTAAAAAATATGTTCCACACTTTCATTCCCTCAAAATATCTCTCAATAATGAAAAGTAATTCTTGTAAGGCTGAGGTTAACATCTCGTATTCTGACACTTTTGATGTCGCCTATTCTGACACTTTTGATGTCGCTGTCCAATCCCTTCTCCATAAAAATCTACTTTACTGTCGTAACATACAGTAAAGTAGTATTTTTTTCATTTAAAAATATATATTTACTTCCCAACCTTGAATGATTATTGCATCATTCATGGAAGAAAAACTTGCAAGGAGAATATAATATAAAATATAGCCTATCAAAATATAAAAATATGCTCTAATCTCTCAAACAACCATTACAAATCTTTGTCTACTGCCTGTAACAGTGTTATACAGAAGTGCCACTAATTTGAGAAAACTGGATTTACACAGTGCACTTAAGAATAAAAATACTTGATATTTGTAAAAGTGACAGCTGAGTAATTTAAAAAATAGTTCATATCTTACATTTCATCATTCATATATAAAAATATGGTCAATTCTTTTGTCATAATTTTCTTTTACAAGAAAATTTATTCCCTATTAGTGCTCCTAGTTGTCACTTGGCTCTCAGTATCAGTCACCGCAATGAGTATTCTCAAAATGTAATTGAAATTCATGAAAATAGGATTTACTATTTTATTCTGAAAGAAGAAACTTAATGAATTTCATGGTCCCTCAAGATAATCTACACCAGTCTCATTACAAATATGCGTGTTCTCTGCAACTGTGCAGGCCTGAGAAATAGCAACATCTCTTGATTACATCTGAATGACAGAAATTTTTGATCATGCCAAAGAGATATTCCCTTGCACCATGCAGAAACTAATTAGTTACTCGAATTATTTTACATAATGGAGGAAACAGAAGACAAGACTATTTATAATTAATAAATCTCACACAATGGAATGCAGTTTTCAACTGAATGGTGTAAATGTGAATGATTTGAGTATAAGAAAGAGAGGATAAATCCACTAGTAAATGCAACTATCAACTGTTATGCAAGTCTGGGAAAAACAACTAGCACTAGTTGTGAAAGCTTAACTCAAACTTTACGGCTAAATCCTTTATGATCCAGTAGAAAGCAAACAGAAATGTTCTTACAATGAACCCCTACACTCGTGTTAACAATATCTTTGACTTCAAACTCTGGATGTAGTCTCTACTGAAGAAGGATGAAAAAGAAGAGCAGCCAATCAAAGGCACCAAATGCAATCAAAATATACCTCTCAAATGACTGAAATGAATTCAGTGTCTCCTATTTGAATAGAAAATATGTCAGTGACAGAGGAACTAACACACACACACACACACACACACACACACACACACACACACACACACACACATTTTTTATGACTTGGCGAGACGAAGTACATGCAAGATGACTTCATCAACAGTCTGATTGTTGAGCAAAGTCTTGACAGCAGAGTCATCTATAACAACAGTGAACAGCAGTTTGGCATTTTCACGCAGTCTATCTGGGTACAACAGTTCCTCTGAGGTAACAGGTTGATGGCCACATCGACGAATTACTGCTTCCAGCAACTGGTCCACTTGCGTTTCCGGCCATCCAAAAGCCTTTAGAGTGGCTTCATCAACCAGTAGCGCCAGGAGCTCACGGACTGAGTCAGCGAGAGCAGCTTCACTGAGTGATGGTATGCTACCAGGACCACCAGAACCTCCATCACTCTCACTACCATTCACACCCACACCAGTCCCACCAGTGCCTTGAGCTGCTGCTGCAGCCAGAAGCTGCTGTTGCAGTTTTTTCTTTTCTGTTTCAGCCAATATCTCCTCCAGCATGTCTCTATGCTTGGTGCGCATATGACGAAGTAAGCAATCTTGTCGAATGAATGCTCTTCCACATTCATCACAAGAACGTGGTGGTTCCTGTTGGAAGGATTGAATATTTTAATTTAATGTGATTTCTAGTTACTTTTCTCTCTTCCTTTGTAACTATTCTACAATGATTATTACTTATGTTTTCCACAAATGGGCTACTGACATTTTCACATTTGAAAAGTGCTGATAAGGTAAAACACATGGAACAAACTCAACAATGGAATAGATTTCTCTATTCAAGAATGGAATACGTTTCTTTCATTGCCCAAAATATTATTTACCAATTTTTTTTGTTAAAACTCAAGAATAAAGAAGAATATATGTTAAGTATCTACTGCACTCCATCTGCATATTGCTATAGCTTTCGTATTCTGTGTAGTTAATGTGCATTTTAAAAGATTATTATCAACCAGCCTTGTATAAAGAATTCTCACAACTAATTTCTGGTCACATTATGATATCCAGATCAAATCAAACACATACAAAATAAATGATGAAGTACATCATGACAACTCAGAAGAAATGTAACCTTCACATCATGGAATTTACTTACAAAAAAGTTGAGCAGTTTATTTTGCCTGTTTTAGAGGCTATTTTAACAATAACAAAACAAATGCTCCACAGCCCTTTGTCTTCTTGTTTTCTGAGATTATTAAACCACCTAAAATGCAGTACTTAAATCACAAGAATTTGCTGTAAAGGTAATTTTTATCCATGGAGCTCAGCCACTGAAAGTAAATATTCTCAGGAACACTTTCTAATCACAAAATAACATTCAAATTTATTTAATTAAATTCAAACTATTAACAGTACTGTGTAACCCAAAGAACTTATCAGTTATATATATTTCATAGCTGCATATCTTATTTTAAGGTGGGAGGTAGGCAACACCAGATCGCTTCTTCTACAATCTACCAGAAAACAATAAACCAATTCTGGAAATTTACCACCCCTTGCTGTTTTTTATTTGCCATTTCCTGTTTCCAAACATGCTGCTTCAATTATTTTTCATTTGCTCCATATTGTATTTAGTACTGATGGAGGATTGTTTCAGTTTTCATGCAATATTGACATGCTTAATGTGTGAATTTTTTACCACTTCCTGAATAATGATCCACTTTTCTTCACTTGTGAACTGTCTCACTATCTTTTTGTCCATAGCAATTGATACACCATTCAACACAAAACAATTAATGTACTGTGAGTCAGTCAAATGCTAAACAAGAAAAAAGAACACCAGTGACTCAGTTACATGCTAATAAATATTTGGTTTACTGTTTGCCGCTACTATTTCAATCCTGCTTCCGATCGGTACTTACCGGAAGTCGCAGGAGCTGCTGCCAACCTATGCAAATTACTCCCTTATGTCATTTCTACCATAGCAAATGATGTGTATGATGTACAAAGTTGACAGCACTGAACAATGCTGTCTCCTCACACATTTACTCCCCCCGTAGCAGCAAACATCCTCCTCGTGTCACTTCCAGAACTCTCGGTGGTAAAAGTTGCAATGGCCAAACAGTACAGATCCTGCCACATTCAAATGCACTAACTGGGAATGGAGAATATATAAACAAGTTGTTTTCACATGAGTTTAATGCAACTGGGACTGAGACTTCCAAAAATAGATGTACTATGTGGGAATACACAGTAATGAGGAACGTACTACTGGGTTTCCACTGTACCTCAAGAGTTCTTAAAATTTGTTTTGAATAACATAACTAACTTGATGTAGCCATAAATAATCACTTTCCAAGCCAATTTATCGAATACCTACATCGATTACTGTGGTCAAACTGTATTAGTAAATTTTGTTCTGAAACTACTATACAGAAACTGATTAAATGTAATACCTTTGTATGCGTCAGAAGATGTATCTTCAATGAAGATTTCATTGCGAAGTTCTTCTGACAAATTGGACATTTGTGTGCTGTAAAAATGAAAAGAATTAATACTGAAAATAAAATAAAAAGAAAGTCTATTGTAAAATACTACATAATGGATTTTACTTACCTTTTACACCTGAGTGAAGAATCGTGTGACGAGCCAAATCTTCCTTTCGAACAAATGTTTTTGGACATTGCTCACATTCAAAAGGTTTTGCACCTTCATGAACATATTTCACATGCATAAGAAGACGAGATCTGCGATTGAATGCCTTGCTGCAGTGAACACATGTAAAGCCATTTTCACCTATACAATCATCATCACAAGTGAAAAACAATACTTTTACATTAATGGAACAGACAAAATATAAGTCCTCTGTTTATTTTAAGAACAAGCTATACTGAAAATGGTTTGTCAAATTTCAAAGAAATTATTTAATCCCTTGGTATTTTCATATTTACGTATTTTGTACTAGTGCTCCCATACAAAACTTGAAATAAAAATTGATATTCAGCTTTCAGTTGCAATGTGCTGGGAGTAATGGTTGAGAAACTTGAGAAGATGGGAGTAACTAAAGTACTGAAAAGTGAGTTTCAGTGCATGACTTAACCACCAAATTGAACACACAGCATTTCCAATGGCAAAAACACAAAACATATTCTGTTAAGTACGTGAATGAGTGGAGTAATCAATAAGTGTGAAAAAACAAATGATGCTAATAAATCATATTAGCAATTCTTTGTGTGTCTTCCAGCAACTAAGAGAACAATTGCTTTAAGAGATATTTATCCACTACATAAAAACACTAAGAAAGTGAAGTTGAACAGGAGATAAAATCATAAGCTGTGGCATGGTCACAGTGATTAAAAAAAGTGTAGAATAAATTTCTTTATTTCTGTCTATGATCTCAAACTTGTTAGTCCTCAGACTACTGGTTTCGGACAGCAATGACCATCTTCAAATCTGCAGCAAAACATGGGAAAAACACAAATACAAGCAGTGGATTGCCTACAGTTTAAAACAATAAAATAGACCACAATGAAAAGTATTACTGAAATACACATGAAAATTATTAGCTTTATGACGAGGATACCTTTTTTAAAAACATGTCCTAATATAATGGAGCCATAGTTGCATCGCCAACATAGGGCGCTGACTACTTACTAAAGTATGTTTCGATTCATTTAGCCTCTTTCCCTATTTATTTTAAAAGTATGTTTCGATTCATTTAGCCTCTTTCCCTATTTATTTTATCATTTTTATATTATTCTGTGAACTCTGTGAGCTTGTTCTTATGTATGCCATTATATTTTTATCTAACATTTGCCACAAGGGCACATCAGAATTACTGTCACTTAACTATTTCCCTTTTAACAATCTAACTTTGGTCATGTTTTTAATTTATAGCATTTTATTCCTGTAATGACTTACACACCTGATAACCGCACTACAGATTTTACCAATTTTATTCTTCTTTTTATTCCATATTGTACAAATATATGATTGAAGAATATGTGAACACCTACAGTAGGACATCTAAAGAGCTTACCACACAATCATTTTCTGGCTATTGTGCAGCAGTTCGCAATAATAGTAGTGCTGTTAACAAGATGACCCTAGTACATACAATATTTTATATACGAGGTCTGTCTAAAAAGTATTCGACCTTTGATTTTCCCACGCAAAATAGAGATGACAGCACGCCGCCACTGCACACAGTACAGGAAGAGACCTTTATGCGCATGCGTGAATTTTGTCCCCGCCTTACAGCAGGTCAGTCGCTGCCTGTCGGTCACTGAGTGAGGTGCTACACAATGTGTTCGTCAGATTACCGACTCTCTCAAGATGACTGAACGTGTTGAGCAAAGATACTGCATCAAATTTTGTCAAAAACTTGGTGATTTTCAAAGTGAAATAATTTGTAAAATTCAGCAGGTATTTGGAGAAGTTGCAATGGGTGTAACACAAATTAAGGAGTGGTTCAACCGATTCAAAAATGGCCGCACATCAGCGGAGAGTGACCAGCGTTCTGGCAGGTCCCAAACTGCTCGGAGTGCAGCTGTTGTTGAGAGAGTGCAAAATATGGTGATGGCAGATCATCGTTTGGCCATGCAGGAGATTGCCCAAGAGGTTGGAGTGAGTAAAGATTCTGCACATGCAATTTTGCATGATGATTTGAACATGCACTGAGTGGCTGTGAAATTCGTCCCCAAGCTGTTTCCACCAGAACAAAAAGACCTCTGTTTTGACGTTGCACAGAAGCTTCTGCACACCACCAACACTGATCCTGGGTTTCTGAACACCGTGATAACCCGAGATGAATCATGGGTGTATTGGTACGACTCAGAAACAAAAAGACTGTCGTCGCAATGGAAGCGTCCCGAGTCTCCAAGGCCGAAGAAAGTGTGGCAGGTGCAAAGCAAAATCAAGGTGATGCTGACGGTCTCCTTTGATGTCTGTGGAATTGTGCATCATGAATACGCACCCGAAGGACAAACAGTGGCAAAGGAGTACTATGAGAAGTTCTCCGGCGACTCAGTGACGCAGTTCAGCGCAAAAGACCAGACATGTGGACAGCAAAAAACTGGCAACATCATCACAACAACGCTCTCGCACATTCATCCCGCTCGATCCAAAATTTCTTGGCCAAACGTGGAATTACAGCCATTCGCCAATGTCCCTACTCTCCAGACGTGGCTCCTTGCAACTTCTGATTGTTTCCAAAATTGAACACACCACTGGAAGGATCCCGTTTTGTGAGTAGAGAAGAGATAATGTGGAACACCACGACGGAGCTGAACACCATTCCAAAAGACAACTTCCAGTCCACTAGTTGTATTTGTGTTTTTCTCATGTTTTGCTGCAGGTCTGAAGATCGTCATTGCTGACCGAAACTTTTAGTGTGAGAGACTAACAAGTTTGTGATCATAGACAGAAATAAAGAAATTTATTCTACAGAAGATAATATTTCTGTTCCTGAAATTGCACCAAAAATGTACAAATAAAATCTGCATTTTGGCTGAAGCAAATGCATGTGTATGTTATTGGAGAGTTACCAGTACTGTAATTGGGTAACATACTATATACCAGGTGGGGGGTAGATCCATTAGTATAAAAAAAAAAGTGAAACGCAGAATCAGGATATTAGTTCCACGTCTGTATTTTATAGGATTAGTAACAAAACAGGACATTTATATTTTAATCATAAAAAAATACAACAATTAAGTTATTGAAGAGTACTTCTAACAACAATTATGTGATGTGACCTTACAACATAACAACATTGGATTCAACTGTTAAAGAATTTTCTTGGAAAGGGGAGAAGGCAGGGTGGGTAATCTGAACACAAACTAAAAATTACACTTTTTTTCATAATACCATAATTAAAATAACACTTTAACTATCACTACGGAAGTTGATAAAACAACAAATGTGAATAAAGGCAGTAACTCGCCTGCAGACATCAATGGATGGTGCACTGGGCACATATATAAGCTCCAAAAAAATTGAGGGAGGGAGGGAGGAGGAGGAGAGGAACACATGAGGATTTGCTCCTTTCTGGTATGATTTTCTGATCTTTGCGTGTGTCTCTGAGCCACTCATTATTCATCTGCAGGTACTGGATCGGTGCCTATCTTTCATTAATTTAGAAATAAATAGTATCTTGCTCAGGTTAGGTATAGATGTACCAACTGATAGTGACACGTGAAAATCTATACCAGACCAGGACTCAAACCTGGCTTTCTCACTTATTGCAAGCAGCACCTTAACCATTTTGGCTTTCCTAATACGTGGTACATCTATGTCTAACACAGCTGACATCAAGGTATTCGCATTCAGCAAACTTATTCGGAATTAATTTTAGACAGCTGTCAATTGTTACTAATGTGTGTTCATCTAGGCATGCAAATAAATAACTTTTGTTTGTTGTTTCCACCTAAAAGTTCTATTAATGTAACAAAACCTGATAGAAGAAGTACAATGGTACTAATATGTGTAGATAACTAAAATAAAAAAACATCATTTTCTTTAGGAAAGCATAATTTTTTGAGCCACTAGGCTAATTTGAGACAGGTAAAATGATGTTAAATTTCAAATTTAATCATACAGTACTCTGTAAAACCTTCTGGCAGTGTTTAATAATGGTTTTTATGATTAAAATGATTAATAATACAATGAATTTGTAAAAGTTACACTTTCTGTCATTTGTGTGTTAAACAGGGTGTTACAAAAAGGTACTGCCAAACTTTCAGGAAACATTCCTCACACACAAAGAAAGAAAATATGTTATGTGGACATGTGTCCAGAAACGCTTACTTTCCATGTTAGAGCTCATTTTATTACTTCTCTTCAAATCACATTAATCATGGAATGGAAACACACAGCAACAGAACGTACCAGCGTGACTTCACACACTTTGTTACAGGAAATGTTCAAAACGTCCTCCGTTAGCTAGGATACATGCATCCACCCTCCGTCACATGGAATCCCTGATGCGCTGATGCAGCCCTGGAAAATGGCGTATTGTATCACAGCCGTCCACAATACGAGCACGAAGAGTCTCTACATTTGGTACCGGGGTTGCGTAGACAAGAGCTTTCAAATGCCCCCATAAATGAAAGTCAAGAGGGTTGAGGTCAGGAGAGCGTGGAGGCCATGGAATTGGTCCGCCTCTATCAATCCATTGGTCACCGAATCTGTTGTTGAGAAGCGTACAAACACTTCGACTGAAATGTGCAGGAGCTCCATCGTGCATGAACCACATGTTGTGTCGTACTTGTAAAGGCACATGTTCTAGCAGCACAGGTGGAGTATCCCGTATGAAATCATGATAACGTGCTCCATAGAGCATAGGTGGAAGAACATGGGGCCTAATCAAGACATCACCAACAATGCCTGCCCAAACGTTCACAGAAAATCTGTGTTGATGACGTGATTGCACAACTGTGTGCGGATTCTCGTCAGCCCACACATGTTGATTGTGAAAATTTACAATTTGGTCACTTTGGAATGAAGCCTCATCCGTAAAGAGAACATTTGCACTGAAATGAGGATTGACACATTGTTGGATGAAGCATTTGCAGAAGTGTACCCGTGGAGGCCAATCAGCTGCTGATAGTGCCTGCACACGCTGTACATGGTACGGAAACAACTGGTTCTCCCGTAGCACTCTCCATATAGTGACGTGGTCAACGTTACCTTGTACAGCAGCAACTTCTCTGATGCTGACATTAGGGTTATCGTCAACTGCACGAAGAATTGCTTCGTTCATTGCAGGTGTCCTCGTCGTTCTAGGTCTTCCCCAGTCACGAGTCATAGGCTGGAATGTTCCGTGCTCCCTAAGACGCCGATCAATTGCTTCGAACGTCTTCCTGTCGGGACACCTTCGTTCTGGAAATCTGTCTCGATACGAACGTACCGCGCCACGGCTATTCCCCCGTGCTAATCCATACATCAAATGGGCATCTGCCAACTCTGCATTTGTAAACATTGCACTGAGTGCAAAACCACATTCGTGATGAACACTAACCTGTAGATGCTACGTACTGATGTGCTTGATGCTAGTACTGTAGAGCAATGAGTTACATGTCAACACAAGCACCGAAGTCAACATTACCTTCCTTCAGTTGGGCCAACTGGCGGTGAATCAAGGAAGTACAGTACATACTGACGAAACTAAAATGAGCTCTAACATGGAAATTAAGTGTTTCCGGAAACATGTCCACATAACATCTTTTCTTTATTTGTGTGTGAGGAGTGTTTCCTGAAAGTTTGGCCGTACCTTTTTGTAACACCCTGCATACTTAGAAAAAAAGTAAATAAAATAACTTCGATTTTACACTACAAATACATTTGATTCATTTCGCTGCCTATAAAAGAACAGGTTAACCAGGTAACAAGTGAGATACCAGTTCTTAAACTACCAAAGCAAGTGATTATGACCACAATTTGTAGAACACATAAGTAACAAACAGCAACATGACAATGATGACCTGTATCAAATGGATATTTAAAAAAGCCAGCAGTCTTACTCTCCACAAATATATACCCAAACTGCTTGATTTCACGGTGACTGCTAGTTAACAACACACTCTAAATACTTATTACATAGTAAGTACTATAACATGGAAGCATATAAATTGCAAATACAAAACGTTTCTCTAAAAAATATGTTCCACACTTTCATTCCCTCAAAATATCTCTCAATAATGAAAAGTAATTCTTGTAAGGCTGAGGTTAACATCTCGTATTCTGACACTTTTGATGTCGCCTATTCTGACACTTTTGATGTCGCTGTCCAATCTCTTCTCCATAAAAATCTACTTTACTGTCGTAACATACAGTAAAGTAGTATTTTTTTCATTTAAAAATATATATTTACTTCCCAACCTTGAATGATTATTGCATCATTCATGGAAGAAAAACTTGCAAGGAGAATATAATATAAAATATAGCCTATCAAAATATAAAAATATGCTCTAATCTCTCAAACAACTATTACAAATCTTTGTCTACTGCTGTTTCACATGTGCCTGTAACAGTGTTATACAGAAGTGCCACTAATTTGAGAAAACTGGATTTACACAGTGCACTTAAGAATAAAAATACTTGATATTTGTAAAAGTGAAAGCTGAGTAATTTAAAAAATAGTTCATATCTTACATTTCATCATTCATATATAAAAATATGGTCAATTCTTTTGTCATAATTTTCTTTTACAAGAAAATTTATTCCCTATTAGTGCTCCTAGTTGTCACTTGGCTCTCAGTATCAGTCACCGCAATGAGTATTCTCAAAATGTAATTGAAATTCATGAAAATAGGATTTACTATTTTATTCTGAAGAGCTCCATCATGCATGAACCACATGTTGTGTCGTACTTGTAAAGGCACATGTTCTAGCAGCACAGGTGGAGTATCCCGTATGAAATCATGATAACGTGCTCCATAGAGCATAGGTGGAAGAACATGGGGCCTAATCAAGACATCACCAACAATGCCTGCCCAAACGTTCACAGAAAATCTGTGTTGATGACATGATTGCACAACTGTGTGCGGATTCTCGTCAGCCCACACATGTTGATTGTGAAAATTTACAATTTGGTCACTTTGGAATGAAGCCTCATCCGTAAAGAGAACATTTGCACTGAAATGAGGATTGACACATTGTTGGATGAAGCATTTGCAGAAGTGTACCCGTGGAGGCCAATCAGCTGCTGATAGTGCCTGCACACGCTGTACATGGTACGGAAACAACTGGTTCTCCCGTAGCACTCTCCATATAGTGACGTGGTCAACGTTACCTTGTACAGCAGCAACTTCTCTGATGCTGACATTAGGGTTATCGTCAACTGCACGAAGAATTGCTTCGTTCATTGCAGGTGTCCTCGTCGTTCTAGGTCTTCCCCAGTCACGAGTCATAGGCTGGAATGTTCCGTGCTCCCTAAGACGCCGATCAATTGCTTCGAACGTCTTCCTGTCGGGACACCTTCGTTCTGGAAATCTGTCTCGATACGAACGTACCGCGCCACGGCTATTCCCCCGTGCTAATCCATACATCAAATGGGCATCTGCCAACTCTGCATTTGTAAACATTGCACTGAGTGCAAAACCACATTCGTGATGAACACTAACCTGTAGATGCTACGTACTGATGTGCTTGATGCTAGTACTGTAGAGCAATGAGTTACATGTCAACACAAGCACCGAAGTCAACATTACCTTCCTTCAGTTGGGCCAACTGGCGGTGAATCAAGGAAGTACAGTACATACTGACGAAACTAAAATGAGCTCTAACATGGAAATTAAGTGTTTCCGGAAACATGTCCACATAACATCTTTTCTTTATTTGTGTGTGAGGAGTGTTTCCTGAAAGTTTGGCCGTACCTTTTTGTAACACCCTGTATACTTAGAAAAAAAGTAAATAAAATAACTTCGATTTTACACTACAAATACATTTGATTCATTTCGCTGCCTATAAAAGAACAGGTTAACCAGGTAACAAGTGAGATACCAGTTCTTAAACTACCGAAGCAAGTGATTATGACCACAATTTGTAGAACACATAAGTAACAAACAGCAACATGACAATGATGACCTGGTAATTAAAAAACTGTGAACATTAAATATAAATTCATCATTATGATGTACTGAGGTATCTAATCAGATGAACAAATACCTTGTGATTATTTGATGAAATGGAGGTTATAATACAATTTTGCACTGACACAACTATTGGAAGAACCTAATACATCACAAAATAGGAGTAAAATACATTAAGTACAGTAAGAAGAATATTTAGAAATAAAATGCAACATCTGCAAGACATTTACCCGACCATTAGGTGAAGTTTTGTGGCAAAGTCATCATTTGAAAAATACAGGCCTGTCTTGCATTCACAGATTATACTATTGTTGCTGAGATCAACATTTTTATGTTGTGTAATAGATTAATATAACATTTAGGAATGGAGCTATGGCACTTGAGGTTAGTGCAAATTTAATCTGAAGAATTGAGAAGTTTTGGTGGTGGACCATGACGCCAGTTGGTCCAGGCACTGGGACAAATGAGAGGAAGGGAATGATGAGTGGGCAATATGATACTATACGTTTCTATAAAGACAAATTAATGCCAACAAAAATATGTTTCCACAGAGCAATTGAAACGCAGCACAGCAAATGAAACATGAGATTCAATAAAGACCAGAAAACTGCTACTACTGTACAGCTCTGCTGATTTTCAAAGTAGGCTACTGTGTTGATCCAAAGTGGTAATAGTTTTGCAGATTTAGCCATAGGGAGCCGAGAGGACAACATATTGTCTCCATTCAGTTTGTTTATATTATCAGCACTGTAAAACCTGTAAATTATAACAACTGATAATGGATATAAATACAGCTAGGACTCTTGTTAAGAAAAGTAGATCTACAAGTTTGTGGTTCACAATAGATACCCACAGACAATATGACATGAATTTTAAGTTAATGATGATTCACGAAGCAGAGGCCACAAGCAACTGTACAGCAGTAAGAAAATTTGGAGTCACAGAAGTGAAAGTTCATAGGTGGAATTAGATATAGAATTAATCTACTTCCATACTCTACAAAACACTGTGAAGTCCATGACAGAAGGTACTTCCCATTGTACCAGTTCCCATTCCATTCACATAGGAGCGCAGGAAGAATTGCCTTTTAAATGCCTCTGTCTTAATTTAATCTGATCCTCATAACCCCTACAGGAGTGACATATTCCTAGTCATCTGGTTCTTGAAACTTTGTAAGCAGGCTTTCCCGTAAGTGTCAGCTGGTACAATTTCTTCAGCGTCTTAGTGACACACTTCCATATGTCACACAAGCATATAACAACCATATGTGATGCCCTTCTCTGTATATGTTCCACATCCCCTATTAGTCCTATCTGATACATGTCCTTCAAAATTGAGCAATGTTCTAGGGTGAGTTACATGTGTGGTCAGTAAACAACCTTCTTCGTAGACTGATCGCTTTTTCCTAGTATTCTATTAATGGATCAAAGTCTGCCACCTATGTCATCTATGATTGAGACTATGTGACTGTTCATTTTCGTATCTCTACAACGTATCAAACCTAGTATTTCTACAAGTTGACTGATTCCAGCTGTGGCTTGTTTATACTGTAGCCACAGGATACAACTTATGTTTTGTAAAGTGCACAGTTTTACATTTTTGAGCATTAAAACTAAGTTGCCAATCTTTGCATGACTTTGACATCTTATGAAGACCTCAATGAATATTTGTGTAGCTAATCCATTAAATTTTGGGCATACAGTAAATACTACTACTTCAGACGATATTTTGGCTGAGTACCATCTGGCCATCCTCAGAGTGACTCTTAACTCCAGCAAAACTGATGCTGGCATATCTGCTAAATTCACCTACAGCAAATTTATGGAACATTCATGACTTGTTGCCCGAGAAAATGTATACCAAGATGGTTAAAAACAACTGGTCTAGGGCACTGACAAATTTGGCTCGCACACCAGAGAGAAGTTAGGAGATACAGCCAGGGAATTGGTAATTTGGTTTTGTGCCCAGAGTAAAGCTATGGAAAAGATTTCAGAACATTTTTTGGCATGTTTCATGTGGCCTTATAAAAATTGTGGAGATCCTTATACCATTCACTTTTTGGGTACAAAGCATGGTCAAATGCAAGGTAACAAGGGTCCATTGGAGTCAAATCAATGATGGAAAAATGTCAGGTCCACAAGAAGCCCATACTGACACCCTCTCCCAGGTATTGGTTTACGATCAAGAGGTTGAGGTGTGCACCAGCCCATATCAATGAGTTACAAGTGCAGCCAGACACACTGTTACTTCATTGTTGGGAGACAGCAGAATCCTGATAGTGAGGCATGTGAAGAGACGGAGAAGGAAATTTACTGCTCGAAATGCCTGCGTAAGTCTTGTCTTGCTCAGTACACAACCTGATGGATAGCACCTGGGTGCTGGAGTAGCCAGCTACACAATGAATGGCCGATACCCTGTGTTTACACCCCCATGTGGGATGGAGTATGGTGTACCATGAGGAGGGTACCATGTGGGGGCTATGGCTGTGTCATGGGTTTGTCTATATACTTTTCCTTGAAAGAAGAAGTAGTTGTGTATTAGAATAAAGTTAGGCGTATGAGGAATGAGTGTGTATTCAAAGTCTGAAGGACACAGAGATGTAGTGTTCAATAGCAGTAAGATCATGTGCAGGAAGGATGTCAGTATATAGGGAAGTGGCACCAACAGTGACAAATAATGATCCACAAGGTAAAGCAGTGGGGATGAAGGAGAGTTGGTGAAGTAAGTGGTTGGCACCCTCCTATACCAACCTGTTTATGGGTCATCTTGAGGAAACCTCCCTAGTCCTCCAAAACCCCAAACCCCGGTCGGTTTCAGGTTCACTGATGATATCTTCATGATCTGGATTCAGGGCCATGACACCCTGCCCTTATTCCTTCACAACCTCCATACCACCTTCTCACCCATCTGCTCCACCTTATCTTCCTCAGTCCAGTGTACCAGCTCTCTAGACATTGACCACCTCCTATCTGATGGCTCTATCCCCACCTCTGCACATATTAAACACACCAGCCATCAAACAGTACCTGCAGTTCGACAGCTGCTATCCATTTAAAAAAAAAAACATCCTATTCAGCAGTCACCCTGGTACAGTGTCATTGCCCAGTATGCCGAAGGTTTCACAAAAGCCTTCACAGATAGGCACTATCTCCCAGACCTAGCCCACCAACAGACTTCCCATGCCACATCCCCACACACCCCCAATCCTCCCATTGCCCCAAAGAACCACCTACAAAGGAGGCCCCCTTCTTCACCCAATACCATCCCTGGCTGGAACAACAACCACATCCTTTGTCAGGGCTTTCATTATCCATCGCCATACCCTGCAGCGAGGCATATCCTACTCAAGATTCTTCCCACCCCTCCTAAAGTGGTGCTCCGTCACTCACCCAACCACCACAACATCCTAATGCATCCCTACGCCACCCCCAATCCCAATCCCTCGGATCATAGATCATATCCCCGTGTAAGCCCCATATGCAAGACCTGCCCATCTACCCCCACAGTACTTCCTATTCCAGTCCTTTCACAAGCTTATCCTACCCCATCACAGGAAAGGTCACAAGTGAAAGTAGCCACGTCATATACATCTCTGCTGCAATCATTCCACAGCTTTTTATACGGGTGTGGGTACCAACCAGCTGTCCACTAGGACAAATGGTCACTGTCAAACTGTTGCCAAGATCAAAGTGACCTACCCTGTGGCACAAAATGCAGCTAAACAAAACATGCTTGATTTTAATTATGACTGCTTCACAGACCAGGCCATCTGGGTCCTCCTCTCCACCACCAGCTTTTCTGAACTGAGCGCATGGGAGTTATGCTTATAACACATTCTCCACTCCCAAAACTATCCCAGCCTCAACTTACGGTAACCTACCATCCCCAAACCTTCCATCCAACAGTTTTCACTCCCTCTCTCCTGTCATCTCCACCCAATTCACATCCCCTCATCCTCACTGTGCACCACTCTCTGCCAATGTACCCACCATTCTTTTCCCCTTCTATGTTCTTCTTCTTTTCTCTCTCCCCATGGCCCACCTCCCCTCTCGCCCCCATAGCTTCCCGAAGCTGCACCTGGCAGCATTGCCCTGTCACCATATAGTTCCTGTATGCTCCACCAGGCAGCTCTGACTTCTCTCCTCCCATCCATACCCTACTATCTCTTGCCCCACCCAGCACCCTCCCCGTTCCGGATTGCTGCCCCATTCGATGTGACAGAGTATCATTCTGGCCAGAGCAGCCGGAGGCAGCAGTCAAGAGGGCATATGGAGGCAGCAGTCAAGTGGGCTTGTGGTGTGCATTTTCCTTTCTGAAGAATGCTTTGGCTGAAAGCTTCAATGTATATTGGTCTTTTCATTGTGCTGTCTGCAACTCAATGTCTTATCTTTTCGGTGAGGAGCTATCTATCCTTTTCATAATGTTGTTAACGACCCAAATTCCCATTCCGGTGCACATAGCTTTATTTCAGTGTATGTTTATTCGTAGCTAATGTAAATTCTGTCCTAATACATGATGTTGAACACATATGTAATTCTGTCAAAATTATCGACAAAGATAACCTTATAGTTTAAGTCAAGAATTGATAGATTAAGAAGTTGACACATTTATCATTGCTTGGTTGCCATCTCTGGGATCATTTGCGTACTAGAAAATGGGCTTATAACTCAAACCCTAGGTCGTACAATAATAATAATACAGTTTGTGAAAAAAAGGCAAAAAAGAGTTTTGTTTCCTTGATACAATACACAATATTTCACGAAGAATGCTCACTTGAATCACTTACAATGATTATTATTAAAAATGGTGATACCATACATAACTGGCTTACGTACTAAGCAAATAAGGAAACGCAGGTTAAAATTTGTGTAAATCTTTGTTTTTTTTAACTTCTCCTTGCTTTATCAAAATGCAGACAACAAATGGCTTAAGTGAAGAACAGGCAAAATGCTAACTTTAACAGCCAGAAATTTTATACAAATAGAATAGTGATTAGGCAGACTATGTTAAAAATTTCTCAAGGAGACACATAAAAAATGGGGATTATGTTATATTCAGTTTTGGACAAAACAGAAAAATTTTGAACATACAAACCAGGCTTTCACAACTGTTATTTAGGTCCTAGGAGAACGTATCCAGAATTGAGAGACAAAATTGTAGGCACAGAAACATGCCTTACAGAACAGACTAATACCCACATACAGTATAACCCCGCTTTTACGCTCGCGGAAATAAGGTTTTCCCACCGTTTACGGCATTTTTTTATGGTTCCCATCACATTTCCTATGTCCACAATGTAAATTTGTACCCGAATTTGTATCAAAATATTTATAATTTTCCTGCGATTTATGCATTAAAACAAGTGTTCGTGGAGAAAAAAATGACGCTGGCATGATGTTGGCCATCCAGTAGTGTTTATATATAGTATGTGGTTAAGTTTCTTTGCACCAGAGCACTATACTCAGCGGATTTGAACCAGTAAACTTGTAACAGTTGCAATAATTCGTGCCATATCTCCTGCCACTGCCAGGCTCTACTTGGCATCATGGCTGATGGAAGTAACTAGGTTCATTCGAATAAATATATTATGACCAACCATAACAACCGTTTCCAAACTGTCTCTACTGCGTAAACGCATTTTCGTGACTTTTGTGATCATTGTGTCACCTTGGTCGAATCATATTTGTCACGTTTCGGCGTTTGACCACTTGTAGCGCTAGCTGACACCATCATTCACTTTTTGCTCAAATGGGTTTACTTTTTAGCATATACACAGCACTGGTTATGCAAGTTCTTCATGCTGAGCAAAATGTGTTTTGAAAATTCATTCTCACTGTCAAGTGCAGTATTTAAGTGTGTGTAGTCTCTTGAAAAGTGTGAAAGCAGGGTTTCACTGTATCTAAAATCACCAATGAGGGAGATTTTTCTCTCTATCTATCAAGGATCATACATATTAGAACTCTTTAATGTAATGTTCTTAGTGCACATTTTGTGTTAATTTTTCGTAAAAATCCAACCTTTCGGCAATATACACCATTGTCTTCTACGGGAAAACAAGTATCAAAAAAGTAATGGAGTCACACTGACGTAAATGACGCAGTCATGCCCATTGAGACACAACATTACATTGGTGCCAATTATGATACATTGCCTGCAATGAATTTGTTTCCATCACAACATATAATGCAGGACCTACTCCTATGAAGTCTCTTGGCATCGTCGCCCACTTCCATGCATAGCTGAGTGTGTGAAACATACCTCTATTAAAAGCTGTTGACTAACATTCAAATTTCCAAAACCTATTTGATGAATGGGCAAGAATCAGCTTTTGCTCAAACAAGATCTAGTGATTATTCATAAAGCTGTGTTCAGCAACAAGAGTTATTTTTTTTCCTAGATTCCGTGATTTCTTTGACAGTCAATTGCTTATAAATTAGAACCAACAATTCTGAGGTCATTGCTCCATGAAAATTTTCTCCAAGTCCTGGAAGTTTTATGTAATAGATAAATTAAATTTCTTATAACTGCACTACAAGATATCAAGATCAGGAAATAACTGCTATAATCAATTCCTTACTGTAATTTTTACAGCAATTATTAAACTCATTCATGACTGTAACTTGTACTCCACTTGCCAAATAATTTTGAGTTTATTAAAAACATGCTTTGCATGATCAAAAACTTCATGCCTGTGGGCAGGAAACAGCCAGTAAGAGGGTAGTGGACAGGGATGGCAAAGCTATACATCCACTGCTGAGGAGCACACAGGCGAACAATGTGAGCCATGTGCCACTGAACTTCTTGTAACATTGAGCGTATCACAATACCATCTTGTTACTCCAACAGTCCATCAACGTTTTAAGTTACACATTTCACATTGTTATTTAAACCTTTTGACAAATATGAGACATTTTCTTTTTCTTTCATATATATCTTTTAACAGCTGTACATAATGTTATCATATTGTATTGGAATACTGAATGCTTATTATCTTGTGACACCAGAGTGCTACCGAGCAATGGCAGTACTCTCGATATGCCTTTAATTACATCTTCTTACACTTTAAGCACGTAAATCCTTGTTGATACAAACTTGGACTCTTGCAAGAAGATATGTAACTTGCTTTCATTATGGTATTTCATGTGTTGTTATACACAATTTACATTTTCTCATAATTGTTTTAAATTGTAACTGTAATTTCAGTGGGAGCTATGTCAATGCAGTTTTGTAAGTATTGCACATTGACTGAAGATACTATGAAATGACATTGGTCATAGCCTAAAAATTATCACACAACTGTGACTTTATAGTGTGTTATAAAATACTGGTCATGAAATCATGAGCCTTATTAATTTGTTGGCATCTTTTGTGACTGTCAGACTAATTATTTCTAACATCAACAAAACAATACTTACTCTAAAGTTCAATTTAAAGCTCTAAGTTCATGAACAAATTGTGTAAAACTCTTCATTTTTAAAAATACCTGTATGATGGAAGATGTGAGCTCGAAGCTGAGAAGACTGTATAAAACTCTTGCCACAAAACTGACAGATATGAGGCCTGATACCTGTGTGCGTACGTATGTGACGATTTAATGTTTCCCGTGCTGCAAATTTGGCATAGCACTGCAAAAAAAGAAAATAGTTTATCTGCTGCACATGTGCAAACATACACACTGGTTTTGTGCCATCAAAACAATACAATGGTGTAACACAAAAATTTTAATGTTATTTTGTAGAAGATAGCAGATGCAACACTGCTGCAGAAATACTAAAACACCTGTTCCTGTTACAGATAGTATGTATAACTCAAGGTGCAGATTGCTTTCGTATCATTCTGGATGCTATTACCTGACAGTAAACTATGTAAGGAAATGAATTCACTTTAATGCCACCAAAGTCATGTGCGTGTACTATGATAAATGGTTTATACTAGCATACTTCCTGGTGTTCTCCACCACTAACATTTGAGTTATTCAGTGAACCTCCTGGACACATTAACTGCCAAGAGATATTCATCTCTGGAAGTCTTTGTTTCGGTTTGACTCTAGAAGAATCAAAAGTTATTATTTTCTGTGATTTATTTGTACTCAAACTTGTAATGCTGAAGAAGCAGCTATGTAACAACTGATTTTATCACCACCAATTACTACACTACTTCAACTTCAAAGAATATTGTCTGTTTAGTGAGAGGTATAGGTGCGCGTCTTTCAGATTCCTGACATGCTTGTTGCATGGGATTACTGTAAATGTAGTATTTGTGTTTTATATCAACATCTGACATGTTTATTTACTGCCTCACTTTTCTTCACAGATGAGAACTTTTTTTTTATCTGTCTCTCTTGGCTGTATTACCATACATTAAGGGCACAAAAATATTAGTACTTCACGTAGTAATTTCCTGCTTCTTCCTTTCCAAACAGTCTGCATTTTAAACCACTGTTACTTCTTTGCAGGTAGATCTGTTCTGATGCAAGGTAGTCAGTAACTATGCTTGTATGTCACAAATGCATGCAATAGGGCCATCTGGTGGGTAGCCTACACTAGGTGTGCCTGCCCACTAGAATGGTTTTTAAAAGTTAATTTGTAGTTCCTTTCGCAGAAACAGAGTGTTACAAAAATGATAACTAGTTACAAACATTTTATAAACATTTTCAGTATGTCACATCTGGCAGCTCTCAAATATTGGAAAAAAGACTAACACCAAAGCTGCCGTTTACTTCCTGGATGCCTAGTTCTGGGACTTGCCAATTTACAGACTGGTAAATAAACAGCAGCTTTGTTGTTAACATGTCTTTTCTTCAATAGTTACAAACAAGCACTAAGCAGCACAGTGCCTGGGGCTGTTGAACACTAGTCAGGCCAGCCAGAAGCCACCTCAAGATGGGTGTCACATAGTGTTCAGGCATGCTTCTGTACATACCAAAATGTCACACAGTTAGAACTTCAAATCCTACCCTAGATCACTAGGATTAGCTACACGACTTTTCAAAATGCAACTTATCAGCTTATCCACATTTAGTGGAAAATAATGGATTTCAAATCCATTGCCACTGGTTGTGAACATGAATACAACCATTTTCATTGTTCTGCTCCACTTTTCCACATTGTCAAAAATATTTAAATTATGTGATTCAACCAATGGTAATGATCACACTGTTTCATTCACGTGTACTTGTACACTCTCCCCTATGTCACTCGCCGACATGTTTCTTCTTAACTTATATTCATGGAATTAAAATACATGCCAAGGAAAGCAAATTACAATAAAATAAAAAAATTAAATTATTTATTCAATAGAAAGAGCGTCACAAATTGAGCAAATCTAAACACATCAGTCCACCTCCGGCCCTTATGCATGCAGTTATTCAGCTTGTCACTGATTTACAGAGTTGTCGGACATCCTCCTGACAGATATCAAGCCAAATTCTGTCCAACGTGTGCGTTAGAGCATCCAAGATGGTTGGATGGCCTTGCCCATAATCAAAATCCCAAATGGTTGGACAGCCCTATCCACAATGCTCCTAACGTTTTCAATTGGGGAGACTTCCAACAACCTTGCCGACATAGAATACAGTTGACAGCACTTCTGCTGCTGTGAAGGTGCTATGGATGACACCAAAGGGGTCCTGAAAATGAAATGGCACCCCAGACCATCACTCCTGGTTGTCAAGCTGCATGGCGAGTGACAGTCAGGTTGGCATCCCACCACTGTCACGGGTGTCTCCAGACACGTGTTTGCTGGTCATCAGGGCTCAATTCAAAGGAGGACTTGTCATTGAAGACAATTGTACTTCAGCCAATGGGAGTGCAGGCTGAATGTGTCCAACACCACTGCAAATGTGCTTGTTGGTGTACAGAGTTCAACAGGAGTCATAGCAAGGGATGTCACGAGCTCAATCCCCTTTCTGTGAGCCACCTATCAATGGTCCCCCGTGGTCACTGAAGCCCCAGTTGCCCATCAGATCAATAGTAATGATGATGAATACGGCATTTTGAGTGTGTCTCTGATGACTGCTCAGTTCCTACATTCTATTGTCTCTCTTCAGGGTGTGTTCGGCCATGGTTCACCTACGAGGTGTGACAATAAAGTAATGAGACTGATTTTCTTTGCAAGATGTGGCAAGCCTGCAGGCTTGCGTAGGCACAATATCTTTGACCTTGGTCTATAAGCTGCTTCTAGTCCAAGCAGCACATCGATGCAACTGCTCTGTCATGAGTTGTGCTGTAATAAGTTGACATATGTTTGTGTCTCTCGTCACGGAAATGGAACCGCATAATATTGCACAACAGTAGGCCATTTCTTTTTGTGCTAAATTTGGTGAACACGCGATGACAACTTACGGTAAGCTTCAGAAGGCTTTTGGAAAGGAGACAAAACACCAAAGTTCGCAATGGTGCTCAAAGGGAGTACCCAGACCAAAGAAAGCTCGTATGTCAAAGTCAAAAGTGAAATGCATGCTTGTGTGCTTCTTTGATTCCAAGGGAATTGTTCATAAGGAGTGGGTGCCTCCTGGACAAACAGTTAACCAACATTACTACAAAGAAATTTTAGAAAGGCTTCGTAAAAAGAGTTCTTCGTGTACACGCTAGCATTGCTGATAACTGGATTCTGCACCACGATAATGCGCCATCCCATACTGCTCTGTCAGTACAGCAATTTTTTAACCTCAAAACAGATTTCAGTATTACCACAGCCACCTTATTCACCAGATATCGCTCCGTGTGACTTTTTCTATTTCCAAGAGTCAAAACAGCCGTCAAGGGACACCATTTTTCAACAACGCAAGATGTCCAAAAAGCTGTGACGAGGGTCTTGGAGGATATTACAGAAGATGAATTCCAGAAATGTTTCCATCAATTGGCAGAAGTGCTGGAAAAAGTGTGTGCAATCAGAAGGGTACTACTTTGAAGGAAACAACACGAAACATGACTAAAACGGTAAGCAACATTTTTTTTCACATCTGTCTCATTACTTTAATGTCACACCTCATATTCCTCGCAAAGTCATTGTGACATCACTCCTATTTAAATATCGAACAATTCGCTGATTATTTCAACTAGCTTCTTTGAGCCCAAATACACGTCCTCTCTCAAACACTGACAACTGTGTATATTGTTCACACGCTGGTCTACAGAGCATAGTTCCCGTCCAACTGAGTGCACAGAATGAAATTCACAAAGACTTTATGACCTGATATTGACATGTCCCCTGTTTGCTATCCTTGCCAGCTGCAGCTTCACAGATTCATCCATCAGCTGCCAATGTTTAAGACTTTGCATTTTCCTTCGATACATGTATGAATAATGTTTTGTGACCAATTTGAATAACTCCTTCATGGTGCATTGTGTATATTGCAACCCAATGACAGCATAAAGCTGACATCATGACAGGCAAAAGTGAAAAGATGGCCACCATCCAGAATATACCATTAATAAGTTCTAGGGCAGCAAGGAGTGAAGTTATTTATTGTTTATCACTGTGCAGTATATGAAAGGGCAGAAATTATAACAATTTTAAAAATCACCACCACCCAAAAGTTTATTTAGTGTCAAATTTGTATATGTATTCTACAAACATGCTTTGGCACAATTAGGGAGGTGGTGTAGCTGTAGAACATATTGTGAATAGAGATCTTTATTATGTACTATTAATGAAAGCTCTCTTTTTTATTAGAAGAAAGATTATATTATTTGTTTAACAGGAACTAATCGTGGGTATCTACAAGTATCAATTGTAAATAGTACTAACATTAATATGTACAGTCTGGGCAGTTAGGCATAAGACAAAAAGAGCATATGATAGTTATAATTTACTTTTTTTCTGGATTATTTCAATTTTTTACTTCAAAAATTTTACGTATTTAAATATTCCACTAGACAAAATGTGTGGTATGATCACCTATGCTCGTCAGACCATTTCAGAAATTTTACTAATAGGCTACAGCTGATGGTAGAACAAGCTGGCTTCAGAGAAGCAGTTGTGAAAAATTCCTTTACCTTAACTGACTAAATTACTTTTTTTAAAGTTAAGTTCTAATGTATTTCATAAAACAAAAAATGTTTGTTTCTCTTTTCCTCACAAAAGTTGGAGTCCCCTTCATCCTGGGGTACAAGTAGTCTGCAGCTGCTTTCTAATCTTCCCGACTTAGCCCCCTTCCCTCTCTGAGGAAGGAGATTATTGTTTTCAGTTTTACATGTACTTTAATTTCACGTCCTGAAAATGCACTTGTCAGTCATTCTGTGTCTCTGTAAATCACCTTGTGTTTGAAACTTGTATGTTATTCCTCCAACAGTTCATAGTACATCTAAAACGTTGTGAGACTGATTTTATCCCTGGCATATAAGCAACGTCCGCACCGTAACTGTGGTGGCACCTTGAACTACTGACTGTAAACAACAGACACGCATTCAACCAGATGTTTCTGAGCAGGCGCTATTAAGAAGTGGACATGCAACATCAGCTTGCCAACATTGTTGTACCACAAATTGCAATGAAAGCAACATCTCTAAATCAAGTGTTCAAGATACTCCTCCAGAAGGAGAAAAGTGTCTGCAAAGTTTGTCTCACACACCTGAACTTCCAAACAAAAACGCATGGACACGTGTCGGAAATTGACTGATATGCAAAACGCAACAATTCTTTTCTGGAAAAAATCATCATGGGTGATGTAACATAGTGTTATCTATATGAACCTACTACAAAAAGGCAAAGCACAGAAATTCACATGAAGGGTCAACGTTTTCATGACATAACCAACATTCAAACCAATGTGAAGCACCAGTTGAATAACATCACAAAGAAGGACTTTTTGATGGTCACTTGTTTGTATGAACTTTCTGTGCATTGTATTCAAGTCGGGGGTGGAGATATGTAGGATACCTGAAGCATTAAAAGAACTATCTTAACATTTCTCTATTTTTTATTAATTCAATTTCAAAATTTTTTGGACTCATGGGGTATCTCTTCAGCAAATAGCTGCTGCATGGTTTCAGTACTCCAAAAGTTTGATAACCTCTGTCACATTACACAGTCATTTCTTGGTGGTGATATATACTTTTTGTATACTGGTCTAGCCTTGGTGTTGCAGATGCTTTTTCCACTCTTCTGTTAATAACAACACTTTACTATCAAGTTTTTTCTAATATATTTCCAGCTCCAGCACAGATACACCTAATTTCAAACTAGCATTTTAGTTTTTTTTCATTTTCACTTACCTCCTTGCATTCATAAGGCCGCTCGCCTGTGTGCATCCGGCGATGTTTCTTCATTGCACCACTTGAAGGAAATCTCTTTGGGCAGAGATCACACGCATATGGCCTCTCACCTTAAAAGAAAAGAATCCTTTTCAAAATTCACAACTTCTACATGATAATCTACTGTTTCCAGATGTGAAAAGTCACAATTTTCCTAGCAAAAAATTAAAAGTTATTTCTGGTTTTTAACTGTAAGGATTACCTGGCGAAAGGATTCAGCCAGCTGTTAGATTTGTCCACCAGCATACCCAATTCCAGAAATCCAACATGATATCCAGTCTCTCCTCAAATCCTCAAGCCCATCCCAGAACCTCTCTGGAGTCTATACATCTCCTCATCCCTACCACTTTCCACACTCCTATGTTCTATATGCTTCCTAATTCCATAAACCCGACTACCCAGGACACCCCATTGTGTCCAGTTACTGTGCCAACACTGAGAGAATCTCTGCTCTTATAGACCAACACCTTCAGCCTATTACCCACAATCTACGCACTATATAAAAGACACTAACCATTTCCTCCACTGACTCTCCACAGTACCTGTTTCCTTACCACACGGTGCCCTGCTTGTCACTATTGATGTCACCTCCCTTTACACTAACATCCCTTAATGCCCATGGCCTTGCTCTGCTACTGAACACTACATTTCCCAATGCCAAATGGATTTCAAAACTACAACCTCCTACCTGGTCACCAAGACCAACTATATCCTCACCCACAATTACTTCACCTTTAAAGGCATCATCTATAAACAAATCCTTGGTACAGCAATGGGCACCTGTATGGCACCACCCTATGCCAATGTATTCATGCACCATTGAGGAATTCTTCCTAACCACCCAGAATCTCAAATCCCTCACCTCCTTCAGATTTATTGATGACATCTTCACAGTCTGGACCAAGGGTGAAAACAACCAATCCACATTCCTCCACAACTCAACATAATCTCCCCCATTTGCTTCACCTGAACCCCTTCAAATCAACAAGACACCTTCCTTGGTGTTGATCTCCAACTCAAAGATGGCTACATTAGTACCTCCGTCCATATCAAATCTACAAACAACCAGCAATATCTCCACTTCAACAGCTGCCATCCATTCCATACCAAGGAGTCCCTTCCATGCAGCCTAGCTATTCATGCCCTTTGCATCTGTAGTGACGAGCAATCCATCTGAAAACATACCAAGTGTCTCACTGAGGCCTTCACAGACTCAAATTACCCTCCAAACCTTGTACAAAAACAGACCTGCTGTGCCTTATCTTTCCAGTCATCACCCACCACCTCCCAAAGTCCCACCATCCAGCTATTAAGGAGCATTCCCTCACCACTCAGTACCACCCAGAAGTGGAGCAATAGAATCACATTCTACACCAGGGTTTTGACTATCTGTTGGTGTGCCCTGAAATGAGGAACTTCTTACGCACTATTCTATGCATCCCTCCCACAGTGATGTTTAACGGCCCACCGAACGCACACAACATCCTCGTCTATCCCTACTCCACTCCTGCTCCGAACCCCTTGCCACATGGCTCATATCCCTGTAATAGACCTACATGCAAGACTTGTCCTCGCACATGTGTGTGTGGGTCTTTTTTTTTTTTTTTTTTTTGTCAATTCTAGAAGAAAACCTTTCAGGCCGAAAGCTCACATATTTATCAGTTTTTTGTTGTGCCTGTCTGTGACTCAACACCTCCACTATATGGCGAGTACCAATCTATCCTTTTCATAACATTGTCTTTATTGTATTTTCTGCTTTTTAACATTGATGTTTATAGAATTTTTACTAACTAGCACCCAAGAAATGTTGTTAGAGCAACACCTCTAATCCTCAAGTGGGCGTGCCTATGTATAAAGTGCGCCAATCACAAAAAAGTTGTTTCGTACCATTCCATTGCTGTTTTACAATTGTGAGCCTTTACCTGTTCCTTCATTACAGTTTCAGCTAACACAGTGAGAAGTTGTGATACGTCCATGTGATCAGCAGTAACATAAAATAAATAGCGAGCTATGTGAGGAAAAAATTACAAGCTGTGCAAGAAAATGACCCCACTTCCAAGGTGGCAGCACACTCCCACAGTGATAGTCAGTTATCTACGAGATTATTAGTAAGCAGTTGACAGCGATCTGACAACTGTGTCCACCTGCTTAGCTGGGTGGTAACATGCTTGCCTCCCATGCAGGTGGGCCTGTGTTCGATCATTTCATTATTTGTGATTCTTGAGTTTCTCCCAGCGTATTTGATAATCAAAATATCCACGGGTGTGCTGCCGGTCTATAGTGTCCAACGGGCACAATATTTCGGCGATCATAAATGTCGCCATCATCAGGTGAACTGACGGACTGAGCTCCTGTGAACATGCCGGCACGGAGATCCGTACGCTAAGGCTGCTCAGAGGGAACTGGGTTCGGTCGCGGCGGCGGCCGATTTAAATACCCTCCGCCTGCGGCGCGCTCCCTCCGCCATCCGCGCCACGGTCGCGCGGTGGAACAGATTGCGACGGCGTCTGAGATGACGTCGGTGTGATGGGTCTGTCCGCCGTGGTCGTCACAACTATACATTAGCTCGATTTACTCTTGATTAACCCGATCGCTGGTTCCCAAGCCTTGCTAAGATTATAGCCACAGTCACAGTTTATGAGGTCGTCATTGGTGCGAATTTCGATGGCCTCTCTAACAACGCTGTCCCAGTATCTCGACGTCTGTACCAGAATCCTCGTGCGGTCATACTCCATGGCGTGATTTTCCGACAAACAATGTTCAGCGACCGCCGACTTGCTCGGATACATCAGTCGAGTGTGCCTCTGGTGTTCACGGCATCGATCCTCGACGGTACACATCGTCTGACCAATATACGACTTGCCACATTGACACGGAATGTCGTACACGCCAGCCTTCCTCAAACCGAGGTCATCTTTGGCGCTCCCCCACCAGTGCACGAGTTTTATTTGGAGGACAAAACACAGTTCCGACCCGGTGTTTCTTCAGAATGGGGGCAATTTTCCCCGAGAGTGCGGCTGTGTATGGAATAAATGCAGTGCCTACCTCCTCCCTCGTGACTTCATCCATCTCGACAGGTTGTGCTGCAGTGGTTGGGTGGAGAGCATGTTGAATCTGCCACTCTGAGTACCCATTTTTTCGAAATACAGTTCTCAGATGTTCCAATTCCTGGGGTAGACACTCTGCGCCAGAGATAGTGCGCGCCCTATGTACTAGAGTTTTAAGTACCCCATTCCTCTGTGAAGGGTGGTGGCAGCTGTCTGCGTGCAAATACAGATCAGTGTGCCATAGTCTTCCGATACACCCCATGACCTAGGGTGCCGTTAGCCCTTCTCTTGACCAAGACATCAAGGAAAGGTAATTTACCCTCAGTTTCAGTCTCCATAGTGAATTTGATGTTGGGGTGTATGGAGTTTAGATGTGTAAGGAAGTCAAGGAGTTTATCCATACCATGTGGCCAGATGACGAACGTGTCATCCACGTAACGGAACCAGCGATCGGGTTAATCAAGAGTAAATCGAGCAAACGTATAGTTGTGACGACCACGGCGGACAGAGCCATCACACCGACGTCATCTCAGACGCCGTCGCAATCTGTTCCACCGCGCAACCGTGGCGCGGGGCGCGGACGGCGGAGGGAGCGCGCCGCGGGCGGAGGGTATTTCAATCGGCCGCCGCCGCGACCGAACCCAGTTCCCTCTGAGCAGCCATAGCGTACGGATCTCCGTGCCGGCACGTTCACAGGAGCTCAGTCCGTCAGTTCACCTGATGATGGCGACATGTCTGATAGCCGAAATATTGTGCCCGTTGGACACTATAGACCGGCAGCATACCCGTGGATATTTTGGGTTTCATTATTTTTTTGATGCAGCTGTACTGCTTAATGCTTCAAGTGAGTCATTAGTGTGCAGTAACACTTGCAAAGCGCTACAGAATAATATAATGAATGTTTATTTGATTTATTGTTTAATTAAACAGTAATTTAGCTCATACGATGTAAGTTTATTTTATCATTGTGTAATAAAACTAGGACTAAACTATGATTCTGCTCATCCGTGTTTCTCTTGGTAACATAACAACAGTGTTTCTCTTGGTAACATAACAACAGCTATTCATTACATGTGTACCAGATGTGTCTCGTGCCCACTCGTGTTATCAAAAACGTCGTGCTCGCTCGAGGATTAAACTGACAACACAAATTATAAAGGACTGTATCTTGAATTCAATGACAACATTAATACTCTATGTTAGAAGAGCCACAGAAAGCAAAACACATCTTGCTGGACAAGAGAATTATCCTCATAAAACTCTGGCAGCTATTTACCACTGACTATGGTAATACAAATAGTAAGAAAAATATATGTTATGCTTATATATTTTTCTTTCATCAGGGGATATAGGAATAACTAAAAAACAAACAAAACATTACAGGAAGCCCTTTTAAAAAATAATTTTATTCTTCAAAATGCTTACCATTTTCCTGAATATTTTGATTCAAGGATGTAAATTTCAGTTAACACTAATGTTAACTAACAAAGCCCCGTGCAAGTGTTACAGCACACTAATGAACCACTTGCAGCATTAAACAATGCAATTCCTTCAAAAAAATAATGAAATGATCATATGGCATTGTTGGCAGGGAGGCCCCATCAGGGGAAGTTCGGTCACCGAGTGCAAGTCTTATTTTAGTCGATGCCACACTGGGCGACTTGCGTGCCGGTGGGGAGGATGAAATGATGATGAGGACAACACAACACCCAGTCCACAAGCGGAGAAAATCTACTGACATAACAATATACTTTCATTGCTGAAATTAAGAATATGAGTGGGCTAGCACTAGTTTCAATTGGTTTACTATTATTATTCATATCATCATCATCATCATCATCATCATCATCATCATCATCATCATTATTGTGTGACTGGACCTTACTGGATCACACAAAGGTATTATGGTTCAGTCTTCGGAGTTTCCAAGCAGCTCTCATTTCTTTTTCCTGTGGGGTTTTTTTTTCCTTTCTCGAGTCCTCTTTGTCCCTGATTTACATGAGCCTATACTAAATCATTTTTGAGTTGCGGGATCCAGGGTATGGCTTTGAGTTGTTCTATGTACATCCTCCACCTGTACATCTTCCATCCACAAACTAATTTAATGTTTTCATATTATGGTTCAGACTATTGCCAGACCAATGGCTATGAAGTCTAACAGAACATTAAAATGATAATTTAATGTATTCATATCATTGTTCAGACTATTTGCAGACAATGGCTATATACTCTAAAGAACAATAAAATGATAATCAGTCATAAATAGTGTCAGAGTTGTATGAGAGTCAGCCTTTTCTTGTTGGAACTTGGTGGAGATGCCAATAAAATTTCAATCTCCTTTTTCTTATGTCTGTATCTAGTTTTTGTTGTTTTGGACTCCAAGTATATCTTATTTAGAATTTTGTTCTTCTTTTAGGATATCTTCCAGATCACCTTCTCTGTAAAGTGCACGTGTTTTGCTAGCATAAAACACTTCAGGCTTGATAACTCTAAATAGTGCCCAATTTTTCTATGTATGGACATATATTTCTTTGTTTGAGAGTTCACCATAAGATCCTGTTTTTTTTACATCAATTTTTTGTGCCATTTTCATTCCCTTATAGGTTCACATATTTCTCTTAAATACTAGAAGTACAGAACTCTCTCTCGGTTTGTCCATATTTTGTGATTAGTTCTTGAACAGGATGTTTTGAGCAGATGTACCTGGTTTTTTGGAAGGATATTTAGAGATCAACTCTTTCAGCACATTCCCTGAGGCTTTCTGTACGTTTAATTGCTGTCATTGCATTATCTGCTAGTGTTGCCACATCAACTGGTACTGGCTGCTCCTGTCTATTAATGTCTCTTGATTTCTTCCACATCCTAGAAGGCTTTCCTTCAGAATGAAGATTTACAGAAAACAGTTTGTGAATTAATGAATGAAAAGTCTACGTACAGACACATATGATATGGAAAATTTGTTCTAAATGTACCAAATGCAATATAAAAGTATTATCAAGGTGAGGGCAGGCAGCAATGAAACGCACGTGATCTATGAAGTAATATGCAAAGTTTGTCTAGCTATTGACATTGGCATGACAATTACGAGTATTTCACTCAAAACAGTTGAGAAAGAAACTGCCTACAGCAACAATGTCCAACACCCTGTTCCCAACCTTGCTCCGTCATTTTGTTTTCATCTTTTAGACATTTTGTTTTCATCTTTGAGCTTCACATTTCTGTTAGTGTTATATGGGAGCTCTGAAACTTAACTCTCATATTTCAGCTCCGTGTTACTTCCAGGTGCACTTGCCTTAAGCGATGCAGAGAAATTGCCAGAGATCTGAACCCCAATCCTCCTGTATGTAATGTTAATATCTGAGCCAGCTTGCTTGGTTTCCTTGTGCAGTGCAGACTGAATCATTGTGTTTCTATTTCTTATGTTATTTCTTTGAGTACCAATCCACCTCCAATAATCAATATTTCTAGCTTGTACAATGCTTTGTATAACCATGCTTCATTATAGTGTTCTACATCTGTTTTGCATTTCCAGATAATGATTTTTGTTATATCTATTCCATATCATATTATTGATTGTTTATAATTTAGATGTTGTGTCTTCACCCGGTGTAATTCTCTGGGTTGGATGACTTCTCCTGCATATTTTAATCGTAGATTAGTATGAGCTGCTAATGGGGGCCATCAACACAATGTGGGGCTCTCATTTGGCCCTCTGCCTGCAATGTTTAAATGTTGATGTTTATACAGCTGCTAGTAAGAAAGCTGCAAAGAAAGCTTGGATCAAAATTATCTACACAGCTGCTCAGTGATCATATTGGCATCAAAACTGAAGATGACAGAGAGAGAGAGAAAGCCAAATATTGAATTCAGTTTTCCGAAATTGGTTCACTGAACATAATAATAAAATGGTTTCTGTTTTAACTCACTGCACAGCACTGAAATGGTATGCCTGTGGTAAACAGTAATTTTTTTTAGGTTGTGATAGTATAGGCTAATTTGAATAAAACATTCCATATATACCATGTTTTCACTATTTATTGGTTACAGAGACCAGCTGTTAAAATTCAACCCAAACAAATACTCTGAAAAGGTGTTAAGAAAATGCAAATGATTGTGTTAATCATAAATTGCACCTCCAATGTCAATGGACTTGGAAATTCTCTTGATACCACCACGTCTACTGTAGCTCTGCTAAGGTGATTCTGGGGTTACTTATGGGGGCAGCCCTAGTCATGATCTGCATTATCATTTCATCTCTTGCGTGTACTTTTTATTTGTAGAGTTCAGCTTTCAACCACTCCCCCAGGAAAAAAAGAAAGAAAGAAAGGAGTAATATCCAGGCAGCTGGGTGGCCAACAAACATCATTCTGTGGATCCATCTTCCAAGGTATTTTAGATTTATAAATATTTCACCTGATGACTAGAATGTGCAAGGGCCCAACATGCTGGAAGAACATACATCCTCATAGCCAAAAGAGCCTCTTCCAATACTGCTGAAAGCTGATTTATAAGATATTATAGATATTAGGGGCCGGTAAGATTATTCAATAACATAACACCTCCAATCAACCAATTGTCCATCACACTGCCCTACAAAAATATAATGAAAAAGATAGATCGCTACTCACCATACATATAAGATGTAGAGTCACAGACATGCACAACAAAGAGACTGCTATACATATAAGGTTGTGGCCAAAAGATCATTTTCCAAAATAGAAAACGCACACCTATATATATATTCACACAAGCACAAGTAACACACAAATGATCACAGTCTCCAGTGGCCAGAGACAGTGGTCATTTGTGTGTGAGTTGTCCTTTCGTGTGTGTGTGTGTGTGTGTGTGTGTGTGTGTGTGTGTGTGTGTGTGTGTGTGTGTGTGTGTGGGAGGGGGGGGGGAGGGGGGGGGGGAAATTGTGTATTCTATTTCGGAAGATGGCCTTTTGGCCAGAATCTTAAAGGTACAGCAGTCTTTTCGTTGTGTACGTCTGCTGCTCAGTATCGTCTCTATACAATGAGTAGCAATGTATCGTTTTCAGAAAATTGTTATTCCATCACATTTACAGTGAAGCATTCTTGAAAATATTATGTTTCTGAAAAGTTATGTGAGTATTCATCAGATCACCTATGTAAGTTATGAGTGATAATGATATCATCACAAGTGAATGTGGGTCCAGCAGTAACCAGTGGTAAGGGGACTGCTTGATGACTGGCAATTACCCAACGAAAAAATTCCAACTGTCTACCTTCAACTCCTTTTGAAAGATCCTCTGTAAACGATAAGTGCAGAGACCACGAACACCCACTGTTTGCGATAATCTTGCATGTGAACATCGATACAGGTAGAAATTTTGCATGTGGTTGTTGACGGACTATGTTCTGCGAACTGAAGAAAGTTATCTCCTTTACCCGTACTCCATTCATTGGCACATAGATATGAAATATGACTGCTGAACTCTGCAACAGTCTTACACAGTTCGGTGAAAACGTGAGTCAACACTTTCAAATCTGGTACTCAGCAGTCAGGAAATCATCTAGCATATTACCTACAAGCAGCAGCAGTGTTTATTACAAAACCTGTGAACAAATACCGTATCATCATCCTCAGCATTATAAATACGTGTAGTATTCATAAACAATACGGCAGAGTTGGCAAACAAATCAGAACCACAGTTGAAAAACTCAAATGTGTAACCTCAACCACAACACCACAATTTTAACTTAATAATAAAAATGACAATCAATAAGTAAATGCGTAGCAAGTGAAGTACCAACATGTGAAACAAAAACGTATCCCTGTAAACAATAAAAATTGTTTTATTTGAATTGGTATATACCACCACCCTCTAAAATATTCAGTAGCCCTCCTCAAATACCCTGCATATAATTTTTCGTTTTTCCTCTTTTGTCTTATTACCAAATCATCTGATAAATAAATAAATCATAGAGCAGTAGATATGAACGTCAATACTGATCCCACATTCCTTGGCTTCCAGAAGATATAGACGTAGTTTCACATTGTGGCCTAGTGAACAAAACAACAGCTTATGAAACACTGGATCAGCTTTGTGACTGAATTCAGGATTTCCTCACAGACATCAAAATGTTGTTCTTAATGGAGTAACATCTTCATATATAACAGTAATTTCAGGAGTACCATAAAGGAGTGTATTAAGTGTGTTACTGCACATGAAATACATAAATGAGCCTCTGAAAGCTTAAGAACACTGTTCACAGGTAATACTGTTGTATATAGGAAAGTTTCAATGTAAGAAAATTGCAGCCAAACATAATGTTTACCCATTAGTCTAGTAAACATTTACATAATGTGTGAATAGTAAGTAAATACAGGTTCCGTTTCCAAAACAATAACCAAATTAACTGTAAATTAAACAACATTCTGCCACCTTCTTGTAATTTTACAGATGACTATCAGTAGTGTTAATGCAAACATGATTTAATCTTTAAATACAAGTGAGGGACTATCAATGTACATGCACAGACATTCACTGTAAATCAAATGAAATCTGACAAAAGAGACAAGTTAATTGTCAAAACTGAAAATCATAATGGTGCCATAAAGCATGGTGTTTCTGATGAGAGGTATTTATCAAAAATGTATTACAGATTCATAAATTTTTAAGAATCACACATGTCTGATACAGCATTTTTGTAATACACAAGAAGGTCCTTTAGTTATATTTTAGATATTATAATATTAACCAATGGTTAGAAATTATTTTATTGTCTACACAGTTAACACATCTGGTTGGAATATTTCTTCAAATATTCTTATCCCATATAGAAAAGAAGACATTGAAGTTATGGGCAAAATCTTAATAGAAATTTGAACACACAAATTTCAAATTACTTTGCTAACCTGTATGGGTCCTCAAATGAACCTGCAAGAGTGTAGCACCCTGGAACTCTCGGTGACAATGTTCACAAGTGTAAGTCTTCTTGCGTATCACCTGACCTGCATGAGCACGTAGATGCTGCCTCAAATTATCTTTGCGGCTGAACATTCGCCCACACACCTTTGTAATAGACATAAAAATTGTAAAGAAACTTATAACGTGATATGATGAATAAATACAAAGTTTAGGTCAACTACAATTACCTGACATGGAAAATTAGTCCTTGACTTCCCATCACAGCCTGTTTGTGAAACGTGTCTCTCTAAATGATATTTTCTACTAAATGTTTTCTGACACCGTGTACATGAGTAGGGTTTCAGACCTGTCAAACAAAAGAAATAAATATAATGTTTTCTCTTCATGACATACATATTTCTGATAAAGATTCTGCATTAACTGGCGTTACAAGTCAAATCAAAATAGTAGCTGTAAACATTCAGTAAACTATGAAATTGTGGCCAGTGAATGTCGCTGCTATCATTTATAAGTTTTCCTTTTACATGTTAATCTGAATTACTTTCCCAGATATGATTTACAGTAACAACACCAAACAGCTGTCCCTAATTCTTTGTCTGGATCATTCCATGTCAACTGATTAAAGTAAAAACCAGTTTCCAAAAATGGTTCAGCAAATGAACCATCAGAAATGACCAAAAACTGATTTGGTATGCACACTCCAGTCACATTAATGTGGCCACCTGTCAAATGCCCGAATAAACACCTTTTTCAATGCAGACCTCTGCAAGATGTGCAGGAAGTGTGTCAATGAGATTCTGTAAGGTACAGAAATGGATGTGGAGGCATGCCAACTGTAGTGCCATGGCAGGCTGCACCAGGTTTCTCAGTTGAGGATCCATGGCATGAACAGCTCAATCGATGTGGGCACAAAGATTCTCAATTTGATTTGAATCCAGCGAGTTTGGTAGCCAAGGGAGTATGGTAAACTCAAGTGCTCTTTAAACCAAGCACACATGCTGCGAGATGTGACACATTGCACTGTCCTGCTGGTAGATGCCATTGTGCCAAGCGAAAACACACACATGTAGTAATGTACATGGTCCCCAAGGAAACATGCGTACTTGTGCTGATCCATTATGCCTTCCAGAATCACGAGATCACCCAGGGAATATCACAGAAACATCCCCCAGACCATAAAACTCCCTCCTCCAGTCTGGAACCTTCCGACAACTGTGAAAGTGTTTGTACCATCTGTCTGGTGGAGCATAAAACGTGATCCATTTGAAAAGGCCACCTGTCGCCACTCAGTGGATGTTCAGTTGCGGTATTGGCGTGCAAATTGCAGCCTTGGCCACCGATGAAAAGCACTCAGCATGGGTGCATGAACCAAGTGCCTGCTGTGTAGGCTCACACACAGCAACATACACTGAATGGTCATTGAGGAGAAACCGTTTGTAGCCCCTTGGTGCACCTGGGCAGTTAGCTGCTCAACAGCTGCCTGTACACATCTCTGCAGCTGTCATTCACCGCTGTCATCTATGGTCTGTGGTGCACCAAAGTTGCCTCAGCACCAGTTCTGGATAGTGCTATTTTGCCATCCATGGTATACTATAACCTTGGCAGCATGGGAACAGTTTACAGACTTAACTGTTTCAGAAATGCTTCCAAACCTTGGCTCAAAAGCCAATGTGCTAGAACATCACATAAATTGCTTCATTTCTGCATTACAACAATGACTGCCCTGATTACCGCATCCCCCACAATATACTTTATACACCTATAACTTTTAGTGCTGCCACATACCATCATCTACATCTACATCTACATCTACATGATTACTCTGCAATTCAGATTTAAGTGCTTGGCAGAGGGTTCATCGAACCACAATCATACTATCTCTCTACCATTCCACTCCCGAACAGTGTGCGGGAAAAACGAACACCTAAACCTTTCTGTTTGCGCTCTGATTTCTCTTATTTGGTTTTGATGATCATTCCTACCTATGTAGGTTGGGCTCAACAAAATATTTTCGCATTCGGGAGAGAAAGTTGGTGACTGAAATTTCGTAAATAGATCTCGCCGCGACGAAAAATGTCTTTGCTTTAATGACTTCCATCCCAACTCGCGTATCATATCTGCCACATTCTCTTCCCTACTACGTGATAATACAAAACGAGCTGCCCTTTTTTGCACCCTTTCGAAGTCCTCCATCAATCCCACCTGTTAAGGATCCCACACCGCGCAGCAATATCCTAACAGAGGACAAACGAGTGTAGTGTAAGTTGTCTCGTTAATGGACTTGTTGCATCTTCTAAGTGTCCTGCCAATGAAACACAACCTTTGGCTTGCCTTCCCCACAATATTATCTATGTGGTCTTTCCAACTGAACTTGTTCGTAATTTTTAACACCCAGGTACTTAGTTGAATTGACGGCCTTGAGAATTGTACTATTTATCGAGTAATCGAATTACAATGGATTTCTTTTGGAACTCATGTGGATCCCCTCACACTTTTCGTTATTTAGCATCAACTGCCATCTGCCACACCATACAGCAATCTTTTCTAAATCACTTTGCAACTGATACTGGCCTTCAGATGACCTAACTAGACGGTAAATTACAGCATCATCTGCGAACAACCTAAGAGAACTACTCAGATTGTCACCCAGGTCATTTATACAGATCAGAAACAGCAGAGGTCCCAGGAGACTTCCCTGGGGAACACCTGATATCAATTCAGTTTTACTCGATTTGCCGTCTATTACTACAAACTGCAACCTTCCTGACAGGAAATCACGAATCCAGTTGCACAACTGAGACGATACCCCATAGGCCCGCAGCTTGATTAGAAGTCGCAGTGAGGAACGGTGTCAAAAGCTTTCCAGAAATCTAGAAATACGGAATCAACTTGAGATCCCCTGTCGATAGCGGCCATTACTTTGTGCGAATAAAGAGCTAGCTGCGTTGCACAAGAACGATGTTTTCTGAAACCATGCTGATTACGTATCAATAGATCGTTCCCTTCGAGGTGATTCATAATGTTTGAATACAGTATATGCTCCAAAACGCTACTGCAAACCGACGTCAATGATATAGGTCTGTAGTTCAATGGATTACTCCTACTACCCTTCTTAAACACTGGTGCAACCTGCGCAATTTTCCAATCTGTAGGTACAGATGTATCGGTGAGCGAGCGGTTGTATATGATTGCTAAGTAGGGAGCTATTGTATCAGCGTAATCTGAAAGGAACCTAATCAGTATACAATCTGGACCTGAAGACTTGCCTGTATCAAGCGATTTGAGTTGCTTCGCAACCCCTAAGGTATCTACTTCTAAGGAACTCATGCTAGCAGCTGCTCGTGTTTCAAATTCTGGAATATTCCATTCATCTTCCCTGGTGAAGGAATTTCGGAAAACCGCGTTCAATAACTCCGCTTTAGCGGCACAGTCATTGGTAACAGTACCATCGGCACTGCACAGGGAAAGTATTGACTGCGTCTTGCCGCTTGTGTACTTTACATACGACCAGAATTTCTTCGTATTTTCTACCAAATTTCGAGACAATGTTTCGTTGTGGAACCTATTAAAGGCATCTCGCATTGAAGTCCATTCCAAATTTCGCGCGCCTGTAAATTGTAGCCAATCTTCGGGATTTCGCATTCTTCTGAACTTCGCATGCTTTTTCCGTTGCCTCTGCAACAGCGTTCGGACCTGTTTTGCGTAGCATGGGGGGATCAGTTCCATCTCTTACCAATTTATGAGGTATGAATCTCTCAATTGCTGTTGCTACTACATCTTTGAATTTGAGCCACATCTCGTCTACATTTGCATAGTCAGTTCGGAAGGAATGGAGATTGTCTCTTAGGAAGGCTTCTAGTGACACTTTATCCACTTTTTTAAATAAAATTATTTTGAGTTTGTTTCTGGTGGATTTGGAAGAAACGGTATTGAGCCTAGCTACAACGACCTTGTGATCACTAATCCCTGTATCAGTCATGATGCTCTCTATTAGCTCTGGACTGTTTGTGGCTAAGAGGTCAAGTGTGTTTTCACAACCATTTACAATTCGCGTGGGTTCATGGACTAACTGCTCGAAAAAAATTTTCAGAGAAAGCATTTAGGACAATCTCGGAAGATGTTTTCTGCCTACCACCGATTTTGAACAAGTATTTTTGCCAACATATCGAGGGAAGGTTGAAGTCCCCACCAACTATAACCGTATGAGTGGGGTATTTATTTGTTACGAGACTCAAATTTTCTCTGAACTGTTCAGCAACTATATCATCGGAGTCTGGGGGTCAGTAGAAGGAGCCAATTATTAACTTAGTTCGGCTGTTAAGTATAACCTCCACCCATACCAATTCACACGGAGTATCTACTTCGACTTCACTACAAGATAAACCACTACTGACAGACACAAACACTCCACCACCAATTCTGCCTAATCTATCTTTCCTGAACACCGTCTGAGACTTCGTAAAAATTTCTGCAGAACTTATTTCAGGCTTTAGCCAGCTTTCTGTACCTATAACGATTTCAGCTTCTGTGCTTTCTATTAATGCTTGAAGCTCAGGGACTTTCCCAGCACAACTACAACAATTTACAACTACAATTCCAACTGTTCCTTGATCCAAGCACGTCCTGTATTTGCCACGCACCCTTTGATATTGCAGCCCGCCCCGTACTTTCCCGAGGCCTTCTAACCTAAAAAACTGCCCAGTCCACACCACACAGCCTCTGCTACCCGTGTAGCCGCCAGCTGAGTGTAGTGAACTCCTGACCTAATCTGTGAGTGTTTACTACACTTCGACATTGAACATAGGTGGTGGTCACATTAATGTTACTGGACTGTATACTAAGTACATTCTTATGTTTTGAGTATACTGAAATAATCAAAAAAATGCCAAGATTCACTAAATATCCAAGAATATAAAGAAAGAGATGCTTTATAAGAACTGAATAAGAAGTTGTTTGATTATATTGTGTGAGGGTTGAATGAAAAGTAATACCTCCACTTTCATTAATTGGGTTTGGATGGTAATATTTTAATAAATCAAACACAGAAATAATCCTTAGACTGTGATCTTTAATTACCAATATTCACATTTCCACATGGTCACCAGTCAATTGGATACATTTCTGCCAACGACAAACAAGTTTTCTGAAGCCGTCATGGAAGAAGTCAACATACTGTTTCCTCAACCACAGTCTCACAGTTCTCTCAACATCTTCATCAGAAGCATAATGATGTCCCCACTGATAGTCTTTCATTATTGGGAACAGATGGAAGTCAGACAGTGCTAAATCTGGACTGTATGGATTATGCCATGCGGTGGTGCGATTCAGTCTCTCAAGTTCTGCTGTGGTGGCACGTGAAGTGTGTGGTTTGGCACTGTCATGCCACAGGAAAACATTTCCCTTTTCTTTTCGGACCCTTGGTAGCCGTCGTTTCAGAGTTCGCAGCATTGTGATGTAATGCTCTCAATTTACTGTTGTTCACAATCAAGGAAATCAACATGGATAACACTATCTGCATCCCAGAACACTGTAGCCATGATCTTTCCAGTTGAGGGCTGTGTCTTGAATTTCTTTCTCTGGGGCGAGCCTTTGTGTTGAAATTCCATAGACTGACATTCTGTCTCCGGGTCGTAATGGTGTGCCCCCGTTTTGGCTCCTGTCACAATTGAATGGAGAAAAGCGCCACCTTCATTCTCATAAAGCGAGAGGAGTTCCTTGCAAATTTCAAGTCTGTGTGCTTTCATTTCAGGAGTCAGCATCTGGGATACCCAGCATGCACAGATCTTTCAAAAGCCAAGCAAAGCAATAATGTGACCCACATGTGGAATGCCGATTGTGCTTCTGATTTCTCTCTGAGTAATACAACGATCATGGTGAATCTATCTGTCAACATTTAGCTTGTGAAACACGGTGGGTTGCTGTCGCAGGACATGCGACTCTTTGTTTGTCACGTAGGTCAGAAGTGTCTGCCTCAACATCTTTACACTTACTTGCCCAATGACACACAACACTCAGATCAACTCAATGACTACAAACTGCTGTCATTCTCTGATAAATCTCTTGTGGGGTGACACCTTCTGCTGTCAAGAATTCAGTGACTGCATGTTGCTTAAATTGCACTGACCGACCGTCCAAGCAGGGTTCCATACTTTACACGATAACAACACAACCGTTCAATGCTAAGGCTTCCTGCCAACTGGAGTTGTAGAGAAGAGGCTACAAAACAATCCAGTACCTGCCGCATACCAATGCTGCCAACTGTTGAAGAGTAACGAAGGTGGAGGCATTACTTTTCAGTCAACCCTCGTATATGATTTATGTAGCACATTTAGCATTTAAAGTTTTAAGATTAATTGCTCTAAATCTGTCTATTCGGTTACTTTAAAATCCATATTTTTCACTAAAAATATACAAAAATTATGATCTTTTTTAATTTTAATATTCAGCTTCATTTACAGTCATGTTTATTATTTATAGTACTGGTAAGATGAACAACTAGATTTACAGCCCATTTCGGCTTCCAACACACACACACACACACACACACACACACACACACACACTGTTTTCCTGACCTCTTGACCTCTTTATTTTGACAGACTCCTAAATCACGCGAATCCAGAAACTTCGTGTATGGACCACAATATTGGTCTCACCATATTTCCTTTCATGGCTCAATTTGATGTGGTGCTCAGTGACAGCCAATTTGATTTGTTGTTTTAGATGGGTATGTCACTGATGTTCCTTACATCTTTCCTCACCTATCCTGATAGACAGTACACCTCTATTGAAACATGGCATCCAGTGTCTTTTGTTCTCTTCAACTACGATAAAAATTATTCTTTGTAAACTTAAAGAAGATTCAGGTCTCTGAAAGCTTGGTGTGTATCACATTCCATGTGTTGTACTTTGTTTTGTTTTAGGGTGCAAAACCAATTAGGGTCATACGCTCCCATGTCAAAACTGTAGAACACGAAGACAAAGAGAGGAGTTAAAAATGACAACACGTTAATCCCAATCAACAGAGGAGGAGACAGCTATAAACATGGATGGGGAGAAAGGTCTATAAAATATGCCATAGAGAAACGGAGGTCCTGAACTAAAAATTAAATGGGCTTCTCCATATTGCTACGACGGTTAAAAAGTAAAACGTGGTCAAAAGCCCGCGTGTTGTTCAATAAAACGGCTGATAATTCAGAAGGCAAACACAAATAACAATGTAAGTGGTAAAAAAAAGGGCATTCCATCAGGAAATGGCTGACCATATAAGGCTGAGCACAATGAGCACAAAGTGGTGGGGGAGCACCACTTAACAAATGGCAGTGGCGAAAAAGACAGTGCCCGATATGCAACCTATCTAAAACTATCTCATCAGGCTGAGAAGAGGTCTTCCAAGCCGCTGGGAGAGGCTTAATAACCCAGAGCTTGTCCCCATAAAGGGAGGACCAGTGGCGATGCCAAAGCGACACCACCTGTTGACATATGGCAACACAGAGATCATTAGAGGGAATGTAAGAACTGGCGGGCTGAAGTACGAGGACTGCAGCCTTGGCGGCAGTGTCAATGGCCTCATTTCCTGTCAGACCGACATGATCAGGAACCCACATAAACATCACAGTGGCCCCATTAAGAGTGAGCAAATGACAACTTTCCTGGACCCGTTGCACTAAGGGATGGATGGTGTACAGCTCACAGAGTCTTTGAAGGGCACTGAGAGAATAGTACATGACCCTATTGAAAAGCATGTGTTGCCAGATGTACTGTGTGGCCTGATACAGGGTGAAGAGCTATACTGTGAACACTGAGCAGTGTTCTGGAAGCCAATACTGAAAAACGTCAGTGCCAATGAGAAAAGCATACAAGACACCACGGTCGTGCATATCTGCTGAGGAGAAAGTCACTGCGGTAGTGTAAAAGATGCCAGTGGCCGAATGGATGCCATGATGGTGAGTAGTATTGAGACAGTGTAAGAGGGACGCACATGCAGATGCATGAACGAAACACCAATAGTCTAGTTTCGAAAGGACAAAGGACCGGTACAAATGCAGGAGGGTGGATTGATCTGCTCCCCAGGAAGTACCACTGAGGGGACAGGACACTGAAGGACCACATACAGCAGGCTGCTTGGTAAGAGATGTGGGAGGACCAGGAAAGTTTCCTATCGAGCATAAGCCGCAGGAATTTTGTAGTTTCAATGAACAGAAGAGCTACAGGCCCAAAAGGTAAAGATGATGGAAGAAACCAACCGCGCAGCCAGAAATTCATACAGTTTTTTACAAAAGCCGTTGTCGATACTCCATAAGTAAAGACAACTGAGACATTGCTGAAGACACCACTCAATGAGACAAGTCCATGGAGAACTGCAATACATGGCAAAATCATGAACAAAAAGGGAGCCGGAGATGCCCGGCAGGAAACAGGCCATCACAGGGTTAATGGCCATAGCAAAGAGGACAAAGCTCTGGACAGAATCCTGAGAAACACCATTTTCCTGGATAAAGGTGTCAGACAAGGCAGAATCCACACGTACCTTGAAAACTCGATCTTTTACAAATTCCTCAAGGAAATGAAACATGCGGCCTCAGAAGGACCACGTGTAGATATTACAGAGGGGTACCAGTCCTTCAGCAGATGTCGCAGGCTTTCTCCAAATCGAAGAACACAGCAACAGTCTGGGATTTCCACAGAAAACCATCCATGATGTGGGTGGACAATGACAATACGGTCAACTGCAGAACAGCACGCTCAAAAACCACACTCTGCAGTGGTTAGTAAAATGCAAGAATCGAGCCACCGTACCAGCCAGGCATGAATCATGGTGAGAGAAATGGGGCAGTAGCTAGGAGGAGGGCGTTTGTCCTTACGGGGCTTAGGTATGAGTATGGGTATGACACTGGCTTCACGCCAGCACCTGTGAAACATGCCCTCTGCACAGATGCCATTGTACGCATGAAGTAGAAAGTGCTTGTCCACAAGAGAAAGGTGCTGCAACATCAGAATGTAAACATCGTCTGCCCCTGGGGTGGAGGATCAGGATGAAGTGAGGGCATGATCTAGCTCCCTCATAGTAAAGGTGGCATTGTAGCACTCATGATTCTGAGAAGAGAAGGATATCGCCCCAGTCTCCTCCGCTCGTTTTCGGTGGAGGAAGGCAAGGTGATAGAGGGAGGAGCTCGAAATCTCCGCAAAATGGTGACCCAAGGCGTTGGAGATAGCAATTAGGTCCACTATGAAATCATCAGATACCGTCAGACCGGAAATTCAGGAATGGATCTTATCCAAGAGAGCTACTGGAGGTTGGTCCACACGACGGAAGAGGGAGTGGAACTGTTAAAAGAACTACTCAATGAAACCCAGCTAGCTTTTTTGCTATCCCAAAGAACGCGACGGTACTCTGCATGCAACTGTTTATAATGAATGCAGTTTGCCATCATGGGACGACAGTTAAACATTCGAGGGAGCACATCTCTGCACACAAATTTTGTCACAGCATGCCTCAATCCACAAAGGGGACTGCAACATGGCATGGTAAAGAGGAAGTGCGAGTAATGGAACATTCTGCGGCGGTAAAGATAATGTTTGTAAGATATTCTACCTGCTCATCACAACTGGATAAATCTTGTTCATCGAAGGTCGCCAGGGATGAGTAAAACCTCCAGTAGGCCTTAATAAGCTGCCATCTGGGTGTGCAGGTATGTGGGGTAGGAGTCAGCAAACGGATAGCACACAGGAAATGGTTGATCGAGTGTGGATCAGAGAGAACAGATCACTGAAGACAGTGGGCAAGCTGGGCATTGCAGAAGGATAGGTCAAAATGGGAATAGATGTGCATGGAGTCTGAGAGGAACATGGATGCTCCTGTGTTAATGCAGAGGAGGTTAAGTTCAATGATAAGATCAGCGAAGAGGGCACCTCTTGGACAGGTTCCAGGAAACCTCAAATGGGATAGTGTGCATTAAAGTCAATGGGCAGCAGAAAGAGGTAGCTGCCCAATAAGCTGGAGGAAGTCTGCCCTGGTAACATCAAATGATGAAGGAATGTAAACAGTACAAAGGGAAAAGGTCAAGTGAGGAAGGAAAACGCAAAATGCAACAGCTTGAAGGCGGGTAGCCTGGGAGATGGGTTGACTATGAATGTCATCCCGTGTGAGCAGCATGACTCCCCATGAGATGGAATGCCATCCTTGGGGGTGAAGGTCAAAATGCATCAGGAAACAATTCAAGAGCTCAAAGCAGTCACGAGAATGCAATTTTATTTCCTGAGAGCAGAGAACAATCAGACGCTGCGATTCTAAGACCAGTCATAAATCCTCTTTGTTTCATCAAAACCCACAAACATTCCACTGAAGGAGAGTCATAATGAGGAACGGGGAGTGGGAAAAAAACGGAAGGGGTGTCACCTCGGCGGCTGCCAAGTGCCAGCCTACAAAGACTCACTACTACAGGCCACAGAGGCTGGAGGCTCCTGCTACATCAGATCTACAGAGGCATCGGCATTCTCCTTCTGTCGATCTGCAGAGTGCATGGCAGAAAAATGGATGGCGATGCGCACCAGCAACATGGAGGACCATTAGGCGAGAGTATCAAGTAGCGACACCGTCAAAAAGGATCTCCGAGTTGGCAAAGGAGAAGACCATTTGCCTTTGTTTGACTTCCCAAATCCTTTCCGGTTGGCTGAGGAAGACTCAGATGTTTGTTGGCTGGAGGGATGTAGGTAGTCTTTGCAGGAGTATTCCTTCAGTCCTTTCTGGCCTGCCGATTGTGTAGCAGGTGACTTTGTCCCGGGAGGCAAATGTTTGATGGCTTGTTGCAAAGCTGGAGGAGGACACAGCAACGCTACCATGACACTGGGCGATTTCACAAACACAGTGCTGAATTTGATGTCACATGTCCACGTGGCCATGTCCTTCATGAAGCGAGATGTAGCAAGAACAGTACCGTATGTGCCAGATTGTAGAACGCACTATTTACGACTAGCCAGTAACTTGCGAGCAGCCGGGTAAGGCACTTTTTCCTTTACCCGGATCTCCTGGATGGTCCGCTCATCGAGATACATGGGACAATCTTGAGAGAAGGCAGCATGGTCGCTATTGCAATCGATACAGCGGGGAGAAGGAGACGGACAATCACCCTCTTGCGCACCCCCTACTGCGGGTTACACATTTGGTCAGGCGTCGACAAGACATTTGGTTGTGGTTTAAATGGTGGCACTGGTAGCAGCACATTGGGTTCAGAATGTACGGTCAACCTGTGATAACTTCATAGCCTATTTTGATCTTGGATGGAAGCACCACTCTACCAAAGATGACAAAAAGAGGGCATGTGGGCACTAAGGATGCATCTCCCTTTTTCATCACCCAATGGATGGCGAAGACACCCTAATCTGGGAGGTACATTTCAATTTGACAATCAGACCATCAAGCAGCCAAGTAAAAAAAAACACGGGAAGAATTCAGGGTTCTGTGGGCCTCAACACAAACAGGATAGCTATGGAGAAGCAAAATGGCAAACAGTTGTTGTGTTTGAGAATCGGAAGTAGTCTCCAAAAGCAAATTGCCATTGCGTAAGTGAGAGCAGGATTTCACAGGACCGGCTATTGCATCAATACCTTCCTGAATAAGAAACGGATTTACCATTGCAAAGGACTGACAGCATTCAGTATGAGAAACCATGAGGAACCGTGGTGCAGCTGAGAGGGTCTTTGAATCTGGATCTTCATTCCGTTTTATGTTGGGTAGATGTGGACTGCGAAGATGACGATTGGCTCATTGCGAGAAAATATCTCATGATGCCAGCATCTCCGATGGTGCACTCCTCCCAACAAGGAGTCCCCCATCAGAGAGGCTCACCCATCTTAAGTGATTGTTCACACCTCAGGTCACACCTCCTGAACACCTGACAGATGGACCAATCGACAATTTGGAAAGGCAGCAGCTCAGGGACCCTATTCTGTATCTATCTGCTATTTTGCCGAAGCGAGCGCACCGAACAGTCTTGTTTTCAAAGGAGAGCCCCACATTATTCTGTAAGCATTTCAGATGCGATGTCGAATGGTCCTAAAGAACCAAAATGCTGTTGTCAGTTCTCCTCGTGCCAACCAACCAAAAGCAATATGCTTCAGATCCACGCATGTGCACTACAGCGTCATGAAAACAAAGCAGCTAGCAGCCGATACAGGCACGCTATTCTTCACAGTAGTGAAAAGTGTGGTTAGAGTATGTAATACTGTTCAAATTTCGCTGACCATGTGCTTCCATGAATATATTATAGTGATAGAATATTGATTGTGTTCTGGAAACTATCATAAATGTCACATTATGTCATTTTATTCTCATTCACATCGACATTTTGTTTTGGATGTAACGTTTTGGAATGTGCTTGACAAATAAGAGAAGTGAAACATGTATGGCAAGAAACGAACTGCCTTCTGTTAGTCGCATAGACGGAACACATCTCCACGAACTCAAAAAATTGTTTAAGAGAATGTCAAAGAATAAAAAGATGCATAGAATGTGGTTGTAACTTGCTCCTAGAGATCCAAATGATAAAGCAGCCTACTTGTCTATACGATACATCAACAATTTGGTTCATAAAAACAAAATTTAAAAAATCGACTTTTCAAGAGCATGTGGCGAGTGCACCTATAGAAGTTCATTTAGTTTATAACAAGCGTCTGATGAATCAAAAAGTTTCATATATGGTGCTATAGTCTGAAAATACTGTGGCGGGAATCTTTCAACTCTGTCCACTGTTGTTAAGGATTCGATTGCAGATAAATACTTGTGACAAGCTAGAGTACAAAGACGCTTGCTGCTAGTTTCATTTGCAGTAATTTAAGATAAGATCTTAGCTAGATTCCTGTCTGACCACACTCTTGGTAATCGCTATGTATCCAAAAAGAATGGTGAATTATATGTGACAAAAAAAAAATATAAATTTCACTGTCAGTTGTTTCACGCACAGCACTTTCATCATTCAGTTCTTAAACAAATGGAAGTCACAAAATCAAAGATATTCATTACTGATAAGTTGCACTCTTATGTGTAAATAACAATGAATATTTCAGAAAAATGCTAAACTTTGACGATTAACGAAGTCTCAGAAAGTGTTACAAACACGAAGAGGGAAATAAAATGTTTTGGTATCATGGGGTATGAGAACCTACAACCTTCGAGACAGCAGTTTGTTGCGTTATCAACTTCACTATTACAACTCTCATGCCTTCGGCGCTATATTCCACATAACACTCCTGAAAGGTGCAGGGTGACTTCGTTGCCGAATGATGGCGTGAGCCGTATATGCATGAAATTTTGGGAGGTTTCCTCTATCACGCTTCACAAAATTCCTTTGCATTGTTACTTAAAAGTTTTAAATGTGTTTTGATAATTAATAAGTAAACCATTTGCAGCAAAAAGTACATGAAGTCACTAGTAATTTCAGCTATCACTCACATGATGTACGTAAGCAGAGCCGACCTTTTGAAATTTAATGGCTTTTTAAACTCTCAATTACACAAAAATAGCAAGTATTTTGTGAGAATGTTGACCAAAACTATTTTTTTATGTTATAATTATTCACAGTAACAATACAAATCATATTTCTAACAAAGGTAAATAGTCTGTTATGAACTCACTTTCCACCTGGATGCATCCTTGTGATTCTTCAGTGACACAATCACTAATACCGAAGCTAAAACTGTTCAATATGCTTAAAATAACAAATTCTAGGTGTAAATAAACAACACCGAACTGAACGAGAGGCCCATACTGAAATCCAAAACCTCTCGGTACAATTGTCGAAAAATTGGCAGGAAGACCGATCGGTGGCAGATTTCAGAAGCTTACTGAATAGGAACTTCGGATAAAGAACCAAAAATGACGTAACTACTGAGGTTAATCTACTGCACCGATCTGTATGAACGATACAGAATAGGGCTCCAGGCAATCACTTCTCTCTGGGCCTGGCCTGTTCCAGGGGCACATGGGAACCCTACCTGTTGACACGGGGCTGGGAATTATGCATTCCGCAGTCACCTGTTAAGTGTCAGACATGTGAGCCAGCCTTCAGGAGGGCACAGGGAGGAGGAAGAAAAAGAGGAGCGCCAAACGCAGAAGCAAAGGAAGGACAGGAGAAGGTAAAAGAAGAAAGGAAAAAAGGAAAAACCGTGGTGAGATTGTAAAATGCGGAACATATTCCCAAAAACACCCCAGACATGTTCCCCAAGGGAGGGGAAAAGGAATAGCAAAAGGAAAAGACGTTACTAAGGCTAGGGGCCCGTGGAAGCCAAGCACGGACTCGCCAAAGAGTGGCAAGCCCCCGGGAGGAAGGGGCGTATTCCATGTGAATGTGGCATGTCTTACATGGGACAGACTATTAGAACACTCAAGGAGAGATGGAAGGAACATTAGCAACATACCCGACAATAACCACCAAGCAAATCAGCTGTCATCGAACACTGCCTTGATTGCAATTATGAAATGAAACACTGTAAGACCAGTATCGTGATGCAAATGTAAAGTTTGTGGGACAGCAGAATTAAAAAGTCTATTGAAATAAGGATTTCAGAATACTAATAAACACAGACAGTGGTTTCAATTTAAATACCGCTTGCAGTGCGACAATCAATTTATTACGATCTCATCAGCCACCAAATTCACCAGAGTTGGAAAGAACTGAGGGACGTTGTGTTCCACTGAACAGAAGTGTGAGCTCCAAAAAACGAAAGAATATCAAAGGATGCTGGGAGCCAAAGGTGGCCGTATATAGGTTGCGAGTTCAACAATAGTTCACAGTCTGGTTGGAGTCCACAAAGTGAGTACACTTACCAGAAAAACTCACAGTATCTCACGAAAACGGTTGGGTCTGTCATCTAAATACTGCACATTAAATTAAAGCAATAGACTAAAACTGCAGAAACTGCAAAAAGGTACGAAATTTAGAAGGTGGGACCTGATAAAGTTGAAAGATGCAGAGGTTGTTGAGAGTTTCAGACCAAACACAAGGTAACAACTGACTTGAAGAGGGAAAAGGCACACAGTAGAAGACAAATGGGTGGCTTAGAGAGATGAAATAGTGAATACAGCACAGGATCAAATAAGTAAAAAAACAAGGTCTAGTAGAAACACCTGGATAATACAGGAGATATTGAACTTAATTAACTGATGAAAGGAGAAATAAAAATGCAGTATATGAAGCATGTGAAAGGGAATACAGGTGTCAAAAAAAGAGATCGACAAAAAGTGCAAATTGGCAAGCAGGAATGGCTAGAGGACAAATGTAAGGAGTTAGAAACATGTATCACAAGTGGAAAGACAGATACTGTCTCTAGGAAACTTAAAGAGACTTTTGGAGAAAACAGAAGCAGCTATATGAATACCAAGAGCTCAGATGGAAAACCAGTTCTAGCAAAGAAGGGAAAGCTGAAAGATGGAAGGAGTATATAGAGGGTGTACACAAGGGTGATGTACTTTAGGGCAATATTACGGAAATGGAAGAGGATGTAGATGAAGATGAGAAGGGAGACATGATACTGTGTGAAGAATTTGACAGAGCACTGAAAGACCCAAGTTGAAACAAGACTTCAGGAGTAGACGACACTCCTTCAGAACTACTGATAGCTTTCTGAGAGCCAGCCATGACAAAATTTTTCCATCTAGTGTGCAAGATGTATGTCACAGGCGAAGTACCCTCATACTTCAAGAAGAATATCTTAATTCCAATCCCAAACAAAGCAGGTGCTGACAGATGAACTATCTATTGAAGAAGTCTTGGACGCAAAATACTAACACGTTATTTACAGGAGAATGGAGAAACTGGCAGAAGCCAACCACAGGGAAGATCAATTTGGATTCCGGAGAAATGTAGGAACATGCGAGGCAATACAGACCCTACAAATTCTCACAGAAAATAGGTTAAGAATCAGGGAACCTATGTTTATAGCATTTGTGGACTTAAGAGAAAGCTTTTGACAATGCTAACTGTAATACTCTCTTTAAAATTCTGAAAGTAGCTGGGGTAAAATACAGAGAGCAAAGGGCTATTTACAAGTTACACAGAAACCAGATTGCACTTATAAGAGTTGTTGTTGTTGTTGTTGTTGTTGTTGTGGTCTTCAGTCCTGAGACTGGTTTGATGCGGCTCTCCATGCTACTCTATCCTGTGCAAGCTTCTTCATCTCCCAGTACCTACTGCAGCCTACATACATCTGAATCTGCTTAGTGTATTCATCTCTTGGTCTCCCTCTACGATTTATACCCTCCACACTGCCCTCCAGTACTAAATTGGTGATCCTTTGATGCCTCAGAACATGTCCTACTAACCGATCCCTTCTTCTAGTCAAATTGTGCCACAAACTCCTCTTCTCCCCAATTCTATTCAATACCCCCACAATAGTTATGTGATCTACCCATCTAATCTTCAGCATTCTTCTGTAGCACCACATTTCGAAAGCTTCTATTCTCTTCTTGTCCAAACTAGTTATCGTCCACATTTCACTTCCATACATGGCTACACTCCATACAAATACTTTCAGAAACGACTTCCTGACACTTATATCTATACTCGATGTTAACAAATTGCTCTTCTTCAGAAACGCTTCCTTGCCATTGCCAGTCTACATTTTATATCCTCCCTACTTTGACTATCATCTGTTATTTTGCTCCCCAAATTGCAAAACTCCTTCATTAGTTTAAGTGTCTCATTTCCTAATCTAATTTCCTCAGCATCACCCGACTTAATTTGTCTACAATCCATTATTCATGTAGTAGAATTAAATCAGGTATTGCTGAGAGAATTAGATTAGGAAATGAGACATGAGCAGTAGATGTCTTTTTGTTATTTGGGCAACAAACTACCTGATGATGACCAAAGTGGAGAGAATGTAGACTGGCAAAGGCAAGAACAGCGTTTCTGAAGAAGAGAAATTTGTTAACATCAAGTACAGATGTGTCAGAAGTCTTTCCTGAAAGTATTTGTATAGAGTGTTGCCATGTTTGGAAGTGAAACATGGATGATAAACAGTTTAGACAAGAAGAGAATAGAAGCTTTTGAAATGTGGTGTTACAGACGAATGCTGATGATTAGAGGGGTAGATCACGTAACTAATGATGAGGTACTGCACAGAGCTGGGGAGAAAAGAAATTCTGAGACATCAAGGGCTCACCAATTAAGTGTGGGGAGTAGAAATTGTAGTGGGAGACAAAGAAATGAGTACAGTAAGCAGATTCAGAACAGTGTAGGTTATTGTAGTTATTTGGAGATGAAGATACTTGCACAGGATACAGTAGCATGGAGAGTTGCACCAAACCACTCTTAGGAGTGAAGACCACCCCCACAACACCAACAGCCACAATTTGGCAAACACCCAGAAGCACGCTATTAACCTTTTTAAATACCTTCACTGATTTCTTAGTTGTATCTTTATTTTTAGACATATTTTATATAAGTTTTACGTATTCATAGCTTGATGCTCATTTTACCATCATGGCTGCTCTACAAAATTATTTTATCTGTTGCTGTTAAGGTGTAGGTGTGTTTGTAGAGCATACATATATGGTTATCAACAGATAACTCATAGCTACATGACTATCACAATATTTTGTGGTCAAGTCATGCATATTATTATTATGTCACACGTTTCTAAATTTATAGTAAGTAAGTAATATTGGAGTAAAGGAGACCAGTCACCAAACAGTAGAAGTGTTGACTCATTGACAGGCACAGACAAAAGAACATGAGAAGTTGCTAGCTTGCGGAAGACAACATGGAAATGAGGGACATCCTACCCAAGACCCTTCTCATTGCTCTTAAAGTAGTATACTGTTGCCCAGGCAACCTACTCTACATTCTGGTCCATCCATACACCACTTCCACTCCCAACCTAATGCCACAGGGGCAAGTCCTTGTGAAAGAGACAGGTGAAGACATGCCCATTTCACCAACCCAGCACTTTCTACTTCAGTCCTGACACAGGCTTATCCTATCCCATCAGGCACAGTGCCACCTGTGAAAGCAGTCATGTTGTATACCAAATCTGCTGCAATCACTGCCCAACAGCCTTTTATGTCAGCATGACAATCACCAGCTGTCCTCCAGAATGAATGGTCGCCACCATACTGTGGCCAAGAATGAAGTGGTGCACCTAGTGGCACAATGCACTCCTGTGCACAATATGCTGAAGTTCAATGGCTGCTTCACAACCCGTGCCATCTGGATCATTACATCCAGTATCAGCTTGTGTGCATGCATGCACATTTGTTCTTTAGCTTGTCAAGGGATTTTTTTCCAAAAGCTAGTGAGTTTTCGTTCTCTTTTGTGTGTACTTGTTGACAACTTCTACTATTCTGCTCCCATTATTCAGCGAGTGGTCTCCTTTATACCACTAATATACATATACAATGAATTTTGTTTTTTATGAACATGAAACTCTAAAAGGTTTTTTTTCCCCATAGGTGTTCAATATGAGACCTTTCTTTAAAAGAATTAGAATTTTACAAAAAATCCTTCATAATATTAAGTGTATATCAAGCACTGCAGGTAACTTTAATCTGTTTGTAAACCACCTAGAAGCTGTACTGGCCCATTTAACAACCAAAAACAAAGAAATAGTGGTTGCTGGTGATTTCAATGTAGATTTCCTTAAAGACTCTCCCAATAAGAACTTATTTGAGTTAGTAACACTATCATTCAACTTAATTCCCACTGTTAAGTTCCCCACTAGGGAAAGCCACTTGCTCACAAACAGCCATTGATAATATCTTTATAGAAAAGTCCAATGAACAAAATTATATTACAAAACCAATAGTCAATGGCCTCTCAGACCATGACATGCAGTTCCTTCTGTTAAATGTTAATACTGAACAGGATATAAAATCTGTTAAATCTGAGCTCAAGAGGGTAATCAATAAGCCAAAAATTGATTATTTTAGGACACTCCTCAGAGACATTCACTGGACTGATGTTTACAGTGCTCATGGCATGAACGAAAAATATAACACTTTCGCTAATAAAGTGCTAACCTTATTCAAACACTGTTTTCCCCCAAAACTTACCAAGGTTAGAACAAAGTCTACAAAAAAGCCATGGATTACTCGAGGAATAGGGGTATCTTGTAAGACAAAAAGAAAACTGTATCTGTCAATCCGAAACAGTTCCAATGTTGATGCTATAGCACATTACAAGAAATACTGCAAAATATTAAAGACTGTAATACGGATGTCAAAGCAAATATATTACAAGGAAAAGATAGTCATATCAGATAACAAAATAAAGACAATATGGGATATAGTGAAGGAGGAGACCGCTAGAACCAGACATGGAGAAGAACAAATAGCATTAAGAGTAAATGATACATTGGTGACAGATGTGTATAGTGTTGCAGAACTTTTTAATAAACATTTTATAACTGTTACCAAAAAGTTGGGGTTGTCAGGTTCGGTAATGCTGCTATGGAATACCTCAGACCAGAAATTTCAAGCAACTTCCATAATATGAATTTGACCCTCACTACCCCAACAGAAATAATGTCCATCATAAAATATTTAAAATCAAAAACATCTAGCGGGTATGATGAAATATCAACAAAGTTAATTAAAGAATGTGATTCTGAGCTATGTAACATATTACGCTATCTGTGTAACCAGTCATTTATCAGTGGAATATTTCCTGAATGGCTGAAATATGCTGAAGTTAAGCCACTGTTTAAGAAGGGAGATAAAGAAATAGCATCAAATTTCCGTCCAATTTCACTGTTGCCAGCATTCTCAAAAATTTTCGAAAAAGTAATGTACAGTCGGTTTTATAACCATCTTATCTCAAATAACATACTGTCAAAGTCACAGTTTGGATTTCTAAAAGGTTCTGTTATTGAGAAGGCTATCTACACTTACAGTGAAAATGTGCTTAATTCATTAGACAAAAAATTGCAGGCAACCGGTATATTTTGTGATCTGTCAAAGGCATTTGACTGTGTAAATCACAATATCCTTTTAAGTAAATTAGAGTATTACAGTGTAACAGGAAATGCTGCAAAATTGTTCAAATCTTATATCTCTGGCAGGAAACAAAGGGTGTTATTAGGAAAGAGACATGTATCAAGCTATCAGGCATCATCCAACTGGGAACTAATTACATGTGGGGTCCCACAAGGTTCCATTTTAGGGCCCTTACTTTTTCTTGTGTATATCAATGACCTTTCATCAGTAACATTACCAGATGCCAAGTTCGTTTTGTTTGCCGATGATACAAACATTGCAATAAATAGCAAATCAAGTGTAGTCTTAGAAAGATCAGCTAATAAAATATTTGTGGACATTAATCACTGGTTCCTAGCCAATTCTTTGTCACTAAACTTTGAAAAAACACACTACATGCAGTTCAGAACTTTTAAGGGGTGTCCCACGAGTATACGTCTAACATACGATGACAAGAAGATACAAGAAGTGGACAGTGTTAAATTCTTGGGATTACAGCTTGATAATAAATTCAACTGGGAGGAGCACACCACAGAACTGCTGAAGCACCTTAACAAATCTCTGTTTGCAATGCGAATTTTGTCAGACATAGGGGATATAAAAATGAAAAAGCTGGCATACTATGCTTACTTTCATTCCATAATGTCATATGGGATTATTTTTTGGGGTAATTATCAAGCCAAGCTAAAGTTTTACGGGCACAAAAACGTGCAGAAAGAGTTATGTGTGGTGTGAACTCAAGAATATCCTGCAGAAGCCTGTTTAGGGAACTAGGGATACTAACTACTGCTTCTCAATATATTTATTACTTAATGAAATTTGTCATTAAAAATATATCACTTTCTCAAACCAACAACTCAATTCATGGAATCAATACTATAAATAAGAATAATCTTCACAAGGATTTAAAGTCACTTAGTCTTGTACAAAAGGGTGTGCATTATTCAGGAACACACATTTTCAATAACTTGCCAGCAGCCATAAAAAGCTTAACACCCAAAGAAATTCAATTTAAGAGAAGCCTAAAGGATTTATTGGTGGCCAACTCCTTCTACTCCATTGATGAAATTCTCAGTAAAACCAACTGATTTGTATAACATTCCACTTGGGAAAAATATATCTAAAAACAATGATGATGTGACTTACCAAACAAAAGTGCTGGCAGGTCGATAGACACACAAACAAACACAAACATACACACTAAATTCAAGCTTTCGCAACAAACGGTTGCTTCATCAGGAAAGAGGGAAGGGGAGGGAAAGACAAAAGGATGTGGGTTTTAAGGGAGAGGGTAAGGAGTCATTCCAATCCCGGGAGCGGAAAGACTTACCTTAGGGGGAAAAAAGGACAGGTATACACTCGCGCGCGCACACACACAAACACACACACACACACACACACACACACACACACACACATCCATCCACACATATATGTGTCGTGTGTGTGTGTGTGTGTGTGTGTGTGTGTGTGTGTGTGTGTGCGCGCGCGCGCGAGCGAGAGTATACCCGTCCTTTTTTCCCCCTAAGGTAAGTCTTTCCGCTCCCAGGATTGGAATGACTCCTTACCCTCTCCCTTAAAACCCACATCCTTTCGTCTTTCCCTCTCCTTCCCTCTTTCCTGATGAAGCAACCGTTTGTTGCGAAAGCTTGAATTATATGTGTATGTTTGTGTTTGTTTGTGTGTCTATCGACCTGCCAGCACTTTCCTTTGGTAAGTCACATCATCTTTGTTTTTAGATATATTTTTCCCACGTGGAATGTTTTCCTCTATATATATATATATAAAAAACAAAGATGATGTGACTTACCAAACGAAAGCGCTGGCACGTCGATAGACACACAAACAAACACAAACATACACACTAAATTCTAGCTTTCGCAACCAACGGTTGCTTCGTCAGGAAAGAGGGAAGGAGAGGGAAAGACGAAAGGATGTGGGTTTTAAGGGAGAGGGTAAGGAGTCATTCCAATCCCAGGAGCAGAAAGACTTACCTTATCGGGAAAAAAGAACGGGTATACACTCGCACACACACACACACACACACATATCCATCCACACATATATAGACACAAGCAGACATATTCAAAGGCGAAGAGTTCGGGCAGAGATGTCAGTCGAGGCGGAAGTGCAGGGGCAAAGATGTTGTTGAATGACAGGTGAGGTATGAGTGGCGGCAACTTGAAATTAGCGGAGATTGAGGCCTTGTGGATAACGGGAAGAGAGGATATATTGAAGAGCAAGTTCCCATCTCCGGAGTTCGGATAGGTTGGTGTTAGTGGGAAGTATCCAGATAACCCGGACGGTGTAACATTGTGCCAAGATGTGCTGGCCGTGCACCAAGGCATGTTTAGCCACAGGGTGATCCTAATTACCAACAAACACTGTCTGCCTGTGTCCATTCATGCGAATGGACAGTTTGTTGCTGGTCATTCCCACATAGAATGCGTCACAGTGTAGGCAGGTCAGCTGGTAAATCACGTGGGTGCTTTCACACGTGGCTCTGCCTTTGATCGTGTACACCTTCCGGGTTACAGGACTGGAGTAGTTGGTGGTGGGAGGGTGCATGGGACAGGTTTTACACCGGGGGCGGTTACAAGGGTAGGAGCCAGAGGGTAGGGAAGGTGGTTTGGGGATTTCATAGGGATGAACTAAGAGGTAACGAAGGTTAGGTGGACGGCGGAATAACACTCTTGGTGGAGTGGGGAGGATTTCATGAAGGATGGATCTCATTTCAGGGCAGGATTTGAGGAAGTCGTATCCCTACTGGAGAGCCACATTCAGAGTCTGATCCAGTCCCAGAAAGTATCCTGTCACAAGTGGGGCACTTTTGTGGTTCTTCTGTGGGAGTTTCTGGATTTGAGAGGATGAGGAAGTGGCGCTGGTTATTTGCTTCTGTACCAGGTCGGGAGGGTAGTTGCGGGATGCGAAAGCTGTTGTCAGGTTGTTGGTGTAATGCTTCAGGGATTCCGGACTGGAGCAGATTCGTTTGCCACGAAGACCTAGACTGTAGGGAAGGGACTGTTTGATGTGGAATGGGTGGCAGCTGTCATAATGGAGGTACTGTTGTTTGTTGGTGGGTTTGATGTGGACGGACGTGTGAAGCTGGCCATTGGACAGGTGGAGGTCAACGTCAAGGAAAGTGGCATGGGAATTGGAGTAGGACCAGGTGAATCTGACGGAACCAAAGGAGTTGAGGTTGGAGAGGAAATTCTGGAGTTCTTCTTCACTGTGAGTCCAGATCATGAAGATGTCATCAATAAATCTGTACCAAACTTTGGGTTGGCAGGCCTGGGTAACCAAGAAGGCTTCCTCTAAGTGACCCATGAATAGGTTGGTGTACGAGGGGGCCATCCTGGTACCCACGGCTGTTCCCTTTAATTGTTGGTACGTCTGGGCTTCAAAAGTGAAGAAGTTGTGGGTCAGGATGAAGCTGGCTAAGGTAATGAGGAAAGAGGTTTTAGGTAGGGTGGCAGGTGATCGGCATGAAAGGAAGTGCTCCATCGCAGGGAGGCCCTGGACGTGCGGGATATTTGTGTATAAGGAAGTGGCATCACAGTCAAGGCAGTACTGACACTGTCCCTCCACACCAGAGCAAGGTCTTGACCCAGTAACCACAGCCGCCTGCAGGAATTCAGAGGACGCATGCGTCACTGACATTGCTCTCTCAGAGCCGCGTAGTGCTAACTCAGGCATGCACTGCTGAGTGGGATAAACATTGCCAGCAAAGCAGAACACAGATGTCAATCAGCCATCACACCGTCACAGTCTTGTATCATCATCAGCATTGTCTGTGGACTATGCGCCTGCAGAGGCTGTATCTAGGGACACCATAGCACACTGACGTTGTAACCCAAGATGAATAAAATATGTCGGGTCTTGCAGCACAGTTTTCTTGGTCATCCCCAACTTGCACTTCACCTTCACAACCCGCCACTCCACCGCCTCTGCAACATGGTGACCCCATTCAACCCTGGGTCACTACCGTATGTACAGAGTAGTGCAAAAAAATAATTACTTTCAAAACTTCATTCACCACGAATAACTGAAATTTTGAATAATGTACAATTTGAAAAAGAATTTATTACAAATAATTATCTGGTTTTGTTCTGCATGGAAAAAGCAGCTCATTTTGGTAAACAGTTTTATAATCTTACAGGATTGATAAACAAGTTGTATACGTGAACAAGGGGAAAAAATTCCTGGATTTCCCGGTTAAAAATACATTTTCTCCCAGGTGAAAATACACTTTTTCCGTGTGAAGTGGCAGTATACTTTCCCTCGGAACTGTGAAAGTTATCAATTCTTTGAATGGCTACGGTTTTATACACCAGTGTAGAATTTTTTGGCACTTTAGAAAACGAAACCTGGGGGGGAGGGGGGGGGGGGGGGGGGTGAACACGTTTTGGGAAGATCTTTGATGTGCAGCAACCTGTACGTTGCATATTTTCGCATTACAAAAGTATAAATGTGAATTCCACCAAACAATGAAAGTTACTTTCCGAAGCATTGAAATCAAGATGTGATGCACTTTTGTAAGCCAGTGACAGCCCATGTCACATGATCTCGCCAGCCGATGACAGCGGATATTCAGTATATAGGACACACATGACGTAGTCAGCCAATAGCAACATCACTATTAAGTAGCGCGAACACACAAACAGGAAAAATTAATGGTTTAAATTAATATACATAGTGTAGCTTTCTCAAATAACATTGCTCTTTAAGATTTGTGAGGACATAGAAACCACTGGCTTACCCCCCAATAATATCGCTACCCTACCGCAGCAAGAACAACTATATCTTTGTCAGATTAGTTCTCTGTAGTACGCGCTGTATGCTACATGCATTGTGTATACGTTGCAAGAATAAAAGTATTCATAGTAAGTAATGGGAGTGCGAGTGATTATTTATCGTCGTAATTACCACCCCCGCTCTCCACTACCAACAGACTAATAAGCTGCAAGAGAAGCTAAGCTTTCACATAGAATGTTGATCTTTTTTGCGCGTGTTATACTTTTAAGATACATCACACAAATGTGCCAGTAAAATGTTTAATAATGACATAAATTTCTGATCTTCTAGGCTAAATTCTTCTAAATGGCTCACCTCAAACAGCTGATTTTTAAACAAGAGTCAAATGCTCCATGATTTACGAAATTCATCGTACATTCTCGCACACAGTTCATCTTGTGTAAAAGGAAACTCACTTTGAAAGTCAAGCCTAGTTTACACGACTACACTAGGTTGCAGGCAACTGCGCTACCATCCACTGTGCACATGCGCCCCGCCCCGCATTTGCCCAACTCAATGGTGAAACTAAATGCTTTCGGCATATTCCAACATTCGCGACACTAGTTGCAGGACTTTTGAGGTTATGTGAATTCATAGTGTGTGCACAAACTGCAATATGAAGTGGGGAACAGAGAGTAATGTTCACTTTTTGGATATCTATGCTTTGGATTGGTGTTGTGGGATTTCAGTGATGCTGATTACAAAAACAAGCAACATATTGCTGCTCCTGAGACCGTAATGTGCGATGAGAACATAGGGGGTTTCACAATATCTGAGCTACAGGGCAAAATTTATTGAATTAGGAGCAAATATACAACTTAATTATGAAAAAAAAAAACAACAAGCAAGTACAATTCTGGCTGTGGAAATGCTCTCATCTACAAGACTAAAATCCCATCATTCTAGTTGACCGACTCTTTTTTAAGGAATATTACTGACAGGAGGGAAGGGTACACAAATCAAGAAGCTGCATTCTTTATTCAATATTCATCTCTTTAAAACGTTGCAACAGTGCTCCACATTCACATATGTTTGAATTTTGAAATATTTGCACTGTACAGATCTATCTTCAAGACAGTAGTTTGTAAACCATTCTCTTCTTAATTCAACTTGCTTTGAATAATTATTGCTGTTAACCTTAATAATTCTCACTGTTAATGTTAATAATTATTGGTGTTAATGAAAAACTCATCACCAACTAAAACTGCATCTTCTAGCATGCCGAGTGTTCTTGATTCTAATGCACGAAATGTGATGTGTAATTTCAGATCTAGTGACAGTGCTTCATGCATTACAGTATATTTTCCTTATCACATAATTAACACTATTTACAAAAAACGTGAACACTTCTGGTGACATTCTAAGATAATTAAGAGAACTTCCTGGGTCTTCCACTATAAATTATTTCAACAAGGCTACTGAGCAACTGATCTGACGTCTTCTCTTCTTCCAGTCACGAATCCTAACATGTTTCTTATTTTCTTCTTACGCAGCGATTCCACACAGCAAGCTCTAACTCTGTCTTAACTCGTGCGGCGTGCAGCTGCCAGAACTTTCATTTCAGACAAGACTCAGGTACACACAAAACGATGAAACTGAAGTGTATGTTGGTTTCGCCGTGCCTACAGTCATATATGAAAGCAACTGCATGCAACTCATTCCACACAACGAGTGGCGCAACCCAATGTTGTCGTGTAAACTAGGCTTAATGCTTTTCAAACTACCATTCGCAATATTTTCCCATGGCCTGTTAGAAACAGGTTCATTTCACCAGTTGCCAGAGAGCTGTGCAGCTATGATGACATAGGAAGCCCGTATGATCATTCGTGTAAAACATTAAAAGTTCTTACATTGTCATAAAAGAAACAAGACATCAGAAGATCCTCCAAGAGCATTGCAATTTCGTAAACCATAGTAAAATGTGTAATTAGGCCTATAGTACACGTTTGCATGTCCAGATTCCCAATGAAGTAGGGCTTGAGCTGATTGATGTTAAGCTTTTCAGTGTGGTTTCCAGGATGTAAATTTTCTTAGAGTACCAGTACTGTATTATCTCCAGTTTGGTTCTTTATTATGGACTAATGCCATATATGCTAAAAGATGAAAACGTGCATTTGAAATGCAACGAACAGTTGAAACTAGCCAACAGAGTGGAATTAAACACTTTGTTTTTGAATAAATTCACTGCCTCAGCAGAAAATATCAATAAAAGCACAATTTCTTTAGCAAACTGACAAAAATAACTTCATTGTTTTGCCAGGCGATTTATGTTTGACTGTCATAAAGGAAAAAATAAAATAAGATCTCAAACTAATAACATTATAGCCCTCTGTAATTGTGTGAGTGTATTTTAATTTACTTGATAGCTCCTGGCCACATAAACCAGTTTTGTTTTCATTTGACATTGACATGAGAGCAGTAAACGAACAGGAAACAGCAAAATCGCTAAACGTAAACATGGGTCACTTGGACCCTACCCACCTCCCTAGTACAACTCAGACTGCTCTGTGCACCTGCACTGGATTTAAGGTATTTCTGAAACCCCCCCCCCAATGTTTGAGATGGGACGCTAAAAATTTAAAAAATCGACTTTTAAAAAAAATGTTCATTTTGTAGTTCACATCTTTCTGAACAGCCTGATACATAAAACATATATGTTCAAGGAATGTAAGACGTGTTATTCAGTCAAAGTGTGCCAAAGTGCAGTGCCACCCCTCTTCACACAACATTCTTCTATCACACGTCACTGTATTTTGCTCTGTGGAATTCAAACGCATGTATTTTGTAATGGATGCCATCAAACTATATTCATGACAGTGGGAATTAAAATGTCATGTGGTGCCTCTCCTGCTCCCAGTCAGCCAGTATGACATCCTGCCCCTCTTTAAAAAACTTGCAATTAATACTGGATGGGATTATTTGTAACTGGGAGAACGGGAACTCTTCTGAAAATTTGCACTCTTTATTGCCTATAAGCTAATAACTTGCTGTTTTGTGCGACAAAATTAAATGTAGGATATATAAAGACAAGAGCACAGATGTGAAAATTACCAAACAATCAGTTTAATAAGTCACAGCTGCAAAATACTAACATGAATTCTTTACAGACGAATGGAAAAACTGGTAGAAGCCGACCTCGGGGAAGATCAGTTTGGATTCCGTAGAAATACTGGAACACGTGAGGCAATACTGACCTTACGACTTATGTTAGAAGAAAGATTAAGGAAAGGCAAACCTACATTTCTAGCATTTGTAGACTTAGAGAAAGCTTTTGACAATGTTGACTGGAATACTCTCTTTCAAATTGTAAAGGTGGCAGGGGTAAAATACAGGGAGCAAAAGGCTATTTACAATTTGTACAGAAACCAGATGGCAGTTATAAGAGTCGAGGGACATGAAAGGGAAGCAGTGAGACAGGGTTGTAGCCTCTCCCCGATGTTATTCAATCTGTATATTGAGCAAGCAGTAAATGAAACAAAAGAAAAATTCGGAGTAGGTATTAAAATCCATGGAGAAGAAATAAAAACTTTGAGGTTCGCCGATGACATTGTAATTCTGTCAGAGACAGCAAAGGACTTGGAAGAGCAGTTGAATGGAATGGATGGTGTCTTGAGAGGAGGATATAAGATGAACATCAACAAAAGCAAAACAAGGATAATGGAATGTAGTCGAATTAAGTCGGGTGATGGTGAGGGAATTAGATTAGGAAATGAGACACTTAAAGTAGTAAAGGTGTTTTGCTATTTGGGGAGCAAAATAACTGATGATGGTCAAAGTAGAGAGGATATAAAATGTAGACTGGCAATGGCAAGGAAAGCGTTTCTGAAGAAGAGAAATTTGTTAACATCAAGTATAGATTTAAAGTGGCAGGAAGTCATTTCTGAAAGTATTTGTATGTAGTGTAGCCATGTATGGAAGTGAAATGTGGACAATAAATTGTTTGGACAAGAAGAGAATAGAAGCTTTCGAAATGTGGTGCTACAGAAGAATGCTGAAGATTAGATGGGTAGTTCACATAACTAATGAGGAAGTATTGAATAGGATTGGGGAGAAGAGAAGTTTGTGGCACAGCTTGACCAGAAGAAGGGATCGGTTGGTAGGACATGTTCTGAGGCATCAAGGGATCACCAATTTAGTATTGGAGGGCAGCGTGGAGGGTAAAAATCGTAGAGGGAGACCAAGAGATGAATACACTAAGCAGATTCAGAAGGATGTAGGTTGCAGTAGGTACTGGGAGATGAAGAAGCTTGCACAGGATAGAGGAGCATGGAGAGCTGCATCAAACCAGTCTCAGGACTGAAGACCACAACAACAACAACAACAACAACAACAGACAAGAGACAAGCAAGACTGTACACATTTCTTCAATCCTCAGGTCCTAGCATTTTTTCTCTCTAATCTTGCTACAGCTTTACATGGCATGCTTGCCTTTCTGTTTTGCTATACGAAAAATCAAAATGATGTCTAACACTGAGAAAGCTGTTAATACAAATAGTATCCAATACTGGTGTGATTTCTCGATCTGATTACATCTATTTTGTCACTGTCTGCTAGATGAAACAAAATAGGCCTGTCTAATATTGCAGCAATTGTAACACACACCAAATAAACGAGACTGTTTTGGGACAAATGGTCATTTTTATAGCACGACAGAATATAATTCACACAATAACAATATCAAATGCCTATTGGGCCTACTAAAAGCAAAAAGCTTTATGTTAGGAAATAGTTTCACATTTCATTCATACATTCCAGCTTCTCAAGCATGAAAGCGAAAAGTAGTAGTACGAAATTTTTATATAAATTTGGAATCGTCTTATTCTTCCATAATTTGTGTGATGTCCCCGTTTCTTCTCCTTGCTTGATCTAACAAACAATCTTGTCATCACTAATTCTGAAACCATTCCTGACAGTGCAAGACTCATTCCCTGGTTAACTTCTCTAACACTGCAACAATGGAAATGAATGGAAATGAGCATTTGGCGTCATTGGCCAGAAGGCCCCTTAAGGGGCAAGTCTGGCCACCTTTGTGCAGGTCTTATTACACTCAATGCCACACTGGGCGACCTGTGCGCCGGATAGGGATGAAATAATGATGAAGACAACACAATACCCAGTCCTGGATCGGAAAAAATCCCTGACCCAGCCAGGAATCGAACCCGGGCCCGTAGGATTGCAATCCGTCATTCTGACCACTCAGCTATCAGGGCGGACACTGCAACAATCACCGGTTTAGTTATCCCACGTTTATTCTCCAGTTAGGCATTATTACATGTTCATACAACGCGTTTTCCGCACTACTCCCAGAACAGAACTTAAACAGCTGCTGGCTAGGTCTGTACAACTGGCCCTTACTAGTGTAGCAATCAAGGCCAAAACTTTTCTGTCAAAATTTAGTTTTCTTGGATACACCGAGAAGATAAAACATAACCTTTCTTATCTGTTATTCCTGTTTGTCATTTATTTCCTCTATGGTAGTCTGAATCTATGGCTTTCGTTAGTAATTATAAAAGAGCTGATCATTCATAAACACAGACAGCGACTGGCATTCACCCTTTCGGCTTTATTCACCTCAGCTCATTACAGCCCCGTCCCCTTTTGTCTGTAATGAGTGGGATTCCTCTGAGAGACATCATGTACGCCGTGCATGCATTAAAAAATCAAATTATGATTCATTCAGAAATCAATTTAGAATGTGTTCCAAAATATTAAAAAAAATCCACAGGGATACGTTTCAAAATCATATGACTAATCGATAGACCAACGTGTGCTGGATGCTAGGCGCTTTGTGAAACAAGGGTTTTTTCCTCAAGAATATGAATCTAGTGCCCTCCCTGAAATTGCCGCCTGAGGCAGACGCCAAGGTTTGCTCCCACCCCCACAGATCCAGGCCTGCTGTGGAGGTGTGAACCTGGCAGCTTGTGGGTGGCAGCAAAATTTTTCCACGTAGCATCTAGCTGCTTACTGCTACTGCTTATACACCTAACAGCCACAGCTGGAGAAGGTACTATTCATATGTGACTCAACTGCGCATGCGCATAAGCCCGCTCACAACTGCTCGAAGGAATCTAATTTAAACAGTTGTGACATCACGCTCATCAGGGCAATTTGTTGTTATGAAGCCTTTGACATTTTGCTGTTGGCAGATGCTTGTATGAGTGATGTGTTTTGTTGTTGTGTGTGCCCCATTTCCTTTGCAACTGAAGTTTTATTTTCAACTTTTGCTCATGTTCTTGTTTTACTGCTGCAGTATTATTCTGCAGCAGCAGGATACAGTAATATCCTTTGTTAGAGTATTGGTTCTTACCAAAAAAAATTACAAAAATTTAACTGAAAACTATAACAATGAAAAATTCTCAGGTTTTTCCCAGATTTCTCCCGAATGAAAAAATTCCCAGGTTTTTCCTGAATCTTCCGGTTGTCCTAGCTCGTATACACCCTGATAAAATATCACACTTTACATTTTAACTCCATAGTATTTTTTTTATTAAACTAAATATGGTATCGAATATTACTACTGCAAGAGAGTGACAGGTAGGATATAAATCTCACCATAATCTGATGGAAAAGAAAACTAGTATGGACTTTTATGTATTTCTGTAATTTTGTAAAATTTATTTATTTTGTAATAAGATTCCAAAGAAATAGCTAATGAAGAATTTGTGTTTAGGGAAGTTTGTAATGAAAAAACACTTCTTAATTACCAAAGTTAAATGAGAGCTCAAAAGGCTTCACTAAAATTCCTTTTACAAGCATTTAGGTTTCTGCTGATTCCCTAAATTAGTTAAGGCAAATTCCAGAATGTTTCCCTCAAAAGTATAGGATCATTTTCTTTCCCTAACCTAGTTGTAGTTAAGTTTGTTTTCAATCTCTAATCTTAACACAACAGTTTGTTAAATGCTCGTTTCTTTATTTTTTCATTCCTGGCTACCCTCTTGTCCTGATCTGTCAGAGTTGACATGAATTTATGTTTGTGCCAAGATACATTTTCTATTTCGCAAGTAGACATTTTCTATTCTCAATCTTCAAGGAATGAGTCACAAAAAGGAGTCTTGCATTTTTGCACACAAAATCTATGTACAAGAACAGTGGATATATTTTGAAAATATCCAGAAAGCATTCCTCAACTGATCACACAAAAGTTTTTTCATTGCACAGCAATGTGAGAAAACTGCACAAGCACAGACAGTTAACAGAAATGAGACATTGCTTACCAGTATGAGTATACATGTGCCGTGCAAGAGTTCCTTTGTCTGGACATCTTGCATTACACTCTACACATGAGTATGTTTCTCCTTCCATATGAATCACTCTTCTGTGCCTCTCCAGACTAGACTTCAACTTGAAGCTTTTAGAACAGTCAACACATTCAAAGTCACCCCCCTGCAAAATATATTGCACTAAATGTAATAAAAATAAAATATATTTAACATTAAGCACTATATAGATTCAAATACATAAAGCAGTTCAATTAATGAATGTATTCAAAAATAACCACACAGGACATATGCTTCACATTTTCAGAACTATTTTCCAATTCTCATGTAACTCCTGGACACTGCTGTATGGAATTATAACCTGGAGCTTTGATTTCTACAAACTGAATGTGTTACACCAGCTGGCACTGAAATTAAAGTGAAGGTGGTTATTTTCTTGACCTCAACAACAGGTAAATGATGAAGTCACATGTCCTGTTGGGATGAACACCGTAATAAATGCATTGGCAATGTAGTCTTTGGGCAGATAGTCAGAATCCGATCCACTAACATGGAGTGTTTTCTGGGATTAACAAGGTGTTCCAGCCACGAGTGCTGACAATGTGTAACTAGACAGTTTCATGCTATAAATATACCTGCATTATGATACTTTTTTCCAATATTTTGATATGTAAATATGAATTGTCATACACTGCACATTCTGATGCTGATAGGTGATTGCCATTTATTAAACAAATTTTACAATTTGGTTGGCACTGCAGTTGCACAGTATTTGCAGAAAGACATTTTCACTATGTGACTGAAGTACAGCAATTGATTTACTCCACAGTTGATTTTGGCCTGCAGCCATTTTCAAGTGGGTCTAAAATACCAAGACAAATTAACACATCAATTAAAAAAAAAAAATACAATTCACACACTAAGAACTTATCTGAAGCATATTAGCACATGTGATCAGATAAAACAAAGCAAATGATGTGCCAACTATTTGACTTAGTCAAGCATAATAAAAATACCTGATGTTATGAAGTAAAAACAAGATTATGGCAGAGTTACACTTCAATGTCTTACCATGGAATAAAATATGATAAAATACCGCACGTATTTAAGAAAACCAGTGTAGGAATTTGCTTTTATACAGGAAATAATCTGAAATACATTATCTGAAACAACACAAACACTAGTCAACCATTTGTTAAAATTGGCAAGTATAAAACTGACTGCAGTGTATGCAATAAATGTTATATTCGCCAAACGGGATGCACGTTTAGGGTGAAATTTAAGAAACACACAAGGTCAACAGAAAATAGCAATCTTGCCTTCAGTTTCTCCCTATGAGAAAAGGCACATTCTGCAGATGGTATTGAATCATCAGTAAAAGTATTCCATAAAGTACAGAATGCCAAGGTCCTAGCTATTTTGGAAGAAACAGAAATATATTGGACTATTTCTAAGAGGCAGTCTGATTACTTATTTAGTGCATAACACTACATACAAAACACAACCAAAAATACAAAACAGAAGGAAAAATACAAAAACTACAAGATGTAAAAACAGATGATATATTAAACTAACAACAGTTGTTATACGATAATGTCCAGTCTCCTTATCCAGTCATAACTCTAAAGTGTAGCCATAAATAAGTTGCCTGGATCACCCACATACTATTTAAATTATGCTCCTCAACAATGTGCACGATGGTCTGGTTCAGTGTTCCACAGTCATAGCTTGAGACAGATTGCTCACGCAATGGCACAAGTTGTATGCAAACACTCCACGTCCTGCTCGGATGTGATTTATGTTCTTTTACTCGTGCAGTGGGGGCTAAAGTCCTTGAGTCTCTGTAGAGGGTCAATACAACATTGCACTAGAGATGGAATGGAGCATTCGTAGCCCAGGTTTCACTTCACTGGTGAAGTTCCTATTAGCAAGCTGTTGGACCAGTTGCAGTGCTACATTTCTGGAAACAAGTCTGCTTGCTGTCAGCTCTGGAACATCTTCATAGATGGAAGTTGAAGATTATTCATTATTTTGGAACATTCTTTCAATAGGTCTTCTTGTCATTTTAATAGAGGAGGCCTATGTGGCTGAGTGCTGGGAGTCAGTGAAGTGAAGCAGTTCTGATGCACCCAGATATGATTCTCATTTTTGTATTGAGCTTAGTGTCAATATCATTTATATGAGGGTTGTTCAACACTCTAGAGCACAATATTCAGCTGTAGAAAACACTCAACTAAGTGCAGAAGTTCTAAACGTATTTGCTGATGCTCACCAGTCAGTACCTTTGGAGTTTTTGGATGAGTTTGTTTCGTGTGTTAATTTTCCAGTAATTTTTTTTATGCATCCTGAAAGAGTGTGTCCTATCAAGAGTTATTTCAAGATAATTTTGGTGACTCATTTAGGGAAGTATTGTGTCATTCGTGCAGACCTCCAGTTTATAGCCAGTGGCTTTTCTTTTCTTTTTTCTTTAAGAGACTGGGTGTGAGTCTCCACATGGTTAGATATTTCTGCATTTTGTTGAGATCATCTGTTAGAGTGTTTGCTGCACTTTTGAACTCTTTGTTCTGAACTGCGTGCTAGATCATTAACATACAGACCATTTTCCTTTCTGTGCTCATGAAATTACCCTGGACTACTTGTAACTGCTTATCTGAGAATATTGATCTGTCTCAATGTGGTTTGGCAAGAGATGACTGATCAACTTGTATCAAGAGCCCTTCTTTCCACACTGTATTGTAAGCAGAAGTCAAGTCAACAGAGACAACAGGCGTCTTTCAGTCGTTTCCAAAATCCAACTTCGATGCGCATATAAGCTTAGACTACACTCTGCAGAGCCCTATTTGGTTTCAAACCTGCTTGCCACACAGGGGTGTTTTTCAGAATTTTTGTGCCTATCCTATTTAATAGAACTATCTCTGAAAATCTGTTAGCAACAACTGAGAAGTGCTATTATACAACAACTTTCTACTTTATCTGAAGGCTGTTTTTGTTTCTGGACAGCAGTAACTTACCAATTTTGAAAGCTTTCAGTAGACACCTTGATTTTAAGATAAATGTAAAAAAAAAATTGATCAGCCATACCCTAGTCTTCTTCCCATAGTGGGTTAGAAACTCATGGTGTATCCCATGTGCCTTGCCTTGTCTCCACAGCCTGGAGAGCCATTTCTAATTCGCCCAGTGTGAAGTCCTGAGAGAAATGTGTATCAGCAGTTGTTATTTGCTGAATGTTACTAAGCTCCATTTTTATGCTTTTTCTCTAGTGGGGCTTTTGAGAGTGAAAAACCACTGTTTGATGTTTGGTCTGGTACCAATGAGCAGTCTTCCTGAATTGGTGGGCTCTGTCTAATCAAATTCTTCATCAAGTTCCAGGACTGACAACTTGATTTCTTAAAAGCTAACTTGGTTGTTGTTTTGATCCAGGCTTGATTCATTCAGTGTTCACATCAGTTCATGAGCTAGATCAGGATCACTGTCCATCATAATAGTGTGTGAATAAATGTAACAAGACTGAAAACACTACGAGTGATCTGGTAACACTGTGTGTGTGTGTGTGTGTGTGTGTGTGTGTGTGTGTGTGTTTTACGAAAATGGTACAGCAGAATTTAGACAAATGTTATCCCATCAAGTTTTGTGTTAAACTTGGGGAAATCCACAGGTCTGACATCTGAAAAGTTGAAACATGCCGGTGGGAAACATTTCTTATCAAGAGCACAAGTTTTTTCAATGGCACAAATCATTTTTTAAGACGGACCTTGTTCAGGGCAACCTTCAACTTCAAAAGCCAATCAAAATATCAAAGTTGTGCATGCTCTTGTGAGATCAGGACAATATTTAACAATAAGGATGATGGGTGACCTGTTCAACTTAAAACGTTTTCACCATACATCAAATTTTGACTGAAGTTTTGCACATGTGAAAGGTTCGTGCCAGAATGGTGCCAAAAAAACCTCACAACTGAGCAGAGGGGAAAGGTGAAAAAATGTGTGCACTGACCTTCTTGAGAGGATTTCCAATGATGAATCCCGGATTTTTGAGTATGATCGTGAGACAAAGATGCAAAGTGAGGAGAGAGACATCCCCTCGACCAAAAAAAGCCCAGATGAGCAAATCAAAGAACAAAACAATGTTGATTTGGTTGTTTGACAGTAGGGGTCCCAAGTACAAAGAATCTGTTCCTCCAGGACAAACTGTCAACCAAGTGTTTTATAAAGATGTCCTTGAAAGGCTCAGGAAAACGGTGATCAGAGATAGTCCGAACATTGCAGACAAGAGGATGCTGCATCATGATGATGCCCCATGTCACACAGCCACTTCTATCACAGACTTTTTGACCTCAAAAGGCATTCCTATTGTTCTGCATCAACAACATGCACCTTATCTGAGTCCTTCTGACTTTTTTTCTTTTCCAAAATTGAGAAACGTTTCAGGAGGATGTCATTTTGGGACTCTGGAGAACATTCAAAAGAATGTGACCAACATGTCAAAGGCCCTACCAGTTGAAGCCTTTCAGTACTGCTACCAAGGCTACGAACAACAGCTCCGCCGGTGTATAGCTGCCAAAGGGAACTACTTTGAATGGTAAAACATTGTTCTTTGAAGAAAAAAACAATTGAAGCTCGGTGCCCCCTGTGCACACTGGACTTCTTCAATCTGTTTCCTTAGTGCTTTTCATTCTGCATGTGTTTTAATACAGCAAATTTTCTGTTCCATAATATCCTTCCATTGCAGTATTTATAGACTACTGTAGATTTATCGGGAACATATAAACTGTGGTGTTTAAAGCTTTCCCGGCGTACTGATTGTTCCATAAAAACACAGGAGAACTGCCGGATATCAGTAACGTTCTGCCACGATATTTCGGCGCAGAGTCTTCTGGCCATCTTCAGGTGAATGCCACTGTAGTAGTACTGGCGAGTACGTGCTGAGCTCCGCTATTTAAAGCCTTCTGAGGTGACATTGCGCATGCGCTGCTCAGCGTGCGCGTTCATAACGGCTCCGTGCGCTGCGCATCGCACCCTCCACTGTGAAAGCCTGGCGTATCGGTATCAGGTCGATTTCCATCTTTATGCAGATAACTACGTCGACTACAAAGTTTCTCTATAACAGGATTCCAAGCAGAGTTTAGCTGATAACCGCTATCTCGATTGATGAGAGTCTCGTTGTCAGACAATCTTATTTCCACAGATTCATTGATAATCGAGCTCCAAAAGTTTGATGTATGGGCCAAAATTTTTGTGTCGTCGTAATTCGTGGAATGGTCTGTGGAAATACAATGTTCGGCGATTGCGGACTTGGTGGGTTGGAGAAGGCGAGTATGCCGTTGGTGTTCCACAATGCGTTCCTGCACAGTTCGTGTCGTTTGCCCTATATATGATTTGCTGCATTCACACGGAACTTTGTAAACACCTGGTTTACGCAGGCCCAGGTCGTCTTTAACGGATCCCACCAGTGATGAAATTTTGTAAGGAGGACGAAAGATGACTCTCACTTGATACTTTCTCAATATCCTGCCTATCTGTGAAGAAATATTCCCAATAAATGATAGATAAACAGTCGACCTGAAAGCCTCTTCCTCTTCCTTGTTCCGTCGTGTGTAGGTCTTCATCACTCCGTTCACTTGCCTAGGTGAAAAGCCATTCTTCAAAAATACTTTTTGCAGGTGTTCCAGTTCCGCTTGAAGACTGTCGGCATCAGAGATAGTATGGGTGCGGTGGACCAAGGTTTTGAGAACGCCCATTGTTTGTGCTGGATGGTGGCAACTAGTAGCTTGTAGATATAGGTCTGTATGAGTGGGCTTTCTGTACACCGAGTGACCAAGTGTGCCATCACTCTTCCGTCACACCAAGACGTCTAAAAATGGCAGACAACCATCTTTCTCTATCTCCATGGTAAACTTTATGTTTTCATGTATGGAGTTCATGTGACGTAAAAATTCTTGGAGATGGTCCAGACCATGAGGCCACACTATAAAAGTGTCGTCAACGTACCGCCAAAATAGGAAGAGGCTTTCAGGTCGACTGTTTATCTACCATTTATTGGGAATATTTCTTCACAGATAGGCAGAATATTGAGAAAGTATCAAGTGAGAGTCATCTTTTGTCCTCCTTACAAAATTTCATCACTGGTGGGATCCGTTAAAGACGACCTGGGCCTGCGTAAACCAGGTGTTTACAAAATTTCGTGTGAATGCGGCAAATCATATAGAGGGCAAACGACACGAACTGTGCAGGAACGCATTGTGGAACACCAACGGCATACTCGCCTTCTCCAACCCACCAAGTCCGCAATCGCCAAACATTGTATTTCCACAGACCATTCCACGAATTACGACGACACAAAAATTTTGGCCCATACATCAAACTTTTGGAGCTCGATTATCAATGAATCTGTGGAAATAAGATTGTCTGACAACGAGACTCTCATCAATCGAGATAGCGGTTATCAGCTAAACTCTGCTTGGAATCCTGTTATAGAGAAACTTCGTAGTCGACGTAGTTATCTGCATAAAGATGGAAATCGACCTGATACCGATACGCCAGGCTTTCACAGTGGAGGGCGCGAGGCGCAGCGCACGGAGCCGTTACGAACGCGCACGCTCAGCAGCACATGCGCAATGGCACCTCAGGTGGCTTTAAATAGCGGAGCTCAGCACTTACTCGCCAGTACTACTACAGTGGCATTCACCTGAAGATGGCCAGAAGACTCTGCGCCGAAATATCGTGGCAGAACGTTACTGATATCCGGCAGTTCTCCCGTGTTTTTATGGAGCATATAAACTATCAGCTTCAAACTCACTTTGGCAATTTTCCATTTGCGAATCCTACTTCAACGCATGAGATCAAAGTAAACAGTAAGAAATCTCCAGAAAGTGTACACCCTGGAGAGTGCTTTGGCCTTTGTACAAAGATCTGAAACAACCACTCTGCACAGCCAAAGATCTGCAGCAAAATGATATTTGACATGGTAAATGCAGTTTTACGTAAATGACTTTCAAGAAAGAAATCCTTCAAACTACTTTCAATGGCAACATCCACACAATTCAGTCACTACTAAATAATATTTCCTTTACTTAATATATATTATAAAGAAAGTTTACAATATGAGAGACACAGAGTTTTTGTGCTTTTAAGCAAGTAATCTACATCTATGACAAACTTTTTAATGATATGGTTATAATAGAGGGAAACATTCCACGTAGGAAATATATATCTAAAAACAAAGTAACCCACTTCCAAACCATAACCAAAACCAAAAAATTTTTATTTTGCGCTTTCAACAATACCGCTGCTATAAAATCCACCGTTTCTAGTTCAATAACAGCTGCTTTCACGTATTAAACAACCATTTCGGCTAGTTCTAATAACTTTTACTTTATTTCCACTTCCGTTTTTCATACATCACTGATCATTTTTAGCTGCTCTCCACAGGTTTTAACGTCATTATTTACAATTGTTAGCCCCATTTTCGTAATCTTTCACCACAACACCACGCCTTTTAATACATTTACATGTTTTTTTCGAAATTTTCCCGAATTTCTCCGTCCTTTAACGTGTTTTAGCGGCAACACAACCACCTAACCTTCATGCACATCGCTGTTTACCAACCCAAGTTCACCACAGGATCAACTTAACCAACACTTTTTTGCATTTTTTCATACCAGATCTCCAGTTATTTTCTAGTTCACCCTTATCTCTCCCCATATATTTTTATCTTTCATTTTCATTTCAACCTCATGTTACACTTTCCACCTTCTAATACCATGTCACCCTCACAACACCCCCACAACGACCCCATTAAGTTTTATTTACATTCCCTCCGCAAACATGCCTTCACCCTAGCCAGATTACGCTCGCATATTTTATTTTCTCAGGCTTGTCTGACATTTGGCATAACCCCCAAAGTCCTCACACTTAAAGTTCCCATCTCTGGCTGCAACCCTTCTTTCCATCAGTCCCTATACCAGTTCCAAACTGAACAATCCATTGCCCTCACCCACCTAATCCTTCACCTACACATCAACTCAGCCAATGAACACACCCGTCAACTCCTATCCTTAAAAGTCCTCAATCTTTCCTCTCCCACATCCACACCGGCTATTCAGAGCATCCTCCTACAGGCCAACCGCAAATTAGAGCAGCATGCCACCCTTCACCTCAAAAAACTATCCAATCTCCTGGTTTCCCACCTCTGGAAAGGCAACTCACTCACCCTTCACAACCTTTCCAGCAAACCTCAACCACCTCTCATTGCACACAAACCCAGTCTCTCCCATCTACTCAGTCTCCCACTTCCAGCTCCACTCCCTCCAAAACCTCAAAATTCCAAGCAACACAATCTGGCACCACAACACCCTAATTCAGTAGTTAACCTATCCTCCAAACCTCTCTCCCAATCTGAAACCTCTATCCTATCCAAAGGCCTCACCTTCAGCCCCACTCCCAGATTCAACCAAACAGCCCTCGTCAAAGATTTACTGTCCTACACTCGCACTCTCTGCTGGAAGTATCACTTTGCCACGAAGAAAAATGATCCTAATCCTACCCCTAATGATCCAACTCCCCAAGACACTATCCAAATTGAACCCTGCCTGGAACAGTTCCGTCCTCCGTCGCAGCGGGACCCACCTCCTCTTCCTCAAAATCACCCTCTCCAAACCTTCCAGGAATTTCTGACTTCCAGCCTTGCCTCTCAATCCTTCTTAAAAAACCTTAATCCTACACCCAACATCACCACTGCTGAAGCCCAGGCTATCCGTGATCTGAAGGCTGACCGGTCCATCATCATTCTTCCGGCGGACAAGGGTTCCACGACCGTGGTACTTGATCGTCAGGAGTATGTGGCTGAGGGACTGCGTCAGCTTTCAGACAACACCCCATACAAAGTTTGCCAAGGTAATCCTATTCCTGATGTCCAGGCGGAGCTTCAGGGAATCCTCAGAACCTTACGCCCCCTACAAAACCTTTCACCTGACTCCATCAACCTCCTGACCCCACCGACACCCCGCACCCCTACCTTCTACCTTCTTCCTAAAATTCACAAACCCAATCATCCTGGCCGTCCCATTGTAGCTGGTTACCAAGCCCCCACAGAACGTATCTCTGCCTACGTAGATCAACACCTTCAACCCATTACGTGCAGTCTCCCATCCTACATAAAAGACACCAACCACTTTCTCGAACGCCTGGAACCCTTACCCAATCCGTTACCCCCAGAAACCATCCTTGTAACCATTGATGCCACTTCCTTATACACAAATATCCCGCACGTCCAGGGCCTCCCTGCGATGGAGCACTTCCTTTCACGCTGATCACCTGCCACCCTACCTAAAACCTCTTTCCTCATTACCTTAGCCAGCTTCATCCTGACCCACAACTTCTTCACTTTTGAAGGCCAGACATACCAACAATTAAAGGGAACAGCCATGGGTACCAGGATGGCCCCTTCGTACGCCAACCTATTCATGGGTCACTTAGAGGAAGCCTTCTTGGTTACCCAGGCCTGCCAACCCAAAGTTTGGTACAGATTTATTGATGACATCTTCATGATCTGGACTCACAGTGAAGAAGACCTCCAGAATTTCCTCTCCAACCTCAACTCCTTTGGTTCCATCAGATTCACCTGGTCCTACTCCAAATCCCATGCCACTTTCCTTGATGTTGACCTCCACCTATCCAATGGCCAGCTTCACACGTCCGTCCACATCAAACCCACCAACAAGCAACAGTACCTCCACTACGACAGCTGCCACCCATTCCACATCAAACGGTCCCTTCCCTACAGCCTAGGTCTTCGTGGCAAACGAATCTGCTCCAGTCCGGAATCCCTGAAGCATTACACCAACAACCTGACAACAGCTTTCGCATCCCGCAACTACCCTCCCGACCTGGTACAGAAGCAAATAACCAGAGCCACTTCCTCATCCTCTCAAACCCAGAACCTCCCACAGAAGAACCACAAAAGTGCCCCACTTGTGACAGGATACTTTCCGGGACTGGATCAGACTCTGAATGTGGCTCTCCAGCAGGGATACGACTTCCTCATATCCTGCCCTGAAATGAGATCCATCCTCCATGAAATCCTCCCCACTCCACCAAGAGTGTCTTTCCGCCGTCCACCTAACCTTCGTAACCTGTTAGTTCATCCCTATGAAATCCCCAAACCACCTTCCCTACCCTCTGGCTCCTACCCTTGTAACCACCCCCAGTGTAAAACCTGTCCCATGCACCCTCCCACCACCACCTACTCCAGTCCTGTAACCCGGAAGGTGTACACGATCAAAGGCAGAGCCACGTGTGAAAGCACCCACGTGATCTACCAACTGACCTGCCTACACTGTGACGCATTCTCTGTGGGAATGACCAGCAACAAACTGTCCATTCGCATGAATGGACACAGGCAGACAGTGTTTGTTGGTAATGAGGATCACCCTGTGGCTAAACATGCCTTGGTGCACGGCCAGCACAACTTGGCACAGTGTTACACCGTCCGGGTTATCTGGATACTTCCCACTAACACCAACCTATCCGAACTCTGGAGATGGGAACTTGCTCTTCAATATATCCTCTCTTCCCGTCATCCACCAGGCCTCAATCTCCGCTAATTTCAAGTTGCCGCCACTCATACCTCACCTGTCATTCAACAACATCTTTGCCTCTACACTTCTGCCTCGACTGACATCTCTGCCCAAACTCTTTGTCTTTAAATATGTCTGCTTGTGTCTGTATATGTGTGGATGGATATGTGTGTGTGTGTGTGCGTGCGCGAGTGTATACCTGTCCTTTTTTCCCCCTAAGGTAAGTCTTTCCGCTCCCGGGATTGGAATGACTCCTTACCCTCTCCCTTAAAACCCACATCCTTTCGTCTTTCCCTCTCCTTCCCTCTTTCCTGATGAGGCAACAGTTTGTTGCGAAAGCTTGAATTTTGTGTGTATGTTTGTGTTTGTTTGTGTGTCTGTCGACCTGCCAGCACTTTCATTTGTTAAGTCACATCATCTTTGTTTTTAGATATATACAAACTTTTTAATGTTGTATAAGGACCACGAATGTTAGAGTGTAATTATCAAGCACGTACTAATGCAGAGGCATCACAAAGAAGTATAACGAATGTTAAAATGTATTGGGCAACCTTAATTTGAATCATTTTACGTATTGATATGTTCAACAATCATACTATGCTAAAACATTATGTACTGGTGAAAATGAAACAAGTATTCAACAATGGCTACACAGTGCTACAGCAAAGTAATGTTTAATCACTAAGCCTAGCAGTGACAAGAATCATCTGACAATTACCAAAAAGACACTATGGATCCTATGTCCATCAATAAATGCTACAGATTCAGGGCTACGTAGCGGAGATGTGAATAGAAAAGTAATTGTACTCTTAAATAACCAAGCATCTGAAATTAGCAGGTACTGCTGTTCATTTATATGCTTGAAAAAATTTGCATACTTGTTTTGGTATAACGTTAAGCAGTAGAAAGGTCTATCCACATATAAAGTGACAGAAAAGTCCATCAGTTCCTCATTACCATCGGAATAAGACAACCTTTATCACAGTAGTAGGATTCATTTCTTTAGGAGGCATGTCTGTCACTATTTTCCCATTGATCTTGTATCAGACATCTACATTGACACCTAGAACATCAATTGTTTGTGCAGGGAATAATGGCCATTTTAAGGTTATATATGAATGTCAACCCTAAAGTCAAGATTCAGTTTCAAAGTTTGATTGCTATTATTATCCAACACTAATAAACTGCTGTCCTACCTTCATATTTACAACAATTTTTGTATGGGGATGGGAAAATGCCAAATTTCACAACAGTTTGTTAAAAGAACACTATTTTGTGACATGTCATTAAAACTGCCAATTTCAAGTTATTTTTTTCGTTATTGTTAATGCAAAATTTTTCTGTCTCTGCACGTAAGTTATAAGCTGTTTTCCCGAGTATGTATACTCCGAATTTTCTAGTTGTTAACCGTACACCCCGCAAATTTACCAGTGGTTATTCATTCCGAATATGATTTGTATGCACAGTACTCACTACCATCTCCACTATGCAACAAATACTCACATGCAACAACTCACAGCCTATATGACAGCTTAACATAGTCCCATTTATTACCGCATTCCTATTTAGGAGGGAATGGGTAGTGTTACACATGCTATCACTGCTGTAAGAAGCAAAGATTGATATTACGGAGTACACCAATCCTTAATATTAGTTGTTCGACACAAAATTTCAATGATATACATTTCAATAGTTGAGTAAAGAGTTTACATACCGAGTGTGCAGTGTCAAGGTCTTCACCACAGCAATGACATTTCCCTGGACCCAAAGCTGAGGTCTCGTCTATAAGACCATTTACTTTATCCAGCATCATGCCTGCGAACAGAGTTTTGTATATTAGAAGACATACTATATTTTTAGCATGCTAGAAATGAACCAAGATATTATGTCCCTCCATTTTCTTTCCTTTAAAAAATAAGTAAATAAATAAATATAAATTTTTAAAAAATGCGAGGTCGAGGCTCATGGTCCCAGCAAATCACTTGAATTCTCTATGCACAGTGAGTGACATTACATATAGTTCAAAAACACCTATAAAACAGTGGGCTGCATCAACACTACAAAATATTTTACAGAAAGCTTAAATAAATATTGGCTCACGTAAAGTTTATAATGAACACAAAGGCAACTCTAAATCTAACATATTTCTTGACGCTTGCATCAAGCTCTAGTGCAAAACTATATCAACTGGATCCTGCTTATTGCAGACAAGCCTTGGTTTTCCTCTACTATTTTTGCACCCTATACTTACCTCCATTGCAAAATTGACACTTTCTTGATGTCTCAATACGTAACATGCCAACCAATACCCATTGTGGATTCATGGATAGGAACAAAATATGACACTCAATATTTAAAGATTTTGGGCAATGTCCTCCTTTAGTGTATTAAGAAGACAAACTAGAAACTTACTGTAGATAGACAAACACATTTCATCAGTTAAGGTGACAAGTGGCACAGTAACCAACTACAGAGAGAAAACTGTACAAGAAATCCAATGTGTGTGTGTGTGTGTGGGTGTGTGTGTGTGTGTGTGTGTGTGTGTGTGTGGAGGGGGGGGGGGGGGGCGGTTTAGGGCGCAAAACATCTAAGGTCATAAGCGCCCAGTAAAGAACCAGAGAATGTTGAGACTGAGAGGGGAAAAAACCGTTGCAAGGTCCAATACAAAAAAGAAGAAAAAACAAATCTAAAACATCAAGACATTACGGAAGAGTATCTAAAAGACGTCGACAAGAAACTGGAGTCACCAGGTACAAATCAAATCTCTTTTGCCATATTAATGCTTTTTAAAAAACTAAAACGTGAGCCACAGCATGCACGTCATCTGCTAAAATGTCCGGTAAAGCGGGCGGCAGAGGTACCACTCAATACATGAAGGACATTGAGGGACCGGGTGCAGCGTGCAGCCAGGTAGGCCACATGGGGAGACCAACTGAGTTTCCCATCAAACATAAGCCCTAAGAACTTCATTGCATCCACGACTGGGAGAGCATTTTGTCCCAGTCACAAGGGCGATGGAAGAAACACCTTGTACCGCCAGAAGTTGACACACAGAGATTTGATAGCAGAAAAGCAGAAACCATTTGTGACACTCCACGAATAGAGACGGTCCAGACAACACTGGAGACAGCATTGCAGGAAACACATCTGCTGGGAGCTGCAATAAATAGCAAAGTCGTCAATGAAATGAGAGCCGGAAATGCCAGCTGGAAGGCAGTCCATAATGGGGTTGATGGCTATGGCGAAGAGGACGACACTCAGTTTGGAGCCCTGAGGCACCCCGTTCTCCTGTGAAAAGGTGTGGGATAAGGAGGAACCCACATGTACCCGGAAAGCTCAGTCCGTTAAACATTCCCGGATGAAAGTGGGAGGATGACCGCGGACGCCCCATGTGTGCATAGTACGTACAATGCCTGTCTGCCAACAAGTATCATAGGCTATCTCCAAATCAAAGAAAAGGCCACTGTTTGTCACTTCTGCAGAAAATTATTCATGATGAACATCAACAGGGTGACGAGATGATTAACCGCAGAGCGGTGCTTTCGGAACCCACACTAAATATTAGTGAGAAGATGGTGCGAATCCAACCACGACACTAATTGACCATTGACCATGCGTTCCATCACCTTACAAATGCTGCTGGTAAGAGAAATTGGACGATAGTTGGAAGGAAGAGATTTGCCTTTACCAGGCTTAGGTAGGGGAACAATAGCAGCTTCATGCCAAAGCGTGGGAAATACACCGTCAGTGCAAATACAGTTGTAGGTATCGAGGAGAAAGCATTTTCCCACAGCAGGAAGATTCTGCAGCATGAGGACGTGGATTGCATTGGGCCCAGGAGCAGAAGACATGGATGAGGAGAGAGCATGCCTGAGCTCCCTCATAGTATAAAGAGTATTGTAGCATTCTCAATTCAAAGAGAGAAAAGAGATGGCACGAGCCTCCTCCGCCCGTTTCCAAGGAAGGAAGGCAGGATGATAGTGGGTGGAGCTCGAAACTTCCGCAAAGTACCAACCCGAAGCATTGGAAACATCGACAGGGTCGATTATGACATTTCCTGCCACAGTCGGACCAGAAATCGGGGAATGGGCAGTAGTCCCAGAAAGCTGGCGCAGGCCACCCCAAAAGAGAGAGGACGGAGTAAATCTGTTGAACGAGCTAGCTTTCCTTAATAGTTCGACGGCACTGCGCACATAGTTGCTTGTAGCGGATGCAGTTCGTTAACGTAGGATGACGGTGAAAGATACGAAGCACATGGCCACAGTCCACCAAGGGACCGGGACCTGACGGGGAGAAGTAGTGGTACGAGGGATAGAGGATTCAGCAGCCGAGAGAATAACATACACGAGGTGCTCGACCTGATCATCGCAGCTGGGAAACAGCAGGTCGTCAAAGACTGCCAAGGAGGAATATAACCTCCAGTCAGCAAGAGAGAATTTCCAATGAGCAGGCCGCTGTGGTGCGGTATGATTGTACAGGCGAGTCACACAAGGGAAGTGGTCACTCGAGTAAGTATCGGAAAGAGCACACCACTCGAGACGTCGAGCGAGGTGGGCAGAGCAGATCGAGAGGCCAAAGTGGGAATAACTGTACGTGAAATCGGAGAGAAACATGGCTTCACCAGTGTTAAGGCACACGAGATTAAGATGATTAAGAAGATCCGCCAAAAGAGAACCTCTCGGACAGGCGACAGGTGAACCTCAAAGAGGAAGATAGGCATTGGTGTCACCGAGGAGCAGAAAGGGTGGAGGAAGCTGAGCAACAAGCTGCATCAGGTCTGCCCTGGTGACAGCAGAAGACGAAGGGATATAAATAGTGCAGAAGGAAAAGGTAAACTAAGGAAAACACAGGCAGCAACTGCTTGCACGTGGGCATGCAAGGCGATAGGACGACGACAAACATCATCTCTTAGAAGCAGCATGACGCAACCATGAGCAGGAATACCTGCCGTAAGAGGAAGGTCCATCCATAGCGAAGTAAAATGGTAAAGAGCAAAATGGTCTTGAGGACGTAGCTTGGTTTCTTGGAGACAGACAACAAGCAGACAGTGCGATCGCAGGAGCAGCTGGAGGTTCACCATGTTAGATCGAAGGCCACAGATATTACATTGTAAAAGGGCCATAAAATTTAGGAACACCAGAGAATGAAGAAGAAACACTCACCTCGACGGCCGCTTAGGGCGAGCCATCGAGGGAGGACAGCCACTGGAATCCACAGGTGGAGGATCTTCGTCCATCAACTCAGCGAGATCAATGGAGCTTCCCCGGTGTCAGTCAGTTGAAAGGGACCAATGAGTCGAAGAGGTCCGACGAGTCAGAGAGGGGGAAGACTGTTTGCCTTTGGATGATTGTTTTGGCTTTTGGCGACTGGCAGAAGAGCCAGACGGCTGTGAACTCGAGGTATGCCAGATATCTTCCCGGGAATATTCCTTTTTGAATTGACGGTTCACTGGCTGCACTGCAAACGTCTTCGCTCGTGAGGGCGAAGAACGGGTAGCAGAATCTACAGCCCGGGAAGTGGGAGACGGAGTGTCAACTTGAAGGCGAGGCAACTTTGCCACCATCGAACTGAACTGTATGTCACAAGTTTCCGTAGCCATGTTTTTCGTGGAACGGGGAGAGGCTAATACAGTGCTGTAGCTTCCAGACGAAGGGACAGTCTGTTTATGGTTTGCCAACAGTTTCCAGGCAACAGGAAAAGGCACCTTCTTCTTCACCCTTATCTCCTGAACAGCCTGTTTGTCTTAATAGACGGGACAAGAACGAGAAGAAACAGCATGGTCTCCATGACAATTAATGCAGCGGGAGGAAGGAGGTGGACAGATGCCTTCGTGAGCATCCCTGATACAAATCACATATTTGGCTGCGTTTTTACATGATGTGCTGGTATGATTGAACTGGTGGCATTTGTAACACCGCAACAGATTGGGAATATAAGGGTGCACAGAGATGGCGTCATGCCTGCCTTCATCTTGGTAGAAGCGTTAACTGATCGAAAGTCTTGGTAGAAGCGTTAACTGATCGAAAGTCAGGAACAATGTGCGACTGGGCACCAAATCGGCAGCTTCCTTTTTCATAACTCTATGAACAGCAGTAACGCCCTGATCCGATAGATAATTAGTTATTTCATCCTCCGTCACACCATCCAACAGCCAGGTGTAGATAACACCGCGGGATGAGTTAAGTGTGCTGTGCGCCTCCACTTTCATAGGATATTCAAGGAGGATTTGGGCCTTGAGTAGTTTCTGGGGCTGGAGAGACTATAAATTTCCAAAAGCAGAGTACCATTGCGGAAACGAGAGCATGACTTCACAGGGCCGGCGATGCCATCCACGCCTTTCTGTATAACAGAGGGGTTAACAGTAGCAAAAGTATGGTTTTCGTCTAAACGTGAGACTACTTGATATGAAGGGCAACAGGAAGAGACATTGAGGCAGGAGCCTCATTCCACTTTCGTTTATGGGAAAGACTCTGAAAAAGAGAAGGAAATGTCAGTCATTGGGAAGAAGTCCCCCATGATTGCCAGCATCTCCGACAGCGTGCTCCTTCCAGCAGGGGCCCTCCAAAGGGGAGCTCCCCACCTTAGGTGATTGTCCTCACCTTAGGTCACACCTCCCGAACAACAGATGGTGGGAGCACTAGGAAGAGAAGGAAGGTAACAGCTCAGGCAATCACCCGTCCCTGGGCCTGGCCTGTACCAGGGGGTATGTGCAGGCCCTACATGCCAACCCGTGGCTGGGAATTACCTGTTACCCAGTCTCCTGCTATGTGGCAAATGCATGGGTGGCTGTCAGGCACACACAGGGAGGAGAAGAAAAGATAAGAAGGAAAGGAGGAAAGAAAGAATGGCCTCCAATGCCACAGCAGAGGAAAAAATAGATCAGAACAGGGGACGAAGGGCGGTGCAGGGAAATGAGGGGGCAGTGCAGGGAAATGAGGGGGCAGTGCAGGGAAATGAGGGGGCAGTGCAGGGAAATGAGGGGGCAGTGCAGGGAAATGAGGGGGCAGTGCAGGGAAATGAGGGGGCAGTGCAGGGAAACGAGGGGGCAGTGCAGGGAAATGAGGGGGCAGTGCAGGGAAATGAGGGGGCAGTGCAGGGAAATGAGGGGGCAGTGCAGGGAAATGAGGGGGCAGTGCAGGGATAAAGAGATACAGCAAAAGAGCAGTGCAGGGAAAGAGAGATACAAGGAAAGAACAGTATGGGGAAAGAGCAGTACAAGAGAGAAGAGGCCTACAAATAAACCAATGCTATTGAGCTTCAAGAGCCCATGGAGGCACGAGACATCTCCCCAAGAGAGGGGAAAAGGACAGAAGAAGAGGGGACAAGCAGCACTCAAAAAGAAGTGGTGCTGTGAGGGCTGTGACCCCATGGTCGCCAAGCACGTATTCACGAAAGAGTGGTGAGGCCCCTGGGGGGGTAAGTAGTCCAAAATTCCATAAACAGACTGGGCTGTCCATAACTAAATTCCTGAACTAAACAGAGATTTCAAAAGTATGCTTCCCATGTGAATGGAAAAGAAGGCTTGCAACCAGTATCGACTACCTATTCTGGGCTCCCCTTCTAGGCAGGAAGTCAACATGAAAGTGCTACATCCATGATAGATGGCTCCCATTTTCCTATGGAACATTAATAGGTTCAGGACACAGGAGGAGGAACTGAAACTCCAAGCACAGGAACACCTCCTGTGCTTATGTTTGCAAGAAACTCATTTGAAGGCAGCTGATGTCCCTGTACTACTACTACGAGTCTATACCTCTATCGCAGCTATGATCTAACTGAGGAAAGAGCCAAAGGAGGGTTCACTGTCCTGACTGGGGAAAGGGCCAAAGGAGGGGTCACTGTCTGTCAATAACGCACACCACTCCTCTGCTCTCCCTCCTGGCAGCTGAATTACAAGCAGTTGCAGCTTAAATTCATGTGTGTTAGAGGATCACTTTTTGCACACTGTATTTACCTCTGCATGATGCAATAAACTCTGTTGCTATCACAGATCTTACGGGAAAACTCTCCTGACCATTTCTCCTACTGGGACACTTCAATGCCCATCATGTCTTTGTGGCTCAACCTCTACTTCCCCTCACAGTAGGGTTTTGGAGAGTCTCATGAGCTGTGCATTCTCAACACGGGTACCCCATTCATTTTTGTGCTGCTTGCGGGTCATTCTTAGACATCGACCTCTCTTTCTGCTCTCCAGCTCTCACAGACTCTGTTCAGTGGGAAGTCATTGACCACTTCCCACTCCACATTCACAATCTGGGTGGAAAATTACCTGAACAGAAGCCAACAAAATGGATGGTCAGCAGGGCCCACTGGATGCTGACCAGCCAGCTGGCTGGCTGTGTTTGAATACTGCAACAACATGCAGGAATGGGTTGACACCACCACACAAATGATCCATCATGCCACTGACTTATCAACCCCAAAGTCCTCAGGTCAGCTTAGGAGGTCACCTGTTCCTTGGTGGACCAGTGAGTGCCACTCAGCAAACCAGGACAGGCATGTGGATCTTCAACAGTTTAAGTACTGCCCAACATCAGACAATCTCTCAGTCTTTTGGGCCATGGGGCCCTAGGCTCAAAGCAATAAAAGGTCATGGGAAATTGTTCCTGAACTCCATCAACTGTTCCACTTGTTCAACAAAAACATGGGAAGCATTCTCAAACAATTCCAGTAAATATAGTCATTTAACAATAGCAGCAGTGCTGAAACAGGGGTCTCTCCAAACAATGCCTAAGAGACATCGCTCAGATGACGGCAGAGAATTTTGCAGTGACTATTGACGACGCCAGCTAGGATCTAGCATTTCGCCGGCACCATTTGACTGGAGAGAGGTCAATTTAGACTTCAGATCACAAAATTCTGAGTATTACAATTGTCATTTCTCCATGTGGGAGCTGGAATCGGTGCCGTCTCAGACTCGTGATATCGCATCCAGTCCTGACCAAATCCAGTGCTGCACGCTCTTACATTTGTCAGCAGCATCAAAGGAAATCTTCCTCAATTTTTTTATTTTATGTGGCAGACAGGCGACTTTCTCAACTCGTGGAGAGGGGCAATCTGATATCTCTCCTCTGACTATGAAAGGAAAAAATATGTTCCAGTAGTTACTAGAGTGTCACCTTAACAAGATCCGTAAAGAAGACCCTGAGTGAATTGTTAACTGTTGACTGGTCTATTTGTTAGAGAACAAGCAACTCCTTAGCCGCTCTCATTGTTGATTCCGGAGCTTTTGGTTCACTGTCGACAACTTGGCCCAACTAGAGGCAGATATTCAGTAGGCTTTCCTACATAAACGATACTGTCTCGGTACATTCTTTGACATCAGTAAGGACTACTACCCTACTTGGAGACACAACATTCTTATCCAACTCCATCAATAGCCACCTCCCCCAATTTTATAGTCCTTCCTGACTTAAGTGGCTTTTTAGGTCCTGAGTAGGTGACACACTGTCATATCATTTTGAGCAGGGCAGAGTTTTAAGTGTTACCCTCTTTGCCACAGACATAAACAGTCTCACACCTACGGTGAGGAGTCTTCTACAAAGCTCCTTATTTGTGGATAATTTTGCCGATTTCCGTTCCTTCTCCAGTGTTGAACTGTGGCTCGCCATTCACAACTTACAGTGCTGAGTTTGGAGAAGTGGGCTGCAACGATAGGTTTTCAGTTTTCTGCACATAAGTGTGTGTGTGTGTGTGTGTGTGTGTGTGTGTGTGCATTCATTTAATTGCTCACATTGCATTTTTAATTTATCTTACTTGCAAATGACGGATACCATACTAAATTTTAAAGACTCAGTGAGGTCTCTGGGCCTCATTATTTGTTCCAACTTGTAATGGTTACCACACCTGACTTGAAAGCCCTAACCCATAAGGAACTGAATGCCATAAAGTGCCTTAGCTACAAGTCTTGGGGAGCAGACAGGGTGAGTCTGCTCCAGTTTTATAGGGCTTTTATGCATTCACGGCTAGACTATGGAAGCACAGCATAAGGATCAGCCAGGCTTTCTCACCTGAAGATCATTGATGTTGTCTACCATAAAGGGATGAGGCTGGCCACAGATACTTATACAACCAGGTCTGTACCCAGTCTCTGCACCAAGGTTTGGAAATGCTACTCACCATCCAGTGGCAGCTCATAACAGTGTGTCAGGCACGTAATTTCCTCATACCTCTGACTTCACAGCATAACATACTGTTGCACACCCACCTTTGGGATGCTTTTTCTCCAATTATTCATGAGCAACAATGTCATTTGGGATCTGTGAGCAGTGTATGCTGGAGTTACTTGGTGTGGAGCACGTACAACCCCAAAGCCAGGTTTTAACTGCTTGCCACCTTGGTTACTGCAGAGCCCAGAGTAATTTACATATGGTGCAGTCAGGAGAGATTGTACTCTTGCATATGTTTTTAATACATTATTTTATGACATTCTAACTGAGTACCACAACTCTACAGCTGTCTTTATGGATCAGTCAAAACAGGTGGACTCCGTTCATTTCTATGTTGTTTTCCCTGATCACGCCCTCAAGGTCGACTGCCTCGAGACTTTACTGTCTTTGACATGAAATTATATGCAATCTTGCGGGCACTGGATCAAATAAGATGTGCTTCAAGTGCTACATTCGTCATTTGTTTTGATTCTCTGAGTGCCCTTCACTGCCTACAACACTTGTACCCAGCAGATAATGTAGTCCAGAATATCCTAGACACCCTCCTTCAACTACAATGGGTGGGGAACGAGGTGTCGTTCTACCGGGTACTGGGGCACTTGGATATTGTGGGGAATGAAATGGCAGATATAGCAGCCAAAGAGGTGGGTCATGATCCTCAGTTATTTCAGTGTGCCATCCCCCTGCCTGCTATCGCCCAACTGAGGTACAGAGTCATGGGTTGATGGGAAGACAAGTGGCTGGAAGTGACAGATAATACTCTGCACCTAGGAAAGCCTACTGTGCGGCCTTGGCATACTTCCTTTCTTACGGCATGTGATATTGAGTGATTGTGTGGAACAATGTAAATGATGTACAATTAAGTACATGAGTGAGTGAGTGAGTGAGTGAGTGAGTGAGCCAACGTTTTTAGCCCTTTTAACCATATTCGTTTCTTTTAGTATTTGTAAGAGTGCTGATAACATCCCCTCTATACGCCCATACACCACACAAACAACAACAAGCCACTCCCCCCCCCCCACCCCCACCCCCCAACCACCCACCAAAGATCACTTCTCAACTTCTCACCTCAACTGCAGTTTCAAACCCAGAGACAATTACTGATATTTCTCTCTCTCTCTCTCTCTCTCTCTCTCTCTCTCTCATGCATGCCACCCCCCCCCCCCCCCTATCCCCCATACACACACACACACACACACACACACACACACACACACACACACACACACACCACTTATAGCTTGGAAAGAAGCACTGTGGGGGGGAAAGAGACGCCTCACTCTCATGGGGGTTGGGTAGAGGGCACAGGGAGAGCAAAATGGACAGAGAGGAGGAAATGGGCAGAGAAGGTTGGGAGGATGAGATGGGCAGGGACAAGGGGGCTGAAAGAAGGATGTGGGTGATGGCTAGTGAAATAGGGAGGAGGAGATGAATAGAGATATAGGGAAGGAGATGGACAGAGGTATGGACACTGATGCAGGGGAGGGGATAGACATAGAGAAGGGGAAGGAGTGGGAAGTGTAGGACAGGGGTGGAAAATGGAGTGGGATAAGAAAGGAAGGAAGAGTAGAGTTCTTTCCATCGACAGCACAGTCACTAAAGTCAGAGAAAAAGCTCAGACTTCTAAAGGGTGGGGAAGGAAATTGACCATGCCCTTTTCAAACGAACCATCCCAGTGTTTGCCTGGAGCAATTTAGGTAAATCAGTGAAAACCTAAGTCTGGATGGTTGCACAAGGATTTGAACCACTGTCCACACAAACTTTACAGCGGACTGTCAGCCTACACTGCTAAGTTGAAATATGGAAAAAATTTAATGCATAATTTTAAAAAATTGCTCAAATAATGTTTTTACTCAGTAAGTTATTATGTTGGTTAATAACATTTTTCTTATAATGTTTATATTAAGCTGAAGCCGAAAATACTCTTTCACCCATTAACATTTTCTAAATGGAAACCTGCTGTCTGATGTACTATGATTACTGAATTGTTGTGCATAACAGGATTTGCTGGTTAGTATGGGTAAAAGTAAAGGCTTTGATGAACAGACAATGAATAAATATGTCACATAGTATGAATATTTTGATTTATTTTTAATTGTCATGACATTACAACCATTTCCCTGATCGTAAGCTTAACGATGCAGAAGCATATATTGTTACTTGATGTGAATGGGGGAATCATGCCACAGGGATGGTGATACCAGTCAGTTTACAGATTCTTGTCATATTTTAAAGATTTAATGAGAGAGTGGTTCCCAAAATATGGGACACTTATTTTTAATCTCAGAATTCTTTCCAAAAACTTTAAAGGAGTGGTAGTGTGTAATGTAAAGATCCAGTACTTTTATCTGATAAATTTTCCTTTATTTGTTACAATATTTTGTAGCCATTGTTAAAGTACTCTTACACAATAATGGCTAACCAGACTATATGTATGTCTAGTATTGGCCATAATAACAAATGTACTGTATGTGTTAAGCATGGGTTCATAAATTCAGAATGGGCAGTACTGCAGTCAAAACTTAATAATGTATCAAAAAGGAGGGGAGGGGGTGGGGGGAGGGGGGGAGGATTGTGATGGCATCATTATAAACTTGGCTCATTCAGTATGGAACTTCTTTTTTTACAGATTAATCACAGCAGTGTTACGAGCAAACATGTAATCTGCTAAAAATAAATTAAACTGTGTAAAATCTTCTTTTTCAAAAGTCTGTCTTTCAACACTATGCAGTCAAAGAAATTGCTTCCATAAAACCAGGCCCTGGTCTTAGGAAAGATCATAATGAATAATATTCAATAATCTACACTTTGATTAGGATTCTAGTGACCACTGAACTTGGAGTAATGTAAGTACTGAAAGAGTAGTGGGGACAGTCTTACAAGAACAAAATAAAAATTATATCGAGAAACATTAATATGCTTGTTTATGCTGATCATTAGCCTCATTTTGTCAGTTGTAGTGATGACTACAATGAAATAACCAAAAAGTGTGTACCATTCATCTGTTGTTGAACGCTGCCACCATCTTGTGATTCTGGTGGGTTATCAACTTCCCTTTCCTCTGAACTCTGGCTGCCTCTTAGATTGTTCTCATGTGCACTAGAGTCATCAATGTTCCTTTTGTCCACTACAAATAATGACCCATCAGCAGCTGGGCAGTAACGCATGTGCCTCTTGCAACCCTGAAAAATGTGTGTGTTAATGACGTCTAACATGTTATAAACAATTTGATGATTACTATACATAGTGTCACTGGAAGGAAACTACCAAACTAAATGTTTTATAAGAAGAACAATTTTTAAAAAACATCATCTTAAGTTTTCTTACTTATTTTACAATATAATGCAGATAGTCACATTATTTTTTAACAGTAGTTGACCAATTTCCCCAACATAATGAGTGTTTAGATATTTTATTAAATTATTTCATAGTTATTTGCAGCACTGTTGCTGACAGACTACTGGTTACACCTGTTAATCACTGGTAAATTGATCATTGAGGCAAATGAACTTTCATCTTGTCAAACATGACCATGGGTAAAACAGTAAGCACCAATAAATTTAATGGCTACAAAGTGGAGTCTTTTAAGACGACAGCACTGCAGACATAACACACTCTGGTTCAAATGTGTTAGAGATATGAGGAGATATTACGGCAACCAGTGTTCAGTTTTTTGCCTTGAGATTGCCATGTCTTCACACAGCCGAAGGATATCTGAAATAGAGGGAAGACTACGGTTTGGTATGATGAGGTCATTAGAGCTATAACACAAGCTTGGATGGCGAAAGGATGGGCCTTTTCAAGGAAACCATCTGGCCATTAGCACCTGGGTAGGTGGTCCTCACCAAGTGTAACTTTAGCACCTTAACCACTGTGCCACTTCACGTGTGTAAAATACTTTCCCTGTGGCTCAATGAGAATGGTATCAATTTTTAGTGCAGGTTGAGGGATCAACAGAGAGATCAGAAATCAGTGAAGTGACAAAACAATGGAACTATCAAAGACTAGATCAAAAAATACTGTGGACTATCTGCATCATACTGTGTCACTGTTCGCACCACCACCACCACCACCACCACCACCACCACCACCACGATCAGAAAATTACTGCTCATTGATAACAAAATGCAAATTACAACTGTTGCAGCTTCTAAGGAAATGCCTGGCAAATGTTGCTTGATCTTAGGAGTGGTTTTTTCTGACAGAATTAAAATATAACTAAAATTATTTTAGCTTTCATGGCATGTTCGACAAAGAAGATTTACAACCAGAAGTGTGAGCATGGCCGGAAATGTTCTGTTATATGCATGAAAAAATATATCTGCTGAACTAACATATTTACAGCAATGATTATACAGCTTTTGATTGCTATCACAATAACTGTATACAAAAGAAAAAACTAACTGCTGCTGGAAATGGACAAGGTACTCTGACTAAACATGCAAAACAGCAGTTTCAAATCTTCCAGAATTGGGCCAAATTTGCACAAGTGAAGAAAAGTGAGTTCAGATTCTTTCATAATGATGAAGTTAAGTATGTTCTTAGTTCCATTTTGTCTGCCTTCATCTACCGTTTTTACATATGAATCACATGACAAAGCAGCATCCAACATCAGTTTGTAAGATTTGTTTGGAGAAAACAAAACACTCCAACGGCAAAGCAAACAGGAGAAAAAAAGAAAGCTGTTATTGACCTGAATGCAACATAAGTCTTTGCAAGGCAAAATCCTTCAGACTTGCTCAGACAAAAATCAGTTCCATGTGAAACTGGCCCCCCTCCCTTTTTGGAAAGAAAGAAGGATAGTTACCATTCCCGACATTGTTATTGTTAAACTTGTAATCTATCACAGAACTAAAATAATGATGAAAAAAGTGAAGTTTGGTCTCTTTCAGTGCGTACTACATCTACAACAATTGTCCGCAACCCACTTTACGGCACTTGTCAGAGGCCACCCTGCACCACTACTAGTTATTTCCTTTCCTGTCCCACTCGCAAATAGAATGAGGGAGAAACAACTGCCTATATGCCTCTACATTAGCCCTAAAAATTTTTTTGTATCTTGTCTTCATGGTCCTTACGCACAATGTATGTAAGAGGCAACAGAATCATTCAGCAGTCAGCTTCAAATGTTGGTTCTCTAAATTTTTTTCAATATTGTTCCTCAAAAAGAACGTCACCTTCCCTCTAGTGATTCCCATTTGATTTCCCGAAGCATCTCTGTAACATTTCTGTGTTGTTTGAACCTAACAGTAATAAATCTAGCAGCCTGCCTCTGAATTGCTTCAATGTCTTCCTTTAATCTGAGCTGGTATAGATCCATAATGCTCAAGTAGCACTCAAGAATAGGTTGCACTAGTGTCTCCTTTTCAGACGAACCACAATTTCCTAGAATTCTCCCAAAAAAACAGAAGTCACCCATTTGCCTTTCCTACCACAATCCTCACATGGTCATTCCATTTCATACCAGTTTGCAATGTTATTCTCAGATATATAAAAAGACGTGACTGGGTCAAGCAGGGCACTACTAAAGCTGTATCTGAACATTAAGCATTTATTTTTCATACTCGTCCACATTAACTTACAGTTTTCTACATTTAGAGCTAGCAGCCATTCATCAAACCAACTACAAATTTTGTCTAAGTCAGCTTGTATCCTCCTACAGTCACTCAACTTTGACGCCTTATGGTACAGCACAGCATCATCAGCAAACAATCACAGTATCAAACACAATTGTGCCAGTAACATTTTGAACAATAGTATAAATTGATGGTTTTTTTGGGCCCAAATTTTTTCTAAGTGGGCAGTTTGTAACTGGGAGGAAGCAAAGAATTTAAGCAATTACCTCTATACAACATATGTCATAAGTACATTCTAGGCAGAACAAATGAAGCATTACTTCACACAAATTTATTAAAATGGAAAGAGCCACCACTATGAAAGTTCACATGTAAAGAGAAAATTCACGTCTAAAGAGAAATTTTTTAGGTCCATAAGTCTCTGTAATGCAAAAGCATTTCAAATAATACTAATAATACTTCAAGACATTTATCTTTCGCCATTTTGAGACATGTGCAACAGAGCAGTGGTAACAATCCTCTGCAATATTTTCATCGGAATGAATAAGTTAGGTTTTATCTCTCTTAAGTAACACTGCCATTATCGGAAATATCATCTGTACCCAATGATTTGTGTGGAACAACTTGTCAAATTTAATCTAAAATATGCAGTAAACAAAGTCTAAATGTTTCAGCAATTTAGAATTGAAGTTATTCTGCTTAGCGATGCTGTAACAAAACAAGACAAATAAAAACCAGCAAAACAGAAGAGACACCATTTAACAGCTGTTTTGGCGGCACAATTAATTTAGCATGTTTTCACATCTAACAAGATAAATGTTGGACACTTTCATTTCTTTTAAATACTCTATACGATAAATATTACTTATTTTAAAAGTAGTTATTAAAAAAGTGAAAAAACCAACTCGGTAGGCAGAAGGAAAAAAAATCAACAAAAAATGGTTGCTAAGGACTGACATACTGCCTGAGTGCTAAACGTTCTGTTACAGCCACAGCAGGCAAACGGTTCTTCACATTCATTTTCTGTATTATTTTGTTGTCCATTTTGTTCTTCCTTATTTTTCTCCACATTCAGCATTGTTTGTCTTCTTGTCCCCATTCTTGTAACTGTAAAAGTAATCATTGACAGAAAAAAATTATATAATTAATATGAGCAGTAAAATGAAGGTTATTAATGTCCATAAATATAATAGTAATAAACAAATGTGGAATTACTCTTAGATACCTATCAAATGCTATTGTAACCTGGAAATGCAATACAAACAATTATTACCAGATTAAGAGTTAGGATGCAAAAATGCAAGCAAAATAATATAAAAAAGGAAAAGGTAACATACATAATACATTCAAGTAAACAAACCTCATTTCTTAGAAATGTGGTGATTGTAATATGTAGAACAGGGGATTCAGAGGTAGGGGAACAACACTCCAAACTAATGTATGGTAGGTTCCAGTATAACAGCCTGATGACCATACAGTCACTGTGAAAGGGAGCACAAATTTGAGTGGAAGGAAATGGGTTATACCCTCAGTTATGGAACCATATATGTAATTTAGAAATACCACAGAAAACAAAGTGAAGAGAGTTTCTTAGTCACAGAAATTGTAATTAAATAACTGCACAACAGACAAATTTCAGGTTCACACCTCCTGGGATGCATAATTTTTTACAAATAAAATTATGTCTGCTTCTTCTCACATGCAATTAACTAAAGCAAGAGAGTCTGGTCTAGTAACACACAACACAAAACACTAATATGAAGTAGTACATGTAGCACTTTAACAAATACTACCAGCATGTGTGTGATAAGTGCTTAGCATTCTGAAACTGATAAATGTTTTCACCTGTCATCTAATGTCTTTAGTCCTAACTGTCACATGTGCCTATATCACAAGTTGTACAGCAACTGCAGATCTATATTACAAAATGGCTAACCTAGTTCATAGTTCATGTGCACAGTTCTAGCTGCAGGTTGCATATCTAACAGCTTCCAGGGACCATAAAAATTTGATTTTCAATATTTCATATAATTATTGCCCGCACTTAAAAATTCAAAATGCCTTCTTAATCTACTCATTTAGAGGCAAAATCTTATGTTAAATTTTAATACATTAAGACAAGTTTACAGTTACAAACTGTGCATCAGTTGTGAGGTACCACGTTTGCATCCCAATCAGCATTTAGCAAAATCTGCCAATAGTTTGTTCTTCAATGTCACCTCTGGTTTTTTTTTTTTTTTTTTTTACCTCAGCACTCTTAATACAAACTTGCCTTTTCAGAGGCAATAAAATGCACTACTATATGCAACAGGGAATTACAACATTTACGATTCAGTGAAACACATTTAAGTGAAGTAAGCATTTTATAATTTTTGTTCAATGTTCTTGGTCCAGATGAAAAGTCTTTAGAGACTGGGTGGGAGGAGGGGGAGGGGGGGGGGGGGGTTGACTTATGTTGTTGGATAGCTTGAAGCTTCATTGGCAGCTACTAACACCTGAGGCTTTATATTACCACCACAGACAGCATCAATGGAGAAGTCATGAGGCCCCCTCTTGTTGCTAACATGGTCCACAGTAAACCCTGGTCTCACATTAAGCCGTTACTGAATGGCAGTTGATGGGTCATGCCCAGATATAGAGCTGTTTCATGGGATAGGGGCAAGATGCAATTCCTATACTTGTAACAAACAGATTTTATGCACGCTTTCCTACTTATAATGAGACAGAGCAAGTGGGTCCAGTCTCTCCTGATTTGGCAGAAGTCTCTCATCTGTCACAGTCTAGGCACCAAAAGAGCGGAAACGGGGTTATTAGTTATAGGTAGTTTCACAGTTAGGTGTGTGATGAACACCACTGAAAAAAATTCCACTGTGGGAGGGGAACAAATCAAACATGCACTAGTGTGTATACTGGTAGGAATTGCCTGTCAGGTGGAGGATCCCATCCTGGGAACTACTGACAACACAGGTTGCAAGTAGTAGCAATTGTCACTAATGTTGGAACCACTGTCCGTCGTCTGACATATGAGATGATTCTCGGTTCTTGACCTGTTGTCAGAGACTGGCAAAACGGGTGAGACAGGAAATTTCATTTTTTGGGTCTCAGCACAGTTGTTGATCCATAGCACCATTCCAACAACTGGTTGGAGCACTCTGGTTTGCAACTGAGTTTGGAGTGTGTGTGTGTGTGTGTGTGTGTGTGTGTGTGTGTGTGTGTGTGTGTGTGAGAGAGAGAGAGAGAGAGAGAGAGAGAGAGAGAGAGAGAGAGCACCTGCCTGGGAGTTCCTGTACCATACGCTTCATCCAATTCTGTGATGACCTTGACTGGTGCTATAGGATGGACACTTGTTAAGTCAAGTCATGCTGCACAAGTCAGGTATATAACTAACAGAGTATTCACAGCCAAGTCCCAGAACCCATGTGTCTTAAACTGATATCAGAGCTTTCTACTGGCCATCATATTCAGATACACATAGCTCAGAATTATTCAAAGATAGCTTAAATTTGATTGCACATAAATACTCTGAATATACAGGTGATGAGTAACTTGCTCAGTATTAACTGGAAAAGCTATGCACCTGTTATTTGAAACTAATGAGTAACAGTCTTGAAAATAATACTGAATACTTTGCAAAACGACTGCCTCACCTCAGTATTTTGATAGCCCAGATGCCTAAGAAATATTTTATTATTACAATCTTCTACATACGTAAGGTACACCTCTGTGACTAGACAAACGGCTTTTTGACTGCTGTGTGTTTTGTTTCTTTTATTCATGAAGAATCCTTGGTGGCCTGTGCGGTAACCATTAAACGACTAACTAGGCATCACGCACCAGCCGACATCTCCATTAGCGATCACTAGAAGGTGACACGGCGGCCAAGTAACAGTGCACAATGACCATGTAGGCACATTCACTGCTCCCTGCCTCACGTCCCTATGTAGGCAATTGCCAACCAACACTCACCATTGAACTTTTTACTGTTTCTTGTCACGTGGCACTCTAAATATTGTACTCACTTCCAGAATGAGATTTTCACCCTGCAGCGGAGTGTGCGCTGATGTGAAACTTCCTGGCAGATTAAAACTGTGTGCCCGACCGAGACTCGAACTCGGGACCTTTGCCTTTCGCGGGCAAGTGCTCTACCAACTGAGCTACCGAAGCACGACTCACGCCCGGTACTCACAGCTTTACTTCTGCCAGTATCCATCTCCTACCTTCCAAACTTTACAGAAGCTCTCCTGCGAAACTTGCAGAACTAGCACTCCTGAAAGAAAGGATACTGCGGAGACATGGCTTAGCCACAGCCTGGGGGATGTTTCCAGAATGAGATTTTCACTCTGCAGCGGAGTGTGCGCTGTTATGAAACTTCCTGGCAGATAAAAACTGTGTGCCCGACCGAGACTCAAACTCGAGACCTTTGCCTTTCGCGGGCAAGTGCTCTACCATCTGAGCTACCGAAGCATGACTCACGCCCGGTACTCACAGCTTTACTTCTGCCAGGAGAGCTTCTGTAAAGTTTGGAAGGTAGGAGAGGGATACTGGCAGAAATAAAGCTGTGAGTACCGGGCGTGAGTCGTGCTTCGGTAGCTCAGTTGGTAGAGCACTTGCCCGCGAAAGGCAAAGGTCCCGAGTTCGAGTCTCGGTCGGGCACACAGTTTTAATCTGCCAGGAAGTTTCATTGTACTCACTTGTTTCAATGTTGTGAGTTACTATGTAATTGGTGAGACTGTGGGTATTTTTCGTGTTTGCTTCACAATCACGGATCCTGTGCCCCAGGCTACATTGCCGGGGGTGTCAATGGTAGTTGTGTTTCAACAATTTCTATGACAGCAGTATGACGAAAGTCAAGTCACACCTGAGGATGCATCTTTAATTGATGCAAAATCGGTCATGACTTTCAATAAAAAGTATTCTGCAGCCAGCGTGGATCACTTCATTCAAAACCTGTTGTTTGTGATACTCTCCCAACAGTCAGCTGTGAATATGCTGCTATTCCCACAAAACAATGAGTCAACAGAGGCCCTCCAACAGCTTTTCACTGTGTAATGGATACAGGCGTGATCAGAGCCCTTTTCTTCTCATGGATCTCGCCAAGTACACTATGCAATCAGAAGTATCCGGACACCCCCAAAAATATGTTTCTCATATTAGGTGCTTTGTGCTGACACCTACTGCCAGGTACTCTATATCAGCAACCTCAGTAGTCATTACATATCATGAAAGAGCAGAATGGGATGCTCCACGGAACTCACGGACTTTGAATGAGGTCAGGTGACTGGGTGTCATTCGTGTCATACGTCTGTACAGAGATTTCCACACTCCTAAACATCCCTAGGTCCACCTGATGTGACAGTGAAGTGGAAACATGAAGGGACACATACAGCACAAAAGCGTATAGGCTGGCCTCGTCTTTTGACTGACAGACTGCTGACAGTTGAAGAGGGTCCTAATGTGTAATAGGCATACATCTATCCAGACCATCACACAGGAATCCCAGACTGCATCAGGATCCACTGCAAGTACTATGACAGTTAGGCGGGAGGTGAGAAAACATGAACTTCGTGAAAGAGCGGCTGCTGATAAGCCACACACCATGCCAGTAAGTGCCAAACGACATCTTGCTTGGTGTAAGGAGCATAAACATTGGACAATTGAGCAGTGGAAAAATGTTGTGTGGAGTGACAAATCACAGTATACAATGTGGCGATCCGATAGCAGGGTGTGGGTATGGCGAATGTCCAGTGAACGTCATCTACCAGTGCGTAGTACCAACAGTAAAATTCGGAGCTGCTGGTGTTATGGTGTAATAGTGTTTTTCATGGAGGAGGCTTCCACCCCTTGCTATTTTGCATGGCACTATCACAGCACAGGCCTACACTGACATTTTAAGCATCTTATTGCTTCCCACTGTTGAAGAGCAATTCAGGGATGGAGACTGCATCTTTTAACACAATGGAGCACTTGTTCATAATGCATGGCCTGTGGCGGAGTGGTTACACGGCAATAACATCCCTGTAATGGACTGGCGTGCCCAGAGTTCTGACCTGAATCCTAAAGAACACCTCTGGGATGTTTTGGAATGCCGACTTCACGCCAGGCCTCACTGACCGACATCGATACCTCTCCTCAAGGCAGCACTCCATGAAGAATGGGCTGCCATTCCCCAGCACCTGAGTGAATGCATGCTGGCGAGAGTGGAAACGGTCATCAAGGCCAAGGGTGGGCCAACAGCATACTGAATTCCAGCAGTACCAGTGGAGGGCGCCACAAACTGTTAAGTCATTTTCAGCCAAGGGTCCAGATAGTTCTGATCACGTAGTGTATGCAACAGCTTTTGTACAAACTGATCCCTCTCATGGAACGAGTGTACCTGTCCTTCAATAAAATGTGTGCTTTGCTATCTGCCTACTTTCAGTGCCACTGTCTTGTCAACTATATCCCACTTGGAATTTTATCCAAACTAATCATACCATCCATGGATGGCTCAATTGCAGGGACTCAGCAGGAAATGCCATTTTGCGACTTGTGTACATAATGAATTGTATGCCAAAGTGATAATTTGGAAAGCCATTATTCGGGGGGCTTTGGATAAGGAGGTGCATTAGAAGCTTTACACTTTGAAGACCCTACTTTGAAGGACTTTTAAAATTAGCTCAATCCTTCGAAGTATCCTGTCCCAAGGGCCGTCTGTTAGATTTCGGGTACGAGGTGGCACCTCTCGCTTCAGACCTGGAAGAGGAATTCGACCTAGCTGAAGCAGAAAATGCAGCAACCGCTGAGAGCAAATATTATCACCCTCCAGCTCAGTCTCGTGAAGGAGGAAAGCAATCTCGTCCCCCTGACCTGTACATATTTCCATTGTGCCCAGAATGTTTTCAAAAACATGTCGGAGATGACTAACCAATAGGTGAGCACAGTGCAAGGCATGCTAGATGGGATGACATCTCGTATCACTTGTCATGCTCAAGGTAAACAACACTCACAATTTCAGAACACACTGGATATTAATTGAGATAATTATTAATTCATCTAAATCCTCCAACCTGGGAGTCTACCTTCAGAAATCGTTCATCACACTCACTTTTTGCAACAAACAAGTCCAGCCGCAGGTTGATACAGGTCCCTCTGCCCCTGTTAAACTTTCAAACATATCTGCAACTGGCAGTGTCTCCCCTGCCTCCTACAGCTTGCCGCTTGGAGGCATATAACATGAAAAATATCCCACTTAAATTATGACTGTGGCATCATGCACACAAGATGTACACCACCTCACCTTTCCGGTGGTTCACTGCACAGATACAGAGAATCTTTTTGGCCTCAACACTCTCTCTCAGACTTCAGATTTGCCACCAAGGTGGCCCATCTGGTCTCTGAACAAATACTGTTTCAAGAACTGGATGACCTCAGTAAGGAATACGCTGAGATTTTCTCCAAATGTCTTGGCAAGGTTAAGATCTTTATGGTACGCATTACCTTAAAAGTGTTAGCACGCACCTGCTTCTTATGTGCACTGCTCAAGCCCGTCGCATTGTGGGAAACCATTAAAAATTAATTGTACAGGTTGACTGCCTTGAATGTCACTGAACCAGCATCTTCAAGTTAGTGGATGACATCATTAGTTAGCATAAAAAAGCCACTGGGAAAACTGTGCCTGTGTGGAAATTTTAAGGTTACCATCAATCCTGAATCAAAGATCGAGACATATCCCATTCTGAAACCTATGAAATTTCCTCAGCCCTAGCGGACAAACAGCATTTTTCAAAAATCGATCTCACTGAAGTCTGTTTAAAACTACTTCTGCACAAAGAATCACAGAAAGTCCTCATAGTCAACACACTGCATGGGTTGTGTGGGTTAAAATGTATAGTTTTTAGGGTGGCCAGTGCCCCAGCTATTAGTTCAAAGATTCCCTGAACTACTGCTGCAGGATGTGCCAGTATGTGTACATTACCTCGACAACATCATGGTGATAGTATGCACTTAGCAAACTTGTGGCAGCTGTTTAACACCCTCCAGTCTGCAAGCCTCAAATACAACCTTGAGAACTCAATTTTCTTTCAACCTAGGGCATGTTATCTCGCACAACAGTATTCAAACCACACAGAAGCTGGTAGAAGCCATCATCGCACTTCCTCACCCCAGAAACCTAAAAGTGCTTCAGTCTTTCCTGGGATACATCACATATTACAGTAAATTCAACCCAGATGTGGCATTGATTAGGCACCCGTTAAACAATCTCCTAAAGAAGGCAATACTTTTTGTCTGGTTAGAAGCGGATGAACAGGCTTTCAAGACTTTGAAACTGGCCCTCGTATCAGCCCTGTGTCTGGCAACATTTTAATTGGGTAAACAGTTGATGGTGGTGGTGGTGGTAGCCAACGGACCCTTCTGAATGGGGCACTGGGGTTGTCTTGGTGCGTAGAGGTGCAGACAGCTGGGAACATCCGATCACCCCTGGAGTTTGACCACGATATGACATTGTGCTTTTATTTGGAGGTAGAGAATAAGCAGATGCTAGAAACTTTTCCAGTCATGGTGCTCTGTGTGGTGACAGTAATCGTGAAAGACACAATTTTACAGCAGTTGCTGTGGTCCTTCCAACAGTGCTGGCCCGACCGCATTCCTGGTCAGGACTCCAACCCATTGCATCATTATTTTCATCTTAACCACTGACTCATCTTGGCAGATAGCATCCTCCTCTTCACTACTGACCAGTGGTCTCCCCAGAACCTTTGTAACCAACAATATTACAGCTCCTGCACAAGCATCTTGTTCCAGCTGTTCTCAGTGTGAACAGCAGCAGGCGGTGTCCTGTCAGATGTTCTCTTCCTCACCGACACCCTCCCACCCGTAGGATCGGGCTCATGACGACTTTGCAGGATCCTTCTTGGATACAATCCGACTGACTATCGTCTTCGATGCGTACTGTAACTTTCCGTACATGGTCCAATGTCGGTCCACGAGTGCGGAAGCTACGGTTGCTGTGTTTTTATTGAAGGTCTTCCTCTAATGCTGGTGGTAGACAATGGACTGCAATTTCGTTTTGAAGTTTTCAGCAAGTTCAGCCATCGCAACAGCATTCCCACACTCACTGTCACTGCCTTTCCATCCCCAGTCAAATGGTGAGGCCAGAAGCTCATGCACACATTCAAGAAACAGATGCTAAAATACATGGCCAATATTTCTCCAGAGGAGGCTGTCAAGGTGGTTTTTTTTTTTTTTTTTTTTTAATTCATACAGGGCAAAGCCAATAGGGGAAAGGCACTTGGTGGAAATCCCTTACGCTCAACAGATCCGCACCTTTCTAAACTCAAGCTGTGTTGCCTGTGGGCTCATTCACAATGCCACGTTGATATTTCTGGGTGGCACTCACATGTGGACATAGGGACCTAGGTGCCATCAGGACAGGTGGATTCCAGCAGTTGCATGGCAGCTGCAGGGCTACGATGTGTTCACTCTGGAGATGGGGTAGTGACTCGCCATCAAAATCAGCTGCATTTGCGGCAGGGGACTCAGCTGGCTCCTTCTCTGAGCTCTCTGCGATTTCGCCACCAACCTTCACCCCTTCTCCTAGTACCCTCTGCTCCCTCCCCTCTTGTTCCCAAGCTGTTCCTGCCTTCAACCTCTCCGCACTTTGTGCCATCCATGACCCTGCTCCCATCTTCTGCTGTCTGTGGGCCCCCAAGATGGAACAGATATCAATGACAACCAGGCTGCAGTACTGGTTTTGTTGGCACCGCCCCCGCCTCTACTGGTTTTTTCAGTGTCAGGACCAATATGGACATGGCATGACCTCCACTATGGCAGAGACACGGCGACAACTTCCGTGCTACCAGGAGGGATCCTTCTGACCATATACTCCTGTCTGTGCTGACAGGGAGCTCGTTAAGCCGGAGAGGTCATCTAATGCCCCCAACATTATCATCCTAATTCAGGGCACTGCCGGGATGTCAGCCAAGCATGTGCTGTGGTGGCGAGATGAAACTCGTTGCTGCTCCACGGACGAAGGGTTGTGGTAACCAACGGATTACCACCTAGGTGTCAGGCACCAGGTGATGTCTCCATCAGTGGTTGTAGGAGGGAAGATGGTAGCCGAGCGACAATGCACAACGACTGCACGGCCACATTCAGGGCCCCTGTCACATGCCCCCATATAGGCAATCACTGTCTGGCACTTGCTCTCATTCAGCTCTGGCTCCACACGCAGCTGACATTGTCAGTGGGCTCCATATGCATCTTACATTGTCATTGAAACGTGTAAAACTGTTGGCACACAGACTGTACTGTCAAACACCAACATTGTGGTTCAGCATGCTGCTGAATTCTCAAATGACACGACTTGTGCATATTTTTACGCTTGCTTTAAAGTGGTTTACGCGATCACAACACACTCCAGTGGCAATTGTCAGCTGTACCTGGATCATAAATCACACTGTTTGCAAAATGAACGAGCATAAAATTCCTATATTAGCTCTATTACAATTTACTTCCGTCCCTTGTATACCTGCTATTCAGGTTGTTCTGTCTGTAGTACACATGAATAAAAACTTTAATATCGGTAAACATGTCATAAAACATTGGGATAGTACGATGTCCAGGACATTGGCTTATAAAAGTTCCATTACAAATAAAGCAATACAAATTTACAATAGTTATCCACATAGGATAAAAATTTTTCATCATTCTCACTTTTTAGTAAAAAAAGGTCATTCTTACTTGATCACTGTTTCTACTCAGTACCAGAATCTTTACAACATGTAAATTACAAAACTTAAAAGAAAAAAAGGGGCAAAATTTCTTACTGCAGGTGGTGCAAGCTGTTTAGTAGATTAAGCTAATCGAAGAAACTCACTCCTCAAAAAGAGCACACTTATATTTACACAACATTGAATATTATAATATATTAAACTAATAAAAAAAGTATAAAAACCTATTAAAAACACGAAGGTTAGAAAAAAATATTTCATTGTAGTGGGACGCAAACCATCACCACATCATAATGTGGTCACAGAATCTGAGATGCTATTCATTGTGCTAAAGCAACCAAGTACTAGAGCGGACCGTATCCAGCTTCTTACCATTTACTGGAAGCTTCAATTATAGCTACATTAATAACTGAAATTTAATCATAACAAATAGTACCAAAACAGCGCATTTCTTGATGGATCATCAACATGCATTTGACTTCAAATTACATACTCTCATTATATGTAAGTAACTATAATTATTTTCCCATGAATATGACGTTTCTTATCATTTTATTACACCAAATCATACAATTAACAGTGGGTTTTTGGGATCTCCTCAGTTCACTGGTGCTCAGAAACAGCACATGTACATACGGGTTTCAACTGAAGGCCAATATGGTGCCTTCCAACTCTGCACCGAAGGGAAATGGCATGCACGTAACATAGGTGGCATGCTGGCATCTCATTGATCAATATTTAAACACATTTTGAGAGTATCTAACATGCTATACATTTCTCTACAAGTTTGGAAAGACTTCCCAACATGCTATTCCATGCTATGACGTCAGAAACTCGGCACGCTCAATGCTCACGATTCAGATGCATGGCCCGTGTGCCAACGACTTTACTGTTTCTTGCTACATGGCACCCCGAACATTGTACTCGCTGTTCTACCTTATACTTGTGATCTCAAAAAGATACTTAATCTAGCTGTGATTGTGTGTTTTTATATATTCAGTTACAATAGCCCAAAACACATATTTTTCCTCTACTGTAAGTATATACAGGACATCTGCTAAAATGGTTCTAAATCTGTTTCTACACTACATTTTCCGGAAGTCATCTCCAATCATTAGGTTAAAAGAGCTTTTTTGATGCACAAGTTACAAGATTTTAATGACTGTTTCACTTACAATTCTGTTTAGCACAATTGTGTCACTATGGGACTGTGTTTATTTACCTGAACAGACCTGGATGTCCTATTCTGAAAACTTGTATGATTATTTCAGTATCTGCTGTTTCAAATTTATTCAAATGCATATTTTTAGTACTGTATGTTTACCATCTGTAGTAATTTCAGTCAAAAGCTATTACCATCTATCGTCTTTTGTTTATGATTTGGTAGCTGAGTAAAATTGTTTTCATTTGGGAATGATAGAATTTAAACAAAATGATAAACATTTTAAACCTTCAGGCTACCTCCATGCATGATTTTTTTCAAGAATATCACCAATGAGACAAAATTAGCAACTGTGTGGTGCTGGGAAAGAGGAGGGAAAGGGTAGGGGGAGAAGGAGGGAGTCTGAGCTGCAGTAAACACTGTAGTCACTGGTGTTTGTAATGAAAGTGATGTTAATTTTAACGTTGATACTAAGAACTTCCTGTTTCCCTCGCCTTCAAAATTTCACCCAACTTCAAACTTTCTCCATTCATCAACCCCCCCCCCCCCCTTTCTCCTTCATCAGTTTCCAGTCTCTTACAGTCATAAATAAGCAATTAGCATTGCAATGATAGTGCGTGTGCGTGTGTGTGTGTGTGTGTGTGTGTGTGTAGTACCAGAGCCCACATGCCAACAGACCAAAGGCCACAACAATTCAAAATGGCCAGCTCCAAGATCAAAAAAGAGCAACAGCAGTGGCCAGGAATTGGCGTGCACAGGCCACACTATTTCCTGCTACCAGATAAATCAACTGGAGCCAACGACGTATGTGGTATCACTTCACAAGGTAATTACTTGGGCTCGCAGTCTAGATCCGGTTTCAGCACAGCAAGCAGCCCTGCAAAGGCTTCACCAGAGCATCACTCGCCACACTCCAAATGCCTCTCCACTCTGCATGTCACTGAGGAACAAGACTTTGTCAATGTAACGGTGCCATACCAGGAGGCCTCAGCAATCTCTGCTTGACTACTTCTTCGCAGCTTTGACATTTCGGTCATAGTACTGGTAGTATTTGCACAAACTCAGACAATTTCTCTGGTTCTCTCATAAGGAATTCATCAGGTAAGTATGATCCTGAGAAACTCCAAGTATTGTAATTACATTACTTTTTTTTTTTATTTTAACACCCGCCTAAGACTCTGGACACTAACTTTTGGATTCTATTTCAGAACTTAACTTTGTTCAGGTAATTGGGAAATTGTATGTTAAACTTCAGACTTTAATTTGGTCAAACTTACAAACTTTAATTTTGTGGAACTCTGAAGCTGTTTTTGTTTTAATCACTCACTTCCAGAGGACCCATGTTGTTTCTTTGGAAGTTACTCATCGTGTTACGACAGAGCCAGGGCATGTTACATATTTTGTTTACAATAAAACTTTTACTTTTTAATGCTGCATCTGATGTATTTCCGTGTGTTATTTCCATTGGGATGGGAGATATCAATTGCTATATAAGAATGTAATAAACCAAAACTAAGGGTTCAAAGAATTAAAAATCACTAATCTTGCAGATTTCTTTCATAAGAAGAAATGGAAATTCATACTGAAAAGAATAATTCAAAGTCTTTAAAATTGCACAAGCCAGTTCTTGTAGTGTTCACTGCTGAAGGTGGTTATAAAAGTGAGGAACCCTTGAAATTTCGTTCACTTCACTTCAGGAACTCAGTTCCAACAAAATTTGATCATTTTGAGAACTGCTGAGATATTAGTATCCATATCACACACAGGTACTGCAGTAATTCATATTTCTGGGATAGCATTTGAGATGTTCACTGTGTTTCCACAATTATTTGTGAGCATAAGTGTCCTATACTCAAGAAAGCATTTGATAAGACAAGCATAAGCAAACAACATAACCAAAAACATCTTAATAGTTGTAAAATGGGTTCCATTTTCACTTTTAACAGGAGCATATACATCACTCACTTATCTCTGGCTAGCCAACAACATAGCCCTATGTTGCATTGTTTATGTTGACTGTGTTTTTATCACACATTTCGTGCTCGTACTGTTGTTGTTGTTGTTGTTAGTATTCAGTCCAGAGACTGGTTTGATGCAGCTCTCCATGCTACTCTATCCTGTGCAAGCTTCTTCATCTCCAAGTACCTACTGCACCCTACATCCTTCTGCATCTGCTTAGTGTATTCATCTCTTGGTCTGCCCTCCAATACTAAATTGGTGATCCCTTGATGTCTCAGAATATGGCATACCAACCGATCCCTACTTCTAATCAAGTTGTGCCACCAATTCCCCTTCTCCCCAATTCTGTTCAGTACCTCCTCAACAGTTACATGATCTACCCATCTAATCTTCAGCATTCTTCTGTAGCACCACATTTTCAAAGCTTCTATTCTCTTCTTATCTAAACTATTTATCATCCATGTTTCACTTCCGTACATGGCTACACTCCATACAAATACTTTCAGAAACGAGTTCCTGACACTTAAATCTATACTTGATGTTAACAAATTTCTCTTTTTCAGAAACACTTTCCTTGCCATTGCCAGTCTACGTTTTATATCCTCTCTACTTCAACCATCATCAGTTATTTTGCTCCCCAAATAGCAAAACTCCTTTACTACTTTAAGTGTCTCATTCCCTAATCTAATTCCCTCAGCCTCACCTGATTTAATTTGACTACATTCCACATCCTACTTATGTTGCTAATTGGGTAGATATTCATCAGATCATTTACCACATCAAAATGACAAACTTGTGACTTTAGAAAAGAAAAGAGAAAAAAGACCTAGTTCTCAGAGTTAGCTCATTTGTCTCCATTACAAATGATGTTTAACACTGCCTGAATACTTTGTATACTTTCCCGTTTGTTCATAAAGTGAACATAATTGTACACTAACATACCATAGGCATTTAAATACAACATAGATTCAGGGTATCTACTACAGTGAAGTGACCACTGATCTGATGGATTGTGGGCACACTAATCTTTGAAATACACTGTATCTCAAGCTGATGGGGTGGATTGTGGGCACATTAATAAAGATATTGTTCTGAAATTTGGCTGAATTACTCATTGGGAATGTCCACAATGTGTAATAGGCTGATTTTTTCATTTTAATTTATTAATTAGTTACTGCAAAACACATGATAAAACTACAGCTTTGTTTCAAACATACACTATTTTATAATTTTATCAAATTTCAAAAAACTGTGCTACTAGTCTGTGCACAATACCCTATAGATTAAGAAAATGGTTTTTTTATTTTTTTTTTTATTTATTTCAGAAATGATTTTCAGACTGCACGACTTCCAACGTGGGTACACCTCATTTTGGACCGAGCAACTTTTAAATCCTCACATAGGGGGAGCCCTTAATGGTAATTGAATTAAAAAAAACAAAAAAACAAAAAAAACAAAAAAATTCAGAAAATGTTGCCAAAAAATCAGAAAATAATTTGCAAAAAGATTTATGTTGATTACTTCACTTGTTTTCAAACAAAAAATCATAAAAATTGTTTATATTATAGGGTGACTGAGGGGAATGGGCCCTTTAGAAATCATTTACTCCTGTAGTGCACAACAACACTTCACTTTAAAGAATACCACAGTATACTTGCTTTATCTCTCAATCTCTGTCTCTCTAGCTGTGAATGCACACATGTAATACATCAGCATATCTCCTAAAATTGTTGCACAAAACTACAGACTCAGTATTTGACCACCATAACATGGACACAAAAATAAAATACTGCTGATAAATGATTTTGAAATTGGAAAGTAATTGAAGTAACTTGATAATAAGAAAGGAACTGGACCCAATACGCATCTCCTAGCAGCTGTTGTTAAAGGTCACCAGAGCAAAGTAACAAGGTATCCTATGCAACTGAAAAATGCAGTTCATATTTTTTTTTTTTTTACAAATGTCATGAAACATGTTATCTATGTTGTTCACTCTGCTTGTTGCAGAACCAAAAAGTATTTCAACAGATGAGATAACAAAAAATTAAGTTCTACTATTTATTAATAAGACCCAGAACTATACCATGGAGAGTAGCAATCAGGATGGTACTATGTTTGTTTGTTTGTTTTTTATTCTGGGAATCAACAAACTGGCATTAACCCTTTAACTGCTCTGGACATGTTAACACTTGAGCCTTTGTACCTGTCCCTGTGTGCTCTGAACGTGTTTACACGTGCCACTAGTCCTTCTACCTCATATTCTGAATGTGTGTATGCGTAGACATGTTCAGAGTACCAGATAGAAGGACTGGTGGCGCATGTAAACACATTCAGAGCACACAGAGACAGGTACAAAGGCCCGCACGTTAACACATCCAGAGCAGCTAAAGGGTTAGGTAACCAAAATAAGTACTGACAGAATATCAGACCAGATATACCATGAGTGTGTGTAGCAAGGAAATTACTTAAAGCATTTCAAGACTGTTATTAAAATAAAAGCAGGATGAACACCGTTTTACATCTCATGGGCAATATGGCCATTAGGTATTAAGCATATGCTCAAATCGCCCAAGGGGGAGGAAATGGAGCACATTCTGTGCATACGAACTAACCTTGTGATGCCAGTCCCCCCCCCCCTTTCCCACAACGGTTTTGTAAAATTATGAAAACCAAAATTTTTCTTGCAATCGATATACTATGCTACCTGCCTCAGTTAATAACATTACTTTGGTTACACATAAATCACTGTGCAGATAATGTCACTTCCTCTGTGAGATTAAAAACCAAAAGTTATTGTTCTATATCACAAGATATTCCAATATCTGTTTGTTAAGTGAAGCTGCACTTCCAGATAATCACCACTTAGAACTGATATCAAGCTTCCAAAATAAGTCAGGATAAAGTAATGTGGATTGGATTTGAACAAGGATGGGGATAAAATTAGATGTTGCCTCCTTTATGGTAATTTAAGTGATTAAAGGAAACCCTGGAAAATGAGGATGACTGCAGAGAAAATAATTTCTGTTGAATGTGAGTGGAAGCAGTTAAAGTATGCCAACCAAGATTTACTGAAATGGATTTTAAGTGACTTGCAACATCAATATAACATACAGAAGGTTCTGTTTTAGCTGTACAGATCAGAAATAGCATCACTCTTATCCCTAAGAAGTCAACATGATGTACTTTTCATGAAAATGGAATTCCACCAATGACTGACTGACACATTTGCACAACACTGACCCTAATACAAATGACTTCTGGTATAAATAAATTGTCAGTTAGTAATTTGGTGTGCAAATGTTTGACCAAATTAGAGACAATGAGACATTACTCTGTACGGTGATAGTTAATACTTTATACCACTGGCTATATGACCACAGGCTACTGCAGGATCTGAGATAGTGGAAACCAAAACAAAACAGTGTTCTGTGAATGTGATGGCACCAAAGCGAGTTGGTCAATCCATACCAAGTGGTCAAATAATAATAATAATAATAATAATAATAATAATAATAGTAATTGGTTGCTTGACTATCTCAGAAAAATTTTGTATTTGCTGGATCAATTCCCCAATGTTTAGTAGAAACAAAAATATCTTTAAAAAAATTTTGCTCTTTATTATTTTGAAATGGCGGTCATATTTGTTCCAGGCCGCATGCGTTTCTTTTGTATTTGCAAGCGTCTACATTTTTTACAATTAATCAGTACTGCATTGTCCTAAGCGTTTCAGATAAAATGCATTTGGTTCAACACACTCTGGGCTACAAATTAACATCATTTTCACTAAGCTGAATGTATTCTTTAATATATTTTTAATAGTTCAAAGTTATCAGCCACAAATTAAAAAAACTCAATTTTTGAACAGTAGTTTTCCAAAGAAAGATTAATTTCTCAGCTTTAATATTTTTTCTGCTATTACACTGTATAGTATAGTTACTTTTTATAGAGTATCAATGGTGAGCAGCTTACACTTTAAAAAAATACACTATTTTTTTAAAAAAATCTTTTTTTTAATTTTTCCATTTTGTGGCCTGCAATATCTTTGTTGGGGGACCATATAAAAATCGGAAAATTTCACAGTTAATAGACCTTTATGATATCAAACTTCAGTTTAAATTTCAACTTTGAGATTCAATTGTAAGTTACGGAAAAAAATTACAAACAGGAGTCAAAAATAGGTTGTTTTTAAATCTGTAATATCTAGGCTTACGGAATATATTTCAGTTACAGTATATAATTTAATGATATCTATGATTACTTACTTTCTTATTGAAAATAAGCCTACCAATTACATTATATTGTTCTCTTGTTATTTGTTTTTAGTACATCGCTCACTGAGCATTTGAGAAATTTGTTCACTCAGTCATAGTTGTAAATCCCATGGGATACAGCTTCCTTAGTATATTTTAAGTGGCATCCAAACTTGATCCTTCTCAATTTTTTTTAAAAGATGTCCTTGGTCCTGGAGGGTGATAAAATACAACATGTACATCTTGGTTTTGACAGTCAATATTATCAACTTCGCCAATCCACCACTGTTCATCGTAAACACAAGCCGCTATGTCTTTATTTTGAAGTACCAGTTGCACAAATTTTCCACACTGATGAAGTTCACTATCAGATGAAGTTGATGTGATCTTACACTTCTGTAAGTTGTGTGAATAGGGTGCAAAACAATGAAAAGATCGAGTGCCTTTAATTTTCTGACAAGTGTTGTACCTTTCCTTCAAGACACTGTCATAGACTTCTCATATTTCCTGACATTGTACTAAAACATAGGTAATTCCTTTGATATGCTTTTTAAACAATTCAAACATTTCTTGAGGTGTTATGATATGATTGTCATCGATCCGCTGCAGACTTGCTTTTGTGAGAACTCGCATTGTTGCACCCCCGAAAACATCACAAGCATTCTTCCATGGCATGAAGCGAAAAAGTGCCATTCTACATCAAACCCAAAATCTTCCTTATGAAAGGAGATGTTAATTTTTTTTTTTCTTTTTGTTTTTATACTGACTTGCTGCCCCATCCAAAAAGTAAATCAGTTTTTTTTATGGAAGGGTGGTGCTGTTTAGTATAGTTTGTTAATTTTAGTTGAAAAATGTGCACTGCTGTAGTGTTGTGTTCAAGGTAGTCACTTATGACACAAAAGCTGTGGCCCTTTAGTTTATCTTGATCTTTATAATTGAATACAAATGGATGAACTGTGGCCTATTTGTTTACCCAGTGGTGCCTTTGAACTTCATCTTGAACGACAAAGGAATAATTTTCCGAAAAGTCAGCAAGAACTAGAAATTCATCAGCTGCCAAGGTTTGCTTTTTGTCTTTCAAAAATTTATTTTGAGCTTTTGCAATAAAATGATGCATTTTCAGATTTTCAAGGTTACCATATTTACTCGAATCTAAGCCACACTTGAATCTAAATCGCACCTGAAAAATGAGACTCGAAATCAAGGAAAAAAAATTTTCCCTAATCTAAGTCGCACCTGAAATTTGAGACTCTAAATTCAAGGGGGGAGAGTAAGAACATGAGACACAATTTAGGTCGAATGGGCTTAGATATAGCCACAGTAGTTTGGTTCGAGTCATAAGCTTATCGGTTAAGCTTTACAAAGTAGCCATTGCTATGTGTCAGGCGCTCCATCCCTATTTATAGGGGTACCCTTCCTTTTTCACGTGCTTCAGTTGGTTTGAATCGATTGCTTGTTTTGCTTTGATCTGATAAGTGCTGTTCTCTTTGTTATAGGTGTTTATGTCACTCTAAGCTGAAAATGCATTATAGTACTGCGTCATGCATTGTTTGTCACATTCTGATAATGAGAGTTTACAACTTGTCACCGCTCACGGCACAGCTTGCTTTTGTGCGCGCTACCGCAGTTTACAATAAAAGAAAAAGAGAGGAATTGTCTCTTAAGCAAAACAATGGCAAGAGACTGCTATTTGTTGTTACTTACACTGCTGCTTTCTTTGATAATGATCAACAAGAACCAAATAATAGAATGCGTATGATAGAAGATGTTCTGAACGAGAGTTTAGCGAAAATTTTTCTCCGTTTGAAAATCTTTTCAGATGCCTCTTTAGACATTCTGCACAGAAATTAGAGTCATCTTAGATTTAAAAATCTAGTCAGCTGCTGTGCTTCATTTCTGACCGTATCACTACTCAGCAGAAGAATAATATGAATATAAACATGACATGATATGTATATTCTTCAGCGTTTGCTGTTGTCTCACTCTACTTTCGTAGTTTATTACGCAGACAGGATTTAAATGAGACAGCAGGAAACACAAAAGAATACATGGCATAATGTTTACATTCTTCTACCGTTTCTTTTAATTTATTTACTGACACAAAGGTTTTGGCGCCAGTATTTATCTTTGTGCCTACAAAGCATGCCTGTGTAGTGCTACATATATTTGACGGCAGAAGTTAGTTGTGGTGGCACCTACAAACATTTTTCAGAACTGAACCTTTACTTACTTTGCACTCAATTCTAAGCCGCAGGCAGTTTTTTGGATTACAAAAACTGGGAAAAAAGTGCGGCTTAGATTCGGGTAAATGCAATAGCCACCGACACTTCAAAAAACTCTTCTCGTGATATTATGACTGTCACCAATTGTTTGTATTTTATATTGTCAGGCATCAAATCATCGTCTTCCGATTCTTCAAACATGTCAAGTAGGGCTTGTTTTCCTTGACAATCTTCACATTTTCCCTTGGTCATATAATTGTAACTGTCAATATTGCATACCATAATTTCCAAAAGGTCTTTATAGTCAACTCTAAGATTGGCCCCATCTATCATCAACTTTACGTTCTGATGATACAAACACAAACATTATGGGTGCCAGATGCCCCTGCAACAATACACCATCTTGGTCTCAACTCACAAAACTCTGATCTTCCAATTTTAAGGTCAGGATTTTCTTTTCTAAATTCAGTGAATAGTTCATTTACATTACACAATATTAACCTTTTTTTGTCTTTGAATATTAGAACCATTTTCTTTCACAGAAACACAGTCTTTTTGCCAGACATCAAATGGCTATTATTGTCATCGTCATAATACTCAATAACTTTATTGATTGTGTTTTCATCTACCAAATCAGATGCACTTTTCTTTTGTAATGCTGGTAAAATTTCCTGTTCTTTTACTAATTGCCTTGTTAACTGAACAAGACGTTGTGACACATTAAATTCATCATTAACTTTTGCTCGACTCCGCCAGCAAACTGATAATCTTAATTTTATCCTCTTTGTTTAAAGTACTGCATTTAGTTTTTCTATCAGATCATCATATTCGGTTGGTAAAGTTTCAGAACTTCCATCTGTTTTAGTACAAATTGTAACTTGAAATGAAACTTCCATATTATTTTTGACTGTAACTGCCACTTTCTCAATTTTTGTATTCAAGGCACTTGGTCTTTTATCTTGACTTAGTTTTCTAATTTTACTAGCAGGCGAAATATCCAGGATTTCACAAGCTGTGTCTATTTCTTTAATGGTTGCTGATAAGTCACAAAATTCTGTATCTGAGGTTTCACTATCCTTTCTCTTGTGAATTGTAAATATCTTAGAGTAACATGTTGGACACAATAATTTTCCTGGAATGTGATTGACAAAAGGGCTTTTATTTTTAGAATGACAATCAAGTGTTATTTCTCGCAGACCTTTTGTTATAGGTTTCTTATGTTTCTCAAAAGTGTCCATGCAAGACTGACCAAAAAGGTGATGAAATTTTTTTAAGTATTTCACCATGGTACTTGCAAGTTGATTTGACCTCCGGGCCAACTCTTAAGTAAAACAATTAAAGTAATGTCTTTAGGATACACTCCATACACACTTTTATGACATGCTTCATTAATAATAACACCAACAGAACTCTGAGACACCATTTTTCAACTGCACATTTCTAGATAAATAAGTGTGAGTAGACAATTGTTGGTGTATGGGGGAAGACAACAATCAGACTTTTATAGGCTTGCAGATGCAATTTTTAGCCTGCTGAAACAATTACCACAGCACTGTTTCAACAAATAATCATTAGCTAGTGTAATGTGGTGTGTTACATTATGCAATTGGTATACTTTATTTGATTAGCCTACCAGATATTGCAGATGCTAAAAAACGTATTTTTGACTCCTGTTTGTAATTTTTTTCCATAACTTCCAATTGAATCTCAAAGTTGAAATTTATACTGAAGTTGTATTTTTTTAAGTGTAAGCTGCTCACCACTGATACTCTATAAAAAGTAACTATACTATACAATGTAATAGCAGAAAAAATATTAAAGTTGAGAAATTAATCTTTCTTTGGATAACTACTGTTCAAAAATTAAGTTTTTTTAATTTGTGGCTGATAACTTTGAACTATTTGAAATAAATTAAAGAATACATTCAGCTAAGTGATAATGACGTTAATTTGTAGCCCAGAGTGTGATAAACTAAATTCATTTTATCTGAAAGGCTGAGGACAATCCACTACTGAATAATTGTAAAAAATGTAGATGCTTGCAAATACGAAAAAACGCATGCGGCCTGGAACAAATATGGCCACCATTTCAAAATAATAAACAATTTAAAAAAAAAAATATTTTTGTAACTACTAAACATTGGGGAATTCTCCCAGCAAATACAAAATTTTCCTGAGATGGTCAAGCAACCAGTGCTGGACCACTTGGTATGGATTGACCCCGAGTGCTTTTCATGCCCTACATAAAATTCAATGTTGTTTATGCAAAGAAACATAGCTGGACATGCTTTAGAATTTTGTAATTCCTGTTAGACTTAACCATCCAGAATAAGCTACTTTGTCATCTGCGAGACAAATTACCACTCATTTCACCTGACAAGACAGAGTTTCATGATACCCAATTCCAAAGTATTTCAACTGGCCATCAATCTTCTTGACTTTTTTTTATTTTCTTTTCAAATGGTAAGAGTATTTGTTTCGCCTTCACCTACAAATATTGGTATTATTTTTCAGTTGCAAAGTGGCATCTAACCTATTAATGAACCCTTGAGATGAAACTGACACAGAACAAATTATATAATAGCACTTTAATAAAAAAAATCACATTATATTTTTTGCTTTAACATTATAGCATAACCAAGCCTATACAAAATGTGTAGAAATTAGTATTTTTTTTAATAGTTGTGAACAGCTTTTTGTATCACACTGTATTATCTACTTTGACACATTCAATGATGAAGATTATAAAATTTAAGAAAATTGATACCTTCTGGCACACACTGAGCAATGGTTACAATTACAAATGCAGTACATATTGTGTTCTAACTCATGGCACTAATTCTGAAAAATTATCTGTGCTTAAAGAGTATCACTCTTCTTGTAGGCTAATTGCACTACTCAGAATACTGTCTTTGGGTTGTTTCATGGTCTGATCTTTTACTAATTGCTTATTTTTACTACCCTCTTTTCCACTGGGAAATCTTCTCGAAATGTCAGCACTACAAATAACTTTTTATCAGCCATTGGCTGGTAATACTGCTATTTTAAGTAACAATTACTTAATCTACAGAAGATCTAAACATGTTGCCTAAAATTACATCTAGTTCTACCTTTTTTACTACCAAAAGATCTCAACGTACTAGGAAATGAAGGATGAGCAATAAAAAAAACATCCAATTTTTTAGAATCATACAGATATTCACCATGAGCAACTGAATTAGAAAACAATGAAATACAACAGTTAAGATCTGACACTTGGAAGAGTCAATAATTTTAAACACATTGAACTGCTAACCAATAAGTGATTGTGAGTAATACGATGCGGGAATGGTGCTTCAATACATATGTGGAAAATAATTTGAGATGACAGAAAAGAAGAAAGTAGGAAGATATGAGGAGGTGTGTAGTATACAAGGAAATTTTAAGCAGTTTGATTTTCGTTCCTGAACTCAAAGTAAGACATACCATATTTTTCTTGTTTTTTTTACCAATGACAATTTCATTAAGGTAGAAACTATTTTAGATTATAATGCAATACTAAGAAACAAAACAGTTTTTTGCAGAAAAATGCATATTCACCTTCAGTTGTATGTTCGTCAGCCATTTTGAAAGTCTGCTGGTGAATCAATTCTGTAAAAAGAATGTGCAGTATTAGGTGGAAACAAAAATAAGCTGTGAAAGTTAACAATGAAGGCAAATATTACTGCAGTCAATAACTTACCAAGCATAATTAATCACATTACTGACTAATTTCTGAGTGCTGTACATCTGTTTTAATGGAACAGGTGCATATGGTTCTCACCTAGCAAGGTGGAGTAGTGTGTAGCACAGTTGACTCTCATTCAGAGGACAATGGTTCAAATCCCTGCCCAGTTATCCAGATTTAGGTTTGAAATCATTTCCGTCAATTGGTGAAGCCCTCAATTGGTGAAGGTAAATGCTGAAATGGTTCCCCTGGCAAAAAGTCCATGTCTGATTTCCTTACCTGTCCTTCCCCAAAAACAAGTGTGTGTTCTGTCTCTAATAATATCAATGTCAATGGGGAATTAAACCCTAATCTTCCTTCTTTCTTCAAGTGGATTTCAAAACAACAAAAATATTTGAATGGGCGAAATGATAGCCTAGTATACGTCTTCTGCATGACTATTTGCCATACAGCAGAGTGCCAAGTTTCTTGAGTGATGGTGGACATTGAAACAGGCTCCAAACTGTATGCCCTAAGCCCCACTAGACACTGAGGTGACTAAAGTCATAGGACAGCGATATGCACGTAAACAGATGGAGGTAGTATCGCATACACAGGGTATAAAAGGGCAGCGCATTGGCGGAGCCATCATTTGCAATCATGTGATCGATGTCAAAAGGTTTTCAATGTGATTATGGCCGCACAATGGGAAATAACAGACTCTGAATGCAGAATAGTAGTTGGAACTAGACGCATAGGACTTTCCAGTTTCGAAATTGTTAGGGAGTTCAATATTCTGGGATCCACAGTGTCAAGAGGGTTCTGAGAGTACCAAATTTCAGGCATTACCTCTCACAATTGGCAACACAGTGGCTGACACCCTTCACTTAAAGACTGGGAGCAGTGGCATTTGCATACCATTGTCAGTGCTAACAGACAAGCAACAATGCATGAAATAACCGCAGAAATCGACGTGGGATGTATGACAAACATATCTATTAGGACAGTGAAATTTGGTATTGACAGGGTATGGCAGCAGACGACCATCATGAGTGCCTTTGCTAATTGCACATCATCACATGCAGCACCTCTCCTAGGCTTGTGACCATTACTGGTTGGATCTTAGGTGGCTGGAGAACCATGGCCTGGTCAGATGAGTCCAAATTCCAGTTGGTAAGAGCTGATGGTATGGTTTGAGTGTGGCGGTGACCCCACGAAGCCATGGACCCAGCCTAACAACAATGCATTGTGCAAGCTGGTTGCAGCTTTGTAATGGTATGGGCTGTGTTTATATGCAATGGACTGGGTCCTTTGGTCCAATTGAACCAATCACTGGCTGGAAATGGTTATGATCAGCTGCTATGAGATCATTTGCACCCATTTGTGACAGAATCTTTAGGGATGATAATCCGTCAGTCACTGGGCCACAATTGTTCACAATTAGTTTGAAGAACATTCTGGACAATTTGAGCAAACAATATGGCCACTCCGATCGCCCAACATGACTCCCATGAACATTTATGGGACATAATCGTGAGGTCAATTCGTACACAAAATCCTGCACTGGCAATACTTTCACAATTATGGCTGGCAATAGAGACAACATGGCTTGGTATTTCTGCAAAGGACCTCCAACAACTTGTTGAGTCCTGCCTCAGTGAAACACTGATATGGTCAAAAGAAGGGAACAAGTATAACTGGGAGATATGGTGGCCTCAATCAGCGTGTTCTTCAGTTCAGGCCTGATGAGAACTTATCACTGAGAATTGGCTCACTGATACAAATAATTCTTGTGTTGCTGACTATTTTCCTGCCATTATTAACAAATCATACTTACAGTAACAAAATTATGAGTGCTCACAAATTATGCAGTACTCAAAAAGAAACATGTTTTCATCATTTTTCATAATCTGGAAAAAGGAACATACCCCTTGACTATTCTACTTTAAATGCCATACTATCTCAATGAGGCTACCTTCATATGAATTTAATCTATGTCTTTAGCTCACATAAAGACTACAGAATGTGACTAAATATAACTTCAGTGAATAAATAGCATCTGAAAAATTCTCAAATTTCTCTCAGAAAGTATTATTATTTACACAGAATGCCTTAACTGAAAGAAATTTTAAGATACTACTACAAATAAATACAAAAGTGTACTTACTGAATCAATACAGCTAGTGCTCCAAAAATTTTATATTTTTTCCTCAGTCTTTAGAGTCAATGCAGTCTAAAATGGTACAAAAGAAAAAAATATTACAGAGACATTCAAGCAAATACAGAGAAAAATGAGGTCGTTAAGAAGCCAAAAAACTGACTCAAAATTTTATGTTTGCAAAAGGAAAACAATTTAAAAGAAAAATTATTAATAACTTCTTTTGTGATTGTTGATACAAATTTATCACACACATTTATAAGAGATTTCCTTCTCCACTGTAAGGTCACCAATGTTGTCTGTGGTATGTCACATCCAGGTTATAATGTATGCACATTATCCATAAAGCATGTGGATGTTAAAATGTAAAGCCAATTGTAATAATGACACAGTTTTTATTTCTAACAATAGCTGAGTACCCAGATTTCACTGGATACATGTTCCTTCCAATTCTGATAGTCCGTTTCCGCCTGCCATTCTCTCTGTCCATTTGCTAGCCCCCCTCTCTCTGACCATCCGCTCCTTCCCCCTCTGTCCTCCTCCTCTCCCTGTCACAGTCCATCTCCTCAGTCCATTCCCCCTCCCACTCTCTCTGTCTATCTCCTCCCTTCTCCTCTCTATCTGCTATCTTCTCTTCTGTCTTCTCTCCACACTATAATAGAAAGTAGCTGATTCTCACCCCCACAGTATTTCTATCCAGATAGTAAATAACGTGTGTACCAAGTTTGGTTGAAATCAATCCAGGGGTTTAGAAGCAGCCTTTTTTTACCTATGACTTTGCCAGTGAATGCATGTCACATGTATTTAACACATTTCACACATTTGCACACATATTTCACCTGTATCTACAGCACCCTGCAGATTCGTTTCCAAGCAGTTCAAAATTTGACATATCTCCTCATCTGTTTGTCATACAAATATATGATTTTGCAGTTATATCCAATTATACGAGGGCGGTTCCGATTGGTCACAGTGCGGGTTGTGGGGGGGAGTAGCGACGCCATCTGTGCGTTCACGCACTCAACAGGTCAGTCGGCATCAAGCCGTGGTCGAGTGAACGTCGTACCTGCGCTAGTTTAGTTTTTGTGGCAGTTCGAAATGTGTGCTGCAATAGAAAACCCCGCCAAATGTGAAGTGCGTGCTGTCATAAGGTTTTTTACAGCCAAAGGATATTCTGCAGCAGCTATTCATCGTGAGCTTTGTGCCGTGTACGGACCAAGAGTTATGAGTGAAGGAGTTGTCCGTGAATGGGTACGTTTATTTAAAAGTGGACGAGAAAACGTTCATGATGAAGAGAGGAGTGGTAGACCATCATTGGTGACTGACGAACTCGTTCAGACAGTTGATGCAAAAGTTCGTGAAAATCGACGTTTCTCAATGTCGGAGTTATCTACTGGTTTTCCACAGATTTCTAAGACTCTTGTACGAGATAGTGACAGCAAGATTGGGTTACCTTAAGTTCTGTGCACGATGGGTGCCCAAAATTCTTACCGACCACCACAAAACTCAAAGAATGGCCTCTGCATTAGACTTTCTGTCACGTTATGAGGACGAAGGAGAACCATTGTTAAACAGAATCGTGACCGGTGACGAAACCTGGATTAAGTACGTGAACCCTGAGACAAAAGAACAATCAAAGATGTGGGCACATTCAAATTCGCCTACCAAACCAAGAAAAGCCTCGCAAGATTTTTCTGCCAGAAAACTGATGGCAACGGTGTTTTGGGATGCCAAAGGGGTGTTGTTGGTTGAATTCATGGAACGTGGTACGACGGGCTATACAGAACAAACGCCGTGGTATGCTGACTTCCGGTATCGTTTTTTTGCACGATAACGCCCGTCCTCACTCTGCTCGCAGAACAACGGCCCTTCTTGAGTCCTTCAAGTGGGACGTTATCAACCATCCACCTTACAGCCCAGACCTGGTGCCAAGTGATTATCACCTCTTCATGCATTTGAAGAAATGGCTCGGGTCACAGCGGTTTGATGACGACGAAGAGCTCAAAGATGCAGTCACAGGCTGGCTCCAGGCACAAGCGGGTGATTTTTATGCAGAAGGAATTTCAAAGCTTGTGAAGAGATACGATAAGTGCCTCAATCGCTATGGAGACTATGTAGAAAAATAGTGCAAAGATGTAGTTGTAAGATGTATATATTAAAATATTTTTATTTAACTTGGTGTATTTTTTTAAATCAACCGGAGGTTACTTTCTGAACGGCCCTCGTATATGTGAATACTGTGTACAAAATGTGTTGCAAACATAATTATTAGTAAACAAGTAATAAATTAAAAGGTCATGTCTAATGTAGCAGTTTTACTGCATGAACAGTGAAAGTGTAAGTGATGAACTTGTTTCCTTCCATCATTTTGTGGAGGGCATTAAGCGAGATAATGTCTCGTAAAGGTCTGGAAATTATGTGTAAAAGAGTCACTGATTGTTCTCATTCTAAGATACTAGATGAACGTAGTTTTTCTATTGGCACACTGTGAGCTAGGCTGCTTCTTCCCCCCCCCCCCCCCCCCCAACCCTTTGAGAAGTAGGTGGATCATACCCCCACAGTGATTTTTTCCGGACAATCAGTGATATCTGTACTAATTATGGTTGAAATTGATCCAGTGATTACGAGGAGATGTGGAACACACACACACACACACACACACACACACACACACACACACACACACACACACACACACACATCCACTTTTATAATTTTCATGGATTAATAAGAGGAAATTTATTAAAATTAGATCTCCATCCTATTTATATTACTGGCAATTGGACATCTGATTTCCTACATAACTGGTGGAGCAGCACGCTCTCTGTAGGGAGCTGCAATAGCTGTGATGTTCATAGCAGAGCCTAGCTGGCATAACATGCACTGGCTGGGATCAACAGTAACAGGCAGTAGTTGTCTGGCAGATGACAAGTGCTTCAGCTACAGACTTTTAATACTGCACATTTTAAAAAAATCTGTAAGATCTGTGTTGAAAGTTCTTTACATGGAGAAATAGTGTGCACTGGAGTGACAGCAGTGTACTCAGCAACGTTGACTATAGGGCTACCTCCATCTCCTCTGAATTGACTCGCATCTATTGTTTGCCCATTGCCCTGCCTGTCTGTACTATTACTCAAGTACAAGAGTGGATCCAAGGAAAGGGGATAGGCACGGAGGTCATAATCCTACCAATGTGCTCCCCAAAGAATATTTTAGTGAAAGTATTTATATTTCTACAATTTCCAAATTACACAGCTAACTTTCGGGGAATAAAGTAGCATGAAAATTAAGAGTCTCAAAAAATGGCGAGAAATTCCAGGAAGTTAGGAGCTATATTCAACAGACAATACTTTTCAGTTGCTGGTATGAGGGCCTGCTCCTGTGGGTAAACTTGCGGCCTGAACTCCTGTACAAAACATTCTCGCCAGTTAAAGGTTCCCATTACCAAGCTGACCTGCTGCCAGCAACAAATTTGACATAGTTTATTAGTCTACTGATAGAAATGGAAACTACAAGTAGTTGAGTGCGGCAAGGCGGAAAATTAAAAAAAAAAATTACAGAAAAATTTACTTTCCCAACACAGACAAAAATGTGTGAGAGAAACAGCAACCATCCCACCCCCTGCCAATCTATATCCACACACAGCCATATTCTGAAGACCTGTGTTCACAAGCACATCACTAAGTGAAATACTGATAATCATGAGGGTACACAATATTGACCAAATTGTGCATGTTTGTTGCTACTATAGTTCTCAAATCAATTTATGTCACCTGTACTACTTAAATTTTCTGCCAAATTGTTTTCCAATGGCGTATTTTTTTGATTACAATTTTTTAAAAGTTATGTTAAAGAAATGTAAACAATTTAGAAAAAGACAGATTGCTACATACCGTAAAGACGAAATATTAAGTTGCAGACATGCACAATTAAAAGACAGTTACATAAAGCTTTTGGCCACAGCATTCATCAGCAAAAGAGAAACATACACTATTTATACATACAAGCAAGCAAACCTTGTGCACACGACCGCCAGCTCCAGCATCTTGGGCTGGAATTGGTTAGTCTGATAGTGACTGAAAAAACAGTTCTGAGATTTCAGAAAAAGGCTCTGCTACTAGTCAATATTCATCACTGTGAATGCTGTTCTCGAGCACGGGATGAGTTGGTTGACGTTCATAAGTAGCTGGAAATTGCCCTGAGTACTGTCAAACGATTGGCAGCTGCTGTGAATCAGTGTGTTGGAAGAGCTCGCAAGAGCCATGTACCTGTGATACCGGTACCAGAGATATCTGAGATACTATCCTCTCCTGTAGATGCTGTCTCCTCCGAAGGAAGTACAGGATCTGTTGTTACTAATCCACTTGGCTGTGAGCACTGTGTCAATGGTAGGTCTGGGTGCCCTGTACAGGGACCAGGGAAGTCAGCGTGTTGTACCAATCACCCCAATCAACATGTTTGAAGTGTTATTTTTCACTGAATCTGAGACAGTGGGATTCACTTCACCTGTTTTGGGGAAACCTCTTTTGTCCAGTGTCAAGAGGAGGCCAACTGAATGTGTATGGGTCTATAAGTCGTGAACAGTTCAAACATACAGCAAATGATGGAGCTCCTTAGGGAAATGGCAGCAAGGGACAGAAAAGGGCAGCAGGTGCACTCCATGTGTATGCCTGGGTGCCTATTCAACACATTGAAGAGGCTATTCCAGCAGCCACTGATGGAACAGGTTGCAACCAACTACACATTGTGACGTATGTTGGAGCAAATGATGCCTGTTATCTGCGTTCCGAGGTCATGCTCAGTCATTCCGGTTAATAGCACAGAAAGTCGAGAAAACTAGCAATGTGCATGGAGTTTCAGTGAAGCTCACAATTTGCAGCATTGTCCCCAGAACTGATCGCCCTCTGGTTCTGAGTCGATTGGAAGGACTGAAACAGACTCAGAAGGTTCTGTGACAAGATAGGCTGGAACTTCCTGGACTTACAGCATAGGGATGAGAACTGTAGGGTCCCCCTAAATAGGTCAGGTGTGCACTACACAATGGAGGCTGCTACTTAGGTATCTGACTTTGTGTGGTGTGCATACAATGGTTTTTTAGATTAGGCGACTCTCCACTCATCCAAATAACAACAGCTGTAGGAATCCCAGAAAAATTAGTGTAAGATCGAAAGAAATGCTTCCAAAGGGTGAGAGTATTAAAATCCTAATGGTAAACTACTGAATAATTTGCAAAAAAAAGTGCCCAAGTGGAAGTGCTCATGAAAAGCAGTGAAGCTCACATAATGCTGGTTGAAACCTGAAATTGATAGCGGTGAGATTTTTGTGGGAAAAAAAAGAGTATATCAAAATGAAAAGCAAATCGCGAATGGAGGAGGCGTATTCGTCACTGTAGACAAGACACTCAAATCCACCGAGATAGAAATTGAAGCTGCATGTGAGGTGGTTTGGACAAGATTCCGTATCAGGGATGGACATCAAATGATAATTGGATCCTACTATCGCCCCCCAGACTCATCTCCTGATGGAACCTCAGTTCACTTGTTCATAAGTTCCTCAATCATACTGTAATCATCAGTGGAGACCTTAAATCATTCACCAATTAATTGGGAAAATTACAGTTTTGTTAGAGGTGGATGTGATATGTAATCCTGTGAAACATTACTAAACACCTTCTCTGAAAACTATCTAGAACAGATAGTTAGGAACCCCACTCATGATGGAAACATGGTGTTTCAATAATTCACACAGGGAAAGCACAGGACAAAAGTAACTAAAAAGCTCCAATAAACATGGGTTCACAAATCAACAACTGTCGAGATACAACATATTTTCTGTTGCTGTTCAACAGTGTCTAGGAACACATGGCATCTGTAAATGTTGCAGTAGGTGTTCAAAGTGTTGTCCATGCATCTGAATGCTACACTGCACTCATCTCTGAAATGAGTTGTGAATCTTCTCAGGCAGCCCAGGGGAAATCTGTGAATGATTGAAGGCTGCTTCAATCCGCAAGCGTAATTCCTCAAGAGAGTTGACCTTGGTAACATAGACCAGGTTTCTTACATGATCCCACACACAGAAATCCATAAGATTTAAATCCAGAGACCTTGGAGGCCATGGCATGGGCCCTCCTCTACCCTCCCAATGTTGACTATACGTCCAAGATAGAAGCCAGAGCACTCACAAATGAAAATATGCTGGAGCACCAACATGCATGAACCATATGTTCATGCATTGGTTCAGTGGGACATCATACTGTACATCTGGAAGCACAGTCCACAGAAACCACATGTACTGCTGTCCAGTTAGTCTCTGTGGTAGGAAGTGTGGTCCACGAATGCAGTCTCTGAGCAGTCCTGTCAAGACATTCTACAAATAATGCTGCTGATGTCATGAAACATGTGTTGCATTAGGATTGACATCAGCCTCAATGTCATAGTTATGGTGGTTAAAAATACCGTCACGGGTATATCCAGCCTCATCCATGAGCGGAATACTGCTTCCAAACAGGGGATTCAGGGTAAACTGTTGTTGCACACATTGGTAGAAATTCTCTCTATGAGGAAGCCTGCAATGTTGAGGGTTTGCACTCACTGGAGATGATGTAGGTACAGTACTAGCCAATGTAAAATCCATCACACACTGCTATGGCTAAGGGCAAGCCCTTGGGTACCAGTCCTCGGACGTTCGCGTTCAATGTGTAACACCATTTCCTCAACATCAGGTGTTATGGATCTGGATAGGCCTTCTCATACATGGTTTCTCTAAGGCGCTGATGTAACTGGCTAAATGTACGTCTTTGAGGCTGCCTGCAGAGAGAAAAAGCTTCTCTTCATACAATGGTGCAGCCTCAAAGGCATTGCCATTCGCTTTGCCATACGTGAACTGCATGTCAGCCTACTCTGCAATGGTGTAACCTCTGTCCATGGTGCCTTCACGTTTGTAACCGACTGTGAGGCTGGTACAGCACAGTGCACAGGCGATGAAAGATAAGTACTTGAGCAAGCATAAACAAACGGAGAGTCGGTCCCAAACCTTGAGGTACCAATGTAAGTACCACAGTTTCCATGGGCATTTACAGTTGGTTTGCAGCTCAAATCAGTGCAATACCTTGGCATTGATTGATTTGCACACCCATGTTTACCAGAGCTTTTAGCTACTTCGGCCTGTGCTTTCTATGAGTGAACTATTGACCATCACTTCTGAAACATCCTGTATATTGCATCTAATGACAACAAATAGACCTGACCTCTTTGAGGATGTCTGCATTGGAACTGATAGTGACCGTGATGAGGTTTTGCAACAATGATAACCAATGTACAAAAGACTATTAAAACAAGCAGAAGGATATTTACATCCAGTAAACCAGATTAAAAAAAATCAGCAGTGTCATATCTCAGTGAGGAACTTCAAACTTTCAGCACAGGGCAGGGCAGAAGCATGTAGAGGAACTATGGCTCAAGATTAAATGAATAATTGACCATGCACTGGATATGTGTGTACCTAGTGGAACAGTTCATAATGGAAGGGACCCTCCACAATATACAGACACTGTCAAGAAACTTCTAAAGAAACAGATTACTGAATAATAAATGCATAATAAAGCATAGGGCTACAGATAAACGCAATTGGCTGGCAAGAGTGCAATGTGAGATGTCTTCAATGACTACTGTAGTAGAATATTGTCAAATGATATTTCACAAAACCCAAAGAAATTCTGACCATGTGTAGTGGCTGTTAGTGACACCAAAGTTAGTGTCCAGTCCCTAGAGAATAAGACAGGAACTGAAATTGGCAGTAGCAAAGTAAAAGGTGAAACACTTAACTCCATTTTCAAATGTTTCTTTACAAATGAAAACCCAGGAGAATTGCCTCAATGTAATCCTCATGCCACTGAAGTGATGAATGAAATACATATTAGTGTCAATGGTGTTGAGAAACAGCTGAAATCGTTAAAATTGAACAAAGCTCCAAGCCCCGATGGAATCCCTGCCAGATACTAGACTGAATTTGCAGCTGGGTTAGCCCCTCTTGTAACTATAATCTATCGTAGATAGAAGCCGTGCCCAGTTCTTGATAAAAAGCACAGATTATACCCATCTACAGGAGAGGTAGTAGAAGTGATCCACAGAACTATGTCTAATATTCTTGACATTGATTTGTTGTGAATCTTAAAACATGTTCTGAACTCAAACATAATAAGGTATCGTCAACAGAAAGACATCCTCAGAGCCAACCAGCATGGCTCTTGAAAACAGCATTTGTGTAAAATGCAAACTCACACTTTTTCACAAGACGTACTGACAACTTTGGATCAAGGTAGTCTGTTAGTTGCAGTATTTCTTGATTTCACGAAGTACTAGACTCCACACCACACCTACTCAAAGGTACAATCATATAAAATCCAATCTGTGACTGGTTAAGTTTGGTAGGGAGGATGCAGCATGTTATATCGGATGGGGAATCATCATCAGATGTAGAAGTAACTACAAGTATGCCCTGGAAGCGTGTTGGGACCATTGCTATTCATGTTATATATTACTGACCTTGCAGACAATATTAATAGTACCCATGGACCTTTTGCAAATGATGCAATTATCTATCATAAAATACCATCTCAGAGTAGCTGCTAAATATTCAGACAGATTTTGACAAGATTTCAAAGTGGTGCAAAGACTGGCAACACGCTTTAAATGTTCAGAAATGTAAAAAAGTGCATGTCACAAAAAAAAAAAATGTAGTATCTTATTATTATAATATCAATGAGTCACTGCTGTAATTGGCAAACTCTCACAGATATCCATGCATAGCACTGTGTAGGGATATGAAATGGAATGATCACATAGACTCAGCTGTGAGTAAAGTAGGTGGTAGATGTAGTTTAATTGGCAGAATACTGGGGAAGTGCAATCAGTCTACCAAGAAGATTGCTCACAAATCACTTGTGACTGGTTCTAGAATATTGCTCAGTTGTGTGGGACCGAATCAAATAGGACTGGCAGGGGACACTGAACATGTACACAGAAGACCAGCATGAATGGTCACAGGTATGTTTGATCCATCGCAGTGTCAGAGAGATACTGAAGGAACTGAACTGGAAGACTCTTGAAGATAGACAAACTATCCCGAGAAAGTATAGTAACTAAGTTTCAAGAAGTATTGCTCACATAGGAATCTTGAGGATAAGATTAGAATAATTACTGCATGCACACAGGCATTCAGAGAATCATTCTTCCCGCACTCCATACGTGAATAATGGAACAGGAAGAAACCCTAATAACTGGTACAGTGGGGCGTACCCTATGCCACACACCTCTCAGTGGTGTGCATAATTTAGACTTTCCTTGACTTAATTATGAAAAAGGAAGTTTCCACTCACCATATAGCGGAGACGATGAGTCGCAGTAAGGCAAAACAAAAAGACTGTCACAAATAAAGCTTTTTACCAGTAAGGCCTTCGTCAAAAATAGACACCACACACACACGCACACACGACTGCAGTCTCGAGCAACTGAAGCCACTTACTTGCCTGAGACTGCTGTCGCGCTTGTGTGTGTGTGTGTGTGTGTGTGTGTGTGTGTGTGTGTGTGTGTGTGTGTGTGTGTGTGTGTGGTCTATTTTTGACGAAGGTCTTACTGGCTGAAAGCTCTATTTGTGACAGTCTTTTTGTTGTGACTATCTGCGACTCAGCATCTCCACATATGCTTTTTGTAATATTGTTACATTCCATCCCAGATTTTCCATTTTTTGATTCTTTCCTTGACTTTTTTTTAAAACGTGACTACAGGACCTACAGCTGATGTTATGGGATAAAGTCAGCACCAGCGTGCCAGTTGGGAATTACAGAGAAGAGAAAAATGTGAGAAGAGGTCAGTAAATCGCACATTGACCGACCTCCCTGCAGGACGACAACATGTCAGCAGCAGCCCTAGGTGAAGCGGATGTAAGTGCCGCACATGACTGGGGGCTGCCACCACTTCGACAGCAGCTTCAATGTTAGCCACTTTGTTAGCTGCCGCATTGTAGCCTCTATCATTTCAAATCTCTACGTAGCCCAGACCTGTGTTTGTCTGTTCTGAAGAAGACTGTTATTTTGTATGTCACCCTTTGTTTGCGGCACACACATCTAAGTTAAGCATTCATAATTGTCTTTTCATAATAAAACTCATTAATACGAGTTGTTTGCGTGTTTGTCTAGTGAACCGAGTATGCAAGATTCCTAGGCACAACAGTTGACATAAAGAGGATATGATGAGCAGCAGACAGGCACATTTAAAAGTAAACTGTTGGATATTTTTGACGTTCAGACGAAGTCCTTCATCAGATGAATATTAAGACGAGTTCTTACCAGAAAGGAAAAACCAAAATGTGGTGCACCAAAATCTGTACACTACTAGCACCAACACCGAAGGAAGTGACAAATGGCCTGAGAGTAGTAACCCACATTTACTCCATCTTTTCATTTGTAGGGACAGGGGGAGGGGGGGGGGGGATGATTAAGCCAATTGCTGTGTGGATTTTCAGTCACTTCAGAGGAGTTTTGACCTACTAGTTTCACCATATTTGCACAGAGCTCCTGCTCATCAACCCTATAATGAACTGATTATAACTGTTCCACTTTTTTTATCCCATTGATGCTCACTTCTGTCGTGTGAATCTAACAAACATCTACATGAGACATTGCCTTCCGACAATTCCTGTTTGTTGATTTAGGTCTGCCTCTGCTAATGTTAGATCAAACTTGTCAGTAATAGCTGTAATAGTTCTACCCTGTGCTAATTTACTTGCTTACATTGGGCCACGTTGGTAAAGATCTCAAACACAGTAGCCTCAACAATTCCGAACTTAAGTGGTACTCTGAAGAATTGGTTACCCCATAGCAGTCAGCAAAAAAAGATCCCTGACAATGGCAGTGCTGTCGCCAGCTTTTAATTCTAAAGCGCAAATGGTTGCAGATGTGAACAACAATCACTTATAGAGCTGCAACAATACTGAAACACTGCTATACAGATATTTATAAAATCAGGTTATATGACTGGTCAAGGCAGACATGAAAAGCATCCACATCAAGCCCACTGCAACTGTCAGGAATCTGTTTTCATTGCGTCTACTACAGCACCTCGCAGCTTTGTAGATGCACTACTTGTATTTAAATTACAACTTACTCACAATGGTCAATGCATTCCTTACAGCTCCATAGCTTTATCACTAAGATAAGGGATGTGATTGAAACTAGATACTAGTGTTGTGTTTTCAAATATGGTGATATACTTGTACTTATGTCCCAGCTGAATGGTTTGCTGATTCATCGCCCAGCCTAAACTACTAACGACAGGAACTTGAAATTTGCAAGCATTGATGTTATACTTCAGACATGGTTTACGAATGGATTTTTCAAAATTCAACCCCCAAGAGGGTGAAATAGGGAATGAAAGGTTTTTTGAAAATATGTAGCTATTAACTCAGTTTTTAAGCTAGACCTACGAAAATTGGTATTTGGTTCCCTCGTTAGAAATAAAGAAAGGTGTTTTGGCATTTTTGGATATTTAACCCTTGTGAGGGTTAAGTAGTGGGTAAAACAAATTATTGAAGAACTACTAAAGTATTTTAAAACTGCTCTGTGAAAATTGGTATATGACTTCTCAGTTACAAATAAAGGAATACTTGTTTTAGAGTTTTTGGAAATTCAACCCCTAAGGGGTGAAATAGGGAATCAAATGTTTGATGAAACTGTTCCATTATGAAACCATTTTTAAAGCTAAATCTATGGAAATTTGACTTCTTAGTGAGAAATAAAAAAATATATGGGTTTCACTGATTTTGTGAAGTCAACCCCTATACGAGGGGAATAGAGGATGAAAGTTTTTATGGAAATATTTCATTAAGCAAGCTTTTTTCAAGTTAAATCTGTGAATATTTGTATTTGGCGTCTCTGTCATCATCATCATCATCATTTAAGACTGATTATGCCTTTCAGCGTTCAGTCTGGAGCATAGCCCCCCTTATACAGTTCCTCCATGATCCCCTATTCAGTGCTAACATTGGTGCCTCTTCTGATGTTAAACCTATTACTTCAAAATCATTCTTAACCGAATCCAGGTACCTTCTCCTCGGTCTGCCCCGACTCCTCCTACCCTCTACTGCTGAATCCATGAGTCTCTTGGGTAACCTTGCTTCTACCATGCGTGTAACATGGCGTCTCTGTTAGAAATTAAAAAAAATACACATTTCACTGACTTTGGAAATTAAACCACTCTGGAGGTGGAATAGGGGGTGAAATGCTGTATGCAAATATTTCACTGCGCATGCATTTTTAAAGCTACATCTTTGAAAATTGGTATTTGGCTTCTCGTTTGCTTATAAAAAAACATACTTTTGCTGTTTTTGGAAATTCAATCCCTAAGGGTTGAAACAGAGCAAAACTGATTCAGTGGCTCATTCTCACCCAGCCCAAACTGCTAAGGATACAAACTTGAAACCCGGAGAGGGTGTTGATCTTATACCGCAGGCATCAATTAAGAAGAGATTGTTCAAAATTCCGCTCCTAATGGGGTAAATTAGGGGTTAAAAGGTTTCTTGAAAATATGTCACTATTAAGATCATTTTGAAGTTAGAACTATGAAAACTGGTGGTTGGTTTCTGTCAGAAATTTAAAAAATTGTGCTTCAGCACATCTGGACTACAATCGCTAACGGAAAAGCAGTGTGGGAAAGTTTTTTTTGGAAATAAATCATTATTAAAGAACTACTAAAGCATTTTTAAATGCTACATCTAGAAAAACTGGTATCTGACTTCACGCTTGGAGGGAAAAAAAAAAGAAAAAAAAAAAAAAAAATTTACATGTTACAGTGTTTTTGGACATTCAACTGCAGAAGAGAGTGAAATGGGGGATGAAAAATTTTATTAAATTATTTCATTATGAAAGTATTTTCAAAGTTAAATCTATGAAAATTTATACCTGTTTCACTGTTATGGAAATTCAACCCCTTCACAGGTAGAATGTCGAACGAAAATTTTTATGAAAATGTTTTGTTACATTAACAAAATTTTGAAGCTAAATCTATGAAAATTGATATTTCACTTCTCAGTTATATATAAGGAATGTGTTTTAGTGAATGAAAGTTTCTATGGAAATATCGCTGAAAGAGTGCCAAAGGAACGATTAATAAAAACCTTTGAGACCAACTACCAGAATCTCTTTTTTCTGTCAGAAGTACTTTCAGAAAAAACCATGCTTTTACTGTCTTAATTAAGGTGAAAAGCTTAGGTGTTACAATTTTCTCCTCTTAATCCAGTACCGGTACTATCTATTCAGAAATTCATGCCTGGAGTAGGTGTATTTGTTAGACAGGAAATATTTCCATTTGTTTTTAAAACTTCCATTACATACTGGAACTATAAGTCACAAGGGAGGTGGTCAAACACTTTAATGGTTGCATACTTAAGTCACTTTCTGTGCAACACTGACGTTATAAGTTGTGGACAGAAGATGCTATGTTTTTGTATTTTGATATAGCATCAAAATTTTTGAAATTTTTTTCCGTTACAGCAATGTTTATGAAATGTATAGAAAGGAAAATCTAAAGAAACACATTATGTTCACACAGAGACAGATTAGCATTTCGTTCATATATTCAACAATTCACTATGTTCAGCAGATCACTTAAATATGGAGAACCTTCAGTGATGTTGAAAAAGTCAAAGTACACGTTAAAAAAAAATGCAAGCAAATAGTTAAAACTTAATCTGTGCTCCAAATTATAAATAAATTATCATCACATTGCTTAATTGTATCCAAGCTTATGCTACTTGCTACCCAAACTACATTATCTGGCCCTTCTCTGGGACTGGAAGAATTGCTGCAAGTCGGACGACTCTGGGCCAATATGGAAGGTTTCCAACCATAGCTACAGAACAATACAACATGTCATAGCACTGCAATAGATAGTGTGAATACAATACTGATTCCAGAGTGCTGCTTGCTCTGTGAAAAAGAGTCCGCACTTGTTTCCCCTACATTTGTCCCAGTATCCCCTGCAAAAGCACCAAGATGTGTTCAGAATGAAGTTCCGCAGAGTTTCGCAGGAGAACTTCTGTGAAGTTTGGAAGGTAGGAGATGATTATAACAACAACAAGAACGAAAGCTGCAACTTTGAAAAGAGTTGCTGTTTACCTCCCATTGGTCCCCTAATATTTATCTCATGGTGTAATTTTCAAAGCAAATGGTTACCTATTTATGACAACACACAATCCTGCTTACAATACATTATTAGGCCTAATTGTCATGCAGCTTTATGACAAAAACTGCTACCTGCCATGTAGCTAAAAGCAATTTTTAATCTTGGTGTGTAGGTACTCAGATACCTTGTAAAAAGAGTGGAAAATTAGACATGTTTCAAATTTATTTTGACTTGTTGAGAAATCTTAATTTCTCTATTTGGCTTAGATGTGAAATGTGCCTATGCACAAGCGTACATAACTCCACTCTGAAACCTAGACATGGAAGCAAAATATAAATGAAAATTATTTTTTGTGTCTTTTAAATGTATAGATCACAATTCATAAGAAACTGATTTTTTATTGTAAACAACAAAAACCATTAAGCAGTAAATGTACTGGTAACTGAGTTTAAAAATATGAATGGCAACAGAGAGACTGTCACAGGCATGAAACTTAACTTCACAATGAGGGAACATTGCATGTGTGGTCCCACATGGGAAGATACTTGGCCTACCCCCATCCTTAACATTCACAAATGATCTTCCAGTGGTGTTGGAAGCATGGTTCAAAACCTGCAGTGATCAAACGACACAAGCATACTGAGCATGAGTCTAAAAACAACTTCAACAGACACAGATGTGATCACAACCAAACAAGCCTACAGCAAACAGTGTTTTATTCTCAGAAAGACTAATATTATGCTGTTTTAAACAAGCAAAAGTGAGCTGCAAGCACCATAAGTAGAAACTAACAATAATAAATTACATGACACAAGGAAAAATACTTGGGGTCCAATAGCATAACAGGTTAAAATGGAGCCAACATTTAAACTAACCAAAAAGTTTGCTTTGTCTTCAGAAGTACTTGTCATTTTGTTTACCCAAACACAATGTGTCTGCTTATTTAGAATATTTTCACTCAATTATTATACTGGAGAAATGTGTCTAAAGCAGCACATTTCCTAACCTATCCTCACCTTATGTTGTCCTGCTTTGTAAATATTTTATATGTGTATATTAAATATATTTGTTTCTGATATGTCTGATACTATTGTACCAAATGGTACAAATAAATAAATAAACAACAAATAATTTGTTCAGCGGAAGTGAGAACTAAAAATACTATGCAAAGAACCAACCACAAATCACACGCAGCTCTTTTTTTAAGGATATTGGAATTCTGAAATTCATTTCCCGAGACATGTCGCTTCCAATAGAAATCACTTCCAGCTGAACTGTGATCGGTAGTAACAAAACACAAAAAAATCCTTTTCATGTAGACTTTGCTTCCTTGTGTAGGATTCAAAATGGATGTATTTGCGTGCACACAAAGGTATTCAACAAGGTCCCATCCAACATGAAGCAAGAAATTTGGAATCCCTGCGAATTCCAAAGAAAATTAAGAACATACAATTTCACCCACTCTTTCTACAATTTATCTGTAGGTCTAGATTCAAGGACTGAAAAGTTCGGAGAGTTACACTGAAAATAAGAGTTGACTGCAAAGCAGTACGGCGAACAATAAAACTAGTAAGCAGGACTATGCACATAACGACATGGTGGCTACTACAAATACTACAACTATTTCTTTGATAAATACCAATGAGAAGAGATAAATGTTAAGCTACAAACAGTACCAAAACAGCAGTTACTTAAATTAGCCAAGGAAGCAGCAACGCAGTGTACAAATTAAGTTTTGATGATTTGCTGGTCTGCTATTAATGTACACAATGACTCCTGGGACAGTCCTGAAAGTTCTCCTAGATGTAACATATACACAATCAATGAATATGATTACTGAAATAAACAATTGGAAAAAAGGGGTGCATTTCAAGATTTTTTTCCTTTATTGTGTGACATTTGTTTTATTTCCTTTGTAAATCAGTGTCTTTTTACTTGTAAAAGTAATAGGGCTATTAGTATACTTACATCAATATAGCCTAGATGCCTTGTTCAAGAACTTCTATTAAATTTAAGTATGTTCTGTACAGTTTTTTTTTTTTTTTTTTTTTTTAAGAATCATTAGCATAATCTTAATACTGTTGTCATTATTCACATTTCAATTTCTCAAAGTACTCGACACTTTAAAAATTGCTCTCATAGATACATACTTAATCTCATTACTGTATGCTGTCTGTTCATGAAATCATGGCAAATTTAACCAGAAAGTGACAAATCACGCACTGAACATCTTCTAAGTCTACTGCTATACTCCTTTCTCATGCATTTCTCTTTAGTTTGTAACTTAGATTATTCATCAAACTACCATACTAAAAAATTATCAATCACAACTTTCCTGAACTTATCTAATTGAAAACACATAACCGATATCAAATGCATTTTCAGTCACTGCCACATTAACAATTCTATACAAATTATGTAACTTCCTACAACTATAAGGCATGTAAACAATCACATACGAAGGACCTGTCCATGAACTGAAAACAGGTTTTTGAAAAGGAGTGAGTGCATTTATTGAGCATTCCTTCCGTTACATCAAGTAAAACGAATTACTGCAAATAATACACGCAAATACAAATATTTCACATTGGTGTCTTTAAAAAGCCTGATAATTATTTCAGTCTGCTAGCCATCGAACAGTTTGAATGCCCTTCCACTTCCATCACTGAATGGACTAAAATATATTCTCACACTGACTAATTTTAAAGTTTCTCTGGATCATAAAAATCAAAACGCAATATAAGAAACATTTATCACATGCAATAAGTCTCTCGTGACCTACACAAACTTCTGTCCGACTGTCAACACATCACAAACTGTACGGAAAACTGTATAACTTACAGGCGCTGGAGGTAAGCATTATTTCTTTGGAGTGGTGTTCACTTTCTTTAACACTATTCTTCCCCAATATCGAATTAAATGAAAATATAAACACAATAAGATGAAAGAAAACACACAGCTCAACCGTTTCTTCGTAGAGCAAGATACTCACAGTTCATTGTAGGTGCAAATCTTAAATAATAATCTTAAACACTGCTTCCACGCCCCTGATACGTCGTCAACCTCAGCGTCACCATTACAGCACAAGAAAGCTACATATCAGGGGCGAAGATATGCCTTGTTTTGAACATGAAGAGCGTAGGAAATCTGAACAGGCTTTAGATTTCTCTTTTTTGTGGAAAACTGTGCAGTTTGTAACTTAACAATTCTTTAACCCATGTATAAACTAACATTGCGATATTTTTTCCAACAATGTTTCTGGCAACTACTAAATGGAGGACATTTACTACAGTTGTACTTTGTAGAAGAAAATACCGGGCCGTTCCTAGTGGTTGTGTCGGTAGCAGAAGAAACAGTGTTTCATGCACTGCGCGGCGCTAGCTCATTTTTATGCCACTAACTCTGATTTCTTCGTTGCGATTGTGCGTGCGGGACGAAATTAAGTAGACAATTCAACAAACTGTCGAATTAGCGACTTTGTTGAGTGCATGTGGACCTTTACGAGAGAAGAGGCATAACAGAAAGCACTAATCAAGCATAAATTATATGAGGCTTGTATAAAAGCACAATTGAACTTTTAAAACAAAAAGTAGTTTTTGTGTGTGTGTGTGTGTGTGTGTGTGTGTGTGTGTGTAGTGCATATTATGTGAAGATATCTGATCTCTTTTACACTAATTTCAAATAAAATTTGATGAAGAGTGTTTCAATGGTAAAATATATCTTTGTTGGTGGAATGTTTGATCGGAGCGATAACAAGGCTCCTAAAAAATTACAGAATGAGTTTTGTTCAGTATTTGATAGCCAAATGAAGGGTCGTAAATGAATAAATGGGGTATCAATTTAACCAGCGTGAAGCCTAGTTTTGTAAAAGAGATTTAATTGCTTGAAAGCAAGAAGTAAGAATTGGTGATTTGAAGGAAAATTAAAATATATCACAAACAGCTTCAGCTACCGATGTTAATGAAGTCTACATCATGCGTAAAAAGTTACATTGGTGTAAACTGGTAGAATTATTTCTTTCACGTAGAAAAAAATGAAATAAATACCAAATTACAGCATATGTTTGAACATCCTTGCTTTCTTGATGTTTACTTTAATCTGGACGGTATTTATTGTGTACGCTACAACAAGTTAGCATTGCCAGAATGGTGGCCCTGAAAAGGAAAAGAAGCAAAGGATAACAGGGACATAAATCGTCGAAAACGATGGATATGTTGACACAAACACTGGACGTGGGAATCGGAATGGAACAAGACTTACCATTTGGCCCTCGATCACAATCCGTGACCAATTTGCCACAAAATGATATGATAGATGTATATATGCAAGGAAGGAGTACAATGTAGTGGTGATGTGGAAAAGTTTTAATAGGAATAATTATCAGGTGACTAATTCCTTATCGATATGGGTTTGGAAGTTAGTGTCTGACCAAGAGGTGTCAGTGACACACTGACTGCAGCAATGAAACATTTACTTATTGCGGCCATAATTCGAGGATCGCTACCTACGACAAAAATAGATTAACTCTACAGCTATGTTCAAGCTTCCACCCAATAGGGACTTTTGTGATAGCAGATGTTCCTGATCACATAACCTGTTCGGACTTTTTACGTTATTATCGGCTTATGACCAACCTAGTCGAGCTTCGATTAGTATCAATAGCCACAGAACAGATACCTCATACTATGCTTTTGGCATTACAGCTAACACACTGCGACATGCCAGTGGTCTACCGCACAAATATGCCCCGCGCCACTACCGCGTCATCAATGGACCTAACCAAATGGGAATTCCAAGGAATCCAGATACCCCCCCCAAGAAATTACAGATGACCTACTTGCCATGTAATGAAATTTGGAGATATAAGGGGCGATCAAAAAGTTTCCATTTGAGGGAATGGTTGCAGTTATATGCAATGTATCACGACTCCAAAGTGGGTATGTAAGCACTGAAATGATCGTACGGCCAGGATATCCCCTTCGGCAACTTGCGTGTCAATAATGATGAAAATGACGGTAAAAGACACACAACATCCAGCGCTATGCCAGGAACTGACATGTCAGCAAGGGATTAGTCTGGCAGTCGTGTCTTTTCGAGGTGTGTGTGGTAAATGCGGAATGTGAACCATGACGACGTTATAACAAATGCGTTCAAACACTACTGATGCGATGGTATTAGCTGCAGAACGACAGATACTGGTAGATATCATCGGGGAATGAAGAAAGTGTATGGAACAGCATGTCTATCGAAAAGCATCACTGGGGAATAGTTTAACAAGGAGTGCTGCTGCTTCATGATAACATGCATCTCCATACTGCTAATATCTTAAAGAAGAATTTAGGCCGATCAAGAGGGAGACATCGGACACCCATCCAATTGTCCTGATGTCTCCTCATGGGATTACCATGTCTTCCCTTATAAAAAGGCCTTGAAAGGTTGACGATTCCTGTTGGACAAGCATATGCAGAAGCCGTTTACGAACTTCTTCACGTAGCAGGGTACTATTATTTTACCAAACAGCTATCTTCAATTTGGTACATCACTAGGATGATTTCCTAAATACCCACGGCCATTTTGAGTGGGCGACATACAGATTTTGGGTTGTGTGGTCTTCGAAAGTGAACTTTTTGATCGCCCCTTGTATTTTGATTTTCAGTCATATGACGAATAAGGGATACCCATTATCGTTATGCAATAAGACTATCGATAGATTTGTTGTTGTTGTTGTGGTCTTCAGTCCTGAGACTGGTTTGATGCAGCTCTCCATGCTACTCTATCCTGAGCAAGCTCCTTCATCTCCCAGTACCTACTGCAACCTACATCCTTCTGAATCTGCTTAGTGTATTCATCTCTTAGTCTCCCTCTACGATTTTTACCCTCCATGGTGCCCTCCAATGCTAAATTTGTGATCCCTTGATGCCTCAAAACATGTCCTACCAACCGATCCCTTCTTCTAGTCAAGTTGTGCCACAAACTTCTCTTCTCGCCGATTCTATTCAATACCTCCTCATTAGTTACGTGATCTACCCACCTTATCTTCAGCATTCTTCTGTAGCACCACATTTCGAAAGCTTCTATTCTCTTTTTGCCCAAACTAGTTATCGTCCATGTTTCACTTCCATACATGGCTACACTCCATACAAATACTTTCAGAAACGACTTACTGACGCTTAAATCTATACTCGATGTTAATAAATTTCTCTTCTGCAGAAACGCTTTCCTTCCCATTGCCAGTCTACATTTTATATCCTCTCTACTTCGACCATCATCAGTTATTTTGCTCCCTAAATAGCTAAACTCCTTTACTACTTTAAGTGTCTCATTTCCTAATCTAATTCCCTCAGCATCACCTGATTTAATTTGACTACATTCCATTATCCTCGTTTTGCTTTTGTTGATGTTCATCTTATATCCTCCTTTCAAGACACTGTCCATTCCCTTCAACTGCCCTTCCAAGTCCTTTGCTGTCTCTGACAGAATTACAATGTTATCTGCTAACCTTAAAGTTTTTACTTCCTCTCCATGAATTTTAATACCTATTCCGAATTTTTCTTTTGTTTCCTTTACTGCTTGCTCAATATACAGATTGAATAACATCGGGGAGAGGCTACAACCCTGTCTCACTCCCTTCCCAACCACTACTTCCCTTTCATGCCCCTCCACTCTTATAACTGCCATCTGGTTTCTGTACAAATTGTAAATAGCCTTTCGCTCCCTGTATTTTACCCCTGCCACCTTCAGAATTTGAAAGCGAAAATTCCAGTTAACATTTTCAAAAGCTTTCACTAAGTCTACAAATGCTAGAAACGTAGGTTTGCTTTTTCTTAATCTTTCTTCAAACATAAGTCGTAAGGATAATATTGCCTCACGTGTTCCAACATTTCTACGGAATGCAAACTGATCTTCCTCGAGGTCAGCTTCTACCAGTTTTTCCATTCGTCTGTAAAGAATTCGCGTTAGTATTTTGCAGCTGGGACTTATTAAACTGATAGTTCGGTAATTTTCACATCTGTCAACACCTGCTTTCTTTGGGATTGGAATTATTCTATTCTTCTTGAAGTCTGAGGGTATTTCGCCTGTCTCATACATCTTCCTCACCAGGTGGTAGAGTTTTGTCATGAATGGCTCTCCCAAGGCCATCAGTAGTGTAAGTAGGCTGTTTAGGTTTTTTTATTGGTGACGCCACCTCTGTATGAAAATCACTGGCTGTGCTGTGTGCAGTCTGTGGCTGCTTTGCATTGTTGTAATACTCGCCATTGTAGTGTTAGGCAGCTGGCTGTGAACAGCGCGTAGCGTTGCGCAGTTGGAGGTGAGCCGCCAGCAGTGGTGGATGTGGGGAGAGAGATGGCGGAGTTTTGAAATTTGTCATGAACTGCTATATTTATATATGATGATATCAAGGTAAATACATTGTTTGTTCTCTATTAATATCTTTCATTTGCTAACTATCCCTATCAGTAGTTAGTGCCTTCCATAGTTTGAATCTTTTATTTAGCTGGCAGTAGTGGCGCTCGCTGTATTGCAGTAGCTTGAGCAGCGAAGATTTTTGTGAGGTAAGTGATTTGTGAAAGGTATAGTTTAATGTTAGTCAGAGCCATTCTTTTGTAGGGAATTTTGAAAGTCAGATTGCGTTGCGCTAACAAAATATTGTGTGTCAGTCTAAGCACAGTCAGGTACAATTTTTCAAAGGGGACGTTTCATATGTCGACCCTTAGCCGAGGATACCTCACTGGAATCTTCTGATTTTTTTCTTGTAGTTTGTGTAATTCATCTACATCTACATTGATACTCCGCAAGCCACCCAACGGTGTGTGGCGGAGGGCACTTTACGTGCCACTGTCATTACCTCCCTTTCCTGTTCCAGTCGCGTATGGTTCGCGGGAAGAACGACTGTCTGAAAGCCTCCGTGCGCGCTCTAATCTCTCTAATTTTACATTCGTGATCTCCTCGGGAAGTATAAGTAGGGGGAAGCAATATACTCGATACCTCATCCAGAAACGCACCCTCTCGAAACCTGGCGAGCAAGCTACACCGCGATGCAGACCGCCTCTCTTGCAGAGTCTGCCGCTTGAGTTTATTAAACATCTCCGTAACGCTATCACGGTTACCAAATAACCCAGTGACGAAACGCGCCGCTCTTCTTTGGATCTTCTCTATCTCCTCCGTCAACCCGACCTGGTACGGATCCCACACTGATGAGCAATACTCAAGTATAGGTCGAACGAGTGTTTTGTAAGCCACCTCCTTTGTTGATGGACTACATTTTCTAAGCACTCTCCCAATGAATCTCAACCTGGTACCCGCCTTACCAACAATTAGTTTTATATGATCATTCCACTTCAAATCGTTCCGTACGCATACTCCCAGATATTGTACAGAAGTAACTGCTACCAGTGTTTGTTCCGCTATCATATAATCATACAATAAAGGATCCTTCTTTCTATGTATTCGCAATACATTACATTTGTCTATGTTAAGGGTCAGTTGCCACTCCCTGCACCAAGTGCCTATCCGCTGCAGATCTTCCTGTATTTCGCTACAATTTTCTAATGCAGCAACTTCTCTGTATACTACAGCATCATCCGCGAAAAGCCGCATGGAACTTCCGACACTATCTACTAAGTCTAGTGTAGCTATTGTTTATTGCTAGCGCGTAATTATAGAAAGAATTTCCTTTATAGTTGTAGTTTTTCATTGTTGTACAGTAAAACAGGTGTGGCATGCATGTAGATTTGCACCAAGTATTTCGCAGCTGCAAATAACTAGATATTATTTTCAGTGCTATGTTAATGTGTTCTCTTATTTTTGATCTTCAAATTGTGTTTTTCCGTGTTGTCGTGTGAAATACTGTGACAATAATGGCGTGTGAAAAACGTAATACTAGGCTCCAAAGTAAACTGAGAAATGACAGTGAAAATGAAAGCAGTGTGTTAGCGCCACCCCGTAATGAATCAACTGATGTTCAAAGTAGTAATTTGGTAATTGTGCATAGGGAAATGGAGCGGGCTGCAAACAATGGTGTAGACAGTGAAACAGGTAGTGAACAGGGAAGCATTATCGATCGATCGGTCGGCAACAGATCGCCTCAGGAATCCGAAATAACAGGACACAATTTCGCAAATACTGTAGATTCAGGTTTTGGGTCATCATCGTTTTCTCAAATAAGTCAAGACACATTTTCTGCTTGTCAAAATGTGAATGTTGCCGGTGCAAATTCACTGCCGAAAAGCACTGAGGAACATGTTTCAGACACCAATGCATTGTTATTACAATTAATACAACAAATGGGACAAACACAGCAAAAGCTTCAAAAGTTAGACACAGTGGAACAAAATCTTAAAAAGTTAGACACACTGGAACAAAATCAGAGACAAACACAGCAACAGCTTCAAAAGTTAGACTCATTGGAACAAACTCTTGAACAAACGCGTGAAGATTTAACTACTGAGCTACATAACATTGAATCGAAATGTCAAAAAGTCTGTAATGACGTAAAAACTCAAATTTGTGAGCATTTCCAACCTATTTTTTCGCGTCATGAAAATGCATTACAGAATCACGAAGCAGCCATAAAAGAACTGCAAACCATTGTTCATGAAAATCATAAGACCTTGTGGGCTAAATTTGAATCAGTTGCATCTACCGATTCGGTTAAGCAACTTGCAAAAACTCAGGAAAACTTAAAGGACACAGTAGATTCGATTTCAACACAAATGGACACTCTGAAACTTGGTTCAGAAAAACACACTGAGGAAATGTGTTCACTATCGGAGAAAGTAGCCGAACTTTCGGATCAGGTCACTAACTTATCTACAAAGGTAGATGATGATCTGAATGACACAAGATCTGTAGCCTTCACTGACACAGAAGAGTATGAACAAATTAGAAAATTCAAACAGAATCAAAATCAAATCAATACACAGTACAAAAGAGAAATCCGGGAAGTGCAAGATCAGCTGACACAGGTAATACAAGAATTACGTATTTCAGAGGATACTCGCCCCCCAATACGGGAAGAGGGACACAGAAATACGGAACAGCCACAAAATAATAACACAGGGCATTTCGGAAGTTATGAAAGAAATTGGCAATGTGCACCGATTTTTGAGATGGAACGGCCGACACGACCTAACAATGACCGATATGCGACTCGCCGACATGATGATTTTGACTATAAGCTGTTCATTACTACACGTAAATTCAAAACATTTAAGAATTCTGGCAACGACATTCATCCACAAGCGTGGCTCCATCAATTCTCTCATTGTTTTCCTACCAACTGGTCGTTAGAACACAGATTAGAATTTATGTGTGGCTACTTGGAGAATGAACCAGCTGTAAGAATGCGATCGGTAATTCACGATTGCCACAGTGAAGGAGAGTTTTACCATGCCTTCCTCTCAGCATATTGGTCTCAAGCCACACAAGACCGAGTAAAACATAGCATCATAATGATGAAACGTTTCGAACAATCTGAATTTTCCAGTCTTATGAAATATTTTGAAGACATGTTGCATAAGAATCAGTATCTTTCAAACCCATACGCCCCCTCAGAACTCATCCGCATTTGCTTAATCAAACTGCCTGAACATTTACAACATATTATTTTGGCAGGACGTTGCAAAGACGACATTGAAGCATTTCAGGGACTCTTACAAGAATTAGAAATTGACACTGACAATCGCGGAACGCGAAACCAGGAACACAACAATTACAGGTCACATCCGTCGCAATTCCGCGATGAAAGAAGTAATAACTTGACACGACAAGGCTATTCTCACAACACAAATCGTGACCAAAACAGACACCACCCGTATGACAACCGTTGGCAGAGTAGTAATAACTACAGGGAAAGATCACCTCTCCGTGGTAATGACTATCACAGAGACAATAAGAGAAACAGACAATATGGGAACCAAAATAAATACTATCAAGGGAGACAGAATAACTTTAGACGCAACGGACCAGCGCGCAGTTACGATTCAGGGAGAAACTCTCCACCATGTGACCGACAAGAAAGAAACTATGGAATCTACCGACATGACGACAGACGATATGATCGTAATGACAGACCAGAATTGCATCAGAACTGGCGGGATTCAAACAGAGCAGGGCCCTCTCGTCACGGTGAATTTGTAGAAGTTAGGTCTCCAAATCCCAATAACGACGCGCGCCAACGAAGAGACAATAGGCAATGACTCACACCGCTGGCAGCAACAAAACGTACTTATGAAACTGATGACGCAGGTGCCGTAGCTAGTAATTACGTAAAAATGAAAGACATTAGGGACATCTTACTCCAGGAACACGACGTAAAACTTAACAACATTGCATATCCTGTGATTCACATTACTGTAAATGACGTAAAATTTACGGCAGTACTTGACTCTGGCAGTCCCATCTCAGTAATTAGTGAAACAGCCTTTAGCAAATGCAACAAATCGAACGATTGCCTCACACTTCCGTTACGTAAGATTAAATCACAAGGTGCAATCTTTGGAAAAAGTGTAGATGTACGCCAACAAACCAACTTAGAATTCTTTTGTCAAAGCCACAGCTTCTCTACGAACTTTCTTATTGTTCCATTATTGTCGACGGAAATTATATTGGGAGTAGACTTTTTGAATGAATTCAAAGCAATCTTAAACTTTCACGATGCTGAAATAAGTTTAGAGAAGGAAGGTAAGTCAATAGCTTTGAAATTTGAAGATTGGCTCTCAAACCATGACGAAGAAATCAATCGGCTTTACCTTCTGTTGGACAACAGTTCGGAATTTTCTACGGAACTGGACACTAACAATCACTCTGCAAGAACTGACAGGGATGATATCGACGGCATATTTGAAATTAATGAGTTAATTCAGAATAAAATTCAAACAATTGAGAATTGTAATGACACTAATAGGCAGGACCTTTTTGAGATTTTACAAGAACATTCGACAGTTTTTACTCATAAAACAGGAACAATCAAGGGACTTCAATACCAATTTCGTGTTCGTGAGCATACTAAATGTTGTGTTAGACCATATGTAATTCCAGCACATTATAGGGACCGTGTTAGAACAGAAATACAATCTATGCTTGACGAGGGCATTATTGAGCCTGCAGTAAGCTTATACAACAATCCATTACATGTTGTTGAGAAGAAAAATGGATCGATCAGTCTTGTCTTAGATTCGAGACAAATCAATACGATCATTATTCCTGAAACAGACAGGCCGCAAACGTTGGAAGAACTTCTTCAAAATTTTAATGGTGTAAAAGTGTTGTCTTCCATTGATCTCAGATCCAGCTTTCATCAGATCGAACTTCATCCAGAATGTAGAAAATACACAGCTTTCCTTTGCTTCGGCGTTTGTTATCAGTTTCGGAAACTTCCCTTTGGTTTGAACATTTCTTCAGCAGCATTCATTCGCGGGCTAAATTCCATATTACCTGAGTTCTTAAAACGTCACATCACCTTATATGTGGACGATATTCTAATAGCAGAAGCTTCATGGGAACTACATAATCGGTTTATGGGGGGGGGGGGGGGCGGGGGGGGGGGGGGCACAGAGGTAGCAACTCCGAATGCACGGGGGCCTGCCACCATAAGAAGTGGTCAGCCTGTTTCCTATCGCCTGCATAATTTTTGTGATTGATGTGCACGAGCAGTGTCTGTCCCTTGCGTGTTGAGTTGTGTTTAAGATTCCTTAATTAAAACAATCCTGTTGACTGTCTTCTTATCTGCCAAAGTTAGCATTAAAGTTGCTGCATATGCCTTTCCTTAGAACAAATCTGAGCTACGGTGATAGCGGTTCCACTGCTCTAGTTTATTTCTCCCTAGGGCAATACCCAGCTGTCGACATATCTCTGGTCCCAACGACACTGAGAGTAGAATACAAACAACGAACCCACTGGCTGTTACGTGTAGGTATCCTTGGAGAGTGGCCTGAACTTCTGGGGATGTGGGCCATACAGCATCCTCTACCTTTTTCATTGTAATATGTATAATTTCTTGTTGTAGTAGGGATATTATAACATTTGGCAAAATTTTTGTCTCCGCAATGTCCCACAAATGCCGTGCAGGACATCCGAAAACTAATGTCATTGGTCACATAGAGTGCTTATTTTCAATGTTTTCTTCTTATGTTTGTAACGATATGTCTTCAGTGAAAAGCAAAGAAAACATCAGAATATGATTACGAGCAACAAAGATGAGCATTCAGAAATCTGAATGCAAGGACATGTATGGAGTCGGCTCCTGTCAAAGATCGGATGTCAAGTAGCTCATGATGACAATGATTATTATGTCTTAATTTGTGAGTTTGCACTTAATGCAACCCTAAAGCTACAGTGTGCTGACTTTCTTACTCTGTAAGTTTCTGAGAGTCTGCTGCTACAATTACAAACTTCTGTTTCAGTCTACTCATAAAATTTTCGGAGTGTAACGGATTTACTAACTTTACCGACACACGAACAGTTCACTTAATCCAGAGATTTTTTCTTCCATTATCAACAAGAGTTCTGCCTGGTTTGATGCAGACCGCCAAGAATTCCTCTCCTGCGCCAAGCCCTCCATCTCAGAACAGCACTTCCACCCCACGTCCTCAATTATTTGCTATGTGCTTTCCAGTCTGTCTCTCCTTACAATTTATACCCACACAAGTCTCTCAAGTGTTCCCTTTTGCTTTAGCGCATGTCTTATCATCATGTCTTTTCTTCTGTTCAGTGTTTTTTATACGTTCCTTTCTTTACCGACTGAACGGAGAACCTCTTCATTCCTTATCTCATCTGTCCACCTGATTTTCAACATTCTTCCGTAGCACCATATCTCAATCGCTTCGATCCTTCTTTGTTAGGCCGACCATTGTGTCCGAGCGGTTCTAGGCGCTTCAGTCCGGAACCGAGCTGTTGTTACGGTCGCAAGTTCGAATCCTGCCTCGGGCATGGATGTGTGTGATGTCCTTAGGTTAGTTAGGTTTAAGTAGTTCTGAGTCTAGGGGATTGATGACCTCAGATGTTTAGTCCCATAGTGCTCAGAGCCATTTGAACCTTCTTTGTTCCGATTTTCCCACTAACGCGTATAACAGCATACGTAACATTTTTCCTTGATTTCTGTTTACTTGTTTAAGTCAGGTACGAACGCGAAGGATGTGTCACTGTCTGCTATGCGACCGATTTCTGTATTGCTTACCACGCCCGGGTTCCCGGGTTCCCGGGTTCGATTCCCGGCGGGACAGGGGTTTTCCTGCCTCGTGATGACTGGGTGTTGTGTGATGTCCTTAGGTTAGTTAGATTTAAGTAGTTCTAAGTTCTAGGGGACTGATGACCGTAGATGTTAAGTCCCATAGTTCTCAGAGCCATTTCTGTATTGTTCAATTAAAGTACTAAATGTTTATTTCGAGCATCCTGCCGGACAAAGATTGGACTGGCTGATTTCTGTATTTGGATTGCACAAATGCAGTGAAGTATTCAGCTCGAAGATTAATAAACTTCTGAATTATCCAGTGTATCTGTGGAATAATTAAAATATCATTTCTTTTGAATCCCATTAAACTGATACCTATCCCAGAAGATTTAAACGAGAAAAAATGAAAATAATTTAGTTTGATATATAAATGAACTGTTTGTATATTTCGAGCAATTTTTATTTCCACCATGATCTTTGGGAACTTCCCATAATTGGTGCTGTGTACAATTTTGAAAATTTGTAGCACAGCATTCAGATTCCATATATCAGTCTCCATTCGTTTCCTCGAGTTAACACGTCTTTCCTTCCTGGAAAACAGCCCAGTGAGATTTCCCAGAAGTAAGAAAATACCTTTGGGTGAAATCGCAATAGGAAATCGCTATTTATTGTCTGCTCAGTAAGAACGCGATAGTATCGGACAAGTAGAGCACGTCACATCGTATAAGTGATATGGGCTGATACAATGAAGTAAGACGAAACGGAAAGAAAGTGGACAGTTAGAACCGGCCAACGCCAACGGATGACTGAGATCTGTTGGAAGGCAGCTGTTGGAATGTGCTGTTACGTAAAGGAGATTTCTATAGAGATTTTTAACAACGTATTCGCCATTACTAGCAGAAATTTGTTGCATACCTAAGTTAGTGTTTCTCTTTCCGACTACCAGGTCTATATTCTCCCGTCAATCTTTCTTTGGCTTCTTCCTGTACTTCACGTTCCAATTACGCAAGTATCTTCTTATACATACTGAACTGCCCATTCAATATCCTCATGTTCCTTCTCTATGTCTTCAACTTCTGCTTGTGAGACTGGTGTGTATAACTGATCTAGTCTTGTTGGTGTTGGTTTGATGTCGATGCTGATAAGGACAACTCTACCTCTGAACTTTTCGCACTAAATTTCTGCCCTACCTTTTTGTTCTTAATAAATCCTACTCCCGTTACACTATTTTCCGCTGCTGTTGATGTTTGTCTGAGCTGAAATAGTTCCTTCCATTTTACTTTACTGACTCCCATGAGCCGCCATGAACCTCCTAATTCCTCATGTTCTTTGTCTACAATGCCTTACATCTTGTTCGCGTGTGATTATCGTTGCTTTTTGTAACAGTACGTAATGAAGAACTTTGTTTGATTGGTACCTGTGTATCATTGTTATTCAGTGTTTCTCTTAGTTATCTGCCATGTCTACTTCAATTAATGCCTACAATTGCAACACCCATATAACGTTATTCTTTCTATTTCAACGTGAGATTTATATGAAAAATTTGTTAATGTAACTTTGCTAATGTCCACACGAGCACAGTTTTCCGTAATTCCTGCTCTATCGTTCTTCTAGTCACCATCTCACCAGCTTGTAACTTACCGTTTTGTAGGAAAATTAATGTAGTTATGTTTTGTAATGGGCTAAGTCTTCGCTAGAGGCCGCAGTTTCGAGTTATTCAAGACAAGAAACTTATGAGACTGAGTTTCAAACCCACCACCACTCCTGCACTCAGTCTCCACCGGTCAGGGTGTCAAGCATGTTGTCCAAGGCACTCCCTCCTACCACTGTACAAAAATGTGCGACTGCAGGAATTATTTCCTACATTCGACCATTTTGACCTTCACTGACTGGCGCCATTACGCCTTTGGCTTAGCAGACCACTTACAAATTGTAGAAGTGACGTTTTCGAAGTTCTCACCTAACATTTTTGTTAATTTGAACAGAATAACATCGGTCAGGATTGCAATATGTGGAAAATATTGACGAGGAGAATGGCAGGGACGACTGCGTGTTAAAGCATCAGGCAATGACTGCCATAGTACCGGGTAGTTATAATTAATGTGCAGCGACTCACGGAGGACCACTGTCTACTATAAATGTCGTGTGGTAGCGAAACTTGGTAGATTCGCTTATGCGTTAATGTGGAACAGATCTACGCTGAAAAAAAGTGTTCCAATTTCGGCCACCAGATCAAATCTTGCGCTATACGCTGTTTGTATGACTGTATGGCATCCACACTGTCATTTGACAAGTTATAAGCCAAGTGCACAGAATGGATGTCGAGAGGAGAGAACTTGCACTTTTAGTGAAATTGTTTCATGTGAACGGCAGCAGTTACAGTTCTGCGCTGGGAGAGTATCGCCGACTGAAAGGTCTCAGGAGAGGCGTCAGTGTCGTTAATGGTTAGAAGAAGATGATAATAAAATTCACGGATGAGTTTGGTGTTGTTGCTGGAAGAGGAAGGCTTCCTGCCCCGTCGGAAGTTACTGACGAAGTGGTTGTTGCTGGAACTGACACGTGTCCCTGGTAGTGCTAGTGTCCGTGCAGTGTCACGGAAACTGTGTGTCACCTTGTCAACAGTACGGAATGTATTACACTGGTACCCGTACAAAATCCAGAATGCGCAGCAACTGAAACCTTACGATCAGGAGCAGCGTTCTGAATTTGCTCTTTAGTTTCTTGCACTGATCGAGGTTGATGACATGTGGCCAGGAAATACTCTATGGAGTGACGAGGCGCATTTTACACTACAGGACGCAGTTAATACACAGAACAGCCGAATTTGGGGTAAATCGCGTGTTGTGCACGATGAGCCATTTCACTCGTCGCATGTGGCTGGGTGGTGTAATTCACAAGCACCTGTATTCTTGGTCCGTTCTTCTTTGTAAAGAATACACCCGAGGAGCTCTCAGGTGTACCATGACGTCCGAACGTTCAGCATGTGGTTCAAGTGCGCAGCTGTATGAAAATCACTGTTTTCGTGTAAGGTGATTAACAGTACAATTAACTTACGCTTTTCTCACTTGTTTGATCTTTCATGCCCAGGTCCTGCTCATTATCCATTATATATGGAAACATATCTATACGTCTTAATTGCATTGACAACGCTTTATTTGCACCTGGTAGCCAAAACGTGAACTAATTTTTTCCAGAGTAAATCGGTTCTGCACGAACGCATTGCGTATCAACCAAGTTCCACTGTCATACCGTAACTGCAGTCCACATAGGTATTTCGTGAGTAACTGCACTTTAGTTATATGCACCAGGAACTAGGGGGCAAATATTGTATTCAGTTGAAGGAAAACACCGAAATAATCCAATAAATAAACCTGAATGTTGCGTGTAAATGCTGCTGTAAGGCTTCATCATATTAGTCGAAAGGAGGTTCACACGATGTTCATTTACACACACAAAACAATCACATACCCACACACCACAATCCCACTATACATGAAATATTTATTACAGAGGGCCAGATTATTCAAGACGATGGATTTGTGTACTGGAAACAGTCGTTTTTGAACTATCGTTATAAAATGCAGAAAGACTTGACCAAATTTCCGACTTATAGTAATGAGCCACTGTTCTATTAAACGTAGATGAGCGCTTGGTAATTTCCAGAATAAAGTAGAAATGCAGACTGGGTAATATACGATTAAGATATTAGTCTCGAAAGTTTGGAGCTCTTTCCATCGTTTGAATGCGAGCCATATTAAGAAACGAAGTTGAATGAGATGAACATGAAAACTTTGTAGTAAGGAAGGCGAAGTGAAGCCGTATTTGTTGGGAGGATTATGCGAAAGCGCTGCGCATGGGTGAAGGAGAACACGTACGAGAGGCTTGATTCAACACAGGTTGACTGTTGATTCAGCCTTTGCACTCTTATGTGGTAGAAATCACACTGGATATCGAACGAACCGTAACTGGGCCGTAAACATCATACGAAATGAAACGGAAGTGTTGGGATGGGTGAACAGGAGGGGGGTCTATGCTTGAAAGAAGACGACGTTGATCTAATGAAAATCTGTCTGGAAAGCTTAAAGAACCGGAGTCCGAGGACATCTGTGAGTATTATGCTTACATAATCGTATGTGGCGTGTAATCACTTTTTCTTGAACAGTATTCGAGTGAAGTAGGCCATAAATTCGTCAATATTCGTACGAAATACGCTGCTCCACTTCTTATACAGTGCGTACGCGTCTCGTATAAATAACCTCCCACCTCCTCTGTGGCTGGAGAGGTTGCAGTGCAAGCAGCTTCGGATGGTGTGTCGTCAAAATACATCGCACAGAACATATCACTGAGTGAAGACACGTATTAGACATAGTAGATCGCTGGTCGGAAATTACGCCTTTTTGGAATCAATTGATGCATCGAAGCCAGAAACTCTTTTTCAAATTACACCAAGTATTGACAGTGCAGTGGAGTGTTTTGCACAGACTGACTCATAGTAATCGCCTTTTAGAGGGTTAACAGACAGCACAATATCTGTGTTGATTCGAACAATATATGACGGCGTGCAAAAAAGTAATGCCTCTGAATTTTATATGTGAAACACTTAAAGATTTTTTATAAAACAAAAACTATTAACATTCTACCTCTTTATTCTTCATGCCAACTTGTTTATTTCTCAACATACAAATTCCTCCCAACCCAATGAGAAATCAGATTATTGATACCGTCACCGAGGAATATTTGACTTCGCTGACAGAGCTACAACCTCACCTCTGCTTGCATCGCTTCATCACTATCAAAGTGTAGTCCTGGAAGGCGCTCTTTAAGTTTAGGAAACTGGTGAAAACAGGATAAAGCCAATTCGGGACTGCATGGAGGATGGTCGATGGCAGTGTAATTATGGTGCCGGATTGTTTCAGATGTGTCAGCCCTCGTGTGTAGACTGGCATTGTCAGCCTGAAGGAGAAGCTATATGTGTGGGCGAACTCTTGAAACCCCATATACGATTACAGCACGATGTTTCCACGCACCGACATAGTTATTACAAACCGCCATGTTTCACCATAGGTTTCGCAGGCCTCTAGCGGCAGAGGACTGCAAATATTTAGACATTAAGAATAACTATGTAGAATGGTAATAACGTTTATTTTATTTAAAAAAGCTTTATGAGTTTTCACATTGTAAATTCGTAGGCATTGCTATCTAGCACGCCCTCGTATTACTTTGATTGTAAATTTTTACTCATAACTTTTCTTCATGAGTGAACCAATCCAAGTAGGCATATTCCAGTTTCACTGTAGGACCCTCGGAGGAAAAACGTGAACCACATTTGTCGACGTACCGATGTCACGCGCAACATATAAGTGTAATTAGTGATTGGTTGTAACACATTCATAGCGATACCTAGGGAGAGGTGCCTAAACTGTACTTCTTTTGAGGTTTTATTTGTTAAAGTCTAAGGAGTTATAAAACTATTTTGCCAGTGATATCCTCAACTGGACGATGCTCTTCTTGGCATTTTATTTAAAGAAGGGAGAATGGAAATCCTGAGAAAAATAAACAGACTGTATGCAACTTCCAGAATGAAATTTTGACTCTGCAGCGGAGTGTGTGCTGATATGAAACATCCTAGCCCTTCCTAGCCCTCCCTTGAGCTCTTCAAACGTGCCTACAAAGGCGAGCTTCACTCAGTTAGATAAATTTAAACGTAAATGTCATGTTCCGACTAAGGGTGACTGTAATCTTCTCCCCTTTACAACATTAAAGAACGAAACCAAAAAATAAACGGTACGACATGACATTGTAAGTATTCCTTAGAGTCCATGTGCCTTGACGAGATTTAATTTTTGGTTACTGAAGCCTTCGTGAGGCACAGCAAAACAGAACGTGTATTTCTTCGTAATGCAAATTTCTAAAGGAATCTCATGACGTGCTCGGGACCATTACCTTTCGCAAGTGCTCTACCGACTGAGTTACCCAAGCACGGCTTGCCACACGTCCTCACATGTTTTCTTCCGCCAATACCTCGTCTCCTACCTGCCAAACCTGACTGGAACTCTCCTGCTATTTGCTTTATGTGGTCATTCCGCTTAAGCTGGCACCAGATACATACACGCAGATATTTTAGGGTTGATACTGTTTTCAGCATTCCAATACCGACACAATATCAAAAACTTATAGTGGTAAATTATATTCGGGGTCACAGTTTTCTTTTCCTCAGTGTACTGCAGACGAAACGCTACCAGAACAGTTTCATAACTACCTGAAACTAACGTTATCGGATGTATATTCGCCCCTAAGTAGAGGATATCATTGTCACTTACTTTATAGAAGTAACTATCTTCGCGACGTACACAAAACGTTAGATGAAGACTGCCACAGTGTCGACGCTGTCTTCAGACAATCTGTTCCTCAATACACAGTACTCATACCTGAACGTATGGCCCCACTAAACGTCGGCATTACATGAGACACGAATTTTGTAGTTGTGGTACATAAATATGAACCGCTACAATATGTTAGCGATGGGAAAAACCGGCAGGTTAAAACCGATGTCGATATCATAGTTCTGAAAAACCGACATTTTTCCGTATTTGTTTTTTTCCTGTGATAGCAGGAACTTTTTTCCATTTTTTACTAATAGCTGAATAAAAAATCGGCCTATGAATTTGCCTTAGCAGCAGTGCTATGATGTTTGGTTCTATAATTGAACTTTTTTATGTAATGAGTAATATTTAATTACGAAATATCCATTGCTTTGAAATGTTGGGATGATACAGAAAATGGGGAACACGTTCAGTGCTACTTTAGTAACCATGGCGACAGAAACTAGGAAGCAAGACGTTACATACGGATTGGTACAGCATTGCTGAACCAATTCTATAACTGTAGCCGTGTGGTGTGGCCTATTAGACGGCAAGCATGTATGTTCTGATGTATACGGTACCTCCTCACTGTCTTCCTAAGACATCAGTCGAGTTAGAGAATGGCACCATGCAAAACACCCTCTCACCACCTATGCAGCTTTCGGAAGTCCCACCACCCTTATTTTACTTCCCTCACTTTGTCCTCCACCTAAACTACTTCCATACTGAAATACAGCCAGATCACTTTACACAGGATAGGAAGAAAGAGAACGTGATCTGACAGTTTTATCATCAACACCAAAAACAGGTATCTACGACTGCCAGAGTTACGTGGAGAAGAGCTTTAGGTAGAACGAAGAGCAGGAAATGTGCAGCACACTTCAACCGAGCCTAAGAACCGTAGGAATATACGGAGTCTTAGGAAGAAGAAAGGGCTGCTGCTAGGTAGTAGCCTTGGGCGAGGTGGAGGTCCTCAGTTACAGGAAAGTTAGGGTCAACGTACCAGGCCTCAAGTATCTACAATCCAAATGCAGAGCTAAGTCATGTGATAGAGGACCTAGGGTTTTTATGTAAGGACTTTACAAAAGAGGACCATGTAGTGATAGTGGGTGGGTTGGGAAACAGTTTGGACAGGGGTGAATCGTATGACATAGGTGGTGACTTGGACAAGATAGCCTCCCTAACTCATAGCACCAACGTACACTTTGTTGAGCTGTTCCGGCGTCATGATCGACCACACCTTGCTGGAGTTGTGAGGCGAATGAATGTGGCTTAGGGATGGCTCTGAGGACAGCCAACTTTACTCATGTATCTCTGGTGCCCATCCGGACTACCAACACATGGGGTTTCACTAGGCATGGCCTACACCTAAACAGGACTGGGGAGGGGAGATTGGTACAGCTGATTCATGACAGTATAGGAACTGGATCTCGGGACACACATGGTCAAATACTTAAGTCATAGGTACGAAAAGTATTTTTTTAGGATAAATCCAGACAACAGGTTCCCATGCCTAAAGAGTATCTCCAGCACCTTAAAAATACTGAAATGATCACTCACAAGACAGATTTTAACACCTCAAATATCACATATACCAGATGTCAGAAAGAAAAACAAACACTTGGAAAAAGTAACATGGAACATTTCACAGACTTAACAATCCTCCATGAAAACATGCAATCAATAAAAAATACAACACACCTATTAGAAGTTGAGCTCCAATCTTTGAACTGCAAAGTAGTTTGTATTATGGAGCACTGGTGTAGAGACATAGAAATCCAACATGTAGTATTATCATTGTATGAAAAAGCAGACTCTTACTGCAGACATACTCCAAGGGGTTGAGTATCATGCATTTATATCAGAAAAGGAACACAATTCGAATCAAGACATGACCACAGTACAGTAAGTTAAGACAAACACCTTGAAATATCAGCTATTGAATTAACAGGGTTTGATATCACCAAGAAATTAATCATGTTGTGTGTGTACAGATCAGCCGGCCGCAGTGGCCGAGCGCTTCTAGTCGCTTCAGTCTGGAAACGTGCGACCGCTACGGTCGCAGGTTCGAATCCTGCCTTGGGCACGGATGTGTGTGATGTCCTTAGGTTAGTTAGGTTTAATTAGTTCTAAGTTCTTGGGGACTGATGACCTCAGATGTTAAGTCCCATAATGCTCAGAGCCATTTTTTTGTGTACAGGTCTCCCAATGGTTACGTGGACACTTTTTTCAATAAGTTAACAGAAGTTCTAGATAGAATCTCAAGTACAAAGGTCAACGTAATTCTGTGTGGGTACATTAACATCAACACTAATATCATAAGAGAATTCAGCAGCACCTGCATAAATATCCTTCAAAGTTTTGACATGTCCCTATTGGTCAATAGTGCAACAACTTCATCAGTAATTGACCATGTGGCAACAAATATGGACAGGGAAAATGTGATGTAGCTGTAAAAGATCTCGGACTATCAGACCATCTCTGTCAAATAACAACAGTATAATGATGGAACGAATCATTCCCTAAACTACAAGTCTACAAACGACATCTATCAGAAATCAAAATAAAAGATTTTTCCAAAGAACTAGAAAAACAAGTGTATAAGGAAACCAATGTGAATATGAAATTCTCTAAATTCTCCATGTTGTTTAAACTGAAATTTGAAAAGGCATTTCCAAAAGAATGCATACCTGTATCAACATCTCATAAAAACTGATCGATAGCAGCAGTGTTAAGAAGTCCCCCTAAACACTTAAACACCTCAGTTCCATGAAAAAGATTCGCAATGATACAGAATTTTTAAATTTATATCATAGATACAAAAAGATCATAGGAAGGTGCTGATTGCCGCAAAAAAGTCATTTAATGAAAAAATAATATATAATGCAGAGAATAAAAGCAAAGCAGTCTGGGATATTATTAAAAAAAAATGGGGAGAGGCAAACAAATGCAGAATAACATACTGCTAAGGGAGAAGAGTAAGGTAATAAATGATCCACAACACATAGCAAACTATGTAAACGAGCATCTTTCAAGTATTGCAGAGAAGTTACAGCAAAAGGTTCCCCAAACAAATACAACACCTGTAAATAATGTTCCATTAAATACAATGATGCTACTTCCAACCACAGACAATGAAGTCAATAAAACAGTTCAAAAACTAAAAAATTAAAAGTCAGTAGCCTTAGATAAATTACTAATGTGTGTAATGAAACAATGTATAGGGATTATACAAGGTCCCTTAACAAATACAATAAATGAATCCTTCTTATCAGGGACATTTCCAGAGCAGTTAAAACAGGCAAGAGTTGTACCTTTGCTTAAGAGAGGTAATGCTGAAAATTACCGGCCTATTTCCCTGCTGTCACCATTCTCAAAAATATTAGAAGCTCTTATGAAGGACAGATTAATGAATTACCTGAATAAATACAAACTTTTAAGCGAATCGCTGTTTAGTTTCCAAGGTGGCAAAAATATGGAGTCATACATAGTAGAATTCACAAAAGTTGTTCTTGCTGCTCTTGATAAAGATGAGTGTGTTACAGGCATATTTTTGGATCTTTCTACAGAGTTTAATACAGTCGACCACAAGATTCTATTAAATAAATTAGATGCATTAGGAATAAGAGGGGTAGCTAATGAATGGTTTCAATTATACCTAAGAGATAGGGTCCAAAGAATAGAGATAACACATACATCAAATATATCTAAATATTTAGTAAAACACTTATCAGAACCCAAATACATTAATACAGGGTTTCTGGAAGGGGGCCGCCAGTGTGGCCAAATGTTTCTAGGTGCTTCAGTCTGGAACCGCGCGACCATCCTTAGGTTGGTTAGATTTGAGTGGTTCCGAGTTCTAGGGGACTGATGACCTCAGATGTTAGGTGCCATAGTGCTCAGAGCCATTTGAACAATTTGTTCTGCAAGGTAGCATATTAGGACCAATACAGTTCCTGATACACATCAATGATTTTCCCGGTAGTGTTACTCATGGTGAAACATTTCTCTTCGCTGATGGCAGCAAATTATAGTCACTGAAAAAACAAGAGAATTTCTTGCTGAGAAAGCAAATGAAACTGTCAACAAAGTTTATGATTGGTCAATAATCAAGAAAGTGACATTGAACATAAAGGAAACTAGTGCCATGAATTTCAGTTTGAAGAGGAAGAATGACAATGTTAAATTAAATGTAGATGGCACCTCTATAGACTGTGTAACAAATGCAGAATTTCTAGGAATGAATATTGATTCTTAATTGAAGTGGTGTGAACACACAAAGGTACTAACAAACAGAATGTCATTAGCATGTTATACTCTGAGAATCTTATCATCAGTGTGTAACATTCAGTGTCTTTTTGTTACATATTATTCATATTTATACTCAATTCTTAGCTATTGCATTCTTTCTTGGGGAACAAATGCACAAAATATAAACACAGCTTTCAAACTCCAGAAAACAACCATAAGAATAATAACCAAAAATAATAGTCGAGCTCACTGTAAAGATCTGTACAAAACACTCCAAAACACTGGGAATTTCAGTTCGTGCCTACCACCACCAGAATATCCTTGTAAGTTCCGGCAGTTTCTTGGCCAGGGTTGTGCGAACATACGATGACTATCTCTAGTTTTCTACGATCCATAACAGTAGGCTTTGCTTACTGCTAACTATTGGTCATGATAAGTTGCTGGCACAAATTTTTTCCCTTTTACTAGTTGAGTACTGAACCAAGGTTCACTGAAAGAACAAGTCATTTTATAGTCTCGTGATATGCCTCAATTGCAGTTCTTTTTTTGTCTAAAGTAGGACTTTAACATTTGGTGTGGGATAGAGACAGTTTTCGTCTCATATTTGTTCTTTTATATCGTTATTGCGATTAGTCAAACATTATGAGCTGTCAGAGGAGCTTGTCATTCGTTAAGTTATCCAAGACATGTTGTCATAGGTAGCTTCATATATAAGTTTCTTTACTAGCATAAGCAAGTGTGCGCCGTTATTTCTAGGTTCCATCTCCTATTTAGCTCGTCTCTTGTTCTATCCATTTCATTTTTTGATATACGTTGATCCACGGTTGGGAATGTATGGGCTATTTAGCCCCGACACATGTACAAACTCTCTCGTATTCGTATGCTCATGCGCATTCAAGTAACTTCCCTTGACTTGCGCATGTGCATAGATAGCGCGTCTGGCTTGTAAGGGAGCGACCGTTTGTGGCTGCAGTTTATGGCGGGTCATGGCCCATCGAACATAGGCCGGTGTGAGGTGGAGCGTACACCATTATGTTAAGTAGTGCTTTTGACTTTGTACATATGTACTGTTTGTGTTTTCCTTTCCTTTTTCGTTTATAAATGTATAGCTACGGTGTTCTTTTAACCATTGACAAAGGTCTTATTAGGCACTTGTGTGTTTTATTGTTGTTCTGAAGAAGGTGTAGTTATCTACGCCGAAACCTGGGTTAACACTAAAACACTAGGTGCTTTTTTCGCAATCGAGGCGGGTTTTTAGCTTTTTAATATATTAACCAACGATTGCTGACGCGCTGCGATGTTGAAGGTTCTTAAAGTTGTATAACCAGAGTGAGATGTATTTTTTTGGGACAAAGTTTTTATACCTTAAAGAGAACACTGTTTAAGAATTTTTAGCATATTGCAGCCCCGTCAGCAACTGTGATAGACTAATGTTTTGAGGAATTGCACTGAGCACATGGCAACTCGTATGTAGATAAAGTTCGTATGTGTATTAACTACATGCAAATTGTATTAAATGCTAGGAAATGTACTTGGTTGGATACATAAAGTTTAAGGAAAATCTTTACGACTTTAAGCACATATGGTCAACGTGTAAAGTATCCTCACCGAACATGCCTAATGGCGAGGGCCTTACTCGTCTCACTTATTTAAAACCTGAATCATTATCTATAATTTAACTAGGGTGTAACCGGGAGTACAACGCCCCTGTCATCAGCCTTAACTAGTATTGACAGAGAGAAGTAAAGCGTATTAATTAAAGTGTGACGGAGGGAACAACGTCTCCGTCATCATGCTATTGGGCGACATAGGTCAAGTACACTAGAATATAGTCTACGATGTCCGTTAAACGGGGAATATTTTCTATAGGTAAAATTGTGAGTAACGCGATACACATCTAACGTTATCGTATCATAGAAAATGGGAGGTATTTAAAGCAGCTAAGTTTTACTTACTGTGCTGCATCATTGTCAGATTCAATTATAATGGCGTCGCAACTCTCGTGAAAGAGTAGTGGGCCAAACTTAAATGTAAAGGGAAACGCAGGGCTTGATATCTGAACATGGCATGCGGCAACCAGGTGAGAAACATGGTGGTCAATGTAACAGGGATAAATTAAACCAAACGTAACAAAGATTGGAAACCTTCCAATTACGGTTATCAGTTCCCAGACAGCCAATGACATACGCTCACGAGTTGCCATGTACTCAGTGCAATTCCGCGTGCAACGGTCAGTTCCAATGTTAGTTGCCGCTGACAACCGACCGCGACGTGAAGAGATGCCGGGCTGTACTTCAGCTACGTAGTTTTATTCGACATGGTACCACGGTACTATAGGTTTTAATTTTAATGTTGACTGTGCCTTACTCTGTTATGTTATAGTAATTTAACGCTTCTGAAGAAGGCTAGATTAACTTTGCTGAAACCTGGTAAAGACCAGAAAATTTGTGCAACTGAGGCTGATTCCTCAAAATATTAGAACATTATTTCCTTAGACCCAAGTTCTGTTTGTATCATATCAGGAAATTTTACCTATAAATAATAGGTGTGGTAGCGAATGTTTTTATTAGGCTAGAGTATTTCGTACACTTGTGTCTCTAGCCAACGATCTATGCTTCCACAATGTGCTTTATATCATTCTGCTTTTCATAATTTTTCGTAATTAAGCCTCAGAAACACTTATAATGTGTTAACATGCCCAAACGGGACGAATGACATGCGTGTATCATCATGTCATTAAATACGCTAAAAAATTGTTAGTCCGCACCATAAAATTTTTTATTTTTTTGTTTTGTATCATGACATTTTGATCTGTTAAACCGTGGCATATTGTACAAATGACCAATATTTATGTATTTGACTTCTTCGTTCCAACGTAATATTTAACGTAAATTAAGAACTTTGCACCTCTGACTTCCCACGCCAGGTGGCGGTTACTGTGCTATAACAAATTCTGTTATATTTGATGTTATGTTATTTCTATATTTTTCTTTTTTACTGGTCCTGTTATCTGACACCATATAATTTACCTGTCGATTTTTATTCTTGCATGTTTTTTAAGTTGTTTTTGAAATAACACGCCAGTGTTTGTTGGCAAGATGTGCATTTCCCCCTTCCGTTTTCAAATGCGTTTTTAATGTACAGTTTTAAATTTCATATATTCAGTTAATGATTTGCAAGTGCACATTTGGTATTTTGTGGTAATCTCTTGCCAAATAATGTTAAGTCTTCACGTGACTCATGTCACATAGAAGGCATTCCAAGCCCCTGTCACACAGAGGTCTGCTGTATAGGTGAATCTAAACAGCGGCTTCAGCTATTGTGATCGTTTAAAAGCTTCTGTTACTGCTAATAACAAGACACCTGTGCCTACGAGCTTTAATTTGTACGCTAAAGGGTTATTCTTACAAACAGTTGGTTTTACTCTGGTGTATTTGTGGTCTTTTGTTTCTTATTCACTGATCGCTGTGTGAAACGTTTAACTGCCATCACTGAAGATCATTATGTGATCGGAAATCGATTTTGCTGTTCATAAATCATCAAAATTACGACCAATGCCGACATTCTAATTCTATTTATTTTAGTTACCTTTAATTCTTGTCGTTACAATTTGTGGCTAATTAATTAATTTTATCGTACGCTAGATTCGTTTGTTTATGGATATGATCAGTCGCTTTCAGAGATTGCGTTTATATTGCTTCTCTGCCTTAGGTATGACGTCATTGCTCAAAGCCGACGTGTGGAATCGCACACTAGAATTGACCGTTATCTTGAATACACATCGTAGTGAATGGTGGGAATGCAGCTGCGCATGATAAGCAGTTATAAGTACTATTTCCTGTGGGTGCAAGGATAGTGTTATACATATTTTTTTCCATGTATGATCGATTTTGGAATTGCTAGTCCCATCTTCACGTGTACCTCACCTATCCAACGAATTGATGTTGAATATAATTTCTCTGAATACTATTTTTCTGGATTGCAACTAGCTGTTAATAGAATGAGAAGTGTTCTAGACCTACGCACACAACACCTAAAAAATGGCCCAACAGTGAGGTGTCATTGTGTGTGGTCCTGTGGACATGGGGCTTGCATGTTTACCTTGCGGTTGACAGCCAGGTGTTATTGCGAAAGAATAATGCCTAACATTGATTATTTGTGTATTTAAGGTGTGCCTGAAGGTGAGACTATCAGTTCCGGAAAGGAAGAGAGTAGAAGAGCCATCCTTGAGGCCAGAGGCTATTTTATTTATTATTGCTAACTTAGGTAACTTTTCTAAATGTGTAGCATTTATTGTTGCTTGTTAGTAAGGACTCGAAAACGGAACTTTGTAGAAAGTCTATTCAGTAACTATCATTTTACAGTTACACACGTAAAAAAACGAGGCAACAGCTGACGAAAAACAAAAGATTTATTTTTTTGTTTCTAACTGCTCCAAAGAATGATAATGAAACATCAAAACTGAACAAACAATAACTTGAACGCAACACAAACTAAGAAAATGGAACAAATAATAGTTTGAACAAAACGAAAACGAAGAAACTGAACAAAAAATAATAATTGGAACGAAAGAAAAAAGAACAAACAAAACTGATAGAACAAATGAATTGTTTCTTCAGCGGCTGGGAGCAGCACCTGATGCCAGGCTGCTAGGGTCCTTGGCTGCCCCCTCCTCCGAATCTCCTCGGGGTTCATGCTTGTCAGCAGGGTCCACCTAGGCAAACATGACATCATTGTTATAGTGGCGACAACACATTGATCAACTACAGCTTAGGTAACAAAATAATAGTTGTACAGTATATCCAGACACCGTGATGAACAAAGACTTAATGGGGGCTACTATCCACATCATTTCGTGTGTGCTGCACCAAAGAAATGCAAGTTTGAGCAACATTCACAATAGGCAACAGCTAAGAAATAAAGCCATTACACATGGGCTCTCAACATTGCTACGAACTATAAACTTCAAATTTGAGGAATTTAGTAAATGGTTCTGAGATAGAGTGAATGCAGTGACAGGCCGCCCTTAGAGGCAGCTAACTGTCACATAGCAGCGGACAAATTGTAACATAATACCTCCAAGTGCGGATCAAATTGGGTCAGTCGTGTTCACTAGAAGAAGACCAAGCCTCATGGTCCAACTGCGAATCAGTAATACACGGATACAGTGGACCAACCAGGTCAGGTACTTCGGTGTCTTACTAGGCAATGAATTCACATTCAGGTCACACATACAAGCAAAGAAAGAGAAGATGAGCGGACTAATTCGTGCCCTACATAGATCACTAGGAAGCGGAAACGTGAGAGGCAATACAAAAATAACATATTGTAACGCACTGATGGTTAAGGCCATGGAATACGGAAGTATTTACGGCACAGTATGCCAGACAAATATAAAGAAACTCTTGGAGATGCTTGAGACTCATTCCGAGAGAACACTTTTCGTCTAGAACCAGGGACCTGCATAGTGAGCTTAATACAGTCATGAGCTGACCGAACAAAGTAGCAGAAAACTGCTCGAAGAAGTTGAAAATCTTAGATCAACCTCATGACATTTAAAATATATGGGAACAGTCCAGCCGAAAAAATGGCACCAGGCAAGAGTATCGTAGGCAGTGATAGAAGCTTTCAAGTTATAGAATAAGCATAGCCAGAACCAGAGGAGCGCAATAGGACTGGAGGCCAATGTCATGATAATGTCCGACAAGCTCTAAAATGATACTGAGACACAACAACAAGAAGCCCAGCCTTCAATGAAGCCAGCACGTCTGATATCTTTAAAAAAATGAAAGAGAAGTAAATGGTTAAAAACAGTAGTCTTCTGTTATCGCATACAGTACACTGTGGTACCGCTGAAGATCAACCTATTGTCTATGAAGCTGTAACTAGCGAAACACTGAAATAATTTCTGTTTCGTTATCAGGTAAGTCGTCCTTTCACAGTAAGTCCTTCCAAGCAGTCTTCTCTACTGGGATCCGCGCAGCTCGTTGGTGTACTGCTACTGGATGAAGAAATACGTGTCGGTTATAAGCATTATGTGATTTCAGCTCTTATGTGTGCTCCAAAATTCCCCCATTCCCTCTGTGCACAGCTACTTATTCAGTGCATTTTGCACGAAATGACTTCATTGCATTCAGGACACCCAACATAATTTAAAGCAGATACGGTAATATGTGATTTATGCTGGGTATCAGTGCAGGAGGGAGTCTGATGTAGTTAAATTATGGATATAGCAACCAAGAAAGACCACTCATTGACTGCGTCTACACGTTGTAGAGTGCCACTAACGCAGCTGCCTCACTGTGGAGCCGCAGAGTCCCATGTCACTGGGAGGAGGAGTGGCTGGGTATGGCTGATGAAGCCCGCTACCTGGCTGAGATGAGCCTCATTCCCGCCAGCGAGGCAAGATAAAGTCGTCATTTGCGTCCTGATTACACACTGGCCATTGATACATGTATTCCTCTTCAAGAGAGTTAACTTGGTCAGTGGGTGGGGTTTGTCGTATGAATACTTTCAACAGCTGAAAGCAAGAGGAAATTTCTCACGGGTTGATCTAATTATGGACAACAAAATAGGAATGCAGCCGAATAACTTAATGAACGTGATATCGTATCCAGGTAATCACGAATCCCACACCTACGTTATGTTAGTACAATAGGCTTCCAGCTCTGTAGATCATTAGGAGATGTAAATAGTAAAGGTTGAGTCAGAAGAAATTAGTCATTGCATCAAAAGAGGCAGAAATGTAATTGTGGAGGGGGCAAGAATTCGACAGTAGGAAAAGCATGAGAGGGAAAAATTGTAGGGCAACGGGAACTATGGGAAAATTATTAAAGAGAAAGTCACCTGGTAAAATTTACACAGAAATCAGTTGAATGTGGGTTAAAAAACGTGAAAGGAGGATGTATATCTTCTAGAAATCTGGTGATATCAGGCTGCTTCAGATAGGTTGTGTGTGATAAGACAGATGCTTAGAACCAGATGTTAACTGCATACAGGAGTATAAGAATTATCAGGAAGGTGAGAAATGAAGGAAATCGGTTCTAAATAAGTTAAAACTTCTTCAGTATCTATTGTTTTAAAGGGAACCTTAAGCATCCACCGACTAAGTAAGGAGGAAGTATAGCAAAAAAAAAGACGAATGGTTGGTTTTGAGAGATGAAATACTGAGAAAAGCGTAGTATCAAATGGAGAAAAAGACACAGTGCCCAGAACAAATCCTTTAATACTGAATTTTACTCACGACAGAAGAAAATATGAAAATATAGAAAATTAAGCCGTCAGATGTGAACACACAAGGCTAAAAATAATGGAGAAGAAATTCAAAGCTTGACCTTGTAAACGATAGATTATACACATAGGAAAATTTAAGAAAACTTTGAGGAAAACTGTATGACGCCAGCGAATACGTAGAGTTCAGTTTGCAAGACAGTATGAAGCAAAGGTTCAAATGGCTCTGAGCACTATGGGACTCAACTTCTGAGGTCATTAGTACCCTAGAACTTAGAACTAGTTAAACCTACCTAACCTAAGGGCATCTCACACATCCATGCCCGAGGCAGGATTGGAACCTGCGACCGTAGCGGTCTCGCGGTTCCAGATTGCAGCGCCTAGAACCGCACGGCCACTTCGGCCGGCATGAAGCAAAGGAAGAAAGACTGAAACTGGGATACAGTGTATAGACAGGTACAACAAAGGGTACCAACTTGGAGTGAATATTATCGAAAGGAAAGACGAATTGCCTTAGGATAAGAAGGGACACAGTACACAGTTAGCATTTGCTTTTCTTAAGATAACAGGGATAAAATACGAGACGGAATGAGAAAGGTTTTCAGCCTATTCCACATGTTATTCAGTGTATAAATTCGGCAAGCAATACTGAAAGGAAACAGGAACATGGAACGGAGATTTTAGCTCTGGGGGAGAAAAAAAACTTTTTTTTTACTCAATGACAGCGTAATTCTATCCGAAACTGCACTTACTTGGGACATCGGTTGAATGGAATGAATGGAATGGGTACTGTCTTGAAAAGAAATTAGGTGAATATTAAAAAAACTGAAACTAGGGCACTAAAATGCAGTAAATCAAATCAGAGCTACGAAGGGAAACGGATTACAAAATGACATTGAAAGGAACAAATGAGGTTTGCTGTTTGGGCGACAGAACAGCAGACTAATTCTGAAGTACAGAAGACGTACAATTGAGAACACCAATAGCAAAAATTTGTTAACAAAGAATATAAATTTTGAAGTCAGATTGTCTTTTCTGAAGGTATTTGTCCGTAGTCTAGCGTTCTAGATGAGTAATCGCTGACGATAAAAATTTGAGGGCGGTAAAGAATAGATTGTTTTGAAATGAGGTATACGAAGAGGGTGCTGAAGATCAAATGGACGGAACGCGTGGCTTAGATGGGGGAACTCAATCGAACTGGTGGGGAAATAACTTTATGACAAAAAGTGAATAAAAGGCGGGATCTGTTGATACGATGTGCCATAAAGCTTCGGGGGTCATCAGACAGGTAATAAAGGGATGTGTGAGTGTGGACATGAAGGGTGGAGGGGATGTAAAATTGTGCAGGTAGATTTAGTCTTCAGCACAATAAGTGGAATCAGATGAACGTCGCTTGTCATAGTTATGAAGAAACGAAGGGGCTCTCGCAGGAGAGACTAGTGTGGCGAGCTGCATGGCGACATTCTTCAGGCAGGAGACTTTAAGGGCAAAAGCTGTGCCACAGATTGATTCTCTAATAGTTCCCAGTAATTCATAACAAAACAGTGGATGAGGCTAAATAGACACAGCCTTACACGAAAAATATTCTGTCCCCTACATTCTGGTAGTAGTGGCGCCTGAATGTAAGTAACATAGGAACTGTTCTTACATCTCCACGAACAGTAGTTTTATTAAACTTTTACATTCAACACACTATCATTATCCCACTCTTCTGTAAATTCGTTGTCGGTTCTTACTGTCACATCACATGGTAACACGTTTACCGTCATTTGGCTTGTTACGTTACCCATCGCCTTTTCTGAAAGCCGGCCGGGGTGGCCGAGCGGTTCTAGGCGCTACAGTCTGGAACCGATCGACCGTTAGGGTCGCAGGTTCGAATCCTGCCTCGGGCATAGATGTGTGTGATGTCCTTAGGTTAGTTAGGTTTAAGTAGTTATAAGTTCTAGGGGACTGATGACCTCAGAAGTTAAGTCCCATAGTGCTGAGAGCCATGTGAACCATTTTTTTCAGAAACATTCGGTAATTATCACTGTGCCACAGAGGCCTAATCTGAGTGAAGATAAACTGAAGGTGCATGGCAGATTATATCCGAAAGACTTAGTCTAAGGATTGGTCATAAAAATATCCATGAATCTTCCATCTGCCATCCGACCCACCCTCACATTAAACTTTCGACTGAACAAAAGCCCTCGTTGGTTTAGCAATAGAGACAGTCTGAGATACCACTGCCATTCCCTCGCTCCAAACTTAGTGGCCGTTTATTCCTGCTAGTTCTTCATTACACTAATAATACTAACTTACCTCAACCGGATCCTCGCGTGGTGTAACAATGAATTCCGTCTCTAATTCCTTGGCAGTAATCTCAGTTTCCACAGTCACTTTACAATCGTCGTCCTGAATCGGTGGAATTTCTTCCGGCACAAACGTCACGTTGAAGCGCCCAATAACACGGACCTGTGGGTGGTTTGACCTTATCATCACTGACTCAGCTACAAAGGCATATATCTAACACGTAAAAAACCTTAGACACTAACTTTCTTAAATAGATTTTATATTAAGTAAGCATCCCTATGTGTAGGTTGTAATAAAAGTGAACAACGGTGCCACAGATGTCTGTCAAAAAGAGGGGTATCACATATGGTAGAAAACTGGGAGGTCCACAAATGTAAAGGTGTGAGAACGAATTATGTGTAGGTTGACGTGAAATCTGGTAAGGCAGCGTGGAATAGTTAACTGGGCACTTGTAAGTAAAAATTGTTAATATACGCAGAAGTTGGAATATAAGTAGCAGGTAATTTCGTACGCAGTGCTTGGTGCACACAGCGATACAAAATGATTGTACTATGCAGAAGAATGAAACCAGGTAAGAGAGTGATGATCTAACAACATGCGTTGTCTGTGATCAGTGTGGTATGCAATGTTTGTGGTGGTTGTTCGTTTACTGTTTACAATAAAGCATATACAGAAGTACACCAAATACACAGTAAAGCACGCAGTCAACTGTAAATAAAGGAATTCGCTCAAGAAAACATTGATTTCCTTATCTATTACACTCTGAATCATAGGATAGTTACATAATATGTACAATAATAGTTATATCGTTGGGTGTTAGTAATAGTATATTTATCAGTTGTCCAGATAATTACTTACTCTTATAAATAAAAGTGTTTAGCTGATCTCTTATGCTTTGTCTCCACGAAGTAGAATTACTTCGAAATGCATTATGGGTATTCACATTGTGGAGTAATTTATTTCTCATCAGCAGTTATCTTTTAATAAATCTTTTCTGTTTACATTTATATCACGCTTTAGTACTCATCCAGTGCTCATACATTTATAGGTGCCACTCTCTTCAGTCAAATCAATCCAGATGATATGTGTGAGGAGCATTTTTTACGATACCCCATCTGTTCCAGATCGCCTCATTCAGTAAAGTGTTGACTTCCCTAGGATATCAGATAACCAATGTATCATCATCAACGACACAATATTTAATCTGAAAAGGTATTATCCGACGTCTCTCTAGCAGCGCAACTGTGGCAGGGCGCACAAGTATGTGGGAAGTGCCTGCTATGTCAGCCGCCGTGAAAGAAGCGTGCCTGAATGAGACGTAACATCCCATCGTTGACGAGGTCATTATTAAACTCGGTCTAGATATGGGAATGGACGACGGGTGATACAGCATGTGTGCTTTCCTACTGGATGCATCCTTGCTGTAGCTTGGCAGAACAAGCGAAACCCTTACATAATACTGATCACACAAATTTCCGTCTCCTGCTAAGTTATTCATTTACACTAAGACCTTGAAGTGGACACTGGTCACACATAATACTTTCCTGCGGCTAAGATGCGCAATCTTCTAGCAAAGACTATTACATATGTCCTATATCGCAGATAGTTTTCTTCGGATTACGTGACTATAAAGTTCGTTGTAGAGTTTGCCTCTGAGACGTTGCTCAGCCTGTGACAAGAGGTAAATCCACAACGTTGTTACATCCACATTTTAAACAGCTTAGCCACGAAGGCAGACTATTACTCTGAGCAGAAAACCAAATTTATGCCTTATTCATTTTTATAAATTTCTATCTACTAAAGAAGTCGTAATACAATACTAATCATCCTTAACTTAGGTATTAACAATGATCAATACCGCTTTGGACTTACAGACTGGATGGCATATGGTTCAGTTCTGCTAGTAAGTCTGTCATAAGCTGTACCGAGATGACTACGCCACCCTTCATTCTCTCATTATGGCTTGTGCCATTGATTCCACTTGGCCATTGCCAACTGCTCTTACAATTTTTTGTACTCTTACATTCTACTCATCCCGATATTGTGCATTAAGAACCTAATTGCAAGATCACGTGAGCCTCAACATTAGAACAACCGTCGGCAGTATCACAACAGGGCAAAACAGACCCCACGAAAGTGTAACTGAAGCACTTTGTGTGGGAGGTAAGTTCGAAGGTAGATGAAGAGTTCCCGTGGAGTGCCCTTTGTGTATGTCACAGAATATTTCATAAGTTCGTTTCGAACTTTTACGAGGAATCGAACCATTGTACCCGTTATGAAGCTTAATGAACTGATGTAATAGTTATTCCGTTTCTATCGTGTATGCTAAGTGGCACATTCACCTTCTCGTCGGCAACAATCCTTGTGTTGTTATAGTTCTTTCTGTGCACTTTACCTGTCGCCCACCACTACATAACATGTTTATTTATGGTATTTACACTCATTTGTTTCCCGCTCTTGGCTTCACATCCCATGACATCCGATTCAAGAGAGTAGTTCAACTAACAGGTTTGCCTAACGACGCTTACACAATTACAGACGTGCATCACAGTTTTTCGCTTAAATACTTATAGGTCTTCGCAGTAATATCTCTGTTAAGTGTGTTTTGGCGAGACGATTCTGTGCATCGGCAGTCTACTTTTACTGTACAGGGAGGCGGGTAGCCGACGTCATCTCTTCTTTCCATAAAATGGCTAAAAACGCAATCCACTGGTAGCAACAAGTCAAATTAAGCTTATTTGTAGGCAACTGAAGTCCAAATTTGTTGCAGCAAAGTATTACATCTTTCTGAAAGACACAAGCTAAACAAAGATGTATTTCCGCAAGAAAACGCAACTTGGTGAGTTGGTTAAGTCAAAGGACTTGCAATCAGTATGGCTGTTAATTTCGCTTTTGCCACCGGTATTTAAGTTTTCCACGTTTTCGTAAATCGCTTAACACAGTTGTCGTCGTAGTCGCGTTAATACTGAGACAACCGATGTCAGTCTCCCTCGGCCCACGATTCGAAATCGCACTACGTACACAACGCCTCATCACAGTGCGAACGTCAGCCACTAACCTTACACGTTTACCTCGAGCTTACTACACTGACGGACAGAAGACCAGCAGGAGAGTTCAGTCAGTTGTGAATCACCAAGACTGTCGTCTATAATCGGGGCATCTCAAGATCTTACACACTGACATGTGTCACGCTAGTGATATTCCTAACTCATGGCAGTGTTACAACTGAAGCTAACTGCATCTCCGTAGTATTATTGCGTTCCAGCTTAAGTTTACTCTAACGTCCTGTAACCAATGGCCGTTAGTATTACTGGATTGTAATAAAGTGAATCCCTTGTATAGTCCTTCAATGAGTCCATTTTAAAGTCATGAAGCCATGTCTGGAGCGAAAGAGATTCGAAAAAAAAAAAAGAATCACGAAGAGTGTGTGATTCTGAAATGCATGCAGTGGAAGTGTAATTGGCTTTCCTCCGCTGTCGCCATGTCAGGCCGTTTCTTCCTGCTGGCTATTCATGGTAGTAATGGCGCTGACTTACCTCAGTACGGCCCTCCTGCGGCGCATCCTGCAAGTCTATCTTTAGTTTCGTCGCGAAAATTTCTGGTTCAGTACACATTTCGCAAGTGTGGTCCTCAGAACGTGGAATATCACCAGCCACCTCTTCCTCTCCGAAGTCCCAAGTAAAATCCACCTGTGGGAAATTTGAGATTATCATCACTGACTCAGCTAGAATGGCGTCTATGGAGGTTGAGCGTTTCTCAGTAAAATTATCTGGCAGAGTAGCTGAATCCGCAGTGCGTCTGAGATACAAACTGCTTGTTTTTCATAGCAGTAATGATAATGACTTACATCAAGGGGCTGCTCGTGTTTCTTCTGTCGTCTCTTCCTGCGGTTGCGAGCTTGTGCAGGCAGCTGGCCGTCGTGGGCAACAAGCGGTGGAATTTCTTCTGCCACATTTTGCACCTTGAAGCGCCCAAATACACCAACCTGTGGGAGTTTCGTATTTACCAGCATTAATTCAGGCAAGACGCCATAGACATAGCGTATATAAAAGTTTAGATATCTGACCTGTAATAATTAAACAGATTATACATTAAATAAGCAGACCAGAAGTGTAGCTTTTAAAGAATTTGAACGCGGTGCTATTCATCTGTGCTAAAACTTAAGTTATCGAATAAGGTGTGAGAGGTACAAGAGGGAAAATGCGAGAAAAGATGTTTATGGAACACACTTAGTGGAGTTAAGTCTAGTTTGGTACGACTCCTGCTAAGGTATCCTGGAACAGTTAACCAGGCACTGGAAAGGTGAAACTGTGAAAATATGCAATGCTTAGAATAGAAGAAGCAGCTTATAGCCGGCGTAGTGTGTCATGATTAACCCCTGACGAATAATGGTAACAGTCAGGGAACTTATGATCTAAAAACGCGATGAAGCGTGTATGGTATGTTTCGTATGTATCGTTTGTAATGCATTTTTCTTGTTCACTATTTACGACACTACATCAAACAAATTTGAAGCGCAAGTACATTCTGAAATACGCAGGGAATGCCAGTGAGAGAGTTTACTAACGAAAATGTAAATTTATTTTAATAATTCTCCCAGTTTCCACAGCAATTTCTCTTAGCTTATTCTTCACATCATGACGTTAATTCAAGTTTTTGGTGGCGCCCAATCAACTGAATTCCGATTCTGGAAGACTACACGGGAATTCTACGGCAGCATTGTTATCTTTTGTTTAAGGGTCTCCGCACTCTATGACCCTTTCCAATGTCTCCCTATAGGGTGTCGCTGCTACTTATCTTCAAATCAACTATTTTTTCAATATCTAAACCTTCTCCTGAATGAGATCTTGGAGGGCGTCACAGACATTGGAACTGTAATCTACGTTACATCACTCAAGCATGTGAACATTTTTACGCAATGGATTCGTACTACTTCCTCAGATTACTGCACACAAATTTCGATTTCGTTTTTTTTTTAACGATGGCATAAATTATATTAGCGTATGGAACTGCTTAGTTTTATGCACAGGTACTCAAACTAACTCTTCCTTCGGACGTATCTTTAGTGCGGACGTAAGGTGTCACGTCGAAAGCCCTTGCGAGACCTCGTACGACTGAATTAACTGTTAACCTTCGTTTTTCATTTGGTGAAGGTCGAGCTCCGAAGAACTGTATTACGTGTCAATCGAGTGATACATTCGGAACCTCCAGCAATGTTACAGTGGAAGCTTACTGAACAAGTACTACAATTGCGTTTCACCTTACATTTACCTTAGGTTCTTGTAAAACAGTGCACCATAGTCTTATTGGATTGTAATCAGATGCATTTCTTATTTAGTCCTTCTTCTACAAATGGAAGAGTTATCCGGAAGAGTAATAGATTCTGCAAAGGGTACAATTTGAACTTAATTTTGTTGTTCTTCGTTCTTGTTCTCTCTTACACTTTCTTCGTGTTTACTTTACGTAGTTGTACTGATGTTGACTTACCTGTGCACAGCCGTCCTTCAGCGGATAGTCCACACTCTTCTCCCCATCCTTAATACGACTGGCGGATTCCGGGTTCCATTGACAGGGAAAGATCTCGAAGACAGACGGTACTTCTGCCACCCTCTTCTTTCTCAATCGAGCATACACCTGAAAGTGTGGGTGGTTTATTTTTACTATTACGACTCACATGGGATGTTGTGTTTCTAATAAATGTGAATATTTTAGACACTTGTCTTATCAGGTTGGGTCAGATTTGTATAAAGTAAGCTGTCGATAGTTGTGACGTTTGCAATGTGAAGTGTGGTGGTACGTACGGCAGTTATAAATTAAGACATCAAATAAGTTAGAGAACTGACAGCTAGAAAATGAAAAGGTGAGGTAAGATTTTTATGGAAAGCGATAAACAGAATGATACGAACGTTAATGTCACTACTGCTACAGCATTTTGTAATATTTAATCAGAAACTTCAAAGGAAAAAATTGTATGTATTCAAAAAGTTTCAGACATGTGAAGCAAATTTGCATAGATATGTACACGAAACACCTAGTGAAATATGAAAGCCAGAATATGCCAGACTGAGAATCGAACATGAGACCTTTGCCGTTATGTTAGTTTGGAAGGTAGGAGATGAGGAATTGGTGGACGTACAACTGTGAGGACGGGTCGTTGGTCATGTTTTGTTAATTTTGTCGGTGAGCACGTGCCCGCGAAATTCAAAGTTCCCGAGTTCGAGTCACGGTGTTGCACACAATTTTAATTTGCAACGAAAATTCAGATATGTAGGCAGTTATCAACATAAAAGCTTGCTAACAAAAATGCAGCTTTATGGTGATAATGCTACCCTAAATCCTCTGCCGAATCAGATTGAGTACATCCTGTACGGTTGTTAATAACATATACGTCTGAGGCTCTCGTAGATTAATTGTTGCAAGAAAAGTACTATTTCTCAAAGACAGCATGCCGCTGTCGCCAGCGTTGTAACTGATGGTGACGTTGCGTATAGAAACTGCGTCCTAGTACAGCGAACTTAAGTGCATAGTTTTCTTCCCCCAGACCGTTAACATCTGCATACACGTAATACAATATACAGACTCCGTAAAAACAGAGATTGTGTAAATGATTGTTATATTTGCGTCGATGGGCTATAATGACGATTGCAAAAATTTGTATGTCCTGTTCGTGAATCTCAAAGTGCGGAAATAGAAAATATGGGTAACATGTGACATAAGGAAACGTTAGTGGGTCTGGGATGCGGGAATGTATAGCCGAAATGATTAGGGCGATCACTAGCGATAAGCGATAAATCTCAGTCGAGCCCCGTTCGCGAACAGGTTGTCATGTCAGACTAATAAAGCAAAAGGAAGATGGCTAAATGTATTCAAAATTTGAGAATCTAGTTCGTAATTTTAGTGTTTTGTTTTCATCAGTTCAGTTTACTAGCTTACTTCCAATGTTTATCAGTTCTTTATGTAAGCAGGTACAGCTATGACGGTGATCCGAAAACCACAGGAAAGAGGGCGGCCAGTCTTATGGGGCTGACGAACACGAAGGTGTATGTGTGCTTCGATCCACATTTATTTCACTGACGCTATAAATGTATTGAAGCTACGACAGTCTTGCCGAGTCCAGAAACCGATACAGTGAGATTCAGTGTGGTGTTGCGGCAGTGACGATATTAACTTTGCGAGTCACTGTGGGGCTTTTCATAGACCTTGGAGTTGCTCAATGCTCACCTTCTCCATGTCCACTTTACGGTCATTATGGACTTCTGTCGAACGCGCTTTCTTTGATTTGTCCTCAAAACCACGTGTCTTCCTCCTGCAGGGAAGACACAGACAGCATAAAATGCTGTATAGCACCTGCGAACACAAAAGAACGTTACAACACGTGTGATTCAGGGTTTATACATGAAGTCAGAAATATGACGCCACATAAAACTTGTAATGGAGACCAGTCAGAAAATTGGTAATTTTTTGTGGACTTGACCTTTTCCTCAGTTTGTTATAAAAATAGCCTAAAACTATAAAATATCACACGAAGACTGATGGAAGCTCACGGACTATTCCCCTCCTTTTAGCCTAGAACTACGAAATATGACACGAAGACTGATGGAAGCTCACGGACTATTCCCCTCCTTCCTCTATTGCAGGTGAACAGGGTGTCCTTGTCATGTCGTGAGGCAGGCACACCAGCAGTGTTCAGGACTTCTACGACGAATGAGAAACGTTATCAAGACACAAAAAACATCTCAAGCATCATATTAACAACCGAGGTACCGAAGCAGAGCTATACATAAGAGAGTTAAGAAATGGTATTTTAAGCATTATTACTTACCACGGTTTTCAGGATAGTTCAATATGGTGATCTGTCAGAATCTTAATGAAATGTAACTCTTCCATGAAAGAAGTGGCTTACAAGACGCTTGTTCGCCAGATTCTTGAATATTATTCATCTATCTGGGATCCCTGTCAGGTAGGACGTATAAAGGAGATAGAGAAGATCCAACGAAGGGCCGCGTAATTCATGACGAGATCGTTTAGCTGGCAAAATAGCGTTACGGAAATGTTAAACAAACTGCTATGGCAGGCGTTACTTTTGAGGAGGAGTCGGACAAAGCATTATTTCCCTCCCAAATGCATCTCGCGTATCGACCACTGGAGACAATTAGAGAAATTGTAGCCAATACAGAGGCTTACTGACAACCATTCTTTCCACGCACTATTCGCGAGTAGAACAGGGTTGGAAGGATCAGATAGTGGTACCGGAAGTACCCTCCGACACACACCATTTGGTGGGTTGCGGAGTATGATGTAGACGTAGGTGTATATATGAACTGTAGAGCGTTCTTTGTTATCAGGTCTAGCAGACCAGGGTGGAAAGACGGGCTCCCTGTCCTGGTGTGGAAAGACGATACTTTTACGGAAGCGCAGATCATTTCTCTACTGTAAAACTATAGATATCGGTAGCACAAATGAAATGTGTGATGTACCAGTTGCTTCATTATACTTTCCTCAGCACCTACAAATTTTTCTCAAATGTTTTGCATGGGAAAATAATGCGCTCTTTTTAACATCCAACTCATCACTATGTTGGCAAAAAGCTAATGTAACTGTAACTCGCTCACACCCACCAGTCCATGCTGTAAGCGCTGATACTCATTCACTCCCACTTATTCATTGCCACTCTCTGATACAGCACAACTCATTGACATTATATCTATGTGTCTCTCTGTCACTGTCTCTTGTCTCACAGCCACTGTCTCCTTCCTTCTGCCCTACGACTACAGTTTCCCCTCACTGTAGTTGTCTCCCACTTGCCTCTTATCCCTACTACCACATTCACCCCTTCCCTCTGCTGCTGTCTTTTCACTGTCACCATCTCTCTTTTCCTCTTTGTCATTGTTATAAGCACTGCCTCTCCTTATCACTGGCTGTCACCCACTTCCACTTACGTGTTCTCTTTGCTGTTCCACTGCCACTGTTTCACTCTCTTTCTCTATTCGTATTCCCAAATGTTTTGGGAAATTTTTAAAGATGCCGAGAAAGGTAGAATGACGTAGCTGGTACCCCACTTTTCAGTCAGAGTCTGTAAAACAGGAGCATATTCGCATTGTTTTGTCCTCCAGTAGGAGCATCTTTCAGCTATTTCCCTTCTTCTGGCGGACACGGAGGGGCGCAACACTCATATGAAGAGAACTGAGTGGGTCAGTAAAATTTTGATAGAATACATATGTGAAACTCAAGTATCGCGCATCTTACTTTACACCTCACACAGGTTTTAGCGCGCAGATAACTTCCCTGTGCCTCAATACTGCAACGTGGATTTCCCAGAACTCGTATGATGAAGAAACTTTATCCGTTCTATGCTACTTTATAGACTACGTTTTCAGCTCGCACCGTTTTACGCTTCTTCGTTCCAGATTAACAATTCTGTGATATGGTGGAATACGGAATCCTCACACATGATTGCGCAGCGTCGAATAGCCCTTAAGCTATATAACATCTCTTTATCTTGAGAAGACATCCTGACCTGCTGTAAAACAGTTCCTGAAACTAACAGGCTGTAGAAAAAATAGAACTGGATAAATTATTGTGAAACGATGAATACAATTAAGTTGTCCGCTGCGTGGAGTACAAGAAGGTAACTCATAAAGAAGTCCACTATGGATCTTTTCTTGGAGTGGATCATAATCACTATCCTGCGCTGTGTAACCCGCCAAATCGTGCATTGACAACATTTCTACAACCTTTCAAAGATATCTAACTGGGACTTCACTTCCTCACTGAACAATTCAAATAATGCTTCCAGCTTTTTGACCTAGACCAACGTCGTCTTGAGCCAGAAGAACACTTGAAAGTTTTATTAAGATCCAGTTGATACTGATGTTGGCTGATCGTCCAGTCATTCCAACACTCAGTCAACGCCAGGATCACATAACATAACCGACATTGCAGGGTGGGTAGTTGGAGGAATCGCTCATGGCAGAGAAAGCGTTGTGTTAGGACGACAACATAGTAATATTCGCCGACAGTGAGGTTCTGACTGTACAAAATAGCTATAACCCCTCCCCCCCCCCTTACTGAGAGAGGCCATAGTAATACACAAAGACGAGACTAGATTCAACAAGAAAGAACAAATCCTCAAGGTAAACGGATCCTGGATTTCCGTGTTCCAGCGTATGACCGTTCCAGATAGCAAGAGGAGATCCGCACCGGAAATGCCCGCAGAAGAGCACTAGGTCGTTGGCGTACCAGTTCCGTATTGTCTGCGATTGCGAGCTCGGCTCCAGTCCACCACCGACAATGAAGGTTAAAAGTATGACAATGTCAGCCACTCGTACTGACGAAACGTCAGAAAAATCATCAGACGAACGTCGCCCGAAGAGTCCGAGCAAGAAGCCAACCGGCAGCTATTCAACAAGTGGTGACGAAAGCCTTAAAAATTTTGAAGTGTGTTAAGTTCAAATTTTGACACTGTACTGTATCATAGCAACAGTAACACGATGCTCCTATTGGATGTACGTAATAGAAGAAAACACCACTTGACGAACAAATCTGTTCGTTAACTGTTATGTTCTTCTATGTTGACGCCATATTCAAGTTGTAATTTGTGCTCTTATTAAATGAGTCTTCAAGAGTTTAATATGTGCATTGAAGATGGTCGTACAGTGACTAAAGTCGGATTGCTGTAATAAATGATATCAAACGACTTATGTCCGTTCCTGCCGGTATTATTTTTCTCATATTCTTAATTCCAACTATGCCTGTCGTATCCTGATGTCCTGATGTCTCTTCCCCACAAAAGCTGCTCTGTTGGGGCCTTTTCGTTATGCTCGTCAGCAGATGCCAGGATTTCTGCTTAATACTGCATGACGAATTATGATCAGATAATTTCCCTAATTTTTCGAGGACGAACCGACAGCAAGAGGCGTAAAATTCTTTCGAACATCAACAGAGGAAAGTGGCACCCTTTCAAAACATAATGGAAAATACAATAGCCGTGGTTCTAGAAACGGATCCAGCGCACATATCCTAGTATACTTCCTTCAGTGTATTAAATGTGACTGATCTCTCTATCTCAAAATCAACATGGTACTTCGTTACAGGTTGACGACTCTTTTACATACTGAATAACGGAATCCTCACAAATTATTCCATAACGTCAACTAGCGCTTAAGGATACAGGGTACCTTTCCGGCTCAATGTTATGTAAAAATCAACACCTTTTTCTATCAGGCACTGTTTATAGTGTGAATGTTTTACAGATTTTTTTTGATATCAGGTAATGCAGCAGACTTACTAAACAAATTAGAAGTATTTTAGTATTTTTGAAACTTTTTAGGATTATTATAAAAATTACAAAGAAATTGGTGCAGTTTTATTTCCTAATTACTTCCTCAAATTGAGGTACCATTTAATGCAATGTTATACATTTGAAGAAGACCAAATTTTTACCAGATGCGCATGACGTGATGGCTGAGGTACTAGACCTATTTAATTCCACCTATTATAAATATAACAAGGATAAAAAAAATCGCATCTTACTTTTTAATTTCTATAGCTTTTTCCGTGATAAAAATGTTATTTTTCTATAATTTATCTGATTCTGCAATAAAGCTTAGGTTACTACATAAGTATGGACTATTGCAGGTTATAGGAAAAATTAGAGCTATGCTTTATAAACTGTAGGAAATATTTGTACCTGTATTCTCAAAAATACAACTTGCAGGAAATTGCGAATGAAGATATGAGTAAAATTAAACTGTGCCTCAGAACATTCCTGAAGAATAGTCTTCGTCCTGCAGCAATTCTTCATCTACAAGCTTCCTCTTGGCATTCCTTTTAGCACTTTTTGCTTCTTTGGTAACTTGAAGAGCGAATCTTTAACTACGTTCATCCGGTTTCTGATCTTCCAAATTTGAGCCACATTTAATGCATAAATTTCTTGGGACTTGCAACCTTTCTATCAGTCCATGATTGAAACATATCACCGCATCTAGTACACCAACGTTTAATGGATTTACTCCTAGAAAAAAAGCTTTGGATAATGTTTACCATATACAATGGTTGATACTTTCATTTGTATTCTGAGCGCCCCTATGAAGACATTTACTAAGCAAATAGGGTTACTCAGGTCTCTAAAAATTGTTTTTTTTTTGTTCATAACAAGCTCAGGAAGAGAATGCTTTTGATGGTATATTTGACCACTTTCTTTTGCTTTTCAGTAACCACGCCAAGAATCTGTTCCTTTAGGCCAAAGTCTTTGAACAGGGTGTTCATCTGTGGACAACTTATGAAAGAAGGGACCCCTTCAATTTTTCTCATTGCTGTAACATCATTCAGAGGTGTAGTTCGCCTAATAGCCAGTTCGTAGTAACTCTGAATTCTGTGAACGTAGGAGACAAGGTACTGGCAGAATTCTGTAAAGGTATGAGACGAGGTACTGCCAGAATTGAAGCTGCGAGGACGGGGCGTGTGTCGTGCTTGGGTAGCTCAGTTGGTAGAGCACTTGCCCGCGAAAGACAAAGACCCAGAGTTCGAGTCTCGGTCCGGCACACATTTTTGATCTGTCAGGAAGTGTCAGTCCGACTGTAGATTAATCTCTCTCCTAGGGGAAATGAAAGAAATTCTTCCGCACATAGGATCTACATCGAAAATATGTCGTGTTTGCTGTCTATTGGTTTAAGCAGGAGACTAGGTGTGTGTCATCTATCTTTGGATTCAAAGAGATGCTACATAGATGCATTTGGAGTCCCATTCCTATATCAGCTCATAAAACTAGAAATTCTGTATTACAGTTTGATGAAAAATTGCTTTGGCACAATGCGTTCAAGTGTCTGTGCTTACGTTAATCCTTACTGGACTCACAATGTTCGTGCTTATATTGGTGGTTTGTGATTTCAAGCGAGTTCAGCAATACTAAGTGTATTTATTGTCTCGAAGCTGAAATACTCAAAGCAGTTTCGTCTGCCCCATATTTTCCATTTTTACAGCAGAGGCGACAGTGATTCGGGAGATTCTCTCATCTGGTCGTCCTGCGGTGCTTCAGAACGTTCTGTGGAGTCTTACTCCACCTTATGGAGATGGAAACTGGCCAAGCAAAATGGGCAGAATGTTGGGGCCTTTTAGTGTAGCCTACTATAGAAGTCAACACAACATTGCGATACAAGCACTAATTAGATGCTCCATCTGGTTTCGAAAACTTCAGAGTGCAAGAAGCTGATAATCGTACAAATCATAGTTCAACTACTTCCAACGTACGTCGGATAAGCATCAAGTATAACCCTTCCAGTGACTGTCACAAGATAGAAGCAGGAGATATAAGCAGCTTACTGTTTTCCTACAGTGACATCGAAACACAGCCAAACATTTACTGCAAAATCTTGAAGAAGTCCCGTCAAGTGCTCCTGTTTTATTGTATCATGAGATCCTCAAATATCCTTCTCCGTTCTAACGAATCATATACTCGGCATCGACATTTTATTTATTTTTTTCAGAGTCAGGTAATTAACAGAACTTGCTGTGTCTGATTGTAGGTTATACTTTACACCATGCGTTTTCTGTTCGTCATTTGTTTCCTTTTCTGTAATCTCCCAGTTAGTTTCAGTATCTAACTGAAGACAGCTATTTATCGAAATGATAGCATGGTTTGGAAAAATGAAGGTAATTCCAGGTTGTATGTGTTTATATCCTCCGCTATAGAAAAAGAGAATGTTTACTGGCTCACAACAGTTAAACGATATATTTTTTCGATGTACGAGATCGTGATGTATATTAACGCCTCCAAATTTTTTATTCTGTTCTCAATGTCGGTTGAGGTACTACATGTCATGTGTATTACTCAGTCGACTTTTCCACTTCACTGACGCAAGTTGCAAAACTCTGGCGCTAGAGTGCTCCGGATTTTAGCGTGTAACGTGGCTGTGTGTCATGTAGCTATGTCGTTGCGTGAGAAACAGAATCACAGGAAACAATAAAGCAAGAATTTTAAGATTTCGTCCACACATGGAAAGCAAACGAGCACTGCGACATCTGCAACAATCCGTCGCTTTGTGATTTCTGTCATCGACCTTCCTCCATACAGTCCAGACTGGGTCCCATCCCATTTGCATCTGTTTTCAAAACTTAAACATTACCTTCGAGGCCTCCACTTTGGTAGTGTAGAAACGGTGCAAGCAAAGGTGAGGTTATAGCTCCGTCAAACAAAGCTAAACATTGTACAGTGACGTTATGAACAAACTGATCTCTCATTGGGAGTAATACGTTCATCACTAGAGTGACTACGATGAGAAAGAAATATGTAGGCATGAAAAATACACATATCGAACATTAAAAGCGTGTGTTTTATTAAAAATCTATAACAGTTTCAGATAAAAATATCGGAAGCATTACGTTTCAGTACGCCCTCCTAGCAGTAGGTACACAGTCAACAACGACATATAGATTTACAGTCACAATACAGGATAAAAGACGTAGAAGAAAGTGTAGAAGAAGAGGCGGAATGTGATGACAAGAATGACCCATTTCGAATGACGAAATACCCCCGAATACCAAACCCTCAGCCAATACTAACAACAAAGATGTTCCATGCAATGTATCTTGTCCACCTGAGCCGGCCGGTGTGACCGAGTTGTTCTAGGCGCTACAGTCTGGAACCGCGCGTCGCTACGGTCGCAGGTTCGAATCCTGCCTCGGGCATGGATGTGTGTGATGTCCTTAGGTTGGTTAGGTTTAAGTAGTTCTACGTTCTAGGGGACTGATTGCCTCAGATGTTAAGTCCCATAGTGCTCAGAGCCATTTAGACCAAATGATGAAATTAGATTCACGTGAATTAACGCAAATAGCATACGTTGCTCACATCGGCAGTTCGGTAGAAAAAAAAGGCCCATGCTGAGCCAGCCTTAAGTCCTTTGGGGACTTGCGAGGTCATCGCAAATCCTCTTAAATAATCGAAATCTTGTATTCGGTCGTTCGGTTGACCATACTGGTATCGAAATGGTAGACAGTAAAGAGAAAACGAAAATAATGAATTCGATTTTTCGAAAATTTTTCACCAAAAACGATCGTAATACGGTTTCTACTTTCGGTTGCCGCACAAACGCCTAAGTGGTAGTTTCAAGATAAGTTACTACGAAAAAGAAAATCAAGTAAAATCGCTCACAGCGGGAAATACATTGGGACCAGATGAGATACTGAGACATTCTATACAGATTATTCGAAGAACTTATGACCCTCCAAGTACAACTTTATCGTTGGTCGCGGGAGCAATTGAGAGTACCATTGGATTGGAAAAGCGCAGGAGAATGGTAGCTGGATAGATTCACCTAAGTATATGCCTGCATTGCCACGACGATCTGTTGAAGAATAGTGAAACATGTTTTATGTTCACACATAACGAAGCTTTTGCAGAAAGAAAATTGAAAAAAATTCTTCTGAAAACACAGATCTTATTGAGCTTATTGGTTAACGCCGGGTATTTTCCATGAAGATACACGAAGGCAACTTTGTTGTCTACAGGGAGATTGCAGTGACAAAAGACTGTAAGCGAAATAGAGAAATTTCTGCGGCGATTCGATTAGTACCACAGGAATTGTTCAATCACGACACTGGCGATAAATCAATGGAAATTGAAACAACGATAAAATACCTGTGATTAACAATCCGAAGCGACGTGAAGTCGAATGATGACTTAAAACTAATTGTAGGAAAAGCAGACGGTTAGGTGAGACTCACTAGAAGGGCCCTGAGAAAGTGTAATTCATCCACGAAAAAGATGCTTTCAAAAGTCTTGTTCGACGAATTGTTCAGTGTAACAGATTAGTCTGGGCCCTTTACCAGCTTGGAATAATACAGGAGTTGGAGGAGATCCAAAGGAGATCGACAGGTGTCGCGGGACTGTTTAGTGGGCGCGAAAGCGATATGGAAATTCTCAACTCCAGTGGCAGCCCCTACAGGCGTTGTTGTGGACGATGGAGAAGCTGTCGTCAAAAATCCGAGAGACTAAGTTCCGGAGAGGATCGGGCAGCATTCTATTTCCTCCCCTACAGCTCTCGCGAACTGACAGTGACGTGAAACTGAGACTAATTAGAGCCCTTACGGTAGCGTCTTATTACGCGATCTTCTCAAGCACCTCTCGCTAATACAACAATAATGGTGGGAAGGCAGAAGCACTCTCCGCCACACGCCGTAAGGTGGTTTGCGGAGCAAAGATTTCTATGTACAGCGATACGCGATTCACACCGGAGACTGCGATCTCACATGGTAGGCACTCAGGATATATCTATTAACAACCTCCGATATTGCTTTGATTGACTTCGCATTCAAACTCTGTGTTATTGTGATTATGACGTATGAGATCACAGCAACCAATAGTAGCAGTTTTCATAGTTGAATTAGATAGTAGGGAGTTTCTGCGTGGACATTGGTGATGGCTGAGTAAAAATGATTATTGGTCACTTACCTCCACTGGCTTCATCGCTTTCTAACTCTGATATCTGCCTGTCTTCTACAGTTAAACTTGTTTCGGCGTTGACTTAAGCTCCTCCTACAGAAGATATGCAGCACACCTCGGTTTTCACCAAATTAGCTTCCTACAAACTCCGATACACACTCGAACAACGTCAATTCACCAGGCAGACAAATGCTAGGCAACGCACACACCACGTCCAGCGATGTTTCATTGTTATGAGCCTCGGCTGGGAACAATACTAAAGAGTTACCGTAGCTTGTGACAGAAAAATACAGTTTTTCTGACCATTCGCGAACTTTCTTTATAATAGTCGTGGTTATACATTACAACAATTCTCGTACGAAAACAAAATAACGTAGTTGTTGTTGTTGTTGTCTTCAGACCTGAGACTGCTTTGATGCAGCTCTCCATGCTACTCTATCCTGTGCAAGCTTCTTCATCTCCCAGTACATACTGCAACCTACATCCTTCTGAATCTGCTTAGTGTATTCGTCTCTTGGTCTCCCGCTACGATTTTTACCCTCCACGCTGCCCTCCAATGCTAAATTTGTGATTCCTTGATGCCTCAGAACATGTCCTACCAACCGGTCCCTTCTTCTTGTCAAGTTGTGCCACAAACTCCTCTCCTCTCCAATTCTATTCAATACCTCCTCATTAGTTATGTGATCTACCCATCTAATCTTCAGCATTGTTCTGCAGCACCACATTTTGAAAGCTTCTATTCTCTTCTTGTCCAAACTATTTATCGTCCATGTTCACTTTCATACATGGCTGCACTCCATACAAATACTTTCAGAAACGACTTCCTGACACTTAAATCTATACTCGATGTTAACAAATTTCTCTTCTTCAGAAACGCTTTCCTTGCCATTGCCAGTCTACATTTTATATCCTCTCTACTTCGACCATCGTCAGTTATTTTGCTCCCCAAATAACAAAACTCCTTTACTACTTTAAGTGTCTCATTTCCCAATCTAATTGCTTAGCATCATCCGACTACATTCCATTATCCTCGTTTTGCTTTTGTTGATGTTCAGCTTATATCCTCCTCTCAAGACACTGCCCATTCCATTCAACTGCTCTTCCAAGTCCTTTGCTGTCTCTGACAGAATTACAATGTCGTCGGCGAACCTCAACGTTTTTATTTCTTCTCCGTGGACATTAATACCTACTCCGAATTTTTCTTTTGTTTCCTTTACTGCTTGCTCAATATACAGATTGAATAACATCGGGGACAGGCTACAACCCTGTCTCACTCCCTTCCCAACCGCTGCTTCCCTTTCATGCCACTCGACTCTTATAACTGCCATCTGGTTTCTGTACAAATTGTAAATAGCCTTTCTCTAACTGTATTTTACCCCTGCCACCTTTAGAATTTGAAAGAGAGTATTCCAGTCGACATTGTCAAAAGCTTTCTCTAAGTCTACAAATGCTAGAAATGTAGGTTTGCCTTTCCTTAATCTATTTTCTAAGATAAGTCGTAGGGTCAGTATTGCCTCACGTGTTCCAATATTTCTACGGAATCCAAACTGATCTTCTCCTAGGTCGGCTTCTACCAGTTTTTCCGTTCGTCTGTACAGAATTCGCGTTAGTATTTTGAAGCTGTGACTTATTAAACTGATAGTTGGTAATTTTCACATCTGTCAACACTTGTTCTCTTTGGAATTGCAGTTATTATATTCTTCTTGAACTCTGAGGGTATTTCGCCTGTCTCATACATCTTGCTCACCAGATGGTAGAGTTTTGTCAGGGATGGCTCTCCCAATGCTATCAGTAGTTCTAATGGAATGTTGTCTACTCCCAGTGCCTTATTTCGACTTGGGTCTTTCAGTACTCTGTCAAACTCTTCACGCAGCATCATATCTCTCATTTCATCTTCATCTACATCCTCTTCCATTTTCACAATATTGTCCTCAAGTGCATCACCCTTGCATAGACCCTCTATATACTCCCTCTACCTTCCACCGTTCTGATCCTCTTCTTTGCTTAGAACTATGTTTCCATCTGAGCTCTTGATATTCATACAAGTGGTTCTCTTTTCTCCAAAAGTATCTTTAATTTACCTGTAGGCAGTATCTATCTTACCCCTAGTCAGATATGCCTCTGCATCCTTACATTTGTCCTCTAGCCATCTCTGCTTAGCCATATTCCACTTCCTGCTGATCTCATTTTTGAGACGTTTGTATTCCTTTTTGCCTGCTTCATTAACTGCATTTTTATATTTTCTCCTTTCATCAGTTAAATTCAATATATGTTCTGTTACCTGAGGATTTCTACTAGCCCTCGTCTTTTACCTACTGCCTTCACTATTTCATCCCTCAAAGCTACCCATTCTTCTTCTACTGTATTTCTTTCCCCCATTCCTGTCAATCGTTCCTTAACGATCTCCCTCAACCTCTCTACAACCTCTGGTTTAGTCATTTTATCCAGATCCCATCTCCTTAAATTTCCACCCTTTTGCAGTTTCTCCCGTTTTAATCTGCAGTCCATAACCAATAGATTGTGGTCAGAGTCCACATCTGCCCCTGGAAACGTCTTACAGTTTAAAACCTGGTTCTTAAATCTCTGCCTTACCATTATATAATTATCTGAAACCTTCGAGTATCTCCAGTCCTTTTCTATGTATACAACCTTTTTTCATGATTCTTGAACCAAGTGTTAGCTATGATTAAATTATGCTCTGTGCAAAAATTCTACCAGGCGGCTTCCTCTTTCATTTCTTCCCCCCAATCCATATTCACTTACTACGTTTCCTTCTTTTCCTTTTCCTACTATCGAATTCCAGTCAAACATGACTATTAAATTTTCGTCTCCCTTCACTACCTGAATTATTTCTTTTATCTCATCATACATTTCATTAACTTCTTCATCATCTGCAGAGCTAGTTGGCATATAAACTTGTACTACTGTAGTACGCATGGGCTTCGTGTCTACCTTGGCATACCGAGCGAGGTGGCGCAGTGGTTAACACACTGGACTCGCATTCCGGAGGACGACGGTTCAATCCCGCGTCCGGTCATCCTTGTTTAGGTTTTCTGTGATTTCCCTAAATCGCTCCAGGCAAATGCCTGGATGGTTCCTTTGAAAGGGCACAGCTGACTTCCTTCCCCGTCCTTCCCCAATCCGATGAGACTGATGACCTCGCAGTTTGGTCTCTTCCCACAAACAACCCAACCCTACTCCCCTCTAACTTGGCCACTATAATGCGTTCACTGTGCTGTTTGTAGTAGCTCACCCACACTCGTATTTTTTTATTCATTATTAAACCTACTCCTGCATTACCCCTATTTGATTTGTATTTACAACCTGACCAGAAGTCTTGTTCCTTCTGCCACTGAGCGGTTCTAGGCGCTACAGTCTGGAACTGCGCGACCGCTACGGTCGCAGGTTCGAATCCTGCCTCGGGCATGGATGTGTGTGATGTCCTTAGGTTAGTTAAGTTTAAGTAGTTCTAAGTTCTTTGGGACTGATGACCTCAGATGTTAAGTCCTATAGTGCTCAGAGCCATTTGAACCATTTGTACCTCCTGCCACCGAACTGCAGTAATTCCCACTATATCTAACTTTAACGTATCCATTTCCCTTTTTAAATTTCCTGACCTACGTGCCCGATTAAAGGATCTGACATACCACTCTCTGATCCATAGAACGCCAGTTTTCTTTCTCCTGATAACGATATCCTCCTGAGTAGTCCACACCTGGAGATCCGAATGGTGGACCATTTTACCTCCGGAATATTTTACTCGAGAGGATGCCATCATTATTTAACCATACAGTAAAGCTGCATGCCCTCAGGAAAAATTACGGCTGTAGTTTCCCCTTGCTTTCAGCCATTCGCAGTACCAGCACAGAAAAGCTGTTTTGGTTAGTGTTACAAGGCCAGATCAGTTAATCATCCAGACTGTTGCCCCTGCAACTACTGAAAAGGTTGCTGCCCCTCTTCAGGAACCACACGTTTGTATGGCCTCTCAACAAATATCCCTCTGTTGTGGTTGCACCAATGGTACGGCTACCGACTACCTGTATCGCTGAGAGCACGCAAGCCTCCCCACCAACGGCAAGGTTCACGGTTCATTTGGGGGGGGGGGGCGGGAGGTGGAGGGGGGGGGGACAGAGAGGTAGCAGCTCCGAATGCACGGGAGGGTGCCGGAGGAAATGGTCAGCCTTTTTCCTATCGCCTGCAGAATTTTTGTGATTGATGTGCACGAGCAGTGTCTGTCCCTTGCGTGTTGTGTTGTGTTTAAGATTCCTTAATTAAAACAATCCTGTTGACTGTCTTCTGATCTGCCAAAGTTAGCATTAAAGTTGCTGCATATGCCATTCCTTAGAACAAATCTGATCTACGTTGACAGCGGTTCCACTGCTCTAGTTTATTTCTCCCTAGGGCAATACCCAGCTGTCGACATATCTCTGGTCCCAACGACACTGAGAGTAGAATACAAACAACGAACCCACTGGCTGTTACGTGTAGGTATCCTTGGAGAGTGGCCTGAACTTCTGGGGATGTGGGTCCTACAGCATCCTCTACCTTTTTCATTGTAATATATATAATTTCTTGTTGTAGTAGGGATATTATAACATTTGGCAAAATTTTTGTCTCCGCAATGTCCCACAAATGCCGTGCAGGACATCCGAAAACTAATGTCATTGGTCACATAGAGTGCTTATTTTCAATGTTTTCTTCTTATGTTTGTAACGATATGTCTTCAGTGAAAAGCAAAGAAAACATCAGAATATGATTACGAGCAACAAAGATGAGCATTCAGAAATCTGAATGCAAGGACATGTATGGAGTCGGCTCCTGTCAAAGATCGGATGTCAAGTAGCTCATGATGACAATGTTTATTATGTCTTAATTTGTGAGTTTGCACTTAATGCAACCCTAAAGCTACAGTGTGCTGACTTTCTTACTCTGTAAGTTTCTGAGAGTCTGCTGCTACAATTACAAACTTCTGTTTCAGTCTACTCATAAAATTTTCGGAGTGTAACGGATTTACTAACTTTACCGACACACGAACAGTTCACTTAATCCAGAGATTTTTTTCTTCCATTATCAACAAGAGTTCTGCCTGGTTTGATGCAGACCGCCAAGAATTCCTCTCCTGCGCCAAGCCCTCCATCTCAGAACAGTACTTCCACCCCACGTCCTCAATTATTTGCTATGTGCTTTCCAGTCTGTCTCTCCTTACAATTTATACCCACACAGGTCTCTCAAGTGTTCCCTTTTGCTTTAACGCATGTCTTATCATCATGTCTTTTCTTCTGTTCAGTGCTTTTTATACGTTCCTTTCTTTACCGACTGAACGGAGAACCTCTTCATTCCTTATCTCATCTGTCCACCTGATTTTCAACATTCTTCCGTAGCACCATATCTCAATCGCTTCGATCCTTCTTTGTTAGGCCGACCACTGTGTCCGAGCGGTTCTAGGCGCTTCGGTCCGGAACCGAGCTGTTGTTACGGTCGCAAGTTCGAATCCTGCCTCGGGCATGGATGTGTGTGATGTCCTTAGGTTAGTTAAGTTCTGAGTCTAGGGGATTGATGACCTCAGATGTTTAGTCCCATAGTGCTCAGAGCCATTTGAACCTTCTTTGTTCCGATTTTCCCACTAACGCGTATAACAGCGTACGTAACATTTTTCCTTGATTTCTGTTTACTTGTTTAAGTCAGGTACGAATGCGAAGGATGTGTCACTGTCTGCTATGCGACCGATTTCTGTATTGCTTACCACGCCCGGGTTCCCGGGTTCGATTCCCTGCGGGACAGGGGTTTTCCTGTCTCGTGATGACTGGGTGTTGTGTGATGTCCTTAGGTTAGTTAGATTTAAGTAGTTCTAAGTTCTAGGCGACTGATGACCATAGATGTTAAGTCCCATAGTTCTCAGAGCCATTTCTGTATTGCTCAATTAAAGTACTAAATGTTTATTTCGAGCATCCTGCCGGACAAAGATTGGACTGGCTGATTTCTGTATTTGGATTGCGCAAATGCAGTGAAGTATTCAGCTCGAAGATTAATAAATTTCTGCATTTTCCAGTGTATCTGTGGAATAATTAAAATATCATTTCTTTTGAATCCCATTAAACTGATACCTATCCCAGAAGATTTAAACGAGAAAAATTAAAATAATTTATTTTGGTATTGCGTACAGTATTGAAAATTTGTAGCACAGCATTGAGATTCCAGATATCCGTCTCCATTCATTTCCTCGAGTTTAGCACGTCTTTCCTTCCTGGAAAATAGCCCAGTGAGATTTCCCAGAAGTAAGAAAATACCTCTGGGTGAAATCGCAAGAGGAAATCGCTATTTATTGCCTGCTCAGTAAGAACGCGATAGTATCGGAAAAGTAGATCACCTCACATCGTATAAGTGATATGGGCTGATACAATGAAGTAAGACGAAACGGAAAGAAAGTGGACAGTTAGAACCGGCCAACGCCAACGGATGACTGAGATCTGTTGGAAGGCTGCTGTAGGAGTGTGCTGTTACGTAAAGGAGATTTCTATAGAGATTTTTAACAACGTATTCGCTATTACTAGCTGAAATTTGTTGTATACCTAAGTTAGTGTTTCTCTTTCCAACTACCAGGTCTATATTCTCCCGTCAATCTTTCTTTGGCTTCTTCCTGTACTTCACGTTCCAATTACGCAAGTATCTTCTTATACATACTGAACTACCCATTCAATATCCTCATGTTCCTTCTCTATGTCTTCAACTTCTGCTTGTGAGACTGGTATGTATAACTGATCTAGTCTTGTTGGTGTTGGTTTGATGTCGATGCTGATAAGGACAATCCTATCTCTGAACTTTTCGCATTAAATTTCTGCCCTACCTTTTTGTTCTTAATAAATCCTACTCCCGTTACACTATTTTCCGCTGCTGTTGATGTACGTCTGAGCTGAAATCCTTCATTCCATTTTACTTTACTGACTCCCATGAACCGCCATGAACCTCCTAATCCCTCATGTTCTTTGTCTACAATGCCTTACATCTTGCTCGCGTGTGATTATCGTTGCTTTTTGTAACAGTAAGTAACGAAGAAAATTTGTTTGATTGGTACCTGTGTATCATTGTTATTCAGTGTTTCTCTTAGCTATCTGCCATGTCTACTTCAATTAATACCCACAATTGCAACACCCATATAACGTTATTCTTTCTATTTCAACGTGAGATTTATAAGAGAATTTGGGAATGTACATTTTTTAATGTCCACACGAGCACAGTTTTCCGTAATTCCTGCCCTATCGTTCTTCTAGTCACCATCTCACCAGCTTGTAACTTACCGTTTTGTAGGAAAATTAATGTAGTTATGTTTTGTAATGGGCTAAGTCTTCGCTAGAGGCCGCAGTTTCGAGTTATTCAAGACAAGAAACTTATGAGACTGAGTTTCAAACCCACCACCACTCCTGCACTCAGTCTCCACCGGTCAGGGTGTCAAGCATGTTGTCCAAGGCACTCCCTCCTACCACTGTACAAAAATGTGCGACTGCAGGAATTATTTCCTACATTCGACCATTTTGACCTTCACTGACTGGCGCCATTACGCCTTTGGCTTAGCAGACCACTTACAAATTGTAGAAGTGACGTTTTCGAAGTTCTCACCTAACATTTTTGTTAATTTGAACAGAATAACATCGGTCAGGATTGCAATATGTGGAAAATATTGACGAGGAGAATGGCAGGGACGACTGCGTGTTAAAGCATCGGGCAATGGCTGCCATAGTACCGGGTAGTTATAATTAATGTGCAGCGACTCACGGAGGACCACTGTCTACTATAAATGTCGTGTGGTAGCGAAACTTGGTAGATTCGCTTATGCGTTAATGTGGAACAGATCTACGCTGAAAAAAAGTGTTCCAATTTCGGCCACCAGATCAAATCTTGCGCTATACGAAGTTTGTATGACTGTATGGCATCCACACTGTCATTTGACAAGTTATAAGCTAAGTGCACAGAATGGATGTCGAGAGGAGAGACCTTGCACTTTTAGTAAAATTGTTTCATGTGAACGGCAGCAGTTACAGTTCTGCGCTGGGAGAGTATCGCCGACTGAAAGGTCTCAGGAGAGGCGCCAGTGTCGTTAATGGTTAGAAGAAGATGATAATAAAATTCACGGATGAGTTTGGTGTTGTTCCTGGAAGAGGAAGGCTTCCTGCCCCGTCGGTAGTTACTGACGAAGTGGTTGTTGCTGGAACTGACACGTGTCCCGGGTAGAGGTAGTGTCCGTGCAGTGTCACGGAAACTGTGTGTCACCTTATCAACAGTACGGAATGTATTACACTGGTACCCGTACAAAATCCAGAGTGTGCAGCAACTGAAACCGTACGATCCGCAGCAGCGTTCTGAATTTGCTCTTTGGTTTGTGGCACTGATCGAAGTTGATGACATGTGGCCAGGAAATACTCTATGGAGTGACGAGGCACATTTTACACTACAGGCCGCAGTTAATTCACAGAACTGCCGAATTTGGGGTAGATCGCGTGTTGTGCACGATGAGCCACTTCACTCGTCACATGTGGCTGGGTGGCGTGATTCACAAGCACCTGTATTCTTGGTCCATTCTTCTTTGTAAAGAATACACCCGAGGAGCTCTCAGGTGTACCATGACGTCCGAACGTTCAGCATGTGGTTCAAGTGCGCAGCTGTACGGAAATCACTGTTTTCGTGTAAGGTGATTAACAGTACAATTAACTTACAATTTTCTCACTTGTTTGATCTTTCATGCCCAGGTCCTGCTCATTATCCATTATATATGGAAACATATCTATACGTCTTAATTGCATTGACAACGCTAAATTTGCACCTGGTAGCCAAAACGTGAACTAATTTTTTCCAGAGTAAATCGGTTCTGCACGAACGCATTGCGTATCAACCAAGTTCCACTGTCATACCATAACTGCAGTCCACATAGGTATTTCGTGAGTAACTGCACTTTAGTTATATGCACCAGGAACTAGGAGGCAAATATTGTATTCAGTTGAAGGAAAACACCGAAATAATCCAATAAATAAACCTGAATGTTGCGTGTAAATGCTGCTGTAAGGCTTCATCATATTAGTCGAAAGGAGGTTCACACGATGTTCATTTACACGCACAAAACAATCACATACCCACACACCACAATCCCACTATACATGAAATATTTATTACAGAGGGCCAGATTATTCAAGACGATGGATTTGTGTACTGGAAACAGTCGTTTTTGAACTATCGTTATAAAATGCAGAAAGACTTGACCAAATTTCCGACTTATAGTAATGAGCCACTGTTCCATTAAATGTAGATGAGCGCTTGGTAATTTCCAGAATAAAGTAGAAATGCAGACTGGGTAATATACGATTAAGATATTAGTCTCGAAAGTTTGGAGCTCTTTCCATCGTTTGAATGCGAGCCATATTAAGAAACGAAGTTGAATGAGATGAACATGAAAACTTTGTAGTAAGGAAGGCGAAGTGAAGCCGTATTTGTTGGGAGGATTCTGCGAAAGCGCTGCGCATGGGTGAAGGAGAACACGTACGAGAGGCTTGATTCAACACATGTTGACTGTTGATTCAGCCTTTGCACTCTTATGTGGTAGAAATCACACTAGATATCGAACGAACCGTAACTGGGCCGTAAACATCATACGAAATGAAACGGAAGTGTTGGGATGGGCGAACAGGAGGGGGGGGGGGGGGGGGTCTATGCTTGAAAGAAGACGACGTTGATCTAATGAAAATCTGTCTGGAAAGCTTAAAGAACCGGAGTCCGAGGACATCTGTGGGTATAATGCTTACATAATCGTATGTGGCATGTAATCACTTTTTCTTGAACAGTATTAGAGTGAAGTAGGCCATAAATTCGTCAATATTCGTACGAAATACGCTGCTCCACTTCTTATACAGTGCGTACGCGTCTCGTATGTATAACCTCCCACCTCCTCTGTGGCTGGAGAGGTTGCAGTGCAAACAGCTTCGGATGGTGTGTCGTCAAAATACATCGCACAGAACATATCACTGAGTGAAGACACGTATTAGACATAGTAGATCGCTGGTCGGAAATTACGCCTTTTTGGAATCAATTGATGCATCGAAGCCAGAAACTTTTTTTCAAATTACACCAAGTATTGACAATGCAGTGGAGTGTTATGCACAGACTGACTCATAGTAATGTTCAATAACCGTAACCGCCATTTAGAGGGTTTACAGACAGCACATTTTCTGTGTTTATTCAAACAATATATGACGGCGTGCTAAAAAGTAATACTTCTGAATTTTATATGTGAAACATTTAAAGATTTTTAAGAAAACAAAAGCTATTAACATTCTACCTCTTTATTCTTCATGCCAACATGTTTATTTCTCAACATACAAATTCCTCCCAACCCAATGAGAAATCAGATTATTGATACCGTCACTGTGGAATATTTGACTTCGTTGTCAGGGCTACAACCTCACCTCTGCTTGCACCGCATCATCACTATCAAAGTGTAGTCCTGGAAGGCGCTCTTTAAGGTTAGGAAACAGATGAAAACAGGATAAAGCCAATTCGGGACTGCATGGAGGATGGTCGATGGCAGTGTAATTATGGCGCCGGATTGTTTCAGATGTGTCAGCCCTCGTGTGTAGACTGGCATTGTCAGCCTGAAGGAGAAGCTGTATGTGTGGGCGAACTCTTGAAATCCCATATACGATTTTCCACGCGCCGACATATTTATTACACACCGGCATGTTTCACCATAGGTTTCGCAGGCCTCTAGCGGCAGAGGGCTGCAAATATTTGGCCATTAAGAATAACTATGTAGAATGGAATAACGTTTATTTTATTTAAAAAAGCTTTATGAGTTTTCACATTGTAAATTCGTAGGCATTGCTATCTAGCACGCCCTCGTATTACTTTGATTTTAAATTTTTACTCATAACTTTTCTTCATGAGTGAACCAGTCCAAGTAGGCATATTCCAGTTTCACTCTAGGACCCTCGGAGGAATAACGTGGACCACATTTGTCGACGTACCGATGTCACGCGCAACATATAAGTGTAATTAGTGATTGGTTGTAACACACTCATAGCGATACCTAGGGAGAGGTGCCTAAACTGTACTTCTTTTGAGGTTTTATTTGTTAAGGTCTAAGGAGTTATAAAACTATTTTGCCAGTGATATCCTCAACTGGACGATGCTCTTCTTGGCATTTTATTTAAAGAAGGGAGAATGGAAATCCTGAGAAAAATAAACAGACTGTATGTAACTTTCAGAATGAAATTTTCACTCTGCAGCGGAGTGTGTGCTGATATGAAACTTCCTAGCCCTTCCTAGCCCTCCCTTGAGCTCTTCAAACGTGCCTGCAAAGGCGAGCTTCACTCAGTTAGATAAATTTAAACGTAAATGTCATGTTCCGACTAAGGGTGACTGTAATCTTCTCCCCTTTACAACATTAAAGAACGAAACCAAAAAATAAACGGTACGACATGACATTGTAAGTATTCCTTAGAGTCCATGTGCCTTGACGAGATTTAATTTTTGGTTACTGAAACCTTCGTGAGGCACAGCAAAACAGAACGTGTATTTCTTCGTAATGCAAATTTCTAAAGGAATCTCATGACGTGCTCGGGACCATTACCTTTCGCAAGTGCTCTACCGACTGAGTTACCCAAGCACGGCTTGCCACACGTCCTCACATGTTTTCTTCCGCCAGTACCTCGTCTCCTACCTCCCAAACCTGACTGGAACTCTCCTGCTATTTGCTTTATGTGGTCATTCCGCTTAAGGTGGCACCAGATACATACACACAGATATTTTAGGGTTGATACTGTTTTCAGCATTCCAATACCGACACAATATCAAAAACTTATAGTGGTAAATTATATTCGGGGTCACAGTTTTCTTTTCCTCAGTGTACTGCTGACGAAACGCTACCAGAACAGTTTCATAACTACCTGAAACTAACGTTATCGGATGTATATTCGCCCCTAAGTAGAGGATATCATTGTCACTTACTTTATAGAAGTAACTATCTTCGCGACGAACACAAAACGTTAGATGAAAACTGCCACACTGTCGACGCTGTCTTCAGATAATCTGTTCCTCAATACACAGTACTCATACCTGAACGTATGGCCCCACTAAACGTCGGCAATACATGAGACACGAATTTTATAGTTGTGGTACAAAAATATGAACCGGTGCAATATGTTAGCGATGGGAAAAACCGGCAGGTTAAAACTGATGTCGATATAATAGTTCTGAAAAACCGATATTTTTCCGTATTTGTTTTTTTCCTGTGATAGCACGAACTTTTTTCCATTTTTTACTAATAGCTGAATAAAAAATCGGCCTATGAAAGAGCCTTAGCAGCAGTGCTATGATGTTTGGTTCTATAATTAAACTTTTTTTGTAATGGGTAATATTTAATTGCAAAATATCCATTGCTTTGAAATGTTGGGATGATATAGAAAATGGGGAACACGTTCAGTGCTACTTTAGTAACCATGGCGACAGAAACTAGGAAGAAAGACGTTACATACGGATTGGTACAGCATTGCTGAACCAATTCTATAGCTCTAGCCGTGTGGTGTGGCCTATTAGACGGTAAGCATGTATGTTCTGATGTGTACAGTACCTCCTCACTGTCTTCCCCGGACATCAGTCGAGTTAGAGAATGGCACCATGCAAAACACCCTCTCATCACCTACGCAGCTTTCGGAAGTTCCACCACCCTTATTTTACTTCCCCCACTTTGTCCTCCACCTGAGCTACTTCCATACTGAAATACAGCGAGCTCACTTTACATAGGATAGGAAGAAAGAGAACGTGATCTGACAGTATTATCATCAACACCAAAGACAGGTATCTATCACTGCCAGAGTTAAGTGGAGAAGAGCTTTAGGTAGAACGAGGAGCAGGAAATGTGCAGCGCACTTAACCGAGGCTAAGAAACCTAGTAATATACAAAGTCTTAGGAACAAGAAAGTGCTGCTGCTAGGTAGTAGCCTTGGGCGGGGTGTAGGCCTTCAGTTACAGGAAAGTTAGGGTCAGCGCACCAGGCCACCAGTATCTTCAAGCCAAATGAAGGACTAAGTCATGTCATAGAGGACCTAGGGTTTTTATGTAAGGACTTTACAAAAGAGGACCATGTAGTGATAGTGAGTGGGTTGGGAAACAGTTTGGACAGGGGTGAATCATATGACATAGATGGTGACTTGGACAAGATAGCCTCCCTAACTCATAGCACCAATGTACACTGTGTTGAGCTGTTCCGGCGTCATGAGCGACCACACCTTGCTGGAGCTGTGAGGCGAATGAATGTGGCTTAGGATGGCTTTGAGGACAGCCCACTTTGTTCATGTTTCTCTGGTGCCCATCGGGACTACCAACAGATGGGGTTTCACTAGGCATGTCCTACAGGACTGGGAAGGGGAGATTGGTACAACTGATTCATGACAGTATAGGGAGTGGATCTCGGGACTCACATGGTCAGATACTTGTTGTCATAGGTATGAAAAGTAGTTTTTTTAGGATAAATCCAGACAGCAGGTTCCCCTGCCTAAAGAGTATCTCCAGCACCTTAAAAATACCGAAACAATCACTCACAAGACAGATTTTAACACCTCAAATATCACATATACCAGATGTCACAAAGAAAAACAAACCACTGGAAAAAGTAACGTGGAACATTCACAGACTTAACAATCCTCCATGAAAACATGCAATCAATAAAAAATACAACACAACTATTAGAAGTTGAGCTCCAATCTTTGAACTGCAAAGTAGTTTGTATTATGGAGCACTGGTGTAGAGACATAGAAATCCAACATGTAGTATTATCATTGTATGAAAAAGCAAACTCTTACTGCAGAAGTACTTCAAGGGGTTGAGTATCATGCATTTCTATCAGAAAAGGAACACAGTTCAAATCAAGACATGACCACAGTACAGTAAGTGAAGACAAACACCTTGAAATATCAGCTATTGAATTAACAGGGTTTGATATCACCAAGAAGTTAATCATGTTGTGTGTGTACAGATCGACCGGCCGGAGTGGGCGAGCGGTTCTAGGCGCTTCAGTGTGGAACCACGGGACCGCTGCGGTCGCAGGTTCGAATCCTGCCTCGGGCATGCATGTGTCTGATGTCCTTAGGTTAGTTAGGTTTAAGTAGTTCTAAGTTCTAGAGGACTGATTTATTTATTTATTTATCGTATCCAAGACATCACCATTTTACAAAAAAAATTATATTACAATGCAAGAGAAGCAGTTATAATACAATAGTACATGGTTATAAGGTAATGTAGAAAAGTATGTAACATATAATGATAAGCGCTAAGGATGCGAAACAGAGCGATTTTCATATCCCACGTGAAGCCCAATACACTGCAGCTTGAATAGCCTTGTCATTTGCTTCAAATAGGTCTTGAGTCGAACACGGGTTGTTTAGTTTCCTGCAGACCAGTAGGTGTTGTGGGTCTTGCTGTTCTCCACACTCGCAGGGCTCGTCTGCACTGACGTAGCCCCATTTTTCCAAGTTTGCTCTGCATCTTGATACGCCTGTTCGTAGTCTATTCAGGGCTTTCCAGGTCGTATATGGGAGTTCAGAGCCAGCTGTGGGTTCTTCGCAGGGGCTATTCCCTGGTCTTCCTGGGTCCACATTGTACCACAGCTCTTCTCGTCGTGCTGTAGGCGATAAAAGAGTTGCTTCAGTTGTTCGTAGGAAACTCTTCCTTGATTTAAATCGGCGAGATTGAAGATTGTATCCGAACATTGGATGCCTGGGATCTGTCTCCTGTTTATGTTTCTCGATTTCTGCGGCAGTCCTTCTTCTGATGTCTGGCTGGGCTATGCCCATGAGGTGGTACAGCTGCTTTGTGGGAGTTTGGCGGAGGCATCCTGTCACGATGCGTCCAATCTCATTCAATGCTATATTTACTTGTTCAGCGTGGGTGGAATTTTGCCCAACGGGTGCCGAGTACTCCGCAGTGGAGAAACATAAAGCTAAAGCTGACGTGCGGAGAACTGTGGGTTGCGCTCCCCATCTGCTATTTGTTAGCTTGTGGATGATGTTGTTCCTGGCACTCACTTTCATCTTTGTGGCCAAACAGTGTTCCTTGTAGGTGAGAGCACGGTCAAGTTTAATCCCAAGATATTTTGGTGTGTCGCAGTGAGATATATGTTGTCCCTTCCAGCTTATGTTGAGTTTCCTCCTTGCTTCCTTATTACGTAGGTGAAAAGCACAGACCTGGGTTTTTGCTGGGTTTGGCTTGAGGTGGTTATTATTATAATAGTCACCCAGCTTTTCAATCGCTAAAGTTAATTTACTTTCTACCTCTTCAAAGGTTTTTCCCTGGGTGGCAACGACTGTATCGTCTGCATAGATGAAGGAGCGAGCGTCCATGTTGATCAGTTGGTCATTGGTATAAATATTATACAGCAATGGGGCGAGGACGCTACCTTGAGGTAGGCCGTTTTTCTGGATCCGGCATCGGCTCTTCTTCGACTGCAGCGTGACAAAATACAGTCTATTCTGCGACAGGCACTGGATGAATTGCGCCAGTCGGTAGTCTTTTGTGGTGTTATATATTTTTGATATTAACTTACTGTGGTTTATGGTGTCGTAAGCTGCTGTAAGGTCGATAAAGGCTGCACCTGTAATTTGTTTCCGCTCGTATTCATCTTCTATGTACTGTGTAAGGTTGAGGATTTGTCCGCAGCATGGCCTTCCTGGGCGGAATCCTGCTTGCTCTTTAATTATATTCTTGTCTACATGTTCTGAGATGCGGTTAAGGATCATTCTTTCTAAGACTTTATAGAGCTGACAAAGCAGGGAGATAGGCCGAAAATTTTTAGGGTCTGTGGTTTTTTTTCCAGGTTTTGGTATAGCTACTATATTTGCCTTCCGCCAAGTCTTGGGGATTTTCATTTCAAGAACACATTTGTTCATCATATCTAGTAACCACCGTCTGGTAACAGGTCCGAACATTTTTATTTGTTCTGGACGTAGATCATCTAGGCCAGCGGCTTTATTAATTTTCATTATGGAGATGGAATCTTCTAATTCTTTCAGAGCAAAGGGGGTGCCTAGGTGGTCTTTTTCTTGAGTGCCTCTCTGCAGTTTCTTTCTTGGGTGCTTCCTGTTGGTTTTACCATTAAGTAGAAGTTGATTTGCTATTTGATTTGGTGTGCCTTATACAAATTTTGTGTATTAGATGAGGGGTCATTATTGATGTTTTTAAGAAGTTGCCAGGCCTTTCGGCTATTCTGTTTCATGTCTAGGTTTGTGATTAGATTACACCATTTCATTGTTCTTGAGGCTGATATAGCCTGGAGGAGTTCTTCTCCCGCCATAGTTGTTTTCTCTGAAAAAGGGTTTTCCTCGAAGAGCTGTTGGTAATGTTCCAGAAGAACCTTTGAGTTTCCGTTAAGTCCAGGGATATAACTAGTTCTGCAGCCTCGGAGGATATTTCTTCGGGAGACAGTTTTAACTAATTCAATGAAAGTGTCATATTTTTCCGGGCTAGCATCAAGGTTCTGCACCTCTTTGTCAAGTTCTTCAGAGAATTTGTCCCATAGGGCACATTTAAAATTAAAATGTCTTTGGAAATGGGTGGTTGCTGGTTTAACAACTGCTTCAACCAGACATAATATAGCTCAGTGCTGTGTGTGTGGGAGGCGTTCTCCCCCATCCTTCCTGGTTTGATGTGCTACGTTTTCGCTGACAAAGATGTTATCTGGATTGTATCCACGGTTCCACCTGCTGCTGTTGAAGGAATATGGAAGTTTGGGGTCGTGTATTAATTTAAGGCCAGTTGAGTCTGCCCAGGTTTCTAGGTCGTCCCCAATTTTGTTTGTGTGCCTGTACCCCCAGGCTAATCCATGACAGTTGAAGTCGCCCATTACTATTTTCGTTGGTTGTGAGCTGAAGTTGGTTGGCTCACTGAATCTGAACTCCCTGCTCGGTGGCTTATAAATAGACGTCACAGTGCAGGACTGTAACTCTATAGTCAAGATTTCGATGTCTTCTTGAGATGTCAGTTCTGCAGATATAATACCTAAGCCCATTTTGGCGAAGATTCCGCTGCCATATTGCTCGTGTGGTCTTTCAATTACTAATTTCATTCCGTGGATCTTTGGTCTTCTATTTGTGGGGCCAATGTGGGCCTCTTGGATTAGTAAGAGATCACAGTTGTGAGTTTTACATGCTACAGGAAGTAGCACATCCTTCTCATGAGAGAGCCCTTCAATGTTTATGGACATTATATTTAGCGCTGGCTTTGATAAAAGCCTTTTTGTGGTGTCTTGGTGTTGAAAGGATTGGCCGTTAGGCACAGGCCTAACGTTGCCCAGGGTACGCCCGATCGTTGTCATGATCTTCGGGGAGGCTCCTTTCGTGTACTCCAGAGGACTGATGACCTCAGATGTTAAGTCCCATAGTGCTCAGAGCCATTTTTTTGTGTACAGGTCTCCCAATGGTAGCGTGGACACTTTTTTCAATAAGTTAACAGAAGTTCTAGATAAAATCTCAAGTACAAAGGTCAACGTAATTCTGTGTGGGTACATTAACATCAACACTAATATCGTAAGAGAATCCAGCAGCACCTGCATAAATATTCATCAAAGTTTTGACATGTCCCTATTGGTCAATAGTGCAACAACTTCATCAGTAATTGACCATGTCGCCACAAGTATGGACAGGGAAAAATGTGATGTAGCTGTAAAAGATCTCGGACTATCAGACCATCTCTGTTAAATAACAACAGTATAATGATGGATCGAATCATTCCCTAAACTACAAGTCTACAAACGACATCTATCAGAAATCAAAATAAAAGATTTTTCCAAAGAACTAGAAAAACAAGTGTATAAGGAAACCAATGTGAATATGAAATTCTCCAAATTCTCCTTGTTGTTTAAACTGAAATTTGAAAAGGCATTTCCAAAGGTATGCATACCTGTATCAACATCTCATAAAACAGACCGATAGCAGCAGGTATTAAGAAGCCCCCCTAAACACTTAAACACCTCAGTTCCATGAAAAAGATTCGCAATGATACCGAATTCTTAAATTTATATCATAGATACAAAAAGATCTATAGGAAAGTGCTGATTGCCGCAAAAAAGTCATTTAATGAAAAAATAATGTATAATGCAGAGAATAAAAGCAAAGCAGTCTGGGATATTATTAAAAAAAGAAATGGGGAGAGGCAAACAAATGCAGAATAACATACTTGCTAAGGGAGAAGAGTAAGGTAATAAATGATCCACAACACATAGCAAACTATGTAAACGAGCATCTTTCAAGTATTGCAGAGAAGTTACAGCAAAAGGTTCCCCAAACAAATACAACACCTGTAAATAATGTTCCACTAAATACAATGATGCTACTTCCAACCACAGACAATGAAGTCAATAAAACAGTTCAAAAACTAAAAAATTAAAAGTCAGTAGCCTTAGATAAATTACTAATGTGTGTAGTGAAACAATGCATAGGGATTATACAAGGTCCCTTAACAAATACAACAAATGAATCCTTCTTATCAGGGACATTTCCAGAGCAGTTAAAACAGGCAAGTGTTGTACCTTTGCTTAAGAGAGGTAATGCTGAAAATTACCGGCCTATTTCCCTGCTGTCACCATTCTCAAAAATATTAGAAGCTCTTATGAAAGAGAAATTAATGAATTACCTGAATAAATACAAACTTTTAAGCAAATCGCTGTTTAGTTTCCAAGGTGGTAAAAATATGGAGTCATCCACAGCAGAATTCACAAAAGTGTTCTTGCTGCTCTTGATAAAGATGAGTGTGTTACAGGCATAGTTTTGGATCTTTCTACAGAGTTTAATACCGTCGACCACAAGATTCTATTAAATAAATTAGATGCATTAGGAATAAGAGGGGTAGCTAATGCATGGTTTCAATTATACCTAAGAGATAGGGTACAAGGAACAGAGATAACACATACATCAAATATATCTAAATATTTAGTAAAACAGTTATCAGAACCAAAATACATTAATATAGGGGTTCTGCAAGGGGGGCGGCCAGTGTGGCCAAACGGTTCTAGGTGCTTTAGTCTGGAACCGCGTGACCGTCCTTAGGTTGGTTAGATTTGAGTGGTTCAGAGTTCTAGGGGACTGATGACCTCAGATGTTAGGTCCCATAGTGCTCAGAGCCATTTGAACAATTTGTTCTGCAAGGTAGCATATTAGGACCAATACTGTTCCTGATACGCACAATGATTTTCCCAATAGTGTTACTCACGGTGAAAAATTTCTCTTCGCTGATGACAGCAAATTATAGTCACTGAAAAAACAAGAGAATTCCTTGCCGAGAAAGCAAATGAAACTCTCAACAAAGTTTATGATTGCTCAATAAGCAACAAAGTGACATTGAACATAAAGCAAACTAGTGCCATGAATTTCAGTTTGAAGAGGAAAAATGACAATGTTAAATTAAATGTAGATGGCACCTCTATAGGCTGTGTAACAAATGCAGAATTTCTAGGAATGAATATTGATTCTCAATTGAAGTGGTGTGAATACACAAAGGTACTAACAAACAGAATGTCATTACCATGTTATACTCTTAGAATCTTATCATAAGTGTGTAACATGCAGTGTCTTTTTGTTACATATTATTCATATTTATACTCAATTCTTAGCTATTGCATTCTTTTTTAAGGGAACAAATGCACAAAATATAAACACAGCTTTCAAACTCCAGAAAACAACCATAAGATTAATAACCAAAAATAACAGTCGAGCTCACTGTAAAGATCTGTACAAAACACTGCAAAACACTAAGGATTTTAAGTCCTCCATGTGAAGACATTTACCAGTCAGTTGTACACATCAAATGTAACATTGTTAATTACTGCACAAACAGCTCTGTCCATGAGCATGCAACAAGAGATGGACTCAACTTACATTTACCAAGAAAAAATAAACATGAAACTCAAAACAGGATTACTTAGCTCAAACAGAGTAGGAGTTTGATAAAAAATGTTTTACAGATAAGTAATAATAATAATAATGATAATAAATTATCCAGGATTCCACATAACCCTTACATTTATGTTTCTTTTCCTTCTTTTTTCGTTTCTGGAAATATTTAGCGCCAAGCTATGCATAGCACAATACTAACGCCTCTTCCTCTTTCTGAGCTCAACATCTCACTCATTATGGAGGGATGCTGACTCAGTTTTTCAGCAGAGCAAATGGGAAGTTGCGGTACAGAAAATGACCGATAGATCACTAGCGCGCGCGCGCGCGTGTGTGTGTATGTGTGTGTGTGTGTGTGTGTGTGTGTGTGTGTGTGTGTGTGTGTGTGTGTGTAGTGAGTGAAGTGTTATGAAACAATGTGTGTATAGTGTGTGCAGTGACTGATAGTGAGATATAAGTGAACAGTGTGCCTTTAACTTATTTAATAAGTTATTTGTAAATAAAAAGTATTATATACCAGGAGTAAATCTAATGATTGTCTAACTAGAAGTCTGTAAAGAAATGTGTGTATGAATTAGCTTATTTTAAATTGATCTAAACTTGTAAACACTTTGACATGTCCGACATCCCTGTAAAACGTGATCCATGGATGAATAAAGCTGCTAGTACTACTACTACTACAACATCCAGGAAGACGATCTATGGTTTCCTTCGGTAGCACAGGTCACCGAATGTGGTTGAGGGGAAGTTGTTTCACAATCGGTGTGCAGTCCTTATCTTCACACATCGAATCTCTGTGGTAAATGAAGCAAGTATGCCAGTCGCACCTTCACAGAATTATACATCGCAGACACCCCGCTGTGTAACTCGTGTGATGTTGTGACACAGACAAGCACCACCTGGTGTGCAGATTGGCAAGAGGTGTCTGGTTCTTGGCGCAACAGATGTTGTTCCTAATTTGCTGTACATCTCCTCATCATATTCCACTCAACAGTTTCTATTTATGGACCCGGGATACTTCCCAGAAGTGAAGAAGAGCTCTGTGAAGTAAGTTTGTGGACACAAAGGTCACTACCGGTTTGCTGGTGAGAAAATAAGTATCCTTCATTTTTGACACTTCCTTAATGAACACCACTGTGCAGTTGCCTGCAATCCAAAATACATACATTTTTTCTCCAATTTCCTTTGCAATGTCGTCCCTAACCCACGCCAGAGTTGGGTATTCCTATCATGAAGAGTTGATCCCCGCCTCTTTCACACTTAAAACCGATATATTCTCTGGTCATCGGAATGTTCTGCTCCGGCAAACTGTATGTTGATAGTCACAATGGTGTGAGTAGGCTGTTTAGGTTTTTTATTGGCTGTTTAGGTTTTTTATTGGTAACGCCACCTCTGTATGAAAATCACTGGCTGTGCTGTGTGCAGTCTGTGGCTGCTTTGCATTGTTGTAATACTCGCCATTGTAGTGTTAGGCAGCTGGCTGTGAACAGCGCGTAGCGTTGCGCAGTTGGAGGTGAGCCGCCAGCAGTGGTGGATGTGGGGAGAGAGATGGTGGAGTTTTGAAATTTGTCATGAACTGCTATATTTATATATGATGATATCAAGGTAAATACATTGTTTGTTCTCTATTAATATCTTTCATTTGCTAACTATCCCTATCAGTAGTTAGCGCCTTCCATAGTTTGAATCTTTTATTTAGCTGGCAGTAGTGGCGCTCGCTGTATTGCAGTAGCTTGAGCAGCGAAGATTTTTGTGAGTTAAGTGATTTGTGAAAGGTATAGTTTAATGTTAGTCAGGTCCATTCTTTTGTAGGGAATTTTGAAAGTCAGATTGCGTTGCGCTAACAAAATATTGTGTGTCAGTTTAAGCACAGTCATGTATAATTGTTCAAAGGGCACGTTTCATATGTCGACCCTTAGCCGAGGATACCTCACTGGAATCTTCTGATTTTTTCTTGTAGTTTGTGTAATTAGTGTAGCTATTGTTTATTGATAGCGCGTAATTGTAGAGAAAATCTCCTTTGTAGTTGCAGTCTTTCATTGTTGTACAGTAAAACAGTTGTGGCATGCATGTAGATTTGCACCAAGTATTTCGCAGCTGCAATTAACTAGATATTATTTTCAGTGCTATGTTAATGTGTTCTCTTATTTTTGATCTTCAAATTGTGTTTTTCTGTGTTGTCGTGTGAAATACTGTGACAATAATGGCGTGTGAAAAACGTAATACTAGGCTCCAAAGTAAACTGAGAAATGACAGTGAAAATGAAAGCAGTGTGTTAGCGCCACCGAGTAATGAATTAACTGATGTTCAAAGTAGAAATTTGGTAATTGTGCATAGGGAAATGGAGCGGGCTGCAAACAACGGTGTAGACAGTGAAACAGGTAGTGAACAGGGAAGCATTATCGATCGATCGGTCGGCAACAGCTCGCCTCAGGAATCCGAAATGACAGGACACAATTTCGCAAATACTGTAGATTCAGGTTTTGGGTCATCACCGTTTTCTCAAATAAGTCAAGACACATTTTCTGCTTGTCAAAATGTGAATGTTGCCGGTGCAAATGCACTGCCGAAAAGCGTAAGAAACAGATTCCAGACACTAATACATTATTATTGCAATTAATGCAACAAATGGAACAAAATCAGAGACAAACACAGCAAAAGTTAGACACAGTGGAACAAAATCTTCAAAAGTTAGACACAATGGAACAACACCAGAGACAAACACAGCAACAGTTAGACGCAATGGGACAAAATCTTCAAAAGTTAGACACCCCACTTGAACAAACACGTGAAGATTTAACTTGTGAGTTACATAACATTGAATCGAAATGTCAAAAAGTCTGTAATGACGTAAAAACACAAATTTGTGAGCATTTTCAACCTATTTTTTCGCGGCATGAAAATGCATTACAGAATCACGAAGCAGCCATAAAAGAACTGCAAACCATTGTTCATGAAAATCATGAGACCTTGTGGGCTAAATTTGAATCAGTTGCATCTACCGATTCGGTTAAGCAACTTGCAAAAACTCAGGAAAACTTAAAGGACACAGTAGATTCGATTTCAACACAAATGGACACTCTGAAACTTGGTTCAGAAAAACACACTGAGGAAATGTGTTCACTATCGGAGAAAGTAGCCGAACTTTCGGATCAGGTCACTAACTTATTTACAAAGGTAGATGATGATCTGAATGACACAAGACCTGTAGCCTTCACTGACACAGAAGAGTATGAACAAATTAGAAAATTCAAACAGAATCAAAATCAAATCAATACACAGTACAAAAGAGAAATCCGGGAAGTACAAGATCAGCTGACACAGGTAATACAAGAATTACGTATTTCAGAGGATACTCGCGCCCCAATACGGGAAGAGGGACACAGAAATACGGAACAGCCACAAAATAATAACACAGGGCATTTCGGAAGTTATGAAAGAAATTGGCAATGTGCACCGAATTTTGAGATGGAACAGCGGACACGACCTAACAATGACCGATATGCGACTCGCCGACATGATGATTTTGACTATAAGCTGTTCATTACTACATGTAAATTCAAAACATTTAAGAATTCTGGCAACGACATTCATCCACAAGCATGGCTCCATCAATTCTCGCATTGTTTTCCTCCCAACTGGTCGTTAGAACACAGATTAGAATTTATGTGTGGCTACTTTGAGAATGAACCAGCGGTAAGAATGCGATCGGTAATTCACGATTGCCACAGTGAAGGAGAGTTTTACCATGCCTTCCTCTCAGCATATTGGTCTCAAGCCACACAAGACCGAGTAAAACATAGCGTCATAATGATGAAACGTTTCGAACAATCTGAATTTTCCAGTCTTATGAAATATTTTGAAGCCATGTTGCATAAGAATCAGTATCTTTCGAACCCATACAGCCCCACAGAACTCATCCGCATTTGCTTAATCAAACTGCCTGAACATTTACGACATATTATTTTGGCAGGACGTTGCAAAGACGACATTGAAGCATTTCAGGGACTCTTACAAGAATTAGAAATTGACGCTGACAATCGCGGAACGCGAAACCAGAAACACAACAATTACAGGTCACATCCGTCGCAATTCCGCGATGAAAGAAGTAATAACTTGACACGACAAGGCTATTCTCACAACACAAATCGTGACCAAAACAGACACCACCCGTATGACAACCGTTGGCAGAGTAGTAATAACTACAGGGAAAGATCACCTCTCCGTGGTAATGACTATCACAGAGACAATAAGAGAAACAGACAATATGGGAACCAAAATAAATACTATCGAGGGAGACAGAATAACTTTAGACGCAACGGACCAGCGCGCAGTTACGATTCAGGGAGAAATTCTCCACCATTTGACCGACAAGAAAGAAACTATGGAATCTACCGACATGACGACAGACGATATGATCGTAACGACAGACCTGAATTGCATCAGAACTGGCGGGATTCAAACAGAGCAGGGCCCTCTCGTCACGGTGAATTTGTAGAAGTTAGGTCTCCAAATCCCAATAACGACGCGCGCCAACAAAGAGACAATAGCTGGCAGCAACAAAACGTACTTATGAAACTGATGACGCAGCTGCCGTAGCTAGTAATTACGTAAAAATGGAAGACATTAGGGACATCTTACTCCAGGAACATGACGTAAAACTTAACAACATTGCATATCCTGTGATTCACATTACTGTAAATGACGTAAAATTTACGGCAGTACTTGACTCTGGCAGTCCCATCTCAGTAATTAGTGAAACAGCCTTTAGCAAATGCAACAAATCGAACGATTGCCCCACACTTCCGTTACGTAAGATTAAATTACAAGGTCCAATCTTTGGAAAAAGTGTAGATGTACGCCAACAAACCAACTTAGAATTCTTTTGTCAAAGCCACAGCTTCTCTACGAACTTTCTTATTGTTCCATTATTGTCGACGGAAATTATATTGGGAGTAGACTTTTTGAATGAATTCAAAGCAATCTTAAACTTTCACGATGCTGAAATAAGTTTAGAGAAGGAAGGTAAGTCAATAGCTTTGAAATTTGAAGATTGGCTCTCAAACCATGACGAAGAAATTAATCGGCTTTACCTTCTGTTGGACAACAGTTCGGAATTTTCTACGGAACTAGACACTAACAATCACTCTGCAAGTACTGACAGGGATGATATCGACGGCATATTTGAAATTAATGAGTTAATTCAGAATAAAATTCAAACAATTGAGAATTGTAATGACACTGATAGGCAGGACCTTTTTGAGATTTTACAAGCACATTCCACAATTTTTATTCATAAAACAGGAACAATCAAGAGATTTCAATACCAATTTCGTGTTCGTGAGCATACTAAATTTTGTGTTAGACCATATGTAATTCCAGCACATTATAGGGACCGTGTTAGAACAGAAATACAATCTATGCTTGACGAGGGCATTATTGAGCCTGCAGTAAGCTCATACAACAATCCATTACATGTTGTTGAGAAGAAAAATGGATCGATCAGGCTTGTCTTAGATTCGAGACAAATCAATACGATCATTATTCCTGAAACAGACAGGCCGCAAACGTTGGAGGAACTTCTTCAAAATTTTAATGGTGTAAAAGTGTTGTCTTCTATTGATCTCAGATCCAGCTTTTATCAGATCGAACTTCATCCAGAATGTAGAAAATACACAGCTTTCCTTTGTTTCGGCGTTTGTTATCAGTTTCGGAAACTTCCCTTTGGTTTGAACATTTCTTCAGCAGCATTCATTCGCGGGCTAAATTCCAAATTACCTGAGTTCTTAAAACGTCACATCACCTTATATGTGGACAGTATTCTAATAGCAGAAGCTTCATGGGAACTACATAATCGCATCCTCAACAGTTTGTTACGTATTTTTGCAGAATCTGGAATTACAGTTAACTTGGAAAAGTCTGAATTCGGTAGGACAAAGGTGAAGTTTTTGGGACATATTATTTCTTCTGAAGGCATTCAGCCGGATCCTGAAAAGTTAGAAGCAATCAGAGCCATTCCAGTTCCATCCACAAAAAGACAAGTCCGCAGTTTTCTAGATCTCGTAAATTTTTACCGTCGTTTTCTGAATATGCAAATTCTTGTTACACCAAAACTTTGTTCTCTCACTGGAAAAAATACTATTTGGAACTGGGACGAACAAGCACAATTGGAATTCAATTCTTTGAAAGAAGCGTTACTTCACGCGCCAATCTTAGCTCATCCAGATCTGTCACAAGATTTCTGCCTTAGCACGGATTCTTCTAAAGTCGGTCTTGGTGCCCACTTATTTCAAGAAGCCATAGAAAATGACACTACCGTTCAGAAAACCATTGCTTTTGCTAGCCGAGTGCTAACAAAATCTTTAAAAAAAATTATTCCGTTACTGAATTAGAAGCTTTAGCTATCGTTTGGGCATTTAACAAATTCCGTTTCTTTCTTTCTGGTAAGCACGTAAAAGTATACAGTGATCATCGTGCATTACAATTTCTTATGTCTTCAAAATTAAATCATGACAGGTTAAAACGTTGGGCATTGTTTCTGCAAGAATTCCGCTTCACAGTAGTCTACATTCCCGGCAAGGAGAACATTGTTGCGGACGCACTGTCACGCGCACCAGCTGGGCTTAAGAAAAGTACCACAGAAGGCAATCTCGAGAAAAATTTCAGTATTCTTTACATTCAGAAAGTCGCCTTTGAAAACTTCATCACCACATCTTTAAAGGACATTGCTCATGAACAAGATAAAGATCCGATTTGGAAAGACATCAAGAGCAAATGGCATGAAAAGACACACACACAGATTCGGCATTATTATCTGGTTAGAAACAACATACTGTTCAAACGCTGCACTGTTCATGACAAGCTATGGGTACTTTGCATTCCTGACGATTTTGTTAATAAGCTCATTTGGTACATTCATTTCAGCTATGCACATTTTGGCCCACGAAAATGTTATCATATTCTTCGAATGACTTGTTATTTTAACAATATGGAAAAGAGAATTCGAAGAGTCTTGTCTATTTGTAAACTTTGTCAAAAGGCGAAACCATCTACTATCTCCCATCGTGCTCCGCTGTTTCCTATCATTCCTTCTAAATTAAAAGAATTTGCTGCTGTTGATCTCTTGGGACCGCTTGTCAGAACATCTAATGGATTTTTGTACGTTCTAGTCGCTGTTGAACTTACTTCAAAATTTGTTTCTTTCACACCGTTACGTAAAGCCACTGGACGGTCTGTATCCAACGCCTTTGTCAAAAATTTCTTACGTGAAGTTGGCCACGTTGCTAAAGTCATTTCAGATAACGGACCGCAATTTAGATCTGCTGTTTGGTCACGCACGCTTCGGAATCATAAAATCAAACCTGTTTTTATTTCATTGTACTCACCACATTGCAACCCGTCTGAACGGATTATGAAAGAAATCAATAAGCTTTGCAGACTTTATTGTCACAGAAAGCATCAGCATTGGGACAGATATTTACACTTATTTCAAAATGTGCTGAATGAAATGCCTCATGATTCCACTGCTTTACCACCTACTCTTGTACTGAAGAATGAAGAACCACCGAACAGAATCAGAGAGCTTGTACCTTTCCCGAATACACGTAAACTTCGACACAAAGACATAATTGATTTGGCTCTTAAAAATATAAAATCTGCAGCAGACAAAAGGAGAGAACTACACGGTAAAGCAAATGCAAAGAAATTATATATTGGTCAGAAAGTTCTCATTAAAGCTCATTCATTGTCACATAAGAAGAAACACTTGAGTCACAAATTCTTTCTAGTTTACAATGGACCTTACAGAATCCGGCGTATACCACATGATAATTGCGTTGAAGTTGAAACTCTGCGTACTAGGAAGAGTAAAGGTTTACACCACATTTCACATGTAAAACCGTTTATTGAAAGATAATCTGCTTTTTAACTTTGTCACTGCCATAAAACTTTTCGCTTTACATTACTAGTATGCTTGTCAGACTTAGAATCTGTTAACATGCAACAATGTTTGAAGTTAAATATCCAGTCAAGAACCAAGAGAACTTATTGAAACAGAAATGACGAATGCATTGTTATAGTGAACAGACGTCACAGTGTTATTGCGTGTGTACATTCTTGCTTGTTAGTTGCACGATTATGGAACGACTATAAGGCTTACATACTTAGAACATTTACCAGTACTGCTAATGAGATTTTAATGCAACATTTTGGTTTACTTGAAAATATATTCTGGATTTAAAGTACTCTCAGTGAGATACCAGATGGCACAGTGGTTAGTTTATGTGACAGCTACACGATTTTATCTCGACGCTACTAATGAGTGACAATTTACAATGTTGCTTTTGCAGTGTTTCTGTTTTATATCTGCACAGTTTTCTGTTTTATTCTGGAAAGTAAAACAGGTTTTAGTAGTAACTTTTGTGGTATAGCTACAATGAGACTGCCTTTTCCGTAGCACAACAATACGTTACAGCACAGTACTTTCCTCATCACGGCAATAAGCGTAATAACTAAGACATTTATACGCAAAGCATTTCACTTTTGTGTATTATGAGGTAAGTACATTGACTTCTGCAGAACTTAGCTTTCGGAGGACGATAACTACGACACTTCCACACAGATTATGTTGCAACAAGACGCACATTTAGCGCTGCAGTACACGTATTTGAGTGATTAATTTTGTACTTAAAACATTTATTTTTAAAGATTTTTGAATTACAAAGAAAGTTTTCCGTGATACATTTCATTCCATTGCTGTAATCTGTAACACCTGAGGCAGGCGCGGGTCGTAATTAAAGGCTCTGAGGCGGAGCCACCCCAAAATATATGTTAAAGTAAATTTCGCAAGAACGTATTACATAATTTAAATTATCAGGACGAATTTCGCATATTTCCCGTTCCAATTAAAATAACGACGGTCAACATTTTTGGAACTGTTTGTATCGATAGATGTTTTCCGAATGGTTAGTAGTGTTCAGGCTGCGCCTTGAAACGTCCGTAAGCTGCATGTAGTAGCGGTTTGGGGGCGTGGCTTCTACAAAGTACTGCTCTTTATGGGCGACCCGAAGGCTCAGAGCTTGCAGCCTAAGGGTGTCGTACCAACCACCACATATTTTTCAGGTTCCACTATCTATGTAATAAAGGAATGTAGAGTGGCCGAAACTTCGCTATCCAATCTCTGTCTCTGCATATCTCTACTACGCTTCGATGCGTCATTAATCGACATTTAGTATTATTGTTTTGATAATGTTTTACATAGTTGTTTTGTTTCTGCTATTGGCTATTTTATCCACATTTAGAATAAGTTTGCAAATATCCCGCCAGAGTGCACTTCACTACAGTAACGTACCAGTACTGCCATCTAGCGAGAGTTTCATAAGTGGTTAGAGGACAAAACGCGCGAAATTTGTCCCGTTACTTTACCTTCCTTGCTTGCTGATGCTGACTGCTTTTGTTGATACCGTGTGATATTAGCAAGTTTCTTTTTCGGAGTATATTTTGCAGGATTTTAGTGAGTTTTACTTGCTGGTGAATACCTGCAACATACCGCGAGTGTGAAACAAGCGCAATATGAATTCAGTGTGCAAATTAATAGGTAAAAACTTGGAACACGGCCATAGGATGAAAGTGAAAGAACTTGGTGCTTCCAGACCCGCATTAAAGATCTCTCCGAAACGCGTCTTTTCATATGATTTGCTGCAAAGTGTCAGAAAATGCAATAATGGCGTATAAAAACACTAACCAAAGATTTTAACACGAAGTTAGCTTCTAATGATATTTAATACCTGATTATAGAAGATACAGTACGTAAAATTATGGGTAGAGCGTGATCTGCCCACCCCCTCCCCCTGAATTCTTAGTTGTTTACGTCAGACTAATCTGTAGCGTAACCCGAGGTCTATGTTGGCTCTGATCAATAAATGCCACAGCCTTCCCCCGTATAGAAACCACGAGCCGCGCCTGACCTGAGGGTATAATTACATTAATCCTCAAGGGGGTACACGCTTACTTTGTGTACCATGTGTGTGGCAACCACAAGGAACCCTAGCTAATATGGTATTTGCTTATACAACTTTACACATCAGTACCATATTTCTCTAACACACAAATTACACAGCTATCTTATCATTTAACTGAGAGATAAACATTTTTTTACTACATCAGTGACACATGTTTACGCAATACACAGTTGGGTAACTTCACACTTATGAAACTGTATTTTGTCTGTACTTTGTAAACTGTTCATATTTTTTCGGAATCATTGTGATACTATGAGACCTTTGAATGATGTATTTGGTAAGGGAGCATGATTTTAAAGTACGTTTGAGGTAGATGACACTATTGAAATGAGCAGAGAATTTTTTTTAGGTTTTGAAATTATTGCAGAAAGCTACGACGTTTTTGAGATTTGACTGAGGTGTTATGATGTTATTATTACGACGACGATGTGTACTATGCTGTTGAGATATGTTTATGATCAATAAGATGATGCTACCGTATATGAGGAATAAGAAGTATGTTGGAAACCAAGAATCGTACTTTAAGAGTTATGAAATGTGCGTAAATGCGTGACTGTATCACAATGCTGACGAATATTTTATTTGGACACTTATATTTATAGGATTTTCTTTCTACAGATTTGCAACGCTAATTCTTGACCTGTGAAATATTTTTATGTGAGACTGTCACTGTAGCGGAAACTGCTGTCGTAAATATTTCCGTAAGAAAGTTAAGTGACCACCTGCACGTAATGCGTCGCGGGCACCCACCTGGGCGACAGCCGCCCGAAAAAAAGCCATTAGCCTTTCAGCGGCACAGGTAGAAAAAAAAAAAAGGGAGGCCATTATCCTCGCGTTTTTATGCTTTGGTTTGCGTAATTGCTTATTTCATTTGACATCTGTTTTTCAGCTGTGTTGCAGCATTGGTTTCATAAAATAAAATTAAATGCATTTGCTAATGTGAACACTTTCTGTGAACAGATCTATTAAATAATAATTTTGTGATCCACATTCTTCAAAAAAGGAGCACTTGGAAAGGAAAGAACAATAAGAAGGGACTAGTAACAGTAACTGCATACATAATATTCTTTTCAAGTACATGGTAATATTTCTTTTACAATAAGTTGTTGTGGTGCACCACTTTAATTTACATAGACATTAAGATGTGAATATACACTTCCCTTATCTGCATTGTTGTTTTTACTGTAATATCTTTTCTGCTTGAGCTTTGTCATGTATAGATATAAGTTTTATATTTTTTATACTTTTTATATTTGCTGCTGCTGTTTGCCAGGCATAGTGCTACTGAATTTTAAATTGTGTTACTCTGTTAAGCTAGTTTTACTACTGACTTATTTTTCTTGTTACTGTACATTGGGTCATATTAGTTGTAATGTTGCATTGATTGGTAATTTATATTTACTGTAGCTTGCTTTGCAATTTTCCATTTTTTTTGCATTGCTGTTTGTGTTAATTTGTTATGTGCTGCTGCATTGCCTCGTCCCTTAGTTTAGTATCTGAGCTCAGTAGATTTAAGTTAGCTTAAGAGGAGACTATATAAGAAACTAACTATTATAAATTTATAAGAAATGCATTGAGAAGCTATCAGAAAATGGTCTGGCAAAATAAAAAGGATACTGTACAGTGGAGAAAAACTATTATTGACAGAGGATGTGAACAGGATACAGAAAGCAGAGAGAAAAACTATTTTTGACAGAGGATGTGAACAAAATACAGAAGGCAGGCTTAGATAGGACTTTTGGGAATAATGATGAATGAAGGGAGATCTCCAAGAAGCAAAGAAAGTTTTGTTTGCAAAATACTGCAATGAAACAAACCCTGTCCTTTCCTTTTGTGTTATCCCACTATGTGTTTGGGTACCCTTGTGCATATATGTTCTTCCTGTCTTTATATGTTTACCTCATCAGACTTATGTTGTAGAATTTTTCTCATACTCAGCTACATGAAATATGATGAGGAATACTGTTATCCTCAAATATAATTTGCATTAATAATATGTTATTTACTTTGTAAAGATGTTATACATTATTAATTCCGTTCTGTTTAATGCTCATGTGTGAAGTTGATGTTTCAAAAGTTATTGTGATCTTTTATGTATGTACGCATGTCATAATTCCACTGATGTATATGTTAGTTCGATTCTTTTGTAAAGCCTGTACTACAAATGTTATCTGTATAGTTATGTTTTTAATGATGTATTTTGTACCTTTGTTATTGTATTCTTATGTCATAAAATTGTACTTGACACCAGTTCATCATATTATTAACATGTAAGTTCCATTTCACTGCACACGTTTCTGTTGGTCATAGTATATGGACAATATGTGAGAAGTAGGGACTGTTAGTGTTTGCACGTGTGTTAATAACTCAGCAAGGGACTGGATAACAGCATTGCTGGTTCTAAGGACAATTTCAAAAACTTTGTGAGTGCACAAGTGGTGGTTATGGACTTGCTACATTATCCGCAAGACTCTTCAATGGTGATTGTGCACCTGCACAGTCACAACAGATGGCTGCTGACCATCTCTACAAGGACTGCAGTGGGTCTGCATCTTTGATGACCCACCAGTACCATTATCTCTACAAGGACTACAGTGGGTCTACATCTTTGATGATCCATCAATACCATTATTTCTACAAGGACTGCAGTGGGTCTGCACCTCTGGTGGCCCACCAATACCGTAATCTCTACCAGGACTACAGTGGGTCTGCTCTGTGATGACCTACCAATACTCTTCAAAACGTCGAATGACTCTGCTGTGGGTTTGCTATGTTGTGGCCCATTACCTGTCAGCATGTCAAGAGTCAGCACTGTCTTTCTGATGGAAGGACACTACTTCTTCAAGACTGCATGGAAATCCACTACTTCTGTGTGCATTCTCTTTTACTGTTCAGACTTTGAAAAAAAAGAAAAACACTGTAATTTTACTGTGATGAATCAGGACTGTCTTTATGGACTGTGAGAAAATTTTAGCTTTTGACCAACATTGTATCAATAAGTGTGTGCATTTGATTTCTTTGTTATTGTAATTATGAAAAATTTTTTCCAAATCTGTATTGGCCACTGCCCAATCCAATTTGTAAAAATTTTTGTGGGGAGCATGGGGGCTATGTAAGTAGGCTGTTTAGGTTTTTTTATTGGTAACGCCACCTCTGTATGAAAATCACTGGCTGTGCTGTGTGCAGTCTGTGGCTGCTTTGCATTGTTGTAATACTCGCCATTGTAGTGTTAGGCAGCTGGCTGTGAACAGCGCGTAGCGTTGCGCAGTTGAAGGTGAGCCGCCAGCAGTGGTGGATGTGGGGAGAGAGATGGCGGAGTTTTGAAATTTGTCATGAACTGCTATATTTATATATGATGATATCAAGGTAACTACATTGTTTGTTCTCTATTAATATCTTTCATTTGCTAACTATCCCTATCAGTAGTTAGTGCCTTCCATAGTTTGAATCTTTTATTTAGCTGGCAGTAGTGGCGCTCGCTGTATTGCAGTAGCTTGAGCAGCGAAGATTTTTGTGAGGTAAGTGATTTGTGAAAGGTATAGTTTAATGTTAGTCAGGGCCATTCTTTTGTAGGGAATTTTGAAAGTCAGATTGCGTTGCGCTAACAAAATATTGTGTGTCAGTTTAAGCACAGTCAGGTACAATTTTTCAAAGGGGACGTTTCAGTAGTTCTAATGGAATGTTGTCTACTCCGGGGGCCTTGTTTCGACTCAGGTCTTTCAGTGCTCTGTCAAACTCTTCACGCAGTATCTTATCTCCCATTTCGTGTTCATCTACATCCTCTTCCATTTCCATAATATTGTCCTCAAGTACATCGCCCTTGTATAAACCCTCTATATACTCCTTCCACCTTTCTGCCTTCCCTTCTTTGCTTAGAACCGGGTTTCCATCTGAGCTCTTGATATTCATACAAGTGGTTCTCTCCTCTCCAAAGGTCTCTTTAATTTTCCTGTAGGCAGTATCTATCTTACCCCTAGTGAGACAAGCCTCTACATCCTTACATTTGTCCTCTAGCCATCCCTGCTTAGCCATTTTGCACTTCCTGTCGATCTCATTTTTGAGACGTTTGTATTCCTTTTTGCCTGCCTCATTTACTGCATTTTTATATTTTCTCCTTTCATCCATTAAATTCAATATTTCATCTGTTACCCAAGGATTTCTATTAGCCCTCGTCTTTTTACCTACTTGATCGTCTGCTGCCTTCACCACTTCATCCCTCAGAGCTGCCCATTCTTCTTCTACTGTATTTCTTTCCCCCATTCCTGTAAATTGTTCCCTTATGCTCTCCCTGAAACTCTCTACAACCTCTGGTTCTTTCAGTTTATCCAGGTCCCATCTCCTTAAATTCCCACCTTTTTGCAGTTTCTTCAGTTTCAATCTGCAGTTCATAACCAATAGATTGTGGTCAGAATCCACATCTGCCCCTGGAAATGTCTTACAGTTTAAAACCTGGTTCCTAAATCTCTGTCTTACCATTATATAATCTATCTGATACCTTTTAGTATCTCCAGGATTCTTCCAGGTATACAACCTTCTTTTATGATTCTTGAACCAAGTGTTAGCTATGATTAAGTTATGCTCTGTGCAAAATTCTACAAGGTGGCTTCCTCTTTCATTTCTTCCCCCCAATCCATATTCACCTACTATGTTTCCTTCTCTCCCTTTTCCTACTGACGAATTCCAGTCACCCATGACTATTAAATTTTCGTCTCCCTTCACTACCTGAATAATTTCTTTTATCTCATCATACATTTCATCAATTTCTTCATCATCTGCAGAGCTAGTTGGCATATAAACTTGTACTGCTGTAGTAGGCATGGGCTTTGTGTCTATCTTGGCCACAATAATGCGTTCACTATGCTGTTTGTAGTAGCTAACCCGCACTCCTATTTTTTTTATTCATTATTAAACCTACTCCTGCATTACCCCTATTTGATTTTGTATTTATAACCCTGTAATCACCTGACCAAAAGTCTTGTTCCTCCTGCCACCGAACTTCGCTAATTCCCACTATATCTAACTTTAACCTATCCATTTCCCTTTTTAAATTTTCTAACCTACTTGCCCGATTAAGGGATCTGACATTCCACGCTCCGATCCGTAGAATGCTAGTTTTCTTTCTCCTGATAACGACGTCCTCTTGAGTAGTCCCCGCCCGGAGATCCGAATGGGGGACTATTTTACCTCCGGAATATTTTACCCAAGAGGACGCCATCATCATTTAACCATACAGTAAAGCTGCATGCCCTCGGGAAAAATTACGGCTGTAGTTTCCCCTTGCTTTCAGCCGTTCGCAGTACCAGAACAGCAAGGCCGTTTTGGTTATTGTTACAAGGCCAGATCAGTCAATCATCCAGACTGTTGCCCCTGCAACTACTGAAAAGGCTGCTGCCCCTCTTCAGGAACCACATGTTTGTCTGGCCTCTCAACAGATACCCCTTCGTTGTGGTTGCACCTACGGTACGGCCATCTGTATCGCTGAGGCACGCATTTAATAGATTTAAACTATCGATAACACTATTGGCTTTCGCCTAGCCCTACTTTTAACCAAGACCAACTATTGCATAATGTTGGCATTATCTGAGCTCAGTTTTTGTTTTGTTAATCATTTCAGTTCTTACTTGCAGTTTAATTTAATATTGGTGCTGCCTTTTATAATTTTTGTTCTGATAGTTTCCAATTTTGGATAAGTTTGTAAAAAGAAAGAAGAAAAACCAACTTTGATTTGTCCACTGGCGTTATGATAAATTTAAAGTGTGTATGCACTACTGTAGTAGCCTAGTTACCCATCTGTAGTGGTTTATTGTTAACACTCATGTCGATTTTTGGAGACTAATAGAACTTAGACGCTGAAATATTTCAATGTAGTGGAAAATATAATTACAATTACATTAAACTAAAATCAGTGCATAAAATATATTTAGATATACATGTGTAGCCCAACAATATCTTCCTAACGGTGATAGCTGCATTTCTTTAAAAATTTGCTCAAAACTATATCATTATTAGCCCAAATCTTTCTTCATCCGGGTGCAGTGCTCAATTACGAAAACTGATTCTGTGACGGAACGATGGGGAGGGTTTGTGGAGACCAGAAGGGGTATGTAATCAAAACATGATCTATAATTCGTTCGTTTCTAAAAGATTTTTTTCTGCAAACTGCTTGAATTTGTGCAAGCAGGCTGTATACTAAACAGTCACCTGCTTTAGTCCAAAATCTATTTACACCACTGTAATATTGTAATAACTGAAGCCACGAATTCTTGAAACAATTACATCTTAAAATGCATTACCAGAATTCCATCTTTTACTGTGATGCATTTTATTTATTTGTAATCAATGTATAGTAAATCTGGGAGAGATATGGCATAAGTTCAAAATGGCATATTTAAAGTCTTATGGTGCATATTTAGTAAAACTTCTTTTTGTACACCTAAACATACCAATTTTCTATGACATACAGTTTATAAATTTTTTCAATGTAACATTCAAACATAATGTTTAACCACGAAAACATCTTTAAATTGCCTCATTTATCTCTTATGCTATTGATGATATGTGAAATGCCGAAAACCGCAAAACTACCCTGACTTTTAGGTCAAAACACACACACAGTTTTATACATATGTGGTTCAAACAAGAGTAAACGATTAGATGTCAACAATAGTTAACTGGTTTATACAACCAGTTTACTTATTGGTAGTTGAAAACATTACAACTAAGGCAAATGATCCATTTATCTTTCGTTATCACACTCAATAATTCCTAGTGAAATATTATCAAAATAAAAGAAAGATTAACATGTTTAGTTCATTTGGTTTTCTTACTATTTTCTCGACCACAATCAACACAACACATATCAAAAGTTGTGCAAACATTCGTTGGATGACATAACCACCCTTAGCTATGAAATCTTCACGGGTTATCAGCTGAGAGGCGTCGTCTTCTAGCAGCAACATTTCAATGGATTGCATATCTATCATCTTCAGGGGAAGTGTCGGGATGCTCTCTCTCTTCGCACTTGAATTCCTCTTCTTGAGGAAGATAAGGAGGAGTCTGTTGTTATTAGAATTTACTCCATTTAGATTGATTGAAAGTATGCTGAGGTGTTTAGGAATAACTGGGATGGTTGTGTGTGGTTTGGTAGACTGGTGACTGCCGGTCAGAGACAGGTGGTAGGTTGAATGGATGAATAGTTATGTGTCAGCTAGGGGCCTTTACTTGACTGGCCCTGTTGACGCCTAGGGCTGCCAGTCAACGACTAACAGGGCGAGTGGTTGATGATGTGGCGATGATGATGGGTCCTCCTGGCGTCTGAGTACTTCTTCTTGTCCTTCTTCTTCTTGGATGTGTCTGCTTGTGACACTTCGGGACGTGGCACGCCCTCACAGCTCGCAGCTTCAGCGACTTCAGCAGTCTCGCACCTTGTTCTTTGCTCGCGTTCTCGGCTTGTTCTATCGAGACGACGAGACCTTCCCACTCAGCACGAGTCAGAGGAGGGCGGGCGTTGAAAGACCTGAGAGTGTGCAAACGAACGAACACTAACTTCTGCAGCTGCATCTTGGAGTGGGGACATGGAGACTCCTCTGCAATGACCTGGGTTGCCTTGGTCTTCGCCGCAACAGCTATCTGTACGGCGGCGTCTTGTGTTACCATCCTCACGGCTTCCTGAATTGCTACAGGCTCCACAGAGGCGGCAGTCTGTGTGTCGGCGTCCTTCTGTGCTGGGTGGTACTGGCTGGCCAGTGCATCACGGAGACTGTGCACCAGCTGCTGAACCTCCGCCAGTTCGGCTTGGAGTGCCGCTCTCTCTTCCTCCATTGCGGCTTTCACGGCAGCAATTTCTCCTTCGGCGGCGGTGCGGACCCTGGCGCACGCATCGCTGACTGCATCAGGCGGAACAGCCGCGTCATCGACCACCCCGGATCCGCCGAGGGCGGGGGTGGCGAGGACGCAGCGGCCGACGTTGTATCCGCCTCCTTGGTGGTCTTGCGTCTCCATCTCGTCTTCACACCACGACTCCAGTTCTTGATATAACTGCAGCCTTGTTAATTCGCTGCGTGAGCGCTGCCACAGTTGGCGCAGCAGCGTGTGGCGTCCTTCTTCGTACAGTGGCGCGAATCGTGTGCTTGCCCACACCGAAGGCATGCCACTGGGTTCCGGCAGTACTTGGCAACGTGGTCAAGTTTCTGGCAGAGAAAGCACTGCTCCTTCCGTTCCGTTGTCTTCTTCTTCTTGCATCCCGCATCTGGTGATGTGCCGAGCATGAGGCCCAGCAACTGCAGCAGGGCAGCGGCTTTGCCTCCCTTTCCACTTCGTTCAGACATGCCCGGGAAGCGACAGCGTAGGTAGCTAGTGAACACTTAACGTGCAGTGATCTGCTCATCTCCCTACTTGACCAACCACATGCCAGCGGAATCGCACCGGGTGCTTGGCGCCACCGGTGGGGGAGGTGGGGGGGAGCGCTTGTGGGCGTCGATTGACGGTGTCTGTTCATATATCAGTGCCGGCCGCGGTCCCCTTTCGGACTGAGATGGTAACCACTGTGTCGATTAATTAAATTTTCGCGCAGACGAATCTCTTCTTTTATCACTGAATCCCAAAATCAACTGGAGCTGCATAACTTCTTTGTTTCTTCAAATGCGAAGGTATGCTTTTCGTTGATGTTGTGTTCTGTCACTGCAGACTTGTCAACCTGTCCAAGACGCACGTTTCTTATATGTTCCATACGGCGTTGTGTAATGCAACGTTGCGTCTGCCCTATGAATTGCATTCCATATTCGCATCCAGTTCTATAAACACCCAGTGTCAGTAGTCCTAGTGGGTCTATGCTCGACCCAAGAATATACTTGATTTTCTTTGCTGTGTGAAAGACAATTTTCACTTGATGCTTCTTGAGGATTTTTGCGATCTTCGCCGTTGGTGGTCCCGCATATGGCAGGAAAGCACAACCTCTTGTGTAGTCCTCTTCTAGTCTCTCCCCTCCTCTCTTCTTATTGTTCCTCAAAGCTCTTCCTATTAGTTTCTCGCTGTAGCCGTTTCCTCTGAAGGTTTCCTTAAGATGTTGTAATTCACTCGCATATAACCAAGCTTTTCGTTTTTCCTTTTCTCAGGTGCAATCATGACGCTGAAAAGGATTTTGAAGGGTTGTTTACAGACTTACCTCAGTTACACATCTGAAGCTTAAATAAAACTCCCTCAATCTAAATGTAAATGCTGTTATTATGACCTGGAGTCCACTGACCAGCTGCAGTGCCGATAGGAGTTCACTGTGTCGGTATTTGTCAAAACTATGAGGAGGACACAATCTGTACCTCATGCAGCACCTCTCACAGATTTACTCTACAATAACCAGTTTTTTCACATTCTCCACGAAACAGGATCGCTCTGCACCTTGAGGTGTTGAGCTAGCAATACCTGGTGAGGTGGTTCTAATACATCCTCCAACAACAATGGATATGGTGTACTGTGGTTACCCATTTTTATTTTAGGCGAGTGCCTAAATTATACCCTTACTATAGGCCAGAGGCAGTTCCTGCTAAAATCCTTTCTCTCCTGACAGATCCCATTTCCCATAAAGATGCAGACTCTATGCTTAAATGAAACCAGGTGCGTCGAAGGCAAGCCTCTTTGCAGAGCCTTAACACTGGAGGCCATATTTACATTGGAAGGTAGCTAGCGATGGTCATTTTGTACTACATTTTTATGCATAGTGATGGCTCGCATGTGGAACTGCAATATACCATGTCTTCAAATTTTACTACAAGAAAGATATTCTATTGTGAAATGTCTATTCATAATATCCTTGGAACATAACTCTAATATACTTGTAAATAAACGGAATATAAAGACAATGTATGTCATACATCTTAGAGAATTTTATGGCATCAAAGACTATGTAACCATATTATCGTGGATAAAGGCAAGCCCATTTACAAGGTTGCATACATTGGAAGTCGAGTTGAAATTAAAGCATGAACCAGTCTTAAGATTAGAAAATTGTAGCACACACTATCTGTTTATTCTGCTTTGTTTTATAAATAAATTTGGTTGCTATGGTTTGAAGATGACTGTTGAAATATGGTTCAAAATGGTTCAAATGGCTCTGAGCACTATGGGACTCAACTGCTGAGGTCATTAGTCCCCTAGAACTTAGAACTAGTTAAACCTAACTAACCTAAGGACATCACAAACATCCATGCCCGAGGCAGGATTCGAACCTGCGACCGTAGTGGTCTTGCCGTTCCAGACTGCAGCGCCTTTAACCGCACGGCCACTTCGGCCGGCCACTGTTGAAATAATGAGTTTAGTAATGTTCTTGATCATTTAAGGAAACTGAAGAGTTTTGATGAAATGAAAGATACTTTAATAAAATTTGAAACGGTATTGAGGAACTTCGAATGTGTTGATGTGCTGAAGAAATTCTGACTTGGTTGCACATAAGTAGTAAATTTAAATACAAGACTGTAGGAGAAAAACTGCTGTTGTCAAATAAGATTAGAACCCATTTGAGTTTATAAGTTATTCAACCCAACATCAATATTCTTCTGCTCTGCGATAATGAGCCCTACATTAGGAGACTGAGCTGTTTTTTGTTAGCAATGAAACAATACAATATATTTGAATATGTTTGGCAACTAAGTGAAGTTATCATACTGCCAAATAAAGAAATATTTTACTGAACTTTATTCATAATTTTCAGTGTTTCTTCTGTGATTTTATTACTTTGTAAAATAAAGAACAACCATCTTCAGTCACAATCGTGATTTTATTTCAATGTTCGATGCATTTTCAATCCTGTGGTCCATCTTTAGATCCAACAGTCTACATTAATTTTTTTGTATCTCTGATTTGGGTTCATTCTGGTCCTGATAAGATTACAAAGGTGTGTGGCAAAGTGGTACATTTTGAATATACAGGGTGTTACAAAAAAGTACGGCCAAACTTTCAGGAAACATTCCTCACACACGAATAAAGAAAAGATGTTATGTGGACATGTGTCCGGAAACGCTTAATTTCCATATTAGAGCTCATTTTAGGTTCGTCATTACGTTCTTCCACCTACGCTCAATGGAGCACGTTATCATGATTTCATATGGGATACTCTACCTGTGCTGCTAGAACATGTGCCTTTACAAGTACGACACAACATGTGGTTCATGCACGATGGAGCTCCTGCACATATCAGTCGAAGTGTTCGTACGCTTCTCAACAACAGATTCAGTGACCGATGGATTGGTAGAGGCGGACCAATTCCATGGCCTCCACGCTCTCCTGACCTCAACCCTCTTGACTTTCATTTATGGGGGCATTTGAAAGCTCTTGTCTATGCAACCCCGGTACCAAATGTAGAGACTCTTCGTGCTCGTATTGTGGACGGCTGGTGATACAATACGCCATTCTCCAGGGCTGCATCAGCGCATCAGCGCATCAGCGCATCAGGGATTCCATGCGATGGAGGGTGGATGCATGTATCCTCGCTAACACCCTTTAGTTTTACAGAGCTAAGACAAATAGGAAACTAATGTACTGTTCCAAGTAGTAGATACATGGTTTTGAAGCAGACTATGAATCAACATTTTTATGTGCAGTTATACACTTATGTATATATATGTACATATGTACATAAACATATTTACTTATACTGTGCTTCAAAAGCATGTCTCCAGTCTCAGTCACATACAGGCACTACATATAAGTGCATAAATGCACATAAAGACGTTTACTCATTTGTGCTTCCGAACTATGTCTCCCCAACAGGAAACAGTCAGGTATCTTTCGATTTGTTATAGTTTTATAAACTTATATTCACAATGCTCCACTTTGTAATAAACCAATATTATCTTACTAGGGACAGAATTAACCTAAATCTGAGAAAAGAAAAAAATGGTGAAGGCTCTTAAAGCAGGCAGTTGTTCTTTATTTTACAAAACAAATATTTAATTGTGCAATAGAGTTTTTCTTATTGTGTTATATTTTTTAAGAAAAGCTTTTTCTGCTTAATGTTTTAGACCAAATACCGTTTGTATGAAGGTTTCCTGAAAGCAAATTATGTATATAAAATTCATAAATAAATAAAAGTAGTTTCAGAGTACAATGAAAAACCTGAGCCTTTTTAAGGTCTTCTTTAACAAACTGAACCTCTCCTTTGACAGAATCCTGGTTACATTCTTGCGTCATCCATGCTGGGGTATATTGAATCAGTTCCTTTCCCACAACTACACGAGGTGCACAGGTGGGTCACACAAGAAGACCTCCAGGCATTATAATATGTCTTGTGTGATACAAAAATGCATGGTGTCACCAGGGAAGTCACATTTTGATACTCTACTTCTAGACCTTTCAGTACTCACCTAACCCTTTTGTGACATCATAGAATGCTAACACAGTGCTCAATCACATCCGCATGACACAAGTTCAGTTCGTTGCATTCTTCCTTGTGGTATCTGCATTGAGAAATATTACTTGCAGCACAAGCAGAGTTTTACCGACTGCTCAAAGCAGGTATCCCAAACAGGATGATTAGTCTGTGGGCTTCACCAATCCACATGATTTGTAAAAAGGATAATATATGCAAAATACAGGGTGTTACATAAAGGTACGGCCAAACTTTCAGGAAACATTCCTCACACACAAAGAAAGAAAATATGTTATGTGGACATGTGTCTGGAAACGCTTACTTTCCATGATAGAGCTCATTTTATTACTTCTCTTCAAATCACATTAATCATGGAATGGAAACACACAGCAACAGAACGTACCAGCGTGACTTCAAACACTTTGTTACAGGAAATGTTCAAAATGTCCTCCGTTAGCGAGGATACATGCATCCACCCTCCATCGCATGGAATCCCTGATGCGCTGATGCAGCCCTGGAGAATGGCGTATTGTATCACAGCCGTCACAATACGAGCACGAAGAGTCTCTACATTTGGTACCGGGGTTGCGTAGACAAGAGCTTTCAAACGCCCCCATAAATGAAAGTCAAGAGGGTTGAGGTCAGGAGAGCGTGGAGGCCATGGAATTGGTCCGCCTCTACCAATCCATTGGTCACCGAATCTGTTGTTGAGAAGCGTACGAACACTTCGACTGAAATGTGCAGGACCTCCATCGTGCATGAACCACAAGTTGTGTCGTACTTGTGAAGGCACATGCTCTAGCAGCACAGGTAGAGTATCCTGTATGAAATCATGGCAGTGAAGCAAGGAAGTACACAGTACATACTGACGAAACTAAAATGAGCTCTAACATGGAAATTAAGCGTTTCCAGACACATGTCCCCATAACATCTTTTCTTTATTTGTGTGTGAGGAATGTTTCCTGAAAGTTTGGCAGTACCTTTTTGTAACACCCTGTATATGGAGATTATAGAGTGCTTAACAGAAGCACAATTCCAGACCATTATCCTGTACCAAATGAAACTGATTTTAGCATCACTATCAGTAACACAAAAGTATTCAGAGTAACAGTCCATGCCAAAGCATATTCATAAATTCCCATGGCCCCAGCCGACATTGAGTAAACAGTAGCGACCACACCATTTGGCTTGTACTTTATGCCATTTGGTCTCACACACAATTCAAGCAAGTAGTGCTTAGAGGATTACCATTTTTTTTGCTACATGGACGACATTCTCGTTTTCTTTTTCTTTTTTTCTTTTGGATACTGCAGAACAGCATGCGGCATATCTGCAGCAGATTTTCAATCACTTACAAGAATATGGCATAATAATCAATAAAGATACTGGGAAAATGCAAGGTTAAATTCCTGGGATACTTGGTCTCACCAGTAGGATTGTCACAATTGCCAGAGTGGATCAAAGTAGTATGACATGCTTCTCCCCAAAACTTATAACAGACTTTACTGATTCTTAGGCATGCTGAACTATTATTGAAGGTACCTTCCTCATATAGTTGCCATCCAAGAGCCGCTCACAGCAAGAACACTGCAGGTGGATATATGGTACCCTGGACTCTAGGTACCGAAACAGACTTTCAGGACCTCAAGAAACATCTAGCACAGGCAACAATGCTGAGACAAATGGCTCTGAGCACTATGGGACGTAACTGCTGAGGTCATCAGTCCCCTAGAACTTAGAACTACTTATACCTAATTAACCTAAGGACATCACACACATCCAAGCCTGCGACAGGATTCGAACCTGTGACCGTAGCGGTCGCGCGGTTCCAGAGCGTAGAGCCTAGAACCGCTCGGCCACCCTGGCCAGCCAACGCTGAGACAGCCAAAACTGGACGTCCCCTTGACACATGTGGTAGATGCAAGCAAAACAGCAGTGAGAGCAGCAGTGCAACAGAAAGTCGACAGCAACTGTTCTTTTTTTATAGGAACCTAACTCACCGACAGCAAAAATGGAGTGAGCGGGAAAAGACAGCCTGGCTGTAGATTACCTGTCTCGAAACTGTGCCAGCATAAACTCTGTTCGTTGAGCAGAGATAGCTTTAAACCAATGGGAGAATCCTCTTTTGTTCAGTCTCATACAAGAGCAGCGAACAGCGTTGCAGCTCAGGTATGCACCAGCCCAAGACGCGCTGGATGGTATTTAGTGTGATGTAGCAAGAGTGAAGCAGCGACCTTACATACCTGAACAAACCTGTAGAAGGGATTGCGACATGCTGCAGAACTTGGCTTACCCAGGAGTCAGAGCAACAGCTAAGTTAATCTCCACTGGAGTTGTGTGGCTTCGAGTGCAGAAAGCTTGCCACACATGGACACATACATGACTGACTTGCAAGTGTAATAAGATCAGCAGGCGTGTTTTCGCATCTGATGTACACTTCCCGATCTGCAAGATTTTCGACATACCTTGGACGTCATAGGACCACTACCATACTCTGTCAGACAGTGCTATTTACTATCATCGATCATTTAAGCAGGTGGCTAGAGGTTGTAGCGTTACAGGATATACCCATTGAATTGGTTGTGAAAGCGTTGCTGTACACTTGATTCTCCAGGTTTGGTGTACTGCAAGACATAACTAAAGATCACAGAAAACAATCGGTAAGCCAAGACTAAAATGAACTTCTCCTAGTGTGCAGCTGCAGTCACCTCTCCACTATAAGCTACTATCCAGCTAGTGATGCAACGCTAGAGTGACTCCGCCATACCATCAAAACGGCCTTGACGTGCAGTTTACCATCATGGTCTAAAGCATTGGCACTCGTTCTACTCAGTCTGAGAACAGCATTGAAGAAGGATTTCCAGTGTTCACCAGCACAAACTGTATACGGCGAACAGTTGACGATTCCAGGAGAATTAATCTTCCTAGTACTCTGGAAACGGTTCTTCTGGAGCTTGGCATCCAGTTTACATAGTAACTCAGTCTCAGAGACCGGCAGATATTTGTGCACAAAGACTTGGCAAAAGCGACGCACGTTTGGCTCATGGATTATACCATAGATCCTCCTCTCGTTTCACTATATTCAGAATAATCAAGCATGGAAACCACACTTTCAGTATCGAGGGAGATGGTAAAGAAGATACAATCTCAATAGAACGACTCGAGCCTGCATATACCATCGCATACCATGCATCAGACTTCAACGAGGAGGCAGAAGATATCAAAGCGTCCACCTCGCATCAGGAGCAATCTTCGCTTCCACCAGCCATTTGTTCGAGGACTGGCAAGTAGATTAAGTGCAAGTTCCTTCATATACTCGCAGCAATCGGTTTCAAAGAAAGAGGGGGGGAGGTGCGGGGGGTCTGATGTGGCGACACCACAGCACACTTCGTTGTGATAAGTGGGTGAAATCATCACAAACGATAATAAGCATCGTTGCCACTGTTGGCATATTAACTGTTGTTATGCACAGTTGTTGTTTAGGTTCCTGGGCTTGTACAGTTGTTGTTAAGTTTCCTGGGCTTGTACAGTTGTTGTTAAGCTTTCTGTGCTTTGCCTTTAACAGTACTTGCTGGAACAAAGATTATTACCGAGTACTTGGCTCTGAGCACTACGGGACTTAACTTCTAGGGTCATCAGTCCCCCTAGAACTTACAACTACTTAAACCCAACTAACCTAAGGACATCACACACATCCATACCCGAGGCAGGATTCGAACCTGTGACCGTACCGGTCGCGCGGTTCCAGACTGAAGCGCCTAGAACCACTCGACCATCCCGGCCGGCTTACCGAGTACTGAGCGACGTTTATTGTGAAAGTTAGAACAAGTTAGCGTACTCATAACCTAAAACGGTCATTGTGGCACTGATAGCATCGGAAACGTCGGAATTACCTTGTATGGCCTGGAAATATTGTGGACAGTATTGATAGTAACTTTGGACTGATCCTCGCGCTGCGACTACTGTCTTTGACCAATTTCTGTTCGTTGTTTGTTTACCATGTGTGGGTGTGGTGTGTACCTTTAAAATTAGTTTTAGTCAGAAAGAAGGGGCGGATATCATTCATTGCCCACATTGTGAGCGCTGAACAGTAGAAACATCTTCTGGCCAAAAGTGATTCTTACGATATTTTACTTAATAAATATAGTGAGCGCCACCCCCAAGCACCTAGATTGTCTTAAAGCAATTCAGTTCTTGGATAACCAACATAAAGAGATTGAAAAAGCAACAAAAGGTGGTGTGTAGGTTATCCTACACTGCTTTGAATGAGTGAGCTTTCTATTGGGCCAGGAAGCTTTGACATCAGTGAGCACCATGCAAGCAGTGGACAAGGTGGAAGTATTAGTATTAGTATTTTTTCTGTGAACATATTATATTAAAATGAAACATACAACAGTTAATTATGATACACATCTGGTCATAATTCATTCATTCAAATAAAATTAATAAATATTATCCTTCCAAGCTACTTTACCCTCACCATTACAGTAATTACGGAAAGTATCTGATAATTTTGCTACGTTCCCACGGATTTCTTGGCCTTATAGGTTGCAGATTAACTAAATTTCCTCTGTTTCTCCATGTGCTTACATAGTACACCTCTCCTTATTTTCACTGTCTGTCTGACCTGGATGACAGTAAGACACAATTTCCTCCTTAAGTAATTGTGTAGGCCCTAAATAATAACATGCCAGTACTGCTACTCAAGTTTTGTCAAGAGACAGAGCAACAGGCATTTGAAATACACCAAATTTGGAACTTAAAATTTCCTATGCATTTTCCACTATCCCGTATGCACAACAGATGGTAGATGAAAATTATTTGTTCCATAGTCAATCCTATCTGACTACATGGTTTCAAATATTTTGCCATTGCAAATTGTGCTGTTTGGTATGTCTTCTTTTGGTGAGATGTTTAGGTTGTTGGATCTGTATGATTTTTATGTTTATGAAGTAAATACACACTACAGTGATTAAGTAGACATGATCTCAAAATACACATGTTTATTTTACCTCACTTTATGCTACAAGAAAACTTTGTACAACAAGCAAAGGTGCGCAATGAGCAAGAAAATAGAGCACAACACAAAAAAATACAACACACAATTCGCCTTTTGATTGTTTGTGACTGGTTGGTCGATCCTGTGGTCGCTACATCAGCCCCGACCACCCCCTCCCCTCCACCTGCTTTTAGCAGCGTAGAGCACCAGGCATGTTGGGGAACTGGCATTTTACTGCTCTTCCTGCTCTTGGTACCACTTTCAGATAATGTGGAGAACTTTGCAATAGGTGATACTTGTGCGCCAGCAAGTTTTCCACCACATTGTCCATCTACCCCATTGTTTGCGTGGGATGCGATAGGCTGAAGTTAGAGCCCAATGGAGCAGGTGGTGTAACCTGTGGCCTCTGATCCATTGAGCCGTCCTCCAAGTGGGCTAGCTTCATCCGTTTGATGAAGACCATTCCTTCCCTATCATTCCACGTTATCTTGAAAATGTTTGCTCCATGTTGGGTAACTTTATATTGTCCTCTGTAAGGAGGTCTTAAAAGCGGTTGTACCATAACATCCTACAATCAAATATGTTAGGTCTTTTGTAGGTCTTCGTGGAGAAAGATAGGTTCAGTACCATGAGTTTTTGGGGCAAAGGTCGAATTTGGCTTCCTCAGTAGGCGGAAGTCTCAGTTTGAAAGGGATGTTTTCATTTGGAAGTCTCAAATGCTCTCCATATACCAGTCATGCTGTGATGTAGCCTAGATCTTCCTTTACTGTAGCATCAGGGGTAATGCCTCAGTCTACTGCTCTCCTTGGCACATAATGGCCACCTTCAAGTTCCTGTGGAACCTCTCTACCAGCCTGTTACTGCTTGTTATAATATGCAAGCAGCTACAAAGTCGTCGGAGCCTGTGGAACAGTAACAATTTGAATTTCCTTCCACAGTCTATTGTTACCATTTGAGATATCCCAGATCAAGAAATCCAGCTATTTACAAAAGTTCCCACATGCCAGCATGTAAATCTGTCAGCCACTATTAATAAGAAACTAAAGTGTCCTGTACATGTCAAATGTCCCACCAGGTCAACATGAACATGTGCGAAGTGTGACATAGGTGTGATTAGGATGCCGAGGGGTGGCGATACATGGGTACCAATGTCTGTTGATGTCTATGGCTCGCTGGAGCCCCTTTTTGGCTGTCTTTATTAATTCCTGACCAAATCACTTTTTGTTATCAACTTGACAGTAGCTCTCACTGCCCGATATACCAAATTGTGGAAGGCTACAAAAACTTGGTGCTGGACTTTTTTCAGTGTAAAGGTGCCCACTAGGGTTTGCAATACAAATAAGCTTGCAGTTTGGGCGCATGTCTCTGTAGCAAGTTGAGGCTGGACTGCTGTTACTCAAGCATAAAACATAGGTCTTTGTCATCCTGTTATTGTTCTGGAATGCTATCCCACAGAATGGCCTTCATGCTAGTACAACAATGTGTGAAAAAATCAACAATCACATTTCTGCAGCCACTGATGTGTGTCACATTAGTAGTGAATTGAGAAATGTATTCAGTTTGTCTACATTGCCTTGGTGATCTGTGTGTAGAGATTTTACAAAAAAAGACGATATGATTGAGGCATCACTTATGGCCATCTTGAGGACATTCAATATAGGCTATGTGTTTACTATACGAAATAAGTTAACAAATCACTTTAAAAAATCAATCTATTTTTTAAAAGACTGTACATTGCAGTTATGTAGGAAAAAATGTTCTAAAATAAATAAATAAATATTGAATACCATAAGGCATATTTCCACAGTTTTGGCCACATTAACTCTAGGTGTCGCCAGTTATTCCCCAGTTTTGGCCACAGCATATTATAATAAAACAGGCCTTTAAATAATTCTACAGTCAGTTTGCTAGAAAGTAATTTGTTCTTTATAGAAGCATGCAAGAAAATTAAGATCCATGAAGTAAGTAAAAGTTACTGAAATTGAGTGGAACATAAAATAACCAATCATCCATATTAAAGATCAGTAAGACCATCTAATGTATTCCTATCGCTCAGCCTTTCAGGTACTTCCTGGAACTAATTTCTTGTTTTTGTCCCTTTTAGGGGAACCTGTAGTCCCATTAGCATCTGGTATGTGACAAAACTTTGTGTTTCTTAAGAATGATTTGGTATCACTTTTTTTGATGCTGATTGTGCGCAATGCAGCCGTAGAACTTCTCGATTCTGCCTTTTCAATACGTTTTTGCATGGGTACCTAGATATTTTCCTTAGTAAGTTGAAATATCATGTAGGAAGAGTCCAGAACTAGGTGCATCAAAATTTTTGTTTTCTCCCAAGACAGTGCATCATTTTCAGTAAAAACACTCGTTGACACTTAACCACAACACAACTTACTCAGCTCGAATTATGTTATGGAGCTCACTCACAAAAAACAGTGAATGTTCTCCGCCTATGAGAAACTTCTCTGATTTTATTCACACAAAATCGGAGAATATTCTTTGTTTTGAGCAACTTCCCCCTCCCTTCAACTCACACTGAGAACATATTTCCAGTGAAGCATGTTCTTAGACCCACTTCATACATGCCAACCAGAGAACTTACTCCGAACTTCAGAGTATAAAGTATATTCACCGTTTTATTATTGTGGATTATATGCAGGAAATAGCAGTGATGTGGCAGAAGTTAAACAAAAAATTAGTTATTCAAAATGCTTGTATCAATGAATAAAATAATATTCTAAAATCTTGGAAGAGTGACGTGTCTGCAGACGATATTTACATGCCAGCTGTTGGTTGTAAATATCGTCTGCAGACACGTCACTCTTCCAAGATTACATGCCATGGTTTACATGCCAGCTGTTGGTTACCCCCCTATGAACCACAGGCCTTGCCGTTGGTGGGGAGGCTTGCGTACCTCAGCGATACACATAGCCGTACCATAGGTGCAACCACAACGGATGGGTATCTGTTGAGAGGCCAGACAAACGTATGGTTCCTAAAGAGGGGCAGCGGCCTTTTCAGTAGTTGCAGGGGCAACAGTCTGGATGATTGACTGATCTGGTCTTGTAACATTAACCAAAACGGCCTTGCTGTGCTGGTACTGCGAACGGCTGAAAGCAAGGGGAAACTACAGCCATAATTTTTCCCGAGGGCATGCAGCTTTACTGTATCGATAAATGATGATGGCGTCCTCTTGGGTAAAATATTCCGGAGGTAAAATAGTCCCCCATTCGGATCTCCGGGCGGCGACTACTCAGGAGGACATCGTTATCAGGAGAAAGAAAACTGTCGTTCTACGGATCGGAGCGTGGAATGTCAGATCCCTTAATCGGGAAAGTAGATTAGAAAATTTAAAAAGGGAAATGGATAGGTTAAAGTTGGATATAGTGGGAATTAGCAAAGTTCGGTGGCAGGAGGAACAAGACTTTTGGTCAGGTGAATACAGGGTTATAAATACAAAATCAAATAGGGGTAATGCAGGAGTAGGTTTAATAACAAATAAAAAAATAGGAGTTCGGGTAAGCTACTACAATCAACATGGTGAACGCACTATTGTGGCCACGATAGACACGAAGCCCACGCCTACGACAGTAGTAAAAGTCTATATGCCAAATAGCTCTGCATATGACAAAGAAATTGAAGAAATGTATGATGAGATAAAAAAAATTATTCTGATAGTGAAAGGAGACGAAAATTTAATAGTCATGGGTGACTGGAATTCGGTAGTAGGAAAAGGAACAGAAGGAAACGTAGTAGGGGATTATGGATTAGGGGGAAGAAATGAAAGAGGAAGCCGCCTCGTAGAATTTTGCACAGAGCACAACTTTATCATAGCTAACACTTGGTTCAAGAATCATAAAAGGAGATCGTATACATGGAAGAAGCCTGGAGATATTGACAGGTTTCAGATAGATTATATAATGGTAAGACAGAGATTTAGGAACCAGGTTTTAAACTGTAAGACATTTCCAGGGGCAGAAGTGGACTCTGACCACAATCTTTTGGTTATGAGCTGTATATTAAAACTGAAGAAACTGCAAACAGGTGGGAATTTAAGGAGATGGGACCTGGATAAACTGACTAAACCAGAGGTTGTACAGAGTTTCAGGAAGAGCATAAGGGAACGATTGACAAGAATGGGGGAAAGAAATACGGTAGAAGAAGAATGAGTAGCTTTGAGGGATGAAGTAGTGAAGGCAGCAGAGGATCAAGTAGGTAAAAATACGAGGTCTAGCAGAAATCCTTGGGTGACAGACGAATTACTGAATTTAACTAATGAAAGGAGAAAATATAAAAATGCAGAAAATGAAGCAGGCAAAAAAGAATACAAACGTCTCAAAAATGAGATCGACAGGAAGTGCAAAATGACTAAGCAGGGATGGCTAGAGGACAAATGTAAGGATTTAGAGGCTTATCTCACTAGGATTAAGATAGATACTGCCTACAGGAAAATTAAAATGACCTTTGGAGAAGAGCTCAGATGGAAACCCAGTTCTAAGTAAAGAAGGGAAAGCAGAAAGGGGGAAGGAGTATATAGAGGGACTATACAAGGGCGATGTACTTGAGGGCAAGTCGAAAAAAGGCCTCAGGAGTAGACAACATTCCATTAGAACTACTGACAGCCTTGGGAGGGCCAGTCCTGACAAGACCCTACCATCTGGTTAGCAAAATGTATGAGACAGGCGAAATACCCTCAGACGTCAAGATGAATATAATAATTCCAATGCCAAAGAAAGCAGGCGTTGACAGATGTGAAAATTACCAAACTATCAGTTTAATAAGTCACAGCTGCAAAATACTAACGCGAATTCTTTACAGACGAATGGAAAAACCGTAGAAGCCGACCTCAGGGAAGATTAGTTTTGATTCCGTAGAAACGTTGGAACATGTGAGGCAATACTGACCCTATGACTTATCTTAGAAGAAAGATTAAGGAAAGGCAAACCTACTTTTCTAGCATTAGTAGACTTAGAAAAAACATTTGACAATGTCGACTGGAATGCTCTCTTTCAAATTCTGAAGGTGGCAGGAGTAAAATACAGGGAGCAAAAGGCTATTAACAATTTGTACAGAAACCAGATGGCAGTTATAAGAGTCGAGGGGCATGAAAAGGAAGCAGTGGTTGGGAAGGGAGTGAGACAGGGTTGCAGATTTTCCCCGATGTTATACAATCTGTATATTGAGCAATCAGTAAAGGAAACAAAAGAAAATTTCGGAGTAGGTATTAAAATCCATGGAGAAGAAATAACAGTACCTCTCTTTTTACTAATAACTGTGGATATTTTACCACGATTCCAAAATAACGATGCAGAACCGTCACATATCAACAATGTAATATGTGCATATGTCTTTATGTACATATGTACATTTGTCTTTATTCTTCAAATCCCTTGGCGGTTCTGATATCACTTGAGATTTCTAATTCGTAATTCTCCAGTTTGTGTTTAAGTGTATCTTTGTGTGTATCTAGATGTGTGTTTGTGTATCCTAATTTTGAGGTCTACTCATATGAAATAAGTTGAATGTTACTGAAAACCACAGAAAATAGAAAGGACTTCAGCGATGGAAGTATATGAATATGGAAAGAGGATTAGATAGGCCGGTACTCAAATGAGACAAAAGAAAGGAAAAAGTTGAACTGGTTGCTAAGATCGAAGAAGAGAAAGAAAATAGCCCCAAAGACAGGAAAACCCTTCCCTACCCCCTTCCCCTGAATCCCTACTTCGCCAGTACTCGAGTGAGAAGCCAGACGAAGTATGGCGTTAAATGCCTCCTACAGAATGGACAGTCTCACCTTCACCTTTGAAGCCCCTGAAGGAAAATCCTAGCAACACCTATGGAATGAAAAATAGTGAAGAATCAGTTACACTTGTCTGCAAGGGTTTCTGAAAGGTGGGGTGTGTGATTAGTGTTAGTCATGCTTGTACTTACACTACCCACCCCTTCCAAAAGTGATACCAACCCTACCATTTCCATTATATCGCACAAAGGGTAAAAATTATGTATCATGTTCTCACAATTATGTAATGATTCATATAAACTTCGATTTTCTATTGATCTAATATTCCTTGACTACTCTCAAAGAATAACTTAGACAAAATTAAGATGTAAGTTTACTCTGATGCTGGGATTCGAGACCACCCCTGACTAGAGCAGAGCGTTCAGGCGACTTCAATACTTATTGGGCACTAACAATCGAGGACATAACTGCCAATATATCAAATCGGAACCCAACTGCTTCTAAGGAGCATATCATGGAAACATTAGTAGATGCTTCAGTCCTGAGTCGATATAACAACAAAATTTGTCGAGTTGATGACATAGTGTGGACCAGAAGCCCACGTAACTCATATGAGACCACGAATAGTGATACAATCACTTATTGCTATTACTACAAGAAGCAGTATGGCCTTGATATCAATGACTTCCAGCAGCAAATTGCTTGTCAGCCAAGTAAATACAAAGATGCAGAAGCAATAGGATAATAGGGTAGTATAAGAATTAAGAATATATTACAGAATAGTTTAAGACTAGAAGGGAATTCGGTGCAGGAAAACTAAATTTGAAGAAACGCTGAAAACAACTAGGGATCCGATGGTCGTCACTCCGCCCGTTAACACAGAACGTAATCGTCCCTGGGGGACAGATGTGACTCTGCTGGGATCTCATGGATCTGATATTAACCTCAACTGATTTCACATGGACCAATACTTCTTGTCCAGTTTTTTGTGAAAGTATCCCCACAACAAAACAGTCACCCCTTTAGTGGGTTACATAACATCAGGTAAAGTTGTTCTATATTCTAATCTGTCAAGGACAGGTTTGAATCCCTCGCACAAGTCGTCTGTAATCTTATTAGTATCATTAGGTTTGGAAAAATCAATAGTCGTAACGTTTCTGGAGGTTATACTCTCGGAAATATCCCGATCTATAATTAGCTCAAAAGTTTCTGCCAGACTACTTACATTTATAATGTCAAAGCTGACTAATTTAACTTTGAAATTTTGTTCTACATTATTTACTACCGAACTGACAGATCGTGTAGTAACAGCTCGTATACTAATACCTGGAATTTTCGATTGAATAATCGACATTAATTCCATAGGCTGGTCTGTGCTCTCTACGAAAGTAATCGTTTCCTGTCTTAAAGCATTAAATTTAATATTAGATACATTTTCGCAAGATCCTGACTTTTCGCTAAGTTCAGCTGAGGTTAAGCCACTGTTTAAGAAGGGAGATAAAGAAATAGCATCAAATTTGCGTCCAACTTCACTGTTGCCAGCATTCTCAAAAATTTTCGAAAAAGTAATGTACAGTCGGCTTTATAACCATCTTATCTCAAATAACATACTGTCAAAGTCACAGTTTGGATTTCTAAAAGGTTCTGATACTGAGAAGGCTATCTACACTTACAATGAAAATGTGCTTAATTCATTAGACAAGAAATTGCAGGCAACTGGTATATTTTGTGATCTGTCAAAGGCATTTGACTGTGTAAATCACAATATCCTTTTAAGTAAATTAGAATATTATAGTGTAAAAGGAAATGCTACAAAATGGTTCAAATCTTATATCTCTGGCAGGAAACAAAGGGTGTTATTAGGAAAGAGACATGTATCAAGCTATCAGGCATCATCCAACTGGGAACTAATTACATGTGGGGGCCCACAAGGTTCCATTTTGGGGCCCTTACTTTTTCTTGTGTATATCAATGACCATTTCATCAGTAACATTACCAGATGCCAAGTTCGTTTTGTTTGCTAATGATACAAACATTGGAATAAATAGCAAATCAAGCGTAGTCTTAGAAAGATCAGCTAATAAAATATTTGTGGACATTAATCACTGGTTCCTAGCCAATTCTTTGTCACTAAACTTTGAAAAAACGCACTACATGCAGTTCAGAACTTGTAAGGGGTGTGCCATGAGTATATGTCTAACATACAATGACAAGAAGATACAAGAAGTGGATAGTGTTAAATTCTTGGGATTACAGGTTGATAATAAATTCAACTGGGAGGAGCACGCAACAGAAATGCTGAAGCGTCTTAACAAATCTCTGTTTGCAATGCGAATTTTGTCAGACATAGGGGATATAAAATTGAAAAAGCTGGCATACTATGGTTACTTTCATTCCATAATGTCATATGGGATTATTTTTGGGGGCAATTCATCAAGCCAAGCAAAAGTTTTCTTGGCAAAAAAACGTGCAGTAAGGGTTATATGTGGTGTGAACTCAAGAACATCCTGCAAAAGCCTGTTTATGGAACTAGGGATACTAACTACTGCTTCCCAATATACACTCCTGGAAATTGAAATAAGAACACCGTGAATTCATTGTCCCAGGAAGGGGAAACTTTATTGACACATTCCTGGGGTCAGATACATCACATGATCACACTGACAGAACCACAGGCACATAGACACAGGCAACAGAGCATGCACAATGTCGGCACTAGTACGGTGTTTATCCACCTTTCGCAGCAATGCAGGCTGGTATTCTCCCATGGAGACGATCGTAGAGATGCTGGATGTAGTCCTGTGGAACGGCTTGCCATGCCATTTCCACCTGGCGCCTCAGTTTGACCAGCGTTCGTGCTGGACGTGCAGACTGTGTGAGACGACGCTTCATCCAGTCCCAAACATGCTCAATGGGGGACAGATCCGGAGATCTTGCTGGCCAGGGTAGTTGACTTACACCTTCTAGAGCACGTTGGGTGGCACGGGATACATGCGGACGTGCATTGTCCTGTTGGAACAGCAAGTTCCCTTGCCGGTCTAAGAATGGTAGAACGATGGGTTCGATGACGGTTTGGATGTACCGTGCACTATTCAGTGTCCCCTCGACGATCACCAGTGGTGTACAGCCAGTGTAGGAGATTGCTCCCCACACCATGATGCCGGGTGTTGGCCCTGTGTGCCTCGGTCGTATGCAGTCCTGATTGTGGTGCTCACCTGCACGGCGCCAAACACGCATACGACCATCATTGGCACCAAGGCAGAAGCGACTCTCATCGCTGAAGACGACACGTCTCCATTCGTCCCTCCATTCACGCCTGTCGCGACACCACTGGAGGCGGGCTGCACGATGTTGGGGCGTGAGCGGAAGACGGCCTAACGGTGTGCGGGACCGTAGCCCAGCTTCATGGAGACGGTTGCGAATGGTCCTCGCCGATATCCCAGGAGCAACAGTGTCCCTAATTTGCTGGGAAGTGGCGGTGCAGTCCCCTACGGCACTGCGTAGGATCCTACGGTCTTGGCGTGTATCCGTGCGTCCCTGCGGTCCGGTCCCAGGTCGACGGGCACGTGCACCCTCCGCCGACCACTGGCGACAACATCGATGTACTGTGGAGACCTCACGCCCCACGTGTTGAGCAATTCGGCGGTACATCCACCCGGCCTCCCGCATGCCCACTATACGCCCTCGCTCAAAGTCCGTCAACTGCACATACGGTTCACGTCCACGCTGTCGCGGCATGCTACCAGTGTTAAAGACTGCGATGGAGCTCCGTATGCCACGGCAAACTGGCTGACACTGACGGCGGCGGTGCACAAATGCTGCGCAGCTAGTGCCATTCGACGGCCAACACCGCGGTTCCTGGTGTGTCCGCTGTGCCGTGCGTGTGATCATTGCTTGTACAGCCCTCTCGCAGTGTCCGGAGCAAGTATGGTGGGTCTGACACATCGGTGTCAATGTGTTCTTTTTTCCATTTCCAGGAGTGTATTATTTCCTTAATGAAATTTGTCATTAAAAATATAACACCTTTTCAAACCAACAGCTCAATTCACAGAATCAATACTAGAAATAAGAATAATCTTCACAAGGATTTAAAGTCACTTAGTCTTGTACAAAAAGGTGTGCATTATTCAGGAACACACATTTTCAATAACTTGCCAGCAGCCATAAAAAGCTTAACAACCAATGAAATTCAGTTTAAGAGAAGCCTAAAGGATTTATTGGTGGCCAACTCCTTCTACTCCATTGATGAATTTCTCAGTAAAACCAACTGTTTTGTGTATATATATATATAAGTACAATATACCTTCTGCACAATTTTAGTGCAGTAATGTGTTCATTGTAAATTGTGTGTGCGTGTAAGTACAATCTAACTTCTGCACCATTTCAGTGCAGTAATGTGTTCATTGTAAATAAGTATTATAGTAGTTGTATTACATGTTTATTACCTTATAAATAAATAAAAAACTTTTTTATTTTAAATTCAGTCCATTAGTATTTGTAAAATTACTCTTTCATATAGTGTTCATTAAAAAATGACGATCATTCCACTTGGGACCTGTGGAATGGTACATTATCTTGTTTGTAAATATTTGCCATGTATTGTTGTTTTTCTGACATGTTCCACATCCTGGAGGTCCTCCTCACTACGGATCAATTGGAATGAAAGTAAATCTAATCTAATCTAACCAGTTCCTATATTGTTATTATTATATTTGACGTCGCATTCAGTCTCCAAAGTAACTATGCCTTCATATCGATTACTAGAGTCTTTGCTTTGAGTGTCTATTTTGACAGGCAAGAATATTTAAAGTTTCATTCCGCCTCTGATTAAAGTCAGAGAACAGTTGATTTACGAGAGTATTTAAAGAACTAGTGAGTTCACTCTTTATATCTAACTTCAGATTTTCTACCTTTTATTTAAAGAGACAAATTCAGTCCTTAATAAACCACAGTCTAGCGCAACAGTCGCGACACTTCGCCTCGATTTTGTTGCCTACCGCGCCACCAGCGCCCCAAGCGGACAGTAACTTAAACTGTGAGTTCGGCGAGATCGTGAAAGCGAATAGTGGTTTTTACAGGCGGGAGCATTTATAGCGCAATAAATTGCAGCAACAACAGGAAGAGGACGCCACAACCGGTTTTTTTTTTTAGGGTCCTGAGAGGTATATAGTATATACCATCATGTAAATAAACTGTATCGTCAGGAGTCACTTGCAAACTACATGTGTATTAATGATTAATGTTTCGTTTTAGGAGCAGAAAATGGATAGTTAATAGCAGATGAGAAGACCTTATGAAAAAAGACCCTGTTTAATAATATTAGGTTTTGTTCGCTACATTTCGAAGATAAACAGTTCATGAATGCAGACAATAATAAACTCGTATGGAATGCAGTACCCACACTGTTTGACATCCCAAATAAGTCACCTCAACTGACGATGAAGAGCAAACTGCCACAAAGATTTGGCAATCAATCAAAAACTGTAAAACAGTCCTATAACACAGAAGCAATCAGTTTAGCTCTGCATGCATTAGTTTCAGATTCGTGTGAATCGTCAACACAGACATTCTTTGACGATGAAGTGGTTAGATTAAGTGCATTTATTCGTGTCTTACAAAATCATAATGTTTGGTATGTATTTCATTCACTTCTGTTGTTAGTCACATAATTTTCCTTGCTTCAATCGTGTGATGACATTATTTTGTTAACACCTTGTTCACTGACAGATTGATTGAAAATTATTCAAATGTTTGGTTTTACGTGAAATGTAATATAATCAGCTCATTATAATTTCAACATATTTTACCCACTATTTGGCAGTTGCTTGTCCTACTTAGAATATAAAGATGAAGGTCGTACTTGTGGCAACAGGTGACAGTGACAAACACAGTAGGCCTACAGAAGTATAAATGAGCTGTTGATCGCTTTTGCATGTAGAGGTACATGTCTGTGTTTCTTATGTGTGAATCTGTGTGTTTGTATTCTTTTGATATCAACGAGGTGAGTTGCAATGGTACCCAACATCACAAGTGTTTGTTCACGAATGTGTTGTAGCTTGCCACTCGATTCATGGTTTTTGTCCATACTTGCGCTTATTTTAGGGGAATTCACTGAATCTAGCGTAAGACTTAAATTAGCACCATTTCATCCATCAATGAAGCATTTTGAGCATTTGACTCTGTTTTCTGGTCATCTAACTTAGCATCTAATCTAGAATGTACTAAACCTATTCCTCTCTTTAGAGCTTCATTCTGAGCATTTAATTTTTCACTTAAATTAGCAATTTGAGCATTTACAGCTGCTGAATGTGCTCACTGGGCTTTAATTAAATTCACTAATTCAGACAAGTCTGGCATTTCCCTGGTCACTCTAATTGCTGTGAGTGGTTCTGCTAGTTGTTGGTCTTTAGCCATATTTTTATTGATCTTAGACCTAGTAACCATTTAAAGAAAATTCACCCTTGAGTACAGTAACTATAATAGCAGTTGGTAATTTTCAAGAATGATTGCCTATTGAAGTCGCGGGGTTCAAACGATACATATCGAGCGTGCGATAGTAAATCGATCATGCGACTCCGCTGGCGGGCGTTCTGCTCTATTACTTGTGATCATCATTTTTATGTTTTGCATCGTTCCCTTAGTTGCTCTAAATTACATGCCTCAGCGAATTATTCGTGAGTTGCTACGGAAACTCAGACGATTTATGTCGTTAGTGAGTTGGATGTCTGGTGTACTTGACGTTTCTTCGGCGGATTGTCTCACATGGAAGAATCTAATTCCGTTTATCCACCGTAGAAAATTGTTCGACTTTTTGTTGCAAATGTAGAGTACTACCAGATGAGGAAAGAAGGGATTGTGTAGACGATGGTGGTGCGAAGTGTGTAAAACTGCGTAAGAATATTTTTGATGCTGAAATACCGTTACACTTTCATTGCGGACAGTGCGGAAAACGAACGAGTTTCAGGAAGAATACATGGTTCGACTCATCCAAATTATCCATCCAGACCACCGTAATTGACTTTCACATGGTGACAACACCGACGACGAGTAAGGGAAGTCGTCTCCTTTGCAGTGACAAGTATTTTTGTAACGCTTATCTTTTGTCGTTACGGTAGTGACCAACGTAAACACTTGCGTCTAGGGGGACGCCGAGGAATAGTGTTTCTGATTGGTCACGTCGTGCCATGACGTCGTCTCCCACACCAGCCAATCCAGATCATTGCTACTTTCTGAAACGCGCTGTTCTTTAAACGAGGCGATGTGACTGTCGATACATTGTGTGGCTAAGTCGTCTGTGGTCATAGTATTTCACTGTTGAGTGTTGTAGGCCTATGTCTATAATTGCAGATTCCAACACGTGTTTTGTGTCCGATAAATCATTTCAGCTTCAAAAAAAACTTTATACGCGCACATCAGGGAAATGCATGACGTAGAGCCAAATACAGAAGGTAGGATTAAGTGCACACAAGACGACTGCAGCTATTCCTTCTATACGTTGGCTAGTGTGAGAGCACTGGTGGAGAAAAAGCACATGGTTCGTACTGCGAATGAAAAGATTGTATTCCAGTCAATGGACGGTAAGAAACATCGTATAATAATTAGTTTTTAATATTGAATAGTAGGAAAGTTTCTGGTAAAACTATAGAATTTCGTTTTTTGTGCATTCAGTAATCTCGTGCAATGTTGTACTGCTAAGTTTCTTTCAGTTCATTTGAAAGGGTTATTTGTATTAACGGCTTACTCTCAGAAGAAATTAAAGTCACAATCATTGTAATCCACAATGGGTAATTAATAAACTTTATTTTTACTGCTCATAAATTGTGTATAAACGGTATTTTTTCGTATCGCTCAAATATTTGCTTTCAGTAACTTTCTTGCACAAACGAAAACTTTTGAATGTTTAGAATTACAAGCTATTTTACCCGTTCTTTTTTCCAGCCAAAATAGGTATGAATGATTTACAGTGAACAACCAAGGCTTGCAAATAGTACAATGTTTTTGGTATTTGATGTTTCAGACTTTTTAAAGTGGAAGTCAAAAGAGGAACAGTTAGCGAGATGTAGCTTTGCAATGCATGGTGGTGCTAAGAATGTGAAGGGTGGCACCAAAATCATTTGTGTGTGTGTGTGTGTGTCAGATCTGGGATATTCGTATCTTGGTCAAAGGGCAAGAGGCTACTGAAGTGTTAAGGCAGTAACAAAATAGGTGGCCACACCACGTCTGCCATTGAGGTCAGCCAACATAAAAATGGAACGTGTACTTGTGTTTATGTCAAAACAAAATTTGGCCACGAACTGAATATTGGTTTTCTGCACCTTAGTAAATCTGAAAGGGAGATTATTGCTGGTGAGTTTCAGCTCAACATTAGAATAAATGTTTTTGCAGCAGTTTTTATAATTTTTGAGGCAATTAAATTTAGTTGTCTTATCTGGAATCAGCCAAAGACAGTGTGTTGTATTATTCATTCAAAAGAGATTTCAGTGGGTTCATATGTATGCATTATGTAATGTTAGTGTTATTAGACCAGAAATTATGCATTATTTTCGTAACAAATGTTGCTGGTGGAAGTATTACCATCTGATGTGTCGTAATGATTGGCATTCCTGGTTGTGGAATTCACATGGGGAAATGTAGATAGTGATTAACTTAAATCATTGTGTGGTGGTAATGCTATTTTCTAGGAAATGAGTAGTTCCAGTTTTCTACAATCGGGAAAAATCTGGGAGCACACTTTTAATAACCTTTTAGGCTGAATAGGTTGTAGGGCTAAATTTTACACTGAGTGATTCATGCACACTTCTTGCTTGTTGACTCCAACTTGTAGTGACGAACTAACCTATAGCGCAGCCCGAGGTCTAGGTTAGTTGGGTATGCAACTATTTTGTTGCAAGTAGGCAAAGCCAACGAGTGTGGTAACATAAAATCTGTTAACCAAATTAGGGAAAGCATTGTGAGGCCACAAGAGACTGTTGCTGATCTCATTAAATACCATAATGTAGACTACACCCTGAACGATAAATTCCTTTTAACAGAGGTCACACCAGATGTTGTTTTAACTCTTATAAATAACTTTAGACCCTCTGATAGTGAAGATATAGATGGTATTTCTTGTAATATGTTAAAAAAGATAATTGGCTACATAGTATATCCTAGATGTCTAATTGAAGTATTCCCAGAAGTATTAAAATTATCTAGGGTAGTGCCCATTTACAAGAAAGGAGACAAAAATTGCCCATCTAGCTATCGCCCAATATCCCTGACACCTATTTTATCTAAAGTTTTGGAATCCTTCATCAACTCCCAGTTGTGTGATTATCTGACATGTAATAACATTATTACTGCGGTACAATTTGGCTTTAGGAAGGGCAAATCCACAGTCCATGCCATTGACTCCCTGATTAAAAAAGTGCTTAATGGTTATGAAGGAAAAAATTTTGCTCGGGCTACCTTTTGTGATCTTAGCAAAGCCTTCGATTCTGTGGAGCATATTTCACTCCTCAACAAACTAATTTATTACGGAATCACAAACAGTGAAGTTGACAACATTTTTGAATCTTTCCTCAGCAACCGTAGACAAATTGTTTGTATTGGTAAACAGAGATCACAGCTAGCTGAAGTTCAGTGCAATGTGCCACAAGGCTCAGTATTAGGACCTCTGCTATTTATCCTAATGACAAACGATCTAACATCCTACATAAATATTCACTCCATTATCTATGCAGATGATACCACTTTTTTCAATATCAGCTCAGACATTGATATGCTCCAAACTGTGGCAAACGACACAATATCACAGGCATCAGTCTGGTTCCGAGCTAATGGGTTCCTGCTTAATGAGAGTAAAACTCAAAAGATTGTATTTAGTTTGAGAGATCTGCCAGCAGAGGACTTCAAGAATAGTGTTAAGTTGTTAGGTATTGTTATAGATACTAAACTGACTTGGGAGCCACATATTAAATACATTAGTGCAAGGCTGTCTAGAGTGGTGTATTTGTTAAAGAATTTAATAAACCATGTACCTGCGGCCTATGTAACATTAGCCTACTTTGCTTTTTTTCAAAGTATTATATCTTATGGGCTTTTAATATGGGGCAATAGCTCACACCTTCAGGACATTTTGGTACTTCAGAAGAAAGTAATTCGAATTATCACAAACAGTGATAAACTGGCCCACTGCAAACCACTGTTTATCAACTTAAAAATATTAACTGTGATAAACATGTATATTTACACTGCCCTACTACATATAAAGAGCAACTTATCAGAATACCAGCGTAGAAGAGATGTACACTCTCATGGAGCCAGAAATAGTAGCAATCTTGACATACCTTACTACAGATTATCCAAGTCATTGAACAGCTACGAAGTGGTGGGTATGAAGATGTTTAATAATTTGCCACTAGAATGGGTAGAAGCTCTATTTGATTTATTTAAAGACAAATTGTTCAGTTGGTTAGCTGCAAATCCATACTACTCACTTCAGGAATTTTACGACTGTAAAATATCATATTCATATTATTTCATTTTAAATATTGTATTTTATGTAAAACCTATGCACAAACAAGCTGGTCAAAACATGGGAAATTTATCAAGTGAAGACACAATGGTAGTGTTAATGACAGCATTACAATGTGAATTGCTCAGAAAATTCGGTTCCAATATTGTTTGTGTGGACTTGACACATTGCACAAACATATACAAATTATTAGTGACAACATTGTTGGTTATAGACGAATTTGGAAGTGGTATTCCAGTGGCAATTTGCATTTCTAAGAAAGAGAATACAGCCATGATGACACTGTTCTTTACTTGTGTCAGGGAGAAAGCAGGAATGATCAAATCAACTTTGTTTGTTGGACGACACAAATGTTTTTCGATGTGCATGGGCAAGTGTAATGGGTCTGGCAGAACACAATTTGCTATGTACATGGCATATTCATTGCAGTTGGAGGAGTAACTTGAGGAAAGTGCATGGTGGCCCGAACAAGCAAACGCAAGTTTACGAAGCTTTGCGTATGCTGTTAGAAGCAGCAGTGGGTTGCTAGAGTTGTTAGAGAGGGAGCTTCAAGAGGATGAAGACACAAGAGAATTTGGAATGTATTTCACAAATCATTACAGATTCAGGCCTCAACATTGGGCATATTGTTATCTTCGTAATTTAAAGATCAACACAAACATGCATCTGGAAACCATGCATAGAGTATTAAAGTACTGCTACCTTGATGGCAAGACCAATAACAGATTGGACAAGTTGCTCCCGGTACTAATGAAATTAGTAAGGGACAAATGTTTTGAAAGAATTATTAAGCTTTACAAGGGTGGACATACTCATTGAATAGAACAAATTCAAGAACGGCATAAAGAATCTAAAAAAATTGACAAAGGCCAAAGCCAATAGTGATGGCAAATGATTTTATGTGAAATCGCAATCAATATGTGGCCTCACAAACTTTTACTTTACAAGCACTAGAATGTAACTTCAGTTGCAGACTTTTGTGTTGCACTTGTAATATTTGCATTCAGTTTTTCTTGCAGTTGTCCAGACAATTCAATAAATTTGAACATTTGTAAAAACATTCATGCTGTATCAGTGACATATGACATACATTTCAGTAAAACAGTCAAAGATAAAAAAACCACTTTGATAGAAGAGGAATCTGCTATTTTGTCCTCGATGAAAAAGCAAAATGATGAGGCAACTGCTTCTTGGGCAACACAGTTGAAAGCTAATTAAGATCTGCTAAACCATGTCGATTCATTAGATATTGAAATGGAGTAGACAGTGGAAAAAGCAATTGACCATTTGCTGCCACTTGTTAACTCTCACTCCAAGAAAGAAGGTCCACACAAGCTGAAAAGTCAAATGTTGCAAGTGCTTTGGTGCAACCTGACAGTGAATTGTTGAGTGTGCATGTTTGTGTATCATGGTTTATAGGCCTACTGGGCAAACTCACCATGTAAAAAAAAAGAGTAACGCATCATACTTGGTACCTCAGGCTGATGTGTAAATCAGTGTTTTCTTAGTAAAGAAAATGTCACTGTTAGTTTCTTTTGACTCATTTATCCTATTGCATATAGTCAACAAAATCGAACTGAAATATATACTAAACTATAACATTAATTGGAATATGTACATAGTCATTTTAAATGGTTTTGCTATTTTTTACCGGTAAAGTATGAGTATTCACCAGAATCCTCCAGTACGAATGTTTTCCAGTTAACTGAATGAAGTCAAAAAGCAAAATTTGCTTGGACAAACTGAAAATTGTTTATTCAGTTCCAATTATTATTTTTTATATTAAAACAGTCCCAGAGAATTTATTTTGATGACTTTCTTGGTCTAATTTTCTATATTTATCATGTTGGTTACGACATGCTTGGTGATGGATGTTTGTCACCAGGCATATGACATCAGGTGTGTGGCTTGTAGTGACAATACTGCAGTTGATGTTTCAACAGCTTTTCGGGACCTTGAGCATGAAGTATATGCCTCTAGAATTCTTGTTTAAAAAGTGCAGCCAAAATTCTAATGTCTGTCTGCGAAATTTTCCTTTAATGGAATGCTTTTGTCCAATAATTCAGTTAATGTCTGCTAATTACTTAACATGGTAAGTGCTGTGAGGCCAACACCAGACACAGCAGAGCCATCTGCCATGGCTGCTGGCAACTTCGTGACAGTTACGGGATAATATACAAAAGTGGGCTAATTTAAATGTTTACATTGAAATGATTCTGACATGTGCATAATATATGGAAATGTGATATTTTCTTGAAACCTTAAGAACCAAACCTGTTGGTTGAATTAACATATGAGTAAACCCATCACAATAGCACTATGTTATGCATCAATTAGCTGTAGTTACAGGATAAGTAAACATGTACAGAAAACTTTTCATGTAAAAGAAAAGATGGACTACCAACATTAGATAAACTTGTGTAGGCATCATTGTAAATACATTTTTACTTTAAGAAAGCTGAATAGGATAGTAATCTCAAGAGTGCCTTAAATTGCATGACATATATCACCAATCAGGTATTTTTCTGTTGGGGAAAGTAGTCCGGTGTTTCAGAATGTAAATTTACGTATGTCTGCCTGTGTGTGTGTGTGTGTGTGTGTATGTACGGATGGATATGTGTGTGTGTGCGCGCGAGTGTATACCTGTCCTTTTTCCCCCCTGAGGTAAGTCTTTCCACTCCCAGGATTGGAATGACTCCTTACCCTCTCCCTTAAAACCCACATCCTTTCGTCTTTCCCTCTCCTTCCCTCTTTCCTGACGAAGCAACCTTGGGTGCGAAAGCTTGAAATTTGTGTGTGTTTTTTATTGTCTCTCTACCAGCACTTTCTCTTTTGGTAAGTTACAGCATCTTTGCTTTTTATATATATTTTTCCCACGTGGGATGTTTCCGTCTATTATGTATATATAACAAAGATGGTGTGACTTACCAAACGAAAGTGCTGGCAGGTCGATAGACACACACAAACATAAACATACACACAAAATTCAAGCTTTCGAAACAAACTGTTGCCTCATCAGGAAAGAGGGAAGGAGAGGGAAAGACGAAAGGATGTGGGTTTTAAGGGAGAGGGTAAGGAGTCATTCCCATCCCGGGAGCGGAAAGACTTACCTTAGGGGGAAAAAAGGTCTTTAAATATGTCTGTATATGTGTGGATGGATGTGTGTGTGTGTGTGTGTGTGTGTGTGTGTGTGTGTGTGTGTGTGTGTGTGCGTGCGCGAGTGTATACCCGTCCTTTTTTCCCCCTAAGGTAAGTCTTTCCGCTCCCGGGATTGGAAAAATATATATATATATATCTCCAAACAAACATTCTGTATATGAAATTAGGTCAAATCTGTTGAAGAAATCATCAGCCAAGCCATGAGGACGAAGACACAGCATGGCTTCCATTCTGTGGTGCAATGGGTAAGTTAGAGTGTAAACAGGCAAGGAATCAGAGGAGTCTTTTTGCCACCAAGGGAAATTAAAGAAAGGTTGTGACCTGACAAACATACTCTCAGGCTCAGTGTACCAGAGATTTATAATATTCCTAGTGAGTATGGTATCAGTTATGTGGGACAGCCTATACAAACTACTGCTAATTGCTGTGTTGATCACAATCACCTCAAGCATGAATCACAATCACCTCAAGCATGAAAAATTAAAATGAGCAGTTTCCGCGAACTGTTTAATGAGTAAATGCAAGATAGCCGTTAAGTAGATGAGGATCTGGCTCATATTTCTAGCTGTTAGGGAGATAAAGACTCTCCATCTAGCTACAGGCCTATTTCAATAGTACCCACATTCTCCAAGGTAATAGAATGCATCATGTACCAACAATTATCATCTCACTTTGAGAATCTAGGAATAATTAATGCTACACAATACGGGTTTAGGATGATCTGTCGACCATTGATGCAATCAACACAGTAGTCAGTTACATCCTCAAAGTTTTTGAGAACAAAGGCTTTGCTCAGGTCTCATTCTGTGACCTAAGCAAGGCCTTCGACTGTGTTGAGCACATGCCACTACTAGAGAAACTAGAATTCTACGGCATCAAAGAAAACGGTCTCAGACTATTAAAAGCTTATCTCAACAACCGTAAACAGGTAGTTTGTGTTGGTAAGGAAATGTCAAACATAGAAAATGTTAAAGTAGGTGTGCCTCAGGGATCTGTACTGGGGCCCTTCCTGTTTCTGATGATGATCAATGACCTCCCCTCGTTTATTAGATCCACCCACTGTATTGTATGCAGATGATACGACTTTTCTCCATAGCAGTAACAGTCTTAATGATCTTAAAACCTGTGCTGAAAATACACTCACTCATGCAGCATATTGGTTCAGAGCAAATAGTTTCCTGCTAAATGAAAATAAAACTCAGCAGATAATCTTCACTCTAAGAGACAAGCCACTATCTGATGACCCTAGTTCTGTTAAATTTCTGGGAGTTTATTTAGACGATAAATTATCCTGGGGCCAACATGTAAACTATATTAGTAGTAAACTATCTAGAGTAATTTATTTATTAAGACAACTCAGAAATTGTGTACCTGAAACACACATCATATCATCTTATTTTGCATTTTTCCAGAGTATAATATCCTATGGCATTATCTTGTGGGGTAACTGCAGTCATATACATGACATCCTATTATGCAGAAGAAAGCCATTAGGATAATTACAAATTCTTCACATAAGGCTCACTGCAAACCCTTATTTACTAAACAAAAAATTATGACTGTAATAAACCTCTATATATACAATGTCTTAATCTTTACGAAGAAGAGCCTACAAGATGTGAAACGTAGAGAAAATGTACATTGTTACAACACAAGAAGCATCAAACACATATACACGCCTTACCACAGACTATCAAAATCAATAAATAGCTATGAAATCACAGGGCACAAGCTATTTAATAAGCTGCCACATGCCATACAGGATCTTCCTGAACATACATTCAAAGAAAGACTGCATGAATGGTTTATTGCCCACCCTTTCTATGATATCAATGAATTCTTCAACTGTAAAATGCAGTAATCCAACAGATGACCCACTGTACATTTATTGTAATATAAGCTAAAATATTTCAGTAGTCAATACCTTATCACACTGTATTATAAATTGTAACTTCATTTGACGTTGTCAATTGCTGTAATGGCCTAAAGACAATAAAATCTTTATTATTATTATTATTATTATTATTATCTGTAATTACAGAAGCAGCTGAAATTAGACTGTATGATCACAACAATACACACACTGGCTCTGTAATTATAAATTTGTTTATTTGCTATTTTCTAATACTAGAACAGACCACATGTTGCACATGAGGCAGTGTATATGAATATAACACAATATTTTCACACAATTTCAAATCAATATAATTAAGCAATGCATGGAAGCATGCACTTCAGAAAGAAAAATTACAGAGAAAACCTTCACATAGCTCACCACCTATTACAAGTGATGGCACTGGAAGTTATGCTGGACACCTTGCAAAAAATGTGACCTATAGATGCAGAGGGTGTTGCTATAGCATATGCGTTCTCCATGATGTAATTTAGCCAATTGCATTGTCTGTCCACTTGGCGTAAGTGTGAACCTCATTAATTTTATGACCTTCAGACTTGGCCCCTGACAATGGTGATGGTGACAGTAATCAAAAGCATGGGATTCTATTCAGATTTTATGTGGAATCTTATGAGAGAACTTTTTATCCATGCAAGTAAGATTATTGTGTAAAAGTGATAGTTTGACATCTTACAGAAGCCTCCTCATTGTCCTTGAGTTTTACACTGTCAATATATTAACCCCCTAATTTTATTTGCTGTTAATAAGAAGTGTGAATTTAGGATTATATATGAAATTAACTGGCATAATACTTGCATAGACTGTTTCTCTGCCTGGGATTCAGAATAGAAATTTACGTTCTGGTGCAAAATCAGAATATTATCCGTGATGGATGGTGCTGATCTCCATGACTGTTCCTTTATTCTACACCCTGTAGTCTAACAGGTTGCTGCCAGGCATCAGACAGAAAACTGGAAACCCCAGATATTAAATAAATGTAATTACTTTTGAAACAGTGATTTACTGCCATATGGAGTTCTCCTGCTCCACAGACAGCCGCTGCCAATGGGTCTGAAGATGACCACGTAAGTGGTCGAAACTGGTCGCCACAAATAAATTCAAATCGTGATAGAGAATGATTTAAAGTAAATTATTCAAAATAAATATAAAGTAAGAAAGTATTTCATTAGCCTCCTCTCCTATAATTAAACATAATGTTTGAACTCCAGGATGCATGTACTGGATAACAGTAATGTTCATATTAAACAGATACTTTACAGTTATATGAACAGTTGATGGTGCTTTCTAAAAATTATAAAATGTTTTGTATGGACTATTAGAGGAAACAGCAGTTGAGTAAAAAAACTAGTTCTAGCTTTCTGTACTCGTAGTTCCTTCCTGTGGGAAGATTGGGAATGAGGCGAGTGTTGCTCAGACCACAAGTTGAGAGAAACCCACCTGTATTCAACACTGATGCAATTCATTCTGGAGTACCACTTGAATTTTTGGGATCCCCACCAGGTCAGTTTAAGGAAGAAACCAAGCAGTTCAGAAGTGGGCTTCTAGATTTCTTAATGTTAGGTTCAGTCAACATGCAAGTATTATGGAGATGCTTCATGATCTCAAAAGAGAAAACCCTGGACAAACATGTTCTTTTCATGGAACACTATTGGAAAAAATTTAGAGGAATGTCGTACAAGGTACCCATCACCACATACTGTATTGTCAGGGTGATCCCCTCTCCCCCCTCCTGTTCAACTTTATGGTGAACTATGTTTTAGGTCAACTCCCCTCCCACATCGGAGCTCGGATTCTCGGCCGCAGAGTCAACACTGCAGATTACATCCTGTTGTTCACGTCAACTCTGAGGGGCCTGCAGTCCCTCATAGATGCAGCTGTCGCAGCCCTCGCACACCTGGGGCTGCACATCAATGCCTGGAAGTGTTTCACCCTCTCTTTGGTTGCGTCAGGCCGTGATAAGAAGGTGAAGGTGGACGGCGACGTCACCTTCAAGGCAGGCAACACTACTGTGCCTGCCCTGCGTGTGGGTGAGACCTTCCTGTACCTGGGGCTGCAGTTCTCCACCTCGGGTCACTGCATCTTCAACCCCCGATGCCACCTGGGGAACAGCTGGATGTCATCCCCCGAGCTCCGCTTAAGCCGCAACATCCCCTCTATGCTTTCGTCAATGTACTTCTTCCTGGTCTGTGCCATGGGCTGGCTCTCAGCCGCACCCGGGTGGGTGCCTTGAAGTCGGCGGACATCTCCATCAGGGCCGCTGTCAGGAGGTGGTTCTGCCTCCCGGCACACTCTGCCCTGGGCTACCTTCACACTCCTGTTGCCCAGGGGGGTCTTGGCATCTCATCATGCCACTGGATGGGGCCAACCCTCCGACGTTCCCGTCTCCTGGCGCTGAAGAAGATAGGGCCAGCTTTTGATGATGCAGGCCTGGACGAGGTGCAATGCGAGATCAAGATGCTGGAGCAGCACCTGATGTGGGAGGGCCACCTCCTCAAATCATCGACGCAGGTTGGAGAGATGTGGCCGCGCGCCTGCACATTGCCATTGACAGTGCGGCGCTGTCTTCATCCGCCGCAGTCCGGGGGCAGCATCAGTGGGTCGCCGACACCAGTTGACAGCTATCTTGGTGTGACTACATCAACACCCTCTGTGCCCACATCAACGCCTTCCCAATGAGGGCACGCAGTCGGGGGCGTGAGGCGGACACCAGATGTTGTGCGGGCTGGCAGGCCGTCGAGACCGTCAACCACTTCCTACAGGCTTGCTACAGGACGCACAGGTCCCGAGTCAAGCGACGTGATTCTATAGTGCGGTATGTTGCTCGTGGGCTTGTGCAGAGGGGCTTCAACGTCTCTGTGGAGCCCCACCTTCGAACGCCTGAGGGACTACGCAAGCCTGACATGGTGGTGGTAAAAGACGGCAACACCCAGGTAGTCGGCACTATCTTCGGCTCGACTGTTGTCACACACAGAAGGCGACCTACTATGACATGCCGTCCGTCCGGCATGCAGTCTCCAATGTGCAATGAGACATCCAGGAGGTGACAGTGTCCACCGCAACGTTGAACTGGAGGGGGACGTGGTCTCCTGCGTTGGCGAGGGACCTCATCAACCTGGGGTTCTGACCCCAAGAGCTGGCAGTTCTAAGTGCCAAAATCCTGCAGAGCTGCTGCATCAGCTACCGAATTTTCGAGCGCATGACGGCGAATAGGATGATGCCACGCACTGGTGTCGGATAGTGTGCTGGATATCTTTAATTCCCTGACTCCTGGGGACTATCACAGGAGGAATATCGTCTTTATTCCACTTTCTCTTCCTCTATCATTTATATGTTGTTTCTTCCTTTCCTACTGGTGTATCGCCCATGTAAGTCCCCGCTTCGGTGGCGGACGTGGCGAGGTATCGAACACCTATGTGTACCGTATTTCACCACTATGTATATATGTATTGTATGTTATTCTTCGGAATAAAGACGGCTTCATAGCTAGCAGATTATGCCCTATGTTTGTAATACAGAATACAAAAAAGAACTATGAATGAATGTCTAATACATTAAAACATACGGTATCACTCTGAAACTTTGTGATTTATTTCAAATGTTTTGTTACACATTTCACTGTAACTGATAAACTGTGGTTACCAGTGACCTACATCTATAACAGTTTCACAATTTGGAGATGTGAGTATTGTCTAAATCTATTAATAATTTCTCATTCAGCTTTCTTTATCATAATGCATATGAACAGAACCCAGATTCTGAAAAACTAAATAAGGTATAGGAAGATGCAGTTCGTGCACAACATTGACATATAGTTCTTCATTTACACGACGACGACCACAATTGAAGCATAACACATACTTTGCCTACAGCACAATATTGGGACACCCCCCCTCCCTAGAAATCTGTGGACTTCTCTGTGTTGTTGTCTGAGGCCTAGGTTAGTTGAAGAGTGATAATTTCGTTTGTTGTGGAACTCTTAAAGTTTGAATGCGGAATAATTGTTGTGGTGACAGACGGACATATGGCATTGCCTAATATTTACGTTTGCGCTATATTTGAAGGTACCATATTTATCGCACTTCTCACAATAAAACCTAAAAGAACAAGGTAAAATCAGAAAACATAGTTAATGAATAAGCATTCAAAGAGTATTTTGATACATATTATGAACAATGTCATACATAAACTGCAGAACATGCAAGGAATATGTATGTAACTTTTACATATATTTGGTCCGCATTTGCTATAGTTGCAACCAGGTTAGTCTGTCACTGCATTCGCGATTATTCGCATTCGAACCAGGTTTTTACATTTAATTCCAATAAGCTAAGCTCCATTGAATAATCTGGAGTTATTTGACATTAATAATAATAATAATAATAAAAAAGAGCTGTGTGCAGATCTACATTTAATGGCTTTTTAAACAACATGTGAGCCACGTCGCTAATGTCAATAGAGCTCATTACAGTTCTCGTCACCAGGCGGCACTGCTACACATGTTCTGTCTCCTGATGACGTCATGAGCCTCAACCAATCAGCAGACCCGATTCCTTAGCATCCCCTAGACGCAAGAATTCATAACGCTCGCCACCAGAGTAGTAAGATCGATTTACGATCACACGCTCAATATTTGTCGTTTGGACCCCTCGACTTCGATAGGCAATCATTCTTGTTCACCCTTCACCATTCCCCTGAACTTTTACCAAATAGTTATTGGTTTTCGCTCACCCAGCGTAGAGTTCTAACGGCGTTGGTGAGAGAATGTGTAATCAGCGCCGGTGGGCAGCACTGGCGCCGGTGACGTCGGACGTTGGTTTCCGCATCGTCATTGGCGGGCAGACGCGGAGTCAGCACCGGTGAGCATCAGTTCGTGCAGTCGGCATCGATGGCTGGTAACTGTGTCGGTGCGATGGGCGTGTGTGAAGACTGCTTATTCTCCACACCCGACCTTCTTAGTCGAAAGGTTGAGGTCTTTTCTCCAGTTTCCTCCGCTATTAATTTCTCACGTTTTTTTTCTGCGTTGCATTCGCAACTTTCTTCCATTTGTTTATTGGACTCAATAAGATTACTGGGAACAATTTTCATATCTTGTTAGGCCTGGTGGCTATGGCAATGCCTAATATCTTCTTTCTGTTAGAGTCCAAGACATGAATGTGCATAGCACTCTATATTCGACTGTGTATAATCTTTTTTTACAGTCACTGTCGACACAAACACAACAAAGAATAGTACATAATTATTCCCAGAGTTTTCATCACGTCTTCTGTGGTGCTGGCGGGAAACACCTGTTGTCGTCAGTGACTCGCCATTCTTACAGTCTTCTAATAACAAACTTCTGATCTGCACATACAAACAGGTGGATCGGTAGATATGTTCTCCCTCTCCCGCACTCGTACCTAAAATATCAGGTGTTCGAGACGGTGGAAAGCTGAGTGTATAACAAAAAAGGACAAGTTATATTATTTGCAAGTCTCAGGTGTGTCAGAAACAAGCAGCGGCAGTAATAGGGATATAAAAGCAAGTTTTCTAAAATAGGACAGATGCCATAGAGACACTTTTGTGTGGCCAGAAATCCAGTAGTCAAGTATTGTACCCTCTCATGAAGTTCTCGCATATCTTCCAAAGCCAGCAACTCTTCACTATGGTCACCTTCAATTTACAAAAAAGTTTTCTATTTTTTTGTGAATAGGCTTTTTTAAAAAAATTTACTGTGTGCCTTATTTCACCTCAATGAACATGATACAGGAGCCATTTCATATGTAGGCCCACCTCCCCACCCACCCCCCCCTCCTCCCCTTGTTTTTCAAGGTGAAGTGATACAAGGGATTTAAAAAAAAAATAGGTAAAGAAAATAAAAAATGAAAAAGGATTATATGGAAAGATACTCCTAATATACATCTAAGCAGCCATTGGCATAAATAGATTAAAAAAAATTTTTTTTATATATGTTAATATGTCATCCCCCCCCTCCCCTGAACCATGGACCTTGTCATTGGTGGGGAGGCTTGTGTGCCCCAGCGATACAGATAGCCATACTGCAAGTGCAACCACAATGGAGGAGTATCTGTTGAGAGGCCAGACAAATGTGTGGCTCCTGAAGAGGGGCAGCAGCCTTTTCAGTAGTTGCAGGGGCAACAGTCTGGATGATTGACTGATCTGACCTCGTAATGTTTACCAAAACTGTCTTGCTGTGATGATACTGCGAATTGGTGAAAGCAAGGGGAAGCTACAGCTGTAATTTTTCCCTGAGGACATGCAGCATTACTGTATGGTCAAATGATGGCATCCTCTTGGATAAAATATTCTAGAGCTTAAATAGTCCCCCATTCAGATCTTTGGGCGGAGACAACTCGGGAGGAGAAAGAAAACTGGTGTTCTATGGATAGGAGCATGAAATATCAGAGCCCTTAATTGGGCAGGTAGGTTAGAAAATTTAAAAAGGGAAATGGATAGGTTAAAGTTAGATGTAGTGGGAATTAGTGAACTTTGGTGGCAGAAGGGACAAGACTTCTGGTCAGGTGAATAAAGGGTTACAAATACAAAATCAAATAGGGGTAATGCAGGAGTAGGTTTAATTATGAATAAGAAAATAAGAATGTGGCTAAGCTACTACCAACAGCATAGTGAACACATTATTGTAGCAAAGATAGACATGAAGCCCACACCTTTCATAGTAGTAAAAGTTTATATGCCAACTAGGTCCGCAGTTGACAAAGAGATTGAAGAAATGTACGATGAGATAAAAGAAATTATTCAGATACTGAAGGGAGATGAAGATTTAATAGTCACGGGTGGCTGAAATTCGATAGTAGGAAAAGGAAAAGAAGGAAAAGTAATGGCTGAATATGGAATGGGGGTGAGGACTGAAATAGGAAGCCACCTGGTAGAATTTTGCACAGAGCGTAACTTAATCTGAGCTAACACTTGGTTTCAGAATCATGAAAGAAGGTTATACACATGAAAGAAGCCTGGAGACACTAGAAGGTATCAGATAGATTATATAATAGTAAGACAGAGATTTAGAAACCAGGTTTTAAATTGCAAGACATTTCCCAGGGGCAGATGTGGACTCTGACCACAATCTATTGCTTATGAACTGTAGATTATAACTGCAAAAAGGTGGGAATTTAAGGAGATGGGACCAGGATAAAATGACAGGACCGCAGGTTGTAGAGAGTTTCAGAGGGAGCATTAGGGAACGATTGAGAAGAACGGTGGAAAGAAATACAGTAGAAGAAGAAAGGGTAGCTTTGAGAGATGAGATAGTGAAGGCATCAGACGATCAAGTGGGTAAAAAGACAAGGGCTAGTAGAAATCCTTAGGTAACAGACGAGATATTGAATTTAATCGATGAGAGAAGAAATATAAAAATTCAGTAAATGAAGCAGGCAAAAAGAAATACAAACGTTTCAAAACGACATCAACAGGAAGTGCAAAATGGCTAAGCAGGGATAGCTACAGAACAAATGTAACGATGTAGAGGCTTATCTCATTAGGGGTAAGATAGATACTGCCTACCGGAAGATTAGAGAGACCTTTGGAGAGAAGAGAGCCCTTTGTGTGAATATCAAGAGCTCAGATGGAAAACCAGTTCTAAGCAAAGAAGGGAAGGCAGAAAGGTGGAAGGAGTATATAGAGGGTCTATACAAGGGCGATGTACTTGAGGACAATATTATAGAAGTGGAAGAGGATGTAGATTAAGATGAAATGGGAGAAACCATACTGCGTGAAGAGTTTGACAGGGCACTGAAAGATCCAAGTCGAAACGTGGTCCCGGGAGTAGACAACTTTCCATTAGAGCTACTGATAGCCTTGGGAGAGCCAGCCATGGCAAAACTCTACCACCTGGTGAGTAAGATGTGTGAGACAGGCAAAATACCCTCAGACTTCAAGAAGAATATAATAATTCCAATCCCATAGAAAGCAGGTGTTGACAGGTGCGAAAATTACCGAACTATCAGTTTAATAAGTCACGGCTGCAAAATACTAACACAAATTCTGCACAGATGAATGGAAAACCAGGTAGAAGCTGACCTCGAGGAAGATTAGTTTGGATTCTGTAGAAATGTTGGAACATGTGAGGCAATACTGACCCTATGACTTATCTTAGAAGAAAGATTAAGGAAAGGCAAACCTACATTCATAGCATTTGTAGACTTAGAGAAAGCTTTTGACAATGTTGATTGGAAAACTCTTTTTCAAATTCTGACGGTGACAGGGGTGAAATACAGGGAGTGAAAGGCTATTTACAATTTATACAGAAACCAGATGGCAGTTATGAGTCGAGAGTCATGAAAGAGAAGCAGTGTTTGGGAAGGGAGTGAGACACGGTTGTAGGCTCTCCCTGATGTTATTCAATCTGTATATTGACCAAGCTGTGAAGAAAACGAAAGAAAAATTTGGAGTAGGGATTAAAATCCATGGAGAAGAAATAAAAAACTTATGTTTGCCGATTACACTGTAATTCTGTCAGAGATAGCAAAGGACCTGGAAGAGCATTTAAATGGAATGGACAGTGTCTTGAAAAGTAGGATATAAGGTGAACATCAACAAAAACAAAATAAGGATAATGGAATGTAGTTGAATTAAATAAGGTGATGCTGTGTAAATTAGATTGGGAAATGAGACACTTAAAGTAGTAAAGGACTTTTGCTATTTGGGGAGCAAAATAACTGATGATGGTTGAAGTAGAGAGGATACAAAATGTAGACTGTCGATTGCAAGGAAAGCATTTCTGAAGAAGAGAAATTTGTTAACATTGAGTATAGATTTAAGTGTCAGGAAGTCTTTTCTGAAAGTATTTGTATGGAGTGTTGCCGTGTATGGAAGTGAAACATGGATGATAAATAGTTTAGACAAGAGGAGAATAGAAGCTTACAAAATGTGGTGTTACAGAAGAATGCTGAAGAATAGTTGGGTAGATCATGTAACTAATGAGGAGGTACTGAATAGAATTTGGGAGAAGAGAAATTTGTGGCACAACTTGACTAGAAGAAGGGATCAGTTGATAGGATATGTTCTGAGGCATCAAGGGATCACCAATTTAGTATTGGAGGGCAGCATGGAGGGTAAAAATTGTAGATGGAGACCAAGAGATAAAAACACTAAGCATATTCTGAAGGATGTAGGCTGCAGTAGGTACTTGGAGATGAAGAAGCTTGTATAGGAGAGAGTAACATGGAGATCTAGATCGAACCAGTCTCTAGACTGAAGACCACAACAACAGCATGTTTCTAATTTGCAAACTGTTTCACTTCAGACCATTTTACAGAACACAGTGTTCATGTTGCTGTGCATTAAAGATGTTTCAAAAGTGTTTTGTTTTTTGCTGGAAACGGGGAAGCTCTATGCCGATGTATAAAGCCTCGGTACATTTTACATCTACAAGGGAAAGTATATTGTCATGTAACAGGGAAAAAGTCTACTTTCTCATGGGCTTTTCAACTGGACATGAGTGTATTTTTAACCAAGAAATTTTGGACTTTTTTTTTTCTCTTCCTGATATACATGCTCACAGCGAATTGATCTGTTGTTGTCGAGTGCACACTACTTAAGAAATTAGATTGCATGGCCCAGGGCCACTGGGTAGCTTGACCCCTTGCATGCGCAATTTAGACCATCCACCCTATAGTATTTTGCTTCCGTGCTGCCAGTGTTGTCCAAGCAACTATCAATGGCTTCTGCCTTATCTGCAAGCATGCCAAGTGGCAACTCTGTGTCTGCTGCCAAATAATACAAATGTGTGTAGGGAGGAATTTGAGCCACAACATCCATAAGAAATTTTCTGGTGACAAATCTGCCCCTATTGGTGACCTAAGCTCTCACTATAGTTGTCTGGGCGATCTGTTTCTTAACTGCTCGCCTGTAAGTAATCTTGGAAGCCGTGTTTGGGCATTTGCATGAAATGCTAGATAAGGCAGTTTTTTTAAGGCACAGTAACCGTGGGTTTTTTGTTCAAGTGGACAATGACACAGTGAAATTGTTTCGTATCATTCCTGACGCCATGCTAATGGAAAATGATTTCTATTTGAGCAAACCACAACTCCGGTCTCATAATCACAAATGGAAGCAATTTAATGTGGCTGGAGATTGTACCATGTACTGACATCATAAATTGCGTGGGATGCTGATCTGTTGATACACCTGCCTCGGAATGCTGTACTGTATGCATTTCTTTACATGTATCGAACTGCTTGACCTTGCGCTGTCTTTGAGACTATTCCTTTCCTGTGTTCCTTTGTGGGGTCACCAATGTAGAATCTTTTCATTCACAAAGTAAACGGACACCACAGTGATTATGGACATACAATCTCTGAATACACACATTTATTTTACTTCACTTTACATCACATGAAAACTCCTTACAACAAGCAGAAGTGCGTGATAAGTGAAAAATTACAGAGAAAACAACACGGAAAAATATCACACATAATATGTCTTTTGTTTGTTCACAACTGATCAGTCAATCCTGATACAGATTTAAGCAAGTTACTATACATGGAATAGTAAAGAACACCACCATATTATGCATGATCATTCATTCTGACATCCACAATTAAGAATTCATATTGGCATTTACAACTTGCTGTGTAACTATCCTGAAAAAGTGTTTATGATTGTAATAAAGAAATCCAGACTCAGCTAGTTTTTTTTATGGCTACATGTTTCCCGTATATAACACCGAGAGAATGTGGAAAATTTCATTGTAACTCTGTCTATGTTTCTGGTATATCAGGCAACTAAATAAAAGTAGTAGTTAAGTTTGTAGGCATTCAGTTTGGTGTGATTCTAATTACTAGTAAACTTTGTTATTTTATTTTATTTATTTGTAACATGCTCCATTATATTATTTGTAATACTACGTGTGTGTGTGTGTGTGTGTGTGTGTGTGTGTGTGTGTGTGTGTGTGTGTGTGTGTGTGTGTTTTTTATGATGATGAAGGGGGCCGCTCAGCTTAAAATCCCCATCCAATGGACGGGTCACCATCAACAGTGCCACACACCTTTACTTCATGGGACACTGCAGAAAGATTTGGTATTTAAAGCAGGACATGGAGCAAAGATTGGTGGTCAGGAACTTTACACAACCACCTCTCCTCCTCCCCTTGCTGGCCAAATACTGGCAGTGAAATTTTTTTGACCATCAGGATTCAAACTGGCTTACTCCCCCCCCCCCCTCCAGCCCCTCCCCCCGAGTTGAGCATTTGAGTTGGTGACCGTGACCATGGAGGCAGGTTGTAATCTTTGTTGTAGGTCACTGAAATGAGCAGACAGACAGTCTGATGCCTCAGGTTGCCAAAAGAAAGAGGGAAAAATTATGCCAAAAGAAATTCAAAACTTGGCAAGGTCGTGCCTACAATGTGTAGAAAATGATGCAATGCACATTGCCAGAGTGTGGGCAGTAGTAAAGCTCAAGAAGCTGGCTCCAAAACAACAACTTCATGCAAACAAGGCAATCAATGACATTTTATATGTGGATCAACTTGGCAATTTCCATCAAAATTGTATTCAAGTCATACCACTGTCATCAACCACACCTGCAAGTTTTTGCACTGCATCCCCTTCCACATCAGACAATAACAGTGTATGCACCAGATATGGCACAATTCTTTGTTCAGTTTAAGTGAACTGATCTATTTCTTTGTAATTGCAGTGATATATAGACAAGCGGGGGCATGCATGCTGGCATGCACACACACACAGGGTGATACAAAAAAACTTTTACAAACTGACGTGGTACATCAGGTGTACAAGGATCAGTAATCACATAGTAAACGGGGCTCACAAATGCCACAAGAGGATGCTATGGTCACGGGAGAGCACTGCTACATAAAACAAGAACTGAGTGCTCGGAGACTGTCGTCATTCTCGCTGTGGAAGCGTTGGGAGTGACATGGCTAGCGACATGTACCACAAAATGGCTGAGATGCATTTGATTTATCATGTGGACAACTAAGTGGAGGAGAAGCCATGCAACTGTATCGTCCGAAGTATCCTGATAGAAATGTGCCATGCGACACATTATTCGCCATGGTGCATTACCACTCGTATGGCTTCAAGTAAACGAGGTGTATTCTGTGCCACTGATATCACCCAGCCCTCCATCTGGTGCACTGAACACCAGGAAGGACATCATCTGTTTCATTTCCAATGCATCCAGGCATTTCAACTGGGGGACCACAACAAGCACATGGGATTTGCATGGTGGTTTCTGCAGGAATATGCTGCAGACTGAAGCTTCACAGTGAGTGTCCTCTTCATTTATGAGAATGCATTCTCACTCGAGGGTATGATGAACATTCACAACCTGCATACGAGGGCAGATGTGAACCCACTTCCTACATATGCACATGCCTCATAACGCAAAGTTACCCTTAATATGTGGGCTGGCATCATCGGAGACTGTTTAACTGGGCCATACATTCTCCAGGACTGACTTCATGGTTGGACGTATCTTGTATTCCTGCGAGAGGTTCTGCAGGACATGCTGAATGATGTTCCCATGCCTATTTATCACCGGGTTTATTTCAGCACGTGGAGTGCCTGTGCATATCAGCAGATGAGTCAGGGCACACCTGGAGGCAACCTTTCCCAGCCACTGAATTGGTTGCAGTGGGCCAGTTGCATGGCCACCATGTTCACCCGATCTGTCCCCAATTGATTTTTTTCCTGTGGGTCTTGTGTGTGAAACACCTGTTACATCACTGGCAGACCTAGTGGGCAGGATTGTTGCAGCAGCAGGATGTCTTCGAGATACACCACATGTATTTGAGAGGGTGCACCATTCAATGCATCATTGATGTCAGGAATGCCTTGATGGATCTGGGCAAAACTTTGAGCATTGCCCATATTTGGTGTGTCCATTTGTAGCATGTAACTAACACACCATTTGCAACACCATTTAGTACCCCCGGATGTCTCCCTTACAATGCCTGGTTCGTATAAGATTACCAGTTCATGTTGTATGACCAATTTGCCATGTCAGTTTGTAAATATTTTTGGAAAGTATGTGCAAGCTGCATACCCAAATATAATCTGTCATTGCATGACACATTTTCACAACTATTTGTCCAGTACTTTGAGGTGAACCTGCACTTGTAAAGTTCAAGTCTTTGAAAGAATTGCCAGTAGGCAGATATTATAGCATAACAGATAAGTACTGGCTTGGCAAAATTGTGTGTCACATTACAATGGTTTATTTTTTGATCATAGTGGCAACCCTTTCCAGTAATGTATCAAGTGTTGGACCATCAACATAAAAAAACTTATGATAATCTTTCATTTCTTCCATGATTTTCTCAACAAGTTTTCATGAATGAATCTTTGATGCACTATGTACCACTTCCTGATCCACTTTCTTTTTTTTTCAGCTCGCAACAAAGTAGAGCGATTATCACAGCAATAGTGTCTTTATTGTCCAACATTTTGAACCTCAATATTATTGCACAATATTATTGAGCAGTCTAAGAGAGAATCACAGTAATATGGCATAATATTATTGTGCAGTATTATTGACCATCTAGGGGCTACTGAAAAGTAAGAAATAAGGTAGATTAGAGAAACATTTGATGCACAAGAAAAATTATGACATTCACAACCATGACACAAGACAGGTGAAAAATTTCCACCAAGGCTCTGCAACTGTTGCAGGAGTTCATAACAGAACTACTGATCCCCGTGTGGGTCCATGGGTTAGAATAGGCCCGAGATATTCCTGCCTGTCGTAAGAGGTGACTAAAAGGAGTCTCTCACGTTTCAGCCTTTATGTAATGGTCCTCTGTAGGGTTGACCTCCATTTTTCAAAATTTTCCTGAAGAGCGAGCCAATTGGGGAAGTGCGCCTTATATGGAGCATTGTGTCCATCGTGCGTTGAGATCTTTTGCCCACTTTCTCATCGTTGCATTGCAGTCCTGCCGATGCTCCATCTCTTGGGCAAGGGACACCTTCCTGGGTGCGTTTTCCACCATGCACTATGCAATGTCAATTTCTGTGCCGACGATGACCATGGACTAATTTGCACCACATATCCAGCATGGTAGCCAGTCCATTGTGGTGGGGCTGCCACGTACCCTGTTGGTTGTAGCCCCCTGACAATACAGAGATTGCTCTGCTGATGCCTATGCCATTAACTCCCCACGTATACCAAGGAGTAGATGCCCATCACCCTGGGGCATCGGGACTCCCAGAAATAGCCATCCTGCCAGGTGGCCTTTGCTGTGGCTGCGTGGCACCCATGGGGAGGCCCCCTGGTTGTAGTGGGTGGCATCAGGGTGGATGACACGTCATGAAGCATAGTACATCATCTCTTGCTGGTGGTCCACTGCCAGCAGTCTTTAAGCGGGCAAAGTCTAACTTCAATGCTACGAGATATGACCCCAAGTCAGTCCCCTGCCTGGCCACACCATGGGAGGAATGCCAGGCTAAGGATGGCAGTGAAGCTTGTTTGCCCCGGTACCTTATATGTACAAGCATTCATGGGGAATCTTTCATGTTCATGAAGCCTCAGTTTTTTATGGAGCGTTTGAAGGACAAGTTTTGGAGGTGGAGGGCTTGTCCAAAATGCACTCTGTGTCAGTTTTGATAAAAACAGGACCCTCTGCCCAGTCTCAGGCATTACTCACTTGTGGCAAGTTGGGGAATGTTTCTATTACCATCACGCCTCATAAGAGCTTAAATATGGTCTAGGATATTATATACCACAGGGATCTCCTTTTTCAGTCTGACGACGAGCTGCACACCAATTTAGAGCAGTGAGGTGTTCATTTCATCTGGCACGTCAATCGGGGTCCAAGGGATAACCAGGTTGCCACCGGTGCCTTCATCTTGGCCTTTGAGGGTGACACATTGCCCGAGAAGGTCAAGGTGATGGTCTACCACTGTGATGTCAAGCCATATATCCCTCCCCCGATGCGGTGCTTTAAGTGCTGGAAGTTCGGCCATATGTCTTCCTGCTGTACTTCCAGCCCCACCTGTCAAGATTGTGGACGTCCATCACATCCCAATATTCCATGTTCCTCGCCTCCCATCTGTGTCAACTACGGAGAGCATGATTCACCTTGCTCACCAGACTGCAGGATTTTACAGAAAGAGAGGAAAATCGTGGAATATAAGACCTTGGGCTGACTGACTTACACTGAGGCTAAGAGGAAATTTTAGCACCTACATCCTGTGGCTGTGACCACCTCAACTGCCGCCACTAAGAGAACAGTTGTTACCCCATCAGTTCCTTGAATTCCTGTCGCCTCTCAGAACCGGGAGACTATACTTGCCCCCCTGATGGTGGGGGGCACTTCCCTCCCTGTTGATCCTGCACCACCTACTTTGGGAGCACCCCCCCCCCCCCCCCCCCCAACCATCAGGGATTTCAGTCCCCAATTCTGAGCCAGAGAAGTGGTAAAGCTTCTTCGGCTCCTCTCACTAGGAAGGGGTCCCTTGGGTCACTCCCTTCCCAGGTTTCTGCTAGTGGGAAAAATGACACCCGCCAGTGGCTGAAGAGCCCAAAAACAGCTGGTCGTAGGGCTCCATGCTCATTCTCAGTCCTGGAGACTGATTCAGAGAAGTCCTCCCAGCCAAGGAACAGCGCAAGAAATCGAAAAAGAAGACCCCCCAAGAACAAGGAACTTGCGGTGGCACCCACACCACTACTACCTACAAGCTCTGCATCTGAGGATGGGATGGAGATTCTGGCATCCACTGAGGACCCGGATCTCGCCAGACCCTCCGACACAATGGATATGGACTGATAAGGCAAAAACTCGGTGGGAGCAGGTGACCCTGAGGTGTAAACTGTTTCATTGAATGTTCCATGTCTTCCCAGTCTCATGGTGATGTCATCCTCCAGTGGAATTGCGGTGGTTTTTTCCACCACCTGCCGGAGCTACGGCAACTGTTAAGCTTTACACCTGCTTTCTGCATTGCCCTCCAGGAAACCTGCCCTCTGCAGCTATAAGGGATATTACAGGAACCATAGCGACTATAATCGAGTGTCAGGTGGAGTTTGCGTTTATGTCCTAAACTCAGTCTTAGTGAAACTGTGCCCCCTTCAATGAAGCTGTGGCTGTCAGAATATGGAAAATGCAGGAAATAACTGTCTGAAACATATATCTTCCTCCAGATGATGCAGTATCCCTGAATGTATTAGCTGCACTGATTGATCAACTCCCTAAACCTTTCCTGCTTTTGAGAGATTTTAATGCCCATAATCCCTTGTGGGGTGACACCGTGCTTACTGGCCAAGGCAGAGATGTCAAAACTTTACTGTCTCACTTCGACCTCTGCCTCTTAAATACTGGGGCCGCCACACATTTCACTGTGGCTCGAGGTAGTTACTCAGCCATTGATTTATCAATTTGCAGCCCAGGACTGGAGAGCACATGACGACCTGTGTGGTAGTGACCACTTCCCCATCTTCCTGTCACTGCCTTGGCGTAAGGCCCACAGATGCCTGCCCAGATGGGCTTTAAACAAGGCGGACTGGGAAACTTTCACCTCTGATGTCACCATTGACTCTCACCCACATGCTAACATCAATGTGATGGTTGAGCAGGTGACTACCACAATCATTTCTGGTGCAGAAAACCCTATCTCTTGCTCTTTAGAGTGCCCTCGGCAAAAGACAGTCCCTTGGTGGTCGCCGGAAGTCACTGAGGCAAGTACTGATCATCAGCAAGCTCTACACCAACATAAGCGGCACCCTTCCCTAAAGCTTCTGATAGCCTTTAAGCAGCTCTGTGCCCGTGTATGCAAACTTATAAAATGACAGAAACAGGAGTGTTGGGAGAGGTACGTGTCGACCATTGGGTGCCATACGTCACCTTTCCAAGTCTGGACGAAGGTCAGACGTCTTTTTGGGTTCCAGATCCCAACAGGTGTCCTTGGCATTACCATCAATGGCATGCTATGTCTACATCTGCATCTACATTTATACTCCGCAAGCCACCCAATGGTGTGTGGCAGAGGGCACTTTATGTGCCACTGTCATTGCCTCCCTTTCCTGTTCCAGTCGCGTATGGTTCGCAGAAAGAACGACTGCTGGAAAGCCTCCGTGCACGTTCGAATCTCTCTAATTTTACATTTGTGATCTCCTCGGGAGGTATAAGTAGGGGGAAGCAATATCTTCGATACCTCATCCAGAAACGCACCCTCTCGAAACCTGGACAGCAAGCTACACTGCGATGCAGAGCGCCTCTCTTACAGAGTCTGCCACTTGAGTTTGCTAAACATCTCCGAAACGCTATCACGCTTACCAAATAACCCTGTGACGAAATGCGCCGCTCTTCTTTGGATCTCCTCTGTCAACCCGACCTGGTACAGATCCCACACTGATGAGCAATACTCAAGTTTAGGTCGAACGAGTGTTTTGTAAGCCACCTCCTTTGTTGATGGACTACATTTTCTAAGGACTCTCCCAATGAATCTCAACCTGGCACCCACCTTACCAACATTTAATTTTATATGATCATTCCACTTCAAATCGTTCCGTACGCATACTCCCACATATTTTACAGAAGTAACTGCTTCAAGTGTTTGTTCAGCTATCATATAATCATACAATAAAGGATCCTTCTTTCTATGTATTCGCAATACATTACATTTGTCTATGTTAAGGGTCAGTTGCCACTCCCTGCACCAAGTGCCTATCCGCTGCAGATCTTCCTGCATTTCGCTACAATTTTCTAATGCTGCAACTTCTCTGTATACTACAGCATCATCCGCGAAAAGCCACATGGAACTGCCAGCACTATCTACTAGGTCATTTATATATATTGTGAAAAGCAATGGTCCCATAACACTCCCCTGTGGCACGCCAGAGGTTACTTTAATGTCTGTAGACATCTCTCCATTGAGAACAACATGCTGCATTCAGTTTGCTAAAAACTCTTCAATCCAGCCATACAGCTGGTCTGATATTCCGTAGGCTCTTACTTTGTTTATCAGACGACACTGCGGAACTGTATCGAACGCCTTCCAGAAGTCAAGGAAAATGGCATCTACCTGGGAGCCCGTATCTAATATTTTCTGGGTTTCATGAACAAATAAAGCGAGTTGGGTCTCACACAATCGCTGTTTCCGGAAACCATGTTGATTCCTACAGAGTAGATTCTGGGTTTACAGAAATGACATAATACGCGAGCAAAAAACATGTTCTAAAACTCTACAACAGATCGATGTCAGAGATATAGGCCTATAGTTTTGCGCATCTGCTTGATGACCCTTCTTGAAAACTGGGACTACCTGTGCTCTTTTCCAATCATTTGGAACCTTCCGTTCCTCTAGAGACTTGCGGTACACGGCTGTTAGAAGGGGGAATCGAATTAGTATCCCATCAGGTCCAGTGGACTTTCCTCTGTTGAGTGATTTCAGTTGCTTTTCTATTCCTTGGACACTTATTTCGATGTTAGCCATTTTTCCGTACTTGCGAGGATTTAGAGAAGAAATTGCAGTGCTGTCGTCCTCTGTGAAAGAGCTTTGGAAAAAGGTGTTTAGTATTTCAGCTTTGCATGTGTCATCCTTTGTTTGAATGCCATCATCATCCCAGAGTGTCTGGATATGCTATTTCGATCCACTTACTGATTTAACTTATGACCAGAACTTCCTAGGATTTTCTGTCAAGTCGGTAAATAGAATTTTACTTTTGAATTCACTGAATGCTTCACGCATAGCCCTCCTTACACTAACTTTGACATCATTTAGGTTCTGTTTGTCTGAAAGGCTTTGGCTGCATTTAAACTTGCAGTGAAGCTCTCTTTGCTTTCGCAGTAGTTTCCTGACTTTGTTGTTGAACCATGGTGGGTTTTTCCCGTCCCTCACAGTTTTACTCGGCACGTACCTGTCTAAAATGCATTTTACGATTGCCTTGAACTTTTTCCATAAACACTCAACATTGTCAGTATCAGAACAGAAATTTTTGTTTTGATCTGTTAGGTAGTCTGAAATCCACATCCTATTACTCTTGCTAAACAGATAAACCTTCCTCCCTTTTTTTATATTCCTATTTACTTCCATATTCAGGGATGCTGCAATGGCCTTATGATCACTGATTCCCTGTTCTGCACTTACAGAGTCGAAAATTTGGGTCTGTTATCAGTAGGTCCAAGATGTTATCTCCATGAGTTGGTTCTCTGTTTAATTGCTCGAGGTAATTTTCGGATAGTGCACTCAGTATAATGTCACTCGATGCTCTGTCCGTACCACCCGTCCTAAACATCTGAGTGTCCCACTCTATATCTGGTAGGTTGAAATCTCCACCTAAGACTATAACATGCTGAGGAAATTTATGTGAAATGTATTCCAGATTTTCTCTCAGTTGTTCTGTCACTAATGCTGCTGAGTCGGGAGGCCAGTAAAAGGAGCCAATTATTAACCTAGCTCGGTTGTTGAGTATAGCCTCCACCCATAATAATTCACAGGAACTATCCACTTTTATTTCGCTACATGATAAACTACTACTAACAGCGACAAACATGCCACCACCGGTTGCATGCAATCTATCCTTTCTAAACACCGTCTGTGCCTTTGTAAAAATTTCGGCAGAATTTATCTCTGGCTTCATCCAGCTTTCCGTACCTATAACGATTTCAGCTTCGGTGCTTTCTATCAGTGCTTGAAGTTCCGGTACTTTATCAACGTAGCTTAGACAGTTTAAAATTACAATACCAATTGCTGCTTGGTCCCCGCATGTCCTGACTTTGCCCTGCACCCTTTAAGGCTGTTGCCCTTTCTGTACTTGCCTGAGGATATCTAACCTAAAAAACCACCCAGTCCATGCCACACAACCCCTGCTAACCACGTAGCCACCTGCTGGGTGTAGTAGACTCCTGACCTATCCAGCAGAACCCAAAACCCCACCATCCTATGGTGCAAGTCGAGGAATCTGCAGCCCACATGGTCGCAGTACCGTCTCTGCCGCTGATCCAGCGACCACCTGCAGATGGGTGCACCCTGTACCCTTCATGGCATCCGGAAGGACCCTTTACACATTTGGAATGACTCCTCCCGGTATGCACACGGAGTGCACATTGGTTTCTTCCCCTCCCTTGCAGCCATATCCCTAAGGGGCCCCATTATGCGCCTGACGTTGGAGCTCTCCAACTACTAGTAAGCCTTCCCTCTGCGACCACCCGGATCATGCAGACTGAGGGGCAACCTCTGGAACAGGACAAGCAGCCATGTCAGGTCGAAGATCAGACCAGCCTGAGACAGAGCATGAAACCGGTTCGTCAGACAAACTGGAGAGGCCTTCCGTTCAGCCCTCCGGAATGTCTTTCGCCCCCTGCCACACCTTGAGACGACCTCCCACTCTACCACAGGCGAGGGATCAGCCTCAATGTGGGCAGTATCCCGGGCAACCACAGTCGTAGTCTGATCGGGGGATGCGTGGGACGAGCTGGCCGTCCCCGACAAACCCCTATCCGGAACCCCACAGTGATGCCCATTGGCAACAGCCTCAAGCTGTGTGACCGAAGCCAACACTGCCTGAAGCTGAGAGTGAAGGGATGCCAACTCAGCCTGCATCTGAACACAGCAGTTGCAGTCCCTATCCATGCTAAATACTGTTGTGCAAAGAACGTCTGAACTAATCTGCAGAGAGCACAAACAATTCGACACAAAATTTAAACGGTTATTAAAATACAAGATTGCCTAGTAAATGCAGTAATGCCACTACTTGCGCACTGCTGACACACTGCTCGGTGGCAGAAGGCTGACTGTACTGTCAGTAATGTACAAAGATTATTTGAAAGAAATAAACAAATGACAGATGACTACGCAACTTTACACATCACAGATATTAAAATGCAAATCTGCCCCTGCTAATTACAAAACTACACAATAATTTGACAGATTTAACTAAACAAGTGCGCTAAGAACACTCAAAGAAATTTTCAACTTGACTGCTACACTTATATGAACGATAAATAAGCCATTTGCTGCTACTTGCGCACTGCTGGCACACTGCTCGGCTGTAGAAGGAGACTATGTGATTTTACACTATTCAGGTGTTAAAACGTGATGTTACAACTCTCAAATACTATAATAGGCCCGAAATTTGTGAATTAAACAATGCAAGTACCCAAAAACACGCAGAGAAATTAAGAATTAAACAATGTAACAAATAAGTGAGCTAAGAGTATACAACTTGCTGCTGGCAGCTGCTTATCCAACGGCGGTAGGGAGCACACTAGCTGTGACCAGCCGACACTGGCCGTTCAAAACAGAAACAGAAGACAGATGACTATGTGAATTTACACTATTCAGGTACTAAAATGCGATGCTACAACTCTCAAATACTGTAATATGCCCAAAATTTGTGAATTAAACAATGCAAGTACCCAAAAACACGCAAAGAAATTAAGAATTAAACTATGTAACAAATAAGTGGGGTAAGAGTATATGACTTGCTGCTGGCAGCAGCTTATCCAACAGCAGCAGGGAGCACACGACGCAAATGCAATTGCCGAGACTTTGCTTAGCACTATGCTCGAGCCTCTGCATCAGAGAACTACCCCCACAGCCTTTCGCACCCTCAAATGGCAAATGGAAAGGAAAGTCCTCTCATTCACTACACCCCACAGTGAACCCTATAATGCCCCATTTACAGAGTGGGAGCTCCTCAGCGCACTTGCACATTGCCCCGACACAGCTCCTGGGCCAGATTGGATCCACAAGCAGTTGATAACCATCTTTTGTCTGACTACAAGTGACATCTCCTAGTCATCTTCAACCGGATCTGGTGTGATGGCGTCTTTCCATCACAATGGTGGGAGAGCAGCATCATTCTGGTGCTCAAACCCAGTAAAAACCCACTTGATGTGGGTAGCTATCAGCTTCACAAACGTTGTTTATAAGCTGCTGGAACGTATGGTGTGTCAGCAGTTGGTTTGGGTTCTGGAGTCACATGGCCTACTGGCTCCATGTCAGGGCAGATTCCACCGGGGGCGCTCTACCATTGATGATCTTTTGCCCCTCAAGTCTGCCATCCGAACAGCCTTCTCCTGATGCCAACATCTTGTTGCCATCTTTTTTGATCTACACAAAGGGTATGACACCACCTGGCAACATCATATCATTGCCACATTATACGGGTGGGGTCTCCAAGGCCCGCTCCCGATTTTTATCCAGAATTTCCTGTCGCTCTGTACTTTCTGTGTCCAAGTTGGTGCCTCCCATAGTTCCCCTCATATCCGCAGGGCTCTGTATTGAGTGTATCACTATTTTTAGTGGCCATTAATGGTCTAGCAGCAGATGTAGGGCCATCTGTCTCACCCTCTCTGTATGCCAACGACTTCTGCATTTTGTGCTGCTCCACCAGTACCGGTGTTGGTCAGTGGCGCCTACAGGGAGCCATCAACATGGCGCAGTCATGGGCTCCCGCCCACGGCTTCCAGTTTTCAGCCGCTAAGTCGTGTGTTATGTACTTCTGTCGGTGTCATACCGTTCATCCAGAACCAGAACTTTACCTTCATGACGATCCACTCACATCGACTCATATCGATTCTTAGGACTGGTTTTCGACCTTGATTGACTTGGCTACTTCACCTTCGTCAGCTTCAGTGGAAGTGCTGGCAGCACCTCAATGCTCTCTGCTGCCTGAGCAACACCAACTGGTGTGTAGATCGCTCTACTTTGCTGCAGCTCTACAAAGCCCTCGTTCAATCTCACCTTGACTATGGGAGTCTGGTTTGTGGTTTGGCGGCACCCTCAGCATTGCGTGTACTCGACCCAGTGCACCAGTGTGGTGTTCACCTAGTGACAGGAGCTTTTAGAATGAGTCCGGTGACCAGTGTCCTGGTGGAGGCCAAGTCCCTCCATTGCAGATCCGACATCCACAACTGCTCGCCAGTTACATTGCACACATTCGTAGTCTTCCTGAGCATCCAAATTACTGTCTCCTTTTTCCACCTGCGGCAGCTTATCTCCCGCATCGGTGACCTAGGTCAGGGCTAATGATTGTGGTTCGCAAGCGATCCCTTCTGTCTCAACTGGAGTCCTTCCCTTTACCACCCTCCATCCAGGTCCGTTTGCATACATCTCCATGGTGTACACCTAGGCTGCAGATGCATCTGGACCTTTTGCATGACTCTAAGGACTCAGTTACTCCTGCCGCTTTCCTCTGTCACTTCCTCTCCATTCTTGATGCGTTTGCCTATGTCCACAGAGGCCATTTTGAACTGCATTTCTGCCTGACGGCTGCAGTGTGTTCACTGCAGAGCTGGTGGCCATCTCTCATGCTCTTCAGTATATCCATTCATGCTCTGAGGAATCGTTTCTTCCGTGTACTGACTCCTTGAGCAGCCTACAAGCTGTCAACCAGTTTTTCTCTCATCATCCTTGGGTAGTGTCCATCCAGGAGTCCATCTATGCCCTGGACCAGTCCCGTCATTCGGTGGTGTTTATGTGAACCCCAGGAAATATTGGCATCCCAGGCAACGAACTTGCCGACAGGCTGGCCAGACAGACTATGCGGAAACCGCTTCTGGAGATGGGCATCTCTGAATCTGATCTGTGCTCTGACTTATGCCATAGGGTTTTTCAGATTTGGGAAATGGAATGGCATAACAATACACACAACAAACTGTGTGTCATTAAGGAGACTACAAATGTGTGGAAGTCTTCCATGTGGGCCTCTCACAGGGAATCAGTTGCCTTCTGCCAGCTCCGCATTGACCATGGTTGTGTGACCCACGGTTACCTCCTGCCCCATGAAGACCCACCTGAGTGTCGGTGCAGTGCCCAGTTGACAGTGGCCCATATTCTGGTGCACTGTTCCACTTTGACTGCACAACGACAAAATCTTGGGTTACCGGACTCGTTGCCGCTAATTTTATCTGACAACGACTCATCAGCTGATTTAGTTTTATGTTTCATTCATGAGGGTGGGTTTTATCATTTAATCTAAGTTTTAGTGCATGTCTTTTTGTCCCTCTGTGCCCTCCAACCTAGTGCTTCTAGGGTGGAGGTTTTAATGTGTTGCAGAGTGGCTGGTTTCTCCTTTTTTATTCTTGTGGTCAGCCAGCCATGGTAATCTGCTTTGTTGTTTTACTCTCTTCTTCCCATTTCTTGGGTTTCTGTGGTTTTCTTGTCCCCTTTTGTCGATTTAGGTGTTTGTTGCTCTTCATTGTTCTTGTGATTTTTCCTGTATTCTATTTTGAGTTGTCAGTCTCGCTTGTTTTATTCTCACACTTGTGGTATTGTTTTATTCAGAACAAGGGACTGATGACCTCGTAGTTTGGTCCCTTTCCCTCTGTTTTAATCCAACCAACCAATCAACCAGAACTACTGAGTCAGATTTAAAAGTATATAATAATCTTCCCACCACTGTAAAAAAGGAAATTAATAATTTAAGGCACAGAAAGGAAACTGAAAGCATTCCACATTGATCAAACTTTTTATAAAATGAATGAATTCGTTGAATTACAAGGTATCCTCTAGTGTAAGAATAGAGGAACCACTTAGATAAAACCACTGTCGAAAGAAAAATAAAAGTTGACACTTTTATTTATGTCATGAAGCCAAACTTTTATTGTAGGAAAGTTCTTGTTGAATGTAAATACTTTAGAATTAAAGGAGAACACTCACCAAAAAGCAGAAGCATCTGAGTTGTAGAAAACACTCATGTAATAGAGTATTATTTCACTTGACTATCCTGTATTACTAGTAAACTATTTGTACTATACATAATCAGCTAGACCAAATGAAATTTAAATCATTCATTTTCTGTACATGATTACAATCATAATTGAAAGCTGCATCAAATGTTTCTCTAATCTATTTTATTTCTTACTTTACGTAAATAATTTCACAAAACATTGGACTTTTCCTTCAGGTTTTTTCCCGACAATCTTTGAGACCTTCAACTAGAGCTCCACAAAATTCGTGCAGTATTTGGGATATTGTGTGCTTTGAAATTTTGGATTGAAGGAAGGTTCAAAAATGTCCAAGCAGATTAAAATCATTCTTGACAAAAACACATAAAAGTAAGATAACAATATTTTCTGAATTACTCTTGGAAGCAGGTCACCATCAACACAGTGTTATGTCTGGAAACTTGACAACTAATTTAAGACATGTCACATTAGTATTTTAAATGTCACATCTCATTAGTCGCTCAAATAATCTATCAGTATATTAGGACAACCAATAATTGTTAGCCCTACTGGAGGAAATCTGTTACATATATAAAGCAGAGAGTGTGTGTATATGTCTGGGATCTTGTCCCAAACCACAGGATCAATTTCGAATAACTCTGGCACAAAAACAGTAAGCCCCACAGTATCAGCATTGTGGGATTTATAACCTCCTAGCTCCAGTAGGAGCGGAGATACTGGCAAAAACTTTTTTTTCAATGCCTTGGCATGTGGATTGCTCTGCACAACAGGCATTTAATGTGGGAACAGTATTGGCCTGCCACATCAACCTGATTTTCAAGGCAACCTACATGTCAGAGGTAAGAAATGGTTTTCCAGCCCCAACATGTAGATTGCCCTGGACAACAGGTGTGTTGTGAGAGTAGTATTGGCCTGATTTATTGAAGTGTATTGCAGGGGCTACATGTGCTGATGAGCATGACTGGGGAAGAGCTGAGGAGGGGATGGACAGAGGGGGGGGGGGAGGAAATGGACAGAGAGGGGGAAGGAAGGGGAGATGCATGAGGCAGGTGAAAGGTGAAGAGGGATAGTGGGCAGGTGAAAACGGAAGAAGGTGAGGAAGAGATGGAAAGATAGAGGGGGAAGAGGATGTGGTCAGAGAGATGGGGTGGAGGAAATGGACAGAGAGAGGAGGAGGAGGAGGAGATTAAGAGACAGAGAGAGTGGGGAAGTGGAGACAGACAGCTTGAGGTAGGAAGATGAGGTGGACAGACAAAGGAGGAAGAGATGTGTTCAGAAAATGTGTTGAATGCATAGCAGGAAAAGTGGGAAAAGACTAGTCATAAAATAATTATTTTCCTACTATTCATAGTAAAGTACACCTCTATTTACCAAGACATACTTCACTGTTTCCCATACAGAAGAGCACCAATGGAAGACTGAAGTTAGAAGATAAATGATGGGCGAATTACATAACTAAAAAATACCAGCCATTATGTTCATTAAAATATTTACTCTAAATGGTCTATCAGTGCTGTGAAATGGGGTGGGATTGATCACTTTGTAAGACTTTTGCTTCCAGACACTCATTACACTCAGTTAACTAATAAGGTCAAGTATCTTTGGATGAGGCCCAGGGAAGTATGTTAGGAACCTTGCTGACAGCATCAATAATAGCCTCAAATTTTTTGCAGACGATGCAGTTACCTATATTTACATTTATACCTACGTATATAACCTGAAAACCACTGTGAAATGCATGGCTGAGAGTACATCTCATTGTACTTGTCATCAGAGCTTTTTTTTTCATTCTTTTCACATGTGGAACTTGGGAAGAACAATTGCTTAAATGTGTCTGTTGTTGTTGTTGTTGTTGTTGTTGTTGTGGTCTTCAGACCTGAGACTGGTTTGATGCAGCTCTCCATGCTACTCTATCCTGTACAAGCTTCTTCATCTCCCAGTACCTACTGCAACCTACATCCTTCTAAATCTGCTTAGTGTATTCATCTCTTGGTCTCCCTCTACGATTTTTACCCTCCACGCTGCCCTCCAATACTAAATTAGTGATCCCTTGATGCCTCAGAACATGTCCTACCAACCAATCCGTTCTTCTGGTCAAGCTGTGCCACAAACTTCTCTTCTCCCCAATCCTATTCAATACTTCCTCATTAGTTATGTGATCTACCCATCTAATCTTCAGCATTCTTCTGTAGCACCACATTTCGAAAGCTTCTATTCTCTTCTTGTCTAAACTATTTATCGTCCACGTTTCACTTCCATACATGGCTACACTCCATACAAATACTTTCAGAAATGACTTCCTAACACTTAAATCTATACTCGATGTTAACAAATTTCTCTTCTTCAGAAACGATTTCCTTGCCATTGCCAGTCTACATTTTATATCCTCTCTACTTCGACCATCATCAGTTATTTTGCTCCCCAAATAGCAAAACTCCTTTACTACTTTAAGTGTCTCATTTCCTAATCTAATTCCCTCAGCATCACCTAACTTAATTCGACTACATTCCATTATCCTCGTTTTGCTTTTGTTGATGTTCATCTTATATCCTCCTTTCAAGACGCTATCCATTCCATTCAACTGCTCTTCCAAGTCCTTTGCTGTCTCTGACAGAATTACAATGTCATCGGCGAACCTCAAAGTTTTTATTTCTTCTCCATGGATTTTAATACCTACTCCAAATTTTTCTTTTGTTTCCTTTACTGCTTGCTCAATATACAGATTGAATAACATCGGGGAGAGGCTACAACCCTGTCTCACTCCCTTCCCAACCACTACTTCCCTTTCATGCCCCTCAATTCTTATAACTGCCATCTGGTTTCTGTACAAATTGTAAATAGCCTTTCGCTCCCTGCCACCTTTAGAATTTGAAAGAGAGTATTCCAGTCAACATTGTCAAAAGCTTTCTCTAAGTCTACAAATGCTAAAAATGTAGGTTTGCCTTTCCTTAATCTTTCTTCTAAGATAAGTCGTAAGGTCAGTATTGCTTCATGTGTTCCAGTATTTCTACAGAATCCAAACCGATCTTCCCCGAGGTCGGCTTCTACCAGTTTTTCCATTCATCTGTAAAGAATTCGTTTTAGTATTTTGCAGCTGTGGCTTATTAAACTGATTGTTCGGTAATTTTCACATCTGTCAACACCTGCTTTCTTTGGAATTGGAATTATTATATTCTTCTTGTAGTCTGAGGGTATTTCGCCTGTTTCATACATCTTGCCCACCAGATGGTAGAGTTTTGTCAGGACTGGCTCTCCCAAGGCTGTCAGTAGTTCCAATGGAATGTTGTCTACTCCCGGGGCCTTGTTTCGACTCAGGTCTTTCAGTGCTTTGTCAAACTCTTCACGCAGTATCGTATCTTCCATTTCATTTTCATTTACATCCTCTTCCATTTCCATAATATTGTCCTCAAGTACATCGCCGTTGTATAGACCCCCTATATACTCCTTCCACCTTTCTGCTTTCCCTTCTTTGCTTAGAACTGGGTTTCCATCTGAGCTCTTGATGTTCATACAAGTGGTTCTCTTATCTCCAAAGGTCTCTTTAATTTTCCTGTAGGCAGTATCTATCTTACCCCTAGTGAGATAAGCCTCTACATCTTTACATTTGTCCTCTAGCCATCCCTGCTTAGCCATTTTGCACTTCCTGTCGATCTCATTTTTGAGACGTTTGTATTCCTTTTTGCCTGCTTCATTTACTGCGTTTTTATATTTTCTCCTTTCATCAATTAAATTCAGTATTTCTTCTGTTACCCAAGGATTTCTACTATCCTTCGTCTTTTTACCTACTTGATCCTCTGCTGCCTTCACTACTTCATCCCTCAAAGCTACCCATTCTTCTTCTACTGTATTTCTTTCCCCCATTCCTGTCAGTTGTTCCGTTATGCTCTCCCTGAAACTCTGTACAACCTCTGGTTCTTTCAGTTTATCCAGGTCCCATCTCCTTAAGTTCCCACCTTTTTGCAGGTTCTTCAGTTTTAACTGAAGTCTTACAATTTAAAATCTGGTTCCTAAATCTCTGTCTTACCATTATATAATCTATCTGATACCTTTTAGTATCTCCAGGGTTCTTCCATGTATACAACCTTCTTTCATGATTCTTAAACCAAGTGTTAGCTATGATGTCTCTGTGCGCACTGAAATTGGTCTAATCTTGTCTTTGTAACCCCAGTGGGAACAATATGTAGGGGGTTGTAATATATCCCCAGATTAAATGGTTAACCTCGGTTCTAAAAACTTGCACACTAGGTTTTCAGATGACAGTACTGTCTGAAAGAAGCCGCACAAATATTCACTCAGTTCTCAGTAAGATTTCAGAGCTGTGCAAAGATTGGCAACTTGTTTTAATTGCTCAGAAATGTAAAACACTGCACTTAACAAAACTAAAAAAAAAACAACATAGTATCCTATGACTGTAATACCAATGAGTAATTGCTGGAATCAGCCAACTCATACAAATACCTGGGTGCAACACTCTGTAGGGAAGCAAAATGGAATGATCACACAGACTCAGTCATGGGTAAAGCAGGTGATAAGGCTTCAGTTTACTGGTAGAATACTGGGGAAGTGCAGTCAGTCTACAAAGGAGATTGCTTACAAATCACCTGTGTGACCCATCCTAGAATATTGCTCAAAAAAGGGCAGCATGAACAGTCATAGGTTTGCTTGATTTTAGGAGAGAGTTACAGAGATACTGAAGAAAATTAACTGGCAGACTCATGTAGATAGACCTAAATCATTCTGCAAAAGCCTCCTTACAATGTTTTAAGCACCAGCTTTAAATGATGACTCTAGAAATATGCTACAACTCTGTATGTATTACTCATGTAGCGATTGCGAGGACAAGATTAGATGAATTACAACATGCACAAAGACATTTAAACAGTAATTCCTGCCTTGCTCTATGTGTGAATCATTCTTCACACAAATATGTGAGTGGAATGGGAAAAGCCCTAATAACTGGTACAGTGGAATGTACACTCTGCCATGCATTTCACACTGGTTTGCAGAGTATAGATATAGATGTAGAAATTATGATCAGTCAAAATTTAGCAAGCGGAGAGCAAAGATGAAAGTCATACTAGAAATGTCAGAGGACTAGAAAAAATAAAATATGTGTGATCTATCTCATACTGGTTTTTAAATGAGACTGGTCACATTTATTTTTTGTCATAGGCCTATATACATAGTGGTAGCAACCAGATATAATTCCTCAAAATGGCAGGGATTTTAGTTCATCCATTTTTGATTTGATGGATGTGGCATTAAGTGGGGGTGGAATTAGTTATTGGTGGCATACAAATCAATTTTATACCATGAACATTAACGATCCTGAGAAATGGTGGACTGAAGTAAAATGGTAAACTGTCTCAAAGAATAACTTTAACATCATCAAATGTCTGGCATGTGGTAGAAAAGGTCCATCCAACCAGTCCATCGATGTTGCCTTATAAATTCAACCATATGAAGTACAATGGTTTTGAACTCCCACAGTAGAATACAATTTGTTGCAGCAAGGCTAGCCTTTGTGGCCATTTTATTTGCATATCTTCTGAATGTGCTCACCTCTGTTTATCATTTAGACTCAGAGCACATCACCAGCATCAATGCACTCATTGCAAACTTCGAGTGACTGCATATCTGATGCGTGGAATATCTTGTGTTCTGTTGTGTCTGCCTACCCACCTTTTTGGCATGCTATCTACCTGTTGACTATGCTGTTGCCTTGGTTTCATGTACCAGCATGTGAGTTATAATAAAGTGTGTTATCTCACTATTCGCAAGTACTTACTGTACACATTGTGAATTGATGTTTTCTGCAAATGGTGACTCCACAGAATGCCATGGATCACAAGGAGCATGTCAAGTGTTAATTTACAATGCTTGCTACAACAGACACTGGTCCGCTAGAACAGTTAATGTGCAAATCAGATGGAACAACTCCTGCTCCCATTCCTCAAGTGCTTCCAATCAATAGACATTCACTGGAAAATCCAGATGCTTTGCAGCCTGCAGACAATTTACCAGGTAGCTGCATCACATCTTTCATACCATGTAGCAAAATTGTTGGTCCACTATAAAAGCTGCAACAACTGGATGTGTGGTTGAAACTATTGGTATTTTCGTTTACTGCCTATGGTGTATAAGATTTTAATTGACAACTTGTGAATACCGTGAGTCCTGTAGGCACTCAAACCCTTTTGTCATTGTCAGATATTATTCATAACATACCTGCCATGTGCAAGTACGCACACCTCAAAGATAATCTGCTTAACTGTGTTAAAAAATTAAGAGACCTAGACATTCAACAAGTGTTAAACCTGAGGTTACTGGTAACAAATCCCCTTCAGAACTTTGATGCTATGTATGATTCCTAGTGACTAAATCTGAAATTTCAGATATTACCTTGAGATAAATGTGGTATAATCAGTTACCTTTCACTTTTAAGAGTGCTGCAAGTTCAAATAGCATCATAGACTTGGGTGATTTATTTGTTTGATTTTAAATGGTATCAACCTATTAACCATCTACTTTTGTTTATACATAAGATTTACAGATTACATATTCTGATGCTATTGTCTATAACAAAACTGAAATACACATTAATGTGATATACATAAACATATCTAACAATTCTGATCTAATGTAGTTGAATATTGATGTTTGTATCTTTGAGATATGTTCCAGTAATGTGATAATTTATACTTATGCTGTATCTTCTGAATGAGATACAGCCACACAAGAGCACCACAGACACAAAGATGCAAGCTGGTGCCAATGCCATAGAGACTCACCACTTGTACGAGTTCCACCAGCAACACGGGCAGCGCTGAGGATGAAGGTACTGACTTTGCCTTGGCCAATCGCTGGCTGAGTACAATCGGCCAATGAGCAGACAACAACGGACAGAAGTGTACTCAGAAGATAGAAGTGCAGTTTTCGCCAAATTGGTTATAGATCATTGTTCGAGGCTGACCTGGACAGGGAATGTTGTTTAGTGAACTCTTAGAAGTGAACAGACAGTTGTTGTAAATTGCATTTGCTATGTACTATGAAGTTTACCTATGATTATTTGCACTTAGCTATTGAGGACCTTTTTTATTTTATATTACATGCAGTGTTGCAGACAAGTCACAAAGATAAGTAAACCTTTTTACTCATTTGTGTGACTTTCTTAGTAATTTGTTGGAATGTTGTAGAACATTTGTTCTCCTATCCTGTACCTGACCCTGTGGCATAGTGTCTTAGTGTTGTACTGCATCAGAAGCCATTTCACAAACTCAGCCTACTGTAAGAACAGTGGCATCTCGGCCTCCACAGAAGTAGCAAAGAGGGCTTTACAAAACTGGCGATGAGGGTTTACAAAACTTAATAACACTGTAATGGATTTCAGCCGGGAATCTTTGGCTGGTTGAGCTTTTGATGTAATGTCATTTCTGTGGCTGGTATTTGGTGCATGCAAAAATTACATGATGTAGTCAGCTTTTTCTTCACTACCTTGGTTGGACATTGGGGAATCAACAACTGAAATATTATAAAGGTGACTGGCGTAACATCCAGGTGCTACTTACATTAGTATTATTATGGAGCTCTGGTACCCAATGCTCATTCTGGTTCTGTCTAACCACTGTTTTCCCAGCAGTTTGGGTCAAATACGAGCATAAAATCAACCTATGTTCTACTGAGTAATTTTCTACACCCTGTTCCATTCTTCCTGTGTTTGGTGATTTGTTTCCCAACTAGTATTTTCTTGGAATAGAGATATACTTTCTTTAGCATAACTGACAGTTGTTTCATTTCCTAAAATGACTGTATGTCCTTTGACTTGCAACAAGTTTACATCAGTATCAAGCCATCTTGCAGTATGAAGCAGACTCATTATTTCTTGGTGATATAATCAGGTGTGGCTGTGTTCTGATATGAATTTTCTATTCTATGGAGAGTACTTTTTGACCCTCTTAAGATTAAAACTTAAGGAAATTTTTACTTTATTCCAAATTGCTAAATTTCTGCAGCATAAAATGGATGCTTCATTAGGAATTGTATATCCCTCCATATAGTTTATTAATGGGCAATAGAACTCATACCTTGTCCCTTCTGGAATGGCTACCTGTGTAGATCTGAACATAATTTGACCACCTGCTTTGTGCAAGATAATGTTGTCTGTCTGTCCTCACTATTACTTTCTGATACAGACAAATAAAATACCTTGTTACACAGTAAGCTGTCTTGATGGGTAACTTATTATTCCTGTATGTTGCTGTCTTGTAGGATTAATGGTAACAATGGTTGGAGCTGATGATACCTTGTTATAAGTAGAGGAGTTCTATCAGTATGTTTTTTATTTTGATGTTGCATGGTTTGATATAACTGCTGTATTTCCTTCCTTGTCAGAGACTTCTCAGTTGCTTGCAGCTGAACGAGTACAAAATATTTTGTTAAAAGGCAATTTGAGTATGAGTCCTGAAATTAGTGCTGGTGTAGCAGAAACTAACACTGCTAGATGGCAGAAGCTCCCAGTGGATGAACCAGTTCACATACCCCAGCAGAAATTGAACACTTTTGTGTGGCAGTTCAATGAATCTCCAGCAGCAGTGCTGACTCATGACAGCTAACATGCCAACAGCCGATGGAACACGTGTCACGATGTGAAATATTTACACTGCAGCGGCATGGCATAAGCCAGAGCCCAATGCTGAAACATGAACATTTGCCAGCAGCAGCAGGAGGCTCAACACTTACGTCATGACAGCAGTTCTGACCGTCACTGGGGCTATAACCAATCTTTCAAGACATTTTGATGGTACTTGGTGGTCAATGTAGTGACCTCAACCACAATGAGAGCTGCCTTGTACTAAAGCTGGCTGTCCAGTCAGGCTGGGAATTTTGACACAGCCAGGTTTCAAATCAGCATCCACTGCATATTGGGTGCTGCTGTGAGGTTGCCAACATTCTTCGTGCTGTAGATGGCTGCCAGATGGGGCAAGAGTCAAACTTGCATCCTCCTAGTCATAAAGACACAAAGACATAGGGCGACTGCCTGCACCCAACACTCATTCACCTGGGCAGGACACAACCCTACCCCCCCCCCCCCCCCCCCCCCTCCCTGCTGGCATTATAAATGATGTAGCCTACAGGCGTACAGTTGTGTTTCACAGTTCTTTACTTTCACTGTTCACAACCCCCTAATATTACACAGTTAATATGGCCAGTGCACTATTGTTTAACTTTCGATGAGCCTCATAACTAGTATGCAGGGAAACCTCAGCATACTGCTACAATAGTTTACTGTTGAACATCTACAAACAGTAAAAACCTAACCACACAGTTCACAGTGCTTGCAGAATAAAACAGTATGTATTGAACAGACAATGTAACTGTTTTAACACAAGGCCTAATTGTGTTACACTTATTTCATGGATACATTCTTGTTGATCTAACCAATACAGGTTTCTTGTCTGAAAATTGGCCGTGGGCTGACTGTCTTGGGACCACAAATCAGGCCTTTATATATCGTCACAATAATTGGTGCTGAAACTACACATTGTTTGATGTTTAATTTACAGAAATTACAATTAAAACTTAACTCATTCAATTAACTGAAAACATGGAAAAATTCTTTCTTTTTAACAGTTTCTTCTACTACAAGAGTTAAGCTGAATTACTTGTTTAAAGGATGAAATTAACATATATAGCGTGGTCCATTGATCGTGACCTGGCCAAATATCTCACGAAATAAGCATCAAACAAAAAAACTACAAATTACGAAACTTGTCTAGCTTGAAGGGGGAAACCAGATGGTGCTATGGTTGGCCCACTAGATGGCGCTGCCATAGGTAAAACGGATATCAACTGCGTTTTTTAAATAGGAACCCCCATTTTTTATTACATATTCGCGTAGTACGTAAGGAAATATGAATGTTTTAGTTGGACCACTTTTTTTGCTTTGTGATAGCTGGCGCTGTAGTAATAATCACAAACATATGGCCCACAATTTTAAATGAACAGTTGGTAACAGGGAAGTTTTTAACTTAAAATACAGAACATAGGTACGTTTGAACATTTTATTTCGGTTGTTCCAATGTGATACATGTACCTTAGTGAACTTATCATTTCTGAGAATACATGTTGTTACAGCATGATTACCTGTAAATACCACATTAGTGCAATAAATGCTCAAAATGATGTCCGTCAACCTCAAAGCATTTAGCAATACGTGTAATGACATTCGTCTCAACAGCGAGTAGTTCGCCTCCCATAATGTTCGCACATGCATTGACAATGCGCTGACGCATGTTGTCAGGCATTGTTGGTGGATCACAATAGCAAATATCCTTCAACTTTCCCCACAGAAAGAAATCCGGGGACGTCAGATCCAGTGAACGTGCGGGCCATAGTATATTCAACGACCAATCCACCTGTCATGAAATATACTATTCAATACCGCTTCAACCGCAAACGAGCTATGTGCTGGACATCCATCATGTTGAAAGTACATCGCCATTCTGTCATGCAGTGAAACATCTTGTAGTAACATTGGTAAAACATTACATAGGAAATCAGCATACATTGCACCATTTAGATTGCCATTGATAAAATGGGGGCCAATTATCCTTCCTCCCACAATGCTGTACCATGCATTAACCCACCAAGGTCGCTAATGTTCCACTTGTTGCAGCCATCATGGATTTTCTGTTGCCCAATAGTGCATATTATGCCGGTTTACGTTACCGCTGTTGGTGAATTACACTTCGTCGCTAAATAGAACGTGTGCAAAAAATCTGTCATCGTCCCATAAATTCTCTTGTTCCCAGTGGCAGAACTGTACACAACATTCAAAGTAATCGCCATGCAATTCCTGGTGCATAGAAATATGGTATGGGTGCAATTGATGTTGATGTAGCATTCTCAACACTGACGTTTTTGATTCCCGATTCTTGCGCAATTTGTCTGTTACTGATGTGCGGATTAGCCGCAACAGCAGCTAAAACACCTGCTTGGACCTCATCGTTTGTTACACGTTGTGATTGACATTTCACATGTGGCTGAACACTTCCTGTTTCCTTAAATAACGTAAATATCCAGCGAACGGTCCAGACACTTGGATGATGTTGTCTAGGATACCGAGCAGCATACATAGCACACGCCCATTGGGCATTTTGATCACAATAGCCATACATCAACATGATATCGACCTTTTCTGCAATTGGTAAATGGTGCATTTTAAAACAAGTAATGCATCACGAAGCAAATACCGTCCACATTGGCGGAATGTTTTGTGATACCACGTACTTATACATTTGTGACTATTACAGCGCCATCTACCACAAAGCAAAAAATGTGGTCCAACTAAAACATTCATATTTATTTACGTACTACACGAATATGTAATAAAAAATGGGGGTTCCTATTTTAAAAAAACACAGTTGATATCCGTTTGACCTATGGCAGCGCCATCTGGTTTCCCCCTTCAAGCTAGATGAGTTTTGTTCTTTGCAGGTTTTATGTTTGATGCTTATTTTGTGAGATATTTGGCTCGGTCACTATCAATGGATCACCCTGTGTAGTTATATACAATACTGGTAATTACTTCGGAATTAATTAACGGCTGGCTTTGCTGACATATTTTTGAATAGAGCCAAATAAATACTTAAAGAATGCTGTTAGTTGTTCCTCCAAATCTTTATAATTATTATAAAATTTATATTTGCTTATAAGTCAACAACAGAATTTAAGTTATGAAACAGTTATTGATTTTACCATATAACAAAAGATAGTAACTAGGCATAGTCAAAATAAATTAGAAAATCAATTACATACATAAAACTAAGCACAAAATTAGATCTGGTGTTATATTCTTTAAAACTAAGGGCCAATGTTTCTCTTTTATGAAAATGCAGATTATACTCAGGTATGTTAATGGTAATTAGTCTGACATGAAAAAATGAATTATAAGGAGGCAGATGGCAAAAAAAGAGGGGAAGTAAAAATATCCCAGCTTGCTTCGTCACATCACCCCCTCATTGAATTGACCAGATACATATTTCAAATAGCTAACTGCGCAATTCAGTGACCACAAGTGACCCAGACAGTCAGTTAAAAATCTGCACACGAGAAAATATTACATAAGGAATCTTACCAAAAACTAGAGTACATATATTTTTTTTCAAATTTATACTTATATGAACTGGGCATATGAAAATCCCCGTACAAAATATTTACATACATTGTATTGTACAATGGCACAAAATATCCACAAGTTATACTTTTAATAAAATTTAGGCATCTTCATCATAAGTGATATCCTTTTTGGGTAAACATGGATTACATTCTAAGATACTGTCACTTTATACAAATCCTGTCTTGCTTTAAAAAAAAAATCCTCATGGGTTGTAAAATCTTAAATTACACTGTGCATTGCAGTTCACTTTCAGACAGAAAATTTCACTTGCTCAATGTTTAGTATTTTTCATTCTCTGCCCAAACTCTTTGCCTTTACATATGTCTGCTTGTGTCTGTATATGTGCAGATGGATATGTGTGTGTGTCGAGTATATACCAGTCCTTTTTTCCCCTAAGGTAAGTCTTTCCGCTCCCGGGATTGGAATGATTCCTTACCTTCTCCCTTAAAAACCACATCCTTTCGTCTTTCCCTCTCCTTCTCTCTTTCCTGATGAAGCAACCATGGGTTGTGAAAGCTTGAATTTTGTGTGTGTGTTTGTTAGTATCTCTATAAACATACCAACACTTTCGTTTGGTAAGTTACATCATCTTTGTTTTTAGATATATTTTTCCCACGTGGAATGTTTCCCTCTATTATATATAGACACACACACACACACACACACACACACACACTCTAGAGAAACCTTTTCTAAGTATCCTGCTGTACAAAATCAAATGAAAGTCGAAGACAGAATATTTCTGATCCGATTCACTTGTAAACTACAGATAGGATAAGAGAAGAGTTTGGCTGTCTCAGGAAACACGAAAAATGAGACGGACAGCTGAGGTAAACATTATCACCACATAATGAATCCAACACAGAATGCTATGCCTCCTACTTGCTTGTAGGCCTTACTTCTGTTTGAATGTACATTATTGTAAGTTCCTCTTCTCCTTTTATGAGACAGACATTGTTACCCGCACCATCATTCAACATCTCACTAGAATTGGAAATTTCACTTGTTTTGCGACTATAATTTACATTACCCTTGCCTATGATCACAGTACATATATATATACACAGGGCTCTTCATCGCTGCCTGCTCTAGTGTGAGCCAAAACTGGAGCATTATATAGTTAAAATGGTTTGATCCAGAATTAAAATCATCTCCTCCATTTCTGTTACTTGAATTTCTCCTATTATTTCCGTGCCCATTCCCACTATTCTCCACCCAACCATTCCTTGAATTTCTACTACAATTAGTTCTGTTCATCCTATTTACCTGAAATTCTCTCCCTGCTTGATTATTGTCATCAAAATTCATCCTATGATCTTCCACTGAGGGCTTCACCCTCTCCACTTTATCAACATAATTCAAGAAATAACTAATATTATCTCTAGGGGCAGGTACAAGCAATTCTCTAACTTTCTGAGGGAACTTAGTTTCTAAACCCATAATTATTGATTCACTACCTAGCTCTTTGTCCAAATATTTCAGTTTGTTTATCCAAAGCTGTCAGAAACCTTTCACAGAACACTTCTTAGAGTCAAATCTCTCTCCGCCTCAAAATACACTCAAAATTCTCTGCTGCTTCTCTTTGAACCAACATTCATCAAAAAATGCTTTCCCAAAGCTTTTCCACAAAGTACAGCTATCAGCTACCTGGGCTGCCCATCCATAAGCATCCCCTTTCAAAAAGCCTCTCACAAATGATATTTTCTCTTTGTCATTCCACGTTCCAGGTAAATCATTAAATTCCCTAATGAAATCCAGTGGGTGCACTTCCCCATATGATTCAAAATGATTAACTTTCTTACAACTAACAAAAGAAGGACTGTTTGGGATGCTATATACTCTATGCTTTAGATTTTGTACCTCTTCCATCTTTTTCTCTATTTCAGCCAATTTTGAATTCACATATTTATTTAATCTTATCAGTTTTTCCTCTACCACTATTGAACACTTGGTTTCAATCTCTGTTTCTAAATCAATTTTAATCTGATCAAATTGGTTCTCAAGTTTAACCCTGTTTTTAGCATAAAATTTCCTGGCAGCTTTGACTTTATCTTTACCCTGTTTTTCGGAAGCCTCCACTTTCCTACTATAGTCATCACAAAGTTTCTTTCTCCCTTCTACACATTTACTACTCATTGTTGATGTGGTCTTCAGTCCTGAGACTGGTCTGATGCAGCTCTCCATGCTACCCTATCCTGTGCAAGCTTCTTCATCTCCCAGTACCTACTGCAACCTACATCCTTCTGAATCTGTTTAGTGTATTCATCTCTTGGTCTCCCTCTATGATTTTTACCCTCCACGCTTCCCGCCAATACTAAATTGGTGATCCCTTGATGTCTCAGATAATGCCCTACCAACCGATCCCTTCTTCTAATCAAGTTGTGTCACAAACTCCTCTTCTCTTCAATTCTATTCAATACCTCCTGGAGATAGTAAAAGGTATCAGATAGATTATATAATGGTAAGACAAAGATTTAGGAACCAGGTTTTAAATTGTAAGACATTTCCAGGGGCAGATGTGGATTCTGACCACAATCTATTGGTTATGAACTGCAGATTGAAACTGAAGAAACTGCAAAAAGGTGGGAATTTAAGGAGATGGGACCTGGATAAACTGAAAGAACCAGAGGTTGTAGAGAGTTTCAGGGAGAGCATAAGGGAACAATTGACAGGAATGGGGGAAAGAAATACAGTAGAAGAAGAATGGGTAGCTCTGAGGGATGAAGTAGTGAAGGCAGCAGAGGATCAAGTAGGTAAAAAGACGAGGGCTAATAGAAACCCTTGGGTAACAGAAGAAATACTGAATTTAATTGATGAAAGGAGAAAATATAAAAATGCAGTAAATGAAGCAGGCAAAAAGGAATACAAACGTCTCAAAAATGAGATCGACAGGAAGTGCAAAATGGCTAAGCAGGGATGGCTAGAGGAAAAATGTAAGGATGTAGAGGCTTGTCTCACTAGGGGTAAGATAGATACTGCCTACAGGAAAATTAAAGAAACCTTTGGAGAGAAGAGAACCACTTGTATGAATATCAAGAGCTCGGATGGAAACCCAGTTCTAAGCAAAGAAGGGAAGGCAGAAAGGTGGAAGGAGTATATAGAGGGTTTATACAAGGGCGATGTACTTGAGGACAATATTATGGAAATGGAAGAGGATGTAGATGAAGATGAAATGGGAGATAAGATACTGCGTGAAGAGTTTGACAGAGCACTGAAAGACCTGAGTCGAAACAAGGCCCCGGGAGTAGACAACATTCCATTAGAACTACTGACAGCCTTGGGAGAGCCAGTCATGACAAAACTCTACCATCTGGTGAGCAAGAAGTATGAGACAGGCAAAATACCCACAGACTTCAAGAAGAATATAATAATTCCAATCCCAAAGAAAGCAGGTGTTGACAGATGTGAAAATTACCGAACTATCAGTTTAATAAGTCACAATTGCAAAATACTAACGCGAATTCTTTACAGACGAATGGAAAAACTGGTAGAAGCGGACCTCGGGGAAGATCAGTTTGGATTCCGCAGAAGTGTTGGAACACGTGAGGCAATACTAACCTTACGACTTATCTTAGAAGAAAGATTAAGAAAAGGCCAACCTACGTTTCTAGCATTTGTAGACTTAGAGAAAGCTTTTGACAACGTTAACTGGAATACTCTCTTTCAAATTCTGAAGGTGGCAGGGGTGAAATACAGGGAGCGAAAGGCTATTTACAATTTGTACAGAAACCAGATGGCAGTTATAAGAGTCGAGGGGCATGAAAGGGAAGCAGTGGTTGGGAAAGGAGTGAGACAGGGTTGTAGCCTCTCCCCGATATTATTCAATCTGTATATTGAGCAAGCAGTAAAGGAAACAAAAGAAAACTTCGGAGTAGGTATTAAGGTCCATGGAGAAGAAGTAAAAACTTTGAGGTTCGCCGATGACATTGTAATTCTGTCAGAGACAGCAAAGGACTTGGAAGAGCAGTTGAACGGAATGGACAGTGTCTTGAAAGGAGGATATAAGATGAACATCAACAAAAGAAAAACGAGGATAATGGAATGTAGTCAAATTAAATCGGGTGATGCTGAGGGGATTAGATTAGAAAATGAGACACTTAAAGTAGTAAAGGAGTTTTGCTATTTAGGGAGTAAAAAAACTGATGATGGTCGAAGTAGAGAGGATATAAAATGTAGGCTGGCAATGGCAAGGAAATCGTTTCTGAAGAAATGGAATTTGTTAACATCGAGTATAGATTTAAGTGTCAGGAAGTCGTTTCTGAAAGTATTTGTATGGAGTGTAGCCATGTATGGAAGTGAAACATGGACGATAACCAGTTTGGACAAGAAGAGAATAGAAGCTTTCGAAATGTGGTGCTACAGAAGAATGCTGAAGATAAGGTGGGTAGATCACGTAACTAATGAGGAGGTATTGAATAGGATTGAGGAGAAGAGAAGTTTGTGGCACAACTTGACTAGAAGAAGGGATCAGTTGGTAGGACATGTTTTGAGGCATCAAGGGATCACAAATTTAGCATTGGAGGGCAGCGTGGAGGGTAAAAATCGTAGAGGGAGACCAAGAGATGAATACACTAAGCAGATTCAGAAGGATGTAGGTTGCAGTAGGTACTGGGAGATGAAGAAGCTTGCACAGGATAGAGTAGCATGGAGAGCTGCATCAAACCAGTCTCAGGACTGAAGACCACAACAACAACAACCTCCTCATTAGTTATGTGATCTACCCATCTAATCTTCAGCATTCTTCTGTAACACCACATTTCGAAAACTTCTATTCTCTTGTTGTCTAAACTACTTATCGTCCATATTTCACTTCCATACAAGACTACACTTGATACAAATACTGTCAGAAACGACATCCTGACACTTAAATCTATACTCGATGTTAACAAATTTCTCTTTTTCCAAAACGCTTTCCTTCCCATTGCCAATCTACATTTTATATCCTCTCTACTTCGACCATCATCAGTTATTTAGCTCCCCAAATAGCAAAACTCATTTACTACTTTAAGCATCTCATTTCCTAATCTAATTCCCACAGCATCACCCGATTTAATTCGACTACATACCATTATCCTTGTTTTGCTTTTGTTGATGTTCATCTTATATCCTCCTTTGGAAACACTGTCCGTTCCATTGAGCTGCTCTTCCAAGTCCTTTGCTGTCTCTGACAGAATTACAATGTCATCGGCGAACCTCAAAGTTTTTATTTCTTCTCCATGGATTTTAATACCTACTCCGAATTTTTCTTTTGTTTCCTTCACTGCTTGCTCAATATACAGATTGAATAACATCAGGGAGAGGCTACAACCCTCTCTCACTCTCTTCCCAACCACTTCTTCCCTTTCATGCCCCTCGACTCTTATAACTGACATCTGGTTTCTATACAAATTGTAAATAGCTTTTTGCTTCCTGTATTTTACCCCTGCCACCTTCAGAATTTGAAAGAGAGTATTCCAGTCAACATTGTCAAAATGATTTCTCTAAGTCTACAAATGCTAGAAATGTAGGTTTGCCTTTTCTTAATCTATTTTCTAAGACAAGTCGTAGGGTCAGTATTGCCTCACGTGTTCCAACATTTCTATGGAATCCAAACTAATCTTCCTCGAGGTCGACTTCTACCAGTTTTTCCATTTGTCTGTAAAGAATTCATGTTAGTACTTTGCAGCCGTGACTTATTAAACTGATAGTTTGGTAATTTTCACATCTGTCAACACCTGATTTCTTTGGGATTGGAATTATTATATTCTTCTTGAAGTCTGAGGGTATTTCACCTGTCTCATAAATCATGCTCACCAGATGGTAGAGTTTTGTCAGGACTGGCTCTCCCAAGGCTGTAAGTAGTTTTAATGGAATGTTGTCTACTCCTGGGGCCTTGTTTCAACTTAGATCTTTCAGTGTTCTGTCAAACTCTTCACGCAGTATGATATCTCCCATTTCATCTTAATCTACATCCTCTTCCATTTTCATAATATTGTTCTCAAGTACTTCGCCCTTGTATAGCCTCTCTATATACTCCTTCCACCTTTCTGCTTTCCCTCCTTTGCTTAGAACTGGGTTTCCATCTGAGCTCTTGATATTCATGCAAGTGCTTCTCTTTTCTCCAAAGGTCTCTTTAATTTTCCTGCAGGCAGTATCTATCTTACTCCTAGTGATATGTGCCTCTACGTCCTTACATTTGTCCACTAGCCATCCCTGCTTAGCCATTTTGCACTTCCTGTCGATCTCATTTTTGAGACGTTTGTATTCTTTTTTGCCTGCTTCATTTACTGCATTTTTATATTTTCTCCTTTCATCAATTAAATTCAATATTTCTTCTTTAAATGATGATTATCCAGTTCTTATAGGCATTATAAAATGACCATAGGGATTTACCTTGGATTACTTTTTTTTTGAACAGTTTAGGTGAAACTCTTTTTCTGAACAAATGTACATATATGTTACGGGTATGTTTGAATGCATTTAGGAATGGTGAGCTTTGTATCAGAGATGATTTTACGTTCATGCAAGAGTCATGCGTAGGTGTATAAAGGAGACATTTTGCTGTACTTAAAGTAAGCCATTAGGTAGTAGGTTAAATGAACTTCTGGGTGAGATATCTCATTACAGGGAATTTCTATATTGTGCTGTGTATAGTGGAAACTTAGCATGTTTCATTTAGTCTGGTAGAGAAGTGTTAATGCTATGTATTGAAAACATGTTGATCATTGTGTGACATTAAGTATAGGAATCAGGGAGAAGAGCACATGAGAAAGAGGGCATATATACTTCCATAATATTGTAGTATGCCTCCTGGAATCTCAGTCTTCCATGGCTACAGCTGTGTGCATTTGTGTGTCTATGTGGTTGTGTGCACATTTACCAGAGAAAGGGCAAGAGCTCAAAATCTGGGGTGAATAATGTTTTCTGCTGCATGTTTCTATGTGCCGCACATTAGTTAGCTATAGTAGGTGTTTCCTTTTCTTTATTTTAAGTATTGTTCTATTATTCTTTGTTTTTAAATATTCCTCAGATACCCTCTTGAAAATGGTCTTGGTGGCTGAAACTGGTAGTAGCTATTGGCAATGTAAGTGCAACAGTTGCTTTTATTTGACATCACGTAAGTACTACAGTTGCAGATCCTGCACAATCATGTTCCTCATGGTGTACATGAAATAAAAGATAGATGAACCACTCATTCAAGAAAAGTCCACATTTTATATACAAAAGGGCAATGAGGGAATAAAATGAAAGGCTAGGCAACTGTAGTTTGCTAACAGAGACCATTAAATCCAATAAGAATCTAAACTGCTTCTGAATAAAAAGACTTGGTGAATAGAGTGTTGACATACCCAGTCACAGATAAGGTGTTGCATTAAGTCATTGGGCTTATCAAGATAGATCCTAAAGAACTAAAAAAACAATGGCAAAACTAAGGATTGAGTTACAGTAATAGCATATTGAGAAACAAATATTGCATTGGAACTTTTAATTGTTATGCATTGAATTAATAAAAGATGAATTCCCATGACCAGAAGCTTACACATATCTTCAAAGTTAGACACACACTTCTGGAATCCAAGTGAAAGTGAACTTGTGGGATATGTGGCCTGGATGCTTGCTATCCAAGCTTATCCTGCACATCCATCTTGCATCACCTGTCCTAGCAAACGTCAAATTTGATCTAAGGTAGGCTGCTCTAACACTACCCAAGGGAAAAGGGTGCCCCTGACTGTTCCTCATCATGTTTGTGGGCAAGCCCAGCTAATGCATGTTACCCACTAGCCAACACTATTGCACACGTACAGCATGTGCAAGGGGGTACTTAGACACCGCTGTCTACATGTGCTTGGCCAGTGGAGTATGATCACGTATGCTGTTTACCCATCCTCGTCCACCTTTGCCCATGCTTCTCCTGATCCCAGGATGGACATCTGAACTGGAAGACCCGGGTCAAAGAAATTCCCAGTCCACGTAGAAAAAAAAAAAAAGATTCAGATGTTGGAGGTGATGGTACAGTTGTCTTACATGGAAGCAAGGAAGGTCTACAAGGCTGTACAACTTCCAGTTCTTTTACCCTAATTTTTTGATGATATAAAGTCAGATGTCTCACTGAAAATACTTTGTGGGGATGTTAGTACCCCCAGCTGTGCAAGCAAATATGTCTGTAGTTTCTTTATAGTTTCTAATGCTACAAAATCAGAACTTAACACAGATGTCCATCTTGCGAATTCAGTCCAAAAAACATAGCCTGAGAATGAGACATCTCAGTCTATGTCCTCTTCACCATATCCATAGAAGTAAACAGTATGGATTTAAAAAAAATCCAGGAAGTCAGAGATCAAATATTCTGTCCTTGAGGCTGATGGTGAGGATTCTCTGATGCAGTTAGAAATATGTTCAGATGGACTGCCAAGTCTGTCTGCCCATACCCTCTTCATCTTCAGCCCACCTACCAGATGGCAGGAGAGGGTAAGAGAGAAGTCCATTCGGTATTATGATTCCTGTCCATCACCGGAATCTGGAAAGATATAGTAAATGTGAAAGACTAAAACTGTTAGCACATCACAATCCAGCATGTACGCATCCAGAGGAGACACATTTTAAGGCTATGGACAACTAACTATCCTCGATGAATAGGAGACAGAACACAGCTTAAAGATATTGCAGACCCAATGCTCAAAGTGGCCAAGGCTCCTCTCTGAACTGTGACACGCCGTCTTTATGGCAAGTACCAGACACATCTTTCTTACAAGGGAACCTCCCCATCGCACCCCCCTCAGATTTATTTATAAGTTGGCACAGTGGATAGGCCTTGAAAAACTGAACACAGATCAATCGAGAAAACAGGAAGAAATTAGTAAAATATACAAAATGAGTAGTCCACGCCAAGATAGGCAACATCTCGGACACTGGGAGTCAAGGAGCGCCGTGGTCCCATGGTTAGCGAGAGCAGCTACGGAACAAGAGGTCCTAGGTTCAAGTCTTCCCTCCAGTGAAAAGTTTAATTTTTTATTTTCAGTTTATGTGACAAACTATTATGTTTTCATCACTGTTTTGGAGTGATTATCACATCTACAAGTAAACCTAAATCGGGCAAGGTAGAAGAATCTTTTTACCCATTTGCCAAGTGTACAAGTTAGGTGGGTCGACAACGTATTCCTGTCATGTGACGCACATGCCGTCACCAGTGTCGTATGGAATATATCAGACATGTTTTCCTGTGGAGGAATCGGTTGACCTATGACCTTGCGATCAAATGTTTTTGGTTCCCGTTGGAGAGGCACGTCCTTTCGTCTACTAATCACACGGTTTTGCGGTGCGGTCGCAAAACACAGACACTAAACTTATTGCAGTGAACAGAGACTTCAATGAACGAACGGACAGATCATAACTTTGCGAAAATAAAGAAAGTAAAATTTTCAGTCAAGGGAAGACTTGAACCAAGGACCTCAAGTTCCGCAGCTACTCATACTAACCACAGGACCACGGTGCCCCTGAACTCACCTTCTCCTTCATGTTGCCTATTTTTCACATGGAGTACTCAGTTTGTATATTTTACTAATTTTTTTCATGGTTCCATACGACTTCTTCCTGTTTTCTTGATTGATCTGTGTTCAGTTTTTCAAGGCCTATCCACTGTGCCAACTTATAACTAAATCTGAGGGGGGTGCGATGGGGAGGTTCCCTTGTTAGTAAGAGCACATTTACAGGGCACTAGAGATGTGCTTAATGTAAATGCTTGTGCTATGCTGGCATACCAGCAGGAGCTTGTTTCTAAAAATGAAAGACATGGAAAAACAGAACAGCAAATTTCAGTATCTGCAGAAGATGTGTTCACAAGAAGGTGAAAGCTGAAGCCTAATGACTGTTACTAATCTGATGGAGAAGGAACTGAATAAAGCAACTGATCCAGCCTTCACCAAAGAACTAAAATTAGTTCCAGTTTCAAGAACAGTATCAATATGAGAAATAATAAAGGAAAAACAACAACTCCATGTTAAAACTCAGAGCAATATAAGCCTTACAGAGTGACTAAGATGTAGATGTCTTGCAGCAGACCAAGGTAAGCTGAAGACACACCACTACTGATGGAAAATTGGCATCCAGAGAAAAGAACAAGAATCCTACACCAGCAGTGACATGGAAGACCATTTTGCATCTCAACAACTTGGGCCTAGAAAAAGGGATCACCAGAATGCTGTACCCTAGAGCACTGGTGCTGTCTTAATTCTGTAGTCTCTTAAAGGGGAATAAGGAGGAGTAGGGAGTGCTGCTGTGACCAACAGCAGGCACCATTAACTCTTCATTCCATTATCTGATTAAGTTTCTGGCCAAGCAGTTGAAACACTTAGTTGGACACTGTAAAGAACCTAGAAGAGTTGTGGGATTGCTCCAAGATACAATTATAAGCAAAGAAGTTCTACTGGTCAGTACTGAAGTCAAGTTTCTCTCTTTCCTTGGGTGGCAACAGCGGACTCCTGAAACTGCTGTGGAGGCATTTTAAAAATAGCACTTTGTTACTGGTCTGTCATGCACTTACCACCATGTATTTCAAGTATGGAGGCAATAATGTTCTCTCCTGGCTCGAGTAACTGCCGGCTTCTACATGGAGAGCTGAAGAAACAGCACTGAACACTGCTCAGATGAAACCTAAGTGCTACTGTTGGTCTGTGGAGGACATTGTCATGATTTGGTTGTGACATAAGAACACCTCACATTTGTGGGAACATGAAATTTTCTTTGGAAGTGGAAGAATATTGTTGCCTACGTTTCCTGAACATTTTGCTTAACATTAAACTGTATGGAACAACCAAGCACAAAGTACACTGTAAGAATACCCACAAGGGTCTCTAATAGCTCCCATCATTTGGTGCAGCAATGCAGGATAGAACCCAAACCGAGAACCTGCCTTACAGACTGCAACATCAGTGAGAAATATTCTGCAGGAAACATTACTCAGAAAACAAATAAAATGTGAACCTCAAATCTAAGGAGAAAAAGAAAAAGTTGGAGGGTGAGAGTAGCAACCTGGTATTTCTATTATGTGTGGTACTATTAAAAGCCAAGATGGCTAGAGTATTGGGTGAATAGTGACGCGGCATGGTAGAAATTGATTAATAATTGTTTTAATAATTGGAAAAATTGATTGGAATGAATAACTGAAAGAAATTTGAAGGTAATTTATGAATCTGTGCACAATCCTGGGTGAACTTTAACTGATACCATTATCAACAGACCTTTAATATCAATACATTCAGGTTCAATAAACATAATTTGCATTATGAACTGCTTCATGTTAATTCCATTGTGTTTAGTCTTGATTGTGACAATGTCAGTGCAGGAACGCTCCTCTGGATACTGCGTAAATTCTTCTTGTGTGCACCGAACCTCTTGATGCAGGATCTCAGCGGCGAGTGAAATGATGAACAGAAAAGAGTTGACATCTTTGCTTTTTGAATAACTTTTTATAACAATTTTAATGAATGTTTGAAATACACATTTTTAACAATGCTGGTATGATGGATTCAAGCATATGTCCATGAGCTACCACATCTCAAAACGAAAGGGTGAAGATACATGAATTAATAAATTGAAGAATGTATTTCTTACATTGTTTCATACGGATATTCAATGATGTATTAAAACATTACCCTTGCCACAAAACAACTCCTTAATTTACCTTTGGCGATGTCTATAACATGTTCAGTTTACTTATAGCTTATATATAAGAAAAGAAAAGAACAAAAAAATAATATGATTCAATACAACTGCCACCCCCCCCCCCCCCCCCCCCCCCTCCTTTTGCCTGTGCACTAATGTCATATGGAGGTGCACAGTGTCTGAGCTTATTCCCCTTTTTGAAGGTTGATAATCCTGGCCAGTATGGGCATAGCCTTTATTTTCGGCCATTGGAGTTATCTTGAATGGTTGTCAATTTATATGGGCTTCACAGCTTCTTTTAACATGTACATATATAAGTGTTTTCTCCTAACAAAGTGCTTGCTGTAACCACCTAGTTCCATTGTTGTCAATCAGCATCTGCACAGTGTTTAGCTTGTGAAGCATGCGGATGCAGCGCAATGTCCATTATCATCACAGTTTTCATGCTCACATGTTCAGTACGAGGCCATAGTGCCCGTTTTGTGCATTTGCAGTAGCTTTCACTGCACAAATTCATGAAGCTTGTGTTCAGCGGCATGATCCTTTGGGAAATCTTCAATGTGGTGACAACTGGTTTCCATATCAGTGCCCCGAGAAATTTATTTCACCTCATCGCTCTCACTTATTCAGTAGGAAGACCCGACATCCATTGACAAGGTAAGTTCCTTGCTGCTTTACAATGTTGTTGAGTACAGAAAATTCATGCTACATGAACTGTTGCCAATATTAGTTTACCATGTGCATATCCACATATTGTTTTAACACACATACACTTAACACTTTGCAGCCAGGTTTAGTAAGTTTTTGTGCTTTGTCTTTGAGTGCTTTTCATACAGTTGCATTACGTAAGGTTTCTGTAGTGTCCTTTCCACATACTGTGCACATAACATAATAAAATACAAATACAATTACAAAATACACTTATCCTATTCATTTTCTTACATACCATTATTGTCACTTATATACATTATAGTCTGTAACATATTCTCTCCCCATTATATATATATATTGTCATTACTTGTCATTTTGTTTTAGTAGATTTTGTTAAATTTCATTTTGTTACATTATTTGATTCCAATTATATGAGTACACATTTTACTCTCATGTGGTTATACATGCATCATATAACATTCGTATAACAATAGATTCTGCTTTCATTTATAGCATAAATTGACATACATTTCATTTCAATTTACAATGAATTCTTGTTGGAGTATATTTATCAATTTAAAAAGAATGAAAGAAGTAAATAATAGTCACTACAACAGATACTATGCAACACTCAGATAACTAAGCATGGCCTTGCGTCCCTAGCATTGTCTAGGAAGGATCTACAAACTACAGGGTTTTGAAAATTCTGCAGAAAGGAATTTATGTGCTGGTATGTTTTGTTAATAGATTTAATTGTAATACCAAGAACAAAATAGTTTTTTGTTTCTAAGCACAGTTCAAATATGATGATACCAATTGTATCAAATACTTATTCTATGTTTAAAAGTGCATCTCAATATTTACTTGTTATGTTGATTATATAAAGGATAACCATTTTATGTGCTGAGGTTTACAGAGTTGTATCATCAACTTAGGCTTTGATGCTTTCATGGGTAGTCAGTGGTCACAGTAGTTAGGTTTCGACCCCTTGATTATTTGGTAGTGCTCACCCTTAGTTCAGCATCGTAATATGTGACTTACTGCAACTGTTTTCTTCTTCACATACTTTCACACTATCACATTCATACATATCATAAACTTACAATTATATTTACCTGTAGTGTGGTCTTTCTAATGTTTATATGGTACCTAACACTGAACAAGCATTTATCTTTCTTCACTTAAGGACATGTCGATGCATTGTTCTCTGGAAGAAAAAACTTAATATTAACTTACAACTAAATCTTCATAGATAAGTGTATAGTGCTTCGATCGCTACTAATACCTTTTTCTTATTCATTCACTTCAGTGTGCAATCATGCTATCAGAAAACTTATTTAATGTCATGTATGCATCTCTACTTACCTTATAAATCTGAAAGATAAAGTGTATTAGAGGCGTAGTGTGACCTCTTATTCAGTTTGCCACTTATACTGTACTCGCTTGTTTACCCACATAAGACTTTTCTCGTCCATCAAATATAATTACTGCATGCACTTTCAATACTTAAATCTGTAAATATTGTGCATACATAGAAATAATGTACATAGTAGTACAGCCTAAGTAAATATCTCATAGTTCAGCATCCCTTTCCTTTGTATACAATTCCTTAGCTTATCTTTGTGTGTGTATTGTGTAAATAGTCATAGAGGATAGACTGTCTCTTAATTTTCTGTGTCCTGGTTTATTCAATAGGCTTTACAAATGCTAGTGTGGGCTGTAGCTCATCAGGTTTGTTTGTTTCAGGTGCTCCAACACTTCCAGTTAGCGCACACACACTTGCAGTTTGTTGACTAGCTTGCTCCCCAACGTGCATGCACTGTGTCACACTGATACCACTTGCATCAAGGCGAGTTGTGTATTGCATTGCACACTACCGTGCATTTCAAACATTCATTTATGTGTTTACAACTGGGCTATGCACAAGGCAAAGTATTGTATTTAGAGTATCGTCATCTCTAACACATAAAAGTAAACACAAACAAAAAATTTTCCTTAACAACTAACAACATAAATTCTGAAATGTGACTTTCCAGCATCCTAAATCTAATATTATTATACATATATACAACTTAGAGGGTATATAGCTCTTCTTCATTATATAAATGTTCTCAAGTCTTTGGCCCTTGTCCTTACCTGTGTTCACGTGTACCTATCTGTATGTTCCCAGAGAGGGGATTTTAGTAATCATGTATGGTCCGATGGATAGTAGTTGCCACTTATGGTTCAGTTTTCCAATTTTTGTGGGTTTGGGATTTGTTCTAAGTAACACCTTTTGTCCTATATAAAATTGTGCTGTACGTTTCAGCTTTCTGTCACAAATTCCTTTCCTATATTTAGCCCAGGTCTCAAGGCTGATTACCACTTGCCATTTTTTATCATCCAGTGATAATTCCTGTATCAGTATCTTGGGCAAAGGTTTCTCCCATTCGTCTACTTGTTTGCAATTGAACATCAGCTCATTTGGTGTAAATCCATTTCATGGTTTGAAGGTTGTTAACAGTTTGTAAGATGGGAATGACATATTCAATCCACTTGGTATGTTTATGAGGTATATAGGTCCTCACAAACCTATTGAATTCCTTAGACACCCTTTCTATGGGGAATGCTTCGGGATGAAATTTGGATACTAAAACCTATTTGATTTGGTTGGAATCTACAAACTCTTAATTTATCCAACAAAATACAAGGCATTATCTATTAACATGACTTCTAGTTTTCCTACTCTTGCAAAATAATGCTCTTTGATTTGTCTTATAATTGAACTGGCTGTAATGTTATGTACTGCATACAGTTTTACATATTTGGTGAAAATGTCGTAGAGGCCTACTATGTGCTTTACTCCCTAGTTACCTCTGGGATAGGGTCCAGCCACATGCAACAATACCTTTTCTAGAGATTTTTTAGCCACAATGAGATGTAGTTCAATCTGTTTGGAGATGTTAGAATGTTTTGTTTTCTGGCAGACAGTACACTTTCTTACCACCTGTAGTACTCTTTGTCTAAGATTGGGAAACTAACAAAGTTTACCTATTTTGTCAGTGCACTTTGCAGCGTCATAATGGCCCCAAGTGTTGTGTGTCTATAAGATAAAATCATCCACATATTCCTCTGGCAAACATACGTGCCATTGTTCTTGTTCAGTTTGGTTCCTATGGAACAGAACATCTTTGTGAATAGGGAAAAACCTTTTTAACTTTTCAACACCATTTTGCAGAAGTTTCACGCTTACCTTACTCCAACATATGTCTTCTTGCTGTAATTGCTCCATGTGTTTACAGATGTGGACATGGCATGGTCGGAGTGTTTTGTCTTCCATCAACATAGCTCTTATTTCACCTTCCTGCTCTAAAAGATCGTTAAATTCCTCTAAGCCTTGTGGTAATCAAGAAAGAGCATCAGCTATTATGTTCTGGTTTCCTTTTATGTACACTATTTCAAAACCAAATTCTTGAAGATACAGACACCACCTAGCTATTCGTCGGTGTAGCAATTTACAAGTTAACAAAAACGATAAGGACTGATGGTCTCAGTACCCTTTTTTTGTTTACCCCAAAGGAAATATTCAAACATTTTAAAGGACCAAATAACAGCCAAACCCTCCAACTCACTCAGACCTTGAGAGAAGCATTGATGCGTAAACAAAAATCCTTCTTCACGTCTGATTGAGATCAAATACTCTATGTGATCAAAAGTATCTGGACACCCCCAAAAACATATGTTTTTCATATTAGGTGCATTGTGCTGCCACCTACTGCCAGGTACTCCATATCCGCGACCTCAGTAGTTATTAGACATTTTGAGAGAGTGGAATGGGGTACTCCGCGGATCTCACAGACTTCAAACGTGGTCAGGTGATTGGGTGGAACTTCTGTCATACAGCTGTATGCAAGATTTCCACACTCCTAAACATCCCTAGATCCACTGCTTCTAATGTGATAGTGAAGTGGAAATGTGAAGGGACATGTACAGCACAAAAGCGTACAGGCCAACCTCATCCGTTGACTGACACAGCCCACCGCCAGTTGAAGAGGGTTGTAATGTGTAATAGGCAGACATCTATCCAGATCATTACACAGGAATTCCAGACTGCATCAGGATCCACTGCAAGTACTATGACAGTCAGGTGAGAGGTGAGAAACTTGGATTTCATGGTCAAGTGGCTGCTCATAAGCCACACATCACGCTGGTAAATGCCAAACGACACCTCACTTGGTGTAAGGAGTGTAAACATTGGATGATTGAACAGTGAAAAACATTGTGTGGAGTGACAAATCACAGTACACAATGTGGCGATCCGATGGCAGGGTATGGTGAATGCTCGGTGAATGTCATCTGCCAGCGTGTGTAGTGCCAACAGTAAATGGTGTTATGGTGTGCTTGTGTTTTTCATGGAGGAGGCTTGCACCCCTCGTTATTTTGTATGTCACTATCACAACACAGGCCTACAATGACGTTTTAAACCTCTTTTTGTTTCCCACTGTTGAAGAAACAATTCAGGGATGGTGATTGCATCTTTCAACACGATCGAGCACCTGTTCATAATGCATTACCTATGGTGAAGTGTTTACACGACAATAACATCTCTGTATTGGACTGGCCTGCACAGAGTCCTGACCTGAACCCTACAGAACACCTTTGGGATGCTTTGCAATGCTGGCTTCATGCCAGGCCGCACCGACAGACTTTGTACATCTCCTCAGTGCAGAATTCTGTGAGGAATTGGCAGCCATTCCCCAAGAAACATTCCATCACCTGATTGAACATATGCCTGTGAGAGTGGAAGCTGTCATCAAGGCTAAGGGTGGGCGAACACCATATTGAATTCCAGCATTACCGATGGAGGGTGCCACGAACTTGTAAGTCATTTTCAGCCAGGTGTCCGGATACTTTTGATCACATAGTGTATTAGCATTTAATAAGGCTTGCTTGATGATCTTGAAATCAGTTTGACATTCCTTGTCCCATAACCAAGGTCTGTTCATAAGTTGGTTAGGGATGAATTTCCTGAAAAATGAGACTAGACCTAAATATGCCTTTATTTGCCTCTTGTTTTGAGGAACAGGAGAGTTCCTAATAACATCAAGTTTTTTAGGATCTGGCAGTAGGCCTTCTGAAGAGATTGTGTGTCCTAAAAATTTTACCTCTTTTTAGTCCAAAATTAGATTTATTGAGATTTGCCATTGCTCCATGTTAACTCAATACTTGTTCAATTAATCTTAAGTGTTCTACCCAAGTAGACGTTGTGACTAAAGGATCATCCACATATATTGTTACCTTACTCAAAAGTTCAGGCTCTAGCACTTTGTCCAGAGCAAAGGTAAATGCACCTGCACTTATGTTCAATCTGAACAGTCATGCTTGAAATTTTAAACTCTTGCCCCCACATACGAAGGTGGTATACTTCCAAATTCTTTCAGTAGTTTTATTTGCCAATACGAGGATCAGAGATCAAGAAATTTAGCATCGTGGAATTTCATAAGCTGTTCCTCCACGTTACCTGGACATGTTCGAACTGGTACAATAATCTTATTAATGTTACATGTGTTGAGGACCAAGTGCACCTTGCCATCTGGCTTACTCATGGCCAAAATAGGAATACAATAAGTGGAAAATGATGGTTGTATTATGCTCCATTCATGCATGCTGTTAATCTCTTTTATTACTACTTCCCTCTTTGTCCATGCTATAGCACATGAAGTAGAACAAAAAGTGTCATGAGGATATACTTCCATTTTGTACATAAAATCCCTAGTGATACCTTGTATTTTTTCAAATACATGTATATAAGCAATTATCAGTTCCGTAAGATCTGCTTGCTGTTCTTGAGACAAGCACTTTGATTCACTTGCTTTTGTGTTTATTGTGTCGACATTTACCTCTTCTGCTGCCGACTTTTCATTATTGTATGTGCTGACAAACATGACTATGGGATTTACCAATTGAACCTCAAAATTGTGAGTAACTTCAGTTTTACGTCTGTCAGTACTTCCCCTGATTAAGTATATTGTGAATAATTGGTTCTTTACAGTGAAATGAGACTGGGCCTTGCCTACTGGATCAATCTGTACTTGGTATGTACAAAACAATGGAAAATCCAGGATGGAATGTAACAATATTAGAGAAGGAAAGTTGCATCTCTGCTATATGGTGAGTAGCAACTTTCCTTCTCTAATATTGTACTTGGTATGTCCTACATGTATTCGTACTGATTAAACAATCAGCTATTAATATCTCTACTATAAAAAAATTGGATCATACATAAAACTGTCTGAATGAGAGGGAAATTAAGGCTTGTATTTTAACTCTTTTCAGTTTCTGACCAGTCACAGTTTGTACTTGCAATTTTGCACTGGCAGTGTGAGTATATGCCCACATTTCTTCAGTTCTTGAAAGAATTCCTGTGACATCAAATTAGTTGTAGCACCTGTGTCAAGCACAATGGGTACATCAAGGCCAAATATTTTGGTTTTAATAGTAGCTTGCACCTTGCTCTCTGTCAAGTTTTCCTGTGTACCATCATTACTTTGATACAGATCATCTTTCACATCACTATTTTGATCGTATCTGATAAAGCAAACATTGATTCAAGCTCGTGATCCCACTCTCCTCCCTGGTCAGGGAAAGAGGGCCTATTGTGACTGGTTCAAGCTTTCCAGCATTGCAGTGGCATCGGTCTATGGATTAGGCATATCTTCCACTATATGGACTGTTGGTGTTTGATTATGACAATTAGTATCCTGTGAGGCTCTTGACTGAAATCCTCTTTGCCCTTATGTGCTATTCAGTATACGTGTGTTACTTTGCTGGTTGGATTCTGCTGTCTGTAGATTATTTGACTGTCTGGTATTGTTTTGTGTTTGCCAAGTGATCGGCTGATTATTGCCGGTAGATTGTCTCTGTACATATTGTACAGGCTGTCCATACTCTACTTGCCCATTGTAGTTGTTTTTGTTAATTTTTTGCCCATTTCTCTTACATCCACCCTTGAATTTACAGCTTTTGCCATTGCCGTTGTGATGACTGTTACTGTTACCATAGGTCTGTGTACGGTAAGGTGTTATACTACAAATCCATTGTTCACTTGTTGGACTGTAAATCTCTGTGGCAGTATCTGCATATTAACAGGCTTGGGTTGTACTGGTCTCTCTTCGTATATCAAATATATTGAGTCCAGTACAGATAGAAAGTATTCAGTGTCATGTCCCGAAATGGTAATGAGTTTTTCTCTTATGTGGGCAGGAAGACAGCTCTTTAAAATTTTCAGCACGTCTGCTTGAGATATCGGGTTCATCCAGTATCTGGTTTTATTCAAATATTTTTCAGAATAGTCCCTTAAGCTTCCATGATTGCTATTGGATGGAGCGGGATTGAATACTTCACATCTGAGCCTCACTTGTATGGCCTCAGACCAATATTTGTCTAGAAAGGCTCTCTCAAACTGTTCATAGTAGTGGCAACATTCCGCCATGTTTGAAGCCCATAGTAGAATGTCAGCCTGTGTATCCAACAACAAATCTAATTTTCTGGGCTTCAATCTAGGTATGAGGTAAAACATTTTGAAATGCTCTGATAAAGACCATGAGGTTTATTCTTTTTGCTTCAGAAATTGTCAGTGCCTCAGTAATCCCTCATATGCAACTAATGTTGACAAATACACTGGGCTGTCAGTGACAGACTTGTTTGTGTTCACTTGTGGCGTAGCGTATGGCAGTTGCGCTTGTTCGACAGGTACAGCTGGCGGCAAGTGTTGCTGCATTCTGCAACCTTTGATAGTTTCCTTTGATGGGCTAGTCACGTATTGTGGGTAACCAGTGGAAGTATCTAGCTTCTCTAAAAGCATGGGTTTGTTTTCTGTCAAATGTTGCTTTGGAATGTCGGTAGTTTTAGCAATACTGCCTCGTAGCCTTTCCTCTGCTTCCTTTAAACTGGAATTTATTTTAGCTAGAAATAGACGTTCTTTCTCTTTTAGCGTTTCTTCTACTATATCTACATAAATTTTTAACTCTGACACAATCTTTTCAGCAAGGGTACTGCCCTTACGCAGCACCCCAGCTTCAGCCTTTTCAGTTACTTCCTTTACATCTGCGCTTACCTTATCTCTCTGTTTTTTGGCAAATTTTCACTCTAAACTTAACTAGTCCACTCTTAGACTTAACTTTTGTACTTCTGTAAATAAGTTTTTGCACATGTCTTGCAGCGTGCTGACTGTTCATCACATTTTTTACCGATGCTCCACTTGGGATTGCATCTCCTGAATTTGGGAATATGCTTCACTGAGATTTTGTAACTCATCTGCTAGTTGTTTCTGTTTATCGTCTATGGACGATACTCTTTCCATTAACGTATTTATATTGTGGGATATGTCAGTAATTATTTCTTGTTTTAGTTGTTTACCTGGTTCTATCAGCTTCCCGGATAGTTTGTCAGATAATTCAGTGCGTATAGTTGTGCTCGTCTCACTGAACTGTTGAGTAACATTATTCTTGAAATCATTAAGTGCCTGATTTTGCTGTGTCAGCTTCCTGAATAGTTCATCAGATAATTCCATGTGTATAGTTGTGCTCATCTCACTGAACTGTTGAGTAACATTATTCTTGAAATCATTAAGCGTCTGATTTTGCTGTGTAAACTGTTGTTCTATACCGTTAAGTTGTTGTGTTACACTTCTTGAAATTCCCATTGTTTTGTAAACTGTTGTGTTATTTGTTGCACGAGTTGTATCAAATTTTGTTTCTCACTAGTATTTACATTGTTTTTATGAACTGTTTCCTGTTCTTGTGTTGGCAATGTTGTGAGCAAGTACTCAAAGGAATTTTCACTGTCATGCCCTTCAGTTACACTATTTGAAAAACCGTTTCTCAGTGAGAACTGAGAAATTATCTCATCAAACGTCATAAAAGTGACATCATGGTTAGTTATATTACCAGTGTCATCATTTATTGATAGCGGGCTGCCAACTTCGTTGTTTTGGTTTCCATTGGCAAATCACGAGTTGACGTGTTACCTTCGACTGTCGCGAAGCTCGGATTTCTGACATCTTGGCATATTGCATTTTGTAATGAGTTTTCAACAATGGCCATTTCCTTTGACTCCATTGTGAATAGTTTTAACAAAATTATGAATAAATTTTTTTTTCAAAATTGAAATTTTGTCTGTATCAGTACTTTTCAATGGAAGCAGATGTAGATCCGTATTCACTAATGAACATGATTATTATCTGACACAATCTTATAGGATTTGAATGACTTATCTTGCACTTTAATGATGACCTTGTACAAATTTTTATCTTTTCTGTAGAAATACACTGCCCATAAATGACATTAATTGGAAGGAAAAGAGATTATCTGCTGCGAGAGAAACAGCACCAAGCACGGCCATATAAGCATACAGCGTAGCAAATTCCTACCTTTACTGCTGAAATCAGCATTCTGGCTCAACTCGTTTGTAGACAGAATTTAATTTTAATTTTCTCCTTCAATGTTTTTAACATTTCCAATCTCATGGACATGTAACAAATGCAATGAAAGTTTCATTAGTTTCTTGTAACAATAATGTGAATCATTTATCTAAATTTTTTTGTCTCAGCAATTTAAAGGTTTGTTCATATTTCACTTTGCACTGTCCTTTAAACTGTCACCATTGAATAGTGATGTGGCATGATGGAAATTGATTAATTATTGCTTGAATAATTGGAAAAATTGATTGGAAAGAATAGTTGAAAGAAATTTGTAGGTAATTTATGAATCTATGTACAATCCTGGGTGAACTTTAACTGATACCAATTGCAACAGATCTTTAATATCAATACATTCAAGGTCAATAAACATAATTTGCATTACGTACTGCGTCACGTTAATTCATTGTGCTTAGTCTTCATTGTGAGACTGTCGATGCAGGATGCTCCTCTGGATACCGCATAAATTCTTCTCGTCTGCACCGAACCTCTTGATGCAGGATCTTGGAGGCGAGTGAAATGATGAACAGATAGGAGTTGACCTCTTAACTTCGTAAATAGATATTGCTTTTCAAATTAATTTTTATAACACTTTTAAGGAATGGTTGAAATACACATTTTTAACAATGCTGGTACGGCGGAACCAAGCATACGTCTGTATGCTACCACTTCTCGAAACAAAAGGGAGAGGATACATGAATTAATAAACTGAAGAATGTATTTCTTCCTTTGTTTCATACAGATATTTAATGATGTATTAAAACATTATCCTTGCCACAAAACAGCTCCCTGATTTACCTATGGCGGTGTCTACATCTTATTCAGTTAAGATATAGCTTGAAACTTCCTGGCAGATTAAAACTGTGTGCCCGACCGAGTTTCGAACTCGGGACCTTTGCCTTTCGCGGGCAAGTGCTCTACCATCTGAGCTACCGAAGCACGACTCACGCCCGGTACTCACAGCTTTACTTCTGCCCGTATCAATCTCCTACCTTCCAAACTTTACAGAAGCTCTCCTGCGAACCTTGCAGAACTAGCACTCCTGAAAGAAAGGATACTGCGGAGACATGGTTTAGCCACAGCCTGGGGGATGTTTCCAGAATGAGATTTTCACTCTGCAGCGGAGTGTGCGCTGTTATGAAACTTCCTGGCAGATAAAAACTGTGTGCCCGACCGAGACTCGAACTCGAGACCTTTGCCTTTCGCGGGCAAGTGCTCTACCATCTGAGCTACCGAAGCATGACTCACACCCGGTACTCACAGCTTTACCTCTGCCAGCTTTACTTCGCAGGAGAGCTTCTGTAAAGTTTGGATGGTAGGAGACGGATACTGGAAGAAAGTAAAGCTGTGAGTACCGGGCGTGAGTCGTGCTTCGGTAGCTCAGATGGTAGAGCACTTTCCCACGAAAGGCAAAGGTCCCGAGTTCGAGTCTCGGTCGGGCACACAGTTTTAATCTGCCAGGAAGTTTCGTATCAGCGCACACTCCGCTGCAGAGTGAAAATCTCATTCTGGAAACATCCCCCAGGCTGTGGCTAAGCCATGTCTCCGCAGTATCCTTTCTTTCAGGAGTGCTAGTTCTGCAAGGTTCGCAGGAGAGCTTCTGTAAAGTTTGGAAGGTAGGAGACGGATACTGGCAGAAGTAAAGCTGTGAGTACCGGGCGTGAGTCATGCTTTGGTAGCTCAGATGGTAGTGCACTTGCCCGCGAAAGGCAAAGGTCCCGAGTTCGAGTCTCGGTCAGGCACACAGTTTTAATCTGCCAGGAAGTTTTGTATCAGCGCACACTCTGCTGCAGAGTGAAAATCTCATTCTGGAAACATCCCCCAGGCTGTGGCTAAGCCATGTCTCCGCAGTATCCTTTCTTTCAGGAGTGCTAGTTCTGCAAGGTTCGCAGGAGAGCTTCTGTAAAGTTTGGAAGGTAGGAGACGGATACTGGCAGAAGTAAAGCTGTGAGTTGTGCTTCGGTAGCTCAGATGGTAGAGCACTTGCCTGCGAAAGGCAAAGGTCCCGAGTTCGAGTCTCGGTCGGGCACACAGTTTTAATCTGCCAGGAAGTTTCATATCAGCGCACACACCACTGCAGAGTGAAAATCTCATTCTGGAAACATCCCCCAGGCTGTGGCTAAGCCATGTCTCCGCAGTATCCTTTCTTTCAGGAGTGCTAGTTCTGCAAGGTTCGCAGGAGAGCTTCTGTAAAGTTTGGAAGGTAGGAGACGGATACTGGCAGAAGTAAAGCTGTGAGTACCGGGTTTGAGTTGTGCTTCGGTAGCTCAGATGGTAGAGCACTTGCCCACGAAAGGCAAAGGTCCCGAGTTCAAGTTTCGGTCGGGCACACAGTTTTAATCTGCCAGGAAGTTTCATATCAGCGCACACTCCGCTGCAGAGTGAAAATCTCATTCTGGAAACATCCCCCAGCCTGTGGCTAAGCCATGTCTCCGCAGTATCCTTTCTTTCAGGAGTGCTAGTTCTGCAAGGTTCGCAGGAGAGCTTCTGTAAAGTTTGGAAGGTAGGAGACGGATACTGGCAGAAGTAAAGCTGTGAGTACCGGGTGTGAGTCATGCTTTGGTAGCTCAGATGGTAGAGCACTTGCCCACGAAAGGCAAAGGTCCCGAGTTCGAGTCTCGGTCGGGCACACAGTTTTAATCTGCCAGGAAGTTTCGTATCAGCGCACACTCCGCTGCAGAGTGAAAATCTCATTCTGGAAACATCCCCCAGGCTGTGGCTAAGCCATGTCTCCGCAGTATCCTTTCTTTCAGGAGCGCTAGTTCTGCAAGGTTCGCAGGAGAGCTTCTGTAAAGTTTGGAAGGTAGGAGACGGATACTGGCAGAAGTAAAGCTGTGAGTACCGGGTTTGAGTTGTGCTTCGGTAGCTCAGATGGTAGAGCACTTGCCCACGAAAGGCAAAGGTCCCGAGTTCAAGTTTCGGTCGGGCACACAGTTTTAATCTGCCAGGAAGTTTCATATCAGCGCACACTCCGCTGCAGAGTGAAAATCTCATTCTGGAAACATCCCCCAGCCTGTGGCTAAGCCATGTCTCCGCAGTATCCTTTCTTTCAGGAGTGCTAGTTCTGCAAGGTTCGCAGGAGAGCTTCTGTAAAGTTTGGAAGGTAGGAGACGGATACTGGCAGAAGTAAAGCTGTGAGTTGTGCTTCGGTAGCTCAGATGGTAGAGCACTTGCCTGCGAAAGGCAAAGGTCCCGAGTTCGAGTCTCGGTCGGGCACACAGTTTTAATCTGCCAGGAAGTTTCATATCAGCGCACACACCACTGCAGAGTGAAAATCTCATTCTGGAAACATCCCCCAGGCTGTGGCTAAGCCATGTCTCCGCAGTATCCTTTCTTTCAGGAGTGCTAGTTCTGCAAGGTTCGCAGGAGAGCTTCTGTAAAGTTTGGAAGGTAGGAGACGGATACTGGCAGAAGTAAAGCTGTGAGTACCGGGTTTGAGTTGTGCTTCGGTAGCTCAGATGGTAGAGCACTTGCCCACGAAAGGCAAAGGTCCCGAGTTCAAGTTTCGGTCGGGCACACAGTTTTAATCTGCCAGGAAGTTTCATATCAGCGCACACTCCGCTGCAGAGTGAAAATCTCATTCTGGAAACATCCCCCAGCCTGTGGCTAAGCCATGTCTCCGCAGTATCCTTTCTTTCAGGAGTGCTAGTTCTGCAAGGTTCGCAGGAGAGCTTCTGTAAAGTTTGGAAGGTAGGAGACGGATACTGGCAGAAGTAAAGCTGTGAGTACCGGGTGTGAGTCATGCTTTGGTAGCTCAGATGGTAGAGCACTTGCCCACGAAAGGCAAAGGTCCCGAGTTCGAGTCTCGGTCGGGCACACAGTTTTAATCTGCCAGGAAGTTTCGTATCAGCGCACACTCCGCTGCAGAGTGAAAATCTCATTCTGGAAACATCCCCCAGGCTGTGGCTAAGCCATGTCTCCGCAGTATCCTTTCTTTCAGGAGCGCTAGTTCTGCAAGGTTCGCAGGAGAGCTTCTGTAAAGTTTGGAAGGTAGGAGACGGATACTGGCAGAAGTAAAGCTGTGAGTTGTGCTTCAGTAGCTCAGATGGTAGAGCACTTGCCCGCGAAAGGCAAAGGTCCCGAGTTCGAGTTTCGGTCGGGCACACAGTTTTAATCTGCCAGGAAGTTTCATATCAGCGCACACTCCGCTGCAGAGTGAAAATCTCATTCTGGGAACATATAGTTTGTATATAAGAAAAGAAAAGAGTGAAAAAATAATATGGCTCAGTACATGGGCTAGCAGAGAGTGCAGATAATTTTTCATCCTTACTACAAATTACACCAAATCCTGGTATCCATGAGAAATTGGATAGGATGACAAACATCTGGCGTGTTTGGCATCATATGTTAGTATGGATGAAAATATGTAGGCCAAACACAATGCTATGGTTTGCAAGATGCATAGGACATGCAAAACACATGCACTTAGGATACATGGAAAAACTGGCAGTGGTAGTGCACAGCATCAAAGAAAGCCTTACATTTGCCCTTGAAGACACCTAGACATTGTCATGGTAGGGGAGACTGAGACTTTGTCACCAAGGAGGAAATAAGGTTAGAGCTACATGTGTTGTTTTTCCTGTGGGCCATCCCCCACACACACACACTTAAAAAAAATTAACAAAATAAATAAAATAAAAAAATACGCCTGCCTGAGATAGGCAGTCAGACAGCTAGGTACGTGCAGCAGAGTAACAAATTGTTGAGAACAGTAATGGATGGTATTTGACTGGATAACAATTCAGTTTTCACACTATATTTATTTCTCACTTGTCATTGAAGTACAAGACAGCAGAGGAAATGGTGATCCACTCTGTAGCAAGAGACTAATCAACAAAAGGCAGACACTTTTTCCTACATTAGCAACTGAAGGAATATCCTGATGTATTTTTAGTATTATCAAATGTCTCTTAATTCAATCAAACAGTTGTTATGTACAATGGTAAGTGACATTTACAAAACAAGTACAGTGATCAGGGATTGCTTGTTTCAGTTTCAGGTGTGGCAGATAGCAATTACTGTTTCAGATACATTGACATGGAAGGCTGTGACTATAAAAGAGATTCAGATTTGTTCAAAGTACCTGATCTACAGAAGAAAAAAATTACATACAGACATTAAATTTGGCTTAGTCGAAACATCTTAGAAATGATCTGTAATGGAACTGGTCAGCTGGTCATTTTCATCATGAGTTTTGCAAACAACCAGAGTACCCAATATAATGCATTGTAATATCCTTAGCAAATCCATTTCTGTAATGTAATACACAAATGCCCTTGAACACAAACTGGATGCAATTACAAAAAATGTGACTATGATAAATATCACACTTTGCTATGTATATTACAATGAATTGCACTGTAAGTACCCAAAATATAACAATTTCTCCATTTCATAGATACTTCAGTACTGCTAATTAAATTTCCTTCATTTTTGCCAACACCATTACCTCAGCATCTAGCTACATTTCTTTTGTGATATAATGTTCCTGTAATAACTCCATCTAATGATGAGCCTGCAGTGGCTTGAAAACTAGTTAAAATCTCACAAATTTGCATCATACCAGTTCTGTGCCAATAACTGGAAGGTTAACTGTTTTTGAATGCTGGTGCCGGTACATGCTGATTCTTCATGAACCTATCAATGGTTCTGACAAGTACTGAATTCTCCTGAGTGTTCAGAGTACCTCTAAAGCACCATGATTTTTGATTTTTATCTTTCATCTAGAAATTTATTCAGGCATTAAAGGGTTAATTGTACAATAAAATCATGTCAATAATCCAAAAAACAACTGGTTGCACATTTATATCCAAATAAATTGCCTATTACATGTGAAATGAAGGAAATAAACCAACAGATGGATTCAACTTAACCACCTGGCACTCATATCTAAATAATCAAACCTGAAGCATACTGCCAAGATGTAAATTATTCTTACAATAAGCCGTGTCTTCCAATGAGCAAAATTTTTGCCAAGTGGCTACAAGAAACAGATGAGTAATATAATGTAATGTTGCACAATATTCCTTCTCAGACATTTATTAGCAGCACTCCTATTGCTAAAAAAGTGCACTTGATTGGATGATTTTCAGATTTGAACATTTTAATGGTTTTCTGCAATAATAGAGGGGTCATCATATGTCTTTCCATGTACCTCTTACTTTTTTTTTTTAAGAATTTTCAACTCCAGGTCATAGATGTTTTGTTGAATGTGCATTTGGCATTTTAGCAATTAATGGCAGATTTTACACTAGCTGACAGATATGAGTATTGAATGTGTTAACATTATAGTTATAACATGTTGTGTACTTCATAATTATGTGAGGATTGTTGATAGTTATAACTTTTATGACACTCTGACATGTCCATGACAAGCATATCTGCATGAAGAACTAGGGACAACACTAGCAGAAAATTTGTTGGAGACAAATTGACAGACCATTTTTGCTCTAGTCATGGATCAGTGCCTTGGCAAAATTTCTGTAAGAATTAAATCTTAAATGGTTGGCCTAACTGGACTATGGAGGACAACATGCTTTAAATACCTGTGAAGTAAAAAATAAAACTTTTTATTCTTTTCCTAACTATCAACTTTATTTCTATCTGCCAATTCTATTTTCTCCCACTCTCTCCCGTAAGTGGTATGGTAATTTCTAGCAACAACTCTGTCTTCATACTCCTGTGTTTATATTTTTGTACCTCCAAATGACCCGTGCTGCATGTCAACACTGAAACATTCTGGTCAGGGGCATGCAGTAGGCTAAACACTGCATGAAAAGTTGCTCATGTGGCCTCTGAGGAAGCTAAAATTGCTAAAAATACAGGCCAAGGCATATTTTGCTGCATGCAGTCTTGAATATGCACCCCACCTGTGCAATAGCAGTATGAATTTCAGTGGTACATGGCCATATTCACTTAGATGTAGCAGCTGTATTTCTGCTGCATTTTTTCCAGCTTGAATCCTGATGGAAAAACTGCACATATGGCTACAGCTTAAAAATGGGATTCCACAAAGACTTTTCAACTTTCATCTTAGCTCCCCAAGGATGTCCTCCGGGTAGTACCTAATGACAGACAAGCAGCTTGACATGCCACTACCACCCACCAGGGCCAAGGCACCCACTTCTTCACTTCAAATACTTGCAACTTGTCCACACTGCATAACTATTGTGGATGCAGAACAGAAAAGTGGAAGATATAAGTATAAACATCTTACAGCCCCCACCCCAACTTTTGCACCATGGGCAAGAAAGAAGCTTGCTAAAATATCACAATAAATCAAATAGTTTACTTGGCTGATATTCTAACAAGAATTCATCAGTATCTCATGAAAATTATCAAGTCTGAGCATTGTTATACCAATGATGAAGTAGAAGACCCCTAGGAAAAGTTACATGAATTGAAAAATGACAGCAAATCTCAACATTCATAAGATGATAATCAAGATTTTCAGTGATAATGAAGGACAAAAACTAATGAATAATTTGTTCATTGAGAAATTTTTGGTGTGATAGAGTTCATGCATTCATAGAATTTTTCACGAACCATAACATGACTAAACACATTCTTTCAGAAGAAAATAAATAGAAAATGCACTCAGCAAGGACCAAACAGGTATATAAAGAAGTTCACTGTATTTTATCAAACAACATACGAATTATACAGGATGTGATGACTGTGAATCATTTAGACTTTCAAGTAATTATAAACCCATAAGAAACAAAGTAAAAATAGATGCAAAGCTAGAAAGAAAGACTCATCAAGTAGGATATCATAAATGCAGAGCATGAGAATTTATTTAAGAATAATGATGTGTAGAACGTTAAATTTAGAGAAATGTTCAGTATCTGAGACAATGGGGTTTACAAAGACATAGACAAAAAGAGTAATTATTTAACAAATATGTCTGAGCAAACATCAAAAAACATTACAGCCATCAAGGAAGCAGAATAAAGAAAATCTCAAATGGAATGAGGTAGCAATGCGAAAGAGAAGCTTTCAAGCAAATGATAATAGTAACTTTAGTAGCAAACGAATAGTAACATGAATTACGCAAAGGTATTCCTAAATATCTTTGAGAGGATAGGAGAAGATACAATCAAAATTTGACAAGAGAAACAGTTTGAAATGATGAAATTCTGAAGAAACAAAGCAAACTTGTGTTGGGTAGACATCACATCAGTTAAGTTGGTAGGTGGCACAGAAACTAACAGGAAGAAAATGTACAATCACTTGGTGATTTCTTAAAATGTTTGTATAGTTTAAAAGAGGAATCAGAAACACAGACAGGATTCCAGACGTAAACCCACTTTGGTAAAGGAAAGAGGTAAGGAGATGATGGTGTTTTAAAAGAAATTCTTAAAGCTGTACACAAAACAATATAAAAGGAACTTGGTAAATTATTTACAGCATGCTTGTGAAAGATTTCCCAAAAAAAGATGCTGAATGGTGGATTACAATGATTCTTACAGATACGTAACAGACTTAAGAAATTATACTTATCTGTCCATCCATTTAAAAACTGATCTGCTTAAATTTGTTTGCCACAAGATGGTTAGACCATCACATCCGTGATGATCCATCAGTGAGCATAAGTCATTGTTCTACTTTTTCTTCTTGATAAGTAGTTGCTTTCTGCCAAACAAGTGGTTATTCATTTTTATGTCTCCCCCCCTCCCCTCCCCACTCCCACGCTCGAGGCTACTTTTTGCAACTGAAGATTTCTCTCCAGTAAAAGTAGTGTTGTATGTTATATTTGCTAGGAATTCTTCAACCCAATCACACAGATGGTCTGGTATTTTGTATGCTTGTATTTTGTTCATTATGTGACAGTGTGAAACTGTGTCAATGCCTTCTGGAAGTCAAAGAACATGGAATCATGGTGGACAATGGTATCTACAGCCTTCTGAGTCTTATGAATGAACAGAGTGAGCTAGGTTTCACACAAGTGTTGTTTGCTGAGTCAAAGTTAATTCTTCTAGAGGAGATGTACAGTCTCCTGAAATGTTCTAATATGCAAACTTAAAACGTGTGTTCAAAGGCAACGATAGACTAATGTCAACTTTATGGTCCTGTAATTGTGTGTGTTTGTTTGATGTCCCTTCTTGAAAACAACGATGATGACCTATGAATTTTTCCCATCACTTGGAACCATATGTTCCTTCACCATCATATGATAATCTGCTGCTTGAAGAGGATCAAGTTCTTTCACATACTCTATGTAGAATCCTATCAGTTACATTTGTCTTTAATCTGTTGAGCAATTTTAGTTGATTTTTTTCATCTTTTGGTCACTTATTTTAACAACAGTCATTTTGGTGTTTGTGTGATGATATAAAGGAGTTTATTTATTTCTTTACTAGTCTTTTCCTTCTGGTTTTCCCCAACCCCTCACTACAAACATATCTTCTTTCCTCTTCCGCTATCCATATAATGCTTCCCTTCTCACTGTCCATCTCCTCCTCACCCTCTTGTTCTTCCATCTGCCCACTACCCCTCTACACCTAATGTGCCTCCAGCATTTCTCCCTCCTGTTCCCCTCTTTGCCCATTTCCTCCTCCTCTCTCTCTCTGTCCATATCATCCCCCCATCTCTGTCCATCTGCTCCTCCTCCCTCTCTCTTTCTGTCCATTTCCTCTTCCCTCCATCTCTCTGCCAATATCTTCTTCCTCCTCCTCCTCTCTCTCTGTCCTTCACCTTTCCACTCTCACCATACCCATGTCCTCCAACCTCATCCCTCTTTTCCTTTCCTCCTGTTCCCCTCTGCCTAGCCATCTCCTTCTGCCCACCTCTCTCCTCTCCCTATTCACCCACTCCTCCACACTTCTGCCTATTCATCCTCCCCTGCCCCCTCTCTCCCTATCCATCCTCTTCTCTACTCATCTCAGCCTTACCCTAGCTATGCCCATCTGCACATGTAGCACCTGTAAAACAGGTCACTAAAGCACCCTGATACTATTCCAACACAACATGCCTGCACACAGAGGCAGCCTAAATGTTGGGCACTGGAAAACCGTTACTTTCCCCTAGCGTATTGGCTACCAACAATGCGGTTTGATAACATGGGCTGATGCTATTCCCAAACAATGCACCTGTCATGCAGGGCAGCCAATGTGGCAGGGGCTGGAAAAAACAGACATTTTTGCTGATATTTCTGCTTCTATGGAAGCTAGGAGGTTGTAAGCCCCACTCATGATGAGTATGACATGGAAGTTTGAGTCAGTCCTGGCAGCTGCTTAGATAGCTGAAGTGTTTAAGGTGATCATTCATGACCAGTGTCAAATCTGTGTTCAAGTCCCTGTCCAGCACAAATTTTCATGTGTCACCATTAGATAATATCTTCATACCTAATGAAGCTGATGTCAGAAAAATTCTGCAGTTGTGAATAAATTTCAGAAAGATGCTCATGAAGTTTGCTGTTTGTGTATCAGATTTTGTTTAAATTGATCCAGGAATTTGGGAGGAAATCCTGGACGTGGTTCTTTTCTTTCTTCTGCAGCTTTGTCCATGTATGCATTTGACACATGTACTGCACACATCTCCTCCACTCCTCCCTCTATGTCCATCTCTTCCTGCCCCCATCCCTTCATCCAGTTCATTCTCCCCATCTTCCTTTTCCGTCTGCCCACTAACCCTCTATACCTCCCACCTGTACCTTATTTCTCTTCCTCCTCCCTCCTCTTTGCCCATTTCCTCCTTCCACTCTCTTCCTCCCCCCTCCCAGTCCATCTCCTCCTCTCTCTTCCTGTCCACCTCCTCCTCCCATATCTTTGTACGTCCAGTAACACTCTGCTGGTTGACATCGGAGCCAACATCTTGCTGCATCAATATCCACCGTCATCCACATACTGCTTCCCACAGAATGTATCCTCCATTCCACAGATCATTCTTTGTTGCTCTTTATGGTCTTCTGTTAGGCTACAAATAATGCAGCTGGCACACACCTTTGAGTACCCCAACTCAAGGACGAGTGTGTCACTACTACCTACAGATGTCCAGCTGATTGTGATCTGAATGAGAATATCCACAAGTTCCAACACTGCAGGAGTTACAGCTGTGAGCGATCAGGTGGGACATGGGAAATAGAACAGGTTTGCATGACATTGTTGCCCAATGACACACCATGCTTTTGATCATTGCCAGGTCTCTATAGACATTCTGCAAGTATCTATGAATATCTGTGATCCTCTGGTTTTCCAACAAATGAAATTCAATGACAGCTCTCTGCTTGGAATGTCCCTCTTTTACAGATGTCATTTTGAAGGCTATTTATAGCAATGCCACCTATCAGAACTTCATGAAACTGCGGGGCTGAAGTGGGAATATTCCACAATGTCCCACAAGAAATTTCACATTTTTTCAACTGAAATTGGCCAAGGAAAAAAATGTTGCATTACTTATTGAATGACCTTTGTATAATAGTGAAACATTGTTGACAAACATGAAAGTTGTATTTATAGTTTACTGGCTTATGATCAGAATACTACTACAGAATCTGAATTTGCAATAACAATAAACAAGGCTCAAGGCCAAATGTGGGAGGAGGGGAGATGGACAGAGGGGTGGAAGTAAATGAACATAAGAAGTGGTAAGGAGGAGATGGACAGAGAGAGGGGGGAGGAGAAGATGGACAGAGAAAAGTGATGAGAGGGGGCAGGAGGGGATGAAGAGAAAGGGAAGAGGAGGAGATGGACAGGAGAAGAGTGGGGAGGTGATGGATAGAGAGAGGGGGTGGCAGAGGAGTTGGACAAAGGGGGAGGGAGGAGATGGACAGATTGCGGGGGGGGGGGGGGGGAGGAGATCAGGATGAATACCCAAGTCCAATACATATTAGAAATGTATGCTTTCTCTTCTCTTTCTTTTCCATTAACCAAACTGAGCCAGAGCAATGCATGGCCAGGGACAGCTTGTTATGAATATAAATTTTAGGCTAAGGACCTTTTTGCCCTTGCTAGGAGGTTGCACATGTTATGATGTGTTATAATAGCTTATATAATAATAATAATAATAATAATTTTAGGTTATGTTACGTGAAGGTACTGAAAACTGTGAATGTAAATGAGTTGGATTCTGAGGACTTTTTGTGTCCTGGATAGGGGACTACAACTATTAAGGTGTACTGTGATAGATTAAGTAATTTGAAGGTTCATGAGGAATCATAGCAGTACCTGATCTGTTGGTCTAGGAACTGATTTTCCTCTACCTTTTAAGGAGTGGGTATCTACACAGTGTACATTAATGTAGTGTGAAGGAGTGGGGACTCATGGAGTGTATATCAATATTTACATAATGTTATCTAAAAACAAAGATGATGTGACTTACCAAATGGTCTTTAAATATGTCTGCTTGTGTCTGTATATGTGTGGATGGATATGTGTGTGTGTGTGTGAGTGTATACCCGTCCTTTTTTCCCCCTAAGGTAAGTCTTTCCGCTCCCGGGATTGGAATGACTCCTTACCCTCTCCCTTAAAACCCACATCCTTTTGTCTTTCCCTCTCCTTCCCTCTTTCCTGATGAGGCAACAGTTTGTTGCGAAAGCTTGAATTTTGTGTGTATGTTTGTGTTTGTTTGTGTGTCTATCGACATGCCAGCGCTTTCGTTTGGTAAGTCACATCATCTTTGTTTTTAGATATATTTTTCCCACGCGGAATGTTTCCCTCTATTAATTTACATAATGTTAGTACTCTTTGTCTTCCATGCGAGGAGAATCCCTGTCGATCCTTGCTACAGGTATAACAGTTTGTCAGTAGCAACTTAACCTGTCAATGTATCATTATTAATAGAGGATAGTGGCTTATCATTTGTTAAATCCACATTATGTGTAATCAGCCCACTATCAGAGACTTCTACAATAGCTTGTAAATCATCTAATGGTTCCATATTGTTTCTAGTTATTGTAACAGTCTCCACATTCTTAAATGTAACATGTTCTGAATATCTGATATTGCCAATAATTCTGTTTCTACCATTTGTTCTTCATTCACTGTAATATCTTGCACTTAGTTAATAGTAACAAAATGTTCAATATTACCTTCTACTGTTTCTTTTATTACATTTAAAGAATCATTAAAATCTGGTACCATTTTATCATCTATTTTTGTTATTTGTGCCCTTTCCTTTAACAGATTAGACTTATTATAAAATCATAATAACAACAATTTGCTGTTATGTGGCTTCTGCTTCAGGGAACCCATATCCTCAAAGTGTTGGAGTTTTCCTCTTTATCTTTAATGCTATTGTGAAACAGCTTTTTTTAAATATTCCTTATTTTGTGTATTAAGTTTCCATTTGCATTTTGTCTTCTTATACCCTCGATTATGTTCTGCTTTTTCTGTATCATGTTCATTATCCTGGTTTGTTTCATTTGACATTTCATTACTTGAACTATTACTGTTTTGCCATTTGTTGGATAATTTCTCTAGCATGTCAGTCTGTTCAATACTCTAATAATATTGATAGCTTTACCCAAACTTTATAAAGTAGTAATAGTAGTAGATTTCCCATACACAAACAGCAGTTGACCGGCGTTGCCTGGTGAAACATTGTTGTGATGCCTCGTGTAAGGAGGAGAAATGCGTACCATCACGTTTCCGACTTTGATAAAGGTCGGATTGTAGCCTATGGCGATTGCGGGTTATTGTATCGCGACATTGCTCCTCACATTGGTCGAGATCCAATGCCTGTTAGCAGAATATGGAATAAGTACTGCTACTAAGTGATCTTCTCTCCTAGGGTCATCTAAATATATTGTTTTATTTAAATGCCATTCAACACGATCTCTATATCTTTTCCAATTACTATTACCAGGCTTTGAACTAAATAATTCTAAATGTAATTTATTTTGTTCACCTTCATGCCAATGCTTGGACTTAAAAGTTGTAAAATCTTCAAACTGTAACCTACCCCATCATGCTGCATCCCCTTCTAGCTAGCTTACAGTAAAATGGATTTTCTTTTGGTCACTGCAGATCTTGGGTAACATACCCTTACATGATTTCAGAAATGAAACTGGGTATACCTCTCCTGATGGAGTAAAAGCTGGGAATCTATGGCTTAACCTTTTACCATATACAACAGAGAAGTCGTCGCAAATGTTGTTTTGTAATATATGTTTGGCTATTGCATGTCATTCTTTTCTTATCTCATGACTTGCTCATTCAGAGTTTAGATAATCATTAATTGGTAATCCCTGTGTAGTATCTCTTTTACCCCTTTAGTATTTGATATGGATCCCACATCTCCCAGTACATTAGTAGGTGAAGACAGTAACTTATCCTTGAGTACATCTTTATATCAACCCCAATGAAAGCCACTGAGTCAATCTGCTAACAAATGCTAATATACGAGATTGACATACAAAGCTTACAACTACCACTATCATACCTTAGCAAAAGATCTTGCTGAGCCAACGTACAAAGCTTACAACTACCACTATCGTACCTTAGCAAAAGATCTTGCTGAGCCTCTGAGAAAATTTTGGTCTTGGGCAGGCCTAAGGCTTTTATTGGTTCACTTGTTGACCAATCTGGTGTTTCAGAAGAAGATAGCTAAAGGAAAGATGAATTTTTAAATTTTGCAGTTAAGAAATAGTTCAAAGCAAGAATTATATCGATAGGTGTGTTACTAATAAACTGTACACCTGCCCTGTAATAATCGTCAAACTCCCAGCTAGGTGAATTCTTCTTAAATCTTGATTCAGCACCAATGTTTACTAGATCAGCATTCTGACAACTTGGAGTTACAATTGGACTTTATTACACATTGACTACTATACATCAGGCAGAGATCAGTCATCAGCATGTGTCTCTATGTTAAAGTGACACCCAGTCTACAATGTGATATTCAACCAACTAAACAAAATGCTATTTCAGAAAAAGGAGTCTGTTTGCTGCACTTCTGATGATGTTAAGCAGGACGTTACAGTTCTCATCGCCACACAAAGCCTATAAGGAATACCTCAGCCAAAAAAATAGAACACCCACAACAGAACATGCTTTGTAATAAACCTTCATACATAATAAGGATCCATCGAAATGACCTACTCTGCTTTACCAAAACACACCACTATGTATGCCTTCTTTTTTATATCAATTTAGTTCAGGATTTTCCCATTAATGAAATGGTTTCCTGATTTGAAATCTTTACCAATACAATAGTGGAAGATCTCATACCCTCTCACCTGCCGTCCCATATAAATGAACCAGTGTCATACTCCCTAAGCACATTTAATAAATATTAAATTCATGTGAAAACAATTTCAGTTACTAACTTTACAACTGTTGGACTGTTGATCAGTATATTCTTTCATTTTGACTATTGATTACACTAGTGTATAATACCTTTTTTCTCAGATCAACCTAAGTCTGTATCTCATACATACATAAAACTGTATATGTATTAAGTCATTTTCTATCACATCATGTTTGCAAAAGGTGCCAGATAGATGATTAAGAAAAATGAATAAAACAGGAGCTCATTGGTTGCATAAAAAATGGCAGTTCCATGTAATATTTGATAATACTGTGGTTGAATTCACCTTTGAAAGATTAGTAGTGGTTGTTAAAGTATTTCACAGCAATCTTAAAATATCTATATTCATGACTGGTAGAGTAAATCAAAATACGCCACTGTCCAAAATTAAAGCAACAAACAGAAATTTTGTAAGGTTGTATTTATTTTGTTACAGAACAGTGCAAACAGGTGGCAGTAATGTAGAAACGATATAAAGAATACAAAAAGCAACAACTGCAATGTGCATAACAGTAGACAAAATCGGTCTTCATTTTTTCCAACTTAATGGATTTGCACACACACTCTGATGACTGGTTAATGTGCTCAGCATGGAGTGTGATCATCTTTGGCAGCAATACAGGCCTGACAACAATGAGGCATGCTGTGAATGATGTCATCAATCTCATGCTGAGGCAATAACCCCCACTATTCCTGCAAAGCTGCTTGCAAGTCTTGGAGAGTGGTTGGTGGATGCTGACATGATGCAACCCATCTGCCTAGTGCATCCCACACATGCTCTAAGAGATTACAATCAGGAGTGCGATCAGGGCCATGCCATGAGTGCAATACCTTCAGTTTCCAAGAAAACAACACCTCCCTGTGCTCTATGAGGTCAAGCATTGATGCCCGTCAGTATGAAGTCTGCCCTTGTGACAGTCGCACATGAGGTCTCTAGATCTCATCACAATACCACCAGATAGCAGTTAAAGCTTGCTGATTCACCCGTACAATTTAATGAAAAGGTGTTCGATTGGTCAACATAATGTTTGCCCACACCAGTAAAGATCCTCCTTGATATTGGTCTCTTTCCACAATAATTGGGTCCCAAAATCATGTTCCATGTTCCCTCCAGATGCGGATCTGTTGAGGATCACTCTCCAGATCAAATCTGGACTCATCTGTGAAAAGAACACTGGCCCACTGTTTGACCATCCAGATGACATCTTGACGACTCCACTCTAGAAGTTCCCTTCTAAAGACGCATCACAGATGCACATGCAGCAGGTCTCCAACGATAAAGGTCACTCTGTTGAAGCCTTCTGTACACCATTTAGCTCAATACAAAATGTTCAGCGGATGCTGTGGGGTCAAAAAAATGGCTCTGAGCACTATGGGACTTAACTTCTGAGGTCATCAGTCCCCTAGAACTTAGGACTTCTTAAACCTAACTAACCTAAGGACATCACACACATCCATGTCTGAGGCAGGATTCGAACCTGCGACTGTAGCAGTCGCACGGTTCCAGACTGTAGCATCTAGAACCACTCTGCGCTGTGAGGTCAGATGCCAGTTTCTGTGCATTACTAAGGCAGCACAATCTTGCTCTTACAACCAAATAATGGTCCTCCCTTTTTAATGTCACATATGGTCGGCCCTGTCCTGATCTTCAGGATACAGTTTTGGTCTCTATAAATTGTCACCACAGCCGAGAAACAACAGAACGATTCACATTAAGTCACCGGGCCACATCAGTTTGCAGCTGTCTTGCTTCCATTCTTCCTATGGCCCTTCACCATCTTCATAGTACAGTTTTGGTCTCTATAAATTGTCACCACAGCCGAGAAACAACAGAACAATTCACAATTAACCATCGGGCCACATCAGTTTGCAACTGTCCTGCTTCCTTTCTTCCTATGGCCCTCCACCACAGGGAGTCTGGTAGGCATCTTATCTGCCACACTGCACCACCTGTGACTGTGTGCACAGAGATTGTGAATGTGCAACTACCTGGCAAACACTACCCCATTTGATAGTGCTCTGATGTCATTGTTGGCATGGTTGTCAGTTGACCAGAATGCTGTCTTCCATGCTGAACATAATTGTATGGACATCTGATGACAGATGTATGGTTATACCGTGAATAAGACACAGGAATGGGAAATAGCAGTTTGTTGCTTTAATTTTTGGACACCAGTGTAGATTGTGGTGACTACTGAGAAGAGAAAAGCATCTTTTATCTGTGAACGACTTTCTTTGGACCAGTTAGATGCCAGCTTTCTCATGTGCTGTAACACTCTTGTTTCCTGCTGTATTGTGTCCAGTTAGTGTTTGATAAATGTATTTCCATTTAAATGCATGTTATTAGTGACATACGTTACCTTGATAGCATTAATAACTGCAATAGCAATCCCAACAACTGTTAGTAACATTAAAAACTGTGAGCATCTATCTCCTTTGTCTCATCTGCTTCGGTTCCCATTGTTCACTGCCAACGTGGACCATACTATTCCTTTGCATTTGGACTTCTTCATGCCTACTGTAAAGGTTGACTGTGAATCTGATATCATAACTACCTCATCACTCACGGCTAAGGCGGACCTATCTAACTATCCGACACTACCGAGTTAGCCTCACCCGTCACAATATGTGCCTCACCTGCTACCTTGCATGCCAATCATGCCATACCAAGCAGCCTGCTCAGTGACCTTATCCCTGCAAAGGGCATCACCACACTGTTTCACACTACAGGTGTAGTAACCGCAACCAACTGCGGGAACGCCTTGGGCTGCGGATCGGAGCCTCCAGGCGGGGAAGCCGCCGGCGGTGGAGCACGCACCACCGGGTAAACACAAGGACGAGTCGGACGACAGACCAACGACAACTGACAACAAACGACCACGACTGACTATGACTGACACAACAAGGAAGAGATAAACAACAGAGGTTTGTAGAAACCACAACACCAAACACCAACAGTAAATCTACTCGGAACCAGAGCCAGACAAAAGTCAACAACAAGCAACGACAAGAACACAGTACTGCCAAGATAGAAACTCAATCCAGAGTGAGTACCAGACTGACTGGACTAGGGCAGAGCGGGTCCCTATATACGAAACCGGAGGGAGTGGCTTTTGGCCGCTGTCTGCACGTGGCGTAGCGGAGGCACCCTCGCTGCGCAGAATAGCTGCCGTGGACGCAGAGCCCTCTATGGGCTGACTACGTCCATTTGTTCTGGCGTGTGTTCGACTTCCACGGCGTGAGGTACACAGCCCAATCGGTGAGTCTGCAGGTTGTTGCCTTGTTCCACTCAACCCCTCATTCTGCAGTGTTGTCACAATCTGCGTCCATGATGCCTGTCACCCCCCCCCCCTCCCCCCCCCTCCCCTCCTGCCGTGATGACCCCTGGTCACACGGTTTCAATTTCGCATGCTTACTCAGCAGTGCTGGTCTGGTCACTTCTGCCATGCTGGTTCACCTGCATCCTTACCAGGCATTAGATTTCGCCTCTTCCTTGTTGCTGCCAACTTTTGTAGTGATGCCAGTTGCCCCCGCTGCATCGGACACCCGCACATCTGTGCATCTCACCTTCCACTCGCAAGGATTTTCAGCAACACTGATCGCTTCTGCTGTTTCATATACATTCGCTCTTGCACTTTATGCACCTCTCACCTCCCATCTGCACAGATTTCCACTGATACTGATTGCTTCTGCTGCACTGGATGCCTTTGCTCTCACACTTTCTGCACAGGCTCCTGTTGCACTGATCTACAGCACCCACACTCTGCTTGCACCCACTTCAAACGCACCAGCCCATGGTGCTACAGCCTTCGTGCCTGCCTCGATTGTGCCCACCCCTGCTTCTATGAACCATGGCGTTCATTCCTTGTTTGCGCCTGCATTGTTTGCACCTGCTGCCTCTGATTATGGTGCCACTGCCTAGTCTGCACATGCTTGGCTCGCCACTACTGCCCATGTGCTCAGCCCTGCTGTTATGAACTATGCCACCCCTGCTCTGACACCCTCCAATGCCCTGTTGTCAGCACACCTGTTTTGCCCATGCTGGACATTAGCAGACTTCAACAAGCCAGACCAGGCTTCCACTGCTTCAGTCACTGGTCTGATAACATCCTTTTGCCGCTCAATCAAAATTTCGCAACACATCCCAATACGGCTCCCTTGTCTCAGTGCATGTTGGTTGCTTCCTCGTACACTCATAATACTACCTTCTAAGGTTTCCCAAGCTGGCAGCCCTGCAAAAGACAGTCCTAAGATGTGGTTTGCCGTAGTCGACAATTCCTCGATTTCCATGGCATCTCAGATGGTAGCACGAGGTTAATTTTCTTAATCAGTCATTTGCACTACCACATCGACCTCATCAGTGATATATTGATTTCGCCGCCTAAGGATTGCTAATACATGTCAGTTAAAAATTGCCTCATCGAGTGTCTCTCCCATCCTCCCATGGAGGCAATACACCACATTATTCATAACAAACCATTAGGCGTGCGAACGCTGTCCCAGCTATGGCGGCACCTTCAGTCCCAAATCGACAGTGAAGTTATGCCTGACATCACTCTCTGAACTCTTTGGCTTCTCAAACTTCCTTATGATATACAGCTGCAATTGCTTTCGCACGTCCTGGTCCCTCTGGAGTCATGCTTCCATTTCACTGACCAAGCATTCACTATTAATCGCCACTGCCAGTGCATGCCTTGAACGCCATCACCGACAGCAGTGGTGGGGGCAGTGACCTCCCCGCTACACCCTTCCTTGTGCGGCCACAGTGGTGTCTGCCCATGCCAGTCTGCTGTTGCTACAGTGCTGCCACCTGGTGGCCTCCAGCCTGCACTGCTGTGTCAACAATCTGACGTGCACTGGCTTGAGCTGAAGCCGTGCTTGATCAGCTCGAGTGCTCAGCAATGACGCGACCTGTCCTCCCATACTGCCTCCCCGCACCACCCCCCTATCTATCTCTACTGTTGATTTTACGTTATGTTTGACACTGCTGCTCGCAACTGCAGGCTTCTGTGCAGTCACCCAAACTCCAATGGCAGGAACGTTTAGGTGCGCTTCATATGGCTCTGAGCACTATGGGACTTAACATCTGAGGTCATCAGTCCCCTAGACCTTAGAACTACTTAGACCTAACTAAGCTAAAGACATCACACACATCCATGCCCAAGGCAGGATTCAAACCTGCGACTGTAGCAGCAGTGTGATTCCGGACTGAAGCGCCTCGAACCGCTCGGCCACAGCGGCTGGCGTTTAGGTGTTGTGTCCTGCCTCGATGATACATGGTACCTACCAGCTCAGGTCACACAGCATCTGCCTCAGGCACACGCTCACCACCTCTATGTGCAGGACATCGTGTCCAGCCTCTGCTTTCTCATGGACACAGGAGGGATGTCGGCATCATACCTTTCGCTGCGATGACTATTTATACCTCTCTGGCTTCGCCACTCTTCAGGTGCTTTAATCTCCTTTGGCAACAGCCACTGCTGCACCTGCTGCCTGTTCCTACATCCATGCAACTGCAGTTCTTACAGAATGCATGTCACTGACCTCTCAGATCCTGACCATGCTCTCTGAGTTCTTGCATGAGTGCCCTCAGACAGCAGTCCTCAGTGCACAAAACTCGAAGCTGCTCTCACACATCACAGGGCGTTGCACAAACTGTCATGTGTACTGGCACACTTTCAGTGGCTCTCTACTGATGTCAGGGCTTTTGACCGTGATCTCGACCTGACGGTTGTGACGCAAGCTGACACACTGCTCCCTCTATCCACAGCAACTGTACAAACTCCAATACTCGGGGCCCAGCAACTGCACCCACTTCCGTGTGACATGCATACTGACTGCAACATCATTCTTGCTGCCACGCACACCGCCAGCTGTTGCAGTGCGCCTCACTAAGGGTCTCCTTACATCAGCTGCCACATCACTGGCAGGCCCCACCCCTGCCTCCCATGTGCCAATACTCTGTCCTTTGTCAACGCTATGTTTCATTGGCAATCAGTGACCCGCAGCTCTTGCCACATGACCCCCCCTCCCCCCGCCCTCCTGCCTCACCTGCTGCTTAGGCACCACCACCAGTGGCACCTGTCGTAAAGTAAGTACCACAGAGGGTGCTTCGGTTTGACACAATGCTTGGTGCCTTAACACATCCAAGCTATGCTGTGCTAAAGACATTGTAAAAGACTCATTTGATATGGGTATCTTATGGCCCTTGAACAGTAACTGGTCCTCACCAATACACTTCGTGTTGAAGAAAGATGGTACATTTCGCATGTGCAGCAATTACAGAACCCTAAATTCTCGCATGATCTTCGATAACTACCCTGTTCCCCACATCCAGGACTTCACACAGTTGCCACATGATGCCCCAGTGTTTATAGTGTTCAACTGCCGTAAAGTATACCACCAAATTCCCAAGCACAGAACCAACATGTCTAAGACTGCTATCATTACACTGCTTAGGATTTTTGAGTATCTGTTCATGCCTTCATGCCTTAAGGCCTTAAAAATGCTACCGAAATGGGGAAACATTTTATTGACTCACTGTTGTTTAAATTTCCCTTTGCCTATGCGTACCTCAATGATATTCTTGTGTTCTCATAATCTGTCAGTGTGCACCAACAGCATGTTGAACAAGTTTGCGTGGCCTTGGAATTGAATGGCATCAAAATGAATCATGAAAAGTTGCATCTTAGTAGCCCCACTGTCACTTTCCTGGATGCTACTGCTTTGTCTGATGTCGTGTACCCCACTTTGGACCGAGTCGACCTCATTCTCAATTTGCCTCTCCCAGAAGATTATTCTGAACTAAGATGCTTTCCAGGTATGGTCAGTTTTTATCGTCAACACCTCTGCCATGGGGCTTCCATACAGATACCTTTGACTGATGCGTTGGCTGGGAAGTACACATCAGGCAAACGGCGTCTTTCTTGGACAAATGATACGATTTATGCATTCAACAATCAGAAGACCACACTTTACAAGGCTGTTACCCTTGCCCACCCAATCCTGGAAGCACACGTATCCCTCACAGCAGACACCAGTGACATGGCTATCGGTGCCATGCTACAACAGCATGTGGATGACACTACGGAACCACTCCGCATCTTCTCGAAAAAACTGACAGCATCTCAATACAAGAAGTAAGTGGTTTATAAGGCAATGAAATACTTCCATAACAATATCAAAGGGTGTCCCTTCACTGTATACATGGACCATAAACCTCTTGTTGACACCATTCACAACCCTGTCTCAGGATCTCTCTCCCCACAGGTTTCATCATCTTGACTTCATATGCCTGTATTTCACAGACATGCAATGCATCCATGGGGCAGAGAACATGATGGTGGACTGCCTCACATGGGTCAATATCATTAATGTGCTTATCAACCTCAATGACAAGGCATGCCAGCAGGCCGTTGATACGTCAATCCAACAGCTACGCACTGACTGATTGAGTGCATTTATGCTTAAAATGCGCCACCCTCCCAGAGTGATGACACCAGTGCTCTGTGAAACATCAACAGACAGGGTCTAACCAATCATCCCTGTGACATTACATCTTCAACACCTTACTACCAGTGCATAAGAGCAACCACCACTCTGATAACCGAATGCTGCATCTGGCCAGGAGCCAGGCACGACTGCCACACATGGGTGAGGGCATGCACCCCCTGCCAATGTGGCATGGTCATCAGACGTGCCTTGCCCCCCCCCCCCCAATCTCCAGCCCCGGTACCTTTGCCATTCTCCCTGGCAGGCTGAGGCACGTCCACATCAATCTTGAAGGTCCACTCCCTCCAGCCAAGGGTTTCAAATATGAAAACATGCTGCCTGCGATCAACCGGGGCACCCAGTGGCTTAAGGCCATCCCTCTGAAGGAAATCACAGCTTACTCTGTTGCTCGCATGTTCATAAACATGTGAATCTCTTGACTTGGCTGCCCTTTGTCCCTGATGATGGACCAGGGCCGCAAGTTGGAGTCTAACCTGTTTGACTGGCTGTGTGCTCTGTGCAGTGTGTTAAAGTTCCACACCAGGCCCTACCACCCGCAGAGCAACAGCCTGATCAAATACTGGCACATGATACTCAAGGCTGCACTCATGGGCCATAGTGGGCTGTAGTTCGAGGCACTTCCCTGGAGACTTCTAAACATATGTGTGATGTACAAGGAGGACCTGGATGCATCACTCGCAGAAATCCTGTGCAGCGAGCCACTAATCCTGCCCACCACGTTCGTGGATGGCATCCCACTTCCCTCTCAAGACTCACTATCTGCTCTGGTCAAGCATGTCTGTATGCACATCTCTAACCTTTGGACACCACCACCTAACCCTCACACCACTCCACCAGTGTTCCTCCATAAGGACTTGGAAACATGCTGCTATGTCATGTTATGAGATGATTCCATACATGCAGCTTTTCAACCCCGCTATTCGTGACCACATAAAGTGCTTACGTGTGACACCAATACTATGTGCATCATGCTCAGTGGCAAACCTCAAACAGCATTGGTGCAGCGTGTGGAACCTGCTTGGACCCTGGGAGACTCTCCTAAGGCACTGGCTCTCCCATTGCTCCAAGATGACACCCCCTTGTGTCCACCCTCAGTGTACGAACACAATGACAATGCTCCCACTGCAAGCTGATATGCTTCCCATCTCCAGACCCAGATGCCTTATTTCACCACCCCACTGGTATGAAGACTACTATGTCTCTGCACTTCCAGTATAGGGGGGTGCCTCAGTGGCAACTATTGATAAGTGAAAAGCATGTTTTATCTGTGAATGACTTTCCTTGGACCAGTCTGATGCTGCCTTTCTCAAGTGCTGTAACATTCATGTTTTCTTCTGTATTGTATCTAGTTATTCAGTGTTTAATAAATGTATTTCCATTGAAACATGTGTTATTATTGATTAATGTTACCTTAACTGCTTTAATAACCACAGATCCTTCCAGTCTTACTGCAGTACAAACTCATACCCACCAATTAAAAGTTAACACTACTAAGGTCAGAAACCTTGTGGAGCTGCACTACCTTGGCTTGATTTCTGAAGAGAAACAAAAGGAAAGGAAACTTAAAACTATGGTACTAAGATTATATACCACATATTCAAAAGGTTCAGAGATATCTGCTTGTTCCTGTAGAATGGGAATGGTTTCTACTTAATACCTTTCCTAAAAAAATATTTATACAACCTGTACCATTCCACTTCAACATACCAACAAAAACAGGTACAATGTCTTTCCTACAACACTTATTCAAGCTACAGCTACCTTCCCGTAGAAAGATATACACTTTACCACCTAATGACCTTACCTGATTGGTGTCCACGGGGAAAAGACCAAAAAAACATCTCCTCATGTTCTGACCTCAACAAGTCATGTGACCAACTACTTAGTCAAAAGTCTATCTGCAGCCCACCGCATTTGATCATAACAGTCATTTACACTTAACATTTTAAATATATCCACAAAAATCATTTAGCAAAAATATTTAATTTTATTATTTTTTATTTTTTTAGATTGTTACATCATTGGAATCAGCACTCATTAGTCAAGGCTCTTACTTTCTTTACTCCTGGTGTTTCAATGCTGCATTATTCTAATGTCTTATTTTATGATAGTAATATCCAATTTTTCACATAATAAACATACAATCAAATCTTATTACAATCATCAATGCAAAGCCTTAACTGTTTTTCTGTGGATGAAATGTCTTGGCATATAGCATCAATATTAATGTTTTTTATTTATAAAAAAATAATTTACTCTATTGTTGATATACTTATTAGTTTCCCAGTCTCACACATTCACAGTCGTGATTTTAAGAGCAGTGGCAACATATTGCTTTGGCAGTTAATGATTGTATTGCCAAATGAGATTCCTCTCATTTTGTCAGAAAATTCTCGGCAAAATTCCACACAGTACACATGTTCAGCAGACAATGCGATGCCATAGCTGTGATATCTGTGTTATTATATAACACTGTCATCTGCTATCTTACAACGCCCTCATTTCATGAAAACATCAACATTATCTCGGTAATACATGTTCTCTGTAAAGCAAAAAAGAAATGACACACCATTATTATCTGAATGGGACGGAAATCAGTACATCTGATGTACATATACAGACAAACAAATGATTACAATTTCAGAAATATTGGATGATTTAATCAAGAGAATGAGATTCACAAATTGAACGAGTTATTCAGCTTGGCATTGATTGAAAGGGTTGTTGGATGTAATCCTGAGGGCTATCATGGCAAATTATGTCCAACTGTCACATCAGATTGTCAAAATCCTGAGATGGATGGAGGGCCCTACCCATAATGCTCCAAAATTTTTCAATTGTGCAGACATCTGGCAACCTTACTGGCCAAGGAAGGGGTTGGCAAGCACAAAAACAAGCAGCAGAAACTCGCGCCATGTGCACAAGGACATTACCTTGCTGAAATGTAAGCCCAGAAAGGCTTTCCATGCAGGGCAATAAAACGAGCCATGTACCTGCTGTCCACCTACAGGGATCAGCAACCCCTCGGACACTGACGCATCGTGGGTTTGCATATGTACAAGGCATTGCCACTCAGGACTGCATTGGTCACAATAAGGACAACAGATAACAGATGGCAGGACAAGTGTCACCAGAGGTCCTGTGTGCCAGGGAATTCTTCCACACCCCAGCTGTATAGGGCAGTGCCGGTCAATATGTTGACAGTTCGCTCCACTGCAGCTCTGGGCCAATTCATGCACTGGCTCTAGTAGCCCATCAGTCAGAGTCTGGTCACAACATAACCTGTGACTTTCCAGCAATACCATGAGGTGTATCTGTCAGCCAACTACACTGAAAGCTCAGCATCCATTGTTGGGCATTGAGAGTGATATAGTCTTCACATACCGCTATGTTTATTCACTGTGTGTTCCAGGCATATGCCTGTTAGTGGCTGAGAAAATGCATTATATTTTACTGAGAAGATTTTTCCTTTGGTGTTAAATCTTTCTACTGTGGTCATAATAAATCATTGTTCTTGTTTACCTGACATTATTTTTTACCAAGCATCTTCCCATGAGAGACATAGCAGTGGCAATGTGGTCTTTGAACCCAGGTGGTCACGTGTGTTTTTTTCTGTTCCTTATTCTCCCAGGACACCTGATGTTCAGCTTCTTTTTCTTGCTTTACCATGGCCAAACAGTCAGTATCTGAACCCCCAGACATGACAGAACAAATTTTGCTCTTTCCACGACACACACAGCAGGTCATGCAAGGATTGGTTGAAAAGGAAGCAAGCTTTACAACAGCATCCGCTGATGGCCGCCAAAACTTTTTTTGGGCAGACATCATGGCTAAAGGCTTTTGTGCTGCACCTCCAGACAAGAAATTTGAACCTTGGGTGATGACTATGGCACGCCTTGAGCAGCATTTTCTGGAACATAGTATCTCAGGCAATGCCCATTGTAGAGGGTTTCTTGTCACCTATATTGGACCAGAGGTTTACCTCCTCCTCCAGAAACTGACACCTGAATTAGAACTGCATGCACTATCATATGAGTAAGTAAAATTGTGCCTACAAGAATATTTTGACCCACATATTCATGACTGGAGGTCTGCCAGAAACAATAGCCATGGACAGTGGGCCTTATTTTATATCCACCAAGTTCATGTCTTTCTGCTAGTCAGATGGAATTGCTCTTGTCCACACAGCTTCTTTCCACATGGCATCTAGTGGTCAGCTGGAGTGGTTTGCTTAGACATTCAATGATCAGCTATCAAAGCTTCATCATCCCCACTCTCTGGACAATGAGCTCTCCACCTTTTTGGCCTCCTATTGACTGACACCACAGGAGCTGACAACAGTCCAGCTGAACAACTCTTTCGATGGCTGCAGTGATCAGTTCTCTCCCTCCTCCACCCACGGCAGCTGAAGGAGCTACCATTAAGGTCATACGCACCGCTTTTTCATCTGTGATGACACTTGGGTCCTGATGTCCTCCTCCCGACAAGGCTGCCATTGGACTCCAGTAATATGACACAGCTGTTGGGATGGGAAATGGTCAAAGTACAACTACTGGATGGGTCATGCAGTCACGAACATCTGAATCAAGTCCACCCCAGGTTCATCTGCACCACAGTGGAACACTGTTGCCCAGACACCATCTCCGATCGCCCCTTTGTCTTGGACTTTAACCACACTGCTTTGGACCCAAACCTGCCAGGAGGCCCTGCTGACACCATGGATATTGGCCCTGATGCCAAAATCAACTACCATCTCTCTCATTCTTTTTGAGGGCGGGGGGGGGGGGGGGGGGGGGGAGATACTATGTACCCGCCGTTCACCTAAAGGGATCGGCAAGCCCTCAGCACTGAAGCATCATGCGTTTGCATACATACAAGGTGTTGATTACCCAGACTGTATCGATCACAAGGATGACAGACTACAAGGCAAGCACCACCAAAGATCCTCTGTGCCAAGGACCTATTTTCTCTGCTGTGTCTCATGTGTGGAACTGGATCGTTATGAATTTCTCAGCACCCCAGCTATATAGGAAGGTGCAAGCCAACACGTCTCTCTACTTCGACCATCATCAGTTATTTTGTTCCCCAAATAGCAAAACTCATCTACTACTTTAAGTATCTAATTTCCTCAGCATCACCTGATTTAATTAGACTACATTCCATTACTCTCGTTTTGCTTTTGTTGATGTTCATCTTACATCCTCCTTTCAAGACAAAGTCCATACCTTTCAACTGATCTTCCAGGTCCTTTGCTGTCTCTGATAGAATTACAATGTCATCAGCAAAGCTCAAAGTTTTTATTTCTTCTCCATGGATTTTAATTTCTACTCCAAATTTTTCTTTTGTTTCCTTTACTGCTTGCTCGATATACAGATTGAATAACATCAGCGATAGGCTACATTCTCCTGTTAACGACGTCTTCATGAGTAGTCCTCATCTGGAGATCCAAATGGGGGACTATTTTACCTCTGGAATATTTTACCCAAGAGGATGCCATCATCATTTAACAATACAGTAAAGCTACATGCCCTTGGGAAAAATTACGGCTGTAGTTTCCCCTTGCTTTCAGCCGTTCGGAGTACCAGCACAGCAAGGCCGTTTTGGTTAGTGTTACAAGGCCAGATCAGTCAATCATCCAGACTGTTGCCCCTGCAACTACTGAAAAGGCTGCTGCCCCTCTTCAGGAACCACACATTTGTCTGGCCTCTCAACAGATACCCTCCATTGTAGTTGCACCTACGGTACAGCTATCTGTATCACTGAGGCACACAAGCCTCTCCACCAATAGCGAGATCCATGGTCAATGGTTCATGGTGGGGGGGGGGGGGGGGGGCATTCCAGTCATATCCCGAGACATACCTGTCAGCCAACTATGCCAAATGATCAACCTCTGGCATTAGGGATTATCAGTATTAGAGTCTTTATATCCCACTATGTTTATTCCCTTGTTCCAGGTATATGCCTGTTAGTGTCTGGGAAGATGTTTTGTTTTTGGGGAGAAGAGTTTTCCTTTGTTATTAAATCTCTCTAATGTGGTTATAATAAACCCTTGGTCTCCTTTACCTGTGACATATTATTTCTTATCAAGCATCTCCCCATGGGAGATAAAGCAAAATTGGGCATAGAATTCATCAACATACCACTGTGTATAAGCAGTAAAGTATAAATGAAAATCCAAGGAGAAGGAATAAAAACCTTGAGATTTGCTGGTGAAATTGTAATTCTGTCAGAGACAGCAAAGGCCTTGCAAGATCAGCTGAGTGGACAGTGTCTTGAAAGGAGAATATGAGATGAACATCAACAAAAACAAAACAAGGATAATGAAACGTAGCCAAACTAAATCAGGTGATACTGAGAGAATTAGATTAGGAAATGAGACACCTTAAGTAGTAGATGAGTTCTGCTATTTGGGCAGCAAAATAACTGATGGTGGCCAAAGTAGGCAAGATATAAAATGTAGACTGGCAATGGCAAGAAAAGCATTTCTGAAGAAGACGTTATTAACATCAACTATCGATTTAAATTATAGGAAGTGTTTTATGAAGTATTTGTATGGAGTATAGCCATGTATGGAAGTGAAACATGGACAATAAACAGTTTAGACAGGAAGAGAATAGAAGCTTTTGAAATGTGGTGCTACAGAAGAATGCTTATCAAATAATTAATGGGGAGGTACTGGATGGACTTCGAGAGAAAAGAAATTTGTGACGCCACTGGACTAGAAGAAGGGATCCATTGATAAATACATTCTGAGAATTGAAGGATCATTAGTTTAGTATTGGGAAGAATTGTAGGGGATACAAATTGTTGCAGGAGACCAAGAGATGAATACAGTAAGCAGATTCAAAAGGATGTAAGTTGCAGTAGTTATTCCAAGAGGAAGATGCTTGCTCAGGCTAGAGTAGCATGGAGAGCTGCATCTAACTGCAATACAATATGACAATGAGGTTACAGGGAACTTCACACTTCTGTCTTTTAATAGAAAAATCCTGAATTTAATTGTGTACCATCATAATAGTGCACACCTTTCTGTAAAATGTTTAAGGAAGTATTGTGCAAGTGCATATTGCTTTTCTGTTTAGTATTCACTTTTAACGAATGTGACTGTTTCTTTCGAATTAGTGTATATTGTCAACAATGAATCCTGTGATGTGAATACATGTATAGGTATCACAAAGTTAAAATTCTAAGAAATCTCAGTAAGTGTTACAAGTAACCTTAGTAGAATCTTAATCCATGAAACAATTTTGGAAAAAGAAATTTAATATTTTGGCCTTCCCTCTGACATCCTACACTTCAATTTTACGACAGATTGATAGAAATAATTATGCTTTAAAATTCACTGAATGCTTCACATGTGACTCTCTTTACACTTATTTTGGCTTGGGACATGTTTTGTCTTCAAGGCTTTGGCTAAATTTAAATCTGTGATGAACCTCTCATATATATGTTCACTCACGACACGCATGATTTCAGAGATCACCATGCAGTGCACAGGTCCTCTTATAGAGGTTGTAACACCAAGGTCGATTATAAATAATTTATACAATGTAATTGTTGTGACAGTGCCACGACATTTAACAGTGCCGCCACGACAGTACGCGCAAACGGTGATAGAGGCGCTCCGCAACTCGGCTGAGCGCGGGAGCGCCACCTAGCTACGAACGGCGCCGGCCGCATGTCACGGCACAGCAGTCAAATAAGAGATACTGAGTTGTTATCATGTAACCAGCTATTGTTTATTGGTGATTAAAGGTTATAACACTTTTTGGCGATGAGGTCGGATATTTTCACTGCGTTGTGGATTTGTGTGTTCGTGACGGGGCAGACATGGAACAGCTTATGCAAGCGCTCATTGAACAACAAACACAGCTGACGGCTGCTATTCCGGCACAGCAAACTCAGCTGACGGCTGCTATTCAGGCGTTGTCGACGTCGCTTACTCATCGTCTGTCTTCCTCTTCTCCGCCTCCATTCCCTCCTTACGACGAGGCCGCTGAAGACTGGGAGGATTATGAGAAGCGTTTGTGGCAACACTTCTTGGCTTTCGGCGTTGTCAACGCTCCTATGTGTAAGTCGTTATCTCTGTCTTGGATTTCCCCACAGATCTATCAGCTGCTATCTCAGTTAGCCCCTCTGCAGGAACCTGCCTCTCTGTCCTTCCAAGAAATGTGTGACTTATTGTCTAACTATTACCGAAAAAATACCCACGTTGTTGCCGCCCGCGTGGCATTCTACTGGTGTCGTAAACAGCCCCATCAATCTTACCGGGCTTGGGCGGCGGAACTACACGGTCTGAGTAGGAAATGTCAGTTTGTCACAGACACTCATCATGAGTCTTATGCTGATTCAATGGTGAGGGATGCTATTCTACGGCTTGCTCCTGATAAAGAAGTTTGGCAACGTGCCCTACAACTGCCAAACCCGTCGTTGTCAGAAATTCTAAGCATCACTCAATCCTTTGAAGTGTCTCACGCTGCTGGCGTGCAAATAGACGCGTGGTGTGATGTAGGCGCTGTACAGTCAACTTTTGACACGGACAATTTGCCTGGTTCACAGGAGAACGAAGATGTGGTGGCGGTTCACTCACGTAAACAACGTCGCGCTGGGCCGCAATGCTCGCAGCGAAAACAGCAACCACAGAAGCAGATTCGTTCCGCACTTCCTTCTTGTCCATGTTGTTTCGTACAGCATGACAGGGCCGCGTGTCCAAAATGTTGGGCCACGTGTAATTCCTGTAGGAAAAAAGGCCACATTGCTTCTGTGTGTCAGTCCCCTAAAGTTCCTGTCGACGAGGACGAGGCATCGTGCATGGATGTTAACTGTGTGCTTTCTCAAACGAATAAGTTGTTTGTTACTGTTCGTGTTCTGGATAAAGACATTCACATGCAAGTGGACACTGGCTCTGCAGTAACTCTCATTAATTCTCGCACGTATTTGGAGTTGGGCTCCCCTCCCTTGTCTCCAGTTACACGAAATCTGAGAACTTATAATAAACAGAAAATTCCTATCATTGGCCAGTTTGATGCTTCCACTGCCTACAAGTCTGTTGTTAGGCCTCACGTTTTATGTGGTGGATCATGCGGCCACTGAAAACCTGTTCGGTTATGATGCTTTCCAGTTGTTCGGGTTCTCCATTGATGATGACGTGCACCTCATATCTGAGGATATTCCGTATCAACAGCTGGATGGATTGTGTTCTGAATTTTCGTCCTTGTTCTCTGCTGGTCTGGGTCATGCCAAGGATTTTGAAGCCCACATTACTCTTAAACCTACAGCTCGCCCTAAGTTTTTCCGGGCACGCCCTATTCCGGTGGCGTTGCGTGCACCTGTCAAGGCTGAGATAGACAGGTTAACAGCTTCAGGGATTCTCCTTCCTGTTACCTCCAGCGAATGGGGATCGCCAATCGTGGTGGTTTCTAAACAAAATGGGAGTCTGCAATTGTGTGGTGATTTTAAAGCCAGTGTCAATGCTCAGAGCCTCATTGACACTTATCCTCTTCCCCGTCCTGAGGAGTTATTTACCAAGCTCGCTGGGGGCCAGTTCTTTTCCAAACATGACTTATCGGAGGCGTACCATCAGTTGCCGTTGGATGCTTCTTCCAAGGAATTTCTCATCATTAACACTCCTTGTGGGTTGTATCAGTACCAGCGGTTATCATTTGGCGTCGCTAATGCGCCGCCCATTTTTCAGCGGATTTTGGAACAGCTCACGGCTTCCGTTCCTGGCTGCATCAACTATCTGGATGACATTGTCGTCACAGGGGCCTCCACTGAGGAGCACCTTCGCAATTTGCGTTCACTGTTTCGGGTTTTGCATTCGGCTGGGTTGAGGTGCAATCTGGACAAGTCACAGTTCTTCCAACCCTCCATTGTGTATCTTGGTTTCCACTTGTCCCGTGAGGGTATATGTCCTCTACGTCAGCACGTTGCGGCCATTAACACTCTACCCCGGCCGTCTACGGTCAAAGACCTTCAGGCGTTTCTAGGCAAGATTGCTTATTATCACAAATTCATTCCATCCGCGGCGGCGGTAGCTCATCCTCTGCATCAGCTGTTACGTAAAAACGTCCCTTTCTGTTGGTCCGACGAGTGTGAGCAGGCCTTTGTCCGCCTGAAGGCTCATTTGCAGTCGGCGCCTTGTCTTGCCACATTCCATCTGGGTCAGCACTTGGTTCTGGCGACTGACACGTCACAGTATGGCCTAGGGGCTGTTCTCACCCATCGGTATGAGGATGGGTTGGAACGACCCATCGCCTATGCTTCCAAGACCCTCAACGATGCGCAACGACGTTACTCTCAAATCGAAAAGGAGGTGCTCGCTATCATTTATGCTCTAAAAAAGTTCAGCATTTATTTGTATGGTTCTAAGTTTCACCTCATCACCGACCACAAGCCGCTGGTCTCTCTGTTCAGCCCATCAGCGTCGCTTCCGGATAAGGCAGCTCACCACCTGCAACGTTGGGCCTTATACTTGTCTCGTTTTCACTATGAGATTCACTATCGCCCCACGGCCCAGCACGCCAACGCTGACGCATTGCCGCGATTGCCGATGGGCCCCGACCCAGTTTTCGATCGTGATGAACTACTCTGTTTCCACATTGATGAGGAAGAACGTCGTGTGGTCGAGGGTTTTCCACTTACAGGTTCGCAGGTCGCGTCAGCTACTGCACGGGACCCGGTCCTACGTCAGGTGATCGGTTTTGTTCAACGGGGTTGGCCGGACAGGACCAAGGGCCGGGCATCGGATCCCCTTCGCAACTACCATGCCTTGCGCCTTCGTCTGTCTGTTTGTGATGGTGTTGTTCTTCTGGCCACGGATGGCGCATCTCCACGGGTCGTGGTGCCAGCCTCTCTTCGCAAAGATGTTCTCAAACTGTTGCATGAAGGCCATTGGGGTATTTCTCGGACTAAGTCCCTGGCCCGCAGGCACGTTTATTGGCCCGGTATTGATTCGGACATTGCCCACATGGTTGCTGCGTGTGGTCAGTGTGCTCAACAACTGGCTGCACCTCGTACAATGCCCTCTCCATGGCCTGATCCATCGCAGCCATGGGAACGGGTGCACGCTGACTTTGCCGGCCCCTTCCTCGGTACCTATTGGCTACTGTTGATTGACGCCTTCTCGAAGTTTCTGTTTGTTGTTCGATGTCCGTCGCCCACCACTGCGGCGACGATGCTGGCTTTGTCCAAAATCTTTGCGCCAGAAGGTCTTCCATCCACGGTCGTCATGGACAATGGCCCTCAGTTCTCTTCGCAGGCCTTCAGTGATTTTTGCACTGGACACAGATGATGCTCTGCTGCAATTTCAGAGTTCTTATCGCTTCATGCCTCTGGGTGATCGCAGCCCTGCTGAACTCTTGCATGGCCGCCAACTGCGCACTCTACTGCACCTGCTTCACCCTGTCAGGCCTTGTGCTGTGTCCCCTAGTGTGGGAAAATACTCGGTGGGCGCCGATGTGTGGGCACGAGGGTATGGATCTCGCCCTAAATGGATTCCAGGGGTGGTCAAGGCTCTTCGCGGCCGCCAGCTTTGTGAAATACGTACGGACGACGGCATGGTTGTTCGCCATTACGACCAGATGCGCCCACGAGTGGGGGCCACGCCGGTGCCACCGCCACTTCCTTCGCCTCCACCAGCCCGAGAAGCCAGTCCTGTCGCTGCTGCCGATCTACCGTCCGTGTTGATGCAGCCGGAGTCGTTATCACTACCGCGTACGCCGGAACCGGCCCCAGTTGCGACGCCATCTTCTCCGGGACCCATCTCGCTGGAGCACACCCCCAGGTCCACGACACCTGTGGATGCTGCTCCGGAGTTTTCACCCATCATCTCGTCCAAGAGGCACGTTCCACGCACGAGCTTCCGTCCTGGACATTTTCGACCATACTCTCGTGTCTCTCCACGGGATCTTCTCGGGGCCTCACAAGAGGCTATGGATGTCTCCGCACTCTCCATGTCTCCAAGGAAGTGAGTGTTCCCTTTTTTTTTTTTTTTTTTTTTTTTTTTTTTTTTTTTTTTTTTTTTGCCAAGGGGGGAAAAGTGTTGTGACAATGCCAAAAAGTGTTGTGACAATGCCATGAGATTTAACAGTGCCACCACGACAGTACGCGCAAACGGCGATAGAAGCGCTCCGCAACTCGGCTGAGCACAGGAGCGCCACCTAGCTACGAACGGCGCTGGCCGCATGTCACGCCACGGCAGTCGAATAAGAGATACTGAGTTGTTATCATGTAACCAGCTATTGTTTCTAAGTGAGTGTGTTTGAATATCCACGCAATTATTGGTGATTAAAGGTTATAACAGTAATTATGTGTATGTAACTATGAAGGTGTTGGTCTTTACTGATTAAGTTCATTGAGTTGTGAAAGGGAAGTTGATACATGTAATATATGTAATACAATAACTTAAAAGATGTTTAAAAATAATGAAATTTTTGTAAATTATGTCTGTTTATAAAAGAGAATTTGTAATTTGAATACTGGTTCACACTTATGGAAATTGTATGATGTAACTTAAAAGATGTTGTAATCCCCTCCTCTATGGAAGGGGTTTGGCGTGTGGGAAAAGGTGGATCTGGCGGTCAATCTGGGCAGCAAGAGAGAGAGAGCACATTATGCAGTCAGTGGCTAGACGTTGTACTGTTAACAACTTGGGTGCCAAGTATTGTATTTGGAAGCAAATTTATGTTGAAATTGCCTCAGATGTGGTTTTGGCTGTCATGTGGTGCTCTTGTTATCACGGAATGGCTCCAAAATGAAGGAAACATGTCACCAAGAAGAATTTATAAAGAGCATTCAACTTCAAGAGCATGGGACCACTTAACCGCCACGTGCTTGCCACCACCATTGCACCACTGCTGCACCATCTGCAGTTCAGATATGTTGCAAAGTATGGGCCAGTGTATTGATGTGAGTGTTTTTCAATAATAATTCCAGTGACATAAAACCGTGTTTGCACCTTAAAAACTGTCCTAATCACAAACCAATGCAGGGTCCTGTCCTTAATGTCCAGATAACAGAGCATCCTGTTTCTGAAAATATAATGGTTTGTTGTTGCACTAAAGGTGCTAAAGTTCAGTGCTAAAATGTTTAAATGTTGCTATCAAAGTTACCTGCTTCACAGGTGGTGAGAAAGGCACATATATTGGACTATTATGGAAAGTAAATTGCATTGATTAGTATCACGAACTGTTTCTGAAACTGATTGAGCTTAATATTTGAATAACTTGTTTTAAAGCATTAAAACATAAACAAATTTAAGTGGGGGTTAGAAATCCACTATAGTGTAAGATAATTTGTCTCTGAAATAGTTACAGAATTTCCAGTACAGTAACTGACTGTTTAGCCCCTACTATATTCTTTTCTATTATGAGAAAATTAAACTAAAGATTGTTTTGCTAAAGAAATCTGAAGTATTTCCATAAATGAGAGAGAGTAAAAAAGTGTTTGTACAGTGCCATTTGCCTGCATTTGTGGTGTGTGTGTTAGTTAAACCAGGACTCTTGTCATACTTCATTTAGTCTCGTAAGGTCTCTGATAACTTTTTGGTGCGGAATAGGTTAATGGTTGAGGTGGTGATTATTATCAATAGGAGTAAAGTGCTAATTATCTTTCTGTGATTGACAATTTATGCAAATTATAACTGCTGCTTACCACTGGCCAGTTCGTCTGATATTTGTGTGTGTTCATTGCACTTTACAAAAAGAGGAAGAATGAAACCCCCTTTTGCTAAATTATATTTAAATTCTTTGAGAGTAATGTTCCAATTGATTATGCCTAATTAGGCTGGTGACCGTTTGTAATTTCATTTGTATGCATTTACTATGTTCTTTATTTTCAAGGTCTTTCGGCTTTCTATTAATTGTCATAGTAACGAAATTCATGTTCCATAACCTCTATCCATTAGGTAAACACACAGTCAAATACAAAATTCCTCCCTGAGGGTAACACTGTGTTAGTGTCATATTTAGCTGCTGACGTACAGTATAGGTGTTATAAGGCCATCTGGGTTGGCCCCCTGGCAGCTCTGGTGAGTTGTCAAAGAAACAGTGTATTTAAATGATTGCAGACGAATGCTCAGCCTGTTCTCTAGCCTATATTACTGTTGTCCAGTCAATGTGTTCAGTGCTGTGCACTATCTGCGATTCATTGCACCTTATGCGTTTCTCTATACAGTATATCTAAAAACCACTACGGAACTTGATGTATTGTGTCTCTTCACAAGAGATCTCAAGAAGCCGGGATAAGCAAGAATAAGAAAAAGACTAAAGAAGAGGCACTGGTATACAGTGCTATGCACAACCTGTACTTCATTGTGTCTTATGTGTTTCTCTATACAGTACTAGTTCCATAAATCATGTTTGATCTTATTATAGCACTCTCTTTTCTTTAGGAGCAGTTATTTAATGCAACTCTTGAACCGTGGTGGGTCTTTCCCAATCATCACTGTGTAGTGTTTCGAGAATTTCCGCGTAAATTCTAGAGCCACTCGGCCTTCTACTGTCTTGAACACATGATATTTTAGATATGAGTGCGAGAGAGTGGAATCCTACCTACTGTGCGCCACATGTCTGTGTGTGCAGTTTTAAATTCAGTCGCAGGAAGAATGTAGATGTGGCGGTTGAGTGCATACAAGAGGATGGAGTATTTATGTAACTCTATGATAATAGTGTCAGTGGCTATTTTTAGTGGAAAAAGAACTCTTAAAAACCTCTTATTCCAAACTTGCTAGAAGCAAGACATGTTTATGATTTTGGTGTAATAGAGTCATGGTTATTATATCAACTCTGTTGTAAATGTAACTTAATTATTTTTAATGTGAGACGACATGCATGACTTACAAGAAGTTGAATGTTTATGTGAGAAGTGTGAATTTTGTTCTTTGTTGAAGTTGAAATATACAGACAGTGAACTAAAAGTATTCTTTGAGTACCTCCTTATTTCACAAATAAAGAGGGAGTCTTAGAGGGTCCTTTAACTAGCATCATCCTTCGGAGAAGTAGTTTATAGAGATTCCAGCAGCTGCCTAACCAGCGAAGAAGATCAGCTGCGCACTCCCAAGTAAGTCAACTTGTGTAAAGGAGGTGGGAAGGTGGCGTACATACACTTCACACACTCTTCTGCCGTCAAAGCGTTAGAACTGACATTGCCACATACCTGTCTAAGGCATATTGTACAATACTCTTGAACTTTATCCATTTGTATCCAACATTTTCAGTCTCGGATATGAATGGCTGATGTTGGCTGCTCAGGTAATCTGTTATCTATTTCTTGTTGGATTTGGGAAGCAGAAATATCTTTCTTTATATTCCTACTAAAACTCTAGTCAGCAGTATTATAACACCCTATGGAAGACTAGCTTCCTGCCCTGGATTAACTGAGCCAAAAGCTTCAGCCCTATCTGTACCCAGGAGATCTAAGATGTTACCCACATGAGTTGGTTCTCTGATATGAAAACCACTAGGGTTTACAGCTCAGTGACAGAACTGAGATACTGCAACATTTCGATGAGTTTCATATCATTATCTTCAGACAAAGTGTCAAGACAGTGCAACTGTCCCTATATGTATATTAGTGGGGTGGCTGCTCCCTCCAACTGGCTGTGGCACCAGGGTCTTGCATGGCCACAGAACAGGGAGGACCATTGAGGAAGAGAGGGGGATGGGGGGAGTGGGCTGGAGCTTGCACTTTTATATCTGCATGAATATTCTTGATCCATCTTGAATCATGCCCACTGCTGGACGCACTCTCAGTTTACAGCTGCGAACATATAGGATTCCATGCCAAATACAGTTGACAACTTTTGCCCCTATTGATGAGATTCTCATGGATCTTATTTTTATGGATTTCTTAATAATGCTTTCCCGACAACCTAAACCAACTTGCTTGGCACAGCAATCAGGTGTTCGCAAAATCAAATGTGTGTTCTTCATTTAGACTGTGCTCCAGCCTAACTGATTTCTCTGTGTATCTCATATATACATACCTGATATGTTTCACACAATTTTTTGAAATATAGTGCTACATTTTCCCTGTATATTGATGGCTGAATTTTGCTATGTACCTCTTGCCTGTTAAGTTACTCTGGGTGGAGCAAAGAATATTTTTTGTCTTCTGCTCTGGTTCGGAGGATGATTTTTATCTGAGTCACTTAAGCAGCATCCTCCATCAAAACATAACTTTCATGTTTGTATACCTTCCGTTCAAAGGAGTAGTAGTTCAGTGTTACGATGTAGTTGGTAAAGTGTATAAGGAATGAGGAAGTTCTCCTTTGAAGGAAACATATATGAACAAATCTACAGCACAGCCATGGGCACCCACTATGCCCCCCCCCCCCCCCCCAACACATGGCCTGGTTCAGTTTCACTGATGATATTTTCATGACCTAGAATCAGAGCCAGGACATCCTACCTTCATTCCTTCACAACCTCAATACTTTCTCTCACATCCATTTCACTTGGCCCTCCTCAACCCAGCATGCCACCTCCAAGGATGTTCACCATCTCCTCTGATAACTCCATCCACACCTCTGTCCACATTCAACCCAACAATGATGGACAGTACCTATATTTTTACAGCTGCCATTCCTTCCACACCAAAATATCCCCCCCCCCCCCCCCCCCCCCATACAGTCTGTACAGTCTGACCACTTGGAGATGGTGGATCTGCTGTGACAATAACTCCCATGCTCAGTATGCTTTAGGTCCCACCAAGGCCATCACCAGACCTAGTCCGCAAACATATCTCCTGTGCCATTTCCCCATGCGCTACCAATCTTCCCACAACATCCATGAACCAGCTACAAAGGAGCTCCCCCTTCATCACCCAATATGGCCCCGGACTGGAACACCTGAACCACATCTCCTTCATCAGGGCTTCGACTATGGAACATCATGTCCTGAAATTGAGGACATCCTATCCAAAAACTTTTCCACTCCTTATAAAGTGGTGTTCCATCCCAAACCTCAACAACATCCTTGTTCTATCTCCGTTGATTCATTGTGGATGCAGGACAATGGCTCATCAAATATGTAACAAGGAAAATGGCCACACAGCCATGCAATTTGAAAATTTATTTTATTTTATTTTCACAACCACCTTTAGCGATTCGGTATCACAACCTATGCCTCAGAGATCATATCTGCATGGAAGATCCAAGTGCAAGACCTGCCCAATCCATCCACCCAGCACTTTCCATTCCATTCCTGTTACAGGCTTATCCTACCCCATCAGAGGCTGGTGAAAGCCACCATGTCATATACCAACTCTATTGCAGTCATTGCTCAGCTTTTCATATTGGTGTCACCACCAACCAACTGTCGACCAGGATGAATGGCCATTGCCCAACTGTGACCAAGAGCAAAGGAGTCCACCCTGTTGCACAACATGCAGCTGAACATAACATGCTTGATTTCAAAGGCTGCTACACGATCCAGGCCCTCTGTATACTTCCCTCCCCCACAGCTTTTCTGAACTGTGCAGATAGGAGTTATTCTTGCAACACATTTTCCACTCCAGGAATCATCCCGGCCTCCTATGGTAACCTATTGTCCCCACACCTGCTACCCAACACTTTCTGCCCCCTGTGACCTATCACCTCCACCCAACTCATGTCCTCTTACCCTCATTGTTCTCTACTCTCTGGCTACACACCTCCTTCCCACAGCCTCCTGATACTGTTCTTGGCAGCCTTATTCTGCCACCTCTAGTTCCTACACACTTGCCAGGCACCCTACCCTACCCTACCCTCCTTGTTCCCTGCCCCACTGTGGATTGTTGCTCCCATTAAACGTGTTTCAGATGCGTTCTCATTGGAGCAGCTGGAGACAGTGGTCATCTGTGTATGAGGTGTGCTTGCTTGTGTGTTTTTCTTTTCTGAAAAAGGCTTTGGAAAAAGCTTATATAAGAGTCTTTTTGTCGCCCCTGTCTGCAGCTCAACATGTCATGTTTACGGTGAGTAGCAGTCTATCCTTTTCAAAATATTGTTGATGACCAAAGTAGAGAAGATATGAAATGTAGACTGGCAATGGCAAGAAAATTGATTCTGAAGAATAAAAATTTCTTAACATTGAATATAGATTTAAGTGCTAAGAAGTATTTTCTGAAGGTATTTGTTTGGAGTACAGGCTTGTATTATAGTGAAACTTGGATGGTAAACAATTCAGACAGTTAGAGAACAGAAGTTTTTGAAATGCAGTGCTAGTGAAAAATGCTGAAGATTAGATGGGTTGAACATGCAATTAATGAGGAGATACTGAACAGAACTGGGAAGAAATGAGATATTTGGCACAACTTGACTAAAAGAAGGAATCGGTTGATAGGACATCTTTTGAGATATCAAGGAATTATCAGTTTATTACTGGATAGAAGTGTGGAGGCTAAAAATTTTAGAGCAAGACCAAGACATAAATTCAGTAAGCAGGTTCAAAAGCTGTAGGGTGCAGTAGTTACAAACCAGTTTTTGGATGGAAAACCAGTAACAACCAGTCCACAGTTATTATGGCGGCTTTGGTTACTACCACAGGTCCCCCAAAAACCCAAGTGGTGTTCCCTATAGCTTAATATTGCCTCCCTCAGCCAATGTCTGTGGTGCAGTGCTTATTTTGAGCAGCTGTTCATCTGGATGACAGTGTGTCTGGAAATGAAACACGATTCCTTTGATCAGGCAACATGTTTCCACTGACCCACTGTCCAATCTCAATGATCCTGTGTGCATCACAGCCATAGTTTATGCTGTTGTTGGGTCAACTTGGGAATATAATGGGTTGTATCATGCAGAGTGCCATTTTCGACAATGTGTGCTGAACAGTATTCTCTGAAACACTTGTGCCTCCAGCAGCATTGTACCCTGTTGCCAGATCTGCAAAGATCACAGAATATTATGCTGTATAGAGTGAACAAGCCTCTGATCCCTACATTCTGCGATGAAGTGTGGATTTACAACTCCTTGTTGCCTACTCATGGTTTCACTTTCCATTGGTGCTCATGACAGTAGTATGCGAACAGCTGACCTTTTTAATCAGTTTCGAGATGCCAAGCCATAACGATCTGCCATTTTTAAAAGTGTTTATGTCAGTGGATTTCCTCTTATGTGGTCCACATCATCTCAAGAATGAGTCCACTTATATATCTCGTTTATATATAATTTTTCCCACGTGGAATGTTTCCTTCTATTATATATATCTTGTTTGCTACATGTGTCTGAAATACAACCAGGCCACATTAAACCTCACAATGGGGCAGCAGTCGTAATGGAAAGCACCCCAGCTTTTAGATTTCCTTAGTACAATGAATATTTTTATGGATAGAGTTGACAGTTGTCAGTGCACATTTTAGAGGAGATAACTTGGTATGATTTATTTGCATGAATTTAGAGTGAATAATTATCCAAGAGAATGGCTGGTTGGTTATTACACCAACATACAATGACTTAGAATACAAGTCACTTCTGTACTCATAATTTGCTGTGTCTCTAATGAGTTTCCTCCTTAGCCTAGAACGCAAACCACTCTATGGTGCTTGTAGTGTTCCAGTATCAGTGTGCCACAACCAAGTTGGTTTGTTTTATTGGTTTACAATAGGGCATGCCTACAATTATGTAAGACTTTACATCCAATTTAAGTGATGAGTGCAGCACACTACATTTTAGGTGGTAGTGCTTTATTAGCTGACAAGAAAGCACTCATATAATTAGCCAGGGGCCTGGCTACCATTTTAAGTAAAGTGCAGTGCCATCATTTTAAGTAAAGTGCAGTGCAGATGTTAAAATTTTCTTAAGTGTCCCTTAGGTATTAGGATGTAGATTGTAACCAGTATCAGAGCAGCTGGCTCTTTCCCACAGAGAATTATTTCACTTTATGACTGTTCCTGTTAACATCATCACAGAAAGGATTTTATCAGTTTTAAAGCTCATTCATCCATGAAGAATTTTTACACCTCAGCATGAGTACATCAAAACTGAGGACCGTGTAATAGAGGAAAGGAAAGAATTCTGCTGCTGCAAAGTGAAGCATGTCAAATGAAGGAAGGAGGATATAAGAAGCAGACTGTCAAAAGCAAAGAGGGCATTTCTTGCTTAAAGAGTGTAGTGTATCAAATACAGGCTTTGAGTTGAGGAAGAAATTTCTGAGAACATTCATCTGGAGCATAGTGCTGCATGGACAGAAGATTATCAAATATTTGAAATATGGTGATGTAGAATGATGCTGAAAATTAAGTTTACTGACCAGATAAGAAATGAGTTGGTTCTCCACAGGCAAGGAATGAAAAAATATGTGGAAAACAGTGAGTAGATGAAATGACAGGATGGTAGAATATTTGTTGGCTGCCATGTCACTAGAGGGAGCCACAGAGGGCAAAAGCTGCAGGGGAAGACCAAGATTATTGTGTATCAAACAAATAACAGAACATTAGGTGTAAGTGCAGCTCTATAAGGGGTTGGCAAAAGAGAGGATCTCAAAGTATGGTGCCATGAGAAGGAAGGAAGGAAGGAAGGTGTGGTTATAAGAGACAGAGCATGAGCTCAGCAGACTGGAGAATGAAACCAGCCATACCCTTTCAAAGGAACTATCTGGGAATTTGCCATGAGTGATTTACGGTAATCATAGAAAACTTAGGGTAATCATAGAAAACCTAGACAGCCAAAATGGGAATTAATTTAGCATCCTCCCAATTATGAGTCCTGTATCTTACTACTGGATCACATAATAGGTAGTTTGTTGGAGGATCAGGAGCGGTTTATAGCAAATAATTATTGGGGGATTAGAGACCTATTTTGGGAAGGATATTATCGATTTTATGCACAGCACAAGATGATAGTTGTGTTTGTGTTTTAACATAACATTTACTCTAGTATTTATGAGCACAGTTAGGATTTCATTTTCTCTAGAGAATGTAGTGGCTTCAAATCTATGACACTTTGATTACTACTAAACACTGTAATTCCTTTTTTTTACATTTATTCAGAAAATGCTTTCAGAATGCTGCTTCTTAATATTTTTGATAAACTCAGGTAGTTACACTGCTGATACAGGGACAACCTTCTTTCAAGAACTACTACTTTAGATAGCGAAACAGTGTCTCATTTCAAAACAAACATTTTTCAGGTTATCATAATAGAAATCACAAAACTCTGGAATTAAACAGAAAGCAAGTTTAATCAATGTTTAAACAATGTGAATATCTACAACAAATAAATATTGACATGTACAGCATGCAAAATTGTCTGGAACTTCAGTAAATTATACATGAAATTAGAGAATGTATTAACAAAACTGCAAGAATCACAGTAATATAACATAATTTTGAATGTAGCACTCATATTATTACTCTACTAATACATAACAGGTATATCAAAGGAAAAAAAGACCCAAAAATATAGCATCTCTTTGCCTTTCAAATTTGTATTTTTATATACTGTCTGTCAATAATGCTTCAAACATTATAGGCACTGAACAAAATTTTGTATTGTGAAGGGAATGAAAGATCTGCATTAAAGCACCACAGTATACAAAGTCTCAATACAGTTAAGTGCAGAGTAGCAAAACCAGAATGTACACAGAAAAAGTGTTTAGTGAAAGAGAAGGCACTTTTATGTCTTATTTTAAGCCTAAAGTAAATACATTTCTCTAAAAATAACACACTATTCACTGAAACAAAACAGAGTGTTCTGTATATTCACAAAAGATTCAGAACAGTATAAAAATAATGAGCACAACCTCTGATGCAATATATACACATATATATCTCATTTTCATTGGTTGCTTCTACTTCATTCTATGAAATATTTTCCCTCCATATTTGATGAACACATGGTTAAATTACCAAGAACGAAAGTTCATACAGGTAAATCTTTACACACACACACACACACACACACACACACACACACACACACAAGGGGGTGGGGTGGAGGGGTGGAGAGAGGGGGAGGGGGGGGGGGGGGGGGGGAGAGGGAGAGAGAGAGAGAGAGAGAGAGAGAGAGAGAGATATGACTAATATCACATATTTCTGCAGTAACCATTTACAGCTGAACATGATCATGTTTACACACTTTGGTGCAAAAAAAGTATTAAATAATGATTCACAATGTAAAGCATGCATGCACAATGTACCTGTCAGTAAAGGGGTTAAACAATCCTGTATCATGTCCTTTAGAATTTCTCGTAAAGTTCGTAAACAATAACTAAGAATGAAAGGATCTTAAAAAGGCATATCAATGTTAAGCTTTCAGAACAAAATAAATTTGTCTAGAGAAAAATAAGAGTGCAAGAAGTGGAAGAGAAGGGAAACATTTTTAGAAATTACAAGGTATTAAACATCCACAACTTCAGCTCATATGGATTCAACAGAAATCATCAATAAACTACCAGGCAAATGAGAAGTGCTGAAATAAATGAACGAAAGTATTTTCTTTGCAGAGAGAACTACTATCTGTAACTGACAATTTATGGTTACGTGGAAATCATTTTTATTATTAACTTTGAGGAATCACACAATGCAGTGTGAAGAGTGGTGATCAGTAGCATGATGAGAGCAGGAATCAGCTACTAACATGGAATGATTTCAAGAAAGTGAATTTCCGTTAATCCAATGCTTCAATGACTGCATTAGCTTAGCAAACTTGCTATTTAGTCCTTACCTTTTGAATTGGTAGAAAAGACACAGTGGGTTTCATTATATGCTCCAAGGATTATAAAAATCCATTGAGTTATTGTGAGAAAACTGTAGAAAATTTTGACTGATATAAAATTTGATACACTGGAGGAGGGAGGGGGCACGAATGTTTATTTCTCATATGACAACAAATATTTTTTCATGCATTGAAAAATACCTTAAATGAGTTCTGCAGAAGTTCTCCGAGATGCCAAAAGCACTTCAGTGATTGTCCAGACTGCTTTACTTTTTAAGATAAACAGAATGCTTATGTATAATGCCTTTCTGGGGTGAAAACTGTAGAATACTAAAAAGAATGACATGGCATAGAGTGATGTGATGCACAAAAGACTTAATAAGAAGTATCAGAGAGTGACTGTGTACTCACTTTATGAGAAAGATAATTTCATGTTGCACACACCATTACTGCCAATTCCTTAAAAACTATACCGTAAACTGGGGTGAATAGGGACTCAAGTGTGAATTGGGAGAGCAGTTCAGGAAAAAGTTTTGTGTGTTATCAACACAATGAAAAATCATTTGTCTGTAGAGAAATCTGATATCCAAAACACCTTATGAGTTTGTTTCTCTGAAATACTTGGTTACTATCATCTTCGACTTATTTCAGAAGTTTGCAGCCTTGTTCAAACTCGTCATTTGTTTGTGTCGTTTTTGTTTTGACAGTAAAACTTCAGCTGTACATGCTACATACTTTTGAGGATTCTTTTCAAAAGTTTCCAGGTAAATATTATCACAATACATGAGAGACATGCTCAGAGATTTATGATACAATCATGTTTTTGTAGAAACTGTAATATATTTTCTCTTATGCTGTAACTTTTTGTAGAAAGTGTAATATATATTCTCTTATGCTGTAACTTTTTTTAACTTTCAGGGGTGATTAGGGACAGCATGGTTAGGAAATATCAGTGTGATCCTAGAGATCATCGCCACAAACGTTACACAAGAGGACCTGGAAAGCACTATAGAAGCCATTAAAAAAGGGATATCACTCTGAAAAGCTTCAGAAAATTAAAAAAAAATTTGAAATCTGCATTGCAATGGTAGAGCAAAATGTCTAAGCAGGAAATTGAAAACAGAAATAAGAAGGGAGGACAAACAGCTCTTGGTGTGCCAACTGAAGTGAAGATTGTGGAAAGTGTTGTTACTTGTGGAAGATGGTGATATCCACTATGCATGTTTGACGTATGATGTTATGTTTTGTGAAATACTATCTGGACAGAGAAGGAAGAATAATAAAGCAATTTAAAAACAATCTTCCAGCTCCAGATTGGGCACAATTTTTCATCGAGAGACACAAAATTATTTCTTCATGAATATGTCAAAATATATCCCAAATCAGGGCTAAAGTTACCTCATAGGATATTCTTCATTATTTTGAAGAGTTGAAAATAACTCTAAATGGTGTTCCCCCAGAGCAAATATTAAAGCATGATGAGACACCTGGTGGACGGCCCTGGAAGGAAAAAACTTCTGTACAAAAGAGGCTGCAAATATCCTGACAGGGTTACGAATCAAACAAAATCCAATGTAAGCATGACATTCGCTGCTACAGGCGATGGCACACTGTTGCCACCTTTCACGATATATGAGTTCTCATCTGTCTCCAGCTGTCATTGATTTGTGCAAAAAGCATGACATTGAGTGTGTTTTTTTACCACCGAACTCAACTCATCTTGCACAACCTCTAGATGTTGCACAGAACTAACAAGTGTTCAGGAATTGATAAGAAGTACTTTCCTCGACTTTTGAAAGAAACCCTTGACATGTTATCACCAACCGTAGAAAGAAACATTTGTTCAGGTTTCAAGAAGACTGGTATTTATCCTTTCAATCAAGACCAAGTTCTTGGAATGTTGCCATCTGAAGAAAGTGGAGAGGGCAGCACTGGCACTGTTAATGACAGCCTGGTTGAATTCTTAAAGCATCAAAGGTGGCCTGAAGGTAATTTTCCAAAACCAGGTAGAACAAGCAAACTGAACATACCACCTGGCAGGAGTGTTCATGCACATGACTTGTCAAATTCAGTGACTGAATCAGAAGAAGATAGTGATGGTGACACCAGTGATCACAGCTATGAATAGAGAGAAGACTCCACACCTACTCAGAAACCAGAAGAACTGTCTATTGAGGGGGTGTTACATGTTGGGGATTGGGTGAAAGTGAAATTTGAGAGTGTAAAGGGGGCTCCAAAATATTTTATTGGTAGAATTACCGAAGTTGTGCTTGAAGGAAAAACATATGTGGCATCATTTTTGAGACAAAACTGCAAAGACAATAGTGTTTATGTTTTCCCAGTTGTAGAAGATGTATCTGAATTTGATTCTATTCAAGTGATTCAAGTCATGAAAGAACCATTCATTAATAAGATGAGGCAGACATATGTTTAAATGATTTTTTAATATTTTAAAGTATTAAGGTTAATTTGTGTTTTTAAAAACCATTTTTGTGTCCCTTTCGACCCCTGTGCCTGTTGCAATAGGGTTCTGTGAGTTATATTTATCACTGTCCCTATTGACCCCTGTCAAGGGGTAAATAGGGACACTTTATAATTGCTACTTACTACAAATTATATTAAGCAATACCAAATATACCTAGTTTCAAGGTTGAATGACTATACCATCTTCCACTTTAATGATTAAAAACTCATTTTCAGATTGTATTTCTGGATTTATTATTTAAAAACCTGAAATTCTGTCCCTATTCACCCCAGTTTATGGTATTAAAAATGAGTGAAATGGTAGATTGTATCACAAAAATAATACAATTTTCCCTTTAATTTCAACTCAGAAAATAATACTCGAATCAAGTAACTAACAGACAAGTGAAATGTTTACTGTAAAATACAAACTACTGAATCAAAACCAGCATAGTATTAATTACAATAATCAGAAACTCATTAGGAGTCTTTAAAAATTGGATGTGTAATGATCCAGACCATAAAACTTTAATTCTGAGCCTGCTACATGGACAAGGGTTGGTCAAACTTTCAGCTGTCAAATGAAAGTTACGTACATCATTTTTAAATGAAAAGAAAATAGTTACAGCCATACCTCTTTGCGGGATGATTCAAGGCAATCTAACACACGTTCGTAGTGTCATGTTATACATTTCTTTCACTTTTTGATGGGTTTGAAACATTACTACAGTTGCAGACAAAAACATGAGCAGTTTACTCATCTACACAACTTGAGTCCAACAGTAAAGTGACCAGTCCATACTGCATTCTCAACATGAGGACTTATGATTTCAAAGGTTTTCTGCAGATGGCAGTGATATTGGTACAGAAAAGAGATAGTGTATTTGCAGACGATGTGTGTTTGGAAGGTGTCCCAGTTTTTTGTTGTACAGACATCATTACAAAATGTAAGTGACTCTTTATTGTTCAGTAACGTGTCTATAACAAAAAAAAGTGTGTGCGAAAACAAAGTCCTTTTCTGCAAGATGCAGTCTTTATGAAATTGTTTATAGCAAAGTGAAAGGTCAAAATGCAATGATACTAATTTGGTTCTAAGTTTATGCTCCTACCTATTTGACATTCTACATTGATTTCAATGCAGAGGGAGAAGATATTCTTGCTTCTGCTTCAGGAAAAAATATTGATTGTGATATTCAAGTAACATAAAATCCAGAATGGAATAACAAATGTGCCTGTCTGCCACTCAACATCACCTCTTTGTGGTGGGTAAACTCTATTCTTTATCTTAAATGTCTTTTTTAATATTTAGAATGATATTATTTTATTCACTGAATCATAACGGATAACAGACTATCAAAAGAAATTTTGTGTTTGTCTGTTTTACTATGCATGAGAGATAGAGATAGAGAGAGAGAGAGAGAGAGAGAGAGAGAGAGAGAGCGAGCAGACAGGCCACAGCAAATAGCAAACCACAGAAATGACTCACGTAGCCCTCCATGCAGTTAAAATCAAAGATGTATAGTGCATTGAAACACCATACCAAGAAAGAATATTACATGACATGTTTGTTAAAGGCTGATGTAGAGCAAATATCATCATTTCCTGAAAATTTAGTACTCTACTAAGAATTTTATGTCAATCACTGACTTAAATTTTGTTTGTTCTCTTTTTGCCTTGCTATATGACAAGCATCTCTTGATAGTTCACTGGTGAAAACTACAGCAGTGATGCTGAAGCAAAAGAATCACAGCAGTTTTTGCAACACACATCCACTTTAATGGAATCATGTCTAACATTTTATGCTGGAAACATCTTTGCAGATTTAGGAGATATACCAATTAACTATGAAACAGAATTCAAAACATTCAATGCAGCATGATTCAAGAGGAAAATGTAAACACTACAACTGTACTGTATTATATGCACCAGATGATACTGAGCTCTGACAAAGCTATACAAAGCATCTAGTTTTTTGTGGAGATAAAGAATACAAAAAGTTATATCTAGTGTGGTAGTCTAATGACATGAACATCTGTCATAAATAAATAAATAAAATATCTGTAAAGTCTTAAACGTGAATTTTTAAAAAAAAAAAAAAAAAAAAAAAAAAAAAAAAAAAAAAAAAAAAAAAAAAAAAAAAAAAAAAGAGAGAAGAAGAAGAAGAAGAAGAAAAAACCACTCACCCTTTTAAAAACTGGAAGATGTGTCCAAGGTACAACAGTACAGTACTTCAAGCAGAAGGAAGGGGAAATAATCCTAACCATTTCTTCCACGAAAAGTAGTTAATCTTATCAGATATGTGCCATACAACAGAATTATATCAAACATTTCAAATTCTTAATTTTACATACATTATTTTTTAACAAAACCTCTTTCTCTTGAAATTTTCTCTAAAAACATCAACTTTCGCAACTTGATAATGTGCCCAACATGATTATTACCTGTGCTGAACCAGCATACTACATACATGAAATCTAACAATTACTAATAATGGTATTAGTCATTTTGCTTTGTAGATGAGGCATACAGATCTGATCATGATACACTTTTGGAAACCCACACGTATGTTTCAATTATATAACCTATTTTCCCACAAATCACGCAAAAAAATTAGATACCTTATTAAGGTATTCACATGAAGTTCTCTTGCCTTTAAAAATGCAATAAGTAGGAAATTTCACAACACCTCGACTAGGCCATTAAAAATGAGTTAATTAGTTAACACTTTGATTTAACAAATACTGAGTGTCACAGTTAGCACTTTGATTTAACAAATATTGAGTGTCACAGTTTGGGTAACTAATCTCTCTCTCTCTCTCTCTCTCTCTCTCTCTCTCTCTCTCTCCACCCCCAAAAAAATCTATTAGTATTTGGATCCAATTCAGCTGAGACAAATAAGTGATTTTATGTTTAAGTTTGCACGTGTAAAAAAAAAAAGTGAATCAAAGAATATGCAAATATATTCAAGTGTAATATATCATATCACACACTACAGTGTGTTACCTGTGAGGAAAAATGTAGTATTGTAATATTTGCAATAAAGTTACTTTCACATCTCAACTTGCTTTGGAGCATCCTACAATCAGCTGTCAAGCAACACCTATATCAAATGGATATGAAAAATAAGACAATAGTCTTAGATTGTGCTGTTAATACATTCAGCTGCTTGATATCCAGGTAACTGCTATTTAACAGCACAGAATAAATAATTATTACACAGTAAGTACTACAACATGGAAGCATCTTCATCTCAATTGTAAAATGAAATACTTCTCTAAAAATATATTCCACACTCTCACTCTCGCAGAGTGTCTCTCAAATAATTAAATGTATGTCCTACGAGGCTGGGTTCACATCTTCTTTTCTGACACTTGTGTTGCCACAATCCAATCTCTTTGCCATAAAAATTTACCTTATTGCCATAACATACAGTAAAGCAGTATGTTCCTTTGTTACAAAATATATATTTACCGGCATTTATTGACATTTTCTCATCAGGGCTGAAAGATTACTGGATCATTTGTGGAAGAAAATGTTGCAAGGAAAATATAATCAATGATAGATATAAGAGCTATTCAACGTAAAACTACAGCCTATCAAAATATAAAAAATGCTATAATCTCTCAAATTAGAATTGCATATCTTTCTGTGCTGCTTTTTCATATATTTCTGTGACTATATTACAAGAAAGTGCCAGAAATTTTACAAAATTGGATTTGTACAGAGCACTTATGTATCAAAAGACTTTATAATTATAAAAGAATGAGGTCAATATCTCAAAAAAATAATTCATATCTTACATCCTCATCATTTACATACAAAAAAATATAGTTACACGTTTCATCATATTTCTTTTTACAAATAATTAATTTTCTGCTGGTGCTCTTAGTTGCCAGATGGCTCTTAGTATCAGTCAAGATAACGAGTATTCACAAAATGTAATCTGTATGAATAAAAGTAGGATTTGATATTTCACTCTGAAAACAAACTGATAAATTTCATGGTCCCTAAAGCTAACATACATTGGACTCCTTACAAATACGGCTGTTTTTTTGCAACTGTGCGAGCCTCAAAGATGTCTATACTTTGTGATTACATCTGCATTTGACACAAATTATGGATCATGTCAAACAGATACTTCCCAAAACCATGGAGAAATTACGATCAGAATGATTTTACATATGGAAGGAAAATAGCAGACAAAAAAATTTCTAATCAAGAAAACTCACACAATGGAATGCAGTTTGCATAGAAATGGTGTAAATGTGAATAATTCTGATATAAGGAAGAGGTCTGTAACAATTACCCTAAGGTTAACTGAGACATCTCCATTATTAAATGCAACAATCAACTGTTACTGAAGTCTGGCAGCAGAAAGAGAAAAAAGAACGGTTTGTAAAAGCATAACAGAAACTTCATACCTGAATCCTTTGATGATTCGGTGGTATGCAAAGAGAAATGTTCTGTACAAGAAGCATCTACATTTGTGCTAACAAAATCACTGACTTCAGACTCTGGATGTAATGTGTTCATTGAAGAAAAATCAAAAAGACAAACTTTAAGTTCAACACATAAGATGCCATCAAATATATATCTGAAATGACTGAAATGAATGCAACAGGTTCTGTTGTAACAATATGAACACCAGGGAGACAGGAGCTAACTAAGTGCATGCGCGCACACCCATCCACCCACCCAGCCACACACACAATTATTTTTATGACTTGGCGAGACGAAGTACATGCAAAATAACTTCGTCCACAGTCTGATTGTTGAGCAAAGTCTTGACAGCAGAGTCATCTATGACAACAGTGAACAGCAGCTTGGCATTTTCACGCAATCTATCTGTGTACAATAGCTCCTCTGAGGTTACAGGCTGATGACCACATCGACGAATGACTGCCTCTAGCAACTGGTCAACTTGTGTTTCTGGCCATCCAAAAGCCTTTAGAGTGGCTTCGTCCACTAGCAGTGCCAGCAGCTCACGAACTGAGTCAGCGAGAGCAGCTTCACTGAGTGATGGTATGCTACTAGGATCGCCTGAACTTCCATCACTTCCACTACCATTCAGGCCCACACCAGATCCAACAGGCCCTTGAGCTGCTGCTGCAGCTAGAAGCTGCTGTTGCAGTTTTTTCTTTTCTGTTTCAGCCAATATCTCCTCCAACATGTCTCTGTGCTTGGTGCGCATGTGACGGAGTAAACAATCTTGCCGAATGAATGCTCTTCCACATTCATCACAAGAACGGGGTGGTTCCTGCAAATAATTGAATCACCTATAGTTTCCTCTTATTTTCTTATAACTATTCTACAATGATTATTATTAATGTTTCTCACAAATGAGCTACTGACAAATATTCACATTTAAATGTGCAAGCTAGGCAAATCCTTAGTGATAACATTTTACAAAATAATATACATGATTTTTTGTGAAAACTCAATAAAAGAAAAGAATTTATGTTAAACCTGCTAAGTATTATTACATATTTCAAATTATGCATATGTAATATGAACTCGCTGTTATTTGCAGGTCAACATTATGACTGTCACAGAAAATCAAGCACACAACAAATGATGTAGTTGTCATCATATAATCGGAATAAACATACACGTAAATTCATAGAATTTACTCAGGATAGAGTTCAACAGTTCACTCTGAAAGCCTGATTTCCTTGCGTCTCCTAAGAGATATTAGAACAATAACATTACTATTTGCTTACTAAAATGTAGTACTTGATCTACAAGAGGACGGCTTGGGCCCTACAGGCGATATATATTGATGGATATTGAGCAGTGAAAGTACAGATACTCACTTTATGATCACAAAATAACACTGAAACTCCCTCACTCGAAACCTCTCTGCAATGACTACTATTGGTGGTGTTCCAACCATTGGATTCACTACACTTCAACAATATTGTATAGCCCAAGAACTCACCACTCATCCATATCTCACTGTCGTATATTATATTAAGGTGGGAGGTGGGCAAAAGCAAACCAGTTCTTCTAACACTTTTCCAATGACAGTAATACGAAATACACATGGGCCCCTCATACTCATTAATGAGTGCAGAATGTGAACTATCCATTACATGTGGTATATCTGTGGTCAGATGCTCAATGCTGATAACACTATACAACATGGTGAGAGAATCTTACAAAATAGGGAAATAAAAAGTATTTTCAATAATATGCAAAATAAATGAAAGTCACCTATAGCCGACTGATGCATAGAAATACACAACAGAAAACAATATTCACTCTAGCTTTTGAGTTCTTACTTTGTCTCCAGCAAAAGTACACACTTATCTATTTTGTCCATGTGATCAGATAGCACTCACTGTTACAGGTGCTGGATAAAATTTGTTAACATATACGATGGATAGATCATGGTATTATAATACACTGCAATAGTCTGATTAAATAGCTTCACCGAATAATGAATGTTTTGCACTTAAAGATAATCAGCAAGATTAATTTTCTAGGTATTCTATTACAGAGTAAAAAGAGTGACACAGCAAATAGGATGTCACAGCTTTACTAGATCGTATGTTCTCTTCAATAGATTTGGAGCACAGTTTATGTGTACTATAATGTTAGACACAAGTGATTACTATTTTGAATGATTGTCTTTGGCACAGTCAGTGAGTTATGTTTGCTCTTTGTTTTATTTATGTTTTATTGTTGCTGGATGTGCTATGAAAAGGAGTCGTATGAGTTGCAGTTTAGTTTTATGTTGCAATAAAACTAATTTGTCTAGCCCCACAACCGTTGGTGACACCGATGCGGTCACCCATGTGAAATTCGATGGTCACTAGCACTACATATTGTGCCACATCACACTAAGTACAAACATTCATGTCAACTGTGACTGGCATCTTCTGCAACCCAGTTCACCATAACTCCACAATGTCAAACCTGCCACCAAGAGTGGGTTGTCTGCTGCATAGTAATTAATCATGTGACAGTAAAACTGCCACTGTTTTAGCAACAGAATCCCGTCCTGTGGTTTGTGCAACAAGAAAGACAGTTTAGGGTAGTAGTTTAGACAAGAAGCACAGTTATATAGCTGCTGCACTCAAGGCCACAAAGGCACAAGACATTCTGGTGTCATCGAGTACTGATTGTTACGTAACCATCAAGAATGATGCCCTGATTACCTGGCTCTTGCAATTCAAGGGAGAAGTTACTTTACACTGAAGAGCTAGTTGATCAACCCCCAATGCAGCTACTACACCGAATGCGTACATTAGCAAGCAATACAGTCAGTGACACAATTCTGTGGAATATTTGGTTATTGTGTCTATCACCCAGTGCGCAGAAGATACTGACAGTGTGCACTGGTGATCTAGACGTACTCGCGCAACCAACGAATCACATAGCAGGAATGCATCTGTACACATGTGTCACAACAGTTTTCCCCCCAGCCTTGGGCAGATAACGGCCTTTCTACCCTACAATCATAGTCTTACAAGCTCACTGGAAAAGTTGCTGCATTATGGATCTAGACTACTAGTCACCAATCTTGTCGTCCTCCCCCACAGGGAAAGCACAGCTGCTCACCTTCATCAGCAAAAGTCTGCTGGTACCATCGATGGTATGGTTCCAATCCGCAGAAGTGTAGAACAGGGAAACTCAGCGGGAAGTCAAGGACGACGGCCAATGTTTCTCCAGGCAGCAGCCAACGGTTTGTAATGCAACATGGCACAAAGTTACAGTTTTTGGTAGAAGGGTGCTGACAGCTCAGTCTATCCATCTGCCCACCTGTTTGTTGCAACTGTGATTACTGCCACTTTTTTCCCACCTATGGTTCTACAATTGTAATGTATGGTCATGTCAAATTAGTGCTGAACTTAGGCCTATGGTGCAAATTTGGGACATGATGCACCCTGTACACTAAGCAAACTTTTTATCGTTTTATGGACTCCTACCTGACCTCCATCATTGATGCCTTCTTGACACTAACACCAACCTAGCAAGCTAAGGGCAAATGCGCCATGTGGAAGACACAGCAATACAGATGATTACTGGTGATTCTCCATTCATAAGCTCCTCAGACAGTTTCCAGAGATCGCTTGCTAGACTCTCACACTAGCATCTGCACAGCACTCGATGGCGCACTATATTTTGACTTCACTGGACCATCACTTCGTCCTTGACCACAGCACTTGACACCCCAGGAACTGAAGATAGTTAAGCAGGAATTCTCATCCGTGCTTGCAGAAGGAGTCTGCCACCCATCAAGCAGTAGTTGGGTGTATCCGCTGTACTTGGTCCCAAAGAAGAACAATGAATGGCATCTATGTGGTGACTACAGGCAGCTCAATGTAAGAGCCGTTCCAGATCGATATACAGTAACACTGGACGACATTACTAAGACTGCCGTCTGGACGGTTTGAATTTACCCGAATGCCTTTAGGACTTATTAATGCAGTCCAAACATTTTAATGGTTCATGGATGAAGCCACATGTGCTTAGACTTTTGTTATGTATATATCAATGTTATTCTGGTCTTGTCAAACTAAGAGGCATAAACTAGACACACTTATGACAGATCTTCACTCATCTCTGTGCGTATGGCTTGCTCATCAACCCTCAAAGTGCACCTTTGGAGCAGCTGAAGTGCAATTCCTAGGCTATGTTATCAATGCACGAGGCATAAGGCCAGTGTAAGAGAAACTATAAGCTATACTTCATTTTCTGCAGCATGTGACAGTTAAACAATTATGATTATTTCTTGGCATAACCAATTTTTACCATTGTTTTGTTCACACTCAAGGTCTCTTAGCTGCACCACTGAATAATTTCTTGCATAGTGCACTTAAACCGAAGGATAAGTCCAGTGAAATAGTGAGGCCGAGTTGGCATTTACCACGCTCCTGTTGGAGGGACAGCAGTTCACTTTCATCACAGATCATAGGCCACAAATGTACACTTTCTGCCAGAACACAGAGGAAGCATCACAATATCAGCTGTGACATCTCAGCTATATCAGACAGTTCACTACTAATAGTGTTCACATTGAAGAGGTACTGAATATGCCAGCTGATGCTCTCTCTTGGACGGAAGTGATCACTTATGCTGTTCATTCTGAAACTCTCGCCACAGCCCAGCCATCAGATAGTGAGATACAAGAGTTGCAAATAGTGAGATACAAGATTTGTTGGAGCAACCATCAGGCCTACAACTCTGCCATGTTGTGTTGCCGCCACCAACAACGCTGCTGTATTGTGACGTTGCCACTAACAAATCATAACCATTTGTGACTGTTGACTTTCACCATCAGGCAATCACCTCTTTGTATCAGATGTTGCACACAGGAGTACGATCCACTACCAGCATGGTAAGGCGAGCTTTTTCCTGGTCACACATGGACAAAGATTGCATGCAATATGTGCGACAATGCATGGTATGTCAACAGGATAATGTTAGCCTGCATGTTAGGTCACCTCTTGACACATTTCTTCCTCCAAATGTCCATCAAGACCTTGTAGGACCTCTCCCAGCATAACAAAGATATACCTACTGCCTTACAGCCATTGATCATTTTACATGCTGGCCTGAGGTGTTCCTGATTTCTGACATTACCACAGAAACAGTTTCAACTGTGTTCTTCCACGGTTGGATCACCCATTTCGGTATATCTTTACAAATTACAACAAACTGGGAAAGATAATTTGCGTCATACCTTTTTAAAGCACTAAACGTCCTACATGGTATGAATTACATTAGATCTACAAATTATCACCTGGCAGCAAATGGTTTAATTGAGCACATGCACTGCCAACTGAAAGTGTCACTTCAATGCCACAACTCACAGCGGTGGACAGAGATGTTGCCCATCATCCTGTTGGGTCTTCGTGCATCACTGAAAGGAGACCTGAAGTCATGATTGCGGAACTTGTTTATGGCCAGCTGATACAATCGCCCGATGAGTTCTTTGCCAAATGCTATACAACTGCATTGGCCTTTCAAATTTCATACAAAAGCTGCATACACAAATCTGGTAACTTGCTCAGTTGCTCCAAGGGATCAGTGGACCGCTCCTTCTTTTGCTTTTGATGAGCTACGGAGAGCCATCTTGTTTTTGTACAGCATGACACATACACCAGCCACTGCAGCCACCCTACAATGAACCTTACTGTGTCATCAACAAGGAGGACAAGATATTCAAAGTCGATGTGATGGGTATGTCAACCATCAACAGGCTAAAACCAGCTTTTCGTGCACCCTACACTGGTACAAACTCCTCTACACAGACCACACACCCAACAAATGATGCAGCTACTCCACCACCTGTCACAGATCAGCTGCAACGGATGTCAGACGCTACCTCTAATGTACCATTACCAGCCTGTGCATGACTCATTGTTACCCGGTCTGGATGACACATCTAATTCAACAGAGAATATTGTTGACAATAAGGGAGATGGATGATGGAGTTCAATGTTATGTGCATGTAATGCTAGATGCAAGTGATTACTACTTTTAATTATTATGTTTGATGCAGTTGCTGGCTTATGTTTTCTCTTTGTTTTATATGTGTTTTATCCTGTTGATGAATGTGCTATTGAATGGGGCCATGAGTTACAGTTTAGTTTTTATGTTGCAATAAAGTTAATTCAGCTTGCCCTGTAACATACTTAATAAATTTTTGAAGCTTGTTGAACAACTGGAGCCCCCTGTATAATGCACAGTTTTTATGATGTTAAGTGTTTGCACATAACACATGCAGATCTGAGATTAATTGCTGTTGTATTTGTGTATTTTACTATTTTCTTTCTCCGGTCTCGATTCTGTTGGCACCGTGTGGTCTTTAAAAATATTTACAGACTCTAGAAGGCCGTGTCATGATCTCCAGCTTCCTGAAGATGGGTTTGCAGGAGTCTTTAGGTTTGCTTCCATTAATAATCTTCATGGTTCTCTACTGTATTTTGAAAGTGCTCAGAACAGTTGAAGAATTTCCCCAGGACATCACAACACACAGACACCTAAACACGCACACCCATGGCGAGACTGTCCTCAATATGGTTGTATGCGTCTATGCATTTGGGTAACTGAAAAAGAGGAAGAGCTCGAAAACTAGCATGAATACTGTTTTCTATAGTGTGTTTCTACACATCACATGTCAGTCAGCAACAGGTGAGCCATTGCCTTTCCTTTATTTTAAGTATTATTCTATCCAGAAATTTCCATTGTTATTATACATATTCAATAATGATGATTGATTAATTTAAACAATGGAAAATCCAGGATGGAATAATGACAATATTATGAAATGGATAGACTGCTACTCACCATACAGCAGAGATGTTGAGTCACAAACGGTAGAATGTATAAGGGGCGTTCAAAAAGAAACGAGCCAGAGTCTGGTATGCGCAAACTGGTGACAGGAGGGTAATATCATGGCGGGCGTAACGAGGTGTGCTTCCAACCAGAGCATGAAAGTTCACAGCCCGTCACTAGAGGGCACACGTGCACGTCACGTGACTGAACAGAGTTAGCAGCAGCATGCATCAATTGTCCAACACTGCTAGTCACATTGCAAACAGTGACATGGAGGCATCAACAGAAGAGCAAAGAGGTGTTGTTCATTTTCTGACAGTGGAAGGTGTAGGAAGAACGGACATTCATTGACGAATGTCACAAGTGTTACGGCGAACACACTATGTCTCTTGCAAAGGTCAAGGTGTGGCACAAACGCTTCAGGGAAGGACTGGTGTCATTAGCCAATGATGCATGGTCTGGAACACCACACTGCATCACTGATGACATCGTCCAGCTGGTGGATGCACTCATTACCCAGGACCACCGAGTGACAGTGAAAGCCAAGCCCAGCGTTACCTGCAAACCTTGACCACCCTTCACCAGGCGATCAAATCAAAGCAACCAGGCAATCTCACCCATGAGGTCATTCTGCTCCACAACAGTGAAAAGCCTCATATGGCCAACACAGTCGTGGCACTCCTGCAGAAATTAAAACGGGAGGTTCTCGGCCACAATCCATCCAGTCCGGACCTCTCTCCCTGTGATTACGCCATTTTTGGTCCCCTTCAAAAGGCTCTGAGGGGCAAACGATTCACCTCAAATGACCATGTCCAGCTGTATGTGCAGAACTGGTTAACATTGCAGCCTTGGGAATTTTATGAGACAGTCATTCACCACCTTGTGTCACAATGCGACAAGTGTTTCAATGGCCAGGGTCAATACTTTTAACATACAGATACTGGTTTCTGTAATTACGGCTCTAGCTCGTTTCTTTTTGAATGCCCCTTATAGTTTATTCGTCTCATAACGTACAGTTTAAAATCAAAGATTTTTGTACTGGAGACATGTCAAATTACTTTAAAGAAATAAAGTTATAATAAATATCTAAAAACAAAGATGATGTGACTTACCAAATGAAAGTGCTGGCAGGTCGACAGACACACAAACAACCACAAACATACACACAAACATATGTCTGCTTGTGTCTGTATATGTGTGGATGGATATGTGTGTGTGTGCGAGTGTATACCCGTCCTTTTTTCCCCCTAAGGTAAGTCTTTCCGCTCCCGGGATTGGAATTACTCCTTACCCTCTCCCTTAAAACCCACTTCCTTTCGTCTTTCCCTCTCCTTCCCTCTTTCCTGATGAGGCAACAGTTTGTTGCGAAAGCTTGAATTTTGTGTGTATGTTTGTGGTTGTTTGTGTGTCTGTCGACCTGCCAGCACTTTCATTTGGTAAGTCACATCATCTTTGTTTTTAGATATATATTTCCTACGTGGAATGTTTCCCTCTATTATAACCATAAAGTTATAATAATATATTCAAGCAAGCATTTTTGAGTTTTTAGACAAGAACAATTTAACAAGAACATATATAACACTTACAGTCATTTTGCAGCTTGCAATACAATTTCTATAAAATATTAACAATTTATTATAGAATACATAATCTTTATTGTTTCCTTTCTTAACAAATTGCCCAACTGTCTTGCATCAATTCTTCAATTGAATAATAACATTTTTTCCACTAGTGTATTAAATAACTATCTTTTTAGTGAGTCAAACACAGATTTGTGTTATTTAATTTAATGTAATTTTTTAACACTGTGTACAATGGTGTTTAAGTGTAAAGTTTTAAATTATGAGATGGAAGTTAGAAACTGTGTCTGTGATGAGTACTGCAATTGTGGTTTAAATGAAAATTGTCAAGTAACTTTTGATTTTTATACGTGGAAATAAAAATTTCATACATTTACAAGGAAGGAATGGTTAGTATTTTTAATTTTTTAAATAATGGGTATGATGTTCTTTTTTGGACTAAACACGTTTCATATAATTCTCTTTTGATGTGTAAGTAATATCAGGGTGTTTGTAGAACTTCCCCAGAAAATTATTCCGTATCATATTATAGTTTGAAAGTAGCTGTGGTAGACAATCTTCCTGATGTCCATAAGGGTGGAACCAGATAAGACATTCATCACATAAGCTAGGCTGTTTAGTTTGTTAGTTAACAAGTCTACATGTGCCTTCCAATTTAAATTTTTGTCGAGATTTAGACCTAGAAATTTTACATAACTTGCTTCAGTCATTTCCTGATTGCCATGCACTATTTTTATGGGAGATGCTGATGATGTTTTAACGCTGAACTGCACTAATTGTGTTTTTGTGACACTGAGTTTTCAACCATTTTGCTGAAACCATAATTCTAGGTTTCCCATTATATTTTCCACAGTATGATGAATTTGTCCTAAAATGTCATTTTCAATTAAAACTGAGGTATCATCTGTGAATAAAACAGAGTGAACATCAATGCTTAAAGGTAAATTGTTTAGGTATAGCAGAAAAAGATAAAGCCCTAAAATGGAGCCCTCAGGTCCCCTGTACAAATCTTTTTCCTGTCTAAAATTATTTTTTCCCATTTGAATTTAGAATAACTCTGTCTTCTTTCAGACAAAGAAGATTTGAACCACTGTAATGCCCTACCTGTGTCCTTTTTACACTTGTCTAAAGCAGAGCTTATCTTTTCAGTGAATTCCCTGATAGCATTTATTGTATTTTTCCCCTTTGAAATCCAAATTGATTTTTAACTATAATATCACTTTCTATAAGAAAGTTTTCAAGATGTTTTGCAACAATCCCTTCTATCACCTTAGGAAAACCGGTAGCAGGGAAATAGGGCAGTAATTCCCCATGCCATCTGGTGAGCCTTTCTTGAACAATGGTCTTATTTCAGCATATTTTAAAACATCTGGGAAGTATCCTTCCACAAATGACTGATTAATATTTTAGCCAATGGATGAGAAATGATGTTAGAAACAGCCTTGACTACAGTGGTTGGAATTTTATCCCATCCAGCTGATTTCTTGTTTTTTTTTAAAGAAACTATAGCATCATCTAATTCTTTTGAATGTTTTAAGGTGCGCATTCACAGCAAAAAGACTACTAAACACATAAGCTTTCAAGCTTTCAGCCAGAAGGCCTTCTTCTGAAATAGGCAATAAACACACACACACACACACACACACACACACACACACACACACACACATTCATGTGAAAGCAGCTCAATGAACGAGAGACAGTGGTCTGTTTGAGCTGTGTTTGCTTTGCGTGAATAAGTGTGTATTTTGTCTGTTTCAGAAGAAGGCCTTCTGGCTGAAAGCTTAAGTGATTAGCAATCTTTTTGTTGTGCCTGTCTGCAACTCATCATCCCTGCTATATGGTGATTAATTAGTTTCATGCTCATGGTGAGCATGTTGGCAATGATGGAACGTGAATTTACTTACTGTATTGGCAGTTGAGTGTACCCACCTAAGTTTACAATGTTAATTAAATGAAGTGAAAATTAAATAATAGTAAATCCTCCCCACTCCGCCAAGAGTGTCTTTCCACCATCCACCTAACCTTCGTAACCTCTTAGTTCGTCCCTATGAAATCCCCAAACCACCTTCCCTACCCTCTGGCTCCTACCCTTGTAACCGCCCCCGGTGTAAAACCTGTCCCATGCACCCTCCCACCGCCACCTACTCCAGTCCTGTAACCCGGAAGGTGTACACTATCAAAGGCAGAGCCACGTGTGAAAGCACCCACGTGATTTACCAACTGACCTGCCTACACTGTGAAGCTTTCTATGTGGGAATGACCAGTAACAAACTGTCCATTCGCATGAATGGACACAGGCAGACAGTGTTTGTTGGTAATGAGGATCACCCTGTGGCTAAACATGCCTTGGTGCACGGCCAGCACATCTTGGCACAGTGTTACACCGTCCGGGTTATTTGGATACTTCCCACTAACACCAACCTGTCAGAACTCCGGGGATGGGAACTTGCCCTTCAGTATATCCTCTCTTCTCGTTATCCGCCAGGCCTCAACCTCCGCTAATTTCAAGTTGCCGCTGCTCATACCTCACCTGTCTTTCAACATCTTTGCCTCTGTACTTCCGCCTCGACTGACATCTCTGCCCAAACTCTTTGCATTTACAAATGTCTGCTTGTGACTGTGTATGTGCGGATGGATATGTGTGTGTGTGCGAGTGTATACCTGTCCTTTTTCCCCCCCAAGGTAAGTCTTTCCACTCCTGGGATTGGAATGACTCCTTACCCTCTCCCTTAAAAGCCACATCCTTTCGTCCTTCCCTCTTTCCAGATGAAGCAACAGTTTGTTGCGAAAGCTTGAATTTTGTGTGTTTGTTTGTGTTTGTTTGCGTGTCTATCAACCTGCCAGCGCTTTCATTTGGTAAGTCACATCATCTTTGTTTTTACATAATAGTAATAATGATAATAAAGCAACAGGAAGGGCTGAAATTGGTGTACTGAACAATGGGACATGACGAATGACATGACGAGGAAGACGAAAGTCTGTTGATCCAACTGTCATTGTTGGTGGCTCATACTGGTATCTGAGTTTTCATTTTTCTCCTCCATTTGTATTACTGCATCACAGTTTAGGTATGGAGATGCCTTTGATGGCTTAGCAGCCCAATCTTGGCATGAAAAATGTGGCCACATGTGTTACACATAATAGAGAGTGGAGGGTGTGGCTGGGCCTGACAAAGCTTGCATTTCTGATGTTTTTCATTTTTCTGCCTCTGACATTCCTGATCAAACTGTAAGACAGCAGCTTAAGTAGTTGTGTGGCAATGTTTGCATTCTGCTGCTGCAGTGGACCAGTTACTTGGATCAATGTTTAGATTCCTTATGTTCTTCTTTAACAGGTCCTTATAGTACTTCAGATAAGCACCATAAAGCCTACTGCCTGTGCTCACTTCACTATACAAAATTTGTCGAGGAGGTCTGTTGTTTCTTATCCCCTGGACATGCCAAATCCATCTCAACTGGCGACCAGTAATGGTGGCTTCTGTACTGTATATATTTGCATGCAAAAGAACAGTAGTGTTTGATATGAAATCATCCCATTTGGTGTTCATAATGTATCTAAGCTTCTGTTTGCTGAAGTGTTCCAATTTCTTATGATCACAGTGATGAAGAGACCAAGTTTTGTAACCACAGAGTAGGGCAGAAACAATTGCTCGATGCATTATCAGTTCGATTCAGTGTCAGATCTTTATTTGGGGAAGACCCGATGTAAGATTTGTCCAAATGCAACATGTGCAGCATGCATCCTGTTCTCCACATCCTTTTCTGATCAGCAGTTACTTGATAATATTCTTCCTGGATATAGAAAGTGATTATTGTACCAAAGGTGTGCTGAAAACAGATATACTGAAATCCAGAAAGGCCATTCCAGGAGCTGGCTGTGCTAGTATCTTTGCTTTTTGGATGTTGACAGTCCGGCCATACCATTTATATGCAGTACCAAAAAAATTTACAGCTGCGGTTTTGCGGGTGTGAGAGATGGACAATCACTGTTGGCAGCATACTGCAGTTCAGTTTCCTGAGTGAGACTTGTGAACTTTTTAGAGTGCTGTCTGGACTGACTAAAATCGGAAAGGCCATTCGAGGAGCTGACTGTGCTAGTACCTGTATTTTTTTGATGTCGATGGTCTGACCAAACCATTTATATGCAGTACCAAAACTATTTACAGTTGCAGCTCTGTGGATGTATGAGCTGGAGAAGTACTGTTGTCAGCATAATCCAGTTCAGTTATGTGAGTGAGACTTATGAACTTGTCTGGACTGACTAAATAGCCCTGTGTCAAACATGTATTTACGTTCTGCTCCTGCATTGTTTACAGATGATTTCTCATAAGGAACGGTGGCTAGGTACCGAGCAAAGAATGCTGGCATGAAGACACAACCTTGTTTGAGCCCATTAGTAATAGGTGAATTGTCAGATGTTTAATTTTGGTATAGCACTTGCCCAGATATATCATCAAGAAAAGCCAAAATATTTTAAGACCCTCCACAGAGCTTCTCCGGACACTGTATCAAAGGCCTTTTCTAGGTCATAGAACACAAATAGGACAACTTATGTTGTACCTTGCACTTCTTCTGCAGTTGTCGTTCACAGAAGATCATATCACTGGATCCTCTGAAGGGGCAAAATCTGCACTGAGATTCAGGAAGTACAGTCTTGGAAAGACTCTAGAGGCAATTGAACAGAATTCTAGTAAACATTTTACCAGCCACAGAGAGCAAGCATATGCCACAGTAATTACCACAAGTGCTTCGGTCACCTTTTTTTAAAGATGTTCACAATCGTGGAGTTCTTCATGTCACCTGGTAACTTATGGGTTTCCCACATTAGGGAGAAGAGTCTGGTTTTTACAGATGAGCCACCATTGTGAATGATCTCCAGGGGAATGCTATCTGGTCTGGATGCCTTTCTTGGTTTCATACTATCTAGAACCTTGCTGAATTCATGAAATGTCAGTGAGACTGCCATATAAGGTTTTGTTGAAGGTTGTGGGTCATGTTTGAGAAAGTCATCGGTAGCAGTAGAACTACAGTTTAAAGTCATCGGCAGCAGTAGAACTACAGTTTAAGAGTGAGCTGAAATGCATTTTCCAGCAATTCAAGATGCCCCTTGACTGCCAGTGAGGGTTGTCGTGCTGACTGCGGCTTTCAGGGTTCCTGATGACGAGCAAACAGGCCCATGTATTTCTTTTATTCCAGCATTCCCTACTGTAGGGGGGAGTGAACATACTAAACTTTTACATGAATATTCTAAGCATTTTTCATTGGTCTGTCCAATGGTTTTTATAAAAAATCATTGCAAATTACACAATCCACGTTTGTTGAAGGTTGTTGGAAAGAAAATAAGCCACAAGAAAAAGTACAGCTTGTGAGCTACTGTTTGAACAGTATAGGACTGATCCAAGTTTATGAATTATCGTACAGAAATCATTTGAGACCAACTTAAAAAATATCCAAATAGGTAATTGGCATAGCTACACGGGTACTTAGAAAACTGATTTCTTATTCTGAAATAACAAAGTACAAATACTTGGGGTCAATATCATCACTTGGTACCACTGGACTGTAACTTTTGCAGTAATCTTACTTAATCTGGCTTGTAATTCAAATCTGAATTTATGTACTACTTTGGTGGACAAGCCTGAATGCAACTCCAGCCAAGACACTGTGATGAAAGAACACCAGGGTATATTTTGGACCATGATCTTCCAAGACACAAGAGTCATCTATCGTCCAAAAACTGGACTGGTATCATATGAAAACAATGTATGGACATCTTACTACCCATCTCTTGACAGGTGCTGCCCTCTGTTGTAAGTTATAGAATTACTTTGACAGAAGCAGTGGCAAAGGTAAGAGCTGCTTTGAAACTGACTGAGTCATAGTGTGCTTGTGTTATTGCGATATCAGTGCAAATACTCATTAAGTTTTGATGTCTTCTTTAACTCTGCTAAAGTTTGTTGGCTGAGTAAGAACTTTTTGAGGAAGAATACAATGATTCTGAACAGAAGGGGGAAATATATGAATGGGCATGGCCTGATGAAATTTGTGAAGGACTCTTTCCTGCAACTGAGACAATCCAGCATCCAACCTGGGTTTGGATGATTGTTCAGAGAAGATGAAATAGTCTACTAGTAAAGCAATCAGTAAAGAAAAAGCTGGTACTGCCCCAATTGCAACATACTTTTCTGCATGTCAGAAAGTTTCATGCTTTTCTATACAAAAGCCAAATGCACATGAAATTGCTCAAGAACTCACCTTGTACTTTTTTTAAAGGATGGTTAGACTTTCTGTCATCATTACTGTAAAATTTGTAATGTATCACAGAACTAAAATAAATATGTTAGTGTGTATTACCGCTTTAGATACACCAAACACAATTGTGCCAGAAACATTTTAAAGAATGGCATAAATTCTGGTTTTTTAGACCCAAAAGTTTGCTAACTGGCTGGGTGTCAAAAGTGTTGAGGAGGTTATACAAAGAATAAATAGGTGTACTGAAAATTCTGAAAAACTTTACTTAAAGGAATAAAACCCCACACTATCTAATGCCAGTGGTAGCAATTGCTCTCCTGTAGATATGAAGTCGTAGAAACGGGTAATAACTGTTAAATAAAAAATTGCATGAATGTGTTTGAACATAATATTTGAGAAATGTTAGTAAATTCATTACTGTTTCATTTTAAAAATGTAAACCCCTTCATGATTTGTTTTAAAAATGTATTTCTTCTTTGGTTGCTTCTTTTCCTGCATTTTTCTTCTTCTTTAATTCTTATCATGATGCTGCTTCTTCCTGTCTGTTATAATTTTTGATTTTGAGCCTGTTTTTCCCTAATGATCCATTTGCCACTTCTAGCAGTTGGGGATTGGAGGTTTACCAAGATACATGGAGAGCACAAGTGCAGCCTCAACGTCACAGAGCTGAGTGAAATGCAGCAGTGTGCAATCTAGAAAGAAGTCTGCATACCATTTTCACAAGCAATGCACTTAGATATGTATAAAACAACATAAATTGTGCGTGCGTGTGTGTGTGTGTGTGTGTGTGTGTGTGTGTGTGTGTGTGTGTTTGAGAGAGAGAGAGAGAGAGAGAGAGAGAGAGAGAGAGAGAGAGAGATCATAGTTAGAAGAGCAAGAGTACTCTGCACTTTTCACTATTGCTGGGCTAATGCAGGTGCTTCTGTAAGGAGTTAGAACAAGTCATAGTGCTCATCTCTGAGTCATTAAGGAAAAAAAAGTGTGAGACACATGGATTCTCTATAAGTAAGCAGACTGAGTCGTGAAGCAGTACTCGTCCTTCAACCCCCACAAACCAACCAACTGAACTAAAGACCACACGGGCGAGCAACAGCAGCATTAGTATTAAGATCTTATATGGCTGTATAAAATGAATCCTTTTAGAAGGAATGAAGTTAGTGGAATCAGTGCTAGAGACATACCAATATTAACAATTAAGTCTATCTAAAAACAAAGATGATGTGACTTACCAAACGAAAGCGCTGGCACGTCGATAGACACACAAACAAATACAAACATACACACAAAATTCAAGCTTTCGCAACAAACTGTTGCCTCATCAGGAAAGAGGGAAGGAGAGGGAAAGACGAAAGGAAGTGGGTTTTAAAGGAGAGGGTAAGGAGTCATTCCAATCCCGGGAGTGGAAAGACTTACCTTAGGGGGAAAAAAGGACGGGTATACACTCGCACACACACACATATCCATCCACACATATACAGACACAAGCAGACATATTTAAAGACAAAGAGTTTGGGCAGAGATGTCACTCGAGGCGGAAGTGAATGACAGGTGAGGTATGAGTGGCGGCAACTTGAAATTAGCGGAGATTGAGGCCTGGTGGATAACGGGAAGAGAGGATATATTGAAGAGCAAGTTCCCATCTCCGGAGTTCGGATAGGTTGGTGTTGGTGGGAAGTATCCAGATAACCCGGACGGTGTAACACTGTGCCAAGATGTGCTGGCCGTGCACCAAGGCATGTTTAGCCACAGGGTGATCCTCATTACCAACAAACACTGTCTGCCTGTGTCCATTCATGTGAATGGACAGTTTGTTGCTGGTCATTCCCACATAGAATGCATCACAGTGTAGGCAGGTCAGTTGGTAAATCACGTGGGTGCTTTCACACGTGGCTCTGCCTTTGATCGTGTACACCTTCCGGGTTACAGGACTGGAGTAGGTGGTGGTAGGAGGGTGCATGGGACAGGTTTTACACCGGGGGCGGTTACAAGGATAGGAGCCAGAGGGTAGGGAAGGTGGTTTGGGGATTTCAGAGGGATGAACTAAGAGGTTACGAAGGTTAGGTGGACGGCGGAAAGACACTCTTGGTGGAGTGGGGAGGATTTCATGAAGGATGGATCTCATTTCAGGGCAGGATTTGAGGAAGTCGTATCCCTGCTGGAGAGCCACATTCAGAGTCTGGTCCAGTCCCGGAAAGTATCCTGTCACAAGTGGGGCACTTTTGTGGTTCTTCTGTGGGGGATTCTGGGTTTGAGGGGATGAGGAAGTGACTCTGGTTATTTGCTTCTGTACCAGGTCGGAAGGGTAGTTGCGGGATGCGAAAGCTGTTGTCAGGTTGTTGGTGTAATGGTTCAGGGATTCTGGACTGGAGCAGATTTGTTTGCCACGAAGACCTAGGCTGTAGGGAAGGGACCGTCTGATGTGGAATGGGTGGCAGCTGTCATAATGGAGGTACTGTTGCTTGTTGGTGGGTTTGATGTGGACGGACGTGTGAAGCTGGCCATTGGACAGGTGGAGGTCAACATCAAGGAAAGTGGCATGGGATTTGGAGTAGGACCAGGTGAATCTGATGGAACCAAAGGAGTTGAGGTTGGAGAGGAAAATCTGGAGTTCTTCTTCACTGTGAGTCCAGATCATGAAGATTTCATCAATAAATCTGTACCAAACTTTGGGTTGGCAGGCTTGGGTAACCAAGAAGGCTTCCTCTAAGCGACCCATGAATAGGTTGGCGTATGAGGGGGCCATCCTGGTACCCATGGCTGTTCCCTTTAATTGTTGGTATGTCTGGCCTTCAAAAGTGAAGAAGTTGTGGGTCAGGATGAAGCTGGCTAAGGTAATGAGGAAAGAGGTTTTAGGTAGGGTGGCAGGTGATTGGCGTGAAAGGAAGTTCTCCATCGCAGCAAGGCCCTGGACGTGCGGGATATTTGTGTATAAGGAAGTGGCATCAATGGTTACAAGGATGGTTTCCGGGGGTAACAGATTGGGTAAGGATTCCAGGCGTTCGAGAAAGTGGTTGGTGTCTTTGATGAAGGATGGGAGACTGCATGTAATGGGTTGAAGGTGTTGATCTACGTAGGCAGAGATACGTTCTGTTAAGTCTTTAAGTCTTTTGATGGGAAAAATTTCGAGCTAAGAGCAATTACTGTGGACCTGAATGCAGCATTTGAGGACATGCAGAATGAAGATAAGATATTGTTACAATATGGAAAGTCTAACATTACTTGCGATGGAAGGGTCATGTGAACTGTAAGTGATAAGACTAGTACTGAAAGCCAGATATGCAAATTGTTAGAAGAGAATTACTCAGGTAAAAGAACTAGACGTTTGAAACCAGACAATGCCCATATGAAGCAATAACATCATGGGGAGAATAGATGAGCTGTCCAAATCAGGCAGAGTGGCTGTATCCAGGGTGACAGATGTGGTCCAATTTAAAAGGTGCTTTACACTTCATTTATGCATTAGTATGAGCTTGTTTTATTCAGGTTTTAGCAAGTAACTGAATTCAAATGATCACACAAAGTAGTAGTGAAAAGATAAGTCCCAAAGAGAAACAGGAAGAAAAAAATAATATGGGGAGAAATATTATAATTATAGACAAAACGGTCACCTAGCTATAAACTGCTGAAAACCAAAGAGAAAGCAAAAATACAATGAGTAATAGCACCCACAAACACACAAGGGGCTAGAAGTTTCAAAATTACTGTCATCATTGTGATAAACCAGCCATACAGATGCTAAGTGTAGAAAGAAATGCCAGAAATTTGTAGTGCCTCAAGAATTTGGACGCAAATTCTAGAGACCCTCAGCTTTCCAGCATCTTGAACACCCGATATTTTACGTACGAGTGTGAGAAACGGGAGAGTGTCTACTTCGTGCCGGTTTTGTGTGTGCGCAGGGTGGATGTGTATTGGGAGAATACGGCAACAGTGACGGTCGATCGGTGGGGGCAAGTGGTTGCCGCGCTCGTCAAGGAAGTTACATGACCAGCACCAGAAGCAAGCGCGCCTTACTCCATGACGGTGCTACGTCTATCATTATTGTGAACAGTTGAACTGTGTAAAAGAAAAGAAAAGAAAAGAAAAGACACTTCTTACTTACTTACTTACTTACTGACTATCTAGAGTTGCAGGTGGCGGACTTGCGAGAACCTTGAGAGATTTTTGGAACTGTATTTATTGTAAAAGTAATTAATAGTTTCTGACAGACCACGAGTCATTGGGCTTATAAAATATGACTCATATATGTGAAAACTGTTGGAGAAGAAGTTGGGAGAGATTGTCGCAGCTGGGTATCCTGGAAAAGAAGATTGGATTTGTTGTTTTGGGGAAGGAGACCAGACAGCGAGGTCATCGGTCTCATCGGTTTAGGAAGGACGGGGAAGGAAGTCGGTTGTGCCATTTGAAAGGAACCATCCCGGCATTTACCTGGAGCAATTTAGGGAAATCATGGATAACCTAAATCAGGATGGCCGGACGCGGGATTGAACCGTCGTCCTCCTGAATACGAGTCCAGTGTTTAACCACTGCACTACCTTGCTTGGTAAGAAGATTGGAAAAGCACCTTCAAGTAAGTGCAATTATGAAGAGGACGTGTGACTCTTGCACACCAACACCACACGGCTTCCTCTAGTCGCCGGAACCCGCCAGAATGTGGGCATCAAGCAAAGGATTGTCAAACACGAAAACACTACTGTACACTAAGTATGGGCATATTAAGCCTCAGTGTACAGAGAAAGTGACTGGAAATTTGGTGGGGAAAAAAGGGAAATGAATAACACTGAACATGAAGCAGTCACATGTTACCACAATAAAGTACACAAAAATTACAATTATAGGATGCAAAGCAAAGAATGAGATAATTACGACATAATGCTATGATTAAGCTAAAACGTTATGGTTATTAGCTGATAGGGGGCACATGTAAGTCTCTTGAAGAAAGAGTGGTTAGAAAAGAGTAATTAAGGTGAAGAAATTTGTAGGCTGAAAGGGGTCTAGCAAGATATGAGGATACATTGGCGACCATGGATATGTGTTTGCTCATAGCAGAGAAAGTGCAAGGAGAAAACAAGTTTCATGCCATGAGACAAGTGCCTGACATTCCGTGTGAAGGATAAATAGGAAGATATTTTTTTACCAAACAAGGGTCTATAATCACTTATGGTGAAAAAGTGTTCAGAATATGGGATCGAAATAGTCTGCTGTTGATAGTGTCTGAAACAGTGACACTAATAGACAAAGTAAAGCAGCAAGTTTCTGAAATACCCATGGGTTGGGTGAAATCAGTATGTAACACAAAAAGAAGTATTACTAGTTGGATGAAAACAAAGATCAGTATGGCAGTCAATTCTAGGGAGAGAAAATCTTGAGAGTATATGTAGATAAAAAAGCAATTTTCATGGATGGAAACACAGTGATTACTCCCAAGCAGAAAATAGTATAAGTGTACTAAATGTGAACAAGGCTGAGTGTGACCTGTGTCCAGTGAAAATAATGACAAACCAAATAGTAAATATTGGGAGGATACACGAAGGAGCAGACAGAGTAGACAAATATAAGAACCAAGTGACTCAAGTAAGACTGGCAAACAACAATGAAGAGAAATATCAATTAGGGGAACCATGTAGTGAGTACTGTGACATATTTTATTTGAAATGTGATTTATTATCCTATACCAAAACAGCGAAGCATGCTCTGCCTGCAAAATGTTGTAAATGTATGTCATTACAGAACACCAGTGGTAAAAAGAAATTGTTACAAGAACACAGTGAGAAAAAGCTAAATGAGGATACAGGGTCTCAGACACAAAATGATGTTCCATGGAGTAATTATCCAAATGGGATGGAAATTGGTAGATGTGATGTAGGAGGGTCGTTCAATACGAAATGTCCCAATTTTTTTAAAAGAAAGCCACTGGTGCTTCACATTTGATGTTTGTACTGTGTGACGGTGAAGTTTTGAACCATTCTGGTAGATGGCAGAGCCGTAGTACACCATCAAAATGGTGTTTACATATGACTCGCGTTACAAGCAATGTGCTGTTATTGAATTATTTTGTGTAGAAAAGAAACCATGGTGAACATCCATAAACATTTGTGTGCTGTTTATGGAGATGCTGCTGTTGACAGGGGTACGGTTGGGCAATGGGTGAAGAAAGTAACAGCCTCAGGAAATGTAGAAACAGAGCTCCATGATCAGCCAAGCTCAGGGTGTCCTGTCACAACCCCTGCTCCATACATACTGAATCATGTGGATGCCGTTATTCATACCGACAGGCACATCATAACTCGACAATTGATTCTATAGTTGTTGGTCAGCATTGGAAGTGCATCTGCAATGATTGAGACTCTAGGATATTCAAAGAGGTGCTCATGATGGGTTCCATGAATGCTCACAGCAGACCACAAGATTCAAAGAAAGGCCATTTCATCTGAATTATTGGAGCATTTTGAGACTGACGGAGAGGTCTTTCTATCACAGATTGTTATGGGGGACGAAAACTGGTGCACCACTTTGCGCTGGAAACAAAAAGGCAGTCCATGGAGTGGCGTCATCCTAATTCACAACAAAAGAAGAAATTCAAGACACCCAGTCTGTCAGAAAAGTCTTGGTTACAGTCTTCTGGGATTGTGATGGCATCATCTCAGGGATCTGATGCCAAGAGGGTCAATCATCAATTCAGAGGCATACATGAAGACTCAGAATATTTCATTGGACTGGTTCTGGCCCTTAAGCAAGCCATATTCAGCTTATCAGTGATTGATAGAGATGTTGGGTGTCCTCCTGAGGGATACCATGCCGTATTCTCTCCAAATGGTGTGTTAGATTATCAAAACCCCAAGATGGTTGGAGGTCCCTACCCATAATGCTCCAAATATTCTCAACTGGGGAAAGATCTAGTGACCTTGCTGCCCAAGGTTGGGTTTGGCAAGCATGAAGACAAGCAATGGAAACCCTTGCCACATTTGGGCAGGCATAATCTTTCTGAAATGTAAGCCCGGGATGGCTTGCCATGAAGGCCAACAACATGGGGCACAGAATATCACTGATGTATACTGTGTAGTAGGGAAGCTACAGATGACAACCAAAGGGGTCCTGCTATGAAAATAAATGTCACCCCAAGACCATCACTCCTGGGTGTTGGGCCATATGCTGGGTGACAATCAGGTAGTATCCCATTGCTGTCCAGGGCATCTCCAGACAGGTCTTCACTGGACATAGGGGCTCAATTCAAAGCAATGCTCATCACTGAAGACAATTCTACTCTGGCTACTGAGATTTGAGGGCAAAGATGTGGCTGGAGATGCCCTGAACAGCAGTGGGATACCAGCCTGATTGTCGCCCGCCATATGTCCCAACAACAAGGAGTGATGATCTGGAGCACCACTTCTTCTCCATAGCCTGACATTTTTGGTCAGTATCCACAGCACCTTTACGGCACACGATACATCAACAATGTTCTACGCACCATTTTGTTGCCCTTCATGGCAAGTCATCCTCAGGTTACATTTTTGCAAGATAATGCCTGCCCCGCACTTAGCGAGAGTTTCTACTGCTTGTCTTCATGTTTGCCATATCTTTTGGGTAGCAAGGTCACCAGATCAGTCCCCAATTGAAAACATGGGGTACATTATGGGCAGAATTTGGCGCAATATCCTTCTGGAGGACATTGAACAACTCTATGAATCAATGCCAAGGCGAATAATTGCTTGCATAAGGATGAGAGGTGGACCAACACATTATTGTCTTGCTCAAATTGTGAAGCTCTTTCTTTTGAATAAATCATCCTAGTTTTCTGAAATTGTAATCATTTGTTTGTCTGTACATGTGCATCACATCTACCAGTTTCATCACACCTACCAGTTTCCATTATTACCAGTAATTCTTTTATGGTGGAACCTTTTTTTTCCTCTTTGAGAGCCAACATCTTTGGACATCAGTGGCGTTGTTAGTACCAAAGAAAAGAGATGCATGTGGACAGTGAAATACAGGTCTGTGACAGATTGTAGAAAGTTGAATGAAATTTCTGGAAGGGAGGCTTTACCATACACAATGTAAGTGAAATATTAGATCTGTTGTGAAATGCAAAGTATTTTTCCATTTTAGACTTCACATGTGGATACCATCAGATCTTAATGGAATGACAGAATAGCAAATTTCCTGCACTATGAATATAAAAGAATGCAAATGGCATTGAGCAATCACAGGAAGAGGACACAGGCCCTGACATAATGCACGCCAAGGTAAATGATCAGCATGTCTTGCGGAAGAACAAAAGGAAGAACTGCATGAGTTTTTAATACATTACACTCATGTTTTTGAATGATGCCCTGGTATAATCAAAGGATACAAATACTAAATGGAGATGTACCCACACAAAACCTTCTGCTTTTCATCTTATGTCATTCCATGGGCCAAGGAGGAGGCTGTGAGGAAAGAGATCAATAGAATGCTAAAATTACAAATAATACAACCATCCTTATCTTCATATTGTAGCCCTATTTTGGCCATTAGCAAATCAGATGGTAGTGTCCGGCTCATTCTCGACTCAGGATGTGGCCTGGCAACCTGAAAGAACAACTTCTAAAATTCCTTAACATTAAGTACTTCACCATAACAGATCTCCAGGCCTCGTACTGCCAAAACACACTACATGAAGACAGCTGTAAGTACACTGCCTTTTAATGTGGGGGCAGATGCGATGTGTTCTGTTTCTAGCTTTTGGTTTAAACATCAGTGCAGGCATATTTTTTTTCTGCTTTAGATCGAGTTTTAGGACCGGAATTGTTAAGTAGAGTTGCTGTGTATGAAGATGATTCACTGATTGCTACCCCAACATGGTCAGAACACTTACGGCTCTTGGCTCAAGTCTTGTATAGGTTTTCAGAAAATGGAGTCACAGCCAGCTTAATTAAGTCACACTATGGTAAAAGAAGGGTTATCTCAAGGCACACCTCCAGACCCTAAGAAGCTCGATACTATCAGACACTGCCCTGTACCTGAATATAAGAAACAGCTTAAGGAATATCTTGGATTAGTATATTTCTTCAGAAAATTTATACCACAGCAGCTTTTAAATAGTGATGCTCCACTGAATTTTCTATGGAAGAATCACCCCTGGTTATGGATCAAGCAATGACACACTGATTTTGACAACATTACAGAAGCTCTTTCGAATGCCAACATCTTACATCATCCTGACATGACTCAAGACTTTTGTCTGTGTACAGACGTGTCCTCCCAAGGGCTGGGCACTTGTTTATTTCAAGTCACAGACATGAATGGGGAGTTTACCCCCAAGGTAATTAGTTTTGCTAGTATGACCCTATCTGAAGCTGAACAACCATATCCCACGACCAAATTGGAAGCTCTTGCAGTAATATAGGTGTTCAAAAAGTTCCAATATTACTTGTGGGGAAAGCATACCAAGGTGTATTGCAACTGTCAGTCTTTGTCCTTCCTACTCACTTGTAAACTCTTACACAGGAGGATCACTAGGTGGCATTTGTGTTTACAGGGATTTGATTTTGAAATTGTGTATATCAAAGGTAATCAAAATGTAATTACTGATGCCTTATCAAGGCTTCCACAAAGTCTAGACAAATTCTTGGAATTCCTGGAGAACAATTCAGGAAATCAGGGTTTTGTTGATGAAAGATAAAACACAACAGACATACTACATTAGGATGTGTAAAAGCCTGGAACAACTATAGCAGAAGGGTCCCAGATGGCAAAAGTAAGGCTAAAACTGCTGCAGAACAATTATGACAGGTTGAAAAAATCTTTTACGATTTACCAAGGTATATTGTTTCACCAACACCACCCACAGCAGAGCCAGTGGTGTGTTTGTTTACCAGAGGATCTTGTTAACAACTTTATATCATACACTCACAATGTTTGGGGACACTGTGGTGTCTTCAAATGCCTTAGTAAGATAAGCACTTATTGTTACTATCCAAATGTAAGACAAAACGTTCTGCAGGTAATATGGAAATGTGTTGTGAGTCAGAAGAATAAATATGCAAATAAGTCAAAACTGATTGAACTACACCCGATACTGCCTAAAAGACCCTGGGAGATAGTTTCCTTGGACACAGCTGGACGTATCCACAAGAGAAAGGAGGTGTAAGCTATGTTGTTGCTCTATACTATGTTTGCTCCAAGTATGCCAAAGTGTATATTCTATGGTCAACAACTTACCATCATCAGAAGAATTACAACAGATTATCTACCCAAGTAGGCAAGCCAGAAATACTGATGACGGACAATGCATCATACTTTACAGGCACCCATTGGAAAGAGTTCATGAACACTCACAACATTAAACATATACTTGTCTCCAGGTCTCACCTAGAAGCAAGTCTCATAGAGAGGACATATAAGGATTTTAACAAATTTACCCAGACTTACACCCCTCACAAACAAGCAATGTGGATTGAATAAGCTACCACATTCCAGAAAGCTGTTAATCATCTCCCACATAGCTCAACTGGCTTTATACCTAGGGAACTGCTGTTTGACAAACAACAAATAGACAACTGGGGAAAACCTATACCCATGGTTGCTAGGAAGAAAATATTGCATGAGTAGAAAATACGCTGGTTAGCACTTAAGAAAAGGTAGAATATAGAAAAAAAATTGTGTGGTAAGTAATTAGGATACACTGTAGAGTACCACTAAGAGCAAAGAGTACTCCTCAGGCATCATCCAAAATTGACAAAGTATGGTAAGTTGAATAGCAAGTGGCGGAGTGGAATGAGGACAGAACTGTGCACGCGCAGTGGCTAGCTTTAAGGTTGACAACCTCCACGCCTGCGGAGAGCACAGTGTAAGACGATGAATCGCTGCTAGACAACTATCGTAGCCTAGCAAAACAAACACCAAGCAATCTACACTTGGAGCAAACTTTATAATGTGAGTTGACTACTAAGGAAATAAAATGTCTACACTACAGAACTAAACTAAGATTAGGAGATTAGGAATAACTAATCTAAGGAATACATAACAGAGGACAAAGTAAACACCATCTACAGAACACACAATATGATACTATGTACAAGCTACTTATATTTATACAAGTGGGTATTTACGTGCTACGTGCAAGGGAATATCTACATGAGGAATGAAGGAATATAAATTAAGTCTTGAATATACTATGAGAGATAGGATTGTGCCCCGCCTATGACAACACTTTTCTTTCCTTGTGCAAAAGGATACGTCAAAATGACAACTGCAGCACAAACATGTGCACTCCTACAACACATAAAAAAATTGATAAAGAATGAACTGCATGCTGACAGAAATGGAATATATGAATACTGAAAGTGTGACGCATTAGTAACCAGCGAGCAACTTGTAGTGCTTCCGCCTGCTTTATTTATTTCATTTGTTGTCCTCGGTGTCGACGTACCAAGTTGCTACATTGGCTGAAAAATGGATTGTGGATTCCGACACTGACTACTGTAAATAATGTAGCCGACAGGAGCACAGTTGCGTTTCAAAGTACTTTAATTTCACTTTTCACAACCCCCCAATAATACATAGTTATATATGGCCAGTGCACTATTGTTCTAACTTCCTACAAGCCTCATTAAGAGTTATCAGGCGAATCATCCACATACTGCTACAATAGTTTACTGCTGAACATCTACAAGCAGTAAAAACATAACTACATAATTCACAGTTCTTTGGAATAATCAGGTACATATGGAAGAGACACTGTCATTGCTTTAACACATGGCCTATTGGTGTAACACTTCTTTCACTGTTAATTTCATGCATTGTTGTCGTTCTAACCAACACAGGTTTCTTGTCTGAAACTCGGCCATGGACTGACTGTCTCGTGACCAAAAATCGAGCCCTTATATATCATCACAATAATAGGTGCTGAAACTACACATTGTTCGAAGTTAAATTTGCAGAAGTTACAATTAAAACTTAACTCATTAAATTAACTGAATATATAAAAAAATCATTCCTTTTAGAAGTTTCTTCTACTACAGGGTTTAGGCCGAATTATTTGTTTAAATCATGAAATTAACAGATATAGTTATGCAAACAATACTTTTGACAAAAGTGTTAATTACTTTGGAATTAATTAAGGGCTGGTTTTGCTAACATGTTTCTGAATAGAGTCAAATAGATACTTTAAGAATACTAGTATTTCATCTTTCAATTGTTCATAATTAGTACAGAATTTATATTTGTTTATACATCAACAACAGAATTTAATTTATGAAACAATTACTGATTTCATCCTATAATGAAAGGTACTAACTAGGAATAGTCCAAATAAATTAGAAAATCAATTACATATATAAAACTAAGCACAAAATTAGATCTGGTGTTATATTCACTAAAACTGAGAGCCAACTTTTCGCTTTTATGAAAATACAGATTATACTCGCATATGTTAATGGTAATTAGTTCAAATTTGAAAAAATGAGTTTAAGGAGGCAGATGGCAATACAAGAGGGGAAGTAAAATTTATCCCAGCTTTACTTCATTACAAACTATGCACTTAGTGTTATGTTTGTATTTAAGTGTCCTTCCAGCAAACGATGCAGAATTACATAGTGGGCAAAACAGGAAACACAATAGTCAGGTGTTTGGTACCAAAGCATAAGAAACACCAAAATAAATAATTATATCTAAAAACAAAGATGATGTGACTTACCAAACGAAAGCGCTGGCAGGTCGATAGACACACAAACAAACACAAACATACACACAAAATTCAAGCTTTCGCAACAAACTGTTGCCTCATCAGGAAAGAGGGAAGGAGAGGGAAAGACGAAAGGATGTGGGTTTTAAGGGAGACGGTAAGGAGTCATTCCAATCCCGGGAGCGGAAAAACTTACCTTAGGGGGAAAAAAGGACGGGTATACACTCGCGCACGCACACACACACACACATATCCATCCACACATATACAGACACAAGCAGACATTATAAAAATATGTGTGCATGTGATGTTGTGAATGTGTGTGTAAATAAGCTACAGTGTGCCTGATGTATAAAAAGTTGAACTTAGGTCTTGTGCTTCCAAATGAAAGGAATCAGACCAAATATTACAAGTACATGAGACCGAGTTATTACAGTACATTTGCACATGAAGACAAGTTATCTCAACATTGTTTTACACTATTTAACTGGCATAATTCTCATAAAGCACAGCAGAATACGCAAGAGTGATATCATGTAGCAAAAGGAAGTGTAAGTCACCGACGCTGAATTACATAGTTTGCTGTTGATGATGACACTTTTATAACGCAATAGTGTACTGTCAGAATGTACCAGTAGATAGTAAACATGAAGTAAGTGGATTAATAAGAGTAGATAGTCATGAAATGATGTATTCAATAGTTTTCTAATGATGAACAAGGGCTTGCAGTAGCAAAGTAAAAATGAATGCTTCTTCCTGTCCATAGCATTTTCTGTAGACCAGTAGATACATCCTAGTAAACTTGTCAGAGGCATAGCTAAATGTAGTTATATAGGTTTATCGCGATTTCATGTTATGAAGCTCTCTTTCCTCAGCATATGTAATTATGGATACTTGTGTCAGGTGTGATGTAAGAACACAAAATTTGTACACATCATATGATAATGTTGTATGCAAATATTACGTCAATACTGGAAAATGAGATTGAAAAATATGACAACCTGTGTGAAGTTATGGTGATACTATGAATACAGATTGTTCACAAATGAACATTCAAAAGGGTAATGTCAGAGAGCAAAATGGGATAAAAAAAGTTGATAATGCAAAAATGGAAAAATTGTACACGAGACAAAATCACAAGAAATGTACATAATATTAACTGTCTTGTATGTATAATTTCTGTGCAGTGTTATGTAAATTTTCGTACAATATTTATATAAAGAAATGTAATGTCATATGAAAAAGTATGTGTACAGAGTAAGAAATATGCAAACCCGACATGCCAGTATATTTTAAAATTTAAGTAATTAGGTTATCGTAATAATGATGAAATGTAAAAAGTATGTATATGGTGAATTGTAAAGCTGAATATGTTTTCCAGGACTGCATACATGAACCAATAACTGTAAGGTTTGAAAGCAAGAATTCCATATGTTCCCATGAAAAATGTGTGCCAGTGCTAGACAGTGATGAACAGTTATATTCTACGTGGACACTGGTATCGAAAACACATTTTATCACAGAGAGGGTATGGAAACAAATACAGGCATTGTAGACTTACGTTGAACCCATTCAAGTGTCTTTGGGATGCTGATAGTGTGAGCCTGGTTCAACAACTGAAACGTGTGGATTGCAACAGGGCCATAAATGACGAACCTACTCACTACAGCATTGATGGTTTCACTATGCACAGTACACAACATTGTAACAATGGGATGAACACTTTTATTGACTCTGGGTAAATAAGTGAAATTGTAGCACACTCATGGACAGCGCAACTTAATGACAGTGTTAACAAACTCAAGTGCGTATGCAGCATATGTCAGATAAGCTGTGAGCGCCGGACAATGTCGCAATAGCAGTGGTTGGATTCCAACAATCAAACTATAGACTCTGAATTCAAATGCAGCTGCTGATAAAACCCTTAAAAATTTTTGTAAGTAGCAGTAGTAAAGTCTACATTAAACAAAAATGGATATATATGTTATGTGATGTCATGTTCCAGGAGTAAATGAGGTAAACTTGGCCACGAATAGAGGTCTCAGTACCCTGACAGGTCAAGAGTTTAAAGTACAACAAATATGAAAAGGTGTATATAGTGTAAATGCATCGCAACTGTATACGGATGTCCAGTTATATGGGCACACCAGTATACAGTGGGCATGGGAGGGGAGGGGGGGGGGGGGGGAGTAGTGTAGGTTCTTTAAATGGCCTACGCAAATAAAAAAAAATAATTGTAATGATTCTTATTCACGCTATCCCTGTGCAGCAGAAATATTGTAGGGAGGCATTATTATATGTGAGTAAGCTGGCAGAAAATTTAAAGGTATACCATCAGATTTTTTTTTTTGTACCTCAATTGTTTTTTTCACCCATGTTGGTGCCTGTCGGTTCTTTCAGCTGGTGCAATGAAGACATATGTTCTGGCACTGATTAAAAGTTAGAATATGCAGAAGTGACAAGTTTTCATTCTCTTACTGAGCTACATCCTAATCCCCACATCCCGATGCGATGAGGACTTGCATTTTCGAATGGACGTTTTCGGAGCAGAAGACAACATGATAAGAGAATACCCAATGCAGCCACTCTGGCATTATTGTACATCATTGAGGAGATGAGATAAATATCAAACCGTACACCAATACTCAAAGGAATAAATCTTCAATCAGTGTTCCAGGGTTGCCACAACAATTCTTAACCCGCACACATCCATATCTGTGTCTGTTTCTGGACTTACAACTTGTGTGATTGCTAAATGAGCATCGGCATAGCCACATCAGCTCTGAACAATTAACATCATCTCTCTCCCTAACCACTACAGCCTTTTGTACAGACTGGATTATGTCCAAAATATAGATATTTGAATTTGAAACTTGACGCAGTGTTTTAACACTGGATATTTACATTTGCTTTGTGACAATAGTATAGTATTCACCAAATGAAACAGTCAAAATTGTTATTTCTACACCCCGCTTTTTACTGGATGATGCTCATTCTGCACAATTAAAAAACTCAACTTCCTTTTACCGCCTACAGACCTTATTCACAATGTGTTTGAAGCTGTCAACAAATACAATAGCATCAGCAACCAGCATCCAAATGATTAAGTTAATCTACCTCAGTTACATTGTTCGTGAAGTTCAAATATGTTTCCTACAGTTCTACAGCTCTGATTGCACAGTATTCCTACCATCTACATTCTTCACCTGCAGACTAAAGCACTTACAATATGTCTGAAGTGTCCCAAACAGCATCACACACAGTATGTGAATGCAGAAGTCACTACAAGATACGTAGTAGCTCCTTCTATATCAACAACTACATCTACATCTATACTTCACAAACCACTGTCCAGAGCATGGCAGAAGCTGCAACTGCTTAAATGCCTTTGTAGGTGTAGTTAATTACTTTAATCTTGTCTTCATGATCCCTATGGGAGCATTATGAAGAGGACTATAATGTATTCTCAGTTTCTTACATAATAATTATTTATGAAACAAAGTACATAAGCTCTGATGGATCTATTGTTGTCTTTCTTCAAGTGTCTGTCACAGGTGTCTTAGCACTTCAGTTATATCCTCCCTTGGGTCAAGCAGAGGCAATGGCCTTGTAGCAATGGATACACCGGTTCCCGTCATATCACCAAAGTTCAGTGCTGTCGGGCATGGCCGGCACTGGGATGGGTGACCATCCGGGCCGCCATGCGCTGTTACCATTTTTCGGGGTGCACTCAGCCTCGTGATGCCAATTGAGGAGCTACTCGACCGAATATTAGTGGCTCCGGTCACAGAAAATTTAACGACCGGGAGAGTGGTGTGCTGACCACATGCCCCTCCTATCCGCATCCTCAGCTGAGGATGACAAGGCAGTCGGATGGTCCCGAGGGGCCACTTGTGGCCTGAAGACGGAGTGCTTTTGTGTCAAGCAACATGAGTGTTATACTAGTAATCTCCTCTGCAGACTGACTGAATTCTTCCAGTATCCTACCAATGAACCACAGCCTGCCACCCAATTTACCTATGACCGAGGTTATGCGATCATTTCATATCATATCTCAACAAATTGTTAATCCCAGGTATTTGTATTCCCATGATATGAAATCAGCTCATAGCTACTGTGAATGCTGACACCATAGCTCTTGATACAATTAACTAACAAGAAACAGTTATTTTTTATCAATATTATGCTGTGGATTCACTTTCCCTAGTGATGTCATAAGTACAGGTTTTATTTGTATAGCTGAGTATTTTCTCTTATAATTTTATGTTTGGAGAGTGCCTGTACAGTTGTGTAGGCACTTGTTTTATATTAAAAGTTTTCTCATTACATTTGATGGGCAAACTCAGAAATTTCCAGGTTTTGACAAATCATTTTGATGATCCTAGGCATTACATAAGGACTAATCCACCAGTTTGAGAGATAAGCAAGCGGTATGAAGCAGTTTGTATAGCAGCCACTGCTCTTCCACATGACAGCAGTCTCTCAATGAATTCAGCTAATTTCTTTTGCTTTCATCAACTGCATAAGAGTTAATATTTCTGGAACTCAGGATCATATGGGAGGCCTTACATGAATTGTTGTACAAGCTCATAACAGTACTTGACAATGTATGTTAAATCATGCAACTGGATTTTTTTGTAGGTTGACATTATCAGTATATTACTGGTGACAAATTACACCAGACTTCTCAGGCAGAAGGGTTCATTTACCTGAATTTGTCATCAATTGATTTTGTTATTCTGTCCTGTTAACATAAATCTGAAATAAAATATCTTCAGAAACATCTAACATATTCTAAAGAACATAAAAAAAGACAGAAACAATGTGCATTATGAATAGCAATTATGTTCACTTCATTACTCTAATTAACAACAGAATGTACTAAATGTAAACTATTTTCCAGAGCAAATAAATCTGGGTCTTTCTTTGTGTGTTACTAGCTGTTACACGAGGCCTATATGTGTCATGTCTTGTTCTCAATTTCATCATTTCGTTTGTATGTACAAGGTGTGTTTTTCTAAGTAGGGTCCATTTTGTTGTAGACACTAGTAGTTAGCGCGCATACTGCAATGAGTGCGTGCGTCATGTACTGGCATGCCTCGGGAAAAACTGTGCTCAGTTTCAGCTCTGTAGCTAACACGTACGGTTCTATTCTGTGCTTTCAAAATGTTTAAGACTATCAACTCACCCGCCGCATGTGAGGTCCCATCAGTGACACGGTTTTCGTCAGCAAGGAACCTGTCTACTGCAGAAATTGATCGACAGATTTGTGAAGTGTACAGTGATACTGTTATGAGTGAAAGCAAAGTGCGTAAGTGGGTACAAGAACTCAAAGATGGCCGTGACAAAGTCCATGATGAGGACTGCTCCAGTTGACCTTCTTTGATTACAGACGATTTGGTGGCTTTAGTTGAAAGGATTCATGGGAACAGGCACTTCACACTAACAGGTCTCTCAAATGAATTTCCAGATGTGTCGAGATCAGTGTTTTACGAAATTATTTCTGAACACCTAAAGATTAGGAAACTACAATCCTGTTGGGTCTTGAAACTCCTACCAGTGGACCACAAAAACCAAAGATTTGAGTGTGCGATGAAGTTCTTGACACACTGTCACGAAGAAGGTGACAGCTTCTTGAGTCAGACTGTAACTGGAGACGAGACATGGGTTTCGCATATCGTACTCAAATTGAAGCAACAGAGCATGGAATGGAGACACACATACTCACCTGTAAAGGTGAAGGCCAAACAGACTCTGTCTCAGTGCAAAATCATGGCGTCGGTGTTTAAGGATAGGCATGGGGTTTTGTTGGTTGACTTCATGCAAAGAGGAACCACTATCAATGCAGAAGCGTACTGCCAAACCCTGAGACAGCTACGCAGAGCCAATTCAAAACAAAAGACATGGCATGTAGACAAATGGAATTGTCCTTCTCCATGACAATGCAAGACCTCACACTGCAGGTGAGACCCGCAATTTATTGGACAGTTTTGGCTGGGAAGTTTTAGACCATCCACCCTACAGTCCTGATCTTGCACTGAGAGATCACCACCTGTTCCTCCACCTCAAACAACACCTCAGTGGCAACCGTTACAATGACGACAACGATGTGAAAACGGCAATGAACTCTTGGTTATCGGAGCAGGTGGCAAGTTTTTATGAAGACACTATTTTAACATTGGTTGAGAGGTACAATACGTTTTTGAACAAACTTGACAACTATGTCGAAAAATAGAGTGAAGTATGTACTTTCTGAAAATAAATTTACTTTTTTGAAATAACCTTTCATTGTGTACTTACAGGGTGTTTCAAAAATGACCGGTATATTTGAAACGGCAATAAAAACTAAACGAGCAGCGATAGAAATACACCGTTTGTTGCAATATGCTTGGAACAACAGTACATTTTCAGGCGGACAAACTTTCGAAATTACAGTAGTTACAATTTTCAACAACAGATGGCGCTGCAAGTGATGTGAAAGATATAGAAGACAACGCAGTCTGTGGGTGTGCCATTCTGTACGTCGTCTTTCTGCTGTAAGCGTTTGCTGTTCACAACGTGCAAGTGTGCTGTAGACAACATGGTTTATTCCTTAGAACAGAGGATTTTTCTGGTGTTGGAATTCCACCGCCTAGAACACAGTGTTGTTGCAACAAGACGAAGTTTTCAACGGAGGTTTAATGTAACCAAAGGACCGAAAAGCGATACAATAAAGGATCTGTTTGAAAAATTTCAACGGACTGGGAACGTGACGGATGAATGTGCTGGAAAGGTAGGGCGACCGCGTACGGCAACCACAGAGGGCAACGCGCAGCTAGTGCAGCAGGTGATCCAACAGCGGCCTCGGGTTTCCGTTCGCCGTGTTGCAGCTGCGGTCCAAATGACGCCAACGTCCACGTATCGTCTCATGCGCCAGAGTTTACACCTCTATCCATACAAAATTCAAACGCGGCAACCCCTCAGCGCCGCTACCATTGCTGCACGAGAGACATTCGCTAACGATATAGTGCACAGGATTGATGAAGGCGATATGCATGTGGGCAGCATTTGGTTTACTGACGAAGCTTATTTTTACCTGGACGGCTTCGTCAATAAACAGAACTGGCGCATATGGGGAACCGAAAAGCCCCATGTTGCAGTCCCATCGTCCCTGCATCCTCAAAAAGTACTGGTCTGGGCCGCCATTTCTTCCAAAGCAATCATTGGCCCATTTTTTAGATCCGAAACGATTACTGCATCACGCTATCTGGACATTCTTCGTGAATTTGTGGCGGTACAAACTGCCTTAGACGACACTGCGAACACCTCGTGGTTTATGCAAGATGGTTCCCGGCCACATCGCACGGCCGACGTCTCTAATTTCCTGAATGAATATTTCGATGATCGTCTGATTGCTTTGGGCTATCCGAAACATACAGGAAGCGGCGTGGATTGGCCTCCCTATTTGCCAGACATGAACCCCTGTGACTTCTTTCTGTGGGGACACTTGAAAGACCAGGTGTACCGCCAGAATCCAGAAACAATTGAACAGCTGAAGCAGTACATCTCATCTGCATGTGAAGCCATTCCACCAGACACGTTGTCAAAGGTTTCGGGTAATTTCATTCAGAGACTACGCCATATTATTGCTACGCATGGTGGATATGTGGAAAATATCGTACTATAGAGTTTCCCAGACCGCAGCGCCATCTGTTGTTGAAAATTGTAACTACTGTAATTTCGAAAGTTTGTCTGCCTGAAAATGTACTGTTGTCCCAAGCATATTGCAACAAACGGTGTATTTCTATCGCTGCTCGTTTAGTTTTTATTGCCGTTTCAAATATACCGGTCATTTTCGAAACACCCTGTATGTTCAAATGGATCTTACTTCAGAAATACGCCTTGTATATCATGAAATTTACTACGAATGTTGTCATATTTACATATTACTTTTTCATTAAAGATGCAAGAAGGGTTAATGCCTATATACTTACAAATTTTTGTTTCAAAAAGCATAACTTACTTTATATAATCATAAGCAAGTAGTTTGGAAACTGGTTTATGACAAACACACATTGAGGACAGTATTCAGAATGTATCAGTGAATTTCCTTACATAACAACATTAAGAAAACTGAAAAAAATGTGATACCTTTGTATGTGTCAAAAGATGTATCTTCAATGAAGATTTCATGGCGAAGCTCTTCTGGCAAATTGGGCATTTGTGTGCTAGGAACACGAAAAGAAAGAATCACAGTTTTGCAAAGAAGATTACAAGAAAGCCTACTACAATAAACTACATAACGGTTTCACATACCTTTTATGCCTGAGTGTAGAATAGTGTGACGAGCCAGATCTTCCTTTCGGACAAAAGTTTTTGAACATTGCTCACATTCATATGGTTTTGCACCTTCATGAATATATTTCACATGCATAAGAAGACGAGATCTGCGATTGAATGCCTTGCCGCAGTGGGAACATGTGAACCCATTTTCACCTACACAATCATAATCAGGAGTGAAAGACAATATTTACATATCTCTTTGGTGTGAAAATGAACTATACTAAAAATAAGTTGTGAAATTAAAAGAAATGTTTGAATCTATTTGATGTGCATATAATTTTTTTAGTCTCCCCCACACATCATACAAACATGAAAGCCAACATCAAATACGGTTATTCAGCTTTTGGTTGCAATATGCAAGACATCATTGGTGGATAAATCATCCTAAAACACTGAGAGTTGAGTTTCAAGACATTGCTTGATTAGCAAACTGAATGTACAATGTTACTGCACATTTATTCTGGTCAGTTTATGAATTTTCTGCATGACCACTAAAGTATGGGAAAAGGCACAATGTTAATATATCATTTCTGGCATCCTTTACCTGTCTTCCAGCAAAATAATGGGAACAAAACAGATATTGAGATATTTGTCTACTACATGAAAACATTGACAAAATCAAAGTTGAACATGACATAATATTTCTATTTAAGAATTTGCACGAAAAAAATCTGCAAGGACAATCTAATGTGTAAAATGAGAACTTTTGTGTTTCCATTTCAGAGAACACACAAGATAACGAGAATCAAGTAGTAAGCACAAAAGTCAACAACAGCAGCAATCAGCACACAGATACAGTACACACTTAAATCTTTTGACAGCAGCAGTACGCAATGACAACTTAATCACTCTACCAGGAATCAATAAAAATACCTAGGATGAATAATCTTCAGTTTTCGTATGAAGTGATACCTGTCAGGTACCAGAGACAGTCAAAGGTCATTACAAAATAAAATCAACACAATGTCTCAAGTAAATGCATGTGCTTGTCACTGAAAAATTACTGTATCTGGGAAACTTATATGATATTGATGGGTCAGAGCAATACTATTATAACTAGCCTTTCTTAAACATTATTGCATGATGAATTGAAAGTTCTAGTACTTCCCAGAAATCAACCTGGAAACTTAAACTTGTGAATGCTGCTTAAAATATCTTGTTGTTCCATTGTTATTAAGTACTTTGTACCAAAAAACTTTCGAGAAGTTACCGTTCTAACATATCTTTCTAAAGAATTCAAAAGGTTGGTATGAATGTAACAGACCAATTATACTTCAATAATTTCACTTGCCTGTGCTTTTATTTACAGTTGTTTTGGCTGTTTTATCAGGGTTGTCTGCTGACTGCCCATGGACAACATTATCTACCCCATCTGAATTCTCAGTTACGAGAGCCTGCACTAACTGGCAGTCATGTGGAATAATAATAATAAGAAGAAGAAGAATTCCTCATGGCAGTGTAACTCCATTGATTTACTATAATAAGATTGCAAATGTATAGAGTTAGTCCAATAAATTAAGCTTACACACACATTTTCCTTCGTACCTGAAACCAATGGTTCACTACCATCACTTGCAGAATTATGCGATGGTTGATATTCTGATGAATCATCGACACTGGAATTTCTTCTACAGAAGAATCACCACTTTTCCCATCGTCAATAGCTAAACAATAATAATCGTAATCATAATATTTTAGACCAATCTGTGCCAATAGTGCTTAATGTGCAGCTGTATTATTACCTTCTTGATTATTTTTTGTTTCCTACACTTTTTGGCAAGCATGTGGAATTTCTATATAATAATAATTTCTCATGACAGTGGATGAGATCATTAAGGTTAAGAAGGAGGAATCTAGTGGTGACAGTCAGCAAGGGCCAAAGTTTATGACATATGGAGAAGTGGAAGCGATGTTAAGGTATATTATGAATAATATAAATATGAAAGAAGACATTAATAATTTGAGAGAAGACTTAGCAGGGTGGGAAATAGTATAAAGAAAGAAGTACATAATATTAATGAGAAATTAACATCGAATAGTAAAGGTGTAGGAGAGAGAGAGAGAGAGAGAGAGAGAGAGAGAGAGAGAGAGAGAGAGAGAGAGAGAGAGAGAGAGAGAGAGAGAGAAACTTTGTGACGACAATAGTAGGAACGTGGAGGTTTTCGAGAAACAATGTGCTGAAAATAAGAGTTAAACTTGAGAACGGGATTGATCACATTAGAAATGATTCAGAAACTGAGGTAGAAAACAAGTTTGCTGTAGTGGTAGAGGAAAAACTGGAATAAGTAAATAAAATTGTAGATTCAAAATTGACTGAAATAGAGAAAACAGAGGAAGAGGTACTAAATATAAATCATAGTGTAAGTGAAAGTGTGTCTGATTCGACTGTAAGTGTAATGATGATAGCCATGACGAATCCAGTAGTGATGAGAATGGGGTATTTGAATCTGTAATTGATAATGAGGGCAATTTGTTTAGTAAAGAGAGAATTAAGGAGGATTTGTTGTATGACGATCACATGATAAGTAAAAAGGAAATGTATCAACCTGTAATAACAGAAGGTGTACAATATATACATGTTAAGTGTTTACGGGACAGTGGTAGTGACTTGAATGGTATTTAACAGGCATTTTCTGAATCTATTAAGAACACAGGGGGCATGGTAGCGATGCACGCTTCTAGAATAAAAATTGTTGGTGCTACTGGTAAGCTATTACAGAGTGTGAAACAAGAGATACTATTAATTGTGGAATTGGCAGGATGGTTGTTGACATGCAATTTCTTGATGATTCAAAATCTCAGCATTTATGTAATGTTTGGAACTAATATCTTGTGCAATTAGCTGGTAGGGGGTTCAACATTCTGTGTTGGATTCATTATGTGGTGACAATGCTTATCCCAGCTGTCTGTCTCATTTTTCATGTTTTATGAGGCAGTCAAACTCTTCTCCTATCCTATCTGTAGTTTATAAGTGTATCACAAACATTTTATCTTCTACTTTCAAGTGATTTTGTGCAGTAGCATACTTCAGTATAGAAATATGTTAGAAAAATTTTCTTCATTGTTACCTAAATATCTATTTATGTCATATTAGTTATAAATAATGATTCACAAGAGGATGGAAGAAAAGAAAGTGATACCATGGTTAAAGATTTTCTGTCAAACAAAGAGGTAAGTTAAACTGAAAATGAAAGGTGTCAGCATGTGTGGAGGATAATTAATATCTGAAGTAATGAGCTCATTGGTGCAGCAGCAGAGACAGTGTGCAGCATAAACCATCTTAAATATGAGGTCTTAATATTAATTTTGGTATAAAAGAAGTTTTTGTGTTCAATGCAATCAGTGTATGTGAGATAACTATTTATCTGTGTCAAGGTACAGCCTTTTCTAACATAAGGAACTCCAACTTTAAACATAGTTGCTTGGAGTAATGTGTGTGGAAAGAGTAAACAAGGTTTGTACGTATATCGCCCTTCAGGCTAGACTACAGTGAAACAACAGTTTGTCTAAGTGTTGATTTTGTTTGATCTGTAATGAGAGTTAAGTTTGCCTTAGCATTAAGAATCTGTTACTGTGGGCTGTTTCTCAGTCAAAACAATTTTGCATTAGATAAGCAGAGCAGGTGTTTATTTGTTAGACAACACAACAATAAAGAAATAATAAAATAATAAATAATGTTAGGGTATTAATGGTTAGGGAGCCTGTCTCTACTGTAGGGATATTCTTTGAGAATGCTCTCCAATAGCTAACAAGGTAAGAAATGTTCATGTAATAATGGAGATGACAGACAAGATTAATGAAAAAGGTAACTGTATACAAACAAATGTTGTGTAACTTTACTGATGATCTAATTGTGAACTAGGCAACATTGGGTACTGTTTATATTGTGCAATTCATGACACTGCAGCTGGGAATGAGAGCTTAACATAAAGAGCAATCTTTTTGTGAGGTACAAATAATATAATGCTGCATCATTGGACCTATATGTTATCTGAAAACTGCTTTTTGTATTCTGAGGAATTATGAGCTTGAAGAGGTAATACTGGGATGAAGAACAATAATTTTGCTGATTAACTGCTAACTGTGGTGCTAGACTGATGTGAATATTTGGACAGGTCCACCATTTGGTATCATTTTGTGAGGATTTAATTTTCTGTTTGATTGAGAGTATTGCTCAGAGTTGAGTGGAGAATTAGGGTGAAGATTTATTTACAACTTCTGCCCCAGTAATTTTGATTTGCATAGTAATTAAGTTCTTTAATGGTGACACTATTCTTTTTTCATAGTGTAATGACACGAAAATCTATGCTACTGCACATCTTGAGTTTTTACTAGAGGTAATGTACATCTTGAGTTTTTACTGGAGGTGATGCACATCTTGAGTTTTTGATATTTTGCAAATGGGAAAGAAACCCAAATCTTTCAAGTTTAACCAGTTTCAGACAGTTATGACTTAAGAGTAATGTTATGTAGTGTAACGTGCACTTGATTTTGAATTTTTACTAGTCCACACCTTTCATACTATAGTCAATAATAATAAAATAATAAATAATGTTAGGGCATTAATGGTTAGGGAGCCTGTCTCTACTGTAGGGATATTTTTTGAGAAAGCACTCCACTAGCTAACAAGGTAAGCTAGAAATAATAATAGAAATTATAGTAATATCATGAGAACTATGTAATGTATGTATGTATATTTATGAAGTTATAACTATCATTTGTCATTGCTGTTAAACAATTTTTTCTTAGACTTATGTTAGAAGCATACGTGCACTAAGGTAGTGAGTGTATTTTGTCTCATTTTTTCATGAGGCGAACCACCTCCAAGGCAACTGACATCAGTGCATTTCCTTGTTAACTGCCACTTGGACCTGTTGAAGGCATGGACAGCTTGGCGAGAAAGTGTGTAAAGGCTCATTAAAAATGTGAAAGTGAGTGTGAAAAGTACTAAACATTGACAAGTGAAATTTTCTGTCTATTGCAACCCAGGAAGATTTATTTTGTTTAGCAAGACAGGACTTGTACAAAGTGATATGTGTTTTAAAATGTAATCTTTGCTTAACAAAATAAGGACATCACTTATGATGAAGATGCATAATTTTTGTTAAAAGTATAACTTGTGGGTATTTTGTGATATTGTACAATACACTATATGTAATTATTTTGTATGGTGATTTTCGCAAGGCCAGTTCTATTTGCAACATCTATCTGGTCAATCCAATGAGGGGGTGATGTGATGAAGCAAGCTGGGATCATTTTAATTCTCCTATTTTTTTGCCATATGCCTCCTTAAATTAGTTTTATCAATTTCAACTAATTACCATTAACATATGTGAGTATAATATGTATTTTCATAAAAGAGAAAAGTTGGCTCTGTTTTAAAGAATATAACACCAGATCTAATTTTGTGCTTAGTTTTATATATGCAATTGATTTTCTAATTTATTTTGACTATTCCTAGTTAGTATCTTTCATTAAAGGGTGAAATCAGTAATTGTTTCATAAATTAAATTCTGTTGTTGATGTATTAACAAATATAATTTCTGTACTAATTATAAACAGTTGGAAGACGAAATACTAGTAATCTTAAAAGTATCTATTTGACTCTATTCAAAATCATGTTAGCAAAACCAGCCCTTAATTAATTCCAAAGTAATTAACAGTTTTGTCAAAAGTATTGTTTGCATAATTATATATGTTAATTTCATGATTTAAACAAATAATTCGGTCTAAACCTTGTAGTAGAAGAAACTGTTAAAAGAACGATTTTTTTTATGTATTCAGTTAATTTAATGAGTTAAGGTTTAATTGAAATTTCTGTAAATTTAACTTCTAACAAAGTGTAGTTTCAGCACCTATTATTGTGATGATATATAAGAGCTTGATTTTTTGTCACGAGACAGTCAGTCCACGGTTGAGTTTCAGGCAAGAAACCTGTGTTGGTTAGAACAAAAACAATGCTTCAATTTAACTGTGGAATAAGTGTTAAGCAATTAGACCGTGTGTAAAAACAATGACAGTGTCTGCTCCATATGTACCTAATCATTATTCAAGAACTGTGAACTTTGTGGTTAGGTTTTACTGCTCAAAGGTGTTCAGCAGGAAACTATTGTAGCAGTATCTGGAGGTTTGTCTGCAAACTATTAATGAGGCTTATTGAAAGTTACACAATAGCGCACTGGCCATATCACTGTGTTTTATTGGGGGGTTGTGAATAGCAAAAGTAAAACACTGTGGAATGTAACTGTGCATCTGTCGGCTACATTATTTACCGTAGTCAGAGTCCAAATTACAAACCCCATTTTTCAGCAAATGTAGCAACGTAGTACGTCAACACCAAGGACAACAAACAAAGGAATAAAGCAGGTGGAACTGCTACAAACCCCTCCCCCCATTCATAATCTTTTGTTCCTTTCCAGTCTGATTTTATGAGTTTTGAATAAGTCTCTCTCTGAGACATGTGTCCATCATTCATCTGCAGGTGAGTTTGTTCCCTTGTCTCTTTTTTGTTTTTTGTTGACATTGAGAAATTTTATTAATGTAACAGAAACTGACTGAAGAAATAGAATGGTAGAAATCTGTATAGATAATTAAAATGTTAAACATCAGTTTCTTAGGGTAGCTATATTGTTTTCTGTGTTGTTAGGTTGTTTGAAGACAAACAAAATAAGATTTATTTCCAAATTTAATCAAATAGAACTCTGTAAAATCTGCTGGAATTTTTTAGAAAAGGCTCCAAGAAATCATTCATCATCATATACACATACATTTATATATGAAGCTTGGAAGGAACTGGAGCAAATGGAAGGTTACAAATAGGTGGCGTAATTAGTATGTGCAGGCATTCAAAAGTGTTGCTTGAACATAGTCCTTTTTCAGAATTCTTGGTCCTGGTGTTGTTTGCAGTTTTGTGTGAAATTAATATTACAAATAATAAAAGACTTAACTTTATTAATTAGAAAAGGATAGATTGCTCATCATTGTCAAGAGTAGCAATCTATCCTTTTCCTAATATTGTTGATATTCCAACCTGGAGATCCAATGCTTTAACTTTAGTATTTGCATGCTTTACTTACACAAATAAAAAAAGTAATAATTAAGCTTATCCAATACAGACATTTACAAACCTCTAACTGTTTATTCAATATAAATACAGAAATCTTGTTTATTCCATAAATCAGTTTTTGAACCTTTTCAGGGTCGTCTTCAGATGGTGCCCTGGAGTTTACATGACAGTTTCTTTGTGTAATGCTAGTTGCTGGTTCTATGACAAGAAGATGGAACATGCTTTAATGTATCACCATGAGTATTATCTTTGTGGTGATCTGGATCCAAAAACTTACTGCAACAATATGAGTGGCTTTGTTTTTAGTATCCACCTATCAGCTACCATTGTGGTTGATGGTTGGTAACACACTCACTCACTTTTCACAGGATGTGTATATAAATACTGATAGTTACAAAACTTAGCTAGTATCCAGCATGTGACAATAAAGGCATGAAACTTGACCTTCTTGAAGAAATTGAAATCTTTACAGCATGTGACTACCTATTCACTGACCAGACTGAACTGAGAAACAACCCCTTCTATCTGACAGTAAACACTGCATCTTTTGAACATAATTCTGCTTGTCCAAAACAAAGGTACCGTTGCCCTTGTTTGTAAGTGAAATAACTGTCTATTCAGCCTATCACAGGTTTGGTGTTGACCCCACAAAAAGTGTGGATAGAAAGACTAATAACCTCCCAAAGAAAAGTTCCTTGTCACACAAGACTATCAAGAGTCTTAATTCTTACTGTGCTGTTCCCCCTAGGTTATATGGCATTCCTTAGGTCCACAAGGAAGGTGTTCCTCTTCGTCCAATTGTAACATTGGTGCTCTGACATACCATGTAGCAAAATGCCATGCTATTCTGTTGAGCCCTTTGGTGGGTAAGTCTGAGCATCACATTAAGAACACGGCCGATATCTTACATTGATTAGAGGGAATGTGTTTAAATGACTATTATTGCAGTAAGTTTTGATGTGGTCTCTCTCTTCACTCATGTTCCTCTCTCTGATTCATTACAGTTGATTAAGATTAGGTCTGATGTTGAATTAACAAACCTATTTCAACAGGTATTGACTTCCACTTATTTTTTCTTCAATCACCAGTACTACAAGCAGGCAGATGTAGTTGTGATGTGAAGCGTCTTGTCATCTATTACTGCCAATTTGTTTATGGACAACTCTGGGGAACACACCTTGGTGTAAGCAGCTTTGAAACATACATTTCTGATACACAGATGATAGTTTTATTGTTTGCACTCTTAGCAGTGGCTTTTCAGAACATGTGAAATCAATCCACCCAAATGTTTGTGTCACAATGGAGGTGGAAAAGGATGGCTGCCTTCCCTTCCTTGATAGGTTGGTCAGGAGGAAGGTTGATGATATGCTGGGACATACCATTTATAGGAAGCCTACTGGCACTGACTTGTATCTGCAGGCTGACAGTTGCCACCATCTGGCTCAGTGTCAAAGGATACTTCGTACCCTGGTTCACAGGGCCATGTCATCTCAGACCCTGAGAATTTATCAGCTGAGGTGGCACATCTAGTCACCTTTTGTCAGAATGGTTACAGTGGAAGACAGAACAGACATGCATTGTACTGTCTAACAACTGTGCTCCGGGTAAGTGTTAATCAAACTGAGGTGGCACCAAAGATTACAGCCTTTTCGCCTCTAAGTTCTGTAAAGGATAACCTTCGTTTGCATAAGGCAGGTGTCTTCCGTATTCCTTGCAGTTGTGGCTTGTGATATATTGGTCACACTACCAAGACAGTGGAGGACCAGTGTACTGAACATTAGGGGCAAACACGTTTACTACAGCTGAGCAAATTCGCCACTGCAGAATATTGTCTTGTTACTGGTCATCCCACAGAATATAGCAACACAGAGATAGTGGCATGCACTTTCAGTTTTTGAGATAGTGTTATTAAGGATGCAGTTGAAATGAAATTATCTAGTAACCTTATAAAGTGAGATGTTGTTGTTGTTGTTGTTTTTTTTTTGTTTTAATTAATTCTGCAAGAAATCCTGCTCTCTCTCTTGTCAAAACACAGTAGGACAGAATTAATTCTACCTCAGGCATTGATTATTAATTTCGCTATCAATAACTTCTGGCATTGGTAATCTTTGGTTTGTGATGGCACCAGTGTTTGCAGTGTGTGTGTGTGTGTGTGTGTGTGTGTGTGTGTGTGTGTGTGTGTGTTACCTTTCTGGAGTTTCTGTGTAAATCGAGGTTTTAAATTCCCTTGCGTAGTGCTTACTTGCTGCAGTTTTGCTGGCATCCTACCGAAATATCAGCAGTTGTTGACAATGTCACCCAGCTGCATTCCCGTAAATTATTTGTATACACCAGGAAAAATTCAGGCCTCACATATACAATATGATGCAAAGAGTATCTAGGAATAAATATGTGTTGGATAAAAAGAAGAAAAACTGCCTCTACATGCATCAAAAACATACATCAGAAATCACAGGCCTCAGGTAAATGTAAATGTCATGTGCCTAGGGTCTCCCGTCGGGTACACCATTCACCTGTCGCAAGTCTTTTGATTTGACACCACTTCGGCGACTTGCGATGGGGATGAAATGATGATGATTAGGACAACACATCACCCAGTCCCTGAGCGGAGAAAATCTGCAACCCAGTCAGAAATTGAACCCTGGACCTTAGGATTGACATTCTGTCGCACTGACCACTCAGTTATCTGAATTTAAGAGTTTGTTTTGCCTAGTAGACTATTATATGACTGTGGACAGGGGCCAAAAAGTCTGAGAGCAGAGTTTTGTATAGGACTGGACAGGGATGGCATAAATAATCACCTGCAAGTTACTACACTGCAAATATAAGTTGTGGCACAACAGCAATGTAGTGTGCAGCAACATTCATTGTGCAGTTTAAGGGTAGTCTTTGCTCAGTGCCTTGTCTTGCAATACATCAACCCTGAAAGCATCTGGTCCTGGCCACAGACATGTCCGAGTACAGGGTGGGGGCAATTCTGGCCCACTGTCATTCAGATAGTGCCAAATAGCCTTTCCATTGAAAACACACAGCTCTGTTCAGCAACAGTATTACCAAGTGGAAAAAATAGGCCATGCCTTAAAAAAATGAGTGTTCTTTTATGTTGCAAAATTTCATTTAATTACCAACCATAAGCTCTTTGTTTCCCTCTTTATCCTGTCACCTACCTTACTGGACAAAGCCGGTCATCGTCTTCAGTGTTAAGCTCTGATCTTGTTCCAGCACAATTATGAGATACTTTTTCACCCAAAGTTGCACCATGTGAATGTGGATGCTCTGTTCCAGCTTCCCACAGGCTCTGACCTCTCATTTGACTAGGAGGAACTGCTTTGTTTGCAACTGGATATGGAGGTGAAGCATCAGCAGCTCCCCCGTTGACTCTGCTGTAGCAGTGGATCCAGCACTCTGGCAAGTAAATGGAAATGGAAATGTCGTGTGGCTAGGGCCTCCCGTCGGGTAGACCGTTCGCCTGGTGCAGGTCTTTCAAGTCATACGCATGATATAAGAACGGTAGCCCGACAGCCCACCAGGCCAGGTATTGGACTTGCTTCGGTATTTTTATGTGATGCAGCATTTCTTCTCTTTCTTGGATGGCACAATTCCCCTGTCTACAGAAGAGTTCACTCTCTGCGTAGTGATGCCAATGGCTCATCGATGGCAGGTGCTTCACTTATTACATCAGGGTCACTGAGGAATCTCTCACACAAAAGTATTTGTGTATTGTCAGGTGTTTAGGCTGGGCATTGATAAGAGGTGGACTGCTCCAAGTGTTCAGGTCAACACGTGGCACCGCACATTTTTTTAATGCTATGGCCAGCCCCTACACAGCTTTGGGAAAGAGTCCACATTGACATCACTGGTCCTTTCTAAACACTTTCTGTTTATTGGCAACCAACGTTTTTTCTCATCTTCCTTATGCTGCTCATTGTCCATCTCCAGTGGCAGATACGATTGTCAAGGCCATGTCAAAGATATTCTCCTTAGAAAGCTTAGCTTGTGTCCTGGCTCTGGACAATGGTCCTCAGTTTGTGGTGCAATCTTTTAAGGACTTCTGTACACGCAATGGATTTTGCCACATTTAGGCACCTCCCTTCCATCCGCAGTCGAACTGTGAGGCAGAACGCCTTACCTGACTGTTTAAGATGAAGATGCACAAGTCTGTACAAGATTTTCTGGCTGAGGAGGTAATTTCATTTTTTAATCTCTTACATAACAGTACCATTTGGGGCCAAGAGTCATGCTGAGTTGCTACATGGCCATTGGCCACAAACACTTACCGGGCAGGTGTTTCCCAGCAGTGCTGGTTTGGGCCCTGGCATTTGGACCTTGCCCTCAATGGACTGCAGTCGTCACCAACAGTCAGTGTGGCTACCGCTCCAGGAATCAACTTGAGGCAAGTCGTCAGAACAGTTGAATCCCAGGAAAGCTGCAGTATCAGGCCGAGGGCCTGATGCCACACTCTCTGTCAGCCCTGGCCGTTCCAGGGGGTTGCGCAGGCCGCATCATGCCTGCCTGTGCTTGTGGGCTGGACTTTGTCAGCACTGATGGCAGATTTGCTTCCTGCAGAGGGAGCTGATGCCTCCCACCAGACTGAGCAGATGTCACAGTCAGGGGGATGGAAACCCTGTCTCTGTCGCCAGAGCCCCTCCTCTTTCAACTGCCATAGTCACTGCCCATGCCTGTGCCCCTCGTAGTGGACTCCAATGCTGAGATGGCTCCCTCTCCTGTTGCCGGTCCGGTCCACTGGTTGCCCCGGAGTCCACAGGCAGCAGGGGTGCCCTTGTTCCACTCATTTTTGCCAGGAGGTGCTAGTCTAGGTAGATCGAGAATTTCTCACGCCTGTGGCTGTCCCACCCTACACTGCCTTGGATGCCATGGACGTCTCTTCAGTCACAGCTGTGTGAATGGCAATGCCTGCTTCTTTCCTCTGCAAGGAATGAGGTGTGTAGTAAGCTGACGGTTACAACATGTACTACCCGCAACAGATGTAAGTTGGGCCACTTGAGCGTGTGTCAACATTCATAAGGCACAACCACAACTACCCGAGGCAGTCCAGTCACCGACCACCATCGCCTGGTCCATCGTGAGTGCTCAGCACAACATGAGATACCTGACAGTGATAGCGTCTTTATGAGGACATCCACAGGGCTCTGGGCCCTCAGTTCGAAGACTATTTACGTCAGTTTTATAAAAAGGATTTTTCAGTTTTCTGTTGGCTGAGCACTTCTTCACTCCTTTGTGTCTCAATTTTCTTTCTCTATCTGAAATGACACTTCTCAATGTTTGTTTGTTGGTCTAGATTTTTTCTTTTAGTTACTTGATTTTGTATGCCTTGTTTTTTAAATCTTCTACTGTAATCTTTTGTACCCTCTAATCTTTCTTTATTTCAATATCCTATGTGATATTCCTTATCTATATTTTGCAGCTGTGAACATGACTGCATTCAATACACAGGAGTTTTGAATAAAAACTTCTTCAGTTACAATATTTTTTGTGTTTTATTAAATTAAATGATGCATTTAAGATCTTGTGGTCTATATTCAGGTGCAAATTGCACATTTGTTCTTGACTGAAGTAAAATGCATTTTCCTGTTATGAGACAGTTAGATGTTAGGTTTGTATTTTGTGAATCGAGTGTGGAAATATGTGAGAAACAGCGGAAAAAACAGTGAAAAACTTATCAAAGAAACAAAGAAGAACATTTTTGACCTGAGGTCAGCACATGTTGATTTATTCATACTGTCATTGCATATTGTCTTACTTGAGGTGCACATTTTTTTATGATTTTTTAAAAATAATTCAGAGATGTAGTTTAACCTGATTAGATCATATATAAAGTTTATCATACAGTGTCAGAGATGTAAGCTTTAAGAAGCTGATATATGCAAGGAACAAATTCACAATAAGTCTTTAAAATTACAAAAATAACTGAGGCTAGCAAAATATGTTTGTTCATTTAACAAAGATTCAGACTTTTTGGGCTTGTGGAGGTCTATTTACAATTGTTATAATAGTTTTAGGGTCTTACCAGTGGCTTCATTGTGTAGTACGAGGGTTATACCAAAAATAAGGTTCCCAAAGAGCTACAGCCTCGGGGGAAGGTGCTAGGCTACATTTGACAACAGTGCCATGTGCAGTGGTTCCTCCACTCCCGAACCCGCCCATCCATGGTTCGCTACATCACCCAGTGTTAGCTTGGCAGCAGTCAGAGATGGAAGTATTGACTGCTGCTCCTGCCACGTGTAAGGTTCAAGCAGTAACCTGGTTTCTCCACACAAGGAGGTTACCACCCATGGAGATTCATCGTCAACTGACTGAGATTTATGGTGAAGAGTGCATGTCCATTCAGCACGTCCACAAATGGTGCTGGGCTTTAGCTGAGGGTTGTATGGAAGTTCACAATGAAGAAGAGTGTGGAAGACCACCGGTTTTGGATGCGATTGTCCAGATCAACAGCGAGCTGCTCGAAGATTGGAGGTTCATGGTCTGTGAACTTGTTGAATGCATTCCTGAAGATTCCCACAGCACAATTGAAAGAACTTTACCAGAAACGTTGGGTTATAGCAAGGTTTGTGCTCGCTGGGTGTCCCAGATGCTGACTGATGGACACAAGGAGCAATGCCTTGACTGTACTTGCAAGTTTCAACAATGTGATAGGGGAGGCAACAAGGAGAAGTTGTTGGTCTCTATCATGATGGGAGAGGAAATGTGGGTGTTTCATAACACCCCCAAAACAAAACAACAATCTCGTCAGTGGCGTCAATCCGGTTCACCGCCACCACAGAAATTAAAACAAATGCAGTCGATAGGAAAGGTTATGGGGACAGTGTTTTTGGATCGGAAAGGGGTACTTTTCATCAATTTCATGCAACCTGGGACGACAATAAACTCGGACAGATGTTGTGAAACATTAACCAAACTCTAGTGAGCAATCTAGAATCGCTGGAGAGGACGACTGACAGAGGGAGCAGTGCTTCTTCAGGACACGCTCAACCCCATGTCCCTTGTCAAGCACAGGAGCTTTTGAAGAAAGATCACTGACACTACATGATAAACTTTATCTTTGATCACATCAGGTTAACCTGCATCAGTGAAGTGTTTTTAAGCATTTTAAATAAATATGCATCTTGAGTAACATTATGTGCAATGGCAGTATGAATAAACCAATGTATGCTGACCTCAAAAGGTTAAAAATGTCCTTCCTTGCTTGTTCATTAAGCTTTTCACTTCTTTCCCCCCTGTTTCTCACATTTGTGCACTCAATTCACAAAATGAAAAACCTAACCCACATAATTTTCTCATAAAATGAAAATACATTTAACTTCACTCAAGAGCAAATGTAAATTACATATTAATTTATTTGCCCCTGAAGATGGACCCATAGGGTCTGAAATGCATCGTGTAATTTAATAAAACATGAAAAAATATTGTGACTAAATAAGTTCTCATTCAAACTTACTGTGTATTGCTCTTACTGTTCCTCAGGTTCTCTACTGTCTTCCTGACTCTGTTTTCTGGTGTGTTGATTTGATGTCCAGTAAGCAAATTGTATTTTTCCTGATCATGCTCATTACTGGCTCCATCTCATAGAAGCTAGGGTCCAGTGTCTGTTTCCTTGACATATTTTGTTTATACATGTTCTGAATAGGACATCTATAGAGGAGACCACAAACAGATCACATGTATGACTCATTCCAGACTGCACAATTGTTTGGGGTCCCCATCAGCAGAGCTGCGTGAAATTAGAAAATAAACTTTGGAAATTTAGCATTTATATTTTTTGATATATGGGTCATTTAAATGTGTAAACATATCAAAAAATATAAACGCTGAATTTATGGACTTACCTCAAAAATTGGATTTTTCACTGTTCACAGTTTTCTTTTTTTTTTAAACAAATATTGTTAACTGATTATTTCTATAACAGAACACCACAGCATCAGTTCTCATTCAAACTGACACATGTTATAGGCCTATATACAAATGTTTATCTACTGAATGTAATCACTGACGTTGTTTCATTACTGTCTGGCTTCAACGACCTCCTTTAGTCACTTATAGCTAAATTGTACATTGGACCCACACTGTTCATAGGTGCCCAAATTGTAGATAAAACAGCTCTTCCAAACTGATAGCATTTAAACTTTTAACACTACTAAGACATGTGTCACACATTTGCATTGTCAGAATACTAAACCTAATGCAGATTCATTTTTTAAATGATCAAGAATGAACTCTGCCGTAGCATTTTTGTTTCCAATTACCTGAAAAATTAAGTGATTGCTGGTAAGTATGTGTCCAAGTACTGACCTGTATGGAAACAAGGATTCCATATTGTGGTTACTGGACTGGGAAAAAGTTTTTCTGGCAAATAACTAAATTTCTCTTGATGGAATTGAAGCTTTGTGCTTTTCATTTTGCAGGATTGCAGAAATGCCATTTTCAATTTACCGACAATAAAATTTAGAACCTTTAGATCTTTCATTATGTCACCTCCAAAATTTATTTTGGGCATCCTGCATCTGAAATTTTTAAATGGTCTCTAGTCCATATTTTAACTGCATCATAACAGGATCCCATGTATGCACCAGAGTCTGATATTAATTCCATAATATTTTCATATTAAATGCTGTAGTCATTTAAGACATCTACTGTGGCCTGGGCACAAGTACTTCTGTTAGTAACATGTGAAATGTTACAGGAAACCAGATGCAGTTTCTGTTCTGATATTTCTGTCTTTGGATGAAATAAAACTGGAAATAAGTGCCTTCCATTTTTGAAGCAAATTCCATCAGCAATAACTGCAATAGGAACCTCTTTCGTATCATCTTTGATTTCTCCTTTCATTCTGCCAGTGCCCTGATATATTCTCCCAAGTCTCTTGAACTGGGTATACAACCAGCACTGGGTAAATATTTATTAAAAAATGACCTATCTTCAACATAATCTAGTTCTGTCAATGAGATGTTTGCCTTTATGTACATTTTAGTTCTCTGTGCACTGTCTAGTATCTCACCAATAGCAGCCTCCCATTCCTGCATCCACCGCACACATTTTTTTGCCCCATGACTAGCACTTTAAAGGTTAGGTCCTGACAAAACATTCAGCAATGCATTTCAAATGGCAGCATACATGTTGCCATCCTGTCACTTTGCACACCTTCAAGGTTTCTCAAGAAGAAAGTTTTGACAGCTGACGTCATCTGTCCACTGTGGATCATGTGACCCCACGCCCATTTCCTTCTGATACACAGCCATGCACAGGTATTTCATTTCATCATGGTTTTTGTGACTGACATAACGTTGTTTATCATTTGTTATTTTTGTTACATGTAATAAATTTTTTGTTACATTATTTCCTTTTTTAAAAATTATAGTTTTATAATAAATGATGAGAGGTTTCAGTCCCTTCTTTATGAAAGCTGACAACATACAAATAAATTCCACTTACTAATCAGTCTTCATGATCTGGACTCACAGTGAAGAAGAACTCCAGAATTTCCTCTCCAACCTCAACTCCTTTGGTTCCATCAGATTCACCTGGTCCTACTCCAAATCCCATGCCACTTTCCTTGACGTTGACTTCCATCTGTCCAATGGCCAGCTTCACACGTCCGTCCACATCAAACCCACCAACAAGCAACAGTACCTCCATTATGACAGCTGCCATCCATTCCACATCAAACGGTCCCTTCCCTACAGCCTAGGTCTTCGTGGCAAACAAATCTGCTCCAGTCCAGAATCCCTGAACCATTACACCAACAACTTGAAAACAGCTTTCGCATCCCGCAACTACCCTCCCGACCTGGTACAGAAGCAAATAACCAGAGCCATGTCCTCATCCCCTCAAACCCAGAACCTCCCACAGAAGAACCACAAAGGTGCCCCACTTGTGACAGGATACTTTCCGGGACTGGATCAGACTCTGAATGTGGTTCTCCAGCAGGAATACGACTTCCTCAAATCCTGCCCTGAAATGAGATCCATCCTTCATGAAATGCTCCTCACTCCACCAAGAGTGTCTTTCCGCCGTCCACCTAACCTTCGTAACCTCTTAGTTCATCCCTATGAAATTCCCAAACCACCTTCCCTACCCTCTGGCTCCTACCCGTGTAACCGCCCCCGGTGTAAAACCTGTCCCATGCACCCTCCCACCACCACCTACTCCAGTCCTGTAACCCAGAAGGTGTACACTATCAAAGGCAGAGCCACGTGTGAAAGCACCCACATGATTTACCAACTGACCTGCCTACACTGTGAAGCTTTCTATGTGGGAATGACCAGCAACAAACTGTCCATTCGCATGAATGGACACAGGCAGACAGTGTTTGTTGGTAATGAGGATCACCCTGTGGCTAAACATGCCTTGGTGCACGGCCAGCACATCTTGGCACAGTGTTACACCGTCTGGGTTATCTGGATACTTCCCACTAACACCAACCTGTCAGAACTCCGGAGATGGGAACTTGCCCTTCAGTATATCCTCTCTTCTTGTTATCCGCCAGGCCTCAACCTCCGCTAATTTCAAGTTGCCGCCACTCGTACCTCACCTGTCTTTCATCAACATCTTTGCCTCTTTACTTCCGCCTCGACTGACATCTCTGCCCAAACTCTTTGCCTTTACAAATGTCTGCTTCTGTCTGTGTATGTGCAGATGGATATGTGTGTGTGTGCGAGTGTATACCTGTCCTTTTTTCCCCCTAAGGTAAGTCTTTCCGCTCCCGGGATTGGAATGACTCCTTACCCTCACCCTTAAAACCCACATCCTTTCGTCTTTCCCTCTCCTTCCCTCTTTCCTGATGAAGCAACCATTGGTTGTGAAAGCTAGAATTTTGTGTGTGTGTTTGTGTTTGTTTGTGTGTCTATCGACCCACCAGTGCTTTTGTTTGGTAAGTCTCATCATCTTTGTTTTTAGATATATTTTTCCCACGTGGAATGTTTCCCTTTATTATATTCATATTATTACAAAATTATATATTTTAACAAAAGAAATAACAAAACAAAAAATTATAAGAAATCACACAAATAATGAATAACAAACAACTGATGTCCACTACAAAAACCACAAAGAAACTAAATATGGAGATCCGTGCAAGGCCGTGTATCCGGAGGAAACAGACTTGGGGGGTCACATGACCAACAATGGATAGATGACATCAACCGTAAACCTTTCTTCCTGAGAAATCTCTATGGTAACATGACTGACATGGCCAGCGTGGACACTGCCATTTGAAATGCACTGCAGATTGTTTTGATGAGATGTGATGTGACGTGACGTGACGTTACGTGACGTGACAGTGAGTGTGAATTGGCCTTTATCATATTGTAGAAAATAGTATTAAATAATTACAAAAAATAAAGGTAAAATAATAGAGATGACAGAAATAACAGCCATTCCTGCTTTCCTAACAAACATTTCTGTGTTTTGTGCAAAACTGCTGTATTTAAATTTGGATAGGGAATGAAGCGAATAAAGATGAAGAAAAGGTGAAGCAAAAGACTGATGCATATCAAATTCAAAAACTACTATACTTTCACATGTAACAAAATGTACTGTTTAAAGTCATCTAGTAAAGTTTTGTAAGGTTCAGATAGTGATTTTCTACTACGTATCTCCACTCTGATGCTTTTTTTGCCTCACTTTTGTGTTTTCATTATTCCAATAGTGCACGTAATAGGCATAAAAATACTCATCAGGGATGAGGTTATTTGAATTTTGTGCTATGTTTAGCAGTTGGTGTGACATTTACTGACACTTTTGCTCAGCAAGTCACACTAAAAATAATGCAAACCAAGTGGCCATGATGTTGATTTACATGTTTGCAAAGCTAAGGTGACGTATCTGGCAGTTTTAGCATTGTATACCTGCAGACCACAAGGAGTGTAGTTAAAGTGTACACTACATTAAAGATCTCCCTAAACCACATCATTTTTAGTGTAACTTTCCTGCAAAAGTGACATCAGCAGATGTACACAGTACCTGCTTATCTAGCTGTTTTAGGTATTGTAAAGAAAAGTGCATGAAATAATGTTAAGTGCATTAAATATGGCACTACACTACACATCAATCTGTCACTGTAGCCTTCTTCACACTCACTCTCAACCAAAATATCACCTTCATATCAACCTACACACTGGGGCTATGATACAGACCAGTTTGTATCTGCAGTCAAGATTACAAGGGAAGGTATTATACTACACTTCAGCCTTTTTATTATAATTTGGATGGTCTTACATAAATGCTATGTGAACAAATGGGTACAGTAGTTACTACTTTTTAGCAGAAAAATTCAAAACTGTGGATTGTTTTGATTTTTTGGTGAATTTTTTGTATTTTTATTTTCCAGTTCATAAACACAGGGGAAATTTTTGTCATCAACATCTAAAGCAGCAATATATTTTTTATTGTTTTCACTACTGCATTTATAATGGGGGAATATTACTGTCATCATCACTATCACTGTCACTTTCTGCACTGTCAGCGTTTTCTTTTGTATGAAAGTCAATCATGTACTCAACAGGTACACTTTCCACAGTGACAACATTGTCATCAATGTGTACGAAATCTTGAACCGGATGCTCCTGCTGCAGCTTTTCCCATGATGAAGCAAGTAGATTTTCAGAGCTGTCATTAATACTCAGGTTTTGTGTGTCACATCCATTTCCCTGATTGGCTTCAAAGAATCCCACATTTTGGAAGCAGATGGAGATGGTGGCCTTCTGAACCTCTGTCACCTTCTGAACCTCTGTCTATACCTTGGCAATATAATGCAATGCATTTATAATTGACACTTTAAAGGAGGCTGAGTGTTTCCCAGTCTCCATCAAAGTTGATGCCTTCTGCACAATTCCTTTCGTGTAGTACGTTTTGAAGGCATGAATAATACCCAAAGCCAAGGGCTAAATTTCCTTGGGAAGTTTGTTGGCAGAAACTCTAATTACACATTATATAAACTTATATTTTTGGGACGTGGAGGGCAAAAATTTGCTAAAAAGAGAATTTTCCTGCTATGGGTTCCCATTCTTGCATCAGGGCAATGTAATTGCTTCTCAAATAATTCTGATATTATCCATGGTTTTCACGGTTAATCATTGGCACTGTAGTTTGTTGGCAATGTTTTTGTATTTTTAAAACAATGTGGTTTTTTCAATTTGCCCATCACGAATGGTTTAATTTTTTCAGAACCATCCCAAATTTGTGCCCAACATTACTGTTGGGTGAACTTTACTGTGTTTGTCTCCATGACAATTTTTGCCTTTGAAGGCAAGTGTTTTGTTTGGCAGGTTGCTGAAAAAGAAACCTGTATCACAAATGTGAAAAATATCCTTCAGTTTAACCTGCGACTCTGTCATTCACTAACAGTTTTTATATCTACATTGTTTCCTTCACCCATACAGTTTTGTACACAACATTGTACCACTTCTCAAACCTAACAATCTACCACATTTAAAGGTTGAAGTCCTTGATCCCAAGCACACTGGTGACTTTCAGCACCTTTTTGTGTAACATCACACAGTTCACTGTAATGTTTGAAGCACATGCTGCCTGAAATTAGTTCTTTGGAACTTCTTATAGCTCAACACATGTAGAATAACTAGTATATTTAAATTTTTGGAATTTGGTCCACTGTTGCTTGCACTTTCCAAAACAGAGTCTCTGTTTTTCATGACAGTGTTCAGCATAGACACAGGTATTCCTACACTCTGTGCTAATGCAACATATGCCCCACGATGAGCTTCAACTCTTTCGAGAATTTTTGCCATTTCTCCCACAGAAAGGGTTTTCCTGTCTCTTTTGGTAACACCTTTTTTTTCCATCTTAAAACAGCGACAGTAAACGACAATGTGAAAGAAACAGCCAATGACACACTTCAATCACTAAACACAAGGCTATGAACACGCTACACAGTACACACAATGAACTGTTCGCATGGCAGTTGATGGAGTAGCTAAGTCAAATGAAATTGTCTCACCTCAGTTGTAGGAACAGTTTTAATAGTGCTGCCAATGATGTCAATCTTCACTTGCAAATGACACTATGTTCTGTGCTTGTACAAACCATAAGGGAAACTATTGTATATTACTGGGTTACAAATACTGGGAAGTAGATGTCTGCTTATGATCATAATAACAGGACAAAGTTAAGCTGAAACAATATGGTTACAATAATGTAAGGATGATACTTATTGTGTAGCTCGCAGTACTGGAAGATAAATTTGGTAAAGACAGGAAACAAATGAATGTTCCTTTGAAGTCACACCTTCCTCCAACTTCTGTCAGGACTGTTACTTCCATCAGCCACCATGCCAAGTAGAGGTAGATCTGCTGAGAAGAGCACCCTAGTTGTTGTTGTTGTTGTTGTTGTTGTGGTCTTCAGTCCTGAGACTGGTTTGATGCAGCTCTCCATGCTACTCTATCCTGTGCAAGCTTCTTCATCTCCCAGTACCTACTGCAACCTACATCTTTCTGGATTTGCTTAGTGTATTCATCTCTTGGTCTCCCTCTACGATTTTTACCCCCCATGCTGCCCTTGGTGATCCCTTGATGCCTCAGAACATGTCCTACCAACCGATCCCTTCTTCTAGTCAAGTTGTGCCACAAACTTCTCTTCTCCCCAATCCTATTCAATACTTCCTCATTAGTTGTGTGATCTACCCATCTAATCTTTAGCATTCTTCTGTAGCACCACATTTCAAAAGCTTCTATTCTCTTCTTGTCCAAACTATTTATCGTCCAGCACCCTAGTATCAAGAAAGTTAACTGTGTAATGTTTGTAAATACTGCTTGAAGGCCAACACAATGCCTGCATCATTTTATGTCAATTACCCTAGTTTTTTTTCTCCACAAACATTGTTTCATAACGCATAAATCGCGGGAAAATCATAGATGTATTGACACAAAAAGGGGGGCGAATTAACATTTGAACACATTAAATTTGATGAGAGTAATAAAAAAAATGTTGAAAATGGAGATAAAATGTTAATTCCAGGAACGGAAAAGTAGCGTTACACTGTAATTTCTTTATACCCTTGTTTTTTTAAACAGGTGGGTCTTTACTTTGGGGTCTTAGTGAGCTGCCCCTCCTTTTTAATCTTCATCAATCTATTCCTCTATTCACCCAAGGAATGAACTATTGTTAAGATAGTGGAAGGTAAGTAGTGGTAAGGAATTTTACTTATTTCTAATGTTACACAATTCATGTTTATCACATTTGTTTTACATTGTAACAATAATAATAAATGAAAAGCACCAGTTTGCTTTTGTTCTACAATATGCAGAACAATACGTAGAACAAAAGCAAACTGGTGCTTTTCATTTATTATTATAATGTTGTTCTACCAAGAACCGACGGAAGATTTAGTTAATATTACATTGTAACTTTAATTTCAGAGTGAACTGTTTCAATGAAGCTTTAGAGACAACATATACCTGTCTTATGGGTTGCCTGAAGAAGCTGTGAAGCCTAAAAAATATTAAGCATCTATTACAGTACGGTGTACTGTAGAACTGTTCATAAGATCCTGAAATTCATTATATTGTTACAGTCTTTTTGTGACTGTAATATTGAAATTATTGTTAAAATTAACAGTAATTTAAGGTTAAACTTAGAGGCATGTATAATTTATGTATAAATTGTGTAAAACTCTCTGTTCTTTTAAATACCTGTGTGATGGAAAATGTGAGCTCGAAGTTGGGCAGACTGTATAAAGCTCTTGCCACAGAACTGGCAGATATGAGGTTTGATACCTGTGTGCGTACGTATGTGGCGATTCAGTGTTTCCTTTGCTGCAAATTTGGCATAGCACTGAAAAGAAGGATAATAACTTAAGTGATTTTCATGTAGACAGGTATTATTATTTACTTGGTTAGATAGTTACTTGCATCACCCAGTAAATATTCTTTAAAAATGTAATGGCTAAGTACATTAGATTGTGCTTCTTTTTTTTCTTTCTTTTTTCTTCATCTTAAATTCATGATCGCTTTACCAGGCAGAACAAGAACTTACATATGATGCACAACTACACATCCCTATGTGGAAATGGTACTTTCCACAAGGGAGTTAAACTTTATAACAAATTTCCCATACACCTAAAACTAAATACTGAGGTCAAAACTTTTTGGAACTCGTTACTGTTATATTTACAGATGCACTGCTTTTAATCCTTTGAAGAAAATTTAAATTTATGAAATGTTCTATACAAATACTTAATTATGAAGTATATAATTTGTAATTTTTAATAAGTATTTATAGAAATCACTTTCACCTCTATACTTATAAACTGACTTGCTCAATGTCTTATGCATAAGCTGCTTTTGAAGACAGAAGGACCAATACAATACAATCCATGGATAATAATTGCAAACTCTCACTACGATGTAGAACAAATAAATTTTACAACTAGAGTAAACGTATTCAGAGAAACATACAGAAAACATGTTTCTTATTTATGTGATTTCTTAAGTTACCCTTTTTTTCATGCATGGTGATTAAATTATACTGAACTATGTTCAATCTTATTCTTGAAGTTTTCCTGACATAAAGAGTGTTCCATAAAGTTTTGGGATTGCAGTTGGATGTCATCAACATCTAGCCACGATATTTTGGCTAAAAAGCATTTAGCATCTTTAGGTGAGTGTTTTAGACAGTCTCAAAAAACTCACCTGAAGATGAATGAACAGTTGTTAGGCAAATTATTGTGGCAAAATGTCAACATCATCTGGCTGAAATCCGGAATCTTAAATTTCTCTTCCTCTTTTCAACACAAAACCACAGATACACATATACCATTCTACTACACATTCAAAAATTCTTCTATGGAATAGAAAGCATTCTCAAGAAGATAAAATTTCATTTTGTGTTTGAAGTTAATTTTATTAGAATATTTATTCAGTTACATTACTGATTCAGTACAACCGGAAGTTGTTGTTGTGGTCTTCAGTACAGAGACTGGTTTGATGCAGCTCTCCATGCTACTCTATCCCGTGCAAGCTTCTTCATCTCCCAGTACCTACTGCAACTACATCCTTCTGAATCTGTTTAGCAAATTCATCTCTTGATCTCCCTCTACGATTTTTACCCTCCACGCTGCCCTCCAGTACTAAATTGGTGATTCCTTGATGCCTCAGAATATGTCCACCAGCCGATCCCTTCTTCTAGTCAAGTTGTGCCACAAATTCTCTTCTGCCCAATTCTATTCAATACCTCCTCATTAGTTACATGATCTACCCATTTAATCTTCAGCATTCTTCTGTAGCACCACATTTTGAAAGCTTCTATTCTCTTCTTGTCTAAACTATTTATCGTCCACATTTCACTTCCATACATGGCTACACTCCATACAAATATTTACTGAAACGACTTCTTGGCACTTAAATCTATACTTGATGTTAACAAATTTCTCTTCTTCAGAAACGCTTTCCTTGCCATTGCCAGTCTACATTTTATAACCTCTCTACTTCAACCATCACCAGTTATTTTGCTCCCCAAATAGCAAAACTCATTTACTACTTTAAGTGTGTAATTTCCTAATCTAATTCCGGCAGCATCACCCAATTTAATTAGACTACATTCCATTATCCTCATTTTGCTTTTGTTGATGATGTTCATCTTATATCCTCCTTTCAAGACACTATTCATTCCGTTCAACTGCTCTTCCAGGTCCTTTGCTGTCTCTGACAGAATTACAATGTCATTGGCGAACCTCAAAGTTTTAATTTCTTCTCCATGGATTTTAATTCCTACTCTGAATTTTTCTTTTGTTTCCTTTACTGCTTGCTAAATATACAGATTGAACAACATCGGGGAGAGGCTACAACCCTGTCTTACTCCCTTACCAACCACTGCTTCCCTTTCATGTCCCTCGACTCTTATAACTGCCACCTGGTTTCTGTACAAATTGTAAATAGCCTTTCACTCCCTGTATTTTACCCCTGCCACCCTCAGAATTTGAAACAGTGTATTCCAATCAACATTGTCAAAAGCTTTCTCTAAATCTACAAATTCTAGAAACGTAGATTTGCCTTTCCTTAATCTATTTTCTAAGATAAGTCGTAGGGTCAGTATTGCCTCACGTGTTCCAACATTTCTATGGAATCCAAACTGATCTATACCGAGGCCGGCTTCTACCAGTTTCTCCATTCGTCTGTAAAGAATTTGTGTTAGTATTTTGCAGCCGTGGCTTATTAAACTGATAGTTCGGTAATTTTGCACATATGTCAACACCTGCTTTCTTTGGGATTGGGATTGGAATTATTATATTCTTCTTGAAGTCTGAGGGTGTTTCGCCTGTCTCATACATCTTGCTCACCAGATGGTAGAGTTTTGTCAGGGCTGGCTCTCCCAAGGCTGTCATTAGTTCTAATGGGATGTTGTCTACTCCCGGGGCCTTGTTTCGACTTAGGTCTTTCAGTGCTCTGTCAAACTCTTCACGCAGTATCATATCTCCTATTTCATCTCCATCTACATTCTCTTCCATTTCTATAATATTGGCCTCAAGAGCATCGCCCTTGTATAGACCCTCTATATACTCCTTCCACCTTTCTGCTTTCCCTTCTTTGCTTAGTATTAGGTTTCCATCTGAGTTCTTGATATTTATACAAGTGGTTCTCTTCTCTCCAAAGGTCTCTTTAATCTTCCTGTAGGCAGTGTCTATCTTACCCCTAGTAATATGCACCTCTACATCCTTACATTTGTCCTCTAGCCATCCCTGCTTAGCCATTTTGCACTTCCTGTCGATCTCATTTTTGAGACGTTTGTATTCCTTTTTGCCTGTTTCATTTACTGCATTTTTGTATTTTCTCCTTTCATCAATTAAATTCAATATCTCTTCTGTTACCCAAGGATGTCTACTAGCCCTTGTCTTTTTACCTACTTGATCCTCTGCTACCTTCAATATTTCGTCTCTCAAAGCTACCCATTCTTCTTCTACTATATTTCTTTCCCGCATTCTTGTCAATCATTCCCTAATGCTCTTGCTGAAGCTCTCTACAACCTCTGGTTCTTTCAGTTTATCCAGGTCCCATCTCCTCAATTTCCCACCTTTTTGCAGTTTCTTCAGTTTTAATCTACAGTTCATAACCAATAGATTGTGGTCAGAGTCCACATCTGCCCCTGGAAATGTCTTACAATTTAAAACCTGGTTCCTGAATCTCTGTCTTACCATTATATAATCTATCTGATACCTTCCAGTATCTCCAGGCTTCTTCCATGTGTACAACCTTCTTTCATGATTCTTGAACCAAGTGTTAGCTATGATTAAGTTACGCTTTGTGCAAAATTCCTCTTGCATTCCTTATTCCCATTCCATATTCACCTACTACGTTTCCTTCTCTTCCTTTTCCTACTGTCGAGTTCTAGTCACCCATGACTATTAAATTTTTGTCTCTCTTCACAACCGGTAGTGTCACCACAAAAATATTACAGTGTAACACAAAAATTTAAATGTTACCTTGCAGAAGATCAGCACATGTTACACTGACGTGGAAAATGTATGATAAAATACTTGTTTCTATAAATAAAGTTTAACCCAAAAGCAGAAAGTATATGTGTTGATAAAAAAACTGTTGATTAAAACTTTACTTTTGCTTACATATGTCTCCACAAGACCCTTACATATTTTTCAAGACTAAGTTCACAGAATCAACATGCCATTATCTCCTTTCTCCTTTTTTTCCAAAATTCCACAGAAGCACTCCTGCATACCCTACTAATTTAACAGTCTGGGTAGAAATAATTTGGTGGTTTTGGATTCATTGTGTTGTTCAGACACTTCCTTCTGGAGGCTTTTCATGACAAATTCTATAAGGAAATAAATATATTTGGATGTGGGCAGCAGAATTCAAGCCTTAAACAGGAGATCGCTGAACAAATTCTCATTCTGTTCCCACTTGACATTTTTTGTTTGGTTCAGTTAAGAGTAAAATAACATAGGCCATCAAGGAGTAAAAAAAGGAGGAGGAAAGAAAGAAACAGCAAGCTCCACCATGTTAATATGAAGTAACTACAAGCTGATAACCAGTTACATGTTATTACCTACTTCATTTCTTGTCTTTATTTACAAACAATAAGCTTTCATTCTCAAAAAGGGTTTCCTCCATCACTTTCCTCTGTTTTTTAACATGGGGAATCCCATAAGCATGGAAGATAATGTTTAATCATCTCTTTTGTTTGAGTTTGTTGCAGCACCTATCACCATCTGATACACAAGAAGGACTTCCATCATCATCATCATCATTATTATTATTATAAAGTTATGGGGTAGGGGCGTCAGAAACCTTTTGTTCAAACAAGCAGAGGTCTGCAGGGGTGGACTGCCTTTTTTTTTAACCATCGATATGGTGGCGTAGGTTAGGGCTCCAGACATAATACCCAGTGGCTGTTCGTCAAAGCGGGTCCTGGTTTGTGAGTATTTGATGAAAGAGAATGTTGTCTCATGTTCTAGAGTCTTAAAAATAATAATATTACTCAGAGTGGTGGTGTAGCATAATAGTTAAGACTGATTCCTGACGTGCTGAAGGTTATGGGTTCAAGTCCTGTCAGGCACTTTGAAATTTCTGTTTTTCAATCATTATCAAAATATTTTTTCAAATAATTGCTTTAAATGTAAGTCTTTCATTTCTAATTCTTTGTTGCATCATTTTAATCATCATATTAACTTTTTCATTTAATTCCTCCCATTTTATCACTTTACACTTTCATCCACGTTATTGTATTCATTATTTCTATTCCTCATTCTGCTTGAATTTTGTTTTGTTTATAATTTCTTTCATTTCAATTTCAACTGCATTACTTTGTCCATAGAGCAACAAGAATTTATGTTTTAATACTTGTGTGACAATTACCATCTACAAAATACACATCTTGTAACAAAAAATATATTTTGACTCTATTTCACAGCCACTATAAACATTATTTTGTCTTTTCTTTTAACCAATAGCTCAGAATTTTCAAACATTTTAATATTATAAATAAAAATCACATCTAGAAAGATTCAAAATGAAAAATGAATGACAGGAAGAAGAATGAGAGCAAATAAAAATGGTAATACAATGATAAAACAGTGTGGCAAAGGATTAGATACGAAAAAATTACATTGAAAGCAATTAACTGAAAAAAAATAGTGATCAAAGTCATTTAGATAAAGACTTAAAAATAAAAATTTCTAAGCACTTGACAGGACTTGAACGCACAACCTTCAGAATTTCAGGAATATATTTTGACCACTACACCACCCCACCATTCTGGACAACATTATTATATTTAAGACTATAGAGCATCGTGTGAAATTGTTTTTTGTCGATTACTTTCAAACGAGAGCACACATTGATGAATGGCTGCAGTGTGTGATACATGGTACCACAATCTACACAACCATAGAGAGGGTTTCAAAAAGTCAATCCTACCTCTAGGGATCTCCCGTTCTGAGTGTTGTTATCATAACTTCAAGACTGCCTGGTGATTTGTGTGCCACATCTTTGATTCCTGCATTTTGTAATTATTTACCATTTGACATTGAGTCCTGTTGATCACCCTGGTGTTACAAACATCTACATCTACATACATACTCCGCAATCCACCATATGGTGTGTGGCGGAGGGTACCTCGTACCACAACTAGCATCTTCTCTCCCTGTTCCACTCCCAAACAGAACGAGGGAAAAATGACTGCCTATATGCCTCTGTACAAGCCCTAATCTATCTTATCTTATCTTTGTGGTCTTTCCGCGAAATATAAGTTGGTGGCAGTAAAATTGTACCACAGTCAGCCTCAAATGCTGGTTCTCTAAATTTCCTCAATAGCGATTCACGAAAAGAACGTCTCCTTTCCTCTAGAGACTCCCAACTGAGTTCCTGAAGCATTTCCGTAATACTCGTGTGATGATCAAACCTACCAGTAACAAATCTAGCAGCCTGCCTCTGAATTGCTTCTATGTCCTCCCTCAATCCGACCTGATAGGGATCCCAAATGCTCGAGCAGTACTCAAGAATAGGTCATATTAGTGTTTTATAAGCGGTCTTCTTTACAGATGAACCAATCTACCCAAGATTCTACCAATGAACCGAAGACGACTATTCATCTTCCCCACAACTGCCATTAGATGCTTGTCCCACTTCATATCGCTCTGCAATGTTACGCCCAAATATTTAATCGACGTGACTGTGTCAAGCGCTACACTACTAATGGAGTATTCAAACATTACAGCATTCTTTTTCCTATTCATCTGTATTAATTTACATTTATCTATATTTAGAGTTAGCTGCCATTCTTTACACCAATCATAAATCCTGTCCAAGTCATCTTGTATCATCCAACAGTCACTCAACAACGACACCTTCCCGTACACCACAGCATCATCAGCAACCCGCCACACATTGCTATCCACCCTATCCAAAAGATCATTTATGTAGATAGAAAACAACAGCGGACCTACCACACTTCCCTCCAGATGATACCCTCTCCTCCGATGAACACTCACCATCGAGGACAACGTACTGGGTTCTATTACTTAATAAGTCTTTGAGCCACTCACATACTTGGGAACCAATCCCATATGCTCGTACCTTAGTTAGGAGTCTGCAGTGGGGCACCGAGTCGAACTCTTTCCGCAAGTCAAGGAATATGGCACCCGTCTGATACCCTTTATCCATGGTTCGCAAGATACGTGAATAAAGGGCGAATTGCGTTTCGCAGGAGCGATCCTTTCTAAAGCCTTACTGATGCATGGACAGCAACTTCTCTGTCTCAAGGAAATTCATTATATTCAAACTGAGAATATGTTCGAGAATCCTGCAACAAACCGATGTTAAGGATATTGGTCCAAAACCGAATTGGAATCCCATCAGGACCTGGCGATTTATTTATTTTCAACCCATTCAGCTGCTTCACAACCCCAGGGATGTCTATCACTATGTCCTCCATACGGGAATCTGTAAGAGACTCAAACGGTGGTATGTTTGTACGATCCTTCTGCATGAAAGATTTCTCAAAGGCTAAATTTAAAATTTCAGCTTTCGTTTTACTGTCTTCCGTTGCCAAGCCAGACTGATCAGTGAGTGACTGGATGGAAGCCTTCGACCCGATTTTACGTAAGACCAGAATTTCCTTGGGTTTTCCGCAAGATCTTTTGCTAAGGTATGACGGTGGTAGTGGTTGAATGCTTCGCGCATCGCTCTTTTTACAGCAGCATGAATCTCTACTAACTTTTGCCTGTCCTCATTCTCCCAATCTTTCTTGTACCGCGAGTGCAACTGCCTTTGCTTCCTGAGCATTCTCCGAATTGCGATGTTAAACCACGGTGGGTCTTTTCCGTCCGTAACCCACTTTTTCGGCACATACTTGTCAAATGTGTGATTTACAATGTGTTTAAAATTTGCACAAAATTCTTAGATGTCCATTGTACCGGAAGTAAATGAAGTCGATTCATTTACAAAGTGGGATGCTGACAACTGCTTATCTGCTCTTTCTAGTAAGAATACTCTCCTAGCCTTCTTGACCGACTTTTTAACTTTTGTAACCATAGTCACAATGACAACATCACGATCACTAATCCCTGTCTCAACACTGACACCGTCAATGAGGTCTGGTCTGTTCGTGGCTACCAGATCTAAAATATTTCCATTACGCATTAGCTGTCGATTTAGTTGCTCAAGACAGTTTTCGGATAATGTGTTCAAAAGTAACTCACACGACGGCTTGTCTGTACCACCTGTAATGAATCCATAGACATCCCAGTCTATATTAGGTAGGCTGAAGTCGCCTCCGACTAATATAGCATGATCCGGGTACTTCTGCGATACAGAATGTAGACTCCCTTCAAATGATTCTAGATACACACAATATTTTTGTCAACTGCAATGAAGACACCACCTCCTACGGTGTCTAATCTGTCTTTCCGATACACGTTCCAACCCTCACTAAATATTTCAGAACTTCCTATCTCAGGGCTCAGCCAGGTCTCAGTCCCGAGAATAATTTGCACCGCCACACGCTTCCTGGAGGGCAATAAATTCAGGAACTTTATTCCGAACACTCTGAAAATTTACTGCTAATATCTTGAAAGTTGAAGTGTCTTTACACTGAGCACGTCCTGATTTCTCTGCCTGCATGTTGACTGGCGAGTGTTCATCAGGACACCTCACACTACTGCCTAGCCTAAAAAAAACCCATGTGCATGCCACAAGTACTCTGCTACCAGAGTAGCCACTTCCTTTGTGTAGTTCACCACTGACCTCTCTAGGGGCGTCCTACAATTCCCCAACCAATAGCGCAAGTCTAGAAATCTGCAACCAAGACCGTCACAGAGTCGACAAAGCCTCTGGCTGCGACCCTCCACTCGGCTCCAAACCAAAGGCCCCTGATCCACTCTGGGAACGATGCTGCAAATAGAGAGCTCTGCTTGCACCCCACGTGCGAGGCCAGCGGTCTTCACCAAATCCGCCAGCCGCCTGTACGAACCGAGGATCGCCTGAGAACCCAAGTGACAGGCATCATTGGTGCCGACGTGAGCAACTACTTGCAGACGACCGCACCCCGTATGCTCGACAGTCGCAGGCAAGGCCGCCTCCACATCTTGGATGAGGCCCCCCGGCAGGCAAACCGAGTGCGCGTTGGATTTCTTTCCAGCTCTGTACGCCTAACGTTGAAGCTCCCAATAACGAGCAAGCCTTTGGCCCTGTGTGCCTGCTCGGGCCCTGCTGAAGGAGCGGCCACCTGCCCACTGACAGGATGAACGGGCGAGGCCAGCCTGCCAGCCTCCACATTGGCCCTCCGCCTCGAGCAACGCGAACGCATTGCAGTCCGCCATTCACCCTGAGGTGAAGGCGGCCCCAACGCGCCAGGTAGACTAGAAGGTGCCTCGGCGGCCGGGTCAGCGGACGCAGCAAGCGACACCTGGGGTGTCTCAAGCGACGCGCCAGCCCCTTCGCTGTCGCTGCACCTCAAGACAGCAGCCTGAAGGTGGCTGACCATGGCCAACAGCACGCTCAGCTGATCGCGAACCGCGGCCAGTTCCTCCTGCGCCCGCACACACCCTATCCGTCCTACTGCTAATATCTAACGACTCTGCGAATTTATACTCTACGGCTATCAATAAGCAATATTACTCCTCTCAAATATGAGAATACACAAGGATTTTATGTAATTAAATATGCAAGTGCACAAATACTCGGAAACAAAATTAAGAATCAAACTACAAAACAAATATGAAAGCTAAATATGCGAAATGTCTGCTTGTGTCTGTGTATGTGCAGATGGATATGTGTGTGTGTGCAAGTGTATACCTGTCCTTTTTTCACCCTAAGGTAAGTCTTTCCGCTCCCGGGATGGGAATGACTCCTTACCCTCTCCCCTAAAACCCACATCCTTTCGTCTTTCCCTCTCCTTCCCTCTTTCCTGACGAAGCAACCGTTGGTTGCGAAAGCTTGAATTTTGTGTGTATGTTTGTAATTGTTTGTGTGTCTATCGACATGCTAGCGCCTTCATTTGGTAAGTCACATCATCTTTGTTTTTAGATATATTTTTCCCATGTGGAATGTTTCCCTCTGAGATATATATTGCTAGTTTTGACAGAATTGTGCTGTCATCTTCAAATTGGCATTACACTGTATGAAAAGAAAATAGGTAATCAGTAATCTGCACAAGATACAACAATTTTTTGGGATGACCCGAATTTTACAAAAACTTTTACTTATCTTTGAGTATGTTCACATACAAATGTCAATGACATTTTGAGAAAAAAGTGTAAATACATTAAATACATAAAAAAACTTCACATGGTTTGTCATTTATAAAGCAGAATGCTACCAGATGGGCTGTTAAATGAATATAAGGTACAAGAACAATGTGCACAGCATCAGTATAGTTAAAACTACACGCCATATCAATGACCTCACATGGACTATGAGGTGCGACAATAAAGTAATGAGACTGATTTTCCTTCCAAGATGTGGCCACCCTGCAGGTTTGTGAAGGCTCAATATCTTTGACCTTGGTCTATAAGCTGCTTCTAGTCCAAGCGGCACATGCAACTGCTCAGTCGTGAGTTGTGCTGTAATAAGCTAATACGTGTTTGTGTGTCGCGTCACAGAAATGGAACTGCATAATATTGTGCAATCGTATGCCATTTCTTTTTACGTTATATTGGGTGAAAATGAGACGACAACTTACGGTAAGCTTCAGAAGGCTTCTGGAGAGGAGGTTATGTCAAGAGCTCAAGTTTTTCATTGGCATAAAATGTTTCGTGAAGACAGAACAAATGTTGAAGATGAAGACCGCAGTGGACGACCATAAACCTCACGGACGGATGTCAACTTGACCAGGGTGGGTGAACTCGTACAATGTGATCAAAGATTATCCGTAAAAATGATTGCAAAAGAACTGAACATCAAGATCTCACACCACAACAGTGAGAAACATGTAAAAATTTGGCAGCCGATCTGTTAGAACAAATGGAAATCAATCCAGAATTGTTGAGCCATGTTATCGCTGGTGATGAACGTTGGTTTTCTCAGTACGATCCAGAGATAAAACGCCAAAGTTCGGAATGGTGCTCCAAGGGATCACCCAGACCAAAGAAAGCTCACATGTCAAAGTCAAAAGTGAAATGCATGCTTGTGTGCTTCTTTGATTCCAAGGGAATTGTTCATAAATAGTGGGTGCCTCCTGGACAAACAGTTAACCAGTATTACTACAAAGAAATTTTAGAAAGACTTCGTAAAAGAGTTCTTCGTGTCCGTGCCAACATTGCTGATAATCGGATTCTGCATCATGATAATGCGCCATCCCATACTGCTCTGCCAGTACAGCAATTTTTAACCTCAAAATAAATTTCAGTAGTACCACAGCCACCTTATTGGCCAGATATTGCTCCGTGCGACTTTTTTCTATTTTCAAGACTCAAAACGGTGGTCAAGGGACACCATTTTCAAACAACACAAGATGTCAAAAAAGCTGTGACGATGGTCTTGGAGGATATTACAGAAGATCAGTTCCAGAAATGTTACCTTCAATGGTAGAAATGTCGGAAAAAGTGTGTGCAATCAGAAGGGAACTACTTTGAAGGAGACAACACTAAACTTGGTTAAAATGGAAGCAACATTTTTTTTCACATCAGTCTCATTACTTTATTGTCGCACCTCGTAAACTGAGGCGTCGCAGTGCCCTTGTGACTCGCCGTGTAGATGTCAGGTGACACCATTATTAATGAAATAGTTTTAGAAATAAAAATTTTTCTGTATTCTTGCTCCCTCAAGAAGTGTCAGAATGTATCTTTGGCAGTCAAAATAGCTCAGGTTATTAGAAAAGAGTTTGGTCAGCAGCATGAGAACAATAATGAAAAAAAAGTTGTCAAAACTATTACTGGAAAGCTGGCAAACAGTAAAGCAATAGTTATTAAGGAAGACAGAAGCAATGCAGCAGTTGTTTTTTGTGAAGCTGACTGAATTCAGAAAACTGAAAATATTTTTGAAAATAATGGCATAGTGCACATCTATAAGGATCTAATAAACAAATTTAACGGTGAAATTAGGAAAAAAAATTGATCAATTTTCAGACTTCTTGTTGGATGAGAGCACCAAGCAATTGCTAAAAAGTATGTCATATGAATTACCCAGTTTAATAACACAAATTAAGACTCAAAACCATGACAAAAGGGTGAGACCAATTGTTGACGGAAGACGTGCCCCTAATGCCATCTCAATAGATTTCTTAATAAAAAAATTGAAAGAATTGTATGTTTTTGAAGAAGTTTCTAATGTAAAGAATAGTGTAGGGTTGGCAAATGTTTTGAAAACAGTCATAGTGCCAGATATTTTTCCCTCTCCCCCCCTATTTCCTCCCACTCCTTCTATACTCCCCTACCCCATAGGCCTCCCTTTAACCTACCCCCTACCCTCCCAACCTTCCACCCCTCTCACTGGTTTTTGGATTTATTGTTCTATGGTGCATACAATAATTTTTTTGTATGACTAGGCTTGGATGGATTAGTGAATGGCATGTATATGATATAAATAAAGAGATCGTTGTGTACAGTGGGTGAGCTCACCAGCTGTTGTGGTGTACTGAGCACCTTGTAGCACATAATGACAGTCTAGGAGGACTACAAATGCCTGTTACCATCACATTTTTGCATACATGTAATTTATATTGGTGAAATGCATCACATCTTTGAATATGAATCAGGAATAAAGATTTACCTTTGTGATTCTTGTAGTATACAATATGTTTTTTGAATTGTTTATAAAAAAAATTGCATAGGACTGATTTTTTGTAAAATTTGGTTCGTCCCACAAAGTGATTGTATCTTGTGCAGATTACTGATTACCTATTTTCTTTTCATAAAGTGTAATGCCAATCTGATGATGACGGAAGATTCTGTCGAAACTGGTAATTGGAGTAAAAGTCTTAAAATCAAATGATCTTGGCTTTCACGGGAAAAAAATACATATATAAAAACAGAGATTGCCTCAACAACAGTGTAAGTTATACAGTAAGAATAGTGTTACAAGTCACTATAATAAAAAAAAGCTGCCTCAGCTGAACGTCGCAGTAGCACCGAACTATACAAGGCAGACCAACAGAGACAAAAATAGTTGAGAACTTGACTCAAACTGCAACAACTGGACAACATCCAAAGCTCTCAATGGCACAAATACAACCAACTTCCTTAGCAAATTGATTTTCATGTATACAAATGATTTTTTTATTATGACTCTAAAAAAAGGTGATAGGTCACAAAAAGTAGTCAATAGATGTTAATGGAACTCCTCTATTTTCATAATGCATTTCAGGTGTAGCTCATCATCAGATGACCACAATGCAATATGAGTACACTGCTGTGACACAGAAGTCGTTCAACTTAAAAGACATGAAGACAATTTATTCACTGAATGAATACTGACATGACATTAGACAGCTAAAAGACAAGCACCTACTAGATTAATCTCTCTCACGGCATTCAGTCATACTTATAGTATTTACACAAATTACATTTTATGCCATGCAAGGCAACTGCAAATCACTGCTGCTCCCATGTAGGACAGCCCGTTACCGCACCCTCGCTGAGGTCACTTTCCAACAAGCTGCAGTTGTTCCCCATTGACATATACAGGTTCCACCTACTCTCTCAGCCACAAGAAAGAAAAAGAGGCAACTACCTGTGCAGGCCAGGCCACTCCAGCCGAAAATCCTCCACAGATGACAGTTGTCAAGATGTAATAAATAACATCAGCATCATCACTGACAACCACTAGTTGAACCTGGCGCAACTTCTTGTGATATCGGATGCTTTTCGTTACAATTTGAAGAACATTATGCCCTGAGATTCAAAGGCCACTGTGTTGAAGAATTCCAATGGAAACTTATGTCCTGTCAACAGCCCTTTGAATCTGCTATTTTACCAGTATGCAGCCACAGTGTTATCATCGATCGGGCTTCATCCAATCAAAATTGCTATGGCTGAGTGTCTGCCACTGAAAACACACTTATACCATGGTCAACATCCCAGTCACTCAATTCAACTGGAAAGCTCTGGTAAAGTGCAGAAAAGATACTCAGGCTCATAGAAGAAACCTATGTACCAACGATAACCATAATTATCACAAGTGGATACAGAACATTCTGCAGCACCAACAGCCGTTAACAAACTCAGTTCTTTAGTAAGGCTATGTGCATAGGAACTACCAAAACCAATTCAGAAGGGTCAGCTTAGTGCCACTGATGCAACACTACTGGTAACAATCACCTACTAGAATAATCTACTATTTATCAGCCTACAGCTCTTGGCTTCTGCATCAATTTTTGGATGTGTTCAAGTCTTTGGTGGATAGAAGGCAGACCAAATGATCCAATGTGAAACATGTCAACACTGGGGATCACCCCCCCTCCCCCATCAGTGAGTGCTCATAAAGGGTATATCCAGATAAACGATGGCAATTCATAATGAAATAGGAAATGGAGAAGGTGATGCAAGTCAACATCACTCAGCCATCAGAGAGTCCTTGGTCCTTCCCTGTGGTCCTTGTGAAGAAGAGGAAGCATGGCATATGGCATTTTTCCACTGAATACTTGTGACTGAACAAAATCACCAAAATGGGTGTATACAAGTTGCCATGAATTCATGATAGCTTGAAGGTAATTAATTATTTCTCCACAATGAATATGTAGACTGCCTACTAGTGAATTGTAGCTGATGAGGCTAACTGGGAAAAGACTGCATTTATAACACATGAAGGCCTCAAAGTTATGCCATCTGGTCTGCTAAGCACTCCATTCACCTTTGAATGCATGATGGACAACCTGCTTTAATGTTTTCCCTACCTGAATGAAAATGTTCTTTTCAAGAAAACATTTGAAGAGCACCTACGCTGTTTGACAACTGTACTGAAGTATGTCCATGGCATAGGTGTTTGCCAGAAACCAAGGACGTATTTCTTCACCTCCCAAGAAGTAAAATCTTGGGGCATCTAGTTAACAGAAAAGAGTGTCCATGTTGATCTAGAAAAAGCACTCCGCACATTTATGATGTGAGAAGCTTCCTCAGAATTTGCTTCTACTACAGGCTATTTATTAAAAAGACCTCAGCTGGAAGGTGCAAGAACTGCTGCAGGAAGATGGCAAATTTTCTTGGAGTAAGGAGCAAGATAGGTCCTCCTGCATTCATAAGAAGCAACTGACATCAAGTTTTTGATGTTGCTGAGCAACAGCCATATAATAAATTTTAAATGAACATACTGCTATTTGAGGGTATTATTGTTTATTTAGTTATGACCCAGGTTTCGGCCTTTTATGCCATTTGCAAGTGATCGAGTTTATGTCATTAACATATATTGCAGGACATCAAGCTCAAAACTGGCCATAAATTAAAGAAAAATATTGGCTCCCCACAAAATGGCACATGTAAAGTTGTGGATGATTTGTTGTGTACATGTTTACTGCAAAAGAAAGAAAAAAAGAAAAATTGTGAACCATAATCTTTGCAATAAACACGTATATATCAAATTGTCAACAACTTTACATGTGGCATTTGGGTCATAACTAAAGAAACAATAATACAGTCAAATGGCTGTGCGCTCATTTAAAAATTCTTTAGTTTTGTCACTTTCTTGTGATAGTGTCAAGGCAGAGCTAAACACTGATGCTCTTGGTTATGGGATAGGTGGACTCTACTGCAAATCCAGAAAGGTGCTGGAAGAGTGAGCGCTTACACCTCTGGAGTACTCTCCAACTCCCAGAAGAATTTTTCTGCAATACAGAAAAAGTGGTTTACAGATATTTAGGTACTCGGGAAATTCCTAGCCTATTCATATGACACACCATTCACTGTGGTAAATGACTAAAATTCTTTATATTTGCTGACAAGCCTGATGGGATTAACTGGCAAGGTGGGCATTGAAGCTTCAGCAATAAGACATCACAGAAGTATACAAAAATGGAACCAAACACATGAATGCCAACTGACTTCACAGAATCCACTGAAAGAACATCAAAGCACTAGTGGTATTCGAGTCCTCACTGCAATAACAAACATTGCAGCATTACTGAAGACTATAACAGTCTTAGAGAAGAAAGGAGCTGTCAAAGGAGAATTCAGTCTAGTAGATGGAACACAGTAGAAAAGCAACTATAAATAAAGAAAAAGGCAAATGGAAATAACTCACCCAATATACTGTCACCAAGGCTACAGTTTTCTTGCTGATGACATAATTATAAAACATGGAGCATCTCATGTAATGATCTCTGGTCAATGAAAAGTGTCATTCAAGACTGGTGCCAAAGGCACTTTCACAACAAAATATCATCCATAGTATGATAACTGTCCACCTTCTACAAACAAATGGCCTCATAGAATGTTTTAATATGACACTGGCAGATATGCTCTCAATGTATGTTGACAATGAACTCAGAGGTCTGGATATGATGCTCCGTGTAAGGACTGTGAATGTTGTAAACAAACACTGAACTCTAAGCTACAAACCTGGTGACCTAATAAGGATTTTTACACCTATATAGAAAGTCACTCTATTAGAAAAATTATTAAAGCGCTACTTTGGTCATTACTGAAACATATGTTGCTTGTCAGAAGTCATCTACAAACTTGATGAAGATGGCCCCACATTATGGAGACAAAAGCGTTAACACCTGGTCATGTACTTCACATGAAACCTTACCATAGTCTTGAGATGCAGACTGACTTTATGGCTTCTGACACCAGGAATGTGAAGATATGTCTTGATGGAAATAACTCTAGTTGAATGTAACAGTGACCACGAAGACATGAAAACGAAATCAGAAGACAAGGATCCACAGAGCTACCATGCAAAGGACCACTGTCTAGATCCAGATGCGGAAAGCTACATCCTACTCTGAAACAGAGTGGCACTGTTTTTGCAAGGAGGAATGCCAAGTGCAATGCACCATCTAGCATGGTGACACATAGGTCACTGATTCACTTCTCACCTCCTCCAGTTATTTATCAGTTGGCATTTAGGATTTCCGAAGGTTCTGGGATAACAGCTTTTGCTGGTTATATGACTTCTAAGGTTTTTGACGCCGATTTAAAGCGTGAAGTAGACGTACACACTTCCCACTTCTTCAATATGATATGACTTACTTAAGATTCACAGCCGATCTTCTTGGCTGGCTATCTGGCTGCTGCTGGAAAACTCTCTTGACTTCTTCTCCATAGAATGATGCTTGGTACAGGAATATTTAAGCCTCTCTCTCTCTACTTGCGAAATAAGTAGATATGAGAACTTTACTTTTCGTCAACCAACGGTATATTTGGACTCCATACAGAATAAAATTCTCACTTTTCACATACATATACGAAATCCAGTAAGTCTCTCATTCCGTCCAACATCAGAAACAAATTGAATTACACTTATAAAAGAGTTGGCTTAATAACCATGACTCTACTTCACATTAATCATAAAAAAGGTCTTGCCTCTAACATGGCTGGATTAAGAGATTTTTAAGATTACTTTTTCAACGGTTCTTCTTTCACATAACAATAGTCAATGAGACAATAGGCACAGAGCTGCATAAACTCCACAGTTCTTCCTCTAAAACATCTATGGATTGCCCGAAAAGTACTTGTCGGTGCCATTCAACCGCCGTGTCTACTTTCTTCTCGTGACTGGCTTTAAACCTGCACACACAAACATGTGACGTGCAGTAGGTAGGATTTTACCATCCCACTCTTGTATCTAGAATATTGTGTCTTCGAGACGGTATAAGGCTGAGTGGTTCCAGAATATACACCCAAATTCTCGAATCACTATAGTCTCTGAATTACATTTTTCTTTCTTGCCATTTATACTAAACGTTCCTGCTCTTTCACTAAACTACTATCACACAAGTTGAACTGAAAATTGTTTACACACAGGAAACCATTTATAATCTGAAATGCAATGAGGAAGACATCTGCTGCATGGGATGGACTTTATCAGCATTATAGCTTCAGGACCATAAAACGAAAGGCATAACTGTAACATTTCCCTTCCTGCTGTTATCAGCTACAAGAAATCATCAATGTATAAGAAGAACTTCAGTCTGAACACGAGACTTACAAGAATAGCAAGTATGCCATCAAAAACTGGGTGGCCTCACAAATTATGAATTACCTAAACCCAAATAGGACAAGCAGAATGGTGTCTTAAACATCAACCAACATTGCTAATTTACTGACTCAACTGTTCCTTTTTGCTGCCTAGATTACTAAAAGACTATACTGGTATCAGTTGCAGGTTGCTATGTAATGGTTGTCAGGAGCAACAAAAATTTGATTTTCAATATTTCATATAATTATTGATTGAATTTAAAAATTTAAAATGCTGTCATAACCTACTCATATAGATGCATAATTTTATGTTAAAGGTTTAACATAATAAGACTAGTTACAGTTACAACTTTTTTTTTAGGCAGTGTAACTGACAGTGCGAAAATACTTGGAACTGATTAATTCAATATCTGAGAACGAGAGCACTTAGCAACTTCCTGCAGACTTTACACAGTTTCAAACCTTTATGAAATTTTTTTCTCACTGACAGGCCCCAGAAAATGATGAAAAGGGAAAAAAAAAAAAAAATTATTGCTTACTACATTTTTGCTGTTCATGCAGTAAAACTTCAACACCAGACATGCTGTTTTAATTTATGAGTCTTTACTACAGTACCGACTCAATTTGCAACATAGTTTGCAGACAGTTTCCACATACTGCTGTGTCAGAAATACCTTTAGAAAAGAAATTAATTAAACCCTTAACTGAAAAGTCACAAAGTTCATCGTTTCTTGTATTACACCATAATGTCCAGTCATTCAGAAATAAGATTCAAATGCTGGAAGTGTTACTTCAGTCTCAAATAAATCCAGATGTAATATGTATTACCGAACACTGGCTGTCTAAAGAAGAAATTCAGTCAACCTCTATTCCAAGGTACTCATTAACAAGCTTTTATTTTAGGAATTTCTCCACACATGGCGGTAGTGCTATATTTGTAAAGGACCAGATAAAATTCAGTGAGGTAGGCCTAAATGAACAGATTGCATTATCTGAAGGTAAGGAATTTGAGCTTTCTATGGTTAAGCTGCCTGGACTAAACTATATAATTATAAATGTATACAGAGCACCAAGTGGTAATAAATGGCTCTGAGCACTATGGGACTCAACATCTTAGGTCATAAGTCCCCCAGAACTTAGAACTACTTAAACCTAACTAACCTAAGGACATCACACACACCCATGCCCGAGGCAGGATTTGAACCTGCGACCGTAGCAGTCCCGCGGTTCCGGACTGCAGTGCCAGAACCGCTAGACCACCGCAGCCGGCCCAAGTGCTAATATTCCAAATTTTATGACCAAATTAGAAGTTCTGCTGAATAGTGTCAGCTCATTAAATATAAGAATAATACTTTGTGGCGATTTTAACATTGATTTATCAAAAAACAGTAATGCTAAACTTAATTTGTTAAACATGACCAAATCCTTTAATATGATCCCCACAATACACTCTCCAACAAGATCAACAGAGCATACTGATTCAATAATTGATCAAATCTTCATAACTGATACTGGTTACAAATTCACTGGCGAAGTACTGAGCATGGGATACAGTGACCATGATGCTCAGCTACTGAGCATTGACATGGAAAATAGTAAAATCAGCCCCAAAAAAGTATTTCAAAGAAGAAACGTTTCAGACAGCAATATTAGGATTTTTAACTTCCTATTAGCTAAGGAAAATTGGGACAGTGTTTACATGCAAACAACTGTTGATAATATGTTCTTAAGCTTCCATACCACCTTCCTTTATTACTTTAATACAGCATTTCCTTTTGAAACAAAAACTTCAAGCAATCAAAATAGAAAGTCGTGGGTAACAAAAGGAATCAAAATTTCTAGTGAGAGAAACAGATTTCTCTAATATTGCTCCAAAAAATACATAGTCACTGAAGAATTTTCTGACTTTTGTAAAGCCTACAAAAAAACTTATCTTAGAGTGATTAGACAGGCAAAACTTTTATGGAATGACAATTTCATAAAAAATCTCTTCAAACAAAATGAAAGCTATGTGGAAAGTTATTAAAAAAGAAACTTGTAGTTCAACACCTAAAAAGGAAAACATTTCTCTAACACTTAATGACTCTAAGGTCACAGATCCATACACAGTTGTAAACAAGTTCAATGAATATTTCACCTCACTAGCAGAAGATCTCATTCAGGCAAACTGCAAGGTATCATTCTTCAATTCCACCAATACGTCAAACAGCACTAATGCTACAATGTTTGTTTATGAAACAAACCCTGATGAAATTAGGAACATAATAAAATTGTTACCCAATAAAATCTCTAGTGGCTATGATGAAGTACCTGACCTCATATTAAAGGTGTGTGCTCCCCATATAGTAAAGCCATTATCAACCATCTACAACCAATCATTAAAAACTGGCATTTTTCCAGATGCTCTCAAAATAGCTAAAATCTCACCATTACTAAAGAAAGGTTCCCCTGATTTAGTATCCAATTATAGACCATTATCCATATTAAGGATCTTTTCAAAAATCCTGGAAATTTTTTTTTATGACAGGCTTATAAATTTCATAAAAAACCACGCACCAATCAGCATTCAACAACATGGTTTTAGTAAATCTTTATCCACCCAGGCAGCAATTTTTGAACTGTTGGACCACATACTGAAATCAATTGACCAACATAATATAGCTGCAGGTATCTTCTTAGATCTCTCTAAAGCCTTTGACGTACTAGATCATAAAATACTGCTTGCTAAATTGGAAAGAAGAGGAATAAGAGGTGTGGCTCACAACTGGCTATGCTCTTACCTACAAAACCGCAGACAGAAGGTATCACTTCAATACGATATTAATGTACAGAATAAAATAAATAACACAGTTTTCCTCTCGGAGGAAAGAACAATAAGATATGGTGTTCCCCAGGGTTCTGTTCTAGGGCCATTACTTTTCCTCATTTACATAGATGATCTTGTTGAACGTATGAGCCCACAAAAAACTATCCTGTTTGCTGATGATACAAGCATAGTGTTGACTGGATCTAGCCCTGAATCCCTTCAGACAATATCTGATAACTCTATGAAAAAACTTTCTGAGTGGTTTAACAAAAATGGCCTAATTGTTAATAGTGGGAAAACTGTATGTATCAATGTCCATCTAATTCCCACATCCAATCAAAAAACTATCCAAATAAAGTTAAATAATGATAAAATTGAAAATGTAAATGCAACAAAATTTTTGGGTCTATGGGTCCAACAAAATTTAAAATGGGACACACATATAAACAACTTATCAAAGAAACTCTCATCATTGTGCTATGGACTAAGAATACTAAAACCTACTACAAGTAAATCCACACTAATGCAAGCATACCATGCGCAGTTCCACTCATTGCTCCGCTATGGAATCATCTTTTGGGGAAATTCAACTCACAGCACAAATATATTTAAACTACAAAAAAGAGCACTGAGGATAATCTGTGGCCTCAAAAAGCTGGAATCCTGTAAATGTCAATTTATAAAACTTAATGTTCTAAGCATCCCATTCATTCCTATTCATTCAAGAAACAATCCTATTCACCAGGGAATACCTCTCAAGAACAGGCAAATTAATCCAAAACAATGATATACACGCTCATTATACCAGAGGGCAATCTAATATCCATCAAATTTTTTCAAGGACATCATCATACCAAAAATATATAACTCATCTGGGTGTCGTATTACACAATAAAATTCCAGAACAAATAAAAACTGCTCCAGATCCAATATTTAAAAATAAACTAAGGGCATTTCTGACAAAGCACTGTTTCTATTCAGTACAAGAATTCCTGGAAATGAAAAATTATAAAGTTCCTTTGTAAAATACTATGATTAGAGTAAAACATTCTGTAGGCAAAATAATAACCTAATTTCTACTATACACAACTATGTTTCAGTTTCATTTTCCAAAATTTTTTAACTCGCTTTTTGAATGTACAAGTACACGTTCTATTAATATTAAAACTTAATTGTCTGTGAAATCTCAATGTTAATTTCATGTTTAATGTAGTTTTTAAATGACATTGTCCTTCTGTTGTGTTTCCAGTTGACATTTTCACTATTCTGTAATCTCAATGATTACTTGTGTAAATTTAAAGTAGCACTACATTGCCTACATGTTTCTTAGTTCCCCATGTAAATTGTTTGTATTCTCTGTATGTGAAGTTACTATATTCATCAATGAACAATTTTGTGTACATTTTTTAAATGGCAGTCCATTGCCTATTTTTTTTTTCTCCAAACTACATATTTGTTAAGAATAATGACTTGTCCTATATCTGTGTACTTTGTACAATATGTGATCCATAAGATAAATAAATAAATAAATACAATACAAATACAATACTGTATAACACTAAATGTATCTGCAAACTTACATCATTGCACAATACATAGTTCAGGAAATATTATGTCATAGACACTTAGATGTGTGAAAAACTAGTTTCTGCTTAAAATGGTGCACAGCAAAACTTCAACATCAGACATGACATTTTAATGCATTATTTCTCTACTACTGAGTCTATTTGGAATACAGTTTGAAGACAGTATCTACACATATTACTGAATGTCACTGCAAAATTACATCATTGTACAACACATATTTCAGGAATATGACATCATAAACATTGAGATACATTTTGTTTAAAATGAAGTGCAAGTAACCCAGACTATATTCAACCAGTATTTCACAATGCAAGTACTTAGTGACTTAGAACAAACTTTAAGCATAGTTGAAGAACTTTTCTAAGCTTTTTCTCGCCAAACAATTAGCGGTTAAAAACAAATTTCATGTTCTTTCTGTGAGTGAAGAGGCGGATTTAGGCCTAACATCGATAAGGGATCATGAACTTTTGAAGAAACCTTATCAACAGAATGATGATACAGGCTCTAAGTTCAGAATTAAGGAAAACAGTGACGGTGAGAAATTGAGCATGCCATCTTTTGCACGAAGTAATGGGCCGAACGATAAAGACAATATCATCAAAAATGTAGGCCTACAACAGTGCAAACACGAAAGTAGTGAATTATTTTTAACGAACAGTCACAGCAAAAACATGATGAGACTTTTCAAAGAAAACAAAAAATATGACGCAGCAGGTATTGTGAAGCCAGGAGCAACTACATAAAACATTATTGGTGTCGATTTACACGATAAAATGTCGGGAAAAAATGACTACATCACGTGTGTAGCGAGTGCAAATGATATTGCAAAAAACAAAGCAAATAACTGCCTAATGGAACTAAAAAAGTTCCTGGAATGCAATAAACAATGAAATATAATAGTTGCAACTTTACCACACAGATATGATCTAACGTATCACTTGTATGTCAACAAAGAAATTCGAAAAACTAACATTAAAACTAAACAAATGTGTTCTTTGTTTGGAAAATGTAGCATCCTTGATACAGGCAAATTGGACAGATGTCAGCATACCAGAAACGGAATGCATCTAAATTACGAAGGAAAAAACTTTGTGTGTAAAATGATAAATGAAATCATTGCGAAGAGGGAGAGAACGAACAGCAAAATTGATTGGACCGGTATGGGACCAGTATCAGCAATAGAAGCAGCAGCATTTTCAAAAGCAGCAGAATCATCAGTGGCAGGACCAACATCAACACATGCAGCAGAAACTGTTGCCCGTCCTGCATGCAACAGAAAGCAAACCCAGCATTTTTTATGGTGAGTAACACAAGAGAAAAGGATTAATTGTGTGAAACATCTCTCTCGTGTGTTCAGTATGAGTCTTCCACATCTCAAGCAATACTATCAACCAGCGTACTGGAAAAAGCCACTCCTAACAAACAACATGCAAATGCAGCGGTGAGCAAAAATCAAATATTGTCTTTATTCCACCAAACTATATGTAGTCTCAAGAATAAAACAGACCAGTTACTAATATATTTAAAAGATGAGTGTGAAAGTGAGCCTGCTATACTGTATTTCTCAGAACATCATGTTATGAGTGGAATCCACATGCTACAAATTGAGAACTTTAATTTAGCTGCACATTACTGTAGATCTATTATGAGAAAAGGTGGAGTTGTAATATTTGTAAAAAACAATTTAGTGTATAAATCTCTAGACTTAAACAAATACTGTGATGAACAGCATTTTGAGGTGTGATATTGAGTTAACAGCAGATAGTGCAACAGTTATTGTACTGGCTATTTACAGGCCAACTGCTAGAAATCTAAATGTATTTCTGAGACAAATGGAATCACTTCTGTCCCACCTATGTAGGAAAACTAAATCAACCATTGTTATGGGTGACTTCAATGTGGACTTCTTAACAGAAAATAGAAACAAAACACGTGATGTACTGTTACAACTTAGTACCAATGGTGGACACTCCAACTAGAGTAACAGCCAGTTCTAGCATTTTAATAGATAATGTATTTGTAGATAGGGATATTTACAATAATTTAACTGTGAAAAATATTATAAATGGCCTCTCTGATCATGAGCGGCAATTCCTCACTCTAAACCAAATAAATGTACAAAGGAAAGAAAATTTCATTTGGATACACTTTAGGACAATAAATGAACACACCATTGAAAGCTTTAATCAGCAATCATAGCTGGTGGACTGGTCTCCTGTGTATGCCGCAATTGATGTTAACTCAAAATTTAATATATTTATAAATGAAGTTACAAGTCTCTTTGAAGAAGCCTTTCCAAAGAAGTCAGTGAGAGAAAACCTGTTAAAATTGGGAAACAAGCCTTGGATTACTAAAGGCATCAAAATGTCTTGTAAAATAAAAGAGAACTATATGCATCAGCCAAGAGATCAAATGATCCCAGTAGGAGTATGTACTATAAACTCTACAATAAACTTCTGAATAAGACCGTACAAGCAGCAAAGAACATGTGCCTGAAGACAGAAATTGATTACTTGAGCAATAAATTAAAACTATTTGGAATTTCGTAAAGAAGGAAACAAGGAAAAATGCAGTTTTTAGTGAAAGTAACCAAATAAAAAGTGAGGGTCATCTTGTTAGCAATCCAAAAATAGTTGCAGTCACATTAAACAAACATTTTTTAACAGTAACAAAAAAAATAGGTTTACAATGCTCCATGAACCAAGCCATCAATCTTTTGAAAGCCAGAGTACCTAGCTCAGTACAACACATGAAGGTAACAACAGTCACTGTTCAAGAAATTGAAAGAGTTATTAAATCTCTGAAAAGCAAAAACTCTACCGGGATTGATACTGTTTCTAACAAATTATTAAAATACTGCTGCAGCCATGTAAGTAAAGTCCTTTGTCACATTTTTGATGCACCTCTTAATCAAGGAATAGTTCCTGAGAGGCTTAATTATGCAGTTGTAAAACCGCTGTATAAGAAGAGAGATAAGACAGATGCTGCTAACTATCAGCCAATATCACTACTGACAAGTTTTTCAAAGGTTTTAGAGAAACTAATGCATGCCAGGATAGTTAAGCATCTCAGGGATCAAAATATCCTCAGTGAAAGTCAGTTTGGATTTCAGAAGGGTTTGTCCACAGAAGATGAAATATTTGCATTTGCTGGCAAAGTCTTGGAATCTATCAACAAAAAACTAAAGGTGGTAGGGATTTTTTGTGACCTAACAAAAGCATTTGACTGTGTCAGTCACCAGATTCTTTTACAAAAAGCTGCACATCTTGGTATAAGTGGTTCAGCAGGGAAATGGCTAGACTCATACCTGTCAAACAGGAAACAGAAAGTTCTAGTGGATAGTCAAAATGGAGTCCCATTATCTTCAGAATGGGGTACCATCACATGTGGAGTAACCCCAAGGCTTAGTTCAGGGCCCCCTACACTTTTATTATCTTTATAAACGATCTGCCTCTCTGCACGGAATATTGTAGATTCACCATTTTTGCTGATGACACTACACTACTTATTGCTAATTCAGTATATAAACTTGAGGAAACAGCAAAAAATGTTTGAAGTGAAACAGTGAACTAGTTTAATATTAATGGTCTTTCTTTAAACTCAGTTCTTTTTCTTTAAATTCAGTTCCACACAACGTTCAAAGATGAAGAAATAGTAATAAAAAAGGATGAGCAGGTGATAACCAGAGTAGATACCTCAAAATACCTAGGCTTGCATATTGACAGCAAACTGAACTGGTCAAGATACATCCTGGATCTATGCAAAAGATTGAGTTCAACAGCTTACGCATTACACATTGTTTCTTCCTATAGAAGTATGGAAACCATGAAGTCAGCCTATTATGGTTATTTTCATGCCATTATGGTATACGAAATTATATTTTAGGGTAATCAGTCACTGGCTAAAAAAGTACTGTGTGCACAAAAAAGAGCCATAAGAATCTTGTGGAGTCCACACTAGAGCCACATGCAGAAATCTTTTCAAGAAACTTGCAATCCTTACATCCACTGCACAATATATATTCTCTTTGATGTGCTTCATAAGGAAAGAAAAATTCATTTTTAAACTGAATAGTGAGTATCACAGTCATGAGACAAGAAGAAAACATGATATCCACTATGAGCAGGCAAATCTAAGTATGGTACAGAAAGGAGTCCAGTTCACTAGCTGTAAGATTTTTAATGCCCTCCCTTCAAGAATTAAGTGTTTGGTATAAGATGAGCTCTTGTTCAAAAAAACTTTAAGGCAGTTCCTATTAGAAGGATGATTTTATATGATACAAGAGTTTCTGAACTACAGTGTTTATTAGCATTTCTTGTATTGTTAAATGCAAATATGTGCCCAAATTTACATTTATAGTCCTGACTATCCTGACTATTGTTTATTGTAAACACATATTTTGCAATATTTATTTTCTGTAATACATAATATGTCTGCTTGTGTCTGTATGTGTGGATGGATATGTGCGTGTGTGCGAGTGTATACCTGTCCTTTTTTCCCCCTAAGGTAAGTCTTTCCGCTCCCGGGATTGGAATGACTCCTTACCCTCTCCCTTAAAACCCACTTCCTTTCGTCTTCCCCTCTCCTTCCCTCTTTCCTGATGAGGCAACAGTTTGTTGCGAAAGCTTGAATTTTGTGTGTATGTTTGTGTTTGTTTGTGTGTCTATCGACCTGCCAGCGCTTTTGTTCGGTAAGTCACCTCATCTTTGTTTTTATATATAACATATTGTTTTGTAATATTTATCTCTCAAAATTGATGTTCTGTAGTAGAACCTAATTTACTGTTTACTGTAATATGAAATCTTTTTTTTAATTTTTTATTATGTGCTACTATAGATTTCTGACACGTTCCTCATCCTGTGATATTGTGACAACATTTATCACCGGAACAAGTAATCAATAAATAAAAATTACATGTCTAATGTCAAATATTTAACACATTAACTAATTTGTAAAGTAATCAGACTTCTGAAGTTGTTTTATATATGGAAGTTCGATTCCGTACAGAGTTAGGGTTCTACTGGTTTCAAATGAAACATAATACACCTCCCCTGAATTACTACTTAAGAATGACATCACACCAACAGCTAAATAGTCCAAATATCTAGATTTGTCCATTTATATACAATGTCATTTGTACTCCCTCTGTTTTGCGACTTATTTACTGTAATGCTATCATTAACACACTTATTGTTTTTGTTGTTGTTGTTTTTAAAGTTTGGACAACTGAAAACACCAGAAAAGCCTCAGTACTAGTTAATTAATGTGTTTTTAACATTGCATTCATTTAACTCTCTCTTACAACACTTAATACAGCTTTACTTACTGTCATATATTAAAAGTGATTTAGTGCTTTTTTTGTGTTTTACATCTCCAGACTAATAGCTATGCTTTAAAAAATATTAATTATGGCTAAATTAATGTTTCTGATTGAAACATAAGTCTGTCTGGAATTGTAGTTCTGGACTACAGTACTACACGTACTCATAGACACAAAAAAGTGTAACGTTGCTTTGTTACCTGAACTAATAATCTCAAATTTGGCCACTTCACATCAAAATAAAATAAACAACAATACATAACCAACTAGAGTAATGCTTATAAGGATATTAACAATTCTTGAATATTTTATATGACTAAATTGTGAATGGGACCAAAAGCACGCAAAGAGATGCACAATCTTTAATGTGCCTAAGCACAAATAATACCTTATTTAAAAAGAAACCAGAGATTATTTACAAATGGAATGCAAAACGCAGAGCCCCCACAACATTCAATCTCTCCACATTTTGTTTTTTCCTTAACACGAGACAAAGAAAACAATGACTATGCCACTACAGATACGTGACTGTAGGGGGTCACATTAGTGTTATTTCCCATAAAATACTAATAAAAAATCATGAAAGCATAGAAAAATACAAACAAATCACTTGCAGGTGCAAATGATATGATATGGTATGTAGCTAACTGCTGCTTCCAACAGTGAGGAATTATTATTCTGAGTGAAAAACTTCTGAAACAGATTTGCTGGGAGACTTTACAATGCAACTATTGTACTGCAAAAATGAAAATTTGTGTATTTTTGTGGGCAGATTTCAATAGGTTAAGAAATATTCTATGGCGAATGGGGGTGGGGATGGAGGATGCTCATCAGCTTCTGTAAATCAGGTTGGACAATGTAGATTTTGTAGATAACAGTATTACAGACAGCAAGCTCAATTGCAGGACTTCCTTAAAGGGTAGCAGTGTCTGTGTCTGCTGTGTGTGTGTGTGTGTGTGTGTGTGTGTGTGTGTGAGAGAGAGAGAGAGAGAGAGAGAGAGAGAGAGAGAGAGAGGGGGGGGGGGGATTATGTTGGTCTAGGTAATCGTTAACAGTGCAATATCAAATGCTAATGTGAGTGCGAGATAAGCCATTGCAAATGTGAAATGTTGGTACATTAATGACCAGCATAACTGCCAGAATGTTGAATGCAAGCATGCAAATGTGCATGCATTGTGTTGTACAGGTGGCAGTTGTCAGGTTGTGGGATGGAGTTCCATGCCTGTTCCACTTGGTTGGACAGTACAGGATGATTAATGGTGTTTGTGATGACACTGGAGTCGATGCCTGATGATGTCCCATATGTGTTCAATTGGAGATAGATGTGGTGACCAAGCAGACCAAGACAACATGTCAACTGTCTGTAGAGTATATTGGGTTAGAACAGCAGCATGTGGACAACTGTTATCCTGTTGGAAGATGCCACCTGGAATGCTGTTCATGAATGACAGCACAACAGGTCGAATTGCCAAACTAATGTACAAATTTGCAGACAGTGTGTGTGGGATAACCACGAGAGTGTGCCTGCTGTCATACAAAATCTTAACCCAGACCATAACTCCAAGTGTAGGTCCAATGTGTCTTGTTCGTGCAGTGCGTCTAGCATGCAGACAGGTTTCTTGCAGGCTCTCAACTGTCCTCCTCCTAACTGACACATGGCCATCACTCACACCAAGGCAGAATCAGCTTTCATTGGAAAACAAAACAGACCTCTACCCCACCCTCCAATGAGCTCTTGATTGACATCATTCAAGTCACAAATGGCAGTGAGGTAGGGTCAGTGGAATGCATGCTACAGGACATCTGGCTCAGAACTGTCCCTGAAGTAGCCAACTTGTATCAGTTCATTGTGTTACCATGGTGCCCATTGCTGCTCAAAGTGGTGCTGCAGATGCAGTACAATGTGTCAGAGCCATAAGCTGAACATGAAGTTCTTCCCTCTCTATAGTGCCATGTGGCCTCCACAGCCTGGTCTTCTTTCGGCCATACATTTTCATGACCACCGCTGCCAGCAGTCATGTACAGTGGCTAAATTCTTGCCAAGTTTTCCTGCAAATATCGCAGAAGGAACAGCTAGCCTCTCGTAGCACAATTATCTAACCTTATTCAAATTCAGGGAGGTGTTAATAATGGCATCTTCATCGCCTTCAAAGCATTCTTGACTAACATCAACTCACCACATCCAATCTCCAAAGGTAACTAATGCTTACAGCATTTACATAAAACAAACCTAATTTGCATTTTAATAGTGGTACTACTAGTGTCAGTGTTATGCACCACGTGTGAAATTCGAATATACATCATCTTTCAGATGCACAAACACGCCTACCAACTTTTATTTATGTCATGTCGCAACCTTTCCTAATAAATTACTGATTATGGACAAATGTTCAGTGCTCAAGAACAAGATAATCTTATGTCGAAACACAAATATCTTAGATGAAACCAGTAGCAGTCTCATAAACATTTTTTGCAGTTTTGACATATCAAAGCTGCTCAATAGTGCAACAAGGGTAAGAAAGCCTCAGCACCAGTAATCAGTCAAGTTGTTACACATACAGACAGGGAACACTTTGTTATTGCCAATTAATGAAAATAAAAGTTGCAGTAGATAAGCCCACCAGGCTTCAGACCTATAAAAAGACTTCTTTCTAAATCAGTATTTCTCAAGGGTATTGTCACAGCACAGACTAATACAGGTTCCAAATCATAAAATTTTTAATGGAGTTCAATGACCTCGATGTACGATAGGTTGGTTATGCCACGATTAGCGGTGGACCAGGAGGCACGGGGCACCAATGGGCAGCACAGTCTGTAACTCTGCAGTAGCTGAGTGAGAGAGAGCACATGCAGCAGGAAAACAGAGAAGGACAGCGACCAAGCAAAATAGCACACACACTCGTTTGTGCAGCAGAATTCCGCAAGAAGTGATAGCTATAGCTAGGAAAAACACTCACTGACTAATTTAACTGAATTACAGCATGGGTAGCAGAATAACGAGGCTATATGTGGTCATCATTAATAACCCGCATGTCACAGAACTATGGAGAGCTCTTTAAATACTGGAGTAGGAAAGAATTGTTCAGGACAATGGGAATGACGGACTCCGTGTCAATGACATTCCATTCCATGACCATGTTGTTTTAGTAAGTCTTGTCTGAGATCAACCAGCGCAGTACCGGCCAGCCGTGGAGTGCCTCAGAGCTGAACTCCACTGATGAACATCATGCCGTGTCACACCACCCACTACGGATGGGAGAGCTGATGAACTACCAGCAGCAGTGCAGTACCAGGTGCTGTACTCTCTGAATGTGGGATGGAAGATGACGACCAGGCTGGCAGTACTGGGTTCAACACCTTCCGCCTACACCACACCGCAGATGAGTGGTTCAGGGAAGAAGAGGCACGGAGTGGGATCATACAGTCCCTCAGTCGATAGCTGCTATCCATGCTGCACCAAGCTGGACTAAGCCATATTGATGCAAGAAGAACAACACTCGCTAGGATTTAGGCGCAAGGACAGCGCAGTGTCCAACACCGAGAGTCCGCCCACAACGAGGGCAGGAGGCAGCTACGACCGACAGTGCACCACCCTTTTTAAAGTTGTTACAATAAATGATTCACTGAATAAGCATGCTTTTTAGCGCCAGGAGTGCTGCTATCATTGTGCCAAGGCATCACCTGCTTGGTCCCTCTGTAGTATTATTACACCAAAGCTGGGCTGAAGTAAATACAGAAAACAATGTAGATGCAAAATTGTGCACAATATTTAAAATAAACTTTGAGCAGTCCATTTACAAAATGTCTGCACTAACAGCTATGCTCAATAAGAACAAATGGGTAACAGCAGGTACAACAAGTCCTCCTTGACCATGAAATACCTCAGTTTCACGAGAAAAACCCACAGTGAGCCAGAGTTCGTTAGCTACTATTAAATGTACAAAAATATTTACAGGAAGAAAATGACAAAACAATACCAGATGCTGATAATAAAATTAAAAGAGTTTGTAATGTTGTAAAACAAGAAATAGGAAAACAGGAACAAAATCACAATAATTTACAGATAAAAGAAAGGGTTAGGTTGATAAAGGATCCACAAAACTAGCAAATTTTGTGAATATTTGTCAGGTACAGCAGAGAAACCACCACAAAAATTTCCAGTATCGAGTATTGTACCATTCAAAATTCATACAATAAGTTCTTTTCTACCACAGACTGTGAATGCATGAAAACCATGTAAATTAACAAATAGGAAGTCAGAAGGCGTAGATGAAGTGCAGGGTCTCTGCACTTGGAAGAATGCATAGGCAGTATACAAGCCCCATTAATTGTCATAATAAATGAGTCCTTCAGCAAAAAGATAACTTTCCAGAATATCTTAAACAGACAACAGTTGTGCCCCTACTTATGAAAGGTGACGCAAAAAGACACAGAAAACTACAGGCCCATTTCTCTGCTATCATCTTCTCAAAAAGAATAAAATCATTTATAAAAGACAGACTAAAGAATTAATAGAAAAAATATAACTTTGTTGGTGAAGTACAATTTAGTTTCCCAGAGTAGCAGAAGAACACAATTGGCCACAGCAGAATTTACAAAAGTGGAGCTTGGTGCACTAGATAAGGATGAAAATGTCAAAAACCTAGAGTCATTAGGTTGGTTCATATCTGGAAAATGGTGTATAAAGGGTAGAGAGAGCATAGGCTTTAAATAAAACAAAAACTGTAGTGAAACAATTTTATCATATCCCAAACATATTAACATAGGAATCCCTGAAGGCAGTATCTTAGCGACAATATTGTTTATATATCTAAAAACAAAGATGATGAGGATTACCACACGAAAGTGCTGGCAGGTCGATAGACACACAAACAAACACAAACACACACACAAAATTCAAGCTTTCGCAACAAACGGTTGCTTCATCAGGAAAGAGGGAAGGAGAGGGAAAGACAAAAGGATGTGGGTTTTAAGGGAGAGGGTAAGGAGTCATTCCAATCCCAGAAGCAGAAAGACTTACCTTAGGGAGAAAAAAGGACAGGTATACACTCGCACACACACACATATCCATCCGCACATAAACAGACACAAGCAGACATTTGTAAAGGCAAAGAGTTTGGGCAGAGATGTCAGTCGAGGCGGAAGTACAGAGGCAAAGATGTTGTTGAAAGACAGGTGAGGTATGAGCAGTGGCAAATTGAAATTAGCAGAGATTGAGGCCTGGTGGATAACAAGAAGAGAGGATATATTTATTTATTTATTTATTTATTTATTTATTTCTTGTTCCGTAGATCCAGTTAGTGAGTCAATCACAAGGATATGGAACGTGTCAAATTGTACAGGTTTCAATTTAAACTTACAATGAATACAAGGGCAATTCAATGGCAAATTGTACATAGTTTAAGTAAGACATACTATAAATACAGTAACAGATACAATGTCAGCTAGATAACATAACTACCATTTGACAGAAAAAGGAGTTTCAAATAAAGATTAAAGATAAGAGCACAAAGTTAAATCAGATATTAGGCCTACAAGAGCAAATACATGTACAGCCAATCTGTTGTTACAAAAAGTGCGCTAATGCCCAATGCACAATAAAATCAATTGAACTACTTCTAGACACAATAAGTTTAGTGATGGTATACATTTTCTTTCAGGTATTCATCCACAGTATAATAAGATTTCTCTGTCAGGTAATCTTTGAGAACTTGTTTAAATTTTGGCAGTTCTGTATGAACACATTTGATATGTAGTGGTAGAGCATTGAACAGCTTAATGCTGGAGTAGTAAACTCCTTTTTGTACCAGAGTGAGACGTTTCATTTCTAAATGTAGATTGTTTTTGTTTCTGGTGTTATAACCATGGAATTTACTGTTGTCTTGGTAGATGGAATAATTTTTGCACACAAAGGTCAGCAAGGAAAAAATATACTGTGAGGCAGTTGTTAGGATACCTATCTTCCGAAACAAGTGCCTGCAAGAGTGTCTTTGATGGACCCCACACATTATTCTGATTGCTTTTTTTTGGATGGTGAAAATTTTTTTTGCAAGTGGTTGGTTCCCCCAAAATATGATAGCATATGACATCAATGAGTGGAAGTAGCCAAAGTAGGCAACCTTAATAGTGTCAACTTCAGCCACTGAAGAAATTACCCGTAATGCATATGTTGCCGAGCTAAGTTTTTTACATAGATGAAGAATGTGAACTGACCAATTACATTTACTGTCTATGTAAGCACCCAGGAATTTTGTGTCTTCAACTTTCTGTATTGGTTGATCTCTACATTTTATGTTAATTTCATCGGGATTACTTTGTGATGTATGGAACCTCATATAATGAGTTTTATCTGCATTGAGCGAGAGACCATTTGAGGAGAACCAATTTAAGATGTCATTAAAAACAGTATTTGTAGTTTTTTCAAGATCATGATCAATCAATTGGTCAATTAGAATTGTGGTATCATCGGCAAACAGGGTAAATTTGCTGTTTGTCTCAGAACAAAGAGGAAGATCATTAATAAAGATGAGGAAAAGCAGTGGGCCCAAAACGGAGCCTTGAGGCACACCACACGTTATCGTGCCCCATTCAGACGAGGCAGGTTCTCCAGAAGAGCCATTTAGCATTACAGTCTGCTTCCGATCATGTAGATATGATTGTAGCCACAAGCCAACAGTACCACCTAAACCATAGTATTCTGCCTTTTTCCAAAGAATTTGGTGGTTTACACAGTCAAAGGCTTTCGTAAGATCACAAAAAATACCCACTGGAGACATTTTTTTGTTAATGGCTTCCAAAACTTGGTTGCTGAAAGAGAATATTGCCTGTTCAGTACAAAGACCGGCACGAAACCCAAACTGATTTTTGCTTAAGATACTGTGGAAGTTGAGATGGTCTACAATCCTCATGTGCATGAGTTTTTCTAGAATTTTCGAGAAGGTAGTTAATAGGGATATTGGGCGATAGTTTGTAACAATGCTTTTATCCCCTTTTTTAAAGAGAGGAATCACTACAGCCAACTTAAGTCTGTCAGGGACAATCCCATCTTGTAGGGATGCATTGTATATGTTGCATAAGACGGGACTAACAAATTTATAACAGTGTTTCAGTATTTTACTAGAAATATTGTCCACACCAGCAGAATTTTTATTTTTTAATGATCTAATTACTCTTATGACTTCGCTTACAGTAACTGGAGGTAAGGATAACTGTGGGATTCTGTTGCTAATAGCTTTCTGTAGGAGGGACAATGATTCTTCCATAGAACCATTACAGCCTGTCTTCTCTGCTGCTCTCAAAAAATGGTTATTAAATATTTCTGCAACCAACTCAGGTTTCTTTATGATACTGTCCCCTGTATTAATCTCTACCTGAGACATGTTCCCTGTTGTCCTGCCAGTTTCCCTCTTTATTACATTCCATATAGTTTTAATTTTATTTTCTGAGCTTTCAATTTCTGATTTTATGCACATACTTTTAGATTTATTTATAACCTTCTTGAGAATGCTACAGTAAAGTTTGTAGTGTTGTTGTTTCTTTGGATCATTACAAGTCCTGAGAGAACTGTATAACATCCTCTTTGTTCTACACGATGTTATTATCCCTGTAGTGATCCAAGACTTCTTGGCATTGCCTATATGACTATTTCTAACTACTTTTTTGGGAAAGATGGACTCAAATACAGACATGAATTCATTTAAAAATGAATTGTACTTTTTGTTTACATCTGTTTCCCTATAAACTCGGCTCCAGTCTATCTCTTTTAGGCTATCATTGAATTTTTTAAGGCCCTGTTCATTTATTATCCTAAAAGATTTCCAAGAATGCTTGGAACTGTTGCATACACTGATGTAATTGAGCCTAAGCAATTGACCACCATGATCAGAAAGGCCAAGGATTGGATGTACAGTGATCTCATTGCATTTAGACTTATCAGTAATCCTAGTTGGGAAATCTACTATTGCCATCAGATTATAAGACTCCATTAAATGTACTAAATCAGCTTTACTATTGCTCTCATTTAGGAAATCAACATTAAAGTCACCAGTAATTATCAAGTTCTTGGACTTTGAGTACAGTATGGATAATAAAGAATCTAAGTGCTTAAGAAATACATTCAAATTCCCTGAGGGAGATCTATACAGTGCTAACACTATAGCTGTGAAGTCATTTAAAGTAATCTCAACACCACATACTTCAATTTGTTGCTCTATACAATAGCTCTTTAAATCTAATGCATTGTAACATATGTTGTTTTTTACATAAATTACCACTCCACCTTTTTCCATGATGGTTCTAGAGTAATGCGTTGCCTGACAGTAACCACTTAGCTGTAACCTTTCAATATCCTTCACATGATGTTCACTAAAACATAATACATCAGTATCTTTTATTCCTTGTGGTTCCTCTAACAGAACAGTAATGTCATTTACTTTATTACCAAGTCCTCCCACATTTTGGTGAAAAATCGTCATTTCTTTGGAATTAGAGACAGATCTAAACTTTTGCCTAAAAAATTATCGGTAGCTACAGACACAGTACGTTCATTACTAACAATTTCCTGAAACATTTGAGTCTGAAACCGAGTCTGACTTGATGGTTGGAGCCATTCAAGTGCGATTGGTTCCAACTTTGGGGTACATTTGTGGACTTCTTCCAATATTTTTGTTTTTATGAGGGTACCTAATGCTTTTTTTCCTGATCTGTTCAGGTGCATACCGTGTCTTGTAAATAATTCTCGTCCAAAACTGCTTACATCTACAACACAAGTATTTTTAAAATGCTTACACAACTTTGCTAACTTAGAGTTCGTTTGTGAGATAGCCTCATTTACACAGGACTGTGGAATTAAGTCATGTCTCTTTGGAATGTTCACAACAAATACCTTAGACTGATGAAGCGCCGATATTTTCTTCCTGAGCGACTGTATGGCATCATTCCCTTCATTGCAGACAACGTTGTTTGAGCCACCTATTAAGATCACACACTCGTTTTTTACTTTTTCAGGATCACACCCCGCTACAACTTCTTGAAGTTTAGCACCTGGCTTCACAATTCCACAAACATCGGCAGCATTAAAACTGCTTTTCACTATATCAGCCATGCCTCTACCATGACTATCAGCGAAAATGTGAAAACGATTTGTTGATGTTTCACTCACAGCAGACTGGATCACACCACTGCCACTTTCATTGCTGTTAACTGAACGTTGTGGCTTTGGAAGATCAAACCTAACCTTTTTCCGATAGTTTATCGGCACACTCTTCTTACGATTGTTTTCACTTTCAGTGAGACTATTACTAGAACAAAGTACATCAAAATTGTTTATGAAGGGCAAGTTCCCATCTCTGGAGTTCTGACAGGTTGGTGTTAGTGGGAAGTATCTAGATAACCCGGACGGTATAACACTGTGCCAAGATGTGCTGGCCGTGCACCAAGGCATGTTTAGCCACAGGGTGATCCTCATTACCAACAAACACTGTCTGCCTGTGTCCATTCATGCGAATGGACAGTTTGTTGCTGGTCATTCCCACATAGAAAGCAAATGAAACCCTAAAGGATGTTTATAATTGGTCACCATGTGATAAACTTACATTTATCATAAATGAAACAAGCATCATGGACCCCTACTTAAAGGCTGAAAACAATTTTGTACATTAAATGTGGATGAAAATTTCATAGATTGTGTAATAAATACAGAATTTTTAGGAACTGATAGTGATGTCACATAAAGTGGAATGAACACATTAACTAGCAAACAAAATGTCATCAGCATGATATGCCCTTAGAATCCTGTAAACGGTGTGTCTCAGATGATGCCTTAAAGTTACATACTATTCATGTATGGGATTCATTTTAAATGGAATCATTTTTTGATAGTACCATGCACAAAATATGGACACAGTCTTCAAACTACGGGAAAGAACCGTTACAATAACAACTACAAACAGATATCGACCTCTCTGTAAAGATCTGTTTTAAACAGCTGGGGATTCCAGCAGCACTATGTGAGTACATTTACCAATCTGAGAAGCATATCAAGAAGAATATCAGCAATTACCCCACAAACAGCAGAGTTCAGGAGATCATGCAACATCAACCAGGTTAAATTTACACAAAACGCCATTTTGTACAAGGGATTACAACTTCATAATAAATGGCACAGGGAGGTTAAAGAGACAATTATAATCAAATTATTTAATAAGCTGGTTAATGCATACCTACAAAGTCAACAATTATTCAGACAACAAGAGCACTGAATGGTAAAAAATTAGCATTATTTAATAATAAACAGCTGTTATTCTACAGTAACATATCATGCTTTACTGATTCTTACAGCAAAATCCTAGGCCAGGACCTGAGATAGATTATTCTAATCTTTTTCCATTTTCTTGAGCTCAATATCTCATTCACTGTGATGAGGTGCTGACTCAGCTTTTTCAAACAGGTCACCACACAAGAATTCGATCATCCTTACATACTGGTTTCCTTATAAACAACAATTACAGCACTTTTGCTATTTAGAAGTGTATTGCCTGTATAGTAGTGAGAAGTATAGAGCCACATCTTTCATTAATAAATGTAAATATTAATTTTATAGAGACCAGAATGTTAAAGTTTGTCAACTATAGATCACAAATGTGTTTGTAGCTTGAAATTCCTGTAAACATGGTAGTTGCGTTTTTTATGCATCATTCAAGTGTAATTTTTTATTTGCTTGACTTTCCTTTTTTATTTTATTATCTGGCTCTCTTGCATCTTAACAGCAACATTAAGGGCACAAGACAATGGGGCGTTATTTTGATAATTTCCTGCTTCTTCTTTTTAAACTGTTCCCTGTTCCACTGTTACTTCATTCAAATGAATTTTTTTTTTGAGCAAGCTATCCATAACTACACCATCACCATAATTAATAAAAGTGTAATTTTTTATTTGCTTGACTTTCCTTTTTTATTTTATTATCTGGCTCTCTTGCATCTTAACAGCAACATTAAGGGCACAAGACAATGGGGCGTTATTTTGATAATTTCCTGCTTCTTCTTTTTAAACTGTTCCCTGTTCCACTGTTACTTCATTCAAATGAATTTTTTTTTTTTGAGCAAGCTATCCATAACTACACCATCACCATAATTAATGATTATATTCGCATAACTGTCCATCAATGTATGATGGGAAAAAAATCTCACTCTGGCCTGACCAAATTTCGTATTAAACCAGTAACTTTGTAACACTTTTGAGTAAAATATATAAAATCAATCCCATTTGATTTATAAAGTCATAGTACAAAATTATTCAAGATTATAAGAGAGACTGCTCAGTCCAAATATCAACAATGGACGAAAAGACAAATTGGTGCTTAACATAAAGACGAGAAGAGAAGAGAAGAGAAGAGAAGAGAGAGAGAGAGAGCAAATAATTAAAGCCACAAAGCCACAAGGGATTTTATATTTGATGGATGGATCTTTCTTTTTAAAAATTATGAAGTTGGGAATCCGTCAGGGAAGCTTGAATGGATACTGCAGTTGCTAATGCACAGTCTGGCAAAGGTAAGGATTTGCATTTGAATACTAATCTGGTACAAAGTTTAATTGTGTCACTTACAAGTTGTGCAGTGCATACTCAGCTCAGAGTAGGATAATTCACTCTCCTAAAGAATTAATGGACATCAGACACAGCTAAACAAAATAGATGAGAAAAGGACAATTGGGTGTAAAATGAAAAGGGAAGCAAAAATCACTAGATAACTTTCAAAAAGCAGGTAGTTGAGGGAAGGATCCAGAGGGCTCAGGTAGTGAAGCAGCCATTGAAATGAAGTGTGTTATGTTCAGCTGCATGTTGACCTCTCGGACCGTCTCTAATGACCTCGTTGTCGACGGGACGTTAAACACTAACCACCACCACCACCACAGTTTGGTGGTAGCCATTCATCCTGGTGGACAGCTGGTTGGTAGTTATACCTAAATAAAAAGCTGTGTGATGATTGCAGCAGAGCTGGTAAACGACCTGGCTGCTTTAACAGGCAGCCCGCCCCTGATAGGGTAGGATAAACCTGTGACAGGATTGGAATAGGAAGTGTTGGGTGGGTGGACTGTGCAGGTTTTGCACTTAGGTCTTCCACAGGGATACGGTCCTTGTGACAAGGAGTTCGGATATGGAGTAGTACAGGGATGAACTAGGATGTTGTGGAGGTTGGGTGGGTGATGGAATACCACTTTAGGAGGAGTGAAAAGTATCTTGGGTAGGATGTCCCTCATTTCAGGGCACGATGACAAGTAATGAAAGCCCTGGCAAAGGATGTGGTTCAGTTGTTTCAGTCCGGGGTGGTACTGGATGATGAAGCGAACACTCCTTTGTGGCTGGTTCTTGGGGGCAGTGGAAGGATTAGGGGTGTGAGGGGAAATAGCATGGGAGATCTGTTTGCAGATTAGGTCTGGGAGATAGTGCCTGTCTGTGAGGGCCTTGATGAAATCCTCAGCATACTAAGCAAGGGAATTTTTGTCACTGCAGATACACTGTCCCCACGTGGCCAGGCTGTATGGGAGGGTTTTTTTGGTGTGAAAGGTATGACATCAAAATACAGGTACTGTTGGTGGTTGGTGGGTTTAATGTGAACAGAGGTGTGAATGGAGACATCAGAGAGGAGTAGATCAACACCTAGGAAGGTGGCATACTGGATTGAGCAGGACCATTTGAAGTGGATGGGAGAGAAGATGAGCTATTGAAGGAAAGAAGGAAGTGTGGCTTGGCCTCGAGTCCAGATCATGGGAATATCATCAGTGAACCTGAACCAGACTAGGGGTATGGTGTTTGGGAGGATAGGAAGGTCAGACCATGGGCAAGAGGGATGTTGGAGTTAGGGAGGTGGCATCAATAGTGACAAGTAGGGACGTAGGAGGTAAAGGGGAGGGGATAGGGGAGAGTCGGTGAAGGAAGCAGTGTCTTTGGCATGGGAGGCTAGATTACAGGCAACTGGTTGGAGGTATTGGTCAATGAGGATCAAAATTCTTTCAGTGCGGGCACAATAATCAGACACAATGGGGCATCTAGGATTGTTGGGTTTGGGATTTTGGGGAACGTGTAGAAGGTGGGTGTGCAGGGTGTCTTAGGGGTGAGGAAGGAAATGGATTCAGGGGAGATATTCTGGGAAGGGCCTGTGACTTCTCCTTTGAAGGGAGGATATATAAACAAGTCTGCAGCACAGCCATGGGCATCCGCATGGCACCTTCCTATGCCAACCATTTTATGGGCATTCTAGAGGAGACCTTCCTAGCATCCAAAAACACCAAACCCCAAGTCTGGATAAGGTTCATTGGTGATAGCTTCATGAACTGGACTCAAGGCCAAGACACCCTAAAATCTGTAGTTCATAATCTCAACACCTTCTCTCCCATCCGCTTCAAGTGGTCCTCCTCACCACTGTGTCACCTTCCTAGATGTTGACCTCTTCTTCTCTGATGGTGCCTTCTGCACCTCTGTGCACAGTAAACACACCATCCATGAACAGTACCTGTATTTTGATAGCTGTCATCTCTTTCACATGAAAAAATCCCTCCCATACAGCCTGGCCACACAGGGATGGCATATCTGCAGTGACAAAATCACCCTTCCTCAGTATGCTGATGGTTTCACAAAAATCTTCACAGACAGGCACTATCTCCCAGACCTAATCTGCAAATAGATCTCGCATGTCATTTCCTGTCACACCCATAATCCTTCCAGCATCCCCAAGAACCAGCCACAAAGGAGTGTCCCCTTCATCACCAAGTACCATTCCTGACTGGAACTACTGAACCACACCCATTGCCAGGGCTTTGATAACCTATCATCGTATGGGGCATCATACCCGAGATACTTCCCACCACTCTTAAAGTGGTGTTCCATCACCCACCCAACCTCCACAACATCCTAATCCATCCCTAGGCCAGTCCTATTCCCAACCTTTTGGCACAAGACACAAGTGCAAATCCTGCACAATCTGCTTACCCAGCACTTCTTATTCCATCAGGGGCCATGCCACCTGTGAAAGCAGCAATGTCACTTACCAGCTCTGTTGTAATCACTGCACAGCTTTTTATATAGGTGTGACTACCAACCAGCTGTCCACGAGGATGAGCGGCCAGCACCAAACTGTGGCAAAGAGCACAAAATGCAACTAAACATAACACACTTGATTTCAATGGCTGCTTCACTACCCAAGCCATCTCGATCCTTTCCTCCACTACTTGCTTTTCTGAACTGTGCAGACGGGAGTTATCCTTACTGTGCATTCTCCACTCCCGGAATTATTCTGGCCTCAACCTATGGTAACATACTGTCCCCACACCCTCCATCCAACAGTTTCCAGCCGCACTGTCCTTTCATCTCCTCCCCATTCTCATCTCCCACCCTGTTTATTTGCCACTCTCTGCCAACACATCCGCCTGTCTTTCCATGCTTCACTCTTTTTTTGCTCCTCTCCACCACTCCAGATTGTTGTTTGCATCCCACACAATAGTTGCATTCCAGCCCGAGATGCTGGAGCTAGCATTCATATGTGCATGACGTTCACTTGCCTGTGGCTGTGTGTGTGTGTTTCACTGATGAAGGCTGTGGCTGAAAGCTTTGTATAGGTGTCTTTTAATTACACCTTCTGCAACTTAATGTGTCTTCTTTATGATAAGCAGCAATCTGTCTTTTCCTACATTGTTGATATTCCTACCTGGAGTTTCCTCTGTTCAGTCCAAAGATTTATAAGCAATATTCAGGGCATTCAGATGGCCATCCGTTATAATTTAGTCTGTCATGATGAACAGTATGCCTTATTTCACCCTGCATGTAGATGAAACATATTCAATCAAGAAGAGAGATATCAAATGGTTTACTAATGCCAATTCCAGCATAACTACCTCCAGATTATGGAGATGAGAACCATATTAGTTTCATACCCTTACTGCTTTGCCATCTTTTAAGCTTCATTTTCCCCCTTTTACCTTTCTTTCAGCTCTTGCTCCACTTTTGAAAGTTATCTAATTATTTTCGCTTCCTTTTCATTTCACACCCAATTGTCTTTTTCTCATCTATTTTGTTTAGCTGTCTCTGATGTCCATTAATTCTTTATAAGAAAGAATTCTCCTACTCTTAGCTTAAAATGCCCTGCTCTACTTGTAAGTGACACAGTTAAGCTTTGAGCCAGATTAGTACTCAAATCCAGATCCTTACCTTTGGCAGGCTGTGTGTTACCAACTGCAGTGCCCATTCAAGCTTCCTGATTCAAAACTTCAGCATTTTTAAAAAGAAAGATTCATGCCATTAAATATAATATCCCTCGTCGCTTTCATTATTTGCTCTCTTTCCCTCAACATTCTTTTCAACTTTTTTCTTCATTTGCCTTTTGTATCCAGCTGTGGTGTGGTATAGTGTTCTGACTGAATTGTAGGATGCCATAATAAATGACTGGTTCAGTTAGTTCAACGGTTGGAGAAAGGCAAGTGTGTACCGCCTCCGACAAGATAATGTCTACCGAAGCACTGAGATGCTGGAACCAAACCTTGTGTTGATGGCAACTTTATCTTTTATTTTTTATTCTATTTGAAGTATTTTTCTTCTTACTTGACTGGTTTATAGTACACATTTTATCAGCAAACTGTCTGCCACTCAATTATTATGCAAATACTTAAATATCTACCAACACATTATACTGGGACTTATTACTCCTATAACACATTTTTTGTATCTCACTCTAAACTTTGTCTTCAAGGTGTGTTTTCCACTTTTCTGTTAATAACAGCACTTTCTTATCAATTTATTTGTTTCTAACATGTTCCATCTTTCACAGCATAGAAACTCGTAATTTCAAATACGAATATTGCTAATTATACATTTTCACTTACCTCCTTGCATTCATAAGGTCGCTCGCCAGTGTGCATCCTTCGATGTTTCTTCATCGCACCACTTGAAGGAAATCTCTTTGGACAGAAATCACAAGGATATGGTCTCTCACCTTGAACAAAAATAATCATTTTCTGAATTCAAAATTTCCGTATGAAAATTCATTATTTCAGGAGGGAAAGTTCACAATTTTCTTCACAAAAAACAGTGACAGTGACGTTTATGGCATACACACTACGCAGCTGTCGAGAAATATTGGTACAGCAACACTTTTAAATTGATTAGTCAAATTATACAGAATTGCAACAATTAAAATTCTATTCATGCAGAGCAATGGGAAAACAAAAAACATCCGATTGGACAAGTGGGTGAACCTCAGACCACTGCAGCAGCTATTTACCAGCAATTATCATTTCACTGTTCTATAACACTTATAATCACTGATACAGCAAGTGATTGAATAAACCGAACAGTAAAATGAGTATGTTAAGTTAGTTCTACTCTCTGTGTCATGCTTTATGATAAAGGGAGAGGTAAGGATGTGGGAGCCTAACAATAAAAAAGTAAAAAAACATACAAAACTTCCTAGTTTTTCTGACATTACTAACTGTTCATTCATCAGCTGAAATGGAAATATATAAAAACAAAAAGAAATATAGAGAATTGGGAATCACCAGATATTTCAAAATAAAGTAAGGGAGTATCTTACTAGTCATTACTCCTATAATTTATCAGAACATCTGGACTGAAGTATGTAGCAAATTAACACTAATATTCAAATTAAACACGTTTTAACTTTTCCTGTATGTACTCATAAGCAGATAACAGCAGCTGTAAAATTTGTAAAGTTACATTAATGCAGTGTATAAAGTAGTAAATAAAATCAGGGGCTGAGCAATGCAAGAGAAAGAGCAGTGGCTTTTTGAAATATACTTTTTCGGTTAATATAAGCAATATCCTGATTTACAGTATTCTAAAAAAAGCAATCAAGAAATGATTCTTGAAATTAACAGTGTGAATGGGTTGGATACAATTGTAATTGTTTTATAATATACCTTACAGAAATGGACTGCGGTAGCCACTTTCACATGTTAATGTATAATTTGACTATTTCCACAGCCCACAATGCTCCCTCCTTCATGATGAGATTTGTAGAAAAGAATGTGGAAATCAATGAATGAAAAATCTACAGGTACACAAGGAAAATGTATTTCAAATCTTCCATATGCTTTACAGTCCTACAAGTTACAAAAACATACAGTATTGACATGATGGCAGACTGCAGTAGAATGTATATGATTCCTCAACTGATACTTTGTGCAGCTTTTAACATTTGCATGTCTACTATAGCCGGCCAGGGTGGCTGAGCAGTTCTAGGCGCTACAGTCTGGAACCGTGTGACCGCTATGGTCGCAGGTTCGAATCCTGCCTCGGGCATAGATGTGTGTGATGTCCTTAGGTTAGTTAGGTTTAAGTAGTTCTAAGTTCTAGGGGACTGATGACCTCAGAAGTTAAGTCTCATAGTGCTCAGAGCCATTTGAACCATTTTGTCTACTATAGTCAGCAAAGCATAGCTAGAGCTGCGAGCTGTGTTTGGTGGAATGCTAACTAGAGGGAGGGTGTATACCCCTACTACTAGCAATCTCAAAAATATGGGGGAGTGAAACAGCACACACCTATAACTGTGAGACTAAGGTCACACATGTAAGAGATGCTGCTGTTAATAGTTGTTGTCATTGTCCTATGAGATATCACTGCTGCTTACAATGTTAGTATCACTGCCAATTGTACATTAGCAATGAATGAAGACAAACAAATTATTAGTTGTTTGAAACTGAATGTTAGAAAAAGTGCTGACTGGGAACTTTTTGACTGGAATGTTTGCTTTTGCAAAAACTTCAACACTTTTTCTCTGAAATGGCCTTTGTTTTCTTCGTTTGGCTGTACTTAAGCTTTCAAAAATGATTGTTCTCTTGAAAAGCAGCAGCATTTTACTGCCAGTTAAGTGAATGCATCTCCGATATAAGGTGTTTCTGGGCATTACTTGTATTTTCCTGCCAAATTAGAAGATAACAAAATCTGCAGACTACTAACTTTGACTTTTCATGGGCAGGCATAGCCCTACAACCTATGCTTGACAATGTTACAGATGGAACTGGAAAAGCACTTAGCGTAGGAGTAGAACCGAATGTACAGCAAATTGTTTTTAATATTAGGGGAAGAATCTCAGTGACATCGAAAAAAGTTATAGATTTTATTTTGGAATTGCTACAGCTTGAGCACGGGCACTAGGCTATAGCCACAAATGGCCATGAGTGTAAATGTACTAGAATTTAGACTGCCAGAGGGGAAGATGCAATGTGGGGCAACAAAGCCCGCCTACACATTTCTTTCTAGTAAAATGCTGAATAATATGTTGCATTACGCAATGTGTATCTTGAAAAGACCATTCAACAGTCCACAACTGGCATGGCACTAGCTCATTGAGCACATTGATGCATCATTGTGTTTGTACACTTTATTTTGCAAATAGGTTCTCGCACACATTATCTTTCCACATTGGGCTTCAACTGATGATGTATAACGCCAGTAACTCCTTACATTTTCCATAGTGTATGCAGAAAATAAAGCAATTTCAAACTATCTCTTATAAATAGCTCATCTGGATACAATTCACTATGAAACAGCATTTGTTAAGTAATTTTGGGTTTTCGCATTTTGACGTACAATTTGCATCTATTTCACAGTTATCAAAAAATGTGAATTTTTCCGGTCCCCACACACACATATAGCAAGAGTATCAGCAACATTTAACTAAGTTTTTCTACATGAAAATGCTAGTTTAAATCAGCCTTGTACTTCATGAACTTGAATAGAGTCAGATGAGCAATGTGGGTGCAGAGACAGTTGTCACAGGTCTGAGCCAGCTCCTTCCTCCACAACACATAAACAGTATGTGACCACTGTGTATGTTCACATTGTAGCTCATTCTACATCTTGCTAACCATACAAGTACTGCAGTTCAAAAAACTAAGAAAGAGTGTACACCAGAAATTTCCAAAATCCTGTTTCCAAGTGTTGTGTCTAGACAAGACAGCCTAGACACAATGAGAGGAAGCTGAAAGGCACGCGCTATGCTAAAGCTGGATGGCGGGAGGTCTGAAACAGGATACGTAATAAATGCTATAAAGAAAAGTACGTAGCTTCTGGAATACTTAACTTTAATCCATCCTTTTGGTACATCTGGAGATTGTGGCGATACAAGTGAGACTCTTTAGATACATGCAATGTTACTAATGGCGCCTTGCTAGGTCGTAGCCATTGACTTAGCTGAAGGCTATTCTAACTATCTGCTCGGCAAAGGAGCGAGGCTTCGTCAGTGTAGTCGCTAGCTACGTCGTCCGTACAACTGGGCTGAGTGCTAGTCCGTATCTCGAGACCTGCCTTGTGGTGGCGCTCGATCTGTGATCACACAGTGGCGACACGCGGGTCCGACATGTACTAATGGACCGCGGCCGATTTAAAACTACCACCTAGCAAGTGTGGTGTCTGGCGGTGACACCACACCAAGTATTCTTTTTTTCACCTGAATCAGGTTTTAGCTCAGCGATAGCACCACCCTGGTCCTTGTTCACTGCTACTGCCATGCAGCAGCATCCCTCAGTTGCTGTTGGAATACTGGTTATTCTTTGCATTTTACTGTCCCTACTAATTCACATCAATAAAACAAATATCACAGTGGGCTAATTTGGGACCCGGTATAGCACAGGCACATAAAATTTCACTTCAAAAATGAATTTGTTTGTTACGGGAAACAAACCAACACCTACTTTCAATGCTGGACATTGCATGAAAAATGTGCTGATCAATATTTGTACGAGGTGATACCAGCTACACTTTGCAAAAACAAAATCATAAATATCTTAAATATCTGACAGGAAATGCATCACGCTACTCTTATGAGGGACATCCAAAGTGTGTGTGTGTGTGTGTGTGTGTGTGTGTGTGTGTGTGTGTGTGTGTGTGTGTCCACTGCTAACTAATCAGTCACTGTATTTGTAAATAATAATTGTCATGTCCAATGGCTGCTAATATAGCGGAAATGTTACACGTCCTCAGTTACAATTGCAAACTTGTGCACTCACTCTCGTTTCCACACTGGTGGTCCACTTGTCGTACACAACAAGCCTCGAGCCACCAGCTTACGAGTAAATGGGCAATGGCTGAGATTTGCAAATCTAGTCTCTGAGTGAATGGAGATGGGAAGTTCAGAGATGATGCCATAAGACCAGCTGGTGAGTTTAAAATGAGTATACAGAAGGCATGGCTGATTTTGTCTGATTTCTACTGGGCATGTGAGCTGGAACAGCCTGATCTAGTAGATAAGCCTCTCAGAGGCAGAAGAAATAATGACAGATAACCTGTGTGTATTTGATGCCTACTTCAGGAGATGGAAACTAAAACAAAACCCACTGAAGACAGAAGTTGTTGTATTCCATCTGAGCAACTGGCATGCACATTAACATCTGTAGGTAATACTCACAGACAATGTATTGCAATGCACCATCAATCCAAAATACCTGCGTATAATCTTGAATCTTCAGAAAACAACTGCAAATGTGAAGAGCCTCAAAATTTCTTTCAAAAGTTAACAAGAACTTCTTGGAAAAGTGACACAAACACTTTGACAACAACAGCACTGACATTAGTTTATTTATCAGCTGAGTACTGTCAAGCTGTATATCTCAACAGTTCCTTCATTCACCTAGTGAATGTTCATCTTTGACAGGCAATACACATTGTATCTAGTACACTTCTGCCAATACCTATTTAGTGGCTTCCAGTGCTAAGCAACATCACTTCACCACACATGCTCTTGTTGTATTACACACAAGAATACAAAACAATCAGCGGAATTGTGATTTATTTATCTAATGATATACATTTGCAATCCATTTGGTTCATGTGCAGCAGACATGTCAAAAATTTATAATACAGCTACCAATAATTTTTACGCTAATAAACAATAGTATTAAAATAAATAAAAACACTAAAATGACATTTCTCTGGATGTATAAAACATTTATCCGACTCAAATTTCCAGTCTGTCTTGCATGAATTCATCCATGAGTAATAACATTACACATTGAGTAATGACATTTCAGGGTCAGAGCATCATATAACTTTCTTTTAAGTGGACTTAAACTCATCTGCACTCACATGTTCCATTTTAATTTAATGCAAAGCTGCTCAATTTGTTTTCTAGGTACTCAATGTTGCCTGTCAGCTCAAATTTGTATCCAAATGTAATCCTAAGAGTTTGACTGAGTCAACTTCTTATATGCCTTAATCTGCTCACATTCTGACTGTTTGGTTTTGAATTTATCATGTGAGTCTTAGATATACTTAGATTTAACACGCTTAGCTCAAATAAAATTTCTAAAGTGCTGAGAGTACTGATCAAAGATTTGGGAATTTTTTCCAAATGCTGGTTTTTCTTTTAACAAGTATAATCTAAACAGAACTGACAGGGAGCTGATACTTAATTGTAAGAAGAGAAACAGGACTGTACCTAGTATGGAGCCTTTTGGAGCACCATGAGATACCTTTTCCCAGTCAGAATAATAATGTGCTCCACTTAAATAAATGCTAACTCTCTGGTTTCTGTTTGATGAGTAGGATTTAAGCCATTGTAGGTCAAAGCCTTTAATGCAACACTTTTCAAATTTGTAATAAGCAATGCATGGTTTATGGAATCAAACACCTCTGTGAGGTTGCAGAAAATTCCTGCAACCTTACTGCCATTGTCCAATGATGTACTCATTTTCTCAATGAAACCGTTCACTGCATCTGTGATGTTTTTGCCTTGCTGAAAAGTAAACTTATTGTTTAGAATAATAGAATAATTTCAATGAAATTTTTGATTTGGGCAAATATATTATTTTAGAATTGTCTGGGAGAAATGAGACGGGATGTTAATTTCCCATTACCTCTCTTGATCCCTTTTTGAAAGGTGGGTTTCTACATCCTTCATAGAACCTTTTCAAAATTTTTGTATGGTGTTTACTGTTTTCAATAAGGCCAAAGGGATGTATATGAATGTGTGGTGTTTGTTCTTTCAGACATATCTGAAAGAACATACACATTCATTCATATAATTGATTTGCCTCAATGGGCAATGAATCTACCATCTTAAGTGTGGATGCACAATGGCATTCGATCACTTGTGAGAATCTCAAAGTAGCACCCATTGAAGACATGGATGGGACTGCAGATAGGTGGTGCTGGTGGAAGTGTTGGTCAGCTGAAAAGTGTGCTGAGGTAGTCCATGTAACTGCAATAAACACTGTTCCCGGGTGGTGAAGTGATTAACGCAACTGCGTAGTAAGCAGGAGAACCTGGGTCCGAATTCCAGTCTGGCATACGTTTTCACTCATTTCCACTGATTTTGGATAAAGTCCCAATGCAGCTGAAATCTACAGTTCCTTCCCTCTCCTTACCTTTCTCCCCTCCACCTTCAATTTACATAACAAAGGGATTCAGTTTGTTGCGAAATCTGTTACATTTACTTCAGACTTTGCTACATTTATAAAAAATCCACTGAAGTATTTTGGTATTTAAGTTGGACTTACAATAGCATTTCCTTCAATGTTAATGTTTAAAACATCTTCCTTACATGCTAACTCTTATTCAATGACTGACCACACAGCCTTTGTGCTACAATCTGGAACCGCGCGACCGCTACGGTCGCATGTTCAAATCCTGCCTCGGGCATGGATGTGTGTGACGTGCTTAGGTTAGTTAGGTTTAAGTAGTTCTAAGTTCTAGGGGACTGATGACCTCAGAAGTTAAGTCCCATAGTGCTCAGAGCCATTTGAATCATTTGAACACAGCCTTTGTCTTATATGTCTGTTATCTGCCAGGTTTTTTGCTGCTTTGACAACTCTTGTAAATGTAATTTTATAGAGTCTAACATATTCAGTGAAATCAGTGTTAGTGAAATCAGTGTCTTTTTTATATTTTAATTATCTGAGCAGTTGCTTTTTCTTCACAGACATGTTGTAATTCAATAACATTCTTCAATCTGATTGAAATTAATCAGTTGGCTTGGACAATCACCATTAGCCTATTAACCAGGCTTTCAATCCTGTGGCTGCCCCAAAGTTGGAGTGGTCACCTCCAGCGCAGCAAGGCTTCATGCAAGTCAAGAACCAACTATCAAACTTCTGGACGTCAGTCTTCCTCAGTCACCTGGAGAAAACTGAATCAAATCACACATAGGGCAGGCAGAACAGTCGCTACTCTCTACAATTGGGAATGGTGAAACTATTCAAACTGTGACTGTAGCAAATGGTGCCAACAATGACATATACCTACAAAACCTGCATCAGTGTAGCTCTAAAGTAATTGAGTAGTTGGAAAACATGAACATTGACCTTTCATTTTTTTCCTTTTATTTATTTAACAGATTTCTTACAATTTCTTTGTTTATAATTGTTTATAGCACCACATTCTAAATAAATTACAACAAAGATTTAACCACAAAAGAAAAAAAAGGAAGATATTTGTGTGTTTCTGCTCCTCTATAGTTTTTCATAGGCTACTGACACACTGACACTGACACTGGAGATGTCCACTGACTACCAAAATCGGTCGATTTTTTCAAATCAGTATGTCAGTAGGCATGTTGTCTCAGTGCAGCTGACCTCGCTGCCCAAACATATAAACTTCAGATGATAAACAGAGAAATTCAAATCAGTCTGTTTTCTTCAATCAAATTGCTTGACATATCCCCACACAAAACACAGTGTGAGAAATTTGAGAAATGTAATAACATTGATACATCTTGGAATCTATAGTCTGGAATTGCTGCATAATAGGAAACAAGTTTAGAACAACTTAAAAATTTAATAATAATTAATTAATCATTATCTCATATTACTTTATGTATGCTTTGTGGCTGTCTAGCCATTTCAGCCTCATGTCTGTACCTAATGCAGCATGTCATCCACAACACAGGTAATATCTGTATCCAAAATTTTAAGCCCACATTATATCCCCAAAAAGTTAGGTCTTTAAGTGAGAAATATGGCGTATGTCAATTTTGATGCTTAAAGTTACTGTAGTGGATCTTTTTTAGGTTGTGGTTGGTTGACGTTCACTATCTAAGAATTATTACTATTCCTTTCTGGTGTTTTTATGCCAGCAGGGCGGTGATTCTGTTATATGAGGTAGTTTGCAAATGTGTTTCCACTTTTCGCTGCTTTGGATGTTCAGAGTATCTTATTTTAAAAGGCATGTTTGTCTTTCACCCATATGCTGAATGACAGTCATTGAAGACTAACTGACATAAATGCGCTTTGCTGAATTTGTTCGAAGTTATGCAGAGTGTAATGTTGCTTTTCAATATCCATGAATCATCTCACATATGTAATAGAATGTCTCTCATGTATTCACAAAACTCTCTGGTTATTAGAATAACTTCAGGAGAGAGTTTACAGTACTTGCAACACTTACTTCCGCACACTTACTTCCACACACCCAAGTAGGTTAAAATAGATTCTAAGCTAACCTGTCCTAACTAAACCTAATCTGCTTGATCCCACCAAAAACTGATGAAGGAGATTGGGTGTACTGTAACCAAGCTGTTGGAGAATGTAATCAGACCATGTTAGGTGACAGAATCTGATAGCCACTGTCAGTGTCATGTGACTGCAGCTTTATTATATTGATTGGCAAGGACATTACTTTTGCGCTCAAATTATCATTTTGCTTGTATCATTACTCCCATCTGAGGAATAAACATGGACTTCATCAGTTAAAGTATTTCCTCTGTCTTCCCATCACAAAATCTCATCATCTTCTTGCCTAAGTTTTTATTAAATTATTCTATCAATGTTTTCTTAGATTTGATACATTGTTTCTCCATTTCTAAATTAATTCCGTCTCATATAATATCCTCGCTGATGTCAGTTCATCTCCTGCAACTTCATGTAGTCAGCTGTTCTTAAATTGCAACACAAGGGAAAAGATGAGAATTCTTTTGGTCAGAAATGATATGTTCTTTCAGATATAGTCACAAAATTTTCAGTTACCTGTTATTAAAAATGTTATTTTTTTAATCAGAATATTGATTTAAGGCATGAAACTTTCTTTTCATTCAGATTCATTCTACGTAAAAGGATGGGTGACTGGAGATTAGTCCCTGTCAACATTGAAGACATTAAACATGGAGCACAAGCTTGGATGCAGGATGTATGAGAATGAAATCAGCTGTGTTCATTCTCCACAACACCTAGATTTGGATGACTGGACGAAGATCTGAACCCCAATCCTGCCAAATTCAATATAAATCACCATCTACTCAGTAATCTGGTGCAGGCCTACTTGAATTTTTCTGTTAAGGTTTCTGTTTCAAGCTCTTTACACTTGCTTCCAGTAATCAACTTACTGATCTGTATCATCACAACATCATACATAAGTAGTATATCTGCTTTGCATTCCACAAAACCTTTTTTGTAATACAAACAGTTTTTTGCAATTTATACATTCTGTCACTCCTAGTTTTGTGAATTAATTCTGTGGGTTGGATAATTTTTTTCTAAGCTGTTTCAATTCAGGATTTTTCTGCTAAAAGTGAGTTACCATTCTAATACCGGTTCCCAACAGATCATGGAAGTTAAGCTCTGTTGGGCTGGGCTAGCACTTGGATGGGTGACCATCCAGTCTGCCGAGCGCTATTGGCTAGCGGGGTGCAGTCAGCCCTTGTGAGGCAAACTGAGGAGTTACTTGATTGAGAAGTAGCAGCTCCTGTCTCGTAAACTGACATACGGCTGGGAGAGCGGTGTGCTGACCACATGCCCCTCCATATCCGCATCCAGTGTCGCCTGTGGGCTGAGGATGACATGGCGCCCAGTCAGAACTGTTGGGCCTTCCAAGGCCTGTTCGGATGGAGTTCAGTTTTAGAGTTACTATTCGCTAGTCATCAACATAATGTAGAGATTCCATTTGGTTTTCTGTCTGCAGTGCAGCAGTGTTCAGTATAACTGTTTATTCGGCTGAGCATAAGAAAGTTGCAAAGCAAGCTTCATTAGAGATTTGATCACTGTCAAAGCCAACTTTAGTTCACTAATCTAAGAAAAAATTCTAAGTTTTGGTCGTAGGTAAATCCAGCACACACATCAAAATTATCTACATAGTTGCACCACGCTCATACTTGTAAGATTATTGACCTTAATGTCTCATGATATGTTTTCTTTTTTTGTACAGTTGATTACCAAGATGACAATGTCATTGTTTGGATTTCAACAATGCACATTTATATTCATAAAAGATACTCATACTGATCAGCTTGCAATTATTGAAATCCATCACCTTTACAAAATGCATCAGTTATCTACAAAGACTTCAAGGAATCTAACTTAAATAAATAATGGAAAATCCAGGATGGAATGTAACATACTCGTCCATCCTTACACAACCCCTGCTCCCACCCTTACCTCATGGCTCATACCCCTGCAATAGACCTAGATGCAAGACCTGTCCCATACATCCTACTACCACCACCTACTACAGTCCGGTCACTAAAATTACCTATCACATCAAAGGCAGGGCTACCTGTGAAACCAGTCATGTGATCTACAAGCTAAGCTGCAACCACTGTGCTGCATTCTATGTAGGCATGACAACCAACAAGCTGTCTGTTCGCATGAATCGCCACCGACAAACTGTGGCCAAAAAACAAGTGGACCACCACGTAACTGAACACGCTGCCAAACATAATATCCCTCATCTCAATGACTGCTTCACAGCCTGTGCCATATGGATCCTTCCCGCCAACACCAGCTTTTCTGAATTGTGCAGGTGGGAACTTTCCCTGCAATACATCCTACGTTCCCGTAACCCTCCTGGCCTCAACCTTCGTTAGTCACTGTCCTCACCCATCCAGCCCCCTCCCTGTTCCCATTCCAGCACTACACAGCCGTCATTTCACCACCACACCCAGTCTTTTAATTTCTTTTATTTTTATTTCTCTCCTTCCTTCTACTTGCCCCCTCCCCCCTCCACACCTTCTCTCCTACCCTCCGTTTAAACTGCAACACTTCACTGTCCACCACTCCCACCATACTACCTCTCCCCCTCCCTGCCTCAGCCTTCTCCTTACCCCACCCAGTCGCCACTCCCATCATGCACTGGTGCTGCTGCTTGCAGTGTAGTTTCAGCTCTCAGAGACTGCAGATGTGTGTGCAAGTTGCGCTTGGATGAGTGTGTGTGTGTGCATGTGTGCATGTATGTCTACTGCTGACAAAGGCCTTAATGGCCGAAAGCTTCGATTGTGTGAATTTTTTTATTGTGCCTATGGCGGCTCAGCATCTCCACTATATTGTTAAATAAATAATGGGCATTTTATAATAACTGTTCCACTGATCTGAATGCAGACAACTGACCTCACAGGCAACACTTTTTCATTTGGTACTGAAGTTATTTTGTATTAGTTACTGACTGTATTTTCTTAAAGCAGCATTAATGGTAGGTTCTATTTCCTGGAGTGGAGTTTTAGGTATACACTTTTCTCCATACTGTAAAGTTCCATTTTAATGTCACTTTAACCAGCTTCACCCTGACAGACTGAGATGCAAAATATTGGTATATTTAACTGTTATTTTTCTGATCAGAAGTAATATGAAAGTTTTTGTAACTACATGTGTAGTAAAACTTGTTTATTTATAATGTTTCATCTAATTTGTAAAAATTACTGTAAATAGCTCTCTTGACCTATCCAATATCATATGTACAGCTGTACAATACTATGATTGCCTGGATCAATAAAAATACAATACAATACAATACAATACAATAAAAAAAAAAAACTAACCAAGAACAATCTTTGCAGAAGCATGAGGGGGAATGAATGGCAGCAAGTGGACCAGGGAAGCTGGACAGTTGATATGCCATGTGATACACACCAAGTAAATACAAAGAGCATGGCTGTAGCAGCATATAGGAGGAAAAACACCTCAGAAAATTACCAAAATACATCTGAAAGGTACCCCTCAGTGTTGTTAACAAGTACACAATTAAAGCTCACATGACTGGCAAATTTCAGTCCTACAGAAAATTTTCAAGTACAATTGATGACAATATATTGTAATATTATCAGACTATTAAATGGCAGGCATAGTGGATTGCAGACATGCAAATTAAAACCAGAAAGTTTACTGATAATAAATTATCAATTTTGCAGTACGACTGTAATGGAAATAATAATTATTCATTCCATTTTGAGTACGACGGAGACAGAGAACTGTGAGAAAGATCACATTCATCGCAAAGAAATGAAGCCTGCTGCTTTTGCAAATCCTGCTGCTTTTGCTACACAACCAGAAGGCTTCTATAATGTGAATACAATGGAAGTAAAATAGATGTACAGAGTATTTCAATGAGCTGGGGAATTAATTATTTTTGCAAAGGTGTAGATTAATAAGCAGCAGTGCAGGCCTGAACTTGGGAAAAGATATTTTGTTTGGTAGTTACAGTGGCAGACACAAGTACAATTTATTTTTTGTCTTTTAAACTGAATGTCAAGTTGGTGGTACAACCAGATGTCTTATGTGATTACTTTGCTGTAATCAGAAATAGAATGTCCAGTGAGACATAAAATTGAATGTATAACTCTTGTTATTTAGTAGCATGAGGTGTTTACTGAAGCGAAACTAATTTTTGTGTAAATTTGTGGTGCACAACACTGCACTGAAGTAGTAACTCTAACTAGAGTTTTTTTTTTTTCTCTCCTGGCAAAGCAAAAATAACAATGAATCTCACTATTGTGTAGCAGCTGGCATGTAATAATAGCTTATTCTTTCACACAGTCAAATTTAAAAGCAGTAATAGTCAAAGAGTTTCTATGGAAAAAAACAGGGAATGAATACTTTGATCATACTAAAACATAAATCAATATATTTTACTGTCAGATTATGTATGTTGCTTGCAGTGCATCCAATGGCAACAGTATTGCATACTTCGAACTTGGACGAAGCACAAGAAAAATAATTTCTGTGCTTACATGCATGCATGCCTGCCTGCCTGCCTGCATGCACACATGCATGAATGTGCGCGCGTGCCCACACACACACACACACACACTACTACTACTACTACTACTACTTCTTCTTAGTTTAAGATGATTAACTCTTGCAACATAAATGAAATCTGGATAATGTACTGAGGTAAATAGTATTGCATCCTAAGATGAAGTTTATTTCTGTGCATACAGACTAGCTGGATGTTACTTCCATCAGAAGCATGATTTTTGTCTGTACTTTTTGTGTTACTATTAGAGTAGTGAGAGACTCTAATAACCACACTGAACTACTGATGGGTTTCAGAGTAACAAACATGTATTTAAACCAAGCATCTTTGGTTGCTCAGTAGTGCATTGATTAAGCCACAGTACGTGTTGAAATTACATAACACACCTCATGTAATTATCAGCTTTTCTTAAAAGGGCTGTTAGCAGAAGTACAAGTGATTTTACAGTGTTTTCTAGTAAAGCCCATCAAGAATTTTATAGAAACCAAAATTTTATATTTGAGAGCCTTTCACAATAAAAGTATACAGTTTTGGACACAGTTAACGTAGGACTAGGAGACAGTGTCACCAAATTTTTAAAAAGTCTGCACTCTCAAATTTGAGCAACAATGCAACTACTTGTTTGAGAATTAACATTTCCTGAATTATGAAATTTGGAAAGATGACAAGACATTCTTAACTTGGAAGAGAACCAGGGCTTACAAATGAGGTATGTCAACTTAAAACAAACTGTTGTTATTAATGGGGTTGAATTTTTTTATAGATGGTTTCAATGACTCTTAAATTTATAATGTAATTACAGGATCACCATATGTTTTATGTATTTACAACGTAGTCTTAATATTTCAAATTTTTTCTGCATGTGAATCGGCTTTCTTGAATTCTGCAAGATGTTCTTTAATTAGATGACCTGTCTATTCGTCAGCTCTCTTCAGTAATACTTTTGGAAGGCAATGCCAATGGGGAGAATCTTACACAGATTTTATTCTCCACACACTTTTGCAGTGGGTGGATCAGAACATACAATAAGTCTTCCAGTATTACATCTCTGATCTTCTGTCTCACATATTAATAATATCACACAGAACTTAATTTTAAATGAACATTTAAATGTACATAGGTTAGCTGTTTCCAAACCAATGGGTGAAATTAACTGGAAATTAAACATGTCTCTGCCACCTAGTAATTTGGCACCTGACTATAAGTACTGTTTGTGCAAACACAAAGGACATGGTTTAATATTTAAATACAAATGAGGGACTGTCACTGTACAGGCATAGACACACATTCTAATTCAGAACAGAGCCTGACAAAAATGATAAATTAATTGTAAAAACCATAATGTCACAATTATGATTTATGTGCAGCATACCTAAAGAGTTAGTTGCAGATTCATAAATTTTAAGAATCAGTCTGCACAGCCAACACATCTGGATGGAATACTTATCCATATAGTGTTACCTCAAACAGGAATGAAGATATGGACATGATCATTACACAATTTTTAACACATGAGCTTTTATTACTTGACTGACCTGTATGTGTCCTCAAATGCACCTGCAAAAGTGTAGCACCCTGAAACTCATGATGACAATGTTCACATGTGTAAGTCTTCTTTCGTATCACCTGACCTGCATGAGCACGTAAATGCTGCCTCAAATTATCTTTCCGACTGAACATTCGCCCGCACACCTAAGTAAAAGGCACAGAAATGGGGTAAAGAAACATATTACATGATCTGATAGTGTAAATTTAAAGCTAGATCAGCAATAGTTACCTGACATGGAAAACTTGGCCTTGACTTCCCATCACAGCCTGTTTGTGCAACATGTCGCTCCAAATGATATTTTCTGCTAAAGGTTTTTTGGCAACGTGAACATGAATAGGGTTTCAGACCTGTCAAAGAAAAGAAGTATACATCAGGGTTACTTTTCCTCAGTACATTTTCCTGATAAAGGTTCTGTAGTATAAATAATGTTAGCTGTAAACACTTGGTCACATGTGAAATTGTTGGCAATTAATGTCACAATGACACTGCTGTTATTTGGCAGGTATTTTTTTCTCCATATATGAATCTGAATTACTTTACCAAGTGTGATTTGCAGTAATAATACCCTATGCCTAATCCTTAACTATTTGCCTTAGTTATTCCATACCAAGTGACACAGCTAAAAACCATACCTATTTCCAAATTTAGCCCACCAAATGCACCAGCAGGGATTACTAGGAACTGAATTCATCAATTTTATGTACATTCTTATGTTTTAAGTTTGAGAATACTGAAATAATATCCAATTACATGAAGAAAGATTAGTTTAGTTAGGGCGGAGTATGAAGTTGTTTAGATACATTTTATATCATGTGTGTTTTCTGTGTGTACTTTACTCTAGCTTGTAAAAGGATTACTCTGTGTATTTTATTGTAGCTTGTAAAAGGATTACTCTGAAAGATAGCAACTTTCTTTCTTTTTCAAGCTTTTTGTAGGGAACTATTTATGGCTGTCAAGTATTTGAACAAAAGCATTTCAAGCCTCCAGCTGTACATGTACACCTTTATTCTCAACCAGTTTCAGTTTTAGCAACCACCATCATGGAGGACTGAAAAACAAATAAACACAAAAACATGTTTAGTGTTCATGACAAGCTTTTTAGACACAAGAAACATATGTGTGATGAACGACTGCGTGGAAAGTGCTTACAGAGAGCTGTACATCCATGGATCAAAAATACACTACATCCAAACAGGATATCACAGCATGACCAATACAACCTTCTCCATAATAGCACACAAACTCTATAACCTTCAAAACACTATGGACGCAAAAATATAACAGTGTATACTAGACAACTCTTAGCAAGCAGGCTTGCAAAGGTATATATTACAGACTAACTGTCCAAGACAGTACTGCCAAAGATTACAGAAACATATGACAATCTACACTCTAGTGCAGGTTGACAATAAATGTCAGTATTGTAGAAAATGGAGTCCACAACATCGATGCACTACTGAAGTCTGTAGTGACATTTTATCTAATCATAGCGAAATATTTATGAAAATGAAGATTATTAAAATGTGGTTAAACAGATATTATCAGAATCAAATGGCATTTTTAACACGTGTTAAATCGTAATACTAGTGATACATCATTTTCATTATTGATGCAAAACTGTATAACAGAAAAACAAGATTCATTTTGTACTTCATCATATCAAGAATTTTTTTTTAGATTTGCCTGCCATGTTGTGGTTTTATGATTTAACACTTGTTACATATACCATCTGATTCACATAACATCCTTTTAACCACATTTTAAAAATCTTGAATCTATTGAATATTTTATCATAACTAGACAAAATGTTACTAGAGACTTCTACAGTACATTGATCATATGGATTCCACTGGTTGACAATCTTGATGTTTATTGTCAAGCTTGACTAGAGCATATATCCTATACTCTTTGGCTGTATATCACTGTAAGTTTTTGTAATCTTTGACAGTGTTGTCTTGGACAGTTAGTCTGTAACATAGCCCCTGTAAGCCTGCTTACTAGCTCTTAACAGCCAAGAGTCATCTACTTTACACTATTGCATTTTTATGATCCATAGTGTTTCGGGTGTTACTGAGTTATATTACAGAGCAAGTTTTTACTGGTCATGCAGGTACATGCTGTTTGAATTTAATGTATTTTTGATACATCAATGTACAGCTTTGTAAGTACTTTACACAGGATCATTCTTTGCACATATGTTTCGTGTTTTTAAAAAGCTTGTCTGTATATACTACGTACGTTTTGTGTTTCTTTATTTTTTAGTCCTCTGTGATGATGGTTGGTAAAACTCAAACCAATTGAAAAATAAGGGGTATATGTACAGCTGGTAGCTCAAAACTCTTCTCTTCTTTCTTTTTGTGTTGGCCTATCGACAACTCAATGCTTCCACTTTTCTATGAGTGTCTCCTTTAATCCAAAAGTATTTACAATCTAACTGAACTTTCCTACAATATTTCTATCACATATATAAAACAAGCATGGATGTTAATATTAATTAATGTAACTTTGACTATTAGGTTCACATAAACCACATTTTCAATTTTTGAAAAATACAGCATGACTCAAGGGGTTTAAGTGTCTGCATACCACATGGGCTATTTGGAACTTCCACCCTGCACTAGTTTATCTGAACTCTGAAGATGGGAAATTGCATCCAGCACATCATGGCACCCTGACACTCTCCTAGACTTAACCATCATTAATGTCAACATGTCACCCTCACTCTTCCCACATGTTCTCTTCTTTCATTATGATCATCTTTATTCATTATATATTTTTATACTACTTCTTCTTCTTCTTTCTTCAAGTGTTAGAAATTTGCTCAGAGCATCTATTATCTGTGGTTGGTTTCTATGTGATCTCTCAACCTTCTTCTTGGTCTGCTTGTTGAGCTCCTCATTCTTAATTGCAATATCTCTTTCACATCCTCTTAATCTATCTTTACCTCTCACTCTGTCCTAATAATCTTTATAGTGAAGCTGGCATAGAGCTTAGCAATGTCCTATCTCTGACATCCTTTTCTACCTGTAATCCTCTCCCCCTTCATCTTTGCCTACCTCATCCTCACTACAGGCGGGTTTTTGTACTCTGAATGACCCGCCCTTCGATTTTACATTCCGAAATCTATTCCTCCTCTCCTCCCTGAAAAAGGAATGAATGGTTTTAATATCAAGGATAATGTAATGTACTTTTCTTTGTGTTCATCGGCACTACTAAATATTTTGCCTCCTGAATGTACGCACTGTCCAACAGATCTGGAAAACATCATGGTAACAACTCAGCACTGATTGGTAGACAGGCATAAAAAGAAGACTGAGCTTGTCTAAGCTTTTGGACACAACCATATTAATTTGGAGAGAATGTCATCTGCCCATCCAAATTTATATTTCTGTAATTCCCTAAATCAACTGGGGCAAATTCCAAGGTGGTTCCTCCGAAAAAGACATCACCAATTCCCTTCTCCAACCTCTTTCAGTCTGAGCTTCTGCTCCATCTCTGATTATGTCACTGACAAGATGTTAAACCCTACTATACCTTTTTATCACTCCTGACATTTGTCCTGCCCTATTGTGCTGATGTAAGTTCCTGCTTTTGCCTAAGTATGCTTTCATTTGGCAGGCCGAAATGTTTTACTCTCAGTCTTCATGGAAAGGCTGCATTCTTGCAAACAAACTCAACATACAACAGCCATGAACACATTTTTAAAGTGTTCATTCTTCTCTTAACCAAATGAAAATTTTTTCATGGGATGGTGAGGTAAAAAAATTGCAAAAATGTCTGCTGTTAACAGAAATGAGATATTGCTTACCCGTATGAGTGTACATGTGCCTTGCAAGAGTTCCTTTGTCTGGACATCTTGCATTACACTCTGGGCATGTATATGTCTCTCCTTCCATGTGAATCACTCTTCTGTGCCTCTCCAGACTGGACTTCAACTTGAAGCTTTTAGAGCAATCAACACATTCAAAGTCACCCCCCTGCAAAATACAGTGTACTCAATATATTAAACATAAAATATAATTTATGTAGGCCATCATGAAGAGGGATGAGAAAGCAGAAACCACGTGACTTGATTCATGACAGAGCCTAACATTCACAAAAAGATAATATGTTAATATTAACAAAACAACCATATTGTTGTTGTTGTTGTTTTTAGTCCTAAGATTCATTTCATGCAGCTCTACATGACAATTTATTCTGTGCAAGCCTCTTCATCTCTGCATAACTATTGTCAGCTACACAAATTTGACCTGCTTATTTTAATCAAGGCTCAGTCTCTCTCTGTAATTTCTGCCCAACAACTTCTCTCTATTATCAAACTGATCAGTCCTTCACACCACAAGATGTGTCTTATCAACCAATCCCTCCTTTTAGTCAAGCTGTGTCTTAATTTCTTTTATTGCAGTTTGATTCAGCACATCCTTATTAATAATCCGACTTATCCATCAGCAATCTCCGGTAAAACAATACTTCAAAACCTTCTATTCCATTCTAGTCTAAATCGTATATCTTACAAGTTTCACTACCATATAAGGCTATACTCCGGACTTCAATTATCCTTTTCAGATATGATTTTCTTGCCATGGCTATTCTGTATATTATATTCTCACTACTTCAACCATCGTCAGTTATTTTGCTACTCAAATAAGAAAACCCATCTACTACATTTAGTGTCTCATTTTTTAATTTAATGTCCTCTGCATCACTAGATTTGACTCAACAACATCCCATTACCCTTAATTTATTTTTGTGGAAGTTCATCTTAAAAACCTCTTTTCAAGGCACTCTCCTTTCTGTTAAACTGCTCATCCAATCCATTTGTCATCCCTGAAATAATTAGTGTCACTGTAAAATCTCAAAGTTTTAATTTCTTCTCCCTCAATTTTAATCCTCTGTCCAACTTAACCTATGTCTTCTTCACAACGTGCTTAATGTACAAACTGAATAACATTAGGGATAGGTTACAGCCCCACTTCACTCCCTTCTCAACTACTACTTCCCTTTAATGTCCTTAGACTCTTGCCACAGGAGTTTGGTTTCTGAAAAGTTATAGATAAACTTTCACTCCCAATATTTTATCCATGTTATCTTCACAATTTTGAAGAATGTATTTCAGTCAAAATACTTTCTCTAAATCTACCAATGTTTCTTTAATGTATCTTCTAGAGTATTCAAAGGGTCAGTGTTGTCTCAAGTCTGCCTATATTTCTCCAGTATCTGTACTGGTCTTCTCCACCGAGGTTAGCTTCTATCGCTTCTCTCATCCATTCTTCGCTAAATAATTAAATAATCTGTCAGTATTCTGTAACCATGATTTATTAATTGAGAGTTCAATATATATCTATCAGCACCAACTTTCTATGGAACTGGAATTGTTAGATCGGTCTTGAAGATTGAAGGTACTTCATCTGTCTCATACATCTAGCATACCAGGTGACATAGTTTCATTGTGGTACGTTTTCTCAAGGCTCTCAATAATTCTTAGGGACTGTCTACAGCTCATGATTCAACTTAGGTCTTTTACAGCTCTGTCAAGTACTTCTCTATTCCCTTTTGTCTGCTTCATTTCCCATTTTCTCTTTTCATGAATTAAAATCAGTATCTTCTAAGCTCTAAGCTATCTGAGAATTTCTACCAGGCCTTCTGTTTTTGCATACTTGGACCTCTGCTGCTTTCACTATTTCATCTCCCATCATTACCCATTCTTCTATTGTATTTCTTTCCCGTTTCAGTCAATTGTTGCCTATTATTCCCTTTGAAACTCACAACAACTTTTGGTTCCTTTAGTTTATGCAGGTGCAGTACCTTAATTTCCTAAACTTCTGCAATTTCTTTAATCTGAAGTTCATAATGAATAAATTAAGACCAGAGCCCATAATTGGACCCAGAAATGTTTTTCAGTTTAAAATCTGGTTTCAAATTCTCTCTCTCACTATTATACTGTTATTATCTATTTGAAACCTTCCAGTACCTCCAGATCTTTTCCTCATGTACAACCTTCTTTCAAGATTCCTAAACCAAGTGTTGGCAATTATTAAATCATTTCTGTAAACTTCTGCTAGGTAGCTTCCCCTTTCATTCCTTTCCTGCAGTCCATGTTTTTCTGTTACTTTTTTCTTTCTCTTCATTTTCCTTCTATCAAATTCTAGTTTTGAGTCCCCAATCACAACTAAATCTTCATCTCCCTTACTGATCTGAATATTTTTTCATATCATCACACACTCTTTCAATCTCTTTATCATCTGTGAAAGGGAATAGGCATAAAAAATTGTACTATTGTGCTGGGTGTTATATTTGTATCCATCTTGGCTACAATAATGCATTCACTATACTGTTCATGGTAGCTTATAAACATTCTTATTAGTTAATAGACCTAATCCCGCATTAACCCTCTTTGCTTTTTTGTTGATACCCTTGTAGGCACCTGACCAGAAGTTCTATTCTTCCCATCACCATTTGTCATTAATTTTTACTGCATCTAACTTCAACCCAGACATTATTCTTTTTAAATTCTCTAACCTGCCTACCTAATTAAACAGTTTAACATTCTATGCTTCAACCTGAACAGTACCTGTAAAAGTCAGCTGTAATGAGCATAATTTATTTCGAGTATTATACTGACACAACAGAAACACACAGTAAAGACAATAAAGTATAAGCCTTGATGTCACACAAACAGAAGATAACCAGCCAACATTATAGTCAATACATAGTTCGAGATCAAAGCAAAAGTTATCAACAGACAACAGTGAACATTCCATCAAGTGAGTGCACAAGGGGATGAGTCCTCTGCATGGCAGGTGCACGGTTATAGCCGATCAGAGGGGTCCTGATAGGTGATGTGACATGAGCTCCAGGGGCATGACATCTTCCCACAGAGCACTTCTTGAGGAAACAGCTTCTAGATTGCAGTACCACCATTGGTGAGGGCTGGAGGCAGGGATTGGTCTCTGACAATTGTGACAGCTTCATGTTGCTGTTATTACAATACCAGTTTTATTCTTCCTGATGACAACATCCTCCTCAGTAACCCCCACCTGGTGATGCAAATGGGCGACTATTTTACCTCCCGAATATTTTATCTGTGAGGATGCCATCCTCACTAAGTCATACTGTAGAGCTGTAGATCCTCCTTGCTTTTAGCTGTTCACAGTACCAAGACTGAAGGGTTCTGTTGACTAATATTATAAAACTAGCTCAGTCAATCATCCACATTGTTGTTCTTGCAACAATTGAAAAAGCCATTACCAGTCTTCAGGAACATTTGTCTATGTTAATGATTTTTGTGGTTACATATAAGCTCAGCTGAAAAATACAATTTACATTTTGCCGTAAGTGTTTCACCTGAATTTATTTGACGAAACATGAATAGTAAAACATATATTTTATTTAGTGACTGTAGTTGGCACCAACTGAGGGCTGAGGCAACAAAAACTTCAACAATACTATTTATTCCACAATCCAAAGCACAAGACCCTGGTTCATAAACATGAAAGGTTTAAAACAAGGCATATCAAGCACCTAGTCAGTAGTGATACTTGGAATGCTACCCTTATACCAACACAGATGGAGAGGACATATGACTCACATCTTGGTGAAATGACAAAGTTGCGAATGCTGTTACTATCAGATTGTGTGAAATGCCCCTTCAGTTGTGAGATGCATATATTTTTACTCACTCTTTAGGTGAAAATGATCAAGACTGGAAACAGAAGTTATGAGAAGAGCACAGAGATTATCAACAACCAAATAGAAGACGATGAAGCTAATTCATGACAACATAGTCTGTATTACAAAGGGACTAGTGGCCAGCCTGTATTGAGTATTGTCTCATAATCAACTGCTACATAAATATCCTTCTATTTTCAGAGCCGTTTTTTCCAAGCCTCGTAGAACTTCTGGATAGTGCTGCATAAAATCATCATTTAGAGGTTTAGTTTTCACAAAATATATATAAAGTAATTACATGAACTGAAAACTGAGGACAAAATGAAATGCCAGGCACTAGTACTGAATCTTCTCCACAAGTATTACAAAGAGGGTGGTCAGCTAGCATCAAAAAGGTGATGTCACATGTCCTATTGGAAACCAAGCCAAAATAAATGAACGGATGACTTACTTTTACTTTTGAGGCAAACACTGTCTGAATATCATTTTCTAACATTTAACATTTTTTGGCTATGAGAGCTGACTCTCAATGCCATCACTAATGTGAGGAACCAAGATTGAGATGATTCCACATTTCATATCCTTAATATTAATTTTTTACATAAAATTTCAATAACAAAATAAAGTAAAAAGGTTTACATACCGAGTGGGCAGTGTCGAGGTCTTCACCACAACAATGACATTTACCTGGACCCAAAGCTGAAGTTTCGTCTATAAGCTCATTTACTGTGTTCAACACTGTGCCTGTGAACATAGTTTTGGACATCAGAAAGATATATTTTTTAACATATTAGAAACAGTACAACTGATAATATGTAGTTACATGATGTATCACTTTTTATATTTGTTAAAATGCCGGCTAACGTGAAGTATACAATGAACCCATGCCAGCTCTAAATTTAACATACAAGGGCTACTTCCCCCCCCCCCCCCCCCCCAACCCCCCTTAGGTCCAATTGTCACAAAATTAAAACTACAGTGAAAACCCAATGAAGTTCTGCTTAGCTTTATTACACAATATCTCTAGTATGCCTGTCAATCGTATCACTTGCACTTGTAAGTCCTGCGCATTCAATGAGCACACAAACATGCTTTGAACAATAGTCCCACATAAAATGAGAAGTGCGTGCCGTCATTAAATTTCTTCATGCTGAGGGATGCAATGCAGCCAAGGTGCAAGAACTTTGAAGCAGGACGTACATGTATTCATGAGCCAGACGATCAGGGAAGGAAGCACGTATCGACTGATGATCTTGTTCAGTGAGTAAATTGGGTAATTTGAGACAACTGTCGGTTCACAATTTCTATGGTGAGTGATTCGTTTCCTAAAATTTCAAGGGTGGCTCTCTATACCAAAGTGTTGCGAGACTCAGTACCACAAACTCTGTGCGAGATGGGTTCCCAAGATGCTGTCCAACAATCACAAACCAACGTGAATGGGCACTGCCTTAATATTTCTCTAAAACTATCCTTATGAAGCATAATTTTTTTGAATAAAATTGTGGCAGGGAATGAAACATGGGTCCATTTCAAAAGTGAAGAAACACAAGAGCAGTCCAAACAGTAATGCATTCTCATTTCCAGAACAAACAAAAAATGTGCATATGAACTTTCTCAATTAGCAAAAAAAATATATGGCTACTGTGTTCTGGGATCAGAAAGCAGTTTTGGTGGTGAAATTCATGGAAGACTGCACAGTCATCACTGCAGCTCTGTGCAGCATGACTCTTCAATGTCTACAAAAGGCAGTTCAGCACAAGCGAAGAGGAATGTTGTAATTAGGCATTGTCCTTCTACATGACATGGCCCAGGCATAGACTGTCGCTGCAACAAAGATGTTTCTGCAGCATTTTTGATGTGAAGTGTTTGATTACCCACCACACAGCCAGATCTTGGCTCCCTCTGATTTTCGTCTCTCTGCTCAGATGTAACACTGGCTAGGAGGATGGCAGTTTTGCACAGTAAACAAGCTGCAGACCAGTGTAGATGACTGACTGAAAACACAGGCATCTGCCATGTATGACAAGGGTATTCGAAAGTTGGTACCATGCTATGACTAGTGCCTAAGTTGGAGTGGCAACTATGTACAGAAACGCCAGAAATAGTAACTAAATGATGTTGCAAACTGAATGAACCTTTTGTGTGTGTGTGTGTGTGTGTGTGTGTGTGTGTGTGTGAGGTGGGGGGGGGGGGGGCAGGGAGGGGGAGAGGAAGGATGAAGATTTCGTATTTCTCAATAATTTTGCATCTACTTTTGATAGCAGATTCTTTAAAAACAAAAATAACTACATATCTATAAGTCATCAAAGAAATCTTGGATCATTACAGGAACCAAATAATTTAAAAATGAAAAATGGACATCTATAAAACATTCAGAACAAGTAATTAATATGCATATATACCCTGATAAGTTTTTGAATGGTGTATATTTTCAGCACTAGGTAGTTCAAAATACACATACATAAGTACACAAATTCCTGCACAGCTACGTTATCTCAGCTGGCTACATTGTCTCTGCTACCTACATTGTTGCACCACTGCAGCTTGACTGTGGTGAGGGGCTGTATCACATGGAATGGGCAAGGGGAGAAAGGAGGCAGGCACATGGAGGAGGGAAAGATGTTTGATGGATGAGAGGGAAAGTCAGCAAGTGCACAGGATAAGAATGTGGCACATGTGACCTACTGACACCTTCCTATCTGATTTAGTCTCCTTCTTTATCTGTTTTTGTCGTTCTCCCAGTTCACTCTTCCCATCACTGTCCCCCCACAAGCAGACACTACACAGACAACAGACCCACAGTGACAGGATGAAGTAGTTCTAGAAAATGAGAACAACGAAAAGAGTAAAGCTAAATTAGTTGTTATATGTGCTCCCTAAAAGGGCTAAATGAGATAATAATAATGATAATAAAATAATAATTAAAAATCTGGAGATATCAATAATCACAGCATTTTTAGAAATACTGAAAGTTCTTCAGAAGTGCATAAGATAGACTTGCAGCTTATCACAACTATTGCTTAACTTTCCAATCAAAGATGTATTAATTATGCAAAACAAAATTTCAGAGAAACAAAAATGCAAGGGAAACAAATACAATGCTGTAGTCCACAGATAACATAGCCCTCTTGGTCAAAGGTAAGCAATATGTAGAAGACATGGATATACTAAAAAAAATTAATGAGGAAAGAAACTTACAGAAAACCATTAAGAGAAAGAGGGAGGCGTTAGCGAGATATCTGCTGTGGCAGCCAGTAATGAATAACTTCGGTCTATTTGTTCCCATCACTACCAAAAGATTTCTGTGTAGCATTTACCTCTAACAGGGGTCGCCTGTTTCTGCATTCCAGTGGAGCACAAGAATCCAAGTTTGCAAACTGCTCTCCCATTGCCTTTGTGTTAACTGATTTGGGCAAAACTTTTCACAGTGTAAGGATACAGTTAAAGGTTGAAAAACTGTTTGTTCTCTAATATACCATGATGAATTATTCCTTATTAACAGATTCTCCCCCACTCCCTGCACCTCCATCCAAGACCTATTTGAATGCTCTTTCTCTGAGCAGCTTCACAATATCATGCACTAATCTATCACAAAAACTGCCTTTCACACTATGTGGAAAGTTACTCTGAATTGATGTTTTATGGCATATGTGGGTAAGAACAATATGTCATGTTGACACAACTTTGTAATAGTTACATGTCTGACAGAACAGATACCACTCGTGATGATGTGGCTGATGTGTATATTTATACAAAACATAGGATGGGGAAGGAAAGGGAAAGGAGGGGTGGAAAAATGGTGACTTCTAGCTGCAGCAGTGACAATGCAATGGCAAAAGTTCAAAATTTGTGCTGAGCTGGGACTCAAACCCAGATGCTTCATGTCTCTAGAAGAGTTGCCCTAACTGTCTCGGCCATCTAGACCCAAATTCAAAACTTATCACACAGTGCAATGCAGTATCCCTCTTGCATCAACTCCCTGCTTGGAAATTATTATAAATATATGCACTAGATTTCTGTATGATTGCGAAGGCTCCTGACGTTTGTTTCAGTGTGGATGCACTGTTCCTGACTAAATCCTATGTAAATCAATAAGTTATGAGTCGGGAGTTGCTGGGCGAGGGCTGCTGAATTACAGTGTGCGATAAGTTGAGAATTTGAGTCTGCTGGAGAGCGTGTCTACTTGGCTGAGGTGATTAAGGCAACTAGTTGGGCACAAATTTTCAACTTCCACCGCTGCATTACCACAATGCCCTGTGCGGCTGGTAGTTACATATTTGCCACCCATCCTTTCCCTTTCCTTCCCCACCCTCAATATCATTTAAATTTGTAATGTCTACACAAAATCTATGTTACTAAATGGCTAAAAAATTCAACAAGTCCCAGTTGAAGATTGCCTATCTAATAGCTCCCAGTGGGCAACAAAAATTTGATTCCTTTATTTAAGAAAGGCAGCACTTAGTGACTTCCAACAAAATTTACAAATTTGTGAAGTTTGTTGTATCAAGCTTTTCTGAAACTTTCTCACTGACACCCCCACAAAATAACGAAAGGAAAAAAGTTGATCACTTACTACATTTTTGATGTTAATGCAGTAAAACTTCAGCATCAAGCATGAAGTTCAATGCATTATTTTTTTACTATTAATTCTATGTATAACACATTTTATTGACAGTATCCACAGACTGTAATTACAACATTATATCATTGTACAATGCATAGTTCAGGAGATTTGTCATTGTATATATTCAGATGCATGGAAAACTGTGTCCTACATGTGAGTTCAATTCTTTAAAGAATCAGATGGTCATGTTTTGATGTAGCCAGTAATTGGTTGTGCTGGATTTAGTCATTTTATTTGTATGTATATTAACCTGACATGATAAAGGTGCATATTTTTGTCTATTTCACAGTGTATAGTTTCAACAAAAAAGCTTTTCCAATTGTGACAGCATATCATAGTTATTCCATTGTTTCATTTAGGTGTTCAAAACTTACATTTATTGTAAAGATAATACAATTTCAAGTACTATTTCCGTGAACTTTAACGGTAAACTTCAAGATTTTTGTTAGAGTTTGTAGGTCACTCCCAAAGTGTTATCCATTCACACATCATGTCTGTTGATCCACAGAGAAGGAGTAGTTGTAGGAATGTGGAAAAAGTCAGGGTGTACATTAACAAACGAGAAAAACATTTCCATGGGCAATGACACAGTGTACATTAACAAGTGACAAACAAACTTTCAAACTTATCAAATCTGCACACTGTACTAACAACAAACTATCACAATACTGCTAACTACTGTTTGTGCTTGTGTCAGCTAAATACAACCTATCAAATAAGCAGGAAAGCCATTACTTTAAAAAATACTGCAACTACCTCAGTTGTATTAAATAGTTGCTGTGTATCTACTATTGGTAATATTTATTTGATTACATTAGTATTTTCGAAAGGAAATAGTTATTACCTCTTGAAAAACAAAATACACTACTACTTGTCACACAGCATTACAATGAATGCTGCTGCTTTCCATACAGCTACCAGAACTTTACAATCCTTGAATCTTGTGGACAACATTAATAGTAAGCCCACAGTTATCTATAATGAAATACTGTCTGAAGTAAGCTTCATAAATATTCAGTCAGCTCTGATTTCAAAGTGGTGCGAAGATTGGCAACTTGCTTTAAATGTTCAGAAATGTAAAACTGTGCGCTTCACAAAATGAAAAATGCAGCACCCGATGACTATAATGTCAACGAGCCACAGCTGAAATTGGTGAACTTGTATAAATACCAGTGTGTGACAATTTATAGGGATATGAAATGGAATGAGCATGTAATCTCAGTCATAGATAAAGCAGGTGGCAGACTGCGCTCCACTGGTAGCATACTAGTGAAATTCAACCAGTTTACAAAGGAGACAGAATACAAAACACTTGTACAACCAGTTCTTGAATATTGCTAAAGTATATGGGACCCACACCAAATAGGACTAACTAGGGATATTGAATGGATACAAAGAAAGGCAGCACAAATAGTAACGGCTTGTATGACTCGCAAGACCCAGACTGTCACAAAGATGCTGGAAGAACTTAACTGGCAAGATGCCTGAATATGGATGTAAACTATCCTGCAAAAATCTACTCAGAAAGTTCTAAAATCAAGTTCAAGTGCCGCCTCAATAACTTATACAGTGGGATGTACCTTTGCCGCACACTTCACGTTGATTTGCAGAGTAGGGGGATAGATGTCGATCTAGATAATCAGGTAATTTGCAGGAGTAACTAGTGAGATATGATTTAGTTTTCTTTCGGACTGATCAGAATGCCCAGTTTCTTTCTTTATGTTAGATAGGAGCTCGCTGAACTCCTTTGCACCAGAGTACATAACTCTACCATGGACTGTACACAAGAAGGCAAAGCCTACATGAAAGCTGCTTTTATGTGATGTATGGTGACTGTGTAGATGACAGTTCAGCTGAAACTGATTTTCATTATTAGCTATAAATGTTCTGTTGAATGAAACTTTATTTACTTTAGATGCTGAGCCCAAAAGACAAATCCATAAGAGAACAGTGGGTAAAAATATACAAAATAAGCCAACATCCTTATATTTAGGTCAAACAAATTGTACACCCAATGTTTTATTTAGTGGGTGACCATAATGTCTACTTCTGGTGTCACATAATACGAGTCTTTGCAAGATTAAGTCAAACTGTTTGCAGTGAACCAGTTGTATCTCCATTTGCCTATGATCTGAATTGTGCCTGGTAAGACAGTTTGGACCTATGCTAACAAGTGCTTGGTTGTAGGTGTAACTGTGTGTGTGTGAATACTACAAGAAGAGCCAGACTGCTCGAAAACTAGTGAACAGCATTTTCTGTTACATGTGTCTATGTGCCACACATCAGTCTGCTATAGGTGAGTTATTGCTTTTTATGTATTAATCCATTCATACATTTCCATTATTACTTTAATATAGTTTTGTTTTGTCATTTATCACTTCTTTCATCTTTGGCTATGATTTGTGAATGTGAAAAGTCCCAAGTTGCACTGTGGTGCACAGTCCATAAAATCCATATGTCCCCCTACAATTGTCTGAGCAAGTCTGTTAAAAGATTGAGGACAGCTTCAAACATGTATTTATAAAATACTTTTGCTATTTTGCTGAACTCTTCATTGAATGTATACTTTATGCTGTAAGCAGAAACAGTAACATCATTTATGAATTAATAGCTGAACATACTTCCATTTAGTGACTTAAAACAGTCCTGTTTGGAAAAATAATCATGGACTGGATTCAAACAACTTTTGAAACTAAAGCCTTTGCCATTGTTTCCTTTCCCAAACACATATGATCATCAGCAAGATTTTACTTTCATTATGTACCTGAACAATTTTTAATTGTTTCATCACCAACCACGCTGAGGGAAAATTTGGCTTAAACATTTTTGTTGTTACTACTGCAATACTGTTTTACGTTAATTAGTAGTTTATGTGGTTTTCAGCACAATAATGCCTTCTGAATTGATATCCCATCGTCTGTACCAACATGACTGTTTAGGAAAATGGCTAAAAGTTTTTGAAAATCACTTAAACTGTACGTACTATAAGAACTGTTTATTTTTTTATTATTCTCTAGGAGATGGTCTGATGGGTTTTCCTGAGAAACTTAAAATAGCTCTCCCTTCTGAGGCGCACATTTTCAGGAGAAGTCGGGACCTGAATGTATGTCGTAATGACACAGTGGCTCGATACTTTGAAGTTTATATTTACTGCCAGGCCCCCGGAGTAGTCAACATTCCATTGGAACTACTGACGGCCTTGGGAGAGCCAGTCCTGACAAAACTCTACCATCTGGTGGGCAAGATGTATGAAACAGGCGAAATACCCTCAAACTTCAAGAAGAATATAATAATTCCAATCCCAAAGAAAGCAGGTGTTGACAGATGTGAAAATTACCGAACAATCAGTTTAATAAGCCACAGCTGCAAAACACTAACACGAATTCTTTATAGACGAATGAAAAAACTAGTAGAAGCCGACCTCGGGGAAGATCAGTTTGGATTCCGAAGAAATACTGGAACACGTGAGGCAATACTGACCGTACGACTTATCTTAGAAGAAAGATTAAGGAAAGGCAAACCTACGTTTCTAGCATTTATAGACTTAGAGAAAGCTTTTGACAATGTTGACTGGAATACTCTCTTTCAAATTCTAAAGGTGGCAGGGGTAAAATACAGGGAGCGAAAGGCTATTTACAATTTGTACAGAAACCAGATGGCAGTTATAAGAGTCGAGGGGCGTGAAAGGGAAGCAGTGGTTGGGAAGGGAGTGAGACAGGGCTGTAGCCTCTCCCTGATGTTATTCAATCTGTATATTGAGCAAGCAGTAAAGGAAACAAAAGAAAAATTCGGAGTAGGTATTAAAATCCATGGAGAAGAAATAAAAACTCTGAGGTTTGCCGATGACATTGTAATTCTGTCAGAGACAGCAAAGGACTTGGAAGAGCAGTTGAATGGGATGTACAGTGTCTTGAGAGGAGTATATAAGATGAACATCAACAAAAGCAAAACGAGGATAAAGGAATGTAGCCGAATTAAGTCGGGTGATGCTGAGGGAATTAGATTAGGAAATGAGACACTTAAAGTAGTAAAGGAGTTTTGCTATTTGGGGAGCAAAATAACTGATGACGGTCGAAGTAGAGAGGATATAAAATGTAGACTGGCAATGGCAAGGAAAGCGTTTCTGAAAAAGAGAAATTTGTTAACATCGAGTATAGATTTAAGTGTCAGGAAGTCGTTTCTGAAAGTATTTGTATGGAGTGTAGCCATGTATGGAAGTGAATCATGGACGATAAATAGTTTAGACAAGAAGAGAATAGAAGCTTTCGAAATGTGGTGCTACAGAAGAATGCTGAAGATTAGATGGGTAGATCACATAACTAATGAGGAAGTATTGAATAGGATTGGGGAGAAGAGAAGTTTGTGGCACAACTTGACCAGAAGAAGGGATCGGTTGGTAGGACATGTTCTGAGGCATCAAGGGATCACCAATTTAGTATTGGAGGGCAGCGTGGAGGATAAAAATCGTAGAGGGAGACCAAGAGATGAATACACTAAGCAGATTCAGAAGGATGTAGGCTGCAGTAGGTACTGGTAGATGAAGAAGCTTGCACAGGATAGAGTAGCATGGAGAGCTGCATCAAACCAGTCTCAGGACTGAGGACCACAACAACAACAACAACATGCTCCTCAGTGCATAGACAAGGTGTCACTTGTTTCTCAGTTTTAATTGCAATTTGACTATTGACATTTTTTGTTAACACCATCCATACCACCCACCACTGTGTGACAAATCAAGCTGAGATAATTTTAATTCCCCTCTTGTTTTGCCATCTGCCTCCTCAAATTCGCTTTTTCATTTTTAAATAATTACCATTAACATACGTGAATAGACTCTGGTTGTGAACAGTGAAAGTAAAAGACTGTGAAATGCAACTGTGCTTCTGTCGGCTACATCATTTACAGTAGACAATAGCTGCACATCCACACCCCATTTTTCAGCCAGTATGTTGACGCCAAGGGCAATCAACAAACAAAGAAATAAAGCAGGCAGAACCATCATAATTGGAAGGTTGGTTGCTGTTGCAAATCCTATTCACTGTCAAGAACCAGGTATCACAAAAGATTCACATGTTCTTCTTTCCAATTACAATTATTGGTGTGTGTAGTAGCCTGATATTATAGCTTTGTTGCTGCAAAGTTTGTCCACTGCAACTTATTTATCCAGTTCCTCCCTTCAACAGTTGCTTTCATTCTCTTTTCATTTTTCAATGATTCTCTTTGTAGCTGAAAACAGCTGTTGACCTCCAATCTACTATGCATCTCAGTGAACAAATATTGATGTGTACAGTATTTTCTATTATCCCACTTTTCAGTTTCCTTTTTTATCATGGCTATCAAACTTTAGTAATGTAAGGAGACACGGTGCGTGTAACATATGTTCGGCAGAAAGGAGAGTTGACCATTTGCAGCATAGTCAGAGGCTCAGACAGTTCTGTGACCGTGTAGGCTGCAGATTCCTCGACTTGCACCGAAGAGTGGTTGGGTTTTGGATTTCAATGAATAGGTCAGGTGTCCACATACGCAGGACGCGGCTACACAGGTAGCAGGTTCTGTGTGGCATGGACTGGGCGGTTTATTAGGTTAGAGGGTCTGTGGAAAACACAAGAAGGGTTTCAGTCACAAAGGGTGCAGGTTGAACACAGGAAGAATGTAGATGCAGGAACCATTAACAGTTGTAAATTGTTGTAGCTGTGTTGAGAAAATACCAGAGTTCCAAACATTAATAGAAAGCACTGATGCTCAAATTGTTGTAGGCACCAAAAGCTGGCTAAAGCCAGATATAAGCTCAACTGAAATTTTTGCAAAGAACCTAACGGTGTTCCGAAAGGGAAGGCTAAACACGGTTGACAGTGGCGTGTTGGTTGCTGTTAGAAGTAGTTTAACTTGTCGCGAAATTGAAGTAGATACTTCCAGAGATTTAGTATGGGCAGAGGTCATTGTTGGCAACCGGAATAAAATAATAATTGGATCCTTTTACCGACGTCCCAATTCAGATGACACAGTTGCTGAATGGTTCAAAGAAAACTTGAGTTTGATTTCAAACACGTACATGACTCATATGATAATAGTTGGTGGAGACTTTAATTTACCCTCGATATGTTGGCAAAAATACATGTTTAATTCCAGAGTTACGCATAAAATATCATCCGAATTTATGCTAAATGCATTCTCTGAAAATTATTTCGATCAGTTAGTTCATGAGCCCATGCGAATAGCAAACACTTGTGAAAACACACTTGACCTCTTAGCAACAAATAATCCTGAGTTAATAATGAGCATCAAAACCAATACAGGGATTAGTGAACACAGGGTTGTCGTAGCGAGATTGAATATTGTAATCCCCAAATCCTCCAAAAATAAGCAAAAAATGTACCTAATCAAAAATGCAGATAAAAATTCACTTGGCGTCTTCCTGAAAGACACTCTCCACTCATTCCACATTAATAATATAAATGTAGACCAAATGTGGCTTAAATTCAAAGAAATAGTATCGGCAGCAATTGAGAGGTTTATACCAAATAAACTTAACAAATGACAGAGCTGATCCTCCTTGGTACACAAAATGGGTTAGAACACTGTTGCAGATACAACAAAACAAACACACCAACTTTAAACAGACGCAAAATCCCCAAGATTGGCGATCTTTTACAGAAGCTCGAAATTTAGCATGGACTTCAATGCGAGATGGTTATAACAGTTTCCACAATGAAACTTTTGTCTCGAAATCTGGAAGAAAATCCAAAGAGATTCTGGTCATATGTGAAGTATGTTATGGGCAAGAAACAATCAATGCCTTCTCTGTGCGACAGCAATGAAGATACTATTGAAGACAGTGCTACCAAAGCACAGTTACTAAACACAGCCTTCTGAAATGCCTTCACAAAAGAAGACAAAGTAAATATTCCAGAATTCGAATTGAGAACAGCTGCCAACATGAGTAACGTAGAAGTAAATATCCTCGAAGTAGTGAAGCAACTTAAATCACATAATAAAAGCAAGTCTTCTGGTCCAGACTGTATACCAATTAGGTTCCTTTCAGAGTATGCTCATGCATTAGCTCCATACTTAACAATGATATACAACCATTCGCTCGATGAAAGATCCGTACCCAAAGACTGGAAAGTTGCAGAGGTGACACCAATATTCAAGAAAGGTGGTAGGAGTAATCCAGTAAATTACATGTCCATATCGTTAACGTCAATATGCAGCAGGATTTTGGGACATATATTGTGTTTAAACACTATGAATTACCTCAAAGAAAACTGTCTATTGACACACAATCAACATGGTTTTAGAAAACATCGTTCTTGTGAAACACAACTAGCTCTTTATTCACATGAAGTGTTGAGTGCTATGGACAAGGGATTTCAGATCGATTCCGTATTTCTAGATTTCTGGAAGGCTTTCGACACTGTGCCACACAAGTGGCTTGTAGTGAAATTGCATGCTTCTGGAATATCATCTCAGTTATGTGACTGGATTTGTGATTTCCCCTCAGAGAGGTCACAGTTCATAGTAACTGACGGAAAGTCATCGAGTATAACAAAAGTGATTTCTGGCGTTCCCCAAGGTAGTGTTATAGGCCCTTTGCTGTTCCTTATCTATATAAATAATTTGGGATACAATCTGAGCAGCTGTCTTAGGTTGTTTGCAGATGACGCTGTTGTTTATCGAGTAATAAAGTCATCAGAAGATCAAAACAAATTGCAAAACGATTTAGAAAAGATATCTGAATGGTGCAAAAATTGGCAGTTGACCCTAAATAATGAAAAGTGTGAGGTAATCCACATGAGTGCTAAAAGGAATTCATTAAACTTCGGTTACACAATAAATCAATCTAATCTAAAAGCCATAAATTCAACTAAATACCTAGGTATTACAATTATGAACAACTTACATTGGAAGGAACACACAGAAAATGTTGTGGGGAAGGCTAACCAAAGACTGCATTTTATTGGCCGGACACTTAGAAAATGTAACAGATCTACTATGGAGATTCCCTACAATACGCTTGTCCATCCTCTTTTAGAATACTGCTGTGCTGAGTGGGATCCTTACCAGATAGGAGAGATGGAGTACATCGAGAAAGTTCAAAGAAGGGCAGCACGTTTCGTATTTTCGTGAAATATAGGAGAGAGCGTCACGGAAATGATACAGTATTTGGGCTGGACATCATTAAAAGAAAGGCGTTTTTCGTTGCGATGGAATCTTCTCACAAAATTCCAATCACCAACTTTCTCCTCCAAATACGAAAATATTTTGTTGACACTGACCTACATACGAAGAAGCGATCACCACCATAAAATAAGGAAAATCAGAGCTCGTATGGAAAGATATAGGTGTTTGCTCTTTCTGCACGTGATATGAGATTGGAATAATACAGAATTGTGAAGGTGGTTCGATGCACCCTCTGCCAGGCACTTAAATGTGATTTGCAGAGTATCCATGTAGATGTAGATGTAGATGAACAACATATACATATGCAGCTAAAGTCTTTCATAAATGAGAAGCCCAGAGAAAGCCTTTACCCAACAGTGGATAATGAGGAAGCCTAGAGATGTCCTTTATCCACGAGTGGATGTCATTTTGTATACACAGATGGCTGAAGGGGACAATACACCAACAATGAGGATCATGATGACCATGCAGCTTGTGTACATGTCAGATGATGCTGAAACTACAGTCTGAACTGCCACCATTGACCCACTTGCCACACTAAGATTGAGAAGGCTGACACTCACCATCAACACTTAGCTATTTACGTTGCACATGTATGCTGATTACTTTTCTCCTGCTATGCATCTTGCCCCTTGGACAGCGGAATTCTTGTGGCACAGCTACTGTATAACAGGAAAGTCCCCATTCCTATGCAGTACTGTCATTCCAGCTAGTCACAAGATACACACTACAGTGTCATTCAAACACTAGAACATCTAGAATTGGTAGTGTGACAAAGGAGAACAGTGTGCTTTATGCCCTTGAGCATACACTTAGTACAGCTGTGTCTGCGTGTTTATTTTGGTGAAGTTATGTGGAATCAGAAGAATGTAACACTAAAGTCAGCAAAAAGCTTTTTTCTTTCTGGACTACTACTAATACACAGGAACATTATAACTAGACCTACGTAATTCTATACGATACATTTGGACATATAACACTAATGATTTTAAAAATATATGTGAACTTTGATGTAATCTTTATAATTGCAATGTTTTAAAGTATATGAGCTTTAGCAACAATCATATGCATTTTTCAGCAAATAACTTTAATGGTTGCATAAGTCTTTTGCCATTGTTTTATAAAAAATCAGCCATTTACTGATTTAACATTTTCTCTCTTGCATTAATGTCAGTGTTGTTTTTATTGTGGTCATCAGTCTGAAGACTAGTTTGATACAACTCTAAATGTTAGTCTATCCTGTACAAACCTCTTCATCTCTGCACAACTACCACAACCTACATCCAGTTGAAGCTGCTTACTGTACCCTTCCTCAACAATTTTTACAAACCACTCCCCCCCCCCCCCAACCCCCCCCCCCTCTCTCTCTCTCTCTCTCTCTCTCTCTCTCTCTCTCTCTCTCTCTCACACACACACACACACACACACACACACACACACACACACTACCTTCCATTACCAAATTGACAATTCCTAGATGCCTCAGGATGTGTTTCATCAACCAATCTCTTCTTTTAGTCAAGCTGTGACACAAATTTCTTTTTTCTCCAGTGTCAATACATACAGGAGATATGAATACCTTGATTCTTTCCTTGCAATGTCATGCAATTAGATCCATTAACCTAATCGTTATGAAATTTATAGAAGTATAGAGTATTTTTTTCTAATTAGTCAGGTTAAAGATGCAGGAGCTTATAATGTTATTTGGTATGAATGAGGGAACATGCCACATGGATACTATTAGTCTGCTACTTTAATGTTTTAAAATTTTGACAGATATACATGATAGGAGATGTGTGAGGATAATTTGTACCCTCAAATAAAAAATAAATAAATAAAATAAAATAAAGTAAAATAAATAATAATAATAATAATAAGCGCTGTCATGATCGGGGACGGCGCTTGAACTCTATGCCTGTCCACAATGGTAACGACACTGCTAGCCACACGGAAAATGATTTAAATCCAAATAGAGGTGTTTTGCAGGATATGCTTCCTGCAACCACTCTAGAAGGAAAACAAAGACAGAGGATGAGATGGTCAGATGAAGTTAACCGACACCTCATGTTCTGTTATTACCAAGCAACAAACTTAGGAACCAACACAACAGAATACAGATCACAAGTATACACAAAATTTATTACCAGATACCCAGAATTAAAATTTTTAACAGAACAACGACTAGCTGATCAGATCCGTGTAATAATAAAAAAAAAAAACAGGATACCCCAGTCAGAATTAGAAAACATCAAACAACAAGTACAACAAATACTGGGACAAATGTGCAATCAGAAGAAGAAGAAAATACAGTAAGGGACTCAAACATCCCAGAGCAAACAAACAAAGAACACCACGCATCAATTCAACAATCAGAGGAAAACGACATCTTAAGACGGCCACCAGAACAAGCACAAATAGAACATGAAGTGACACACATGTTAGATATAGAAGAAAAATTTCAGCTAACATATATAGAATACAAAGACACAAATACAGACATTAGACCATTCTTGCATAGACCAACAAATAACTCAGAAGTCGAAACAACAATAACAACTATCAACACAATCATACAAAAAAAATAAATGAAAATACAACTATGGAAGAGTTACAACTACTGGTTTATATTGGAGCACTCACTACACTAAATATACACACTAGGCAGGGATCAGAACAAACCAACACACAGAAGAAACCCACAAAACCAGCATGGCAACACAGGCTACAGATCAGAATAGAAAAACTGAGAAAAGACATCGGACAGCTAACACAATTTATAAGAAATGAAATATCAGACAAAAAACGAAAAAGGTTAGGTAAAATCTCACAACAAGATGCGATAGAGCAATTAGATGAAAAGAAGCAGAAATTACAAGCATTGGCCAAATGACTTAGAAGATACAAAAAAAGTGAAAATAGAAGGAAACAAAACCAAACATTCAACACAAATCAAAAGAAATTTTATCAGACAATAAATGACACACACATTGAAATAGACAACCCACCAAACATAACAGACATGGAACACTTCTGGAGCAACATATGGTCAAACCCGGTACAACATAAGAGAGATGCACAGTGGATACAAGCAGAAACAGACACATACAAGATGATATCACAAATGCCTGAAGTGATAATTTTGCAACATGAAGTCATCCGAGCAATTAATTCTACGTACAATTGGAAAGCCCCTGGAAAAGATAAAATAGCAAATTTCTGGCTAAAGAAGTTCACCTCAACACATTCACATCTAACTAAATTATTTAACAATTACATTGCAGACTCATACACAGTCCCTGATACACTTACACAAGGAATAACTTATCTGAAACCTAAAGATCAAGCAGACACAGCAAACCCAGCAAAATATCGCCCCATAACGTGCCTACCAACAATATACAAAATATTAACTTCAGTCATTACACAGAAATTAATGACACATACAACACAGAACAAAATTATAAATGAAGAACAAAAAGGCTGTTGCAAAGGAGCACGAGGATGTAAAGAGCAACTGATAAAAGATGCAGAGGTGACATATCAAGCTAAAACTAAACAAAGGTCACTACACTACGCATACATTGATTACCAAAAAGCTTTTGACAGTGTACCCCACTCATGGTTACTACAAATATTGGAAATATACAAAGTAGCTCCTAAATTGATACAGTTCCTAAACATAGTAATGAAAAATTGGAAAACCACACTTAATATCCAAACAAATTCAAATAATATCATATCACAGCCAATACAGATTAAGCATGGAATATACCAAGGAGATTCATTAAGTCCTTTCTGGTTCTGCCTGGCTCTGAACCCACTATCCAACATGCTAAATAATACAAATTATGGATACAATATTACTGGAACATACCAACACAAAATCACACATTTGCTATACATGGATGATCTAAAACTACTGGCAGCAACAAATCAACAACTCAACCAATTACTAAAGATAACAGAAGTATTCAGCAATGATATAAATATGGCTTTTGGAACAGACAATTGTAAAAAAAAAAAAAAAAATAGCACAGTCAAGGGAAAACACACTAAACAAGAAGATTACATATTGGATAAACACAGCGACTGCATAGAAGCGATGGAAAAAACAGATACCTATAAATATCTAGGATACAGACAAAAAATAGGAATAGATAATACAAATATTAAAGAAGAACTTAAAGAAAAATATAGACAAAGACTAACAAAAATACTGAAAACAGAACTGACAGCAAGAAACAAGACAAAAGCTATAAATACCTATGCTATACCAATATTGACCTACTCATTTGGAGTAGTGAAATGGAGTAACACAGACCTAGAAGCACTCAATACACTTACACGATCACAATGCCACAAATATAGAATACATCACATACATTCAGCAACAGAAAGATTCACATTAAGCAGAAAGGAAGGAGGAAGGGGATTTATCGACATAAAAAACCTAGATTATGGACAGGTAGACAATTGAAGAAAATTCTTTATAGAATGAGCAGAAACTAGCAAAATACACAAAGCAATCACTCATATAAATACATCGGCTACACCATTGCAATTTAATAACCACTTCTACAACCCTTTAGATCACATAACATCACCAGATACAAAGAAAGTAAATTGGAAAAAAAACACTACATGGCAAGCACCCGTATCATCTAACACAGCCACACATCGATCAAGACACATCCAACACATGGCTAAGAAAAGGCAATATATACAGTGAGACAGAAGGATTCATGATTGCAATACAGGATCAAACAATAAACACCAGATATTACAGCAAGCACATTATTAAAGATCCCAATACCACAACAGATAAATGCAGACTTTGCAAACAACAAATAGAAACAGTAGATCACATCACAAGTGGATGTACAATACTAGCAAATACAGAATACCCCAGAAGACATGACAATGTAGCAAAAATAATACATCAACAACTTGCCATACAACCTAAACTAATAAAACAATACGTTCCCACATACAAGTATGCACCACAAAATGTACTGGAGAATGATGAATACAAATTATACTGGAACAGAACCATTATAACACATAAAACAACACCACATAACAAACCCGACATCATACTCACCAAGAAAAAGAAGAAATTAACACAACTAATCGAAATATCCATACCCAATACAACAAATATACAGAAGAAAACAGGAGAAAAAATTGAAAAATACATCCAACTGGCTGAGGAAGTCAAAGACATGTGGCATCAGGATAAAGTTGACATCATACCAATTATACTATCAACTACAGAAGTCATACCACACAATATCCACCAGTACATCAACGCAATACAGCTACATCCAAACGTATATATACAACTACAGAAATCTGTAATTATTGATACATGTTCAATTACCCGAAAGTTCCTAAATGCACTGTAACATATACCGTACAGTTAAAAGGAAGTCACGCTTGATCAAGGTCCATGTCACTTTCCATTTTTAACCAGACATAACGTCTGAGACAGGAAAGAGAAATAATAATAATATTTGAAACAGAACCATAGTGTGATTTAAAAACCCATACTTCTACTTTTTTATTTCATAATTTTTATTTACTTATTTGTCACATTTTATACACTTTGTTGGTGTTCTCAAATACTCTTAAACAATAATAGCAGGCTGGGTAGTACTGCAGTCAAAGGTGAATAATACATAAAGACAAACTGTGAATGAGAACTGTTACGTCAGCATTATGGAAGTGTCTCTTACAGTATGAAACTTGAAAAAATAATTAGTGTAGTGTAGTGAGAAAACATGTTTTATTCTAAAAAAGACAAATGAACTGTGTGAAACTGGATTTAACTTCAATGATTTCTCATTTCAATAATTTATAATTTAATAGCAAGCAGTCAAAGTAATGGGGGATTGGTGGGGGGAGGAGTGAGGGGGGGTGGGGTGGTTGGGGGGGGGGGGGAATGAAAGCAATTGGTGTTCAGCTTACTGTCTTGAGATTGTCCAGTTTTCAGACAGCTGAGAGAATATCTGGAAAATAAATAAGATTAAGGTTTAGAATGATGAAATCATTAGAAAGGTCATAATGAATAATGTTCAAATAATTTGCATGTTAATTATCAGTCTAGTGACCCTGGAGGGTAGCAGTAATGTTATAAGTACTGAAAGACAGATGGGAGTAGTGTTACTAGAGTCAAAACCAAATTACAACCCTTAGGCTGTGCTTTCCTGATGTGCAAGCCACTTATCAGCTGTAAACTGGACTCACGTCATATGAGAAAAATGTACAGATGTCTTGCTGCACGTCACTTGACAGGTGCTGCCTTCTGTTGTCAATTTCTAAAATTACTTTGAAAGAAACAGTAGCAAGTGACTTGCTGTAACGACTGATTGAGCCAATGTGAGCTCGCACTGTTGTGAGTTTCATGTGTGAAACCTTCAGGTTTTGCAGTTTGCTGTAATTATGCTACAAATATGTCATGTTGCTAGAGTGAGCAAGAAATTCTGGAAGCTCAAGAGGAATAATTTAATGAGTCTGGATTGGAGAGAGAAATACATCTGCGATAACAGGCTGAAGAGAATTCATGTTCAGCTAAGCTGCATTCTGCTACAATTTTTCATCACTTGGGACCAGAAAATGTAGCACGTATTTTTGGCAAAATTCGTATCTATTTTTTTTTTGCAAAATATGCATCTATTTTTGCCAAAATCTGCAACTATTTTCTTTGTTTGTAAATGTTTAGACATTCAAATTTAAAACGTTGTCATGTTACATGAGTAAAGACAAACGAACTATTATTTCTTTGCAACTGATTGTTAAAAAAAGTGCTCATTGGGAACTTTTTGACTGGAATGTTCGCTTATGCAAAAACTTCAACGCCAAATGGCCTTAGTTTTCTTCGTTTGGCAGTATTTAAGCTTTCAAAAATGATTGTTCTGTTGAAAAGCAGCAGCATTTTCCCGCCAGTTAAGTGAATGCATCTCCGATAATTGGTGTTTCTGGACATTCTCTTTTCCCACACAATTTGAAGATTAAAACATCTGCACACTGCTAATTTTGACCTTTCTTGGGCATTCATAGCCCTATGACCCATCCTTGACACCGCTACAAAAAGAACTAACGAAGCACTTAGCGTAGAAGTAGAACCAAACGTACGGCAACTCAATTTTAACATTAGGGAAATTTCAGCGCCATGAAAAAAAGTTACAGATTTTGTTTTACAATCACTATAGTGCAGTGGGCGGGCACTATAGGTTATAGTGGCAGATGGCCACGAGTATAAAGAGACTAGAATTTTGACTGCCACAGGGGATGGAGCAGTGTGTGGACACAATCCCTGCTTCCATTTCACTGGGCAGCAGCCTACAGCAGAACTGACACATTTTCATACAGATCACTTATCTCTTTTGGCGTTGCAGGGTCGTAAACAAAATCGGTGATGGACCAGGATTAGCAGCTTCAATTATTTCAAAATAAGAAAAGAAAATGCGTAAGACACAACACAAAGCATTTGGGGATGGCTATGCACAACTGCTTGTTGAAGTAAGCAGAGTATTGTTAATGACATAGTTCAGGCCCGACCTCTGGCGGTATTCAATACAACTACAGTTCATAACATCCGCCACCTAATTTGCCATGTTAAAACTGTCTGCATTATCCTGTCTTTTGAGCTTTAGCTAACAAATAAACATATGTGTTTCTTTCTTATAAAACGCTAGGTCCTATGGCTGAGTACTACTTTGCATTACGCAACATGTATCTTAAACAGACCATTCAACTGTCCACAATTGGCATGGCAGCAGATCATTGAGCACATTGATACATTGTTGTGTTCGTACACTTTATTTTGCAAGTAGGTTCTTGAGTATGTTATCTTTCCAAATTGGATTTCTGCAGATGATGTACAATGCCAGTAACGGCTTACAGTTTTGATATTATATGCAGAAAAAAAGCTATTTAAAACCCTCTCTGATAAATGGTTCACATGGATGCAATTCGCTATGAAACAAAGCTATTAAGTAATTTCACATTTGAGGCAGGATTCGTATCTATTTTGCATTTATTGCAAAATGCGATTTTTTTTCGGTCCCTTTTCATCACTAATATTGTTGGTACAGACACTGCTGCTGTAATTACATTTCCGTTCTGTTTTATTAATCTTAATCTCAACTCTTTTACACGTGAAGCTCATTATGAGGCAGCATATAACATGAGTTCTCAAGATTCATTTGCAGAAAACAAGGCAGTTCACTGGTAAAACAAGCAGGAAAGAAACAGAATGATATTGCTCTGAATTTGGCATACCACTCTGCATATACAGATTATTTTAGACTTTGGCATATGAAAGGCATTTTCATATGAAACTACTCAAGAACTTGCCTCAGACTTTTCTTTCTGGAAGGATAATTACACTTTTGGCCATCATTACAGTAAAATTTGTACTCTACAAAAGAATTCAAATAAATATGAAAAATAAACCTTAAAGCTTGGTCTTTTTGTGTGTATCACCTTTACGATATATCAAAACAAAATTACCAGTAATGTTTCAATGATGGCAAAAAGGGCTGGTTTTCCGGACTCAAAAGTTTTCTGTGTAGCATGTTCTCAAAATGTTAGTATACATGTATGCTGATCAGTATCCCCATTTATAACTATTTTTTGCCAGCTTTGACGATTACAATGAAATCAGCAAAAGTAGTGTACCTTTTATCTGTTGCTGAGGGCTACCATTAGCTTGTGCTTCTGTTGGGTTAGCTGCTTCACTATTCTCTGAATTTTGCCTGCCTCGTAAACTGTTCTCAGGCCCATTGGCGTTGTCCATGTTACTCTTGTCTACCACTAATAACGATCCATCAGCTAATGCACAGTAACGCATATGCCTTTTGCAACCCTGAAAAATAAACGTGTTAATGGAATCTAATTACAGAATACAAATGATAATTGGCAACAATGTGAGAAATGACAAACAGCGTCACTTCAAAGTTTATTTCTTAAAAGCAAATTGTTGCAGATACAACTCATTTTCCTCAAGATGTTATGGATATGATTTTGAGGGTGGCGGGGATGAAAGCAACTAGTGTTTAGTTTATTGTCTTGACATTATCCAGTTTTCAGAAAGCTGAGAGGACACCTGACAAAAAAGTAAGATTACGGTTTAGGATGATGAAATCATTAGAGATTGAACACACACTTAGAATGAAAAAGGATGAGGAAATCTGCCATGACATCTTCAAGGGAACCATCCTGCCATCAAACAGCTGGGCATGGATTAGTAAGCCCCTTACTCTAAATGTAACTCCAGTGCCTTAACCAATGTGTCACTTAACGTGCATACAAAATCAATGGGCCAACTATTATGGTGCTGATTATTATTGCAGTCAGCGAATTAACAGAAGCATCAGAGAATCAGTGAAGTGGTAAATCAATGGAACAATCATATAATGGTTCCAAAAATTCTATGGCTTACTTGATCCACACTGTAATATCATTATTACAAACAAAAACTTGATGATCTGGGATAAAAAAGTGTAAATTACATATTGATACTTCAAGGTGGTGTCTGTTGCAGCTTGTAAGAAACTCCTAGTAAATGCTGCTTTCCCTTAAAGATGTGATTTCTTTTATAACAAAATGAATATAACTTATGCCTTATTTTAACTCTATGTGAAAATGAACACATACAAAAAGAAGTTGAGTATTTTCTTGAAAATGAGAATGTGTACTGGTGCAGTAATTTTAATACTTAAATCAGTGGTTCTAGAGGTTTTGGCAGCAGTTAATCTCACTTTAAAAACTAATGCTGGAAAGACAAGGTACTCTGACTAAATATGCAAAACAGCAGATACTCAAATTTTCTGGTGCTGGGCTGAATTTACACTTGTGAGTGAAAATGTGCCAAACTGCTTTCATAATGATGAAGTGGGAAATTTTTTCCATCATAAAAAACTGTCATTTACAAAAGGAAAACCAACATTATGAAATCCAATATCCGGTCACAGTCATGAGAGTAGTTGTTTTTATTCAACATACTTAAATAAGTCAGCCGGGAAAGCTGATACTGATTTATATCACATACATTTTGTATGGAATGTGTAATGAAATATATAACATGGGGCTACTTGTAAATGAGAGAAATCAAATAATTTAAGCAAATGCCTCAAAACAACAAATTCTATAATTTTACAATATAGGTGGAACATATAAGATTTTCTTAATATACAGATATTTCAAAAGTGAAAGAGAGACCCAACCAGTACTATACACTTATACACAAAGTATTTAAGTTTCAACCAGTTAGAACTGAAACTGTTCTGAGTAAGAGCCTGAAGACAGGTCATGAAAAATGAAACACAGCACAACAAAAAACACAGCGCTCAACGGTTATGCTTTAGCTGTACAATCAGTTTTGCATGGAGAGAACTGAAGAATGGACTATGACAAAATTTTGCACAATACAAATTCCTGCTAACAACGATCACGAAATTAAATGTTGTTTTCATATAAAACAAAACAATTGTTTATTCTAAAGACTAACATCATTTATTTTAATAGCAGTTAGAAAATAGGAAAAGAACCAACTTATTAGATGAAAGAAAAAAATGCAGTATGAAATGTTACTAAAGACTGACATACTGCTGGAGTGCTAAATGTTCTGTTACAGCCACAGCAGGCGAATGGTTCTGCACATTCATTTGGTTTATTATTTTGTTGTTCATTTTGTTCTTCCTTAGCTTTCCTCTCATTCAGCATTGTCTGTCTTCTTGTCCCCATTCTTGTAGCAACTGTAAAAGTAGTCATTTTTGTAATTAAAATGTTATAAACATTATAAGTTGTAAAACAAAGGACATTAATGTTCATAAACAGAATGCTAATAAAAATATGACGTTAATTTCTGGTATCTATCAAATACTATTCTAATCTGGAAGTGTAATATACACATCTCCTACCTGACAGATGTTAAGAAGCAAGAATGTGAGCATAATAATACAAAAAGAATGGAATTTAACATCATGTTGACTGCAACTCATTGAGAGAGGTATCATAAATTTGGATAATACAATGATGTGAATGAGATCAGTTATAGAGGCTTGTCAACTTTCCAGTTCCGGGCATCCACAGAAGGTAGAATATTGCTAATTGGGAGCTCATGATGGACACATGATGGAGCCACTTGTGGATATGGCTGCATATGAGGGAAAAAAGTCCAGTGAGCACCCCATGTGCATACAGAGGAGAGTCATCCCAAACACATAACGGGTTCTTCCAGATGACATGAAAGCACAGGCTGTAACCAACTTCAGGTGGTAGCTCATGTTGGTACTAACAATGTGTATCACTTTGGACCAGAAAAGATTGTCTCTGGTTCTGGTAGTTGGCTGGTTAGTTAATTACATGTTCCATACACCATTTGAACAATTATTTAATTGAAATGAAGTGGACTGAGTCAGTTTACAGGATATATATACATTATTAGTGCTAACATCAACACATTATCATTTTATTTCTATTTATGCAACTTCATTTAATTAATTAATTAATTTTTTGCAGTCAGCAAGACAACCATCTTGCTTGTAAGATGAAGGCCAAGCCCATCACTTGTAGCATCATTGTCAGGACCAATTGTGAGCCTTTGCTACTGCTGAGTGGATGGGCAGAGGCTCAGACAGTTTTGCAATCTTGTAGGCTACAGATTGTAGGACTTGTGCTGTAGAGTGGAGAGGTATTGCGATCCACTTAATAGATCAGGGGTCCATTACAGAATGGAGGCAGCCACACAGGTACTGGTGGCTGTATGGAATGGAGTGGGAGTTTTTTTTAGGTTAGAGGGTCTTGGAGAAGTCCAAAACAGAGCTCAGTGTCCAAGAGTGAAGGTGAAACACAGGATTATAACTGTAAATAGTCACAGCTGTTTTGGGAAAGAACTGGAGATCCAAGTGCTCATAGAAAGCAGAAATTTTTATAGGTATTGAAAGCTAGCCAAAATTGGAGATAAGTTCAGCTGGAGTTTTTACCAAGAACCTAAAGTGTTCAAGAAAGAATAAATTAAATTCAGTTGAAGTTGGTATGTGTGTTGCTGTTAGAGGTAGTTTATCTAGTAGTGAAATAGAAGAAGACTAGCAACCCAACCACCACCACCACCACCACCACCACCACCACCACCACTGATTCTTTAAAAACTTGATCTCCCATGTATAAAACAGCTTCAAACATCTGATCACTTTACATAATAATTAATATGTAAAATATTTGACAACCTCTGTGTGATGTTAATGAAGAGTGTGGCATGTCCCCGCAGGCCGTCGTGGCCGCAGTACGCTCCCAAGCGCAGCCCCGGCCTAACCATAAACAAACCTCTAAGAAACTGCAGCAAAACCCACGGCAACTTCCTTCATGTCCGCGGTGTTCCGGTGTTTTACGAAACATTCATGAGAAGATTGTGCACAATGTTGGGCACTGTGCAAAAAAAAGAAATGGGGGGGGGGGGGGGGGTCATGTGTCATCCGTTTGCAAATCCGACCGCATACATGATGTTCATGAACATGATGCTGATTCTGTGTTGTCAATTGCACTTCTTCCCTTTCAGGGAAGTTATTCCTCACTGTCCAAATACTTGGTCGAGATATTTGCATGTAGGTGGATACTGGTTCTGCTGCCCCTATCATCAGTTCTCAGATGTATCTTCAGTTGGGTCCTCCAATCCTGTCACCTGTCACTCGGCAATTACGGACTTACAATAAACAGAAGATTTCTCTCTTGGGACAATCTGATGCTGAGGTATCTTACAAATCTGCCGTTCACACTCTTACCATATTTGTGGTCGACCATAGTAACATGAAGAATCTTTTTGGTTTCGATGCCTTTCGCGTTTTTGGGTTCTCCGTAGATGACTCTGTCAATATCGTCTCTGATGCTATTCCTTATGCTCAATTGGATTCCTTGTCGACAACATTTTCGTCCCTTTTTTCTCCTGGGTTAGGCCATGCAAACGACTTTGAAGCTCATATCACACTCAAAACCACTGCTCAGCATAAGTTTTTTTGGGCTCAGCCCATTCCTGTGGCCCTTTGTGAACAGGTCAAACGGGAGCTGGATCATCTCACTGTTTCAGGGGTCTTGCTTCCTGTCACTTCCAGTGAGTGGTCCTCTCCTGTCGTTGTCTTTGCTAAGCCAAATGGTGATATTCGTTTCTGTGGCAATTTCAAAGCCACTGTAAATGCCCAATGCCTTATCGACACTTACCCTATGCCTCGACCTGAAGAATTGTTCACTACACTTGCTGGAGACCAGTATTTTTCTAAACTTGACCTGTCAGAAGCTTATCATCAACTTCCTCTCGACGCTGGTTCCTGGCAGTTTCTGGTCCTTAACACGCCTTTCGGCCTCTATCAATACCAACGATTGCCATTTGGGGTTGCCAGTGCCCCTGCTCTCTTTCAGCGATTCTTGGAACAATTATTGCTCACTGTCCCTGGGTGTATAAATTACCAGGACAAGATAGTTGTCACTGGCTCCACCACTGACGAACATCTTCAAAATCTCCGCACACTTTTTCATGTCTTACAGACTGCTGGTCTTAAGTGTAATCTTCAGAAATCAAAATTTTCTCAGGCATCTATCACGTACTTGGGGTTTCAACTCTCTTGGGATGGTACTCGTCTGCTTCAGCAAACTGTCACTGCGATCGTTGCCCTACCTCGCCCTACATCTGTTAAGGAATTGCAGGCCTTCTTGGGGAAAATAGCATACTATCACAAGTTTTTACTGTCTGCTGCTCTGATGGCTCAGCTGTTGCATCGCCTGTTGCATAAAAACGTACCTTTTCACTGGTCCACATCATGCGATGCGGCTTTCCAGAAATTGAAGACTATGCTGAAATAGGCCCCGTGCCTGGCTACTTATCGACCTGGCCAACATCTTGTTTGTGCCACGGACGCCTCTCAATACGGGGTCGGTGCAGTCCTCGCGCACTGTTTTTCTGATGGTTCTGAACAACCCACTGCCTATGCCTCCAAAACGCTCACAGATGCCCAAAAAAAGTATTCTCAAATTGAAAAAGAAGCTTTGGCCATTATTTATGCTCTTCATAAGTTTGGTGTTTTTCTCTATGGATCCAAATTTCATCTTGTTACGGATCACAAACTACTTGTTTCCTTGTTTCATCCATCAATGTCACTTCCCGACAAGGCTGCACACCGCTTCCAGCGTTGGGCTTTTTACTTGTCTCGTTTCAATTATGAGATTCATTTCCAGCCAATGGCTCAACATGCGAATGTTGATGCACTGTCTCGCCTTCCCATGGGTCTTGATTTGGCATTCGATAGGGACGAACTTTTGTGTTTCCACCTGGATGTTGCCGAGCAGCGGGTCGTGGACGGGTTCCCCATCACCAGGGAGCGGCTGGCGGCTGCTACGGGTTCTGACCCTACCCTCTACAGTGTTTTACGCTGTATTCAGAAGGGTTGGCCAGATTGTCCGTCCGCTAAGACTTCTGATCCGTTGCGGAACTACGACGCTTTGCATTACCGCCTCACGGCTAGGGATTCGTGTTATCCTCCTTTCCACCGAAAATGCTTCGCCGCGTGTTGTGGTACCTGCGTCTTTGCATGCTTCGGTCTTGTGCCTCCTTCACCAAGGGCACTGGGGTGTCTCTCGCACGAAGTCTCTGGCACGCCGTCATGTGTACTGGCCCAGCATCGACTCTGAAATCGCACACATGGTCGCTGCCTGTGGCCCTTGTGCGTCACAGGCTGCCGCCCCGAAGTCATCTTTGTCACCGTGGCCTTCGCCTGAGAATCCCTGGGAGCGTATTCATGCTGACTTCGCAGGACCTTTTTTAGGTACTTGTTGGCTTCTCATTATTGATGCCTACTCTAACTTTCCTTTCATTGTCCGTTGCACATCGCCTACCACCGCGGCAACCACCAATGCTCTAGCTCGCATTTTCTCTTTGGAAGGCCTTCCCTCTGCTCTTGTTACTGATAATGGTCTGCAATTTGTCTCTTCTGATTTTGCGGATTTTTGTGCCCGTCATGGCGTCATGCATGTCATGGCCCCTCCGTTCCATCCACAGTCAAATGGTGAGGCTGAACGACTGGTCCGCACATTTAAGGCTCAGATGAGGAAACTCCTGACTTCTTCTGCTGCTGATGATACGGTTCTCCAATTTCTGGCTTTCACCCCCATGGGCGACCACAGCCCGGCTGAGCACTTACATGGCCGACAGCCCCGCATGCTACTTCGTCTTCTGCGGCCTTCCACCTCACGGCCGTGGGTGCCTTCGCTTGGCCGGTTCACCGCCGACGACCTTGTATGGGTACGAGGATATGGCTGGCAGCCAAAATGGAGTCCTGGCCGCATCTTACGACACCGTGGCCAACGCCTGTATGAAATCCAGACAGACACGGGTGTTGCAGTGCGTCATTCAGACCAGCTTCGGCCTCGTGTGCCGGCAACGCCTGTTCTAGATGCCGCTACACCACCTCTGGCTCTACCTGACACTCAGGATACTAGAATCTCCCATTACTCACAATGCAGTCCTCTCAGCATCATATCGGTGCCAGTGCAAGAACTGACGCCACCAGGAGACGTGCCCATGCAGGAACCAGATGACCATCATCTGTCGGAGCAACTCTACTCGCCTCCTTCTCCTACAGACGCGGACACATCGCCCATGTCTCTTGTTATAACAACCGAACTTGCCACAACGGGCAGATTGGTGCACGGGGCCCCAGCAGATTCGACCCCCACGTCTCCTGTCTTCTCGACCCGTTATCATCGGGGACACTTCCTTTCATACATGAAGCCTCCTCCTCGAGACTTTACAGCCAGTCAAACAACACCTATGGACGTTAGCAATCTACAGGCCACCTCCATCAAGATCTGTGCAAAAACTTAAAAGGGGGGAAAAGTGTTGTGACTTGCCGATCTTTCGAAGTGCCGCCGTGCAGTTACACGTGTCCTCTACATGCGGCGCTGTCTGCCAGCCATGCAGCAGCAGCGCCACCTAAGCGGCCAGCCAGCCAGCGGCCGCTAGACTCGGACTCAGTTATGATTTGACTGTTAAAGTAGCACACGTCTTACTCTGTTTACTTGATCTGTGACTTTCATGTATTGCGTCTTCCTTGAAATATATTTGTTCAACTTGAAATTATAACAGAAGTAAATATCCAAAATTCAAATCACAAACAGCCACAATCATAAGTAATTTAGAAGTAAATACCCTTGTTGTACTGGAGCAAATGAAGTCACTTAATAAAGGAAAGTCTTCCACTCCAAATTATACTGCAACTTTCTTCCTTTCAGAGTATGCAGATGAAACAGCTTCTTTTTCAGCAATCCTTTACAACTGCACACTCCGTGAAAGAACCACATCTAAAGACTAAAAAGTTGCACATGATAGTCCAACAAACAAGAAACGAAATAGAAGTAATCTGATGAATTATAGACCCATATTATTGACATAATATTCAGAAGGGTTTTGAAACAACTGCTATGCCCAGATATTATGGATTATCTAGAAGAAAGCAATATATTGAAATATAAACAGTATTGACTCAAAAAATATTGTTCTTGTGAAACAATACTGGCTCTTTGTTCTCATGAAGTAATGAATGTTACCTACAAGGGCTCTGAAGTTGATTCCATGTTTCTAGATTTCCAGAAGGTTGAATTTTCACATTTTGTGATCTGTTTAATTGTTAAAAACCATTCAACAGCCAAGATTGCATAAAATATTTCTTTATTTTAGACAACCACTTTCAACAGACTATGCTCTCATCTTCACATCTTAAAATCTTCTGTTGTAAAACATCTTCATTTTATGCTGATCTCACACAGAAGATGTCTAGCAGATATCCACTTGACATTTTGTGTGTGATGTCAGCAAAAAATAAATGTGTTTTACAACAAAAGATGTTAAGATCTGAAGATGACAGCATAGTCTGTTAAACCGGTTATCTTAATAAAGAAATATTTTATGCAGTCTTGGATGCTGAACGGTTTTTAACAATTTCCAGAACGCTTTTTGAAGCCTTTCTTCACATGCGGCTTCTAATCAAATCGTGTGTCTATGGAGTATTATCTCAACTGTATCAATGGATTTGTATCAAATTGATCACAGTTTGTAGTAACCGATAGGAAGGCATCAAGTGGAAGAGAGCTGATAACTGGGGTTCCCCCAAGGAAGTGTTACAGACCCTTTGCTGTTCCTAATCTACGTACATGATTTAGGAGATGATATGAGCAACCCTCTTCGATCATCTGCAAATGATACTGTCATTTATGGTCTAATAAAGTCACCAGAATATCAACAATGAATTTCAAAATGATTTAGACAAGGTGTCTGTATGATGCAAAAGGTTCGAACTGACCCTACGCAATAAAAAGTGTGGGTTCCTGCACACTAGTACTAAAAAACATTCCATTAAATTTTAGCTACAAAATAAATGACACAAATTTAAAGGATGACAATTCAACTAAATATCTAGGGATTACAATAACAAGCAATCTGAATTGGACCCATCACATATGGGTGATGAACCAAAGACTGTGTTTTATTAGCAGAACACACAGACGCTGCAACAAATTTACTAAACAGACTGCCTAAACTGTGCTTGCCTGTCCTTTTCTGGAGTACCACTGTGTGGTATCGATACTTAGAGGCAGAAATGGAGGAGGATATCAAAAAATTTAAAGAACGGCAGCTCATTTTGTATTATCATGAAATAGGAGAGAGAGTGTCATGGATATGATAAGTGAGTTGAGATGATGAACATTAAAACCAAGGCATTTCTCACCTTGGCAAGATCTTTTCTTGAAATTTTAACTATTAGTTTTCTCCTGCAGATATGAAAATATTTTGCTTACCCCACCTACAAAGAGAGACATGATCATCATAATAAAATAAGAGAATATGTGCTTTTACAGAAGGATTTAGGTGTTAATTTTTCCCATGTGCTATTCAAAAGTTGGACAATCAAGAAACAGTCTGAAAGTGGTTCTATAAATCATCTGCCAAGCACTTAAGTGTGAATTGGGGAGTATCTAATGGAAAGTCCAGGATGGAATAACAGTAGTATGGAAATGACAGATTGCTAAACAAAGGACTAAGTCACAAACATGCTCAATGAAAAAGAACACTAGAAATATTTTCAGTTTTTGGACAAAGACCTTCAGAAGCAGAAATCTCAGACAACAACTAGTACACAAATAGCCACTGTCTCCAAGCACTAAGGCCATTGGTTGTGCCTGTCTGTGACTCCATATTGTTGGAGAGTATCACATGTAGATCTTGACCCAAGCGTTCACCTGAGTTATTTAGGGACCACAGAAAACATAAATAATTGATTTTAATTCTGTTCCTCCTAAATACATGTCCAGTTTCTCTATCTTTGAGCTACTTTATTCTTTTCAAAAGCATGTTGATAAAGTGTCATACTTAAAGAGTGGTAATATTGTGTTTAACAATTTCAGGGACTTGCTTGCCTGATGTGGTACACCGGTAAACATAACAATTCATATTAAAATGGTCTTGGATACGCAGTATTGGTGTTCATAACAACATTTATTTTATAATTTGTTATGCACCAGCTTTTGGCTTTCTGGGCCATTCTCAGATAACTTACGACTAAACAGGTAGTCTACACAACATCAGCATTTGGTTCTCCGAAGATATGTGATCTTTTCCAACTATATATCGATACAAAAACACAAGCATAATAAAATTCAGAAAGAAGCTTGACACAAATCTTATATTACTTTACACTCAATGGTTAAAAGTATAAGGGTGTATACACAAAAAACGATATTATGAAAAGAGTAGTTTCTACTCACCATATAATGGAGATGCTGAGTTGCTAATAGGCACAACAAAAACACTGTCACAAAATAATCTTTCGGCCAACAAGGCCCTTTGTCAAAAATAGATGACAGACACACATGCATGAATGCACGCGTGCCCACACATACACACGCAAACTCGACTCACACACATCTGACCACAGTCTCTGGCAGCTGAAGCCACTGGCAGTGTGGCTCCAGCTGCCAGAGACTGTGGTCAGATGTGTGTGAGTCGCGTGTGTGTGTGTTTGTGTGTGTGTGTGTGTGTGTGTATTCTGTCTATTTTCGACAAAGGCCTTTGTTGGCGGAAAGCTTATTTTGTGACAGTCTTTTTGTTGAGCCTATCTGCAACTCAGCATCTCCACTATACAGTGAGTAGCAACTATCCTTTTCATAATATTGTTACATTCCATTCTGGATTTTCCATTGTGTACATGTGAGGATTGGCACAAACTACTATTTGGCATAGAACAACAAACTGGAGTGCAATCGTATGATGTCACAATTTTTTATTTAATTGTCTTGATTGCACATATTTTTGGAACTGAATTACTGGTTTTGGCTACACTGTAGTCATCTTCAGAATCTCTCATTCTGCAGCACTACAACAAGTCTTCACCACATGACTCATGTTATTTTAAGTGGTTATTAGTTGTTGCTGTGCAGCAGAATGAGAGGTTCTGAAGGCAGCCAAAACTAGTAAGTCCTGTTCTAAAAGCTTTGCAATCAAGACAACTAAATAAAAAATTATGTATAAATCACTATGTTATATGGACAAAGAAACTGGTGAGTGTGATGAACAAGCCGAAAAAAGGGGGCAGAGGAGAGAAGCCATCAATGGAACAGGGGTGGGGAACAATTACACTATTTACAACAAGGATACTATCTAATGGTGAGAAAAAATATTAACTGGCTGTGGCTACTTTAGTAAGGGTGACTAATGGACCTGTGTTTGATCATTAAGGATCAGGTCAGAATTCTTTGATAGGAATTTACTTGCAGTCAGAATCAGTTCATACTGAATTATAAAATAAATATTATTGTGGAATCCCAGCAAAATAATGATGCTAACTAAATGTATTGCAAAATATATGAACAGGCATTGTAGGGTGCACACACCTAAAGGAAAAAAGCTTCTTGAATACAACTATGACCCTTCAATGTGGGTCTTTTCTAGTAACACACAACGTATTAACAAATAGGAAGTACTAGAACTTGTAGCACTTCACAACTACTTCATCTCTTCAATTCTATCACAAGTGAGTATTTCTAAGTTTTCCAAGCTTCTCCAAGAACACCAGAAAAATTTCTCTCAAACTGTTTCACTCTTCCTAAATCTACCAATTCACAACAGCAACTGCAGATAACTAACTCACATTATTAGATGTTCCAGGCTGCCATTTGTGAAACACCAACCACACAATGTACCATCTTCAAGTTCATGTCTCAGGGGATATTGTCTCTGCCATTCTTGAGATCATGACCTCGACTCTACAATCCTTTGCTCACACCTACTTGTAACTAGTCTCTGCCAACCTCGGCTCATGCCTAGCTGTACTATGTCTCTGCAACCCTTAGCTCATATATAGCTGGATCTCGACTCTAGCAAGCTTGGCTCATACCAAGCTGGACCTCGGTTCTGGTGTCCTTGGCTCATGCCTAGCTGGACGTCATCTCTGACATTCTTGGCTCATACGTAGTTGGAGCTCGTCTCTGCCGTTTTTCAGCTCACCTCTCGCAGAACCTCATGTCACCCATCCTTGAGTTCACATCCCACAGGACCTCATCTCTGACATCTGCAAGACAATGCATCACAGGACATCATCTCCGCCATCCTTGATCTCTCATCTCACTGGAACTAATTTCTGCCACCCTTGAGCTCATGTCTCGCAGAATCATGTCTCTGCCATCCATGAGCTCATAATCTTAAGTATACCATCCTCGGCTCAAGCCCAGCTGGTTCTCATCTCCACCATCCTCAGCTTATGCCTTGCTGAACCTCGTCTCTGCTACCCTTGGCTCACACATAGCCGCACTTCACCTCTCCTGCCTCCGAGTTCACGTCTCACAAAACTTCGTCTCTGCCATCCTTGCGCTTACATGTCATGGGAACTTGTCTTTGCCATTCTCGAGCTCATGTTGTGTGGGTCTGACGGCATTGAGCTCATGACCTTGACTCTGCCACCTTCGGCTCACACCTAGCTCGACCTCATCTCTGACATCCTTGGCACATTCATAGCTCTGTCTGCTGTCATCAGCTTGTGCTAGCTGGACCTTGTCTCTCCCATCCTGGGCCACACATAGCTGGACCTCATCTCTGCTGTCCTCAGCTCATGCCTAGCTGGACCTTGTCTTTACCATCCTCAGCACACACCTAGCTGGATATCATCTCTGGTGTCTTCAGCTCACGCCTCGCTGTACTCTGTCTTTGCCGTCTGAAGTTCATGTATTGCTGGACCTTCTCTCGGCCATTCTCAGCAGGTGCCTAACTGGACCTCATCTCTGCCATCCTTAGCTCACACCTAGCACCTAGCTGGACCTCGTCTCTGCCATCCTCGGCTCATGCCTAGCTGGACCTCATCTGTGCTGTCCTGAGCTTACACCTCCCTGGACCTCATCTCCGCTGTCCTTGGCTCATGCCTACCGGGACCTTGTCTCTGCTGTCCTTGGCTCCTGCCAAGTTGGACCTTGCCTTTGCCATACTCATTTCATGCCTAGATGGATCTTGTCTCTGTCATCCTTAGCTCACACCTAGCACCTAACTTGACCTCATCTCTGCCATTCTTGGTTCATGCCTAGCTGGAACTCACCTCTGCCATCTTTGTTCGTGCCTAGCTGGACCTCATCACTGCCATCCTCTGCTCTTGCCTAACTGACCCTCATCTCTGCAGTCCTCGGCTCACACCTAGCTGGACCTCATCTCTGCTGATCTTAAGTCGGGCCTAGCTGGACCTTGCCTCTGCCATCCTCAGCTCACACCTACTTGGATCTTTCTCTTGCCATCCTTGGCTCACTCCTAACACCTAGTTGGACTTGTCTCTGCCATCCTTGGATCACACCTAGCTGGACCTCATCTCTGCCGTCCGTGGAGCATGCCTAGATGGACCTCATCTCTGCCATCCTGGTGTCATGCCCAGCTGAACAATGCCTTAGCTATCCTCAGCTAACACCTAGCTGGACCTCATCTCTGTTGTCCATGAGCTCACACTTCACTGGATCTCATCTTCAACTGACCATGGGCTCATTGTCTTGCTGGACTTTAATGTCATTGATATACCACCAGTCAAGAACATTCCACTGAAAAGTCAAGTATTGACTTTCAGCCATTTAAAGGAACTGTGTAGTTGTATTTTATTCATTAACCCTAATAAATGTGTCATTCTTCCTGGATACCTGGGTAAATCCACTGTAGTGTGTTGTTCCCCTTAGTTGCAAATACAAAACACAATGTATTGTCAAACAGCTTTTTGGGATATTTTATGCTTTTCTTAAATCATGAATTACTTTGACGAAATAAATCTCGGGTGAACAGCCTGGTATGAGTGTGCATAGGACACAATATTCTGTCAATCAACCTCGTTGCCATCATCAGGTGTGCTGATGATGGCAACGTGGTCGATTGCCGAAATATTGTGTCCTATGCACACTCATACCAGGCTGTTCACCTGAGATTTATTTTGTCATAAAATACACCTGGAGAAATTGAAGAATCACATGAATAACTTTATCTGATGCTCTGAATGCCCATTACAACATATTTTTTGTTAAATTCATATTTTATTAATGGTTTTTCCATGTGCAAAAAGCTCTATGCTGTATTATTCCAAGAAAATAGTGAAAAGTTTCTTCTTATCCTGAATTCTACATCTACATCTACATGATTACTCTGGTATTCACAATATCCTGAATTCTACATCTACATCTACATGATTACTCTGGTATTCACAATATCCTGAATTCTACATCTACATGATTACTCTGGTATTCACAATAAAGTGCCTGGCAGAGGGTTCAATGAACCATCTTCATGCTGTCCCTCTACCATTCCACTCTCGAACGGCACGCGAGAAAAACCATCACTTAATGCACTTAAATTTTTACGTGCAAGCCCTAATGATGATCATTTCTCCCTATGTAGGTGAGTGCCAACAAAATTTTTTCGCAATCGGAGGAGAAAACTGGTGATTGAAATTTTATGAGAAGATCCTTTGTTTTAATGATTACCACTCCAATTCATGTATCATGTCTGCGACACTATCTCCCCTATTTCGCGATAATACAAAACAAGCTGCCCTTCTTTGTACTTTTTCGATGTCATCTGTCAGTCCCACCTGATGCGGATCCCACAGCGGACAGCAGTACTCCAGAATAGGGCGGACAAGTGTAGTGTAAGCAGTCTCTTTGGTAGACCTGTTGCACCTTCTAAATGTTCTGCCAATGAATTGCAGTCTTAGGTTTGCTCTACCCACAATATTATCTATGTGGTCGTTCCAATTTAGGTTATTTGTAATTGTAAACCCTAAGTATTTAGTTTAATTTACAGCCTTCAGATTTGTGTGACTTATCGCGTAATCGAAATTTGGCTGATTTCTTTTAGTACTCATGTGAATAACTTCGCACTTTTCTTTATTCAGGGTCAATTGCCACTTTTCGCGCCATACAGATACCTTATCTAAATCATTTTGCAAGTGGTTTTGATCATCTGATGACTTTACAAGACAGTAGTGACAGCATCATCTGCAAACAATCTAAGACGGGTACTCAGATTGTCTCCTATGTCGTTAATATAGATCAGGAACAATAGAGGGCCTATAACACTTCCTTGGGAAACGCCAGATATTACTTCTGTTTTACTCGATGACTTTCCGTCTATTACTACGAACTGTGACCTTTCTGACAGGAAATCATGAATCCAGTCGCACAACTGAAGCGATACTCAGTAGGCACGCAGTTTGATTAGAAGACGCTTGTGAGGAACGATGTCGAAAGCCTTCTGGAAATCTAAAAATATGGAATCAATTTGATATCCCCTGTCAATAGCACTTATTACTTCATGAGTATAAGGAGCTAGTCGTGTTTCACAAGAACGATATTTTCTGAATCCGTGCTGACTATATGTCAACAAATCGTTTTCTTCGAGGTACTTTATAATGTTCGAATACAGTATTATTATTTATTTTATGGCCTTCATTGGACCACTCTAGTCAAAAATACAAAGTTGTAAACAAGTTGTTACACAGGGATACAATCTGGCTCAACAATAACTTAATATGATATTTAGGTAATATAATTATATAGAGTCTATTCTTATATGAAAGGTGTTTTGCTCTTCTGTCTGGCCAATATTTCTTCATTCTTTCAGATATTTTCTTTCTTTCTTCATCTTAAACCACTCTTCCTGTACTCCTTTTATTGATTTTCATTTGTAGTCTGGTTTGTGGGTCTTTCAGTATTCTGGTTTTCTCTGTCTTGTTTTTTAGGTTCAAATGGCTCTGAGCACTATGCGACTTAACATCTGAGGTCATCAATCGCCTAGAACTTAGAACTAATTAAACCTAACTAACCTAAGGACATCACACACATCCATGCCCGAGGCAGGATTCGAACTTGCGACCGTAGCGGTCGCTCGGCTGCAGACTGTAGCGCTTAGAACCGCACGGCCACTCCGGCCGGCTTTGTTTTTTTAGGTCATCTACTATAATTTGGAGTTCTTTTATATCTTCCTTAATTTCTGTGATCCATTTAATGTCGCTCTTGCTATTCCACAATTTTTATATTATTTTTTTACTAATTCTGTTTTCTGGAGTTCTCATCAGATGCCCAAAGAATGAGATGCATTTCTTCCTAATCGTGCTCATGACTGGTTCTATTTTCTTATATACTGTTTCATTTGATGCTATTCTCCAATGTCCATTTATTTTATACTGTTTATTTATACACGTCCTAATTATTCTTCTTTCTATTCATAGTATTCTGTCAATTTCCGCTGTATTAGTTGTTTTGAAGATAGTTTCAGCTGCATACGTTATTTCTGGTTGTGTAATTGTTTTATAGTGTTTTAATTTTGCATCTATAGATAGTTTTTTTTTGTTGTATTAAGATTTGGTAATGTAATTTGCGTAGTTCAGTTTTTTTATTCTATTCTGCCATGATGGCTTCTCATTTAGATTGTATGTTATTATTTCACCTAAATATTTAAATTTATCAACAATTTTGATTTCCTGTTCTCCTATTGTAATTTTGTTTGCAAGTGGTGGATCAGTTAGCATGATCTCCATTTTTTCAAATGATATTCTAAGGCCTACTTTCTCTGCTATTTCTTGTAGTGATTTCACTTGTTGCCTGGCTTCTTGAACGGTGCTGGCTAGGAGAGTAAGATCGTCAGCGAATCCCAAGCAGTTTAAGCTAATGTCATCTTTTGCACTTCCAATTCTTATCATCTTTGGATTGTACTTTTACTATTCTCTCATTATGTATTCCAGTGCACAGTTGAACAGTAATGGTGATAGGCAGTCACCTTGTCTTAAGCCTGTTTTTATGAGGAATGGTTCCAAAATTTCTCCTCTAAACTTCACTTTTGTTTTGGTGTTGGTTAGAGTGAGTTGTATTATTTTAATTAGTTTTTGATGGAGTCCTAGATTTCTTAAAATTTTTAATACTGAAGGTCTGTGGAGACAGTCATTTGCCTTCTTAAAATCTACAAATGTTATTGCCAGAGGTTTCTTCCGTTTCTTGTAGTATGCCATAGCCAATTTTAAACTAATTATCTGCTCTGCACAGCTTCTCCATGGTCTGAAACCTCCCTGACATTCCCCTAACTCCTGCTCTGATTGCTCCTTGATTCTTTCATATAGGATCTCGGATAGAATTTTGTATGTGCAATCTAGGAGAGAGATTCCTCTGTAGTTGTCTGGGTTGCTCTTATCTCCCTTTTTGTGTAGTGGGTGGATGATAGCTGTGGTCCAATGTTCGGGGAATCATTCTGCTACCCAAATTTTTGTTAGAGCCATGTGTAAGGAGGTCTTGAGTGGATCACTTGCATATTTCCACATTTCAACAAAAACCTGATCTTCTCCACATGCCTTATAATTTTTTTGTTCTTTAAGAATTTTTTCTACTTCTTGGAATTTTGAAGGGTGTGGTTTGTTAGGTTTGGTTTTTATTGGGGTATTTATGTTGATTTGTAAGGGTTCTTTGGGTTCCTCGCAATTCAGAAGTTTGTTAAATGCTTTTGCCATGATTTCTGCATTTTCCTTGTTACTGTGTGTCATTCTTCCATCTTCATCTTTTAGTATTAGTGTAGGGGCCTCATATTATTGTAGTTGTTGCCCAAAGATTTTATAGTAGTTCCTGGAGTTGGTTTTATGATAATTACCTTCTATAGAGTTTATAATATCTTTATGGAATCCTCTATTGATTCTTCTAATATTTTGTGTGAATTTTTTTCTTTCATTTTTTTAGGTTGATGGCATTTTCTTCAGTTTTATGTGTTTTAAACTTTAACCATGCTTGGTGTCTATTTTCACGGAATTTGTCACATTCTGATGTCCACCATGCATGTTTCCTTCGTGGGTTCAAGGGAGCTAGATTCTCTGCTTCTTTTTTAAGATTAGGTACTAGTTGTTCTATATCATCTGTTATTTGATGGTTTGTATTACTTGTGTTACTAGAATTTAGAACTACTTAAACCTAACTAACCTAAGGACATCACACACATCCATGCCCAAGGCAGGATTCGAACCTGCGACCATAGTGGTCGTGCTGCCCCAGACTGTCTTGTTGGTATTTATTATTTTTAATTATCTGATGAGGGTCAAACTTCCTTTTTATTTTATTAGTTTTTCCGGTCCTCTTCTTTAACGGAGTGAATTTGATTTTAATTTTAACTATATAATGGTCTGAGCCTGTGACTGCTCCTCTCAGTACTTTAACATTGTGGTTCTCCTTATGAAAATTTTTGTCCATACAGACATGGTCTAGCTGCCACTCCCCCTTCCTCCAGTCCAGATGTTCCCATGTTTTAAGTTTACTTGGCTTCCTCTTAAAGTATGTTGCTTTAGATACAAGGTTGTGTTCTCTGCAGAGTTCTACAAGTCTTTGACCATTTTTGTTCGTAAATTTATGTGGACACCATTTTCCAATTATATCTTTATATTTCCTTTCTTTTCCCAACTGAGCGTTGAAATCTCCCAATAAGATTTTTATATTCTTTTTATTTACTCTGTTCACAGTTTGTTCTAGAAGGTCCCAAAATTTATCTACCTCTTCCTTTGTTTTTGTTAGAAAATTTTTTTCATTTGTTGGGGCATGAGCATTTATTATTGTATAGGTTTTATTCATTGTTTTAAAGCTTAGAGTCGCAATTCTTGGTGATACTGTTTGGAAATCTGTTACTGAATCTATTATTTTTATGTTTACTAAAAACCCTGTTCCAAACTGGGGACATTGTTTCATTGCCCTCGGTCCTGATTTCCCATTATAAATTCTGTATCCTTGTGATTCGAATGGGACCTCTGTGGTGTTTCTCATTTCTTGGATCCCTGTTATTAAAGTTTTTGTTTATTTAGTTCATCTGTGAGCTCCTTGAGTTTTCCGGTCTGAAGTAGTGAGTTTATGTTGTGTGTTGCTATATAATTTATCTGCTAATGTTTAATCTTCTGTGCATTTTGATGGTTGCAAATGCTGTCTTCTAGTTGACTACCCATCGAATTCGATGTAGCTTTTTCCTGCCTTTTTGAGCAGGATGGTGGAACTTTTTTCCTAAATGACTTTTCCATTTTTGACTTTTGAAGGTTGTCAACCTTAGTTGGAGCAAGCTCCGATTTACAACTACGGTTGTTAACTGCAGAGGGTGTGTTTGGTCCGCGAGAGCTATTTTATTTCACTCAAGTCCACCAGAAAACCGGTGAGGACTTCCCTATCTGCCACCTGGGACGCGCCACGTAGGAGTATCACCTCTCCTCCTACTATGACAGCATAGTAGGTTCAAATGGCTCTGAGCACTATGGGACTCAACTGCTGAGGTCATTAGTCCCCTAGAACTTAGAACTAGTTAAACCTAACTAACCTAAGGACATCACAAACATCCATGCCCGAGGCAGGATTCGAACCTGCGACCGTAGCGGTCTTGCGGTTCCAGACTGCAGCGCCTTTAACCGCACGGCCACTTCGGCCGGCCCAGCATAGTAGGTTCGTGGCAGTATATGTTCTAAAACCCTACTGCAAATCGACATTAGTGATATAGATCTGTAATTCAGCGGATTACTCCTACTTCCCTTTTTGGGTATTGGTGCGACATGAGCAATTTTCCAGTCTTTAGATACATATCTTTCTGTGAGCAAGTGGTTGTATATAATTGCTAAATATGGAGCTATTTTATCAGCATACTCTGAGAGGAACCTGACTGGTATACAATGTGGACCGGAGGCCTTGCATTTATTAAGTGATTTAAGCTGCTTTGTTACACTGAGGATATCTACTTCCAAGTTTCTCATCTTGGCAGTTGTTCTTGATTGGAATTTGGGAATATTTACTTCGTCTTCTTTGGTGAAGGAGTTTCGGGAAACCATGTTTAATAACTCTGCTTTAGTGGCACTGTCATCAGTGACTTCATCGTTGTTATCGCGCAGTGAAGGTATTGATTGTGTCTTGCCAATGGTGTGCTTTTGTATGACCAGAATCTCTTTGGGTTTTCTGCCAGATTTCGAGACAGAATTTCATTGAAGTACATGCCATATTTCGAACTGCTGTAAAACTTTGCCAATCTTGGGGATTTTGCGTTCTTTTAAATTTGGCATGCTTTTTTCGTTGCTTCTGTAACAACGATCTGACCCGTTTTGTGTACCATGGGGGATCAGTACCATCACTTATTAATTTATGTGGTATACATATATATATCTCAATTGCTGTTGATACTATCTCTTTGAAAACATTCCACAACTTTTCTACACTCACATGATCAGATCGGAAGGAGTGAAGAGTGTCTCTTAAAAAGGCGTTAAGAGCATTTTTATCAGCTTTTTTAAATAGATACACTTTGCGTTTCTTTTTGATGGTTGTAGGTGTTACAGTATTCAGCCTAGCAGCAACTGCCTTGTGGTCGCTAATCCCTGTATTCGTCACAACACTCACTATTTGTCCAGGATTATTTGTTGCTAAAAGGTCAAGTATGCTTTCGCAACCATTTACGCTTCGAGTGGGCTCATGAACTAATTGTTCAAAATAATTTTCTGAGAAAGCATTCAGTACAATTTCGGATGATGTTTTATGCCTGCTGTCGGCTTTAAACGTATAATTTATCCAGCATATCGAGGGTAGATTGAAGTCACCACCGACTATAATTGTATGAGCGGGGTACTTATTTGAAACGAGACTCAAGTTTTCTTTGAACTGTTCAGCAACTATGTCTTCTGAGCCGGGGGGTTGGTAAAATGATCAAATTAATAGTTTAGTCCGATTGTCAGGTATAACTTCTACCCATACTATTTCACATGAACTATTTACTTCAATTTCGCTACAAGGCAAACTACCTCTGACAGCAATAAATATTCCACCACCAACTGTATTTAATCTATCCTTCTGAACACTGTTAGATCGTTTGAAAAAATTTCGGCTGAACTTATTTCCGGCTTTAGCTAGCTCTCTGTACCTACAACTATTTGAGATTCAGTGCTTTGTATTAGAACTTGGAGCTCTGGTTCTTTCCCAACACAGCTACAACAATTTACAACTACAATACCAATTGTTTCTACAACTACCTTACTGTGTTTTACCTGCCCACTTTCTGATGGACGCCCCTTCTGTGGTTCTCTGAGACCCACTAACCTAAAAAACCGCCCAGTCCCTTCCACATAGCCCCCGCTACCCGTGTAGCTGCCTCCTGTGTGTAGTGGACTCCTGACCTATTAAGCGGAACCTGGAAACCCACCACCCGATGGCGCAAGTCAAGGAATCTGCAGCCTACACAATCACAGAACCACCTGAGCCTCTGATTCAGACCGTCCACTCGGCTCTGCACCAAAGGACCACAGTCGGTTCTATCGACGATGCTGCAGATGGTGAGCTCCGCCTTAATCTCGGAAGCAAGACTGGCAGTCTTTACCATTTCCACTAGCCGCCAAAACCAGACAGAATCTGCTCTGATCCAAAGTGACACATGTCATTGGTACCGACATGAGCCACCACCTGCAGTTGGCTGCACCCTGTACTCTTCATGGCATCCGGGAGCCCCATTTCCACATCCGGAATGACTCCCCCCGGAATGCACACAGAGTGTACACTGGCTTCCTTCCCCTCCTTGGCAGCCATGTTCCTAAGGGGCCCCACTATGCGCCTAATGTTGGAGCTCCCAACTACCAGCAAATCCACCCTCTGTGAACGCCCAGACCTTGCGGGCCGAGAAGCTTCCTCTGGAACGGGGTGGACGACTGCATCCGGCTCAGAGACATCAGCAGCCACAGATAGTGCCCGAAACCTGTTCATCAAACAAACTAGGGAGGCCCTTTGATCGGCCCCATGGTAAGTTTTTCGCTGCCTGCCAGACTTTGGAATGATCTCCCCCTCGACCATGGGTGAGGGGTGAACCTCAGTGCAGGTAGTACCCAGGGAGGTCACAGCAGTGGACCGGTCGGAGGACACGTGCAACGTGCTCGACGTCCCTCGCATCCCTGTGTCTGATCCCCCACAGTGACGCCCCTTGGCAGCACCCTCAAGCAGTGTGACAGAAGCCAACGCAGCCTGAAGCTGTGAGTGAAGGGTCGCCAGAGCTCAGGTCGCATCTGTACACAACAATCACAGTTCCTATCCATTACTGCACTCCTCCTGTTTGAAGCTCGTAAAAATATTTAAAAAGCGAATGGTGTGCTCGCCTTAGTAGCAGCAGGAACTAGTGATGTGCTCTCTCTGATGGTCTAACTGACACTTTCCTTTCAAAAGCAGGTGTGGTGGCACTGTTTGGAGCTATGGGATGGGCAGGGTTAGCTAATCAATCATTTGCAAGATATCACCTTAGGGCAGAATGCAGGAGGAGCCAATGGCCTTGTCACAGTGGTAAAACTGATTCCTGTCAAACCACCGAAGTTAACCGCTGCCGGGCTCGGCTAGCACTTGGGCGCATGGCCATCTGGTCTACTAAGTGCTTTTGGCAAGCGGGGTGCACTCAGCCCTTGTGAGGCAAACTGAGGAGCTACTTGACTGAGAACTAGCGGCTCCGGTCTCGTAAACTGACATAGGTTGGGAGAGCAGTGTGCTGATCGCATGCCCCTCCACATTTACATCCAATGACGCCTGTGAGGTGAGGATGACGGCCGGTCGGTACCGCTGGGCCTTCCAAGGCCTGTTCGTATGGAGTTTAGCTTTGTTTTAGAATGCAGGAGGAAAGCAATGGGCATTCACAGTTTTCTGGAATTTACAAAATCATACCTGGTTTGTCTAATAGTTCCTCTGCCTCATCTGTTATTAGTCAGAACAGCAACTATGGTACTATTAGCTGTCACCTTCTGTTTTCAAAGCTCGTGTATTGAGTAACAATGTTCCTACTGCAGCCAATAGCTTTTTCTGCACCTTTTGCTTCATGTTTGCACAGAACAACATAATGAAAGGGGATCGGTATTCCTGACAGATTTGTATTTGCATTCTTCTTCATCACATCTGATTCACTGACCTCTGTAACCCTAATACAAACTTTCATTTTCAGAGGCATTAAAGTGCACTACATGTAACAGCCAATAAAAATGTTTACAGTTCTGTGCAGCTTAACAATTTCATAAATTTACGTGAAGGAAGAAATTTTATTACTTTTGTTCAAAGCTCATGGCCCAGAGAAAAAGTCTTTAGTGATGGAGGAGTTGATCGCTGCTTGTCAACAGCCAGAAGCACCACTGGCAACTTCTGATCTGTTTCATATTGGGACTCTGTTAAACAGTTACATGATCCATAGACATTTGATTGATTCTTTTACCAATAGTATGTGGAATGAGTCAGTTAATAGGGTATGTAAATGTGTTTAGTGTTAACATTAATAAACACATCATTTTTTGTCTTACTCCTGCAACTATACTATTAAATACTATTTCTTTACCACCTACCATTTTCTATTAAAAAGTGAATGAATTTTTATTAAAATCCATGGAATGGAAAAAGTTGTACAGGAGAGATGATTTTAGGCAAACTGCGGCAACAGTACAGTAGCAGAGCAGTCTCCTCCATCATGCTCAGTTCGCTTGTGTTAGTGTTTTGCTGGTTGTTGGTCTTTTAGAGAAACACCAAAGAAAGTTCTCATCATCTCCGCTTCAGTTCTAGCAGTCTGGTATAATGAACTTCAGTCCTGCAATATGAGTCACTTAGTGGTAGTGGGTGGATCATGCCCTGATCTGAAGGTGGTTCACGTGAAATGGTGAAAAGACAAGCCCCTTACACAAGCGAATGAGCATCAGTGAACAAAAGCGAATGAGCATCAGTGAACAAAAGCGAATGAGTATCAGTGAACAAAAGTGAATGAGCATCAGTGAACAAGAATTCTCTCTGGTGTAAACAGTACATGAGTTCTAGTGAACTGCTTTCCATCATGTCCAGTTCGCTTGCATTAGTGTTTTGCTGGTTGTTGGTCTTTTAGAGAAACATCAAAGAAAGTTCTCATCTCTGCTTCAGTTCTAGCAGTCTGGTACCTTTGCTACTTTTCTTGCATTAGTTGTAAGCATGACAGAGTGATTTGAGGAGGATGTTGCTGACAAGAATATAGATATCATATACACTTATGTGGTCAACGAGATCAACAAAACAGGTGCCTAAGGAAAAGAAATATAATCAATGGAAAATTGCTTAAATACTCAGATGTTCAAATGACGACGTGAGAAAAAAAAATAAACTCATTAGACACTTGTATTAAGTGGAACAGAGTGAATAAGCCCAAGCTTTTTTTTCTATGAAAAAGGAAATCTTTACATGGTTGATGTCTCAGTCTTTGTTGTTGTTGTTTTTGTCGCTGTCGTCATTTTGTGATCTTTAGTCCGAAGCCTGGTTTGATGCAGATCTCCATGTTGTCCTACCCTGTGCAAGTCTCTTCATCTTCAAGTAACTACTGCAACCTACAGCCCAAAACTGACATTGAGCAATATCAGAACAAAATAAAGCAGAACTAAGGATTCAAAGGATGAGAGATGACTTCATTATTCAACAAGTTATTCATAAGAAGAACTGAAAATTAAGGATCTTTACAGTTACACAGGGCACTCTAGTAACCTTCTCTGTCACAGGTGGTTAAAAAGCTGAGAAAGCCTTTTAGTTCCTCTTACTTTAGGTAATCAGTTCCAACAAAACTCTATTACTTTGAACTCTCCTGAGATACCAGTATCTACACTACAGCAGAATATCGGAAGCAATTTCTATTGTTGGGACAGCATTTAATAAATAATTTTGATAAGTTCACCGTATTTCCACAATTATTTTGTTATCATTAGTTACATGTACTCTAGCATCCATTTGATAATACCACAGGCATAATCAAAAGCTTCTTAATGACTCCAAAAGTGTTACATTTTAACTTTGAACATGCACATGTACACGTTGGGTCCTCAGTTTACTTATTTATGCTAATCACATTTTTATCACTTATTTCCAGGTCTGTTGTTTTGATCCTATTTCTGTTGATAGTTCAGTCAACAATATTGAGCAGGTCATTTATTATGCCAAAATGACACACTTGTAACTTTAGAAAAGAAAAGATTAAAAAAAAAAAAATTTGGTTCACAGAGTTTGCTCATTTGTCTCCATTACAGTACAAAAATCTTTCTGCTCATATACTTCATCCAATTTATAATGCAGCTAAACTTCCTCTTTATTAGTAATATTAAAAAAAACATAAATAGTCTAATTAAACATTGATATTAATGAGTTCAGTCTCATGAAAAACAATGAAAATTCTGATATTTAATTAGTACATGTCCATTATAACTTTGAGCACTTAACAATGAGGCCATTAGAGCCCGGTTTCTTAATGAAAATTGGAAGACTGTCCATAGTATGTTGCTTATCAAATATTAAACAAATCAGTGAGGTTTCCCATTTCTTTATAAAATGAAAACAATTGTAGACTGACATAACATCTGCAATTTAATACAAGTCGAGTCCTGGGTACGTAGTAAAAAGTAAAGCTGTCACAACCAGAAGGTAGCTCTGAACTCTGCAGTGCTTCATTAGGTATGGTCCTAGTGTAGCTGGTAAAGCCTTCCTCCAACCTTTGAACTGACTTACTCTAGTTACTGGAGGGTGTCGCTTGACATTTTTCACACTAATAAATATTATGACAGGTGAAAGAAGTGGTAAGTGGCAGATAAGTAAACTAGGGCAACCACAGTAAATATCAGACCCAAATACAGATCTGCAATACTAGTATTTTAGTGTGAGGTGCTCTTCTGCATTTTCATTTACTCTCTGCAATTCATATTATGGTGTTTGGCAGAGTGTACTTTTGGTGTCATCACCATTTCCCCCAAATGACAGTTTGTTAAAAAGGGAGGAGTAGGCCAGCTTTTCCTCTTCCAGCTGCAACAGATCACATTTGCAGATGCATTCATAGTTCAGGGCCGGTATCTTCACTGCCAGAGTTGGTTGTGGAGTAGACAATCAGCCATCTCATTTCCCGAGATCGGTTATGACTTATGGTTCAGGGTAAGACAACAGAGCAGCCAATGCGGCATGTAAAAGACCATAGATAGTCGACAGTACCAGATAGTGAGGAGAGTATCAGCTAATAGCCTGCATATCTCTCACTGAGTCAGAACATATCAGTAAATGGTCATGGTCTTTCTTCTCAGTAAAACAGAGGACTCCAGCAACAGCTACAAGTTCTGATTTGAAGACATTGTAGGTCTCGCAGAGAATATAGCTCCTGGTTGTTAGCAACTTAATTTGATCTCATGGATGTGGGGCAGCCGTATCAGTTTATTGTCAAGCAGGATTTTACAACTACTTAGAGACGCTTTGATCCTAGGAGAAGTTCTGCAACCAAGTACATGAGCCATGCCACGGCAGAGGAGAAATAAAAGTCATGGCTTTCGGCCCAAGACAAGGGCCTTCACATGACTCCTTTGAGTCAACACTTAGTGAGGTTCATAAACCTTGAGTAGTACCAAATGTAAACAGAGAGTTATGCATGTTAAAACCCCCAAGAAAGAGGAAATGTATGTGTGTGTGATGGGGGAAGTTGCCTTATCAGGTCAATGAGGGTACTGTATTTTCCCATCTGGTGGCAGACAAGTATCTTGAATCTGCACAGTGACCACCTCTTAACTGTTTTGGAGGGGCACCCATTCACTGCAGACATTTGTGTGAATTACCACACACAATCCTCCAGACTCCCTCTCAGGTTTGGTATGGCTACTACAGTTAGTGCGATGGAAACTGGCCTTAGACTAGTGATTACCAGAAAGATGACGTCCTTGCTGAGCAATAGAGATTGCAGGACAGAATGACTGTAACTGTCATAGTTCAGGCAGGTGGCAACAGTACCCATTATAAGTCTACTGCATAAATGCCATTGGGGTTAATTTGGGGTTGGGTGGGGGGCAAGAGGATGGGAGAAGAAGTACTGGGTAACGAATCACCACCTGGTACAATGTTCAGGAACATAGGGTCTATGTCAGGTACAGTAAAGGGTTTAGTGGCCACTGGAATCACTTTTGAAGATCTGGAAAGGTTTTTCCCCTTTAATGGAATACAAGAAGGGTGGGGCTTACAGCCTGCAGTTCCTGCAGCTGCTGGCCACTGTCAGGCTGAGAGTTTACACGGCTCTGAGAGACGTGTTGCCCAGATCAGGTTCCTCTATTAGGGGACACCAGGGGACAGGACTCCTTCTTTGGATGAAGATGGGAGATCAAGGTCACTGATGATAAAAGCGTGGGGATAATAAAATGATCAAATTCACCTCAGACTGAGGGTATTTCTTTCCAATGTGACGAGGGGTTCGTGTTGTCTGAATGGGTCGCAACATGTTTTTAACTGTTCATTGTAATAATAGGATGAAAATGTTTGTAATTTATTTTTACTCACAAAATATGGTAATTAATCAAAGGACATGTAATACTGTATTGTCTGTTCTATCTAGTAAATACGACACATCGGCAAGCAGGAGGGGTGCTGGTCCCGATAGTTGACACAAGTTGTAGGGCAAACAAAAGGTATTCTGTCATGCTTAGTAGGTCCGCAATTGTGAAAGGTGGGCACACTGGAACAATAACATGACTTCGCTCTGAAGTGGATGCACTTCAATTGGTGCATAGGTGGTAGTACAAAGGGCTTGAAATCCCAGTGGTAAATCATGCTCTTCAACCTTTCCTGGAAGCATGGTCCCCTTGAACAATAGAGTAAATGCTCCTATGTCAATTCTCAAACAATGGAAAATCCAGGATGGAATGTAAGAATACAAGAGAAGGAAAGTTGCTGCTCACTATATAGGGGAGATGCTGAGCCACGATAGGCACAATAAAAAGTTCACACAATCATGGCTTTCGGCCATTAAGGCCTTTGTGAGCAGCAGACACACATACACACACGCGCGCGCACACACACACACACACACACACACACACACACACACGCACGCACACGCACACGCACACGCAACTTGCACACACATCTGCAGTCTCAGTGTAGTTTCAGCTCTCTGAGACTGCAGATGTGTCTCCAAGTTGCACTTGCGTGTGTGTGTGTGTGTGTGTGTGTGTGTGTGTGTGTGTGTGTGTGTGTGTGTGTGTGTGTGGGCGCGCACACGCGCGCCTTTGTGTATATATGTGTCTACTGCTGACAAAGGCCTTAATGGCCGAAAGCCATGATTGTGTGAACTTTTTACTGTGCTTATCGCAACTCAGCATCTCCGCTATATGGTGAGTAGCAACTTTCCTTCTCTCCTATGTTAATTCTGTTATCCCTCAGCCCCTTCTGAATACCACAGATGCACTCATTGTTCCAAGTTGGGGCGGATGTGTTCATATGATTGTAACATCAAGTGCAAGTGAAAGATAATACCCTATGTTTTGTTTAAACTTCTATGGGTAGTAAAAGTAACTGAAATAGTGCCCACAGCAGTGTACAAAAGTGGACTGAGTGGAGTCTGCTGTCTCAGTCAGAGGGTAGCCTCTCCATGTCTTTCACAGTACTGTTACCTCTCTAAATTTACTATCAATATGTTCTATAAAGAACAGAGGTTTGCTCTTTAGAAAGGTCTTGACATCTGTTCCTGTACAGACTAGGTACTGTGGTGAAAAGGGTTCACCCAATTATCATTACTGCCCCACCTAATATGGTATATCCAGCGATCGGAAATCTTTATGATTGTTTAGGCAAGAATCACAGTGAGAGTTCTAATTTGAAAAGACTGTCGGAATCTTGCAACCACCAGCTCGAGTTAAGCGGACTGTCCACTCTGGTGTTACCCATTCCAACCAAGGGTGCTATCCATGGTGTGCCACCCAGACATGGAAAAAGCCACCTGGCATGCAGAGGTTGCCCAGAGTCCCTACACCCCAATGGAGGTGGGGATCTACTCTTTGGCATACAGTGAAGACACCAGCAGTGGTGTTCCACAGGGCCAATAACTGCTTAAAGGAATGCAAGTCAATTACTGGGGGAAGGGGAATAGGGAGGAGAAGGAGGAGGCGGTAGTCAAAATACTCAGATTTTCAATTTTTGGATTTTCATTTGATTCCTTTTGATCCTCAAGATATAGTTCTTGTTTCCTTGAAGTTCTCATTTTTGACCAGCTTTACATGACAGTGTTACTGCAAGATTGTCCAGTTTTAAGCCATAATGTTTCAGCAAGACATATCATCTCTTCATTTCATATTACAAAGAAGGGAGTTTCATGATACCTGATTCCCAGATAGCTGGACAGGCCATGAACCTTCTTCGAGTTTTTCCTCTCGGTTTCCAAATGGCAGAGTGCTTGTTAAGCATACATCTACTAATCTCTCACAGAATTATAGACACTGGTATCACACAGCAGTTGCAGAAGTGGCATCCAACCTACTGACTAAACTCAGGGACAAAACTGACGTAAGGTAGGGTGTGTCTGTCATATCAAAATCACGAAACAAATTACACAATAATGTGTTTGATAAAACAAGCAGTTTATCTTTTTTGCTTTAAAATAATACTTAACCCGTTCTATATACAATGTACATAAATTAGTGCTATACTTGAAGTTGTGAAGTGCTTTCTGTATCACACCGTATTATCAACTTTGGTGCACATAATGATGAAGACAATAAAATTTAACAAAATTAGGGCAATATACACTGGTGCACAACACACCTTTCAGTTCACATTGAGCAATGGCTTACAGAGTATAAATGTAGTAGATTTTATCTTCTGACTCATGGCACTGCCTCTGAAAAATATTCTATGTTTAAAAGCTTTAATTATTCTTGTGGATTGTTTTCACTATTCAGAACATTGTCCTCGATTTGCGTGGTAATATTATCTTTTACTAGTTGTTTATCAGGAACATTTCTTGAAATGTCTGTACTACGAGTTTAGCTGCCACAGCTGCAACATTATTATTTTAAGTAAAAATTAATTAAGCTTCACAAGATCTATCCATGAAACTTAAAACTAAATTTAGGAATAGTTTTTAGAATAAAGTGACTATATTTAGGAATAGTTCTGAGAACAAAGAGATCAACACATACTGTTGTCATTGTTGCTGTTATGGTCTTTGGTCCAAAGAATGGTTTAAAGCAGCTCTCCATGCTACTCTATCCCGTGCAAGCCTCTTCGTCTCAGACTGCGACCTACATCTTTCTGAATTGGCTTCCTGTATTCATCTCTTGGTCTCCCTCTACGCTTTTTACCCCACGCTTCCCTCCAGTACTAAACTGGTGATCCCTTGATGCCTCAGAATATGTCCTACCAATCAACCCCTTCTTCTAGTCAGGTTGTACCACAAATTTCTCTTTTCATCAATTCTATTCAGTACCACATCATTAATTACATGTTCTACCCATCTAATCTTCACCATTGTTCTGTAGTATCACATTTAGAAAGCTTCTATTCTCTTCTTGTCTAAACTGTTTATCATCCATGTTTCACTTCCATACATGGCTACAATCCATACAAATACTTTCAGAAACGACTTCCTGACACTTAAATCTATACTTGATGTTAACAAATTTCTCTTTTTCAGAAACGCTTTTCTTGCCATTGCCAGTCCACATTTTATATCCTCTCTACTTCTACCATCATCAGTTATTTTGCTCCCCAAACAGCAAAACTCATCTACTACTTTAAGTGTCTCATTTCCTAATCTAATTCCCTCAGCATCACCTGATTTAATTTGACCACATTCCATTACCCTCATTTTGCTTTTGTTGTTGTTCATCTTATATCCTCCTTTCAAGGCACTATCCATTCCATTCAACTGCTCTTCCAAGTCCTTTGCTGTCTCTGACAGAATTACAATGTCATCGGCAAACCTCAAAGTTTTTATTTCTTCTCCCTCGATTTTTATTCCTACTCCGAATTTTTCTTTTGTTTCCTTTGCTGCTTGCTCAGTATACAGATTGAATAACATCAGGGATAAGCTACAAACCTGGCTCACTCTCTTCTCAACCACTGCTAGCCCTTTCATACCCTTCAACACTTGTAACTGCCATCTAGTCTCTGTACGAATTGTAAATAGCCTTTCGCTCCCTATATTTCATCTCTGCCACCTTCAGAATTTGAAAGAGAGTGTTCCAGTGAACATTGTCAAAAACTTCCTCTAAGTCTACAAATGCTACAAACATAGGTTTATATTTCCTTAACCTATCTCCTGTGAAAAGTTGAATGGTCAGTATTGTCTTGCATGTTCCTACATTTCTCCAGAATCCAAACTGATAGTCCCTGAGGTTGACTTCTACCAGTTTTTCCATTCTTCTGTAAAGGATTCATGTTAGTATTTTACAACTGTAACTTATCAAACTGATAGTTCGGTAATTTTCCCACCTGTCAGCAGCTGCTTTCTTTGGAACTGGAACTACTGTATTCTTCTTGAAGTCCTGAAGTCTCATACATCTTGCTCACTAGGCGGTAGAGTTTTCTCACGGCTAGTTCTCCCGAGGTTATCAGTACCTCTAACGGAATGCTGTCTACTCCCAGGGCCTTGTTTCGACTTAGGTCTTTCAGTCCTTCGTCAAATCCTTCACGTAGTATTGTATCTCCCTTCTCATCTTCATCTACATTCTCTTCCATTTCCATAATATTTCCCTCAAGTATATCTCCCTTGTATAGACCCTCTGTACACTCCTTCCCCCTTTCTACTTCCCCTTCTTTGCTTAGGACTGGTTTTCGATTAAAAAAATGAGTGTCCTGAAAATTGCTTTTGGGATGCCAGTTTAGTCCGGGTTTTGTGATGCCAAAGAAATACTTTCATACAATCTATTTTTTCCCAAATTTAGGTGTAGATTTGTATTTTAACTGTCACTGTTAAGCAAAATAATAATTTTTCTTTCATTGTTGCAACTGACAGCGTCTATCAAGGGCCTTTATTGTGTGTAATGCTTCTTTCTATTATTAACTCTTGCCTTGGGATTCAGTTCAATTTAGACATTGCAGCTACTTGGTTCTCTGCCCGAGGCTTATTGTGCTTAATTCATATTTGCATGTGTGTCAAGTGAGCTCCAAATACCAAAGCAAAAGTGATCCTTTCCAGACAAATATACAGAAGAATGGTCTTTCATCAAACAAGGAAGACATGACCATGAAGTGGAACGTGGAATATGTAAGCCATATGTTTCCATTTCACATGGAGGAAGGGCTAACATTACAGATCATTTAGGCACCCAAAAGCATAAATCAAACATGTGCTCTGCTAGCATTAAAAAAAAAAAAAAGACAGCTTTTTTATTTCTAGCCATCAAAACAGAGCCAATCAGTATCAGCAGCGGAATCAAGAATGTGTTATCATACTGTACTTTTAGGCTAAGCGCTAATCTTTCTAATGATTCTGTCACAGCGAAGAGTGTGACATTGGGCAGAACCAAAACAACAGCACTTCTGAAAGCAATTTTGGCACCTGACACTGTCAAATAAAAATACTACGACCTTTCACTGTTCCGATATTATTCAATAGCTACAGATGCGAGTAATCCCAAGGCTGGAAAAATATTTCTATTTATTGTTCAATATTTTACACCTCAGAATGACATTCAAGTGAAATTGTTTAAATTAGTTTCGCTCCCAAATGAAACCGCCTCTACAATAAGTATGTACTGCATTAGAAGAAAACAAAATTGATAAGAGTAAGTGTATCACATTTTGTGGTGACAACGCTAACACTGATTCTGGAGGAGTGCGATGAGAAGGTACAAACAATGTATTTCCTAGACTGAAAAGTGAAGTAAACGAAAATCTTTTAGGAATTAGCTGCCCTGCTCGCATATTACACAATGCTACCAAGACAGCCACTGACATCATGAGTGTTGACGTAGAAACCTTTATAATTACACTTTTCAATTACTTCTCTGTATACACAATATGAACGGAGTGTCTAAAAGAGTTTTGTGAGTTTGTGGACATAGAGTATAGTGCATTGTTGTCCCATACAAAAACGAGGTGGTTATCTTTGTTTGTTGCTGTAGAGAGAGTACTGAAGTTATGTGATGCTCTTAAATCATTCTTCCTCTAAGAAGAAACTCCATCCAAACAGGCCTTGGAAGGCCCGACAGTACCAACTGGCCACCGTGTCATCCTCAGCCCACAGGTGTCACTGGATGTGGTTATGGAGAGGCATGTGGTCAGCACACCTCTCTCCTGGCCGTATTGTCAGTTTACGAGACTGGAACCACTATTTCTCAGTCAAGTAGCTCCTCAGTTTGCCTCACAAGGGCTGAGTGCACCCTGCTTGCCAACAGCGCTCGGCAGACCAGATGGTCACCCATCCAAGTGCTAGCCCAGCCCGACAGTGCTTAACTTCGGTGATCTGATGGGGAACCGGTGTTACCACTGTGGCAAGGCCACTGGCCTTAGAAGAAAAGACACCTAAGTTTCCGACAAATCTCTTCCAGAATCCGTTAACGGAAGCATATCTGTGGTTCCTGCATAGTCAGTTGCGCGTGTTTCAAAGACAAATACTTAGACTTTGAGAAAGCAGACAGCAGTGTTATAGAAGTAGCTGCAATTTTGAAAAATATTAGCAGAATCATATAACGTCGTAAACAAGAAAGTTTTATTCCACTCAAAGTGACATCTTTCTTGGAGAACAGTGAAATTGCATTAACTACTGAAATTCAAAAACTTCATGTTGATGTAGAACAATTTTATGAAACGTGTACAGCTTATTTAGAAAAATGGTCAACAAATCTCAATGAGTTCTCCATTTTTAAACAGGTGTTGCTGGATGCAGAACCTGAGTGGAGCAATGTGACAAGGACAATAACATTTGCACAAGGTAGAGGATTGTCAGTAGATGATAGTTTATTGTTTGACCAGTTTTCTTTACTCAATCAGAAACCAACAAAAGTAGCGATAACTGAGGTGGTAATCATGTCAGGAGAAATGGGCCTATTTCTTTCGGCAGACTGCATGCGGAGAACAGTATACTCAGTTGCTGGATCTGTGTGAATTTCATCTTCAGTATTCCATGGTATCATGCAAACATGCAACAAGTATTTTCTCTCATGAACGTGCAATGGACTGGGGATCGAAACAGATTACATGTACCAATGGTTGAAGCAATAATTAAATGTGTTTTTAATTATCAAATGAGTTGTTCTAAGTTTTATGAATACATCATACAGCAGAAAGATCTTCTCTCAAAAGCTCAGAATTCAGATAAATATGAGGTGCAGGATAACAAGTTATGTGAACTTTGCACTTCCACATACAGTATTTCAGTAGACAATTTTGTATCTCATCTTAATGTTCTTGTGTTACCAGTAGTAATATTGCAAAATGTTATTACCATTTGAATGCCTTCCCTTGGGTTTTATTAAATTAATTACAATATAAAGTGTTTATTTATTTATTTATTTTACTAAATCAACCGAATCCAGCAGTAATTTGCGCATATATTTCACTTTTTTAGCATTAAGAAAAGTGTCCCGAAATGTCCCGGTTTATGAACACAAATTATGGTCATTTTTATTTAATTTTAAAGAAACATCCCAGTTTGCTAGCAACAAATTCTGGCAACCCTAGCCATTCCTGCTTAGCCATTTTGCACTTCCTGTCGATCTCATTTTTTAGACATTCGTATTCTTTTTCACCTGCCTCATTTATTGCATTTTTATATTTTCTCCTTTCATTGATTAAATTCAATATATCTTGTGTTACTCAAGGATTTCTACTAGCCCTCATGTTTTTACCTACTTGGACCTCTGCTGCCTTCACTATTTCGTCTCTCAAAGCTGTCCATTCTTGTTCTACTGTATTACTTTCCCCCGTTCTTGTCAGTCGTTCCCTAAAGCTCCCTCTGAAACTCTCTACAACCTCTGGTTCTTTCAGTTTATCCACGCTCCATCTCCTTAAATTACCACCTTTTTGCAGTTTCTTCAGTTCATAACCAATAAATTGTGGTCAGCATCCGCGTCTGTTCCTGGAAATGTCAAACAATTTAAAATCTGGTTCTGAAATCTCTGTCTTACAATCAGATAATCAATTTGAAGCCTTCTGGTGTCTCCAGGTCTCTTCCATACATACAGCCTTCTTTCAAGATTCTTAAACCAAATGTTAACTATGATTAAATTATGCTCTGTGCAAAATTCTATCAGACAGCTTCCTCTTTTGTACCTTTCCCCCAGTCCACATTCATATACTACTTTTCCCTCACCTCCTTTTCCTACTATTAAATTCCAGTTACCTATAACTATTAAATTTTCATCTCCCTTAACTATCTGAATAATTTATTTTATTTCATCATACATTTCCTCCATCTGCTCATTATCTGCTGAGCTAGTTGAGGTATAAGCTTGTACTGCTGTGGTGGGTGTGGGTTGCGTGTCTACCTTGACTACAATAATGAGTTCACTACGCTGTTCACAGTAACCTACTTGTGCTCCTATTTATGATATATTATGATATGAAATATGAGCAACTAAAACAAATTACCAATGATTTTTCCCACAGAAGCATGTGTGTGTGTGTGTGTGTGTGTGTGTGTGTGTGTGTGTGTGTGTGTGTGTGTGTGTGTGGATGAGGAGACGTAAGGGAGACAGTCATACACCCAATACAATATGGCTATGGAACATGACAACTGATGTCTCACACTTGGAAGGGTCAACTGCTTAAAATGAGTAGTTCTGAGCTGTGAGAATAGAAGCATGCAATAAATAAAAATATAAATGTATGAAAAACAAACTAATTCAAATCAAATTACAGAATCAGGAACACATGAAGAACCTTATATAAAACAAAATTTTAAGTGGCAGGATTTTAGTTCATGATCTCAGTAAGTAAGACATACAAAATTATTACTTGTTGTTCTATCAATGACAATTATATTAAATATAAGTTATTGACATATATTTTTAGGTTACAATAAAATGCAATAACTTGCAGCAAAATGCATATTTACCTTCAGTTGTCCGTTCCTCAGCCATTCTGAAACTTTGCTGGTTACCACTCCTGTAAAAAGGAGGTATTTGATGAGGAAAAAAAAGAAAGAAAGAAAGGTAGGAGAGACAAGTACTTGATGCAAGTTAATAGAAGTTACAAAGCACAACTAAAAACACTTAATACTCGTTTCTGAGTGCTGCACATTTCTAAATTTCTTTGAATGCTATCACAAATGTGTGAATGGAACCTGTATATATGGTTTTCATCAAGCGAGTTAGTACAGTAGTTAACACAATGGACTTAAATTCAGGAGAAAAGTGGATCAAATCCCCATACAGCCATCAAGATTTAGGTTTCCCATCATTTCTCTAAACAGCTGAAAAGAGCATGCCAATTTATCACCTATCCTTCCCCAACACAAAACAATATCCTGTCTCTAATGACCTTACAGTGTATAGTATGTGCCTGATCTATGATGATGATGATGATGATGATGATGTGTGGTTTGTGGGGCACTCAACTGCACGGTTATCCTCGCCCGTACAAATTCCCAACCTTTGCTTAGTCCAATCTGCCACTTTCATGAATGATGATGAAATGATGAGAACAACACAAACACCCAGTCATCTCGAGGCAGGTGGAAATCCCTGACCCTACCTGGAATCGAACCCGGGACCCCGTGCTTGGGAAGTGAGAACGCGACCGTGAGACCACGAGCTATGGACTGCCTGATCTATCCAGAGTGACTTAACAAGTGCCCACCCTCTAGCACAAGTCATAGAATCTACAGCCAAGCTTATCATGGAACCATAGGAAGTGTTTGATATAGACCTTCCACTTGATTTAGAGCAAAATGAGGTCAATGTAACACTTTCTCCCTCATTCAGTTCATTGGTCTTCCTCAGCTCAACAATTCACCTTCCTCAATGTCAACTTCACTTCAAGGATGGCTATATCAGTAGTTCCACCCACATCAAAGCTACCAACCACCACCAATAAAACCTCCACTTCAACAGCTGCCACCCATTCCATACCAAGAAGTCCCTGCCATACAGACTACCCACCTGTTGCTATCACATCTGTCATGATGAGCAGTCATCATCATCATCTTGGACAGTTTCCAGCCTCTGGCCAGGTCTGTATGGAACACAGGCTTCTCCATCGTCTTCTGTCTTGCCACCATCTCTCCATCTTCACCTTGGTCCAGTCTTCTCCTTTCTTCTGGTCGCATTCCTCTACTCCTTTCAGCCATATGTCTCTCAGTCTTCCTCTTGGTCTCTTTCCTTCCAGTTTCATCTTTTGTAACCTCCTGGGTATCCTCTTTTCCTCCATTTTCTAAATGTGTCCATACCATATCAGCCTTGATTTCTCTATCTCCTCCTGTAACAGTTCCACCTTCATTAACTCTCTGATCCTCTCATTTCTTAACCAGTCTATCTTTGTCACTCCAATCCTGTTTCTCAAGAATTTCATCTCACTAGCTTGTACTCTGCCTTTCTCTCTTCCTTTCATAACCCAGGTTTCTGATGCATATGTCAGGATTGGGACATATATGACCACTATATAACCTTTTTACTGATTTGGGGTACATCCTTACTCCATATCAGGCTTCTGACACTCTTCCAAAATGCTTCTGCTTTTCTCGCCCACTCGTTTATTTCTCTGTCATTTTTCCCATTTTCCTGTATTAGGGTTCCTAGGTACTTCAAACTCTCCTCTCTCCTCAGTTGTTCCTCACCAATTGTTATTCCAGTTGTTCCTCTCTCCTTCTTTCTTGTTGTGATAATCATCTCACTCTTACTTATACTAAATTTCATCCCATATCCTTGTACTGTCCAACTGCTCTTGTACTTCCTCCTCCTCATTTCCCCAAATCATCAGATCATCTGCAAACACCATAGCTTTCATCTTCCTTTCACCAATTACTTGTGCTACTGTACTCATTATATCATCCATCACTACAATGAAGAGTAATGGTGAAAGTGCACTTCCCTGCCTCAAGCCATTCTTCTGTTCAATCCAAGCTGATCTCTCTCCTCCCACTTTTACACGGCTCACATTCCCATGGTACATTTCCCTTATCCTCCAAATTATCTGTTTTGCTATTCCTCTGCTCTCCAGGACTTTCTACAATTTGCTCCTACATACACCATCATACGCTTTTTCAATGCCCAGGAAGGCTATTAGTAGATATATTCCATATTCATAGTGCTGTTCTTACAGCAAAAATTAGATCCACCATGGACCTTCCTGTTCTGAAGCCATGTTGCTCTTCTCTCATTCTTCCTTCTAAGTTTGCCCGAATTCGTGCTTTCAAAATTTTCTCAAAAGTCTTTGCACAATGAGTCATCAATGTTATCTCCCGATTGTTCTTGCACTCTTTTCTATTTCCCTTCTTAAAGCTCAGGACAATTATTCTTTTCTTCCAGTCTTCTGGGATCATCTTCTGTCTCCACACAATTGTCATTACTCGATATAGCCATTGTATCCCCACCTCTCCTGCTGCTCTCACCATCTCTACACTTAGCTCATCCAGACCTGGTGACTTCCCTCCCTTCATCTTGCCCTATGCCTCTTCCACTTCTCCCCATGTAAGGTCTTTTTCTATTTGCTGTTCCTCCTCTTTTTTCTCCTCGGCTTGTTCCTCCTCATCCAGGGCCCCATTTGACTTCAGGAGTACTTCAAAATACTCCTTCCACATATTCTTGAGTTCCTCCTTATACTCTACATCTTATCCACTTTTGTTCACCATTCGAGCATAATCTACGGTACTGTTCTTCCTCTTACTTTTAATCATCCCATATAACACTGTTTTTTAACCTCTCCATATATGCCAAGGGTCTCACTGAGGCCTTCACAGATAAGTAATTATTCAGCCAACCCAAGAAATAGATCTCTTGTGCCTCATCTCACCAGTCACCTACCATACACCACACACCTACAATCTGGGCATAAAGAAGCACTGCTCATATGACTCAGTTAACTCAAGACTAGACCAACTGAATCACATTCTCCAACAGCATTTCCATTATCTTTCATCCCGCCCTGAAATGAGAAACATTCTTGGCACTCCTTCCACAGTGGTATTATATCACCCACTCCACCTACACAATATCCTTGTGCATCCCTACTCTATCCTTGTTCTCAACCCCTTGCCTCACAACTCATATCTCTGCAGCAGACCTAGATACAAAACCTGTCTCATACATCTTCCCACTAACACTTACTCCAGTACTGCAACAGGCATCTCCTACCCCTTCAAAGGCAGACATGCCTGTAAAATCTGGCATGTGATCTACAAACTAAGCTGCAGTCACTTTCCCACTTTCTATGTGGGCCTGACTACCATCTGCATGACTATCTGCTGCGAACTGTGGCCAAGAAACAGCTGCACCAATCTGTTACTGAACATGTAGCTCAACTTGATCTGCTTCATGTTAATGACTAACAAAGAGATAGAGGGGCTGGCCAGTACTTACCTCAGCTCAGTACAGCCGATAGATACACAAAATAGAACAGAAAATTTACATATCCTAGCTTTTGGAACTTTGTTCCTTCGTCAGGGAGGAGAGAGGGGAAAAAAGGGGAAGAAGGGAAAGTGGATTCAGTTACTCACAACCCAGGTTATGAAGCAACAGGGGAAAGGTAAACAGGGAGGGTAGCAAAGATGGAGGCATGGGTGTCAGAGGGAAGCCAAAGATATTCTACTGTAAGTACTGTGCCAGCTTCAAACCAAAGAGGATGCATACAGAAGCAAAGAGGTATATAGTATAAAGATAAAAACAACTATGTAGGATAATAAGATGCGTGAATGGCTAAAGAGGAAAGGGAAAGAGAAGAAGACTGAAGAGTAAATGGGACTGAGATTGGTTAACGTAAGTTCAGTCCAGGGGGATGGCGGGATGAAAGGATGTATTGGAGTGCAAGTTCCCATCTCCGCAGTTCCGAGGGACTGGTGTTGGGTGGGAGAAGCCAAATGGCACATACGGTGTGCAGGTTCCTAGGTCCCTAGAATTATGCTGGAGGGCATCCTCCGCTACTGGGTATTGGACATCTCCTAGGCGGACAGTTCGTCTGTGCCCGTTCATGCGCTCAGCCAGTTTAGTTTTCATCATACCAATGTAAAAGGCTGTGTAGTGCAGGCATGTCAGCTGATAAATGACATGTGTTGTTTCACATGTGGCCCTGCCTTGAATTGTGTATGTTTTACCAGTAGCGGGGCTGTAGTAGGTGGTCGTGGGGGGCTGCATGGGGCAGGTTTTGCAGTGGGGTCGGTTACAGGGTAGGAACCGCTGGGTAGAGAATGTGGTCTGGGAATATTGTAGGGTTTGACAAGGATGTTACAGGGGTTAGGGCGGCGACGAAAGGCAACTCTGGGTGTTGTGGGGAGAATATTGTCAAGGGATGATCTCATTTCAGGGCTTGACTTGAGAAAGTCATATCCCTGGCGGAGTAATTTGTTGATGTATTCGTGGCCAGGATAATATTGGGTGACAAGGGGGATGCTTCTGTGTGATCTGGGGGTAGGAACATTGTTGTTGGACGGGGAGGCATGTATTGCTCGGGAGATCTGTTTGTGGACAAGGTCTGCAGGATAGTTGCGGGAAAGGAAAGCACTGGTCAGGTTATTGGTGTAATTGTTGAGGGATTCGTTACTGGAGCAGATACGTTTGCCATGAATACCTAGGCTGTAGGGAAGGGAGCGTTTGATGTGGAATGGATGGCAGCTATCAAAGTGAAGGTACTGTTGTTTGTTTGTGGGTCTGATGTGGACAGAGGTGTGGATGTCAACTTCAACAAGATGAAGGTCAACATCCAGGAAGGTGGCTTGGGTTTTGGAGAAGGACCAGGTGAAATTCAGATTCGAAAAGGAGTTGAGGTTATGGAGAAAATTAAGGAGTGTTTTTTCACCATGAGTCCAGACCACAAAGATGTCATCTATAAACCTATACCAGGCCAGGTGAAGCAGCTGTTGGGTCTTCATGAAAGCCTCTGCCATGCGGCCCATGAAGAGGTTGGCATAGGACGGAGCCATCCTGGTTTCCATAGCCGTTCCCCTGATTTGTCTGTAGGTCTGGCCTTCAAAAGTGAAGTAATTATGGGTGAGGATGAAGTTGGTAAGTGTGATAAGGAACGAGATTTTTGGAAGATCTTCGGGTGGGCATTAGGAGAGGTAGTGTTCAAGGGCAGAGAGACCAAGGGTATGTGGGATGTTTGTGTAAAGGGATGTAGCATCTATGGTGACAAGAAAGGTTTCAGGTGGGAGGGGAGTGGGAATGGATTTGGGGCGTTCTAGGAAGTGGTTTGTGTCTTTGATGTAGGATGGGAGTCTGCAGGTGATAGGTTGGAGGTGTTGGTCTACCAGAGCTGAGATACATTCTGTTGGGGCTTTGAAGCCTGCTACAATGGGACGGCCAGGACGGTTCTCTTTGTGGATTTTGGGTGATAGGTAGAAGGTAGGGGTACGTGGCTTAGGTGGAGTGAGTAGGTCTATAGAAGCCGTTGTGAGGCATTGTGAGGGACCTTGGATTTTTAGGATTTTCTGCAGCTCAGTCTGGATGGAGGGAATGGGATGCTGGGTAACAGCTTTGTAGGTTGAGGTGTCGAAGATTTGACGCAGTCCTTCTGCCACATACTCCACACGGTCAAGTACAACAGTTGTGGAGCCTTTATCCTTCATCTTGTTGAAGCTCACATCCACACCTCTGTCCACATCAAACCCACAAACAAACAACAGTATCTTCACTCTGATAGCTGCCATCCACTCCACATCAAACGCTCCCTTCCCTACAGCCTAGGTATTCGTGACAAATGTATCTGCTCCAGTAACGAATCTCTCGACAATTACACCAATAACCTGAACAGTGCTCTCCTCTCCTGCAACTATCCTGCAGACCTTGTCCAGAAACAGATCTTCCGAGCAATACATGCCTCCCCGTCCAACAACAATGTTCCTACCCCCAGACCACACAGAAGCATCCCCATTGTCACCCAATATTATCCTGGCCTTGAATACATCAACAAATTACTCCACCAGGGATATGACTTTCTCAAGTCAAGCCCTGAAATGAGATCATCCCTTGACAATATTCTCCCCACACCATCCAGAGTTGCCTTTCATCGCCCCCCCCCCCCCCCCCCCCCCCCACCTAACTCCTGTAACATCCTTGTAAAACCCTACAATATTTCCAGACCACCTTCTCTACCCAGCGGTTCCTACCCCTGTAACTGACCCCACTGCAAAACCTGCCCCATGCAACCCCCTACGACCACCTACTACAGCCCCGCTACTGGTAAAACATACACAATTCAAGGCAGGGCCACATGTGAAACAACACATGTCATTTATCAGCTTACATGCATGCACTGCACAGCCTTTTACATTGGTATGGCGACAACTAAACCGACTGAGCGCATGAACAGGCACAGACGAACTGTCCACCTAGGAGATGTCCAATACCCAGTAACAGAGCACGCCCTCCAGCATAGTTCTAGGGACCTAGGAACCTGCTACACTGTACGTGCCATTTGGCTTCTCCCACCCAACACCAGTCCCTCGGAACTGCGGAGATGGGAACTTGCACTCCAATACATCCTTTCATCCCCCTGAACTGAACCTACGTTCACCAACCTCAGTCCCATTTACTCTTCAGTCTTCTTCTCTTTCCCTTTCCTCTTTAGCCATTCACGCATCTTTTCATCCTACATAGTTGTGTTTATCTTTATACTATTTACCTTTTTTACTTCTGTATGCATCCTCTTTGGTTTGAAGCTGGCACAGTACTTACAGTAGAATATCTTTGGCTTCCCTCTGACACCCATGCCTCCATCTTTGCTACCCTCCCTGTTTACCTTTCCCCTGTTGCTTCATAACCTGGGTTGTGAGTAACTGAATCCACTTTCCCTTCTTCCCCTTTTTTCCCCTCTCTCCTCCCTGACGAAGGAACAAAGTTCTGAAAGCTAGGATACGTAAATTATCTATCGGCTGTACTGAGCTGAGGTAAGTACTGGCCAGCCCCTCTATCTCTTTGTTAGTATTTGTTTCACATATTTATATGAGATTTTCCATTAATCATTTACATCATGTTAATGACTGTTTCACAGCATCCGACATCAGGATCCTTCATACCAACACCAGTCTCCCTGCAACATAGCCTTCATTCCCATAACCCCTCTGACATCAACCTTCACTAGTCTCTGCCCTACACCCAGCTATCCCTTCCCTTCAGAGCTGTACACACCTCCTATCCCCCAACACTCCCTCTACTCTTTTCCTCCTCTCTATTTCTATTCTGCTCCCCCCCCCCCCCCCCCCCCTCCCCTCCCCACATGCACAAGCTCCTGACTCTGCATCTAGTAGTTCTATTCCGTCCCCGGCATTTACACAGGCAGTGCAGAATCTTGCTCCACCCCTAAGCTGCTACCACCCCCTCCATAACCCATGTCTCCTCCTTGCCCCCACCACCAACCACTCACCCCAGCAGATTACTAATCCCATTAGTTGCAGTCGGATTTCAGTACCAGGAGGCAGTGGCCGTGTGTTGTTGTTGTGTGTGTGTGTGTGTGTGTGTGTGTGTGTGTGTGTGTGTGTGTGTGTGTGAGAGAGAGAGAGAGAGAGAGAGAGAGAGAGAGAGGGAGAGAGAGAGAGAGACAGAGAGAGAGAGTTGGGTTTGTGTGAATGCTTTTTATATCAGAAGAAGGTCTTTGTCTGAAAGCTTAATAACTTAGCAGAATTTTATTTTTATGTGCCTGTCCACAACTCAGCTGGTCAGTTGCAGTCTATCATTTCCATATTGTTGACAATATTATGAAAAGATATACTGCTACTCACAACATAGCACAGACATTGAGTCACAGACAGGCAGAACAAAAAGACAACTAAATGTGTAAGCTTTGGGCCAGAAAGCCTTCTTCTAAAATACACAAAAAAAAAAACACACACACACACACACACACACACACACACACACACATTCCTGCAAATGCAACTCGCACACACATAACCACTTTCTCTGGCTGCCAAGGCCAGACTGCAAGCAACTGCACATGATGGGAGAAGGAATCTGGGTGGTGGGGGTAAGGAGGAGACTGGGAGGGCAAGAGATAGCAGAGTAGTGGTAGGGGACAGTAAAGTGCTGCTTTGGGAGCACACAGGAACAAGGTGGAGAGAGAGTATGGCATCTGGGTGCAGTCGCAAGGTTAGACGGAGGGTGGAAGGGGGGCGAGGGGGGGGGGGGGGGTGTGAGGGGCAGAAAAGGTGAAAAATAAGTTGTCTGTTGGTACATTTGTGGAATAGAAGCCTGTTTAGTACTGGAGCGATAACAAGGAAGTGAGTAAGTGGGTGAAGGACAATTACATGAAGGTTGAGGGCAAGAGGGTTACAGGAACATAATAATTGCAGGGAGAGTTTCATCCTGCACAGCTCAGAAAAGCTGGTGTTGGTAGGAAGGATCCAGATGGCACATGCTGTGAAGCATGTCATTAAAATGAAGAATGTTATGTTGGGCAGCATGCTCAGCAACTGGATGGTGGGCCAGCTGTTTCTTGGCCACAGTTTGTCATGTTTGTAGACAGCCTGTTGGTTGTCGTACCTGTATAGAACAAACCACAATGGTTGCAGCTTAGCTTGTAGATCACAGGACTGGTTTCAAAGGTAGCCCTGCCTTTGATGAGATAAGTGATACTTCTGATCGGACTGGGTTAGGTGGTAGTGGGAGGATGTAAGAGACAGGTTGCACATCTATGTCTGTTACAGGCATAAAAGCCATGAGGCAAAGGGTCGGGATCAGGGATGGACAAGGATACTGTGTAGTTTTAGTGGGCGGTGGGATACCACTGTGGGAAGGGTGGGGAAGATAGTGGGTAGGACAGTTGTCATTTCAGGAGACAATAAGAGGTGTTTCCACTCCAGCACTATACAGCCTTCTATTCCACAAGCGCACTCACAGTCTTTTTATTTATCTCTTTTTCCACTCCCCCCTTCACCCTCCCCCCTTCCATCTAACCCCCCAACTCCACCCAGCTGCCCTATCCTCTCACCACCTCATGCCTGTATCCTCCCATAAGCAGCGCTTTACTGTCCCCCACCCTTACCTTGCTCTCTCTCCCTCTCCCAGTCTCCTCCTTAACCCCATTACCCAGATTGTTTCTCCAATCATGCACAGCTGCTTGCAGTTTGACCTCGGCAGCCAGAGACAGTGGTCATTGTGTGTGAGCTGCATATGCGTGACTGTGTGTGTGTGTGTGTGTGTGTGTGTGTGTGTGTGTGTGTGGGCACATGCACATGCATGTGCAAGAGAGAATGAGAGAGAGAGAGAGAGAGAGAGAGAGAGAGAGAGAGAGAGAGAGAGAGAGAGAAGAAGAAGAAGAAGAAGAAGAAGAAGAAGGCCTTCATGCTGAAAGCTTATGTGTTTAGTAGTCATTTTGTTGTGCATGTCTCGACTTTTCCGCTATATGGTGAGTAGCAATCTATCGTTTTCACAAAATTTTCATTATTCCATACTGGAATTTCCATTATTTATTTCCACACTCTAGATCTGAATCTATACTTTGCAAACCACTGTGAGATTCATGGCATAGCATACGTCCCATTGTACCAGTTATTAGGGTTTCTTCCTGTTTCACTCATATGTGGAGCATGGGAAGAATGACTGTTTGTATGCCTCTGTGCATGCAGTAATTATTCTAATCCTATCTTCATGATCCCTATGTGAGTGATATGTAGGGGGTTATAGTATATCCCTAGAGTAATCATTTAAAGCCAGTTCTTGAAACTTTGTTAGTTTACGTCTGTCTTCAGGAGCCTGCCAGTTTAGATACTTCAGTATCTGTGACACCCCCCCATGGATTAAACACATCTGTGACCATTCATGCTACCCTTCTCTGTATACTTTCAATATCCCTTGTTAGTCCTGTTTGCTACAACTTCCACACACCTGATCAGTATTCTAGGACCGGTCACATGAATGATTTGTATACAATCTCTTTTGTAGACTTCCCAGTATTCTAGCAATACACCTAAGTCTACCACCTGCTTTACCCATGACTGAAACTATGGGATCATTCCATTTCATATCCCTACAAAGTGTTACACCCAGGTATTTGTATGAGTTGGTCAATTCAAACAGTGACTCATTGATATTATGGTGATGTTGTTGTTGTTGTGGTCTTCAGTCCTGAGACTGGTTTGATGCAGCTCTCCATGCTACTCTATCCTGTGCAAGCTTCTTCATCTCCCAGTACCTACTGCAACCTACATCCTTCTGAATCTGCTTAGTGTATTCATCTCTTGGTCTCCCTCTACGATTTTTACCCTCCACGCTGCCCTCCAATACTAAATTGGTGATCCCTTGATGCCTCAGAACATGTCCTACCAACCGATCCCTTCTTCTAGTCAAGTTGTGCCACAAACTCCTCTTCTCCCCAATTCTATTCAGTACCTCCTCATTAGTTATGTGATCTACCCATCCAATTTTCAGCATTCTTCTGTAGCACCACATTTCGAAAGCTTCTATTCTCTTCTTGTCCAAACTATTTATCGTCCATGTTTCACTTCCATACATGGCCACACTCCATACAAATATTTTCAGAAGAGACTTCCTGACACTTAAATCTATACTCGATGTTAACAAATTTCTCTTCTTAAGAAACGCTTTCCTTGCCATTGCCAGTCTACATTTTATATCCTCTCAACTTCGACCATCATCAGTTATTTTGCTCCCCAAATAGCAAAACTCCTTTACTACTTTAAGTGTCTCATTTCCTAATCTAATTCCCTCAGCATCACCCGACTTAATTCGGCTACATTCCATTATCCTCGTTTTGCTTTTGTTGATGTTCATCTTATACCCTCCTTTCAAGACATTGTCCATTCCATTCAACTGCTCTTCCAAGTCCTCTGCTGTCTCTGACACAATTACAATGTCATCGGCAAACCTCAAAGTTTTTATTTCTTCTCCCCCGAGGATAGACTACAACCCTGTCTCACTCCCTTCCCAACCACTGCTTCCCTTTCATACCCCTCGACTCTTATAACTGCCATCTGCTTTCTGCACAAATTGTAAATAGCCTTTCGATCTCTGTATTTTACCCCTGCCACCTTCAGAATTTTAAAGAGAGTATTCCAATCAACATTGTTAAAAGCTTTCTCTAAGTCTACAAATGCAGGAAACGTAGGTTTGCCTTTCCTTAATCTTTCTTCTAAGATAAGTCGTAGGGTCAGTATTACCTCACGTGTTCCAACATTTCTACGGAATCCAAACTGATCTTCCCCGAGGTCGGCTTCTATCAGTTTTTCCATTCGTCTGTAAAGAATTCGTGTTAGTATTTTGCAGCTGTGACTTATTAAACTGACAGTTTGGTAATTTTCACATCTGTCAACACCTGCTTTCTTTGGGATTGGGATTATTATATTCTTCTTGAAGTCTGAGGGTATTTCACCTGTCTCATACATCTTGCTCACCAGATGGTAGAGTTTTGTCAGGACTGGTTATCCCAAGGTTGTCAGTAGTTCTAATGGAATGTTGTCTACTCCGGGGGTCTTGTTTCGACTCAGGTCTTTCAGTGCTCTGTCAAACTCTTCACACAGTATCACATCTCTCATTTCATCTTCATCTACACACTCTTCCATTTCCATAATATTGTCCTCAAGTACATCGCCCTTGTATAGGCCCGCTATATACTCCTTCCACCTTTCTGCTTTCCCTTCTTTGCTGAGAACTGGGTTTCCATCTGAGCTCTTGATATTCATGCAAGTGGTTCTCCTTTCTCCAAAGGTCTCTTTAATTTTCCTGTAGGTAGTATCTATCTTACCCCTAGTGAGATAAGCCTCTACGTCCTTACATTTGTCCTCTAGTCATCCCTGCTTAGCCATTTTGCACTTCCTGTCGATATCATTTTTGAGACGTTTGTATTCCTTTTTGCCTGCTTCATTTACTGCATTTTTATATTTTCTCCTTTCACCAATTAAATTCAATATTTCTTCTGTTACCCAAGGGTTTCTACTAGCCCTCGTCTTTTTACCTATTTGATCCTCTGCTGCCTTCACTATTTCATCCCTCAAAGCTACCCAATCTTCTTCTACTGTATTTCTTTCCCCCATTCCTGTAAATTGTTCCCTTATGCCCTCCCTGAAACTCTGTACAATCTCTGTTTCTTTCAGTTTATCCAGGTCCCATCTCCTTAAATTCACACCTTTTTGCAGTTTCTTCAGTTTTAATGTACAGTTCATAACTAATAGATTGTGGTCAGTGTCCACATCTGCCCCTGGAAATGTCTTACAATTTAAAACCTGGTTCCTAAATCTCTGTCTTACCATTATATAATCTATCTGATACCTTTTAGTATCTCCAGGGTTCTTCCATGTATATAACCTTCTTTCATGATTCTTAAACCAAGTATTAGCTATGATTAAGTTATGCTCTGCGCAAAATTCTACCAGGCGGCTTCCTCTTTCATTTCTTAGCCCCAATCCATATTCACCTACTATGTTTCCTTCTCTTCCTTTTCCTACTGATGAATTCCAGTCACCCATGACTATTAAATTTTCGTCTCCATTCACTACCTGAATAATTTCTTTTATCTAATCATACATTTCATCAATTTCTTCGTCATCTGCAGAGCTAGTTGGCATATAAACTTGTACTACTGTAGTACACGTGGGCTTCGTGTCTATCTTGGCCACAATAATGCGTTCACTATGCTGTTTGCAGTAGCTTACCAGTACACCTATTTTTTTATTCATTATTAAACCTACTCCTGCAGTACCCCTATATGATTTTGTATTTATAACCCTGTATTCACCTGACCAGAAGTCTTGTTCGTCCTGTCACCGAACTTCTCTAATTCCCACTATATCTAACTTTAACCTATCCATTTCCCTTTTTAAATTTTCTAACCTACCTGCCTTATTAAGGGATCTGACATTCCACGCACCGATCCGTAGAACGCCAGTTATCTTTCTCCTGATAACGACGTCCTCTTGAGCAGTCCCCACCCGGAGATCCGAATGGGGGACTATTTTACCTCCGGAATATTTTACCCAAGAGGACGCCATCATCATTTAATCATACAGAAAAGCTGCATGCCCTCGGGAAAAATTACGGCTGTAGTTTCCCCTTGCTTTCAGCCGTTCGCAGTACCAGCACAGGAAGGCCGTTTTGATTAGTGTTACAAGGCCAGATCAGTCAATCATCCAGACTGTTGCCCCTGCGACTACTGAAAAGGCTGCTGCCCCTCTTAAGGAACCACACGTTTGTCTGGCCTCTCAACAGATACCCCTCCGTTGTGGTTGCACCTACGGTACGGCTATCTGTATCGTTGAGGCACACAAAGCCTCCCCACCAACGGCAAGGTCCATGGTTCATGGGGGGAGGATTATGTTGATACATTTTACATTTCTGAACATTTAGAGCAAGTTGCCAATCTCGGCATCATGTTGAAATCTATTCAATTCTGAATGAAATTTATGGAGCTTCTCTCCAATAGTACCTCATTACAGATAACTGTGTCATCTGCAAAAAGCCTGATTTTGCTATTAATATTGTCTGCATGGCCATTAACATACAACAGGTATAGCAAGGGCCCCAGCACTCTTCCCTGGGGTATACCCAAAGTTACTTATACATCTGACGATGGTTGTATGTCCGTCTGCTTAGCTGAGTGGTAATGTGCTTACCTCCTGTGCAAGTGGGCCCGGGTTCGATTCCCAGCCGGGTTGGAAATTTTCTCCACTCGTGGACTAGGTGTTGTGTTGTCCTCATCATCATTTCATCCCTACACTGGCGCGCAAGTTGCCCAATGTGGCGTCAAATGAAATAAGACTTGCACTTGGCGGCCCAATTTCCCCAAATAGGGGCCTCCAGGCCCACGATGCCATATACTCATTTCCATTTCATTTCTCCATCCATGATAATACGCTGCGTCCTCCCTACCAATCCAGTCACAAATTTCATGTGACGTCTCATGTGATCATACTTTTGACAATAGGCATAGGTGTAGTACTGAATCAAATGCTTTTCAGAAATCAAGAAACACTACATCTACCTGGCTGTCTAATCTAAAGCTCAAAGTATGTCATGTGAGAAAAGTGCGAGTTGGGTTTTACATTATCAATGTTTCCAAAATCCATGCTGGTTGGCATTGAGGAGATCATTCTGTTCAAGATACCTCATTATGTTTGAGCTCAGAATATGTTCTAAGGATATTGGATGGTAGTTTTGTGGATCACTTCTACTACCCTTCTTGTAGACGGGTGTGACCTGTGCCCTTTTCCAAGAACTGGGCATGGTGTTTTTTTTTGGGGGATCTACAATAGATTATTGTTAGAAGAGGGGCTAACTCAGCTACAAATTCAGTATAGACTCTCACAGGGATTCCATTGAGGCCTGGAGCTTTGTTCAATTTTAATGATTTCAGCTACTTCTCAACACCACTGACACTAAAACTTTTTTCATTTGTCTTTTCAGTGGTACAAGGATTAAATTGGGGCAATTATCCAGGGGTTTATAAAAGAACATTTAAAAATGAAGTTAAGCATTTCAGCTTTTGCTTTGCTACCATAATTTCAGCTCCTGTCTCATTCTCTAGGGGCTGGACACTACCTTTGGTGCCACTAACAGCCTTTACATATGACCAAATTTTCTTTGGGTTCTGTAAAAGACCACTTGACAAGATTCTGCTATGGTATTCACTGAAGGCATTACATATTGCTCTCTTCAAAACATGTTTCATTAAGCATCTACGTATCTACAGTCCTAGGATTTGTTTTACACCTATTATGCAGTAATCTCTGTTTCTTTAGAAGTTCCTGTACAGTGTCTGTATAGCATGGAGGTTTCATCCTGTTGTAAACTGTTCTACAAGGTACATATATATCCAGTGCATGGTCAACTATTCTTTTCAACTTGAGCCAGAGTTCTTCTCCATGCTCCTGGCCTGTGCTGAAAGTTTCAAGTTCCTCACTGAGTTTTGATACTACTGACTTTTTAGCTAGTTTACTGAACACCACAATACTGTTGTTACTCCATCCATGACTTTTCACTTTTTAGTTGAAATTATGATGTAAATTAATGGCATCTACTAAATTATGTAGTAAACTCATAACAATGTCATAATAAGTAGTATTTTAGTGAGGTAATCTGACACAGCTGTCAGGAATTTGAAGAACTGCATTTTAGTAAACAGTTGCACAAATTATTCTTTACTCTTTACCGGATTTATTCATGCGACTTATCATTTTTCTGTGATGATGGTCACTATGACTGAAATGGTAAAAAATGAAGAATAATTTGCACAGCTGATGGCTAATATGTAGCTCTTAAAGATCATAGAAATTAGTAGTTGAACAGGTATGGAAGAGAAATACTATTTGTCAAATTCTTTGTAGTCTATAACAGTACAAGATGAAGGCAGCAAATAACTGAAGCTATATCCAGCACTATAATGGTCCTAGGGAGAAGAGCAGTAACACGCTCCAATGTTCTCACATTAGTGCCACTGTATAAGTGCTTTGTGCCCTGTATCAAGCAATTACAAGAGAAGAAATGCCACATGAAAGTAACTAATGCAAAAAGTATATACACAGACTGAAGTGATGGATGAAAATCTGTATCAAGGTTGGGATTCAAACCTGAATCTCCTGGTAACCATTACGCCATCCTGGCACAGTGGTTTCGCACTGCTGCACAGACTACCCTAGCACATGAACCTCCTCAATCAAAATTTCCATCACGCCCCAGCCTACTTGGTATTCCCCCTAAACTCAAACAACTTTGCAGAGGCTCTCCAACTGCATTGGAATATCACATCAGCATCAAATCAAACAGAGGATCTTGCATTAAATTCTTTAACATCCCTACCTGAGTAAAAACTAAAACTAAACTCCGCCCAAACAGGCCATGAAGGCCCAACAATACCGACCGACTGTCATGTCATCCTCAGACCACAGGTGTCACTGGATGCGGATATGGAGGGTCATGTGGTCAGCACATCGCTCTCCCAGCCATATGTCAGTTTACGAGACTGGAGCCACTACTTCTTGATCAAGTTGCTCCTCAGTTTGCCTCACAAGGGCTGAGTGCACCCCGCATGCCAACAGCACTCAGCAGACTGGATGGTCACCTATCCAAGTGCTAGCTCAGCCTGACAGCACTAACTTCGGTGATCTGACGGAAACTGGTGTTACCACTGCGGCAAGGCTGTTGGCTTCTCTACCTGAGTAAGGGTTCTAACATAGCAGCCTCCGACCCATAGAATTTCAGTTTTATTTGTATTTATGGTGATATCCTTCTAAGTAGTCCATGCCTGGATGGGGGCCTATCTTACCTCTGGGATATTTTACCTAAAAGTATGCTATGATCGTTTAACTATAAAGAAAATGTAGATGTTATCAGGATGAATAGTGGCTATAGTTCCCTCTCCTTTCAGCCATTTGAAGTATCAGCACAGTAAGACCATATTGACTTATGTTACATGGCCACATCAGTGAGTCCTCCACACTGTTGCTCCTGCAACTACTGAAAAATCTATCCACCTCTTCAGAATCCACATGTTTGACCTCTTCACAGCCAGCCTTCCGTTGTGGCTGCAGCTGTATCATTTAGACGAATGCCAATTCATCTCGGCAAGGTCCTTGCTTGGGACACTCTTCATACACCAAATGAAATTTTGTGTGTGAAATTCCTTGGCATCAGCTGAATAAAAAGGTAAAATGAAACTGACACTCAAATCAACCTGATCAATAAACTCAGTTGAGCATGTTTTGCCCTTGAAGTTTCTCTCACTGTGTTGATCTCATCACAAAAGTAAAACTTGCAGGCAGATTAAAACTGTGTGCCAGACAAAGACTCGAACTCAGGACCTTCGCCTTTTGCGGGCAAGCGTTCTACCAACTGAGCCACCCAACTGACGATGTGTCCTCACAGCTTCAGTTCTACCAGTATCTCGTCTTCTACTTTCCAAACTTCATAGAAGTTCTTCTGCAAACCTAGCAGAACTAGCACTCCTGGAAGAAAGGATATTGCGGAGACATGGCTTAGCCACAGCCTGGGGGGTGTTCCCAGAATGAGATTTTCACTCTGCAGCAGAGTGTGCACTGATATGAAACTTCCTGGCAAATTAAAACTGTGTGCCAGACTGAGACTCGAACTCGGGACCTTGGCCTTTCAAAGGCAAGTGCTCTACAAAAGTGTCCGCTTATTAAAAATATGGAATTATCTTCCAGGGCCTGTGGCCAAGCAAACACACATTCTGATGCAATAAGCTGCTGAGAGGCCTCACTTACACAATGGAAGTCTCTGTCCTGGTCCCAGAATGAGATTAGTTACCACACGCCCAGTTGCTGAGGTGCCTAACAGGTACAATGGAAGTCACTGTCCTGGTCCTAGAATGAGACTGGTTACCACACATGCAGCTGCCAAGAGGCTTCACTGATATGGTGAAAGTTAACTGTCCTGGTCCTAGAGTGAGACCAATTACCAAACATCCAACTCGAATTGCAGCTGGCAGAGCTGGAACACTATCGAAAAAGCATATTATGGGGTCCTGAATGTCACAACAGTGACCTGTATTGTGCCTGGCACTGCACCGCTTCTGTGGCCTATATGATCAGAAATCATGTCATGTCACAGTATGGTGCAATCAAGTGACAATAAATACTGTTGCTACAGCTATGCAATATCTGTCATCATCTGTAGACAGTCCCAAGAGGAACTTGTCATCAGCTGTTGACTCAATACTGGTCACCAGCCTACCCCGCTACTAGATGCTGTAGATGCTGCCTCCACTAACAGTGGAACTACCAGGGGTCCGCATTTGGCACATGCACCTGAACTGTTGCTGAGCCACTCCTGCCCTGCACACAAGAACTCTGCTACCACAGATTTGTACCTGAACGTCAGTGATGCCATATCCTTCGCTGGGCTCCTTCATTTGCTGCTGCGCTCAGATGCTTCCTGCACTGGGCCTGCCACAGGCTGTTAGCTGTTAATTTGTCCACGTCAAACAGCACGATTGATTTCCTGAGGAGACTTTCGTCACTGCGTGCCTTTCGCCTACCCAGGCTGACGTACCTCTACACTCACCAAGGCGCTGACAAAGCTTCGTAACTACTGCTTCTTGCTCAGTTTGGCAATTACAAGAGCTGGCTCCCCCTTGTGGCCACATGCGGAGCTAAGCAGACATCACCTTCCAGGGCCAGCCTGCACCACTGGATGTTGACCACAAGGCGATGTTTCAAATGCTGTACTGAATACACTGGCTACTGTTTTCTCACTGCTTCTATGAGTCTGCAATGGCTGTCTACCTAGCACTCTTTAACTGCTGCCCCACCAGACATTCGGCAACATCACTGAAACCACAATGAGGTCAATAAACACTCAAGCCACCCTGACCTCATTTCAGTTTGTTCAGCAGGAGTGAGAAGTAAGAATAAAAATAAGTTTTAGCTTAATTGTAATCTGTGCACTTGCAATACAAGATGCAAAAATAATTTTCTTGTAGGCACCCTTGTCTAAGATTCAGAGTGGATGTACATACTCAGTCACAAAACCATTCAAGATTTTATCCAAAATAAAACAAGAAATTTTGAATCCGTACTGAAATGAAAGAAAGATAAAAGTGTATCTCTTAGCCACTATTTTTACAAATTATGTATCTAGTCTCTTTCTTCTTCTTCTTCTTTAAGTGAGTTTTCTACACCATGTGGTGTCTCTTGCATGCAAGTTTCCATCTTCTTCTATTCTGCCAGTCAAGAGGACTGCATGGTCCTGTCCTGCATCACATGCCTTACTCCATTATTTGAATGTAGCAGGGGTCTTCCTCTTTTTCTGTACCATGGAGATCTCCAGTGCCACATTTTAGAGGGCCATCTTTCCTCTGGTATTCTTCTGAGATGTCCATGGCACGTCAGCCATTTATTTTCAACTGTGTCTACTATATCTTTTTGTATTCCATTGTTTTTAATTTCTTCTCATTGACCCTGGAGACTCCCCACACGTCAGCGCCATACAGAGCAATGCTCTCAACTCTAGTTTTGCATATCCTCCTCTTCAAATTTTTTGTAGCCATTTTATTCCAAATAATGGAGTGAAATTGTTTAATTGCCATCTTTCCCTTTCCTATTCTGTGCCTTATTTCCTCATTGTTTCCACCTTTGTCTGAAATGATAGTCCCTAAACATTTGTATGAACAGTTACACATTATTATAGATCCATCATCTATTACAAAATACCACTGACAACCAAGTATTCTGCCTTTGTAAAGTTAATTTTCATTCCCCACTGCTCATGTTCTTCTTTAAGCTTCCTTAAAATGTAAGATACATCCTCTTCTTCCTTAGCAAAGATGACCTGACCATCGGCAAAATTTATGAAGAACAGTAGGTCATCACCTACTCTAATTCCCATGTTTTTGCACTCCCTTTTCCAATTTTGCGGTGTTTCGTTCAAAAATATTTTGAAGAGGGTAGGTGCTAAACAGCATCTTTGTCTCAGTCCTTTGTTAACATTAAGTTTCTGTGATAGTAACTTCCCAACATTAACATGATAAGTATTATTCGAATGCAGCTTTCTAACAGCTTGTACATAAAATGTATGAAAGTTCTGGTTTTTTGCTTCCCACATCCTAGAAAGTGGTACACCATCACAGGCCTTCTGCAAAAGTCTATGAAAACCATGTGTGTCACCAAGTTATGTTCCAGTCTCTTGTCAGTGACCTGTCTAATGCTGCAGATATTATCAATACAAGAAATTCCTTCCCAAAAGCCACTCTGTTCATCAACTTCCTCAATTTCTCTCTCATCTCCAGTTTCAAGTATCTTACCATACAATATTGACACAGAACTGAGAAGTGCCATGTCTTGCTAATTTGCACAGTCATCCTTGCTTCCTTTTTTAAAAAATGTTGTGTTGTTTTAACTCGCCAGGGATTTCCCCTCTGCTAAGACAGCAGTTATATATCTTTTTGAGATGTTCAGATAACACATTTGGCCTGTCTTTCAACAACTCCATGTATACAACTCCAGGTCTTGGTGCTTTGCCATTTCTGAACTGCTTAACTGTATCCTGAACTTCCGCAGCGGTTATCTTATGGATTTCTGTGTCTTCCATCTATCTAGTCTTACCAGCTGTGAGTTTACACTACTTCTGGCATTTGCTCTTAGCTGTTTTACCACATTCCACGCTTCTTTGAGCTCCCTATGCTTCACATTTAAAGTCCCACATAGCATTTTTTCTCTAATTACTGATTTCTTTGCCTCTCCCCTCAGTCTTGCATATCCACTCCTGTCATCTTATTGCTCATAAGATGTCTGTTAAAGGCCTCCTCTTTCTCCTTCACCTTTGCGGCAATACCATCGCCCTGCCACTCACATTTAAATTTGCCATATGTGTTCTCAACTACTCTGAGAGTTTCAAGGGCAGCTTCATGACTAGCTATTGCAATTGTCTTATATGATAATTTCACATTAGTATAATCAGTCTGATGTAGCTTCCCATTCAGCCTAAATTTGTATAAGAAGGCAACTGCAGGATCTGTAGTAAACTTAGTTTCTACTGTTGCTGGTCCAGTTTCTCTCCATTCTAATTACAATTGGTTAAGTTGTTTGTGTAACCAGTCTTTTGTCAGTGAAACACTTCCTGAATGGTTGACATATCCTGAAGTTGACCCTTTGTATAAGAAAGGAGATAAAGAAATATAATCAAAATTCTGTCAAATTTCACTTTTGCCTGAATTCCCCAAAATTTTAGACAGATAATATACAGTCATCTTAATCATCTGACCACAAATAAAATATTATCCAGGTCACAATTCGAATTTCTAAAGGGTTATGATATTGAGAAGACTATCTATACATACAGTTGAAATGTACTTAATTTGTTAGACAATAAATTACAAGCTATTGGTATATTTTGTGATCTGTCAGAGGCATTTGACTGCGTAAATCACAATATTCTTTTAAGTAAATTGAACATATAGTGTAACAGAAAATGCTGCAAAATGTTTCAAATTCTATATCTCTGACAGAAAACTAAGGGCACGAATAGGAGAGAGACTCGTATTAAGCTATCAGGCATCATCCAACTGGGAACCGATAAGATTCCATCTTAGGCCCTTTCTTTTTCTTGTATATATCAATGACTTTTCAAAACAGTAACATTACCAGATGCCTAATTTATTTTGTTTGCTGATGATACAAATGTTGCAATAAATAGTAAATCAAGCATAGCCTTAAAAAGGTCAGCTACTGAAATTTTCATGGACATTAATAAATTGTTCCCAGCCAATTCTCTGTCACTATACCTTGAAAAAACATACTATGTGCAGTCCAGAATTTATAAAAGTTTTCCTGCCAGTATATGCCTAAAATATGACGAGAAAAGATAGAAGAATTTGAAAGTGTTAAATTTTTGGGATTATGGTTTGATAATAAATTTAACGAGGACAAGCATACACCAGAACTGCCACAGCGCTTAAACAAACCTCTGTTTATTATGTGAATGTTGTCAGACATAGATTATATAAAAATAAAAAAAAAAGCTAATGTACTTCACTCATTCAAAAACTGCATACAGGATTAATTTCTGGGGTAACTCATCAAGCCAATATAAAGTTTTCCAAACCCAAAACGTACAATACAAATTACTTGTGGTGTGAATTCAAAAACATCCTGCTGAGGGCTGTTTAAGGAATTGCAGACACTACATACTGCTTCCCAATATATTTATTCCTTAATGAAATTTGTCATTAAAATATAAATTTTTTTCAAATCAACAGCTCACAAAGATTTAAAAGTCGCTTACTTTGGTTCAGAAAGGTGTCCGCTATTCAGCAATAGCCATTTTCAACAATACGCCAGTAGCCTTAAAAAGCTTAACTAATAACAAAGTTCAGTTTGAGAAGAGTCTGAATGATTTATTGGTGGCCATCTCCCCCTACTCCACTGATGAACTTGTTAGCAGAACTGACTGACTTGTGCATGTTATTATTAATAGCATTTAATGTGAATATTGTGTGCAATCTGACTTTTGCACAAATTTTGTACAGTAACTGTAATCATTGTAAATAAGTGCTGCAGTTTATTATTATTATTTTTTTATGTGATATGTGGTTACATTAGCCTAAGAACTATCAAATGCACCTAAGTGTATATAACATTTAATATTTGGTAACAAGTTTTAAAATATCTTTTTAAATGTAACCCCCCTTTTTTTTTTTTTTTTTACCGATTCCAGATCCACCAGGGCAATTTCATTTGGGATCTGTGGAAGGTACATTAACATATCTGTTCTCATTTTGTAAATATCTATTGTGTAGTCTTATTTTCTGACATGTTGGAGCAACTGGAACAAAAAGTACATCTAGTCTAATCTAATCTTGGCATCTACCAATTTTTTTAAAGGTGAACCAAAGTGCACACAGTAGTAGGAATTGGTTGGCTCCACATTCTGCTCCCCTGTAGACTCTGCAATCCTCCACCTTTGTACAATTACTTTCTTTCCCTATGGCATAATCAATTATAGATTGTGACTTCCTTGCAGGCTGTGTCCAGGTGTATTTATGGATCTCTTTGTGTTGGAAAAAGCCATTACATATCTTAAACTCGACTCAAGAATTGAAAAATTCTGTTAGTTACACAGAAAGTAACAGTGTTAATTGCAAAGCTGCACAACAAGAAGGCCTAATAATTTATTGTAATAGCACTCTGTATTCACATAAGATAAGTATCAAGCTGCAAATAGCCATAGTGTACAGGGGAGGCAAGGATCAGGAAAGCCTCAGGATTTTACACCCATCTCCCTAACCAACAATAATGAGGAGTTGTCTTCCACTGAAACTGAGACTCACTGCACCTGTTGGGAAACACACTGTGTCCTGTGTCAACAGGAGGCAAACGCAAATGGGTAAGGGTATATTCATTGTCAGCAGTTCAAATGTGTGGCAAATAATTGTACCTCTTTCACTGCTTTTTAAGAGTGCTTGAAACTCCATCATCTTGTTGCGAGTGCCTTGACAGTTAATTCTCTCACCTCCAGGAAGTATTTCTTTTTATTTCACTCTGATACTTCTGGGTATCCTACAGCTAATGTTATCTGGAATGGATGGAGAAAGTAATCCAAAAAAATCTTGTATGCACCCCACACACATCAGCTAACTGGGTAGCAGCCTCTAATGTGTAGTTTACATCCGATCCATTTAGAGAGGCCGCAAGGGAGGGGAAGGAACAACAAATGCTCCCGTGGGTATGTCTGGGACATTAATTCAAAACGATGAATAGACTATTATGACAGCCACTAAGGGAACAGGTTGCAACCAACTGCAGACTGTGGTGCATGGTGGAACAAATTGTGCAGCTCTTAAGTCATACTTGGATCATTTGAGTGAATGGCAGAGGAGATTGAGAATACTAGCATCGCTCATGGAGTTTCAACAAAGTTTACAATCTATAGTATTGTCTACAGAACATATTGTGGCCCCCAGGTTCCAAGCCAAATGGAAGGCTTGAACTAGAGGCTACAAAAGTTCTTTGACAAGCTAGGCTGTGAGTTCCTAGACTGTGACTTCCTAGACTTACGAACCCTCTAAATGCGTCAGTAAATGCATTCACAATAAGTATTCTGACATACAGAAGAAAATATCATTGGAACAGTCCTGGAAGTGCGTAGTGAAAGCTATCGCAATGAGCCGATTGCGGCATAGTTTAACCCGGCATGAGTGAGGTCGGGTATGTCATACCTGAGGTGTTTTGAAGTGCTGATTATTAAACGTCATTGTTGTCACACAAATCTTGCTGTCACAGTAGCTGGAGATAAGGGAGAGGGAGACAATATGCTGTGTTGAGTTTATTGTTGCGCCAACATCAGAGGGAGATACACGTGTGCAAAGGTGGCTACGATATTTCACATCCGATCTCTTAGTCGGTGTTACATTTTTGGGCTGTCAGCAAGTTTATGAGATATATATAGCTATTTATAGTATACTTTGATTCTTTTTTATATTTTATATTTCTCAAGGTGTCTTATGAAGAAAAAGAACATCGGCTACAAGAACTACTAGAAGAAGTTTTAGAAAACTGTTCAAATGCTAGTTCCTATGACTCCGAGAGCAAAGAAGAGATTGACAAAGTTTCTCAAAGAAGTGAAGAAAATGATTCGGAGCAAGAGGGTATTTGTATGGTTTGGAAGAGCCAAAATCTGCATTATCAGCTCCTAGTCAGTCACCTGAGATATGTGGGATTTTTTATGGATCCAAAGATGGTACAAAATGGATGAAGGATTGTCCTAGGCAAATTGTTCATATTCATTCCGAGAATATTATTACCAATTCTCCAGGTGTAAAAGGTGCTGCAAAACATGCCAAAACAGATACTGAATGTTGGAGCCTTTTTATAACAAACAGTATATTGAATACTGCACTTACACACACAAATTATCAAATAATGAATATCAGAGAAGATACCCAGAAAATAAAGAGCAGTACCACATGAACGATGCAAGTTTGGAGAATTTGAAGGCATTTATGGGAGTTTTGTATATAATGGGCCTAAACCACCCAAATAAACAAAACTAGAATGATTCATGGCGTACGGATGGTACTGGAGTTGAAAGCTTTTGGACTACAATGTCACTGCAGAGGTTTTACTTTCTCCAAAATTGTTTGAGATTCAATGATAAGATCACCCGGGACGAAAAGAAAAAGACTGACAATCTGGCTGCTATAAGAGATATTTTTGATAATTCTGTTGAAAATATTCAACAACACTATATGCCGTGTGAAAACCTTACTACTGATGAGATGCTGTGATCTTTCAGAGGGAGATGTCCTTTCCATGTACACACGCCAAACAAACCAGCCAAATATGGCATAAACTACAGGGTGTTTATAAATGAATATCGGAGTTTTAACATTTTGTAATATTTATTTACATTAAACTTACAGTTATAAATGGTATTTCAAATGAAAGAGCAACTCAAACACTTTTACCAAGAACCTTATAAATGTTCAATGTGAGCACCATTTGTCACACAGCACACATCAAGTCTATTTACCCATATACCCAAGTGCTGGATAGGCCGGAAGGGGCCCATTGACAAGGCTTGCTTTGCATGGCCTCCACATTAACCTGACCTAAAGCCATGCAATTTTTTCCTTTGGGGCTTCATCAAGGATCATGTGTATGTGCCTCCACTACCAGCAGACCTCCCTGAATTAAGAAACTGGATTGAGGCAGCTGTTTCTAAATCACTGAAGACACACTTATCAACGCTTGGGAAGAACTCAGCTATAGACTTGATGTGTGCTGTGTGACAAATTGTGCTCACATTGAACATTTATAAGGTTGTTGGTAAAACTGTTTGAGTTGCACTTTCATTTGACATACGATTTATAACTGTTAGTTTAATATAATAAATATTATAAAGTGTTAAAACGCCAATATTCATTTATAAACACCCTGTATATGCTCTTGTAGATGTGAAGACATTCTATATCCTACAACTGGAAGAATACTCAGGAAAACAACCACCAGGACCTTACCAGCTTAGTGATAAAGCATATGATACTGTAAACCGTGTACTGGAGCCAATAAGAAAAACAAATAGGAATTCAACATTCGATAATTGGTTTACTAGTTACCCCCTTATGATCCATCTCTTGAAAGAACATTCACTGACTTCTGTCGGCACAGTCTGTAAAAACAAGAAAAGTGTACCAGAGATTTTAAAAAAAGGAATAGAAGTAGTATATAGTTCTCGATTTGAATTCCAGAATGACGTTACACTGGTGTCCTATGTACCTAAAAAAAATAAAGTTGTGCCGGTTATCTCAACTTTACAACCGTTGGTTGCGAAAGCTTGAAATTTTGTGTGTGTATTTCTTTATTGTGTCTATCTACCAGCACTTTCCCGATTGGTAAGTCATGGAATCTTTGTTTTTAATATATTTTTCCCAAGTGCTTCTTTCTATTTTTATATATATATATATATATATATATATATATATATATATATATATAAAAAAACAAAGATGATGTGACTTACCAAATGAAAGTGCTGGCAGGTCGACAGACACACAAACAAACACACAAAATTCAAGCTTTCGCAACAAACTGTTGCCTCATCAGGAAAGAGGGAAGGAGAGGGAAAGACGAAAGGATGTGGGTTTTAAGGGAGAGGGTAAGGAGTCATTCCAATCCTGGGAGCGGAAAGACTTACCTTAGGGGGAAAAAAGGACGGGTATACACTCGCACACACACACACACAGATATCCATCCACACATATACAGACACAAGCAGACATATGTCTGCTTGTGTCTGTATATGTGTGGATGGATATGTGTGTGTGTGTGTGCGAGTGTATACCCGTCCTTTTTTCCCCCTAAGGTAAGTCTTTCCGCTCCCAGGATTGGAATGACTCCTTACCCTCTCCCTTAAAACCCACATCCTTTCGTCTTTCCCTCTCCTTTCCTCTTTCCTGATGAGGCAACAGTTTGTTGCGAAAGCTTGAATTTTGTGTGTATGTTTGTGTTTGTTTGTGTGTCTGTCGACCTGCCAGCACTTTCATTTGGTAAGTCACATCATCTTTGTTTTTAGATATATATTTCCTACGTGGAATGTTTCCCTCTATTATATATATATATATATATATATATATATATATATATATATATATATATATATATATATAAACAAAGATGATGTGACTTACCAAATGAAAGTTCTGGCAGGTCGACAGACACACAAACAAACACAAACATACACACAAAATTCAAGCTTTCGCAACAAACTGTTGCCTCATCAGGAAAGAGGGAAGCAGAGGGAAAGACGAAAGGATGTGGGTTTTAATAATGTGTGTGTGTGTGTGTGTGTGTGTGTGTGTGTGTGTGTGTGTGTATTTTTTTTTTGTGTGTGTGTGTGTGTGTAATGGTTCAGGGATTCCGGACTGGAGCAGATTCGTTTGCCACAAAGACATAGGCTGCAGGGAAGGGACCGTTTGATGTGGAATGGGTGGTAGCTGTCATAATGGAGGTACTGTTGCTTGTTGGTGGGTTTGATGTGGACGGACGTGTGAAGCTGGCCATTGGACAGATGGAGGGCAACGTCAAGGAAAGTGGCATGGGATTTGGAGTAGGACCAGGTGAATCTGATGGAGCCAAAGGAGTTGAGGTTGGAGAGGAAATTCTGGAGTTCTTCTTCACTGAGAGTCCAGATCATGAAGAAGTCATCAACAAATCTGTACCAAACTTTGGGTTGGCAGGCCTGGGTAACCAAGAAGGCTTCCTCTAAGCGACCCATGAGTAGGTTGGCGTACGAGGGGGCCATCCTGGTACCCATGGCTGTTCCCTTTAATTGTTGGTATGTCTGACCTTCAAAAGTGAAGAAGTTGTGGGTCAGGATGAAGCTGGCTAAGGTAAAGAGGAAAGAGGTTTTAGGTAGGGTGGCAGGTGATCGGCGTGAAAGGAAGTGCTCCATCACAGCGAGGCCCTGGACGTGCGGAATATTTGTGTATAAGGAAGTGGCATCAATGGTTACAAGGATGGTTTGCGGGAGTAACAGACCGGGTAAGGATTCCAGGCGTTCGAGAAAGTGGTTGGTGTCTTTGATGAAGGATGGGAGACTGCATGTAATGGGTTGAAGGTGAACCACAACACCCCAATTCAGTAGTTAACCTTTCCTCCAAACCTCTCTCCTAATCTGAAGCCTCTGTCCTATCCCAAGGCCTCACCTACAGCCCCACTCCCAGATTCAACCAAACAGCCCTCGTCAACGATTTACTGTCCTACACTCGTACTCTCTGCTGGAAATATCACTTTGCCATGAAGAAAAATGATCCTAATCCTACTCCTAATGATCCAACTCCCCAAGACACTATCTAAATTGAACCCTGCCTGGAACAGTTCCGTCCTCCGTCACAGTGGGACCCACCTCCTCTTCCTCAAAATCACCCTCTCCAAACCTTCCAGGAATTTCTGACTTCCAGCATTGCTTCTCAGTCCTTCTTAAAAAACCTTAATCCTACTCCCAACATCACCACTGCTAAAGCCCAAGCTATCCGTGAACTGAAGGCTGACCGATCCATCGTCATTCTTCCGGTGGACAAGGGTTCCACGACCATGGTACTTGATCGTCGGGAGTATTGGGCTGAGGGACTGCGTCAGCTTTCAGACAACATCACATACAAAGTTTGCCAAGGTAATCCCATTCCTGAGGTCCAGGCGGAGCTTCAAGGAATCCTCAGAACCTTAGGCCCCCTACAAAACCTTTCACCTGACTCCATCAACCTCCTGACCCCACCGACACCCCGCACCCCTACCTTCTTCCTAAAATTCACAAACCCAATCATCCCGGCCGTCCCATTGTAGCTGGTTACCAAGCCCCCACAGAACGTATCTCTGCCTACGTAGATCAACACCTTCAACCCATTACATGCAGTCTCCCATCCTTCATCAAAGACACCAACCACTTTCTCAAACGCCTGGAATTCTTACCCAGTCTGTTACCCCCGGAAACCATCCTTGTAACCATTGATGCCACTTCCTTATACACAAATATTCCGCACATCCAGGGCCTCGCTGTGATGGAGCACTTCCTTTCACGCCGATCACCTGCCACCCTACCTAAAACCTCTTTCCTCATTACCTTAGCCAGCTTCATCCTGACCCACAACTTCTTCACTTTTGAAGGCCAGACATACCAACAATTAAAGGGAACAGCCATGGGTACCAGGATGGCCCCCTCGTACGCCAACCTATTCATGGGTCGCTTAGAGGAAGCCTTCTTCGTTACCCAGGCCTGCCAACCCAAAGTTTGGTACAGATTTATTGATGACATCTTCATGATCTGGACTCACAGTGAAGAAGAACTCCAGAATTTCCTCTCCAACCTCAACTCCTTTGGCTCCATCAGATTCACCTGGTCCTGCTCCAAATCCCATGCCACTTTCCTTGACGTTGCCCTCCATCTGTCCAATGGCCAGCTTCACACGTCCGTCCACATCAAACCCACCAACAAGCAACAGTACCTCCATTATGACAGCTGCCACCCATTCCACATCAAACGGTACCTTCCCTACAGCCTAGGTCTTCGTGGCAAACGAATCTGCTCCAGTCCGGAATCCCTAAACCATTACACCAACAACCTGAAAACAGCTTTCACATCCCGCAACTACCCTCCCGACCTGGTACAGAAGCAAATAACCAGAGCCACTTCCTCATCCCCTCCAACCCATAACCTCCCACAGAAGAACCACAAAAGTGCCCCACTTGTGACAGGATACTTTCCGGGACTGGATCAGACTCTGAATGTGGCTCTCCAGCAGGGATACGACTTCCTCATATCCTGCCCTGAAATGAGATCCACCCTTCATGAAATCCTCCCCACTCCACCAAGAGTGTCTTTCCGCCGTCCACCTAACCTTCGTAACCTCTTAGTTCATCCCTATGAAATCCCCAAACCACCTTCCTTACTCTCTGGCTCCTACCCTTGTAACCGCCCCCGGTGTAAAAACCTGTCCCATGCACCCTCCCACCACCACCTACTCCAGTCCTGCAACCCGGAAAGTGTACACGATCAAAGGCAGAGCCATGTGTGAAAGCACCCACGTGATTTACCAACTGACCTGCCTACACTGTGAAGCTTTCTATGTGGGAATGACCAGCAACAAACTGTCCATTCGCATGAATGGACACAGGCAGACAGTGTTTGTTGGTAATGAGGATCACCCTGTGGCTAAACATGCCTTGGTGCACGGCCAGCACATCTTGGCACAGTGTACACCGTCCAGGTTATCTGGATACTTCCCACTAACACCAACCTGTCAGAACTCCGGAGATGGGAACTTGCCCTTCAGTATATCCTCTCTTCTCGTTATCCGCCAGGCTTCAACCTCCGGTAATTTCAAGTTGCTGCCGCTCATACCTCACCTGTCTTTCAACAACATCTTTGCCTCTGTACTTCCGCCTTGACTGACATTTCTGCTCAAACTCTTTGCCTTTACAAATGTCTGCTTGTGTCTGTGTATGTGCGGATGGATATGTGTGTGTGTGCGAGTGTATACCTGTCCTTTTTTCCCCCTAAGGTAAGTCTTTCCACTCCCGGGATTGGAATGACTCCTTACCCTCTCCCTTAAAACCCACATCCTTTCGTCTTTCCCTCTCCTTCCCTCTTTCCTGATGAAGCAACCATTGATTGCGAAAGCTAGAATTTTGTGTGTATGTATGTGTTTGTTTGTGTTTCTATCGACCTGCCAGTGCTTTCGTATGGTAAGTCACATCATCTTTGTTTTTAAATATATTTTTCCCGCGTGGAATGTTTCCCTCTATTACATATATGTGTCTGTATATGTGTGGATGGATATGTGTGTGTGTGTGTGTGTGCGAGTGTATACCCGTCCTTTTTTCCCCCTAAGGTAAGTCTTTCCGCTCCCGGGATTGGAATGACTCCTTACCCTCTCCCTTACAACCCACATCCTTTCGTCTTTCCCTCTCCTTCCCTCTTTCCTGATGAGGCAACAGTTTGTAGCGAAAGCTTGAATTTTGTGTGTATGTTTGTGTGTCTTTCGACCTGCCAGCGCTTTCGTTTGGTAAGTCACATCACCTTTGTTTTTTGATATATTTTTCCCACGTGGAATGTTTCCCTCTATTTATATATATATATTTTTTTTTTCATAATCTGCCACCACAAAACCACTCCCTTTAATACATTTACCCGTAGTTTTTTCGAAATTTTCCCGAATTTCTCCACCCTTTAACGTGTTTTGGCGGCAACACAACCACCTAACCTTTATGCACATCGTTGCCTACCAACCCAAGTTCACCACAGGATCAACATAGCCCATCTCGACCAACACTTTTCGCCTTTTTTCACACCAGATCTCCAGTTGCTTTCTAGTCACCTTTATCTCTCCCCATATATTTTTATTTTCATTTTCATTTCAGCCTCATGTTACACTTTCCACCTTCTAATACCATGTCACCCTCACAACACCCCCACAACGACCCCATTAAGTTTTATTTACATTCCCTCCCCAAACATGCCTTTGCCCTTGCCAGATTACATTCCAATATTTTATTTTCTCAGGCTTGTCTGACATTTGGCATTACCCCCAAAGGCCTCACACTTAAAGTTCCCATCTCTGGCTGCAACCCTTCTTTCCATCAGTCCCTATACCAGTTCCAAACTGAACAATCCATTGCCCTCACCCACCTAATCCTTCACCTACACATCAACTCAGCCAATGAACACGCCCGTTCAACTCCTATCCTTAATAAAAGTCCTCAATCTTTCCTCTCCCACATCCACACCGGCTGTTCAGAGCATCCTCCTATAGGCCAACCGCAAATTAGAATAGCATGCCACCCTCCACCTTAAAAAACTATCCAATCTCCTGGTTTGGCACCTCCGGAAAGGCAACTCACTCACCCTTCACAACCTTTCCAGCAAACCTCAACCTCCTCTCATTGCACACAAACCCAGTCTCTCCCATCTACTCAATCTCCCACTTCCAGCTCCACTCCCTCCAAAACCTCAAAATTCCAATCAACACAATCTGGAACCACAACACCCTAATTCAGTAGTTAAGCTTTCCTCCAAACCTCTCTCCCAATCCGTAACCTCTGTCCTATCCAAAGGCCTCACCTTCAGCCCCACTCCCAGATTCAACCAAACAGCCCTCGTCAAAGATTTACTGTCCTACACTCGTACTCTCTACTGGAAATATCACTTTGCCATGAAGAAAAATGATCCTAATCCTACTCCTAATGATCCAACTCCCCAAGACACTATCCAAATTGAACCCTGCCTGGAACAGTTCCGTCCTCCGTCACAGTGGGACCCACCTCCTCTTCCTCAAAATCACCCTCTCCAAACCTTCCAGGAATTTCTGACTTCCAGCATTGCTTCTCAGTCCTTCTTAAAAAACCTTAATCCTACTCCCAACATCACCACTGCTAAAGCCCAAGCTATCCGTGAACTGAAGGCTGACCGATCCATCGTCATTCTTCCGGTGGACAAGGGTTCCACGACCATGGTACTTGATCGTCGGGAGTATTGGGCTGAGGGACTGCGTCAGCTTTCAGACAACATCACATACAAAGTTTGCCAAGGTAATCCCATTCCTGAGGTCCAGGCGGAGCTTCAAGGAATCCTCAGAACCTTAGGCCCCCTACAAAACCTTTCACCTGACTCCATCAACCTCCTGACCCCACCGACACCCCGCACCCCTACCTTCTTCCTAAAATTCACAAACCCAATCATCCCGGCCGTCCCATTGTAGCTGGTTACCAAGCCCCCACAGAACGTATCTCTGCCTACGTAGATCAACACCTTCAACCCATTACATGCAGTCTCCCATCCTTCATCAAAGACACCAACCACTTTCTCAAACGCCTGGAATCCTTACCCAGTCTGTTACCCCCGGAAACCATCCTTGTAACCATTGATGCCACTTCCTTATACACAAATATTCCGCACATCCAGGGCATCGCTGCAATGGAGCACTTCCTTCCACGCCGATCACCTGCCACCCTACCTAAAACCTCTTTCCTCATTACCTTAGCCAGCTTCATCCTGACCCACAACTTCTTCACTTTTGAAGGCCAGACATACCAACAATTAAAGGGAACAGCCATGGGTACCAGGATGGCCCCCTCGTACGCCAACCTATTCATGGGTCGCTTAGAGGAAGCCTTCTTCGTTACCCAGGCCTGCCAACCCAAAGTTTGGTACAGATTTATTGATGACATCTTCATGATCTGGACTCACAGTGAAGAAGAACTCCAGAATTTCCTCTCCAACCTCAACTCCTTTGGCTCCATCAGATTCACCTGGTCCTACTCCAAATCCCATGCCACTTTCCTTGATGTTGCCCTCCATCTGTCCAATGGCCAGCTTCACACGTCCGTCCACATCAAACCCACCAACAAGCAACAGTACCTCCATTATGACAGCTGCCACCCATTCCACATCAAACGGTACCTTCCCTACAGCCTAGGTCTTCGTGGCAAACGAATCTGCTCCAGTCCGGAATCCCTAAACCATTACACCAACAACCTGAAAACAGCTTTCACATCCCGCAACTACCCTCCCGACCTGGTACAGAAGCAAATAACCAGAGCCACTTCCTCATCCCCTCCAACCCATAACCTCCCACAGAAGAACCACAAAAGTGCCCCACTTGTGACAGGATACTTTCCGGGACTGGATCAGACTCTGAATGTGGCTCTCCAGCAGGGATACGACTTCCTCATATCCTGCCCTGAAATGAGATCCACCCTTCATGAAATCCTCCCCACTCCACCAAGAGTGTCTTTCCGCTGTCCACCTAACCTTCGTAACCTCTTAGTTCATCCCTATGAAATCCCCAAACCACCTTCCTTACTCTCTGGCTCCTACCCTTGTAACCGCCCCCGGTGTAAAAACCTGTCCCATGCACCCTCCCACCACCACCTACTCCAGTCCTGCAACCCGGAAAGTGTACACGATCAAAGGCAGAGCCATGTGTGAAAGCACCCACGTGATTTACCAACTGACCTGCCTACACTGTGAAGCTTTCTATGTGGGAATGACCAGCAACAAACTGTCCATTCGCATGAATGGACACAGGCAGACAGTGTTTGTTGGTAATGAGGATCACCCTGTGGCTAAACATGCCTTGGTGCACGGCCAGCACATCTTGGCACAGTGTACACCGTCCAGGTTATCTGGATACTTCCCACTAACACCAACCTGTCAGAACTCCGGAGATGGGAACTTGCCCTTCAGTATATCCTCTCTTCTCGTTATCCGCCAGGCTTCAACCTCCGGTAATTTCAAGTTGCTGCCGCTCATACCTCACCTGTCTTTCAACAACATCTTTGCCTCTGTACTTCCGCCTTGACTGACATTTCTGCTCAAACTCTTTGCCTTTACAAATGTCTGCTTGTGTCTGTGTATGTGCGGATGGATATGTCTGTGGTCCTTTTTTTCCCCCTAAGGTAAGTCTTTCCGCTCTCGGGATTGGAATGACTCCTTACCCTCTCCCTTAAAACCCACATCCTTTCGTCTTTCCCTCTCCTTCCCTCTTTCCTGATGAAGCAACCATTGGTTGCGAAAGCTAGAATTTTGTGTGTATGTTTGTGTGTCTATCGACCTGCCAGCGCTTTTGTTTGGTAAGTCTTATCATCTTTATATATATCTGTGTGTGTGTGTGTGTGTGTGTGTGCCGAATGAAACACATTTGGCTGGGCTGCCAAGAGGGCACTGCATGAAATTTTTAGTAACTGCCACAGCAATAATATTATCAAAAGGTCCTCCATAAAAACCAAGGCAATAGGGGTTTTATATAAAGGTTTATAGTGGTACCAAAGCTAGTATCCAGACTCTAACAGTGATATAGGAACTAAAATTACAGGTAGGAGATTAAAAGTAAAAATGCTTCACTCTGTTTCCTTATGTTCTTTTCCAAAGGAAAACCCAGGAGTAATGTTCCAATTTCATTCTCGTGTTGTTGTTGTTGTTGTATTCACTCCACACTACTCTATCCTGTGCAAGTCTCTTCATCTACGAGTAACTACTGCCACTTACAGCCTTCTGAATCTGCTTAGTGTATTCATCTCTTGGCCACCCTCTATGATTTTTACCCTCCATGCTGCCCTCCAATACTAAATTAGTGATCCCTTGATGCCTCAGAATGTGTCACCAACCAATACCTTCTTCTAGTCAAGTTGCGCCACAAATTCCTTTTCTCCCCTATTCTGTTTAGTACCTCCTCATTGGTTATGTGATCTACCCATCCAATTTTCAGCATTCTTCTGTAGCACCACAGTTCAAAAGCTTCTGTTCTCTCCTTGTCTAAACTGTTTATCATCCACGTTTCACTTCCATACATGGCTACACGCCACACAAATACTTCCTGACAATTAACTCTAAACTCAATGTTAACAAATTTCTCTTCTTCAGAAACTCTTTCCTTGCCATCACCAGTCTACATTTTATATCCTCTCTACCTCGACCATCATCAGTTATTTTGTTGCCCAAACAGCAAAACTCATCTACTACTTTAAGTGTCTCATTTCCTAATTTAATTCCCTCAGCATCACATGATTTAATTTGACTGCATTCCATTATCCTCGTTTTGCTTTTGTTGATGTTCATCTTATATCCTGCTTTCAAGACACTGTCCATTTGTTCAACTGTTATTCCAAGTCCTTTGCTGTCTCCGAACATTACAAGGTCATTGGCAAACCTTTTATTTCTTTCCCCTCAATTTTAATTCCTACTCCAAATTTTTCTTTCATTTCCTTTACTGCTTGCTTAATATACAGATTGAATAACACTGGAGATAGGCTACAGTCCTTTCTCACTTGCTTCTCAACCACTGCTTCCCTTCCGTAACCTTCGACACTTATAACTGCCATCTGATTTCTGTACAAACTGTAAATAACCTTTTGTTCCCTGTATTTTATCGCTCCTACCTTCAGAATTTGAAAGAGACTGTTCCAGTCAACACTGTCAAAGTCCACCCCTGGTAGCTGAGTGGTCAGTGCGACAGACTGTCAATCCTAAGGGCCCGGGTTCGATTCCCGGCTGGGTCGGAGATTTTCTCCGCTCAGGGACTGGGTGTTCTGTTGTCATCATCATCATCATCATCATCATCATCATCATCATTTCATCCCCATCGATGTGCAAGCCGCCAAAGTGGTGCCAAATCGGAAGACTTTCACCAGGCGAATGGTCTATCCTACGGGAGGCCCTAGTCACATGACATTTACATTTTAACACAGTCAAAAGCTTCCTCTAAGTCTACAAATGCTATAAACGTAGGTTTCCCTTTTCTTAACCTATCTTCTAAGATAAGTCTTAGGGTCAGTATTGTCTCACGAGTTAATACATTTCTATGGAATGCAAACTGATCTTCCCCAGGATCATCTGCTACCAGTTTTTCCATTCGTCTGTAAAGAATTCTTGTTATTATTTTGCAGCCGTGACTTAGTAAACTGATGGTTCGCTAACTTTCACTCCTGTCAGCACCTGCTTTCTTTGGAATTGGAATTATTATATTCTTCTTGAAGTCTGAAGGTATTTTGCCTGTCTCATACATCTTGCTCACCAGATGGAAGAATTTTGTCATGGCTGGCTCTCCCAAGGCTATCGGTAGTAGTTATAACAGAATGTTGTCTACTCCCAGGGTCTTGTTTCACCTCAGGTCTTTCGGTGTTCTGTCGAATGCTTCATGCAGTATCATACCTCCTATCTCATCTTCATCTACGTCATCTTCCATTTCCATAATATTGCCCTCATGTACATCGCCCTTGCACAGACCCTCTACATACTTCTTCCATCTTTCTGCTTTCCCTTCTTTGCTTAGGACTGGTTTTTCACCAGAAATCTTGATATTCATACATGTGGTTCTCTTTTCTCCAGAGGTCTCTTTAACTTCCCTACACGCCAGCATCTGTCTTACCCCCAGTAAAATATGCTTCTATATCCTTACATTTGTACTCTAGCCATCAGGAATCGCTTAGCCATTTTGTACTTCCTGCCGATCTCATTTTTGAGACATTCTTATTCTTTTTCGCCTGCTTCATTTACTGCATTTTATATTTTCTCCTTTCATCAATTAAATTTGGTATCTCTTGTGTTAGCCAAGGATTTCTACTAGCCCTCATCTTTTTACCTTCTTGATCCTCTGCTATCTTCACTATTTCATCTAGCATAGCTACCCAGTCTTCTTCTACAGTATTCCTTTCCCCTGTTCTTGTCAGTTACTCCCTAATGCTCTCTCTAAAACTCTCTACAACCTCTAAGACAATCATTATTGACAAAATTATTTAATCAGTTACATAAAAAATTTACTCACCAAGCAGGGGCAGAACACACACATAAAGGACTGCTGTGATTGGCAAGCTTTCGGAACCAGTGGCTCCTACTCCAGGCAGAAGGTTTGAAGGAGAAAGAAGAAGAGTCAAGGAAAAGGACTGGAGAGGTCTAGGAAAATGAGTAGATTTTGGGAAAGTCACCCACAACTGTGGGTCAGGGGAGATTTAATAAGTGTGAGAAGCTATGTGCACAATATGTGACAGACGTGAGAGAGGACGATGAAAAATAGACGGGAAAGACAATGAAAGATGTAAAAAACTAAAATGGAGTGAAGCAAAGAGTAGTTACAGTGAAGAACAGCTGAGACGGAAGAAATTAATGCAGGTAAGAACCAAGGAGGAGTTCTGAGAAACTGGTGTCTGGGGGTTAGAATCAAGATGGCACGTGTGGTGAAACAGACACCAAGGTTACGTATGTCATGTTGTAGAGCATGCTCTGCAACACAATACTGCGAGTTGCCAGTATATACTCTCAGCCTGTGTCCACTCATCCTAGTTGATAATTTGGTGGTAGTCATGCCAATGTGGAAGGCTGAACAGTGTTTACATAATAGCTGGTATATGACATGTAACTTCATAGGTGGCTCTCCTTTTTAAAGTATATGTTTTGCCAATTACAGGGCTATTGCAGGTGCTGGTAGGAGGGTGCATAGGGCAAGTCTTGCGGTGGGGACCGTTGCAGGAATAGGAGTCACAGGGTAGGCAGATGGGTGCAGAAGGAGCATAGGGTCTGACAAGAATATTGTGGAGATTGGGAGGGCAACGGAAAGCTATTGCTTTACAGCAGTACACCAACATTCTCACTTCAGCCTTCACTGCACATAATTATCTCTCCAGCCTCGTTAAAAAGAAAATTTCCTGAGCCATCACATCTAATCCTGGTACTGCCGATTCCTCCACAAAACAGCTTTGGAGCACACCATTGGTGATTCAGTGTTATCCTGGTCTGGAATGTGTTAATCAGCTACTTCGACTGGGCCATGACTTCCTAAAATCATGCCCTGAAATGAGATCCATTCTGTCGGAAATTTTGTCCACCACACCTAGAATAGCTTTCTGTCACCCTCCCAATCTCTGTAATATTCTTGACACACCCTATGCTCCTGCACCCATCTCCCTACCCTATGGCTCCTACCCCTGTGACCATCCCCACTGCAAGACTTGACCTATGCACCCTCCCTACCACCACCTATAATAGCCTTGTAACTGCAAAACATATACTATCAAGGGGAAAGCCACCTGTAAAATCACGTCATATACCAGCTATTATGTGAACACTGTTCAGCCTTCTACATCGGCATGACTACCACCAAATTATCAACGAGGATGAGTGGGCATAGGCAGAGTGTATATAATGGCAACTCGCAATATTGTGTTGCAGAGCATGCTCTACATGACACTCGTGACCTAGGTGGCTATTTCGCCACACGCGCCATCTGGATTCTAGCCTCCAGACACCAGTTTCTCAGAACTCTGCAGGTGGGAACTAACACTACATGTCCTTAGTTCTCGCCACCCTCTTGGCATTAATTTACGTTAATTTCTTCCGTCTCAGCTTTTCTTCACTGAAACTACTATTTGCTTCACTCCGTTATAGTTTTCTACAGCTTTCATTGTCTTTCCCATCTATTTTTCACTGTCCCTTCCCACCTCTGTTATGTACTATGCATTTAGCTTTTCATGTTTATTAACTCGTGCACGGTGTTTTAGTAGTAATCTCTGTCTTGCATATTTCCCTACCATCCACCTTTAAGCTCTCAGGTTTTCAAATCCTGTCCAATGCAGCCCCCAACAATCAATCTTTCCTTCTCATCCCTTACAGTAAGTCTCCTCTCATCCACAGTTTTGGGTGGCTTTCCCAAAATCTACCCACTTTTCCTAGACCTCTCCAGTCCTTTTCCTTCACCCTTCTTCCTTCCCCTTCAACCCTTCTGCCTGAAGGAGGAGCCACTGGCTCCGAAATCTTTCCAATCACAACAGTCTTCTATGTATGTGTTCTGCCACTGCTTGGTGAGTAGACTTTTTATCTATCCAATTAAATAATCTCTACAACCTCTGCTTCTTTCAGTTTATCCAAGTCCCCATCTCCTTAAATTCTTACCTTTTTGCAGTTTCTTTTGTTTTAATCTACAGTTTATAACCAAAAAATTGTGGTCAGGGCCCTTATCTGCCTCTGGAAATGACTTACAATTTAAAACCTGGTTCCTAAATCTCTATCGTACCATTATATAATCAATCTAAAACCTTCCAGTGTCTCCAGGTCGCTTCCATGTATACAGCCTTCTTTCATTTCTTAAACCAAGTACTAGTGATGATTACATTAGGCTCTGTGCAAAATTCTACAAGGTGGCTTCCTCTTTCATTCCTCAGCCCCATTCCATATTCACCTACTACTTTTCCTTCTCTTCCTTTTCCTACTACCGAATTCCAGTCCCCCATTACTATTAGATTTTCATCTCCCTTCACTATATGAATAATTTATTTTATATCATCGTACATTTCTTCATTCGTTCATCATATGGGGAGCTAGTTGGCATATAAACTTGTACTACTGTGATAGGCGTGGGCTTCGGGTCTATCTTTGTTACAGTAATGCATTCGCTATGCTGTTTGTAATAGCTTATCTGTGTTCCTATTTTATTTTTATTTTTTTCATTATTCAACCTAGTCCTGCATTACCCCTCTCTGATTTTAAATTTATAACCCTGTATTCACCTGACCAGAAGACCTGTTTCTCCTGCCACTGAACTTCACTAAACCTCACTATATCTTTAAACTTTAACCCATCAATTTCCCTTTCTAAATTTTGTAGCCTGCCTGTCCAGTTACGGAATCGGACATTCCACACTCCGATCCATAGAATGCCAGTTTTGTTTCTCCTTATAATGACACCCTCCTGAGCAGTCCCCGTCCAGAGATCCCAATGAGAGACTTTTTTTACCTCTGCGATATTTTACCCAAGAGGATGCCATAATCATTTAATGATCCACTAAAGCTGCATGCCCTTGGGAAAAATTATGGCTGCAGTTTCCCCTAGCTTTCAGCCATTCGCAATATCAGCACACCAAGGCCATTTTGATTGATGTTACAAGGCCAGTTCATTCCATCATCCAGACTGGTGCGAAACTGCAAAAAGGTTGGAATTTAAGGAGATGGGACCTGGATAAATTGACAGAACCAGAGGTTGTAGAGAATTTCAGGGAGAACATTAGGGAACGATTGACGAGATTGGGGAAAGAAATACAGTAGAAGAAGAATGGGTAGCTTTGAGAGATGAAATAGTGAAGGCAGCAGAGGATCAAGTAGGTAAAAAGACGAGGGCTAATAGAAATCCTTGGGTAACAGAAGAGATACTGAATTTAACTGATGAAAGGAGAAAATACAAAAATGCAGTAAATGAAGCAGGCAAAAAGGAATACAAACGTCTCAAAAATGAGATCGACAGGAAGTGCAAAATGGCTAAGCAGGGTTGGCTAGTGGACAAACATAAGGATGTAGAAGCATGTATCACTAGGGGTAAGATAGATACTGCCTACAGGAAAATTAAAAAGACCTTTGGCGAAAAAAGAACCACTTGCATGAATATCAAGAGCTCAGATGGAAACCCAGTTCTAAGCAAAGAAGGGAAAGCAGAATGGTGGAAGTAGTATATAGAGGGTCTGTACAAGGGCGATGTTCTTGAGGATAATTTTATAGAAATGGAAGGAGGAGGTAGAAGAAGATATAATGGAAGATATGATACTGCGTGAAGAGTTGACAAAGCACTGAAAGACTAAGTCGAAACAAGGTCCCGGGAGTAGACAACATTTCATTAGAACCACTGACAGCCTTCGGAGAGCCAGTCCTGACAAAACTCTACCATCTGGTGAGCATGATGTATGACACAGGCGAAATATCCTCAGACTTCGAGAAGAATATAATAATTCCAATCCCAAAGAAAGCAGGTGTTGACAGATGTGAAAATTACCGAACTATCAGCTTAATAAGTCACAGTTGGGGGGGGGGAAAAAAAAAAAAAAAAAAAAAAAAAAAAAAAAAAAAAAAAAAAAAACGCAAATTCTTTACAGGCGAATGGAAAAACTGGTAGAAGCCGACCTCAGGGAAGATCAGTTTGGACTCCGCAGAAATATTGGAACATGTGAGGCAATACTGACCCCTACGACTTATCTCAGAAAATATATTAAGGAAAGGCAAACCCATTTTTCTGTCATTCATAGACTTAGAGAAAGCTTTTGACAATGTTGACTGGAATACTCTCTTTCAAATTCTGAATGTGGCAGGGGTAAAATACAGGGAGCGAAAGGCTATTTACAATTTGTATAGAAACCAGATGGCAGTTATAAGAGTCGAGGGACACGAAAGGGAAGTTGTGGTTGGGAAGGGAGTGAGACAGGGTTGTAGTCTCTGCCTGATGTTATTCAATCTGTATATTGAGCAAGCAGTAAAGGAAACTAAAGAAAAATTCGAAGTAGGTGTTAAAATCCATGGAGAAGAAATAAAAACTTTGAGGTTCGCCAATGACATTGTAATTCTGTCTGAGACAGCAAAGGACTTGGAAGAGCAGCTGAACGGAATGGACAGTGTCTTGAAAGGAGGATATAAGATGAATATCAACAAAAGCAAAACGAGGATATTGGAATGTAGTCGAATTAAGTCAGGTGATGCTGAGAGAATTAGATTAGGAAATGAGACACTTAATGTAGTAAAGGAGTTTTGCAATTTGGGGAGCAAAATAACTGATGATGGTCAAAGTAGAGAGGATATAAAATGTAGACTGGCAACAGCAAGGAAAGTGTTTCTGGAGAAGAGAAATTTGTTAACATCGAGTATGGATTAAAGTGTCAGGAAGCCGTCTCTGAAAGTATTTGTATGGAGTGTAGCCATGTATGGAAGTGAAACGTGGACGATAAATAGTTTGGACAAGAAAAAAAATAGAAGCTTTCGAAATGTGGTGCTGCAGAAGAATGCTGAAGATTAGATGGGTAGATCACATAACTAATGAGGTGGTATTGAATAGAATTGGGGAGAAGAGGAGTTTGTGGCACAACATGACTAGAAGAAGGGATCGGTTGGTAGGACATGTTCTGAGGCATCAAGGGACCACCAATTTAATATTGGAGGGCAGCGTGGAGGGTAAAAATCGTAGAGGGAGATCAAGAGATGAATACACTAAGCTGATTCACAAAGATGTAGGTTGCAGTAGGTACTGGGAGATGAAGAAGCTTGCACAGGATAGAGTAGCATGGAGAGCTGCATCAAACCAGTCTCAGGGCTGAAGACCACAACAACAACAATCTCGTTAACAAAGCACTGTGCTCAGAGGTTGGAAGAGTGCGTGGGCCACACCCATCTACAAGTAGAGCAGCAGAACTGATCCAAAAAACTACCATCCAGTATCATTGTCAGGTATTTGTTGTAGACTCTCAGAACACATTCTAAGCCCAGTTCTAATGAAATGCTTTGAACTAAATGACCTCCTCCTTGACAAACGGCAATGAACTCTGCAAATATTGAATATGTGAGACCTAATATGAGCTTTTGTAATGTGATGTATCCCAAAAGCTATGGACCAATACAGTCAGATACAATGCTTCTTGAATTCCAAAATGCATCTGACTCAGTAATCAGGCATAAACTTATCAAAAGTACAATGATCACATGGAGTATCAAGTGAGACTTGTAACGGGACTGAGGATTTATTGATGGGTGGTGGGGTGGACACAGTATGTTATCTTGAATGGACCGTCGTCGACAGATGGGAAAGTAACTTCAGGTGTGCCTCAGGGAAGTGTGCTGGGAACATTAAGGAGTCACAGCTGGAATCAGTCAATCATACAAATACCTTTCTGAAACAATCTGTAGGGATATGAAATGGAAAAATCACATGGTTTCAGTTGTAGGTGAAGCAGGTGCCTGACTGCAATTGACTGGTAGAATACTAGGGAAATGCAGACAGTCTACAAAGGAAACTGGATACAAAACACTTGCGCAATACAGCGTAAGTGTGAGAGACTCATACCATATAGGACTATCAAAGGCTAGTGAATGGACACAAAGAAGGGCAGCACAATTGCCGCATGTTTGACACACGAATGTGACGGAGATGCTGAAAGAACTGAACTGGCACATGCTTGAAAGTAGATGCAAACTAATCTGTGAAAAGCTACTTTTTTAAGTAATCTCTGCCATGCCCTAATAAGTGATTGTCATTAAACAGCAGGTTTTTTTCCACGTTAGCAGCCCTCATTCAAACTTACTTAATTAATGTAGTTCATAAAGTTTTCATTTCAATTACCTTTTAATTCCTTTTATTTCTCTGTATAGAAGTGTCATTGTCAAAATGCCTGTTAGATGATTTTTTTGTAGTTCTACAAGTCATCACTGTGTAGGTCCCACTATGTGCATGTAACGAGATTTCCAAAGTACAAAAGTAAACTATCTTGCGTTTTCATTTTGTTACGATTATCAGAATCTTACTTGCATTGCTGTATTCACATTTTGAATTTTCATAATACTCCAAAACATTTCAACAAAAGGCAAAGATAGCTCTAAATGACAAACAATAGAAAATCCAGGATTGAATGTAACAATATTATGAAAAGGGAAGTTGCCACTCACCATATAGCAGACGTGCTGAGTCGCAGATAGACACAACAAAAAGAATGTCTCAAAGCTTTCGGCCTTGGTCAACAATACACACACTATTGTTGACTAAGGTCTTACCTGCCGAAAGCTTTATTGTGACATTCTTTTTGTTGTGCCATGCCTAGCATGTCTGCTACATAGTGAGTAGCATCTTTCCTTATCATTACCTATCGCCAGGTATTTAGAAATAAGCACTAACGTTCCTGACTTTCATTTATATCAAAATGTATGATTCTTTATTAAACATAAGAATATACATGCATACTATGAGAAATCACACAGGGCATCTTTTAAATCTGTTGCCATACTGTTTTTCACAAATTAATCTTAGGTTTATTTCCGAAACTAAATATATTCTTAGAAGAAATACCAATTCTGAACTATTAAAATTGAAAGCACACGAACAGTATATAACAAATTCATTTTCACATCATCATCATTAAATTCTGAAATATAATGCAATTTCTTCCGTAATGTTTAAAATGCAATCCTGTCTTCGCCTTCTAGAGGTACCTAGCGCCATGTATTTCACTGCAAGAAAACAGGCCTTTTTTTAACTTCCTACTACTGTACTATACAGAATGTGAACAATTACAGATGAACTTATCCATAAATCGAATAAAAGATATTTTTGGAAAGAGTAGGTTTATTTCATGTTCTCTCTGTTACAGCAAGAAAGCGTGATACTAATCATCGTTTTATAAGTATTTGAAATAATTATTACGCGAGTACAACGGCATTACATCTTTAGAAAGTACGTTTACTATTTAGCAAAGCTCTCCACAGAACAATTTAAAAGCCCTTCCATGTTCCACCAGCGAATGGAATGAAATAGGTTCTCAAATACACAAATCCATGAGTTTCTCTGGGTCACACAACAGAAAAACACGTTGTATGAGAAACTTTTATCAAACGCAACACATCTTTCGTTTCAAAATAAACACTGCTTGTTTGCTAGCATCACAACTCAAACTGTCTTGAATATTGTATAACTTAAAGGCGCTGAAGGTAGGGATTATTTCTTTGGACTGGAGTTCGTTTGCTACAACCCATTTCTTTCGCGAAATGGAACTAAATGAAATTGTATAAAAATTACAACGGATGGAAATGGGCAGCACAAACATTTATTTGTTGTGCAATATACTTACAGTTCATTGTAGGTGTCAAATCTTAAATTCTAAGTGAAAATTGAAAACTCAGTTTCCACGCCCCTGATAAGTCGTCAACCTCAGCGTCACCATTACAACACAAGAAAGCTACATTTCAGGGGCGAAGATATGCATAGCGGGGAGCGTGGGGAGCTCACTGTGACACTAGATTTTGCTTTTTTGTAGACAGGTGTGGATTTAAAAATTGGCTTGCAGTTTTAGTAATGAAACATTAATTTAGTTCGTTCCAACACGCATTATAAGTGCGAGGAACAGTGATGTTCCTCAATTAAAGACGCTGTCATTCATAGAGATTATTTGTTACAGTTCTCATGAATGATTGCAGATGATTCAGTGGTGAGCAAGTACAACAAAAATATTTTGAACTGAAAATTTTCCTAATCCGGAATATGCGTTATAAGTGATGAACGGAACGGAATAAGCCTTGATGATTACATGACATGAAAATTGCTTCAATTTGAAGAGTGAGTGTTATTTATAGACTGTCAAGTTAGCGAGACGATAGACTACAGTAAACAGGTGTCAGATAATGTGAGAATTAAAAGATTTTAGACACACACACTTACATACACAGCTAGTCTGTAGAGATTCTTATGCTAGTAGACACGAATGCTTGAGAAGTCCAGTTTTACCTGTTCGTAAGAACAGTCCGCCACAAGCATTGTGTCATATTTGAAATGCTGAATTGTGTATGATACACAAAAGTTCCTTACGATGCCTTCATTTATCTATTTTCAAATATTCAAATTCGTTGTCAACGCTCACAAATATAATTCTTAGATGACCGTTCCAGTACTCAATCCGATGTACCGTTGAGTAATGTGAAGATATTAGAATAATACATTCCAAAATGTAGCTATGTATGTGTTAAGACAATTTTCGTGGAGAAAAGAGTAAAACGCTTCCCAAAAATTGCCAAGCTGTGCGCCATACAACAGCGGTCAGAACGAAAATCCATAATAATTTAATCAAGACAGTATTCAATATTCTTTGTATTACTTGTAGAAGCAGGTCATCACCAAAAGCTTTCAGTATAATTTAATACCAGGAAATTCAGCAATAAATGTAAAGAGTATTGATGTAATTTGTCCAATCTTGCCAACTTAAGGTATTTTATCATATTCCTAGGCTAGTCACTTAAAGCTGATTCTTGAAACTTTGTAAGTGAACTTGTACTGAATAGTTTGTGTCTGCCTAAAAGCATCTGGTATTTGTTCTTTTAGTGTCCCTATGATGCTCTCCTATGGGTGAAACCGTCCTGTGACAAGCCATGGTCTTTGTATACATGCAATATCCCTTGTAAATCCTATTTTGCTTAGGCCCCACACACTTTTGTATACATGCAATATCCCTTGTAAATCCTATTTTGCTTAGGCCCCACACACTTGAACAGTACTCTGTGATCGGTTGCGGAGTGCTTTGTAGACAATCTCCTTTGTAGGCTTAATTGCATTTAGCCAATATTCTACCAATAAACCAAAGTGTGCTACCTGTTTTACCTATGACAGTCTATATGAATATTTATTTTCTGGCACTGCCAGGTACACGTATGAGTTGATTAATGAAGAAGAACCCTCAAGATAGTTGACTGTGTCAAAGCTGAAACAAACACAGGGAGAATGAACTGTCAGAAGCTGCTTCTGTAGATTGTACCAACACTTAAATATCACCAATCTGCTGTGTTTTATTTGGTCATCAAAGACTGTGAATGTGCACTCTACATAACCACATAAAGAATTTACTGCTTTAAAAGCTGCTTCTGCTTTCTCAGTCTTCAGTGTTTCTGTTGTTTACCTACACCTGCTTGGATAATATTCTTATATACAGAAGTTGTTTTCATCTTTTGCTGGCATATCAGCAATAAACTTCTTTTACTTATATGTTTTAAGCTCCAGTCTTCAATAAGTTATAGATTCACTAGGTAAAAATACATTTTTGTTTCATTTTTAATTTGAGTGAGCCATAACATCCAGAAGTTTGCCTAAAACCAGACTATTAGAGACCTGTATACTGGATTACACGTTCAGTTTTTAATTGTCAGACAATCTGGATAGATTGCTAGCCACTAAACAGAAGAGGTGCTGAGAGAAAGACAGACAGAATAGGAAAGGATGATTACTTCTTGTACTCAGCTATGTATAGCCCTTTTCTACATTTTTCTCTACTGCTCACCATCTCTTCCACTTTCTGAATAGTGACAATCCTCAAATAGATTCTCTCTCCATTGGAAATTTTGTTTTTGGTTCTTGTTGCATAAACCCCAGATCATGTTAAACCAAGTTTTATGATTTATTTATACATTTGTGTCATTTAACAGGTATACAACTGATGTAATGTAATGGGCATGTTTGTAAACTTTTTGTCCCTTCTGAGAAAATAGTGTGTATTACATTGTATATTATATTTGCTTTCTTTGTTAATGTTTCTGCTGTTGAATATATCAGATAAGCTAGACTCATATTTAAGAAGAATGCAGCTGTAAGCCCTACCTAACACTTCTGGTATAGACCTACAATTTCCTGAAAACCCCATAACAAAATCCAGATTGGTTCGTCAGATAAGGCCGTAACTCAGTCTTTTCACCATGATTGCCAAGTTAATAGATTGCTCTGTCTCTAACATCAACAGAATGCGAACTCGTAACTATGCTCCTCCTCCTCCTCATCATCATCATCATCATCATCATCATCATCATTTTTCTCCTCCCTGGAAAGTAACTTCAACCACTTATCAATACATTTTAAATGTTAAACTGTTGATGTAACAATGCTACTGTGACTAAAAGTCTAGCTTTGTATAATTAATTAATGAAAGACAGGAAGAACATAGATTTATTATTGTTTTTTAGTTTGTTATAGAACACCTTAAAATATGGTGTCTTGGGCAGGAAACATTCAGGATGATCCAGTTCGACGCACGGTTTTGGAAGGGCATGCGGCACTGGAACGAACAGCGGACAGTTTGGCACGTTCCCAGGTGAATGAATGTAAACTCATGTCTGGTACTTAATTGAAGTTAAAAGAGCAATACACCCATTCCATGTATGGAGTTTCCAATGTAATAGGAGGCACAATAGGCTGGATTTCTGATAGGTGGTGCAATATTGTCTAATTATATTATTACATATATACATTATGGTTCCGACCTTGGTTATCTGCTGTCATGCCATTCCTGCATTTTGAAATAGATGCCTTAAATTTTGATCCTTATCTGTAGTCATACTATAGGCATACTTTACTCTGAAAGCCAGCAACTCTTCTTTATTTTTTTGTGTATGCCTGTGGGCGACTCAGTGCTTCAGCTGTTTGATGAGTGATCTCCTTTACTCCTGAAGTATTTACATACCCCAAAACTTTCTTCTTCTTCTTCTTCTTCTTCTTCTTCTCCTCCTCCTCCTCCTCCTCCTCCTCCTCCCTCTCCCTCCCTCCCTCCCCCCTCCCTCCCCCCCTCCCTCCCTCCCTCTCTCTCCCTCCGTCCTCTCCCCCTCCTGCCCCCTCCCTCCCTCTCCCTCCCCCTCACTGCCTCCCTCCCTCCCTCTGTGTGTGTGTGTGTGTGTGTGTGTGTGTGTGTGTGTGTGTGTGTGTGTGTGTGTGTGTGTGTGATATTTCACTATAAAGCCCTGTATTTTTTTAAAAAAAAGTAAGTTATGACAGTCATATACATTTCTGCATATTACCTCATCATATTGCATTATTTCTGGGTTTCCTATTAATATATTACCTTTGTAGACAAGTTTTTGTTTTCATACTTCACATCTAGCTTCTCCCAATTTCAGCAAGTTGCTCTTTCTTCTGTCCACTAAGGTTTCTCTGCAGTCTAATGTAAGTTCTCTGTTACACAATCCAAACAGTAAATAATCATTACTTATCAATTTAATATGTTTGCATAATGTATGAAACAATAAATAATGCTTCTGTTGGTTTTGTACTCAAACTGTCCCCAATTTGTATGTTTTTCAGTGGTTTCCTTTGGTTGTAAGTATTTGTTTGTATGTGTGGGGGAGGGGGAGCGCAAAACAGCTAATTATAAAAAAAAACCTGTTGGGTTGGGAAGACCTAATTGTAAATATATGTTAGATTTTTCTTTCTAGTTCAGAACAGTAGCATACATAATTTTTTTTCTGAAATACACATCATTTTTCATATAGCTACATCATGCCAAAAAGTTTCTATATTCGCTAGAATAGAAGTTAATTGACAGTTATAATTTATAAAATGTATGCGATCATGTTAAATATTGTATAACTGGTGATTCATCATAACCTCAAGATAGTGGGTTCTAAAGTGAAATGTGACAATAAATAAAATGTGATGTATCAAGCAAATAGTTTTGACAACTCATTGGCTAGTAAGAGTTCTGTTTGAGAATTTCGTTTTGCAAGTAGTGGGATAGAGAAAGAATGGTGTAATCACAACAATATAAGTTTGAATTTTCCACGACATTGATCAAAGTAGAAAGGAAGAAAATCTCTATCAGACAGAAATTTTCCATACAGTAAGTTAGAAATATCTGAATCATGTCAGCAGATTTTTTCAATTTGATTCTTTAGTTTCAGTGTAGGTAACAGCAATGGGGTTATCACAGGAAGTAAGTTCTGCTGACGAAACCCTACATTACAGAATGTCTTTTATTTTCTCTCTCTCTCTCTCTCTCTCTCTCTCTCTTACTCTTACTCTCTCTCTTATTATTTTTACAAGTGTCGTGAAAAAGTTTGTCGTTGGGTTGGAAGTATATGTCACTTGAATTTGGTTGAGATATGTCGTCTAGCAATAACATGTGCCTGTTAATATGGACATTATGTAAATAGCCACCATACATGAGACTCAGTTTTTTTTTTATTGAATGGCGCATGACATGATCACTATAAAATTTATTTCAGTCAATGATCACAAATACTGTAGTGGCTGTATCGGTTTCAACCTTCTGGTCATTACCAGCGGCCTATTAATATAGCTTTGCTGATAGCTGCATCAAAATGTTCTAGGAGTCAACGGTAGGAGCCTCAATGAAATGTTGACTCATAGCATGTTACGATGCAGCCATCAGCAAAGCAATATTTATAGGCTATTGATAATGACTAGATAGTTAAAACCATTACAAACAGTTAATTATTTTATGAGCATTAACTGAAAACAAAAATTATAGTGAAAAGTAATGTGCTCACTGATGCTCCCAGTCAATAAAATGGCAAATATGAACTTGACATGATGGCAGCTGTTCTTTCATATCAATGAGAGTTACTGGGACAAGGCAATGAATCACTCATTTGTTTTTGTAGGTGGATGTATTATTCCTCTAAAAAAAATGAGAATGTTCAGTAAGAAGAGAAAAGTAACTAACTAACAAAGTAAATGAGACACTGGTGTTAAGGGTAGATGCTGGGAATGATATAGGATGGGAATTTCATGGTCATGTCACTTGTCCATCCAAAACATTGAAAATGAAAATGTGCAAAAAAGTAGGTCACCAGCTGATTATTACCACAGATGGCAAATTTCCATGGCAGGGCTGTACAATGTAATTGCATCCTGCACCAATTTTTCAGCAATGGACATAATATTGTAGAAAAGTAGTGGAAGGTACGTACTTGCATGTACGATAAACACTATTATTACATTATTAGTTTTACTCTTTTTTTATGTCAGGACTTACTTTCTGGATGAGCCTCATATAAACTATTTGTGTATTTGACTGTTTTATTACATGCTTTACTGCAAATTCTTTTGAATCGGAGGTGAGAGTACTTCATTGCATCCATTTGTGACTGTGTATAACCTTCAGATCTTTTTCTGTCTGTAAAAAAATCTGATGCTGAGAGATATGTACCAATCAGTGCATCAATTTACCTCCTCACAGAATAATTATATCTGTCTATTAATTCAACACTAGCAGCATTATTAGAAGTAGATAATTAAGTTGTGTACGGTGACCTCACAAGCTTTGCAAAAATGCTCTTGAACAAGTGAAATTTATGTAGTCTTAGTTGAATTGAAGTTGTAGAGAAATGCATTATTTGTTTGTAGATGATAGGTGGCACAATAACAGTTATTCACTTCTACTCCCTGTGTTCTGAAAGAGCTGCAGTTGTGTGCTGGTTTTGTTAAAAAACTATGAATTAAAGTCTTGCCCACTCAAAAACAAATGTAATAATTCATCCAATACCGCTTAGACATGATGCACAAGGTCTAAATGGAAAAATCATAGCTGCAAACCACATTATATTAGAAAAAATCAACACTGCTACAGGCATGTGTAGGAAAAGATTATCTGTGAATTTTGAAATAAAATGCCTGAAAAGAAATGAATATACAACTCATGGTTTACATCTAAACAAATAAGGAAAGATTCGCATTTGTAATAGGCTTGCTTCTTTCATACACATGGCGAAAACTGAAAAACCAAGTATCTGTACAAGAAAAAAAGCATACACAAATGGACAATCTGATAGAAAGTGCCAGTCTCAAACTGAAAGTGCCACCCACGAGAAAACAGACCATTATGGACCATTTTATGACAAAAAATAGGCCCAATGAAAGTCATAACAACACATTTACTAGGTCAAATTTCAAGCCATCTAATCAAGGCAGTTGTTAATGGACAGATGGGTGAAAAAGGACAGAAAAAAGTGAAAATTGGGAAAATTTTGACAGAAGAAAGGCAGGAACCCACAAACGGTGAACCAACAAGCCACACAGTAAATGACGGATCCCTGGAAAAAATAAGTGGTCAAGCAAGAAATGATACCCTCCATGTCCCTAATTTTAAATTACTCCATCAAAATGTTCAGTCACTCCCAAATAATCTAAATGAAATAGAAATAATATTAAATGATCTAAATGATATTTATGTACTATGCTTTACAGAACACTGGCTCAAACAAGATATGTTAGAGCAAACATACCTTCCTCAGTTCAAACTTGCAAGCATGTTTTGTTGGAAAATATTGAGTCATGAGGGTACGTGTGTGTGTGTGTGTGTGTGTGTGTGTGTGTGTGTGTGTGTGTGTGTATGTATGTATGTATGTATATAATGTTAAATAAAATATTGAATTCACTAGTGTAACCAAATACCATAAACTGTCCTGTGAAAAAGATATAGAACTAACAAGGCAAAATACAGGTATTATTTGTGTATACAGGTCATCAGATGGAGATAAAAAAGTGTTTTACAATAACATGGAGGAACTCTTGTAAGAAATTCACTCTCCCAAGAAAAATATAATTATATTTCTCAACATCCAATAAATTCAGAGATGACATTATAAATTTACTGCAATTGTTCAACATCAGTCCAACAGTAACGGAACCAACTCGAGAAACACCTACTTCTGCAACTATTATTGATCAATCTTGATAAATACGTGCAAATATGCCTATAACACACAAGTTGAAAACATGGGTTTTAGCGATCACTATGCTCAAATTCTTGCAATGAATGTTTCAGGACACCAAATTCCCAGTCGAACACAACACACTGTGAGGAATTTCAGTATAAAAAATGTGGAATATTTTTGTTCTCTCCAAGAGGGTGAAAGTTGGAAAGATGTACACTCCTGGAAATTGAAATAAGAACACCGTGAATTCATTGTCCCAGGAAGGGGAAACTTTATTGACACATTCCTTGGGTCAGATACATCACATGATCACACTGACAGAACCACAGGCACATAGACACAGGCAACAGATCATGCACAATGTCGGCACTAGTACAGTGTATATCCACCTTTCGCAGCAATGCAGGCTGCTATTCTTCCATGGAGACGATCGTAGAGATGCTGGATGTAGTCCTGTGGAACGGCTTGCCATGCCATTTCCACCTGGCGCCTCAGTTGGACCAGCGTTCGTGCTGGACGTGCAGACCGCATGAGACGACGCTTCATCCAGTCCCAAACATGCTCAATGGGGGACAGATCCTGAGATCTTGCTGGCCAGGGTAGTTGACTTACACCTTCTAGAGCACGTTGGGTGGCACGGGATACATGCGGACGTGCATTGTCCTGTTGGAACAGCAAGTTCCCTTGCCGGTCTAGGAATGGTAGAACGATGGGTTCGATGACGGTTTAGATGTACCGTGCACTATTCAGTGTCCCCTCGACGATCACCAGTGGTGTACGGCCAGTGTAGGAGATCGCTCCCCACACCATGATGCCGGGTGTTGGCCCTGTATGCCTCGGTTGTATGCAGTCCTGATTGTGGCGCTCACCTGCACGGCGCCAAACACGCATACGACCATTATTGGCACCAAGGCAGAAGCGACTCTCATCGCTGAAGACGACACGTCTGCATTCGTCCCTCCATTCACGCCTGTCGCGACACCACTGGAGGCGGGCTGCACGATGTTGGGGCGTGAGCGGAAGACGGCCTAACGGTGTGCGGGACCGTAGCCCAGCTTCATGGAGACGGTTGCGAATGGTCCTCGCCGATACCCCAGGAGCAACAGTGTCCCTAATTTGGTGGGAAGTGGCGGTGCGGTCCCCTACGGCACTGCGTAGGATCCTACGGTCTTGGCGTGCATCCGTGCGTCGCTACGGTCCGGTCCCAGGTCGACGGGCACGTGCACCTTCCGCCGACCACTGGCGACAACATCGATGTACTGTGGAGACCTCACGCCCCACGTGTTGAGCAATTCGGCGGTACGTCCACCCGGCCTCCCGCATGCCCACTATACGCCCTCGCTCAAAGTCCGTCAACTGCACATACGGTTCACGTCCACGCTGTCGCGGCATGCTACCAGTGTTAAAGACTGCGATGGAGCTCCGTATGCCACGGCAAACTGGCTGACACTGACGGCGGCGGTGCACAAATGCTGCGCAGCTAGCGCCATTCGACGGCCAACACCGCGGTTCCTGGTGTGTCCGCTGTGTCGTGCGTGTGATCATTGCTTGTACGGCCCTCTCGCAGTGTCCGGAGCAAGTATGGTGGGTCTGACACACCAGTGTCAATGTGTTCTTTTTTCCATTTCCAGGAGTGTATATGACTGTAATGAGACCAATGAGAAATATAAGTCTATGGCTACATTCAAACATTTTTTTGAAATAGCTTTTCCCAAGAAAACAACTATGTTAAACTCTACTCAAAAAACAAACAAGTGGATTACAAAAGGGATAAGGATATCATGTCAAAATAAAAGGAGATTGTATGAGTACTCCAAGCATAATACCAGCCCTGACTTTATTGCATATTTCAAAAGATACAAAAGAATACTAACATGAGTTATTTCAGAAGCAAAAAAACTAGAAAATAACAAAATATTGTGTGATTCCAAGAATAAAACTAAAGCAACCTGGCAAATTATAAGGAAAGAAATTGGTACCAGGCCAATTGATCACAGTAATAAAGAGCTGATTATGAATAAAAATAAACTTACTGACCCCAGACATGTTGCTAGTGCTTTCAACAATTATTTCTCAAATGTAGCACAACAGTTAATAAATACACACCATGACAAACAGCCAACCAGTCACTCAGATCAAAAAATTCATTCAAACACATTCTTCTTGTATCCAGCAACACCTGAGGAACTGTCAAGAATCCTCACAGAATTACCTAATAAATATTCAGTGCGTGTTGATGAGATACCAGATGCTATTATCAAAGCTAGTGCAACATTTATTGTGGAAACACTAACAGACATAGTAAATTCATTGTTTGAGAATGGGGAAAAGAAGGGTGCAAAAAGTGATATTGATAATTATAGACCAGTTTCAGTTTTGTCAGACTTCAGCAAAATTATGGAAAAAATGCTCCTTAGAAGATTAACAGTTTTCTTAAATAAAGAGAGGCTGATAAGTGACTCCCAACATGGGTTCAGAGCTGGAAAATCAACTCAGTCAGCAATTTTTGCCTTCTTAAATGAAGTATAAAAAGCAGTGGATCATAAACAAACAACGTGTATCTGGGATATTTCTGGATCTAAGTAAAGCCTTTGATGTAATTGATCATGGCATTCTCATGTGTAAATTAAGTAATTATGGAATTAGAGGCCAATCTGAAAAGTGGATCCAGTCGTACCTCAGTTATCGTCAGAAGATTACAGAAATAAAACACAAAAATAGTGAAACACAAAAAATTTCTTGTTTTTACAGTGATGAGCAGGAAATCAAGTATGGAGTCCCACAAGGCTCAGTTCTAGGATCTGTCCTATTTCTGCTGTATGTAAATGACTTGGCTAGTAAAATACATGATGGAACCACTGTACTATTCGCAGATGACACTAATATTCCAATTAAATCACAGAATGAGGAAAATTTGCAGGAGGCTGCAGTATCAGTTATGTGTACCTTAACACACTGGTTCAATGCCAATAGGTTCATCATAAATTCTGAAAAAATTGTGGCAGTTAACTTCCATACCACACAAAACCTGCATCCTGCAAGCCCTGTTTTCAGTATTGAAGGAAAAAATGTGTTGAAGGTCAGTCAAACAAAATTTCTAGGTGCACATGTTCAGGCAGATCTGAAGTGGGAGGTACACCTAAGCAATTTAAAAAAAGAGGCTGAATTCATTAGCTTATGCTGTTAAGATCCTCACTCAAAATACAAGCTGCTCATCAGTGCTGGCAATGTATCATTGCAGTATAGAGTCACTACTTATGTATGGAATAATTTTTTGAGGGAATTCCACAAATACTACAAAAACATTTAAAATACAGAAAAAGAGGATTTCTGTAGACTCTTTTTTAAAACTCTGAAAATATTGCCACTGCCTTGCTTGTATATATATGAAATACTAATTTTCACAAAAGGGAGCATCTTAAAAAAGGAAAATCTCTTCAAACCCAACTAAGATATATACACATATGAAACTAGACAGAAGATGAACCTACACAGGAACACAATAAGTACAAACTTATGCAAAAGAGGAGTGTATCATTCTGGAGCTATGTTATATAACCATATGCCTTCTTACCTGAAATGCATACCAACATTAAATGCATTTAAAATAAAGTTAAAATAGTTCTTGCTTGACCACTGCTTTTATTCTTTGTCTGAGTTTATGGAACATTATAATAAGTAAACCTCATTTACCAAATTTCACTAATTGCCAGTTCATAATATAGTTTACATTGTGCTTGTCATGTCATCTCACTTAATAACTGCTATTATCACATGTAGAAGCAATGTAGTACACCAACCTACATTATTATGCATTTTTATATTGTCAACAATGTAGTCAAAATGACTACTGTATTGTAAACTAACTAGGTTTACCACTGTTCTATATCAAATGTACAAACAATGTACAAAACTGATTCTTGGACCAATAAATAAACAAATATGAAAGGGGCAATAGTGGTCATCTTTGCATCTAAGTTGCTTGATGTCTGTGATTGTAGATATAAGAGTTGCTGATTCTGATTTACAAACTTGTGTGTGTGTGTGTGTGTGTGTGTGTGTGTGTGTGTGTGTGTGTGTGTGTGTAATGGACACTATTGAACATGGCAGCTGAGAACAATCTTTTAAAATAACTCAGATTCTCGACTCACAGTATCATCAATTCAGAATTGTATTATAGGAATAGTTGTCAAAGGACTTTCTCCTACCTGTGAATTGTCATAAAAAACAGAAATTATTTGCCCTGTAATCCTTTTATTGGTGTAGCTGCCACAGCATTGAGAGCATGATTATAATGAATTCCAAATTATGACTCGTTGTGCTAACAGCTTTGATTATCGCCCTCTTTCCAAGCTAACATTGTATCACTGTGCATCCCCATCTTTTGTACAGATTGCCATTACATATCATTCTTTTCCATTATGTATGGGAAAAATTATTGGTCAGATTTGATGTATTGCAGTGTAATAAAGCATATCAAAAACTGATTGTTTTTGTTGTTATATTTTGCCTAAGTAAGCTATATTTTTCTGAGTAACATTATTCTTTGCTATAGAGGGAGTTGCTTATGAGCATATTTAGTTCACCTTGATATTTAGCTTTTCTAATCATCTAGCACTAAATATAAGTGGTAAGTGATCAAAGATTTTAGCGGTAGCATTAATAATCCCATGTTTGAACTGAAGTCAAATTTAATAAAAAGTAATGAATGCCATCTTTTTCCTGTAGTATTGTAATTTTTGGAGTCATTTGTCCCTTCCAAACACTGATTTTTTACAACAGATTTCACAAGAGAAAGCATGAGCTGTTGTGCTTTCGTTAAGTATTTTAACTCTTTAAACAGTAGTTTACAAGATAATTGGGGAAGAGCACCATGTGTATTCCTGTGGTACACTTTTGTACAATGAAAACTTTCTTTTTCAAAGATGGGCAGAATGATTAGATGGGCAGAATGAGAACTATCTGCTGAACTAGCTGCAGTTGGTAGCAGTAAAACATCCTTTTATATTTTTAAACACCACTACTGCATAGTTTCGATTGTAGAGTCGAAACTATGCAGTAATGGCTAGTGCATCAGATAGTTATCATTCTGCCCATCTTTGAAAAAGAAAGTTTTCATTGTGCAAAAGTGTGCCACAGAAATACATGTGGAAGCAACAGCAACACAATTAAGATGATAAAGTCACCATTATGTTCTTCGCCATACATGCTAGTAGCACCTAGTTGGAAAAAAAAGTTTCTCCACTCCCGCCCCCCACCCCTCCACCCCCACCCCCACCCCCACCTCTCTCTCTCTCTCTCTCTCTCTCTCTCTCTCTCTTTCTCTTTGAGTGAGTGGGAGATATTAGCCAGAATTTTTGTGACATTATGATGAGAGCTTTACAAATCTGGTTCCTTAATGGCTAAGTAACCACCGGCAGGATTGCAGTTCATTGCCCACCACTAAGACTTTGTGTTTGCTCTTTTGATTTTCAATGTCATATTTGTTTTAACTACTTTTGAGGCATTATTTAACAACCATTAATTTATTTAAACTAAGTACTTTTGGCACTGTCCTATACCATTGTTTTTAATCATCCTTCATTATGTAAATGATGGCCACTAACCAAGCACAACTTGTGCCATTGCTTGGCACTTACAGTTAGCTGTCCATTCATATTAGATCACTAAGACGATCACTATCGCAACCAGCACGCTGCGCAGTGCAGTTATTGTTTACTTTTGTGTGCTGCCTCTTCACTGCAAGCCTGTGCACACACAGGTTTTCTCCATGATTTGGTGAGAGTGACTGTCTAATAACGCCTGGTTAGGTGTTTCGTGCCCATAGATATGGAAAGTCGATTCTAGTAGTTATGTGTTTTAGAAAGAATTTTTATAAAAAATTATTTACCTTACCAGGCTTCTGGTTTTATATTTGACATTGTGATTAAGCTCCATTAGTGGTTACTTTTTGATAAGTGTGGTTTATTCTGTCTATGGCAAGTTCTTTTTATAAATTATTTAAGGTAATAGTTAACAAAGATTGAGGTAGATTTTTGGTTACCGCTTTATGTAATACATACATTATTGTTAATAACACAACTCTCACACACGTCCACTGTCTCTGGCCATCGAGGCTCAAATGCGAGCAATTACAAAAAAATGGTTCAAATGGCTCTGAGCACTATGGGACTTAACTACTGAGGTCATCAGTCCCCTAGAACTTAGAACTACTTAAACCTAACTAACCTAAGGACATCACACACATCCATGCCCGAGGCAGGATTTGAACCTGCGACCGTAGCGGTCACGCGGTTCCAAACTGACGCGCTTAGAACCTCACGGCCACATCGGCCAGCGAGCAATTACACATGATGGGAGAAGCAATCTGGGTGGTGGGGTTGAGGAGGAGGCTGGGGTGTGGAGAGGGAGGGATAGCGAGGTAGGGGTGGGGGACGGTAAAGTGCTGCTCGTGGGAGCATATAGGGACGTGGTGGGGAGAGGGAGCAGAAAAGGAGAAAACTAAGAGACTGTGGTTATTCTGTAGGATAGAAGGCTGTGTAGTGCTGGAGTGGGAACAGGGAAGGGTATAGGTGGGTGAAGGATGGTGACTAATGAAGGTTGAGACCAGGAAGGTTACAGGAACATGGGATGTATTGCAGGTAGAGCTCCCACTTGCGCTACTTAGAAAAGATGATGTTGATAGGAAGGATCCTTTGAAGCAGTCATTAAAGTGAAGAATGTTTTGTTGGGCAGCATGCTCAACAACTGGGTTGTTGCTTGTCATGCCCAAGTAGAATGCAGCACAGTGATTGCAGCTTAGCTTGTAGATCACATGGTTGTTTTCATAGGTAGCCCTGTCTTTGATGGGATAGGTGATGCTTGTGATCAGACTGGAGTAGGTGGTGGTGGGAGGATGTGTAGGACAGGCTACACATCTAGATCTAATACTGCCTCCTACTTCTTCCCCCTCTCACCTGTATCACTGATTCAGTTTCTACAATGTGCTGAAATGTGACCAGTTTCTTCTGAAAACCAATACGGTAAATGTAGTTGCCCCTCATTCATCAGTTCCAGCCAATAACAATTAAAATAAAACTACTATTAATGAAGGACATCAGTCCCCAGCTCCCTACACCTACCACCAAATCAAACTTTGAATCAGTGTTTTTTTTTTATATAAACTAACATTAGGAACATGATTAAATAACAGCATATATAAGGCATGGTCCCACTAATAAATACTCCTCTCTGATGGAGGCCCCTTCCAGCAGTGCCTGGAATTTAGTCTATTCAGCATCATGACACTGTGGTCACATACCCAGAAATGTTATATTGAAGGTGATGCTGGCCCCGGAAGCCTATGCTCAAAAATAAAAACTTATTTCATTAACAGTGATAATGTGAGTGAACAAAATTAGTCTTACTACAGTGTAACTCACACATGGAAACATCTGAAAATGCCATTTTCTGGTCTGTGTGTCTTGTAAATTGTTCACAGAAGCCTAGAATACCATTTACTCCCATGAAGAAAGTTGCCTTCAAATAATCTGGATTCACTGAGAAGATCACCAATAATGATGTGGTGATTTTATGACATTCATAGGCGTTGTGAGAACAGGAATTGATATGTTAAAACCTGTCACTCCACCGAGCGAGGTGGCGCAGTGGTTAGACATTGGACTCGCATTCGGGAGGACGACGGTTCAATCCCGCGTCCGGCCATTCTGATTTAGGTTTTCCGTGATTTCCCTAAATCACTCCAGGCAAATGCCGGGATGGTTCCTTTGAAAGGGCACGGCCGACTTCCTTCCCCGTCCTTCCCTAATCCAATGAGACCGATGACCTCGGTGTCTGGTCTCCTTCCCCAAACAACCCCCCCCCCCCCCCCCCCTGTCACTCCTTTCATCACCATGTACACTTGAATGCCCTACGACATCAATGCCTCAGTGCTCTTGAACTGGGGAGTTTTCCAGATTGTGAGATATTTCGGACAGTGATATGCTACCATCTTCGGGCAGTACCAATGACCAAATATTTTCCTGTAACCACTGGCCTGTACATCTACTCTCTCCTGCAGTTGTGGGCACAATCCTTGGGCACTAACGCATTTGAAACACTACTCTGGCAGGGAAGCAAGTCTTGGTGGCGGGCATGATGCGAAATTATCTTCCCCACTTGCTGACACTGACATGTGCATTGCGTAAGCTCAAAGCTGACTTCTTTATGTAACTATCAAATGGTCTCCTTATTTATAAGCCCACAGTGTAGCCCAATCCAAGCCAATTTCTTTGAACCACATTCCTAAAATGTAAATAACTGTTTTAACCTTTGTTCCATTATAATGCATTCTTTGACTTTTGGAGACTCAGTGTCTTCAACAACAACTGACTTTGATGGTTATTGTTTATCCATGTGGTGCTTGCCCCGCATTCTTGTACACTGCAGACTATCTCGCATTTACACATTTTCTAATAGTAGAACAGACTGCAATAGACTCCCAGTCCTCTGTTGCTCCATTTCACAGAACCCACAAAAGTTTTGATATTGGGTGACAGGTGGACTTAAGACAAGATATTGTGTTTCCAGAGAATTCTTCGAATTTTAGGTGAAGTGTTTCTGACGAAAGGGACAAACAGTTGCACAATAGGTTTTTCTTCTTCCTCTCCTGGATCCTGTGTCATTTGCTCCTTTGCACATTTGATTTACAGCTCTTGTCAAAGTTTTTCCTGTCTGCAGTTGTTTAGCTCTGTTGGTAGGCTGTCTTTCCTGTAGATTTCACGGGTCCTCTGTGCAATTGTGCTTAGGGCACATTTACTTTGTGAGGGCAGATGACAGCTGGAGAACGTTAGTGTAAATCTGTGTTGGCTTTTGTTCAATGTTTTGTTTTAGTGTCATCTGGTCTTCACTTAATAAGCCACCGTCTTGGTTGCAGTTTCAGAGGTAGCAAATGGTCTTGTAGGTAATCTCATCCACATGGATATATGAAAGGTGTATCGTGCATGTATTGGAAAAGCCTAGAAAGCTTGCATTGCACTAACTCAAGAAATTCCACGTCAAACATGTATTAAATGCATTGGCTTCGATTGATGGTGGTTGGGCAGTCCATCGGTATTTCATCAGTCTGTTCGTAATAATTTATATGAAATGGCAAGTGGGTTAGCCTGATGATGAATTCAGAGTTGTCATTGACGGCCCAAAGTTCTTTCCGAAGATCCACTTAGAGGTTCTGTCAAAACAAATCCATGATAAATCTTGCCGTGAGCTCTATGTTGTGCTGAGTCAGTGGTTTTGTGGCAGCTAGAGAAAATGCACTAAATAGTTGTGCTGAATTTTTCCAGCAAAGAATTAATTGTGGCTTTAGTTTTGCAAGCCCATTCTTTGCTTTCCGTACATTATGCACAATGGAATGAAGTGGAATATCTTCTTTATGGACTTATGAAGTTGTGTAGAAGAGGCAGCTGCTCATGCATATTGATGTAAAATGCCTGGGCAGATGCCCAAAATTCATAAATGCTCGGGCATTTATGCATTTTAAAGATCAATTGATAATCAGTGCTTATAAAAAATTTTAAACTGATATTTTGAATTGGAATAGGTGTTTTGCAACACTGTTTCTGCAGTGGTTGGATAACCATTTTGAAAAAGCTGCTTGAGAGTTCAGGAAGAGTTATTAGGGGAAATAAATTGGACAATAAATAAAATTAAACTTTTTAATGACATAAATTCTTGGGGCAGTACATAATTTTTAAAAAAAAAAAAAAAAAAAAAAAAAAAAAAAAAAAAAAAAAAAAAAAAAAAAAAAAAAAAAAACACTTAAGTTTGAAAGTAATTCTTGAAATAAAGCATAATTTATATTAAGTAGGTAGACTGTAGTTAGTACTTTTACTTATACTACTGCAAAAAAATTACAGGAAAAAATAATTTATCTGTAATGATTTTAATTAGGGATGAGTCATGTGCTGATTCCAATTCCACAAGTCCAAAAATTGCCAGTTCTGTAGGAATTGACTAGTATCGGAATCGAACGATTCTAGTGTCTTTGGGATCAATTCTTTGTTATTAAATATTTTCTATGTTGATGTTCTCATTTTATCATCATAGCAGGGCAGTTATACAAAAGTAGATAAAGGAGCAGAATAGAAAACTAGATCTGTCTCAAATGTCACTATATCTGACAATAAAACACACTCTTTTTTCACTGGAAACAATTTAACATTTAAGAATATATTTACTATCAAGAAACACATGCCAGTTGTTTAATACATTCAGGAATGATTTTGCTATCAATAACCATTCTTCAGTAATATTCAGAGAGTTTACAGAGATTATAAAGTGTGTTACATTACAAAGCGATGACTTAAGGACTACACAGCTGTGTGTGTGTGTGGGGGGGGGGGGGGGGGGGGGAGAGAGAACTGGTAAAAATAAAAAGAACAATATAAAAGCTGAGCAACGATCACTAACATGAGTCCTTTATTCGTACAGCAAGTAATAAAGCAATGAATGATATATGTGAGTTTAAATGTAAACATTTACTAACTCCTGATATTGGGAGTATCGTGCCATTACTTGTTTTAATTGGTAAATTATACATTCTAACAGTAAAATTTTAAAAAGTATTTTTGTTGTAAATGCTCGGATTTTTGACATTTAAAACTGCTTTGGGCAAATACCCATTTATAAATGTCCTGCCTACTGGGCACTAGGCCAGCCCACATCAGTACCCATGAGTTATATATTTTCATAGTATTGTCATTGGAAGTATTCCAGACAAGTTAAGTGATCTTCCTCTTTGGTTGTTAAGCACTGTAGGAACAGTTTGTGTATTTTCTGCTCATATTCTTGTAGTGGTAACAGGACTGTTGGATTCTCTTTATCTGCTGGGAGGATGATTGTCTCGAAGGCATATAAGCACTTTCCTCTCCACCTTGGAAACTGTTTCGTGCAGTATTGCTTCTCCCGTGTCATGTGGAAGAGTGAGGGCAATTATAAGTTTTCCTTCACTCATTATGGCAGGCTTGCCTGTTCCACACAGCTCATGGTGAGTATCACCAGCACTGTATCCTTTCATATTGAGAAATATCTTACCAGATTTTACAGTGAGGCAGTTGTTTAATTACAGACTTAATTTTATACACTAGTATATGAAAGCAATCAAATTGTAGGTTAATGTCATTGACAAAGAGCATTCCTGACAGTCATTGCATTGGGTTATCTGGTATAATTGCTGTGGCAGTTAATCTTTACAGCAAGGTTCCGCTTAACATTTTGTAAGTGCTTAGTAACTTTGTCATGTGAGTCACATAATCTGCTCTTTTCTATCTCATCCTGTACCTCTCTATTACATCACTGCAACCAGTTTTGAACCTGACAATCACTGGGACTGTGTAGTGCTGTTGAAACCAAATTTTCATTAAATGACCCTCTGTTCCTGTAGTATTTTTACACATTCTCTTTATGGTCAAGAAGTGCTTTATAAGCCAGTCGAAGTGCCTTAGAGAGAGAGAGAGATATTGATTTATAGGAGAACAGATGTAACTACAGTTTTCATGAGTAATGCATTCCGGCCCATATATCATAATTATACAATAAAATTGTTGCAGAATTTGTTGATTATCACAGTAACCTGTCTTTATCAAAATCTGAAGTTAATGTTCTGGTAGCATGCTTGTCACTGATTATCATTGTGATTATTACACACTTGGTGGGGTAGCACAGTTATTAGCACCCTGGGCTCACATTCAGCAGGACGGCTGTTCAAAACCCCTCCGGCCATCCTGACTTAGGTTTTCCATGATTTCCCTAAATTGCTTAAGGCAAAGGCAGGGGTGGATCCTTCAAAAGGGCACAGCTGCTTTCCTTCTCTATCCCTCACTAAGCTGAGCCTGTGGTCCCTCTCTAATGGGCTCGTTGTTGATGAGACATTAAACACTAATCGCATTAATCTCCTCCTCCATGTTTATTACAACTTAATGCTGATGAACACTGAGAAGTGAGTGTTACAGTTGTTGTATTTGTGTATGTTGATTTCATTGCATGAGATGCAGAGCCTGGGAAATAAGGCTGGAAACTTGAGGCTTTAATTTGGCTTATGTTATAGAGAAGTTGTGGGATTTTTTTTCAATTAGATTCTGATATTGTATGTTTTTGAAACATGTTTTAATATCTGACTGACACTGTACTTATATTTATGCAGGCAATTGCAGCTGAAACTGAGACACTAGGAGGAGAAGTGATCGCTGAGCTGGGGGAGCAGAGGGAGAGTTTGTTGAGAAGTAAGAGGAGGCTGGCAGAAACAGATGATGAACTGACACGGTCTAGATCATTAATGCACAAAATAGCATGTCATGCTATAAAAAATAAGGCAATTCTTATCATACTGATTGTGCTTGAAGTTGCCATTATTTCTAGTATTGTATATATGAAATGGTTTAGGAAGTAGTTCCTGATCATTTGGTCTCTGCCACCAAGAATGTGAATGCAGTTTTGTATAAGATTTTGATATGAATAATAATCAATTTTTTTCCATTTTCATGCAGTTGTCATGTATTGTATTTGTATAAATAAGTGAAACCCATAAGTTTCACTACTTTTATTTTTAATAAGCTCAGTGAAGCAATGAAACTGTGAGATATTGAAGTAAAAATTATTTATTTAAAAGTACCCTCTCTCTTCATATACATTATTGTTCCAGACCTATTTTGTATGGTGAATTGCGTTAGGTAAAATATCGATTTTGTATGTACATATTACTAACTTTTTCCCTTGACTGCTGCTGAGTGGCATCTCCATGAACTATTGTGCTTGTATATTAATTCTGCTGTTCAATATATGTGTATGGAAAGTAGAATTGATAATCACACTCTTATTATGGATAACTGCAAACAAGCTTATTGCATTCAGAAAATGAAATTAAATATTAAGTAACCAGAATCAGACAGGACCAGGAACGACTCAAGAAACTGTAGAACTGGCTGACTGAACAAGGCCATTGGCAGTGAAAAATCTGAGTGTAACAGGTAACAGCTGCGAAATAGACAACAAAGATGGCACGCGAGAATTACAAATCCAGTATAGTGAATCCTATGATTAAGACAACAATATGTAGTGATAGTGATAACATGAGCATAGTGGAATCACAACTGAAGAGTGACCTGCTGCACTGCTAGGTTTACATGGTGATCATTGGCGCTGATAGGCCGCCAATACGGGTGTGGCCCTAGAGCCAGCACTTTTGGTGGCAACACCAGTGCCCACATGTGTAGCAGTTCTATCTTGTGGCTGTCATTGCGGGCCATGTCTTCCAGCTGCCTTCAAACTCACTGGACTGGGATACCAGACCACTCCCCCCAAAATGGGCACATATGGCTGGAAGTGCAGTGGATGATTCTTTGGAAAACAAAGGTGGCATGGCTGGTGGGATGAACCTGTGGCATCTGGCAATGCACTGGGCATGGTGGCATGGATGAGGATGGTGAAGAGGCCAAAGCTGCAGCAAGACCTCTACCTCCATGTCCACACCCATGGGAACCACTGCTGATGCTCTGGAGTGAGAGTTATAACTGTGTGGGTGTAGGATCAGCATAGGTGGCTATTCCTGGTCTGATTGAACCACTAAGAGTGGTCTGCAGGGCTATGGTTGCACAGACAGGAGGTACTGTATGTGCTCAGAAACATTGTGAGTGCTGCTGCTGTGGTGGTGGTGGTGGTGGTGGTGGTGGTGGTGGTGCTCACTGGTTTTAATGTATGGTGTTTAAATGTCTGCACCATACACTGTGATTTGCAATTGGAGGATGGGTGGAATGGCAAACTAGACAGGTGTTTGATGCTGTTTGAGATCCAGAATTGTTCAAACATAATGATTTGGGTAAGCCCTTTGATGGCTAGAATCTAGAAGAGTGCATTAAGTACGAGTAATCGGAGTAAGTGACCATGACAGTGAGCCACATAGAGTCCAAAAAGGGGCCAACAAAATCCAAATGAATGTGGTCCTATGGACAGTAGGGGAATGGAACAGATGGCAAAAACCTGGGGTGGAGCAGCCTACTGTAAGGCGCACCATGGTCTCCACACCTTAATTCATTCCTGTTGGCATGTTGCCTCATGAGGGCTTTCATCTGTGACATATTCCAGTGCACACAGTAGAGGAGTCGCAAAACTAGAGGGTGCAGGGTAGGCAGGATGAAGTTACTGAGTTTCTGCCTCTGCACTGAGTGGCAGACATTGGTGGCAACTGAACAGACTGTAGGGAAGGTAAACCCAGGTCCGGAATTCTGCATTGCCATTATTTGAAAAGTAACAGGGCCAGCCAAGGAACACTTAGTGAACGACACGCTGTAAGATAGGAGTGCAGCTATTTGAGTAGCTGTAATGGGAAACCGATCTAAGGTGTGCCGCTGTTCCATGACAATGTGGAAACACGAGATTTCCTGTTGGTCAAAGTCCCCACAGGTAGACAAGAGAGAGTATCCAGATTTGCATGGTGTGCCTTGGGCTCGTATTTAATGGTATAATTGTAGGAGCTGAGAAAAAGCAACAAGTGCTGGACCCATTGTGCTGTCTGCTGTGGAAAGCAGGAGTGCAGCCCAAAGAGTGACACCAGTGGTTTGGGGCCTGTAATGAGTCTAAACTTGCTCCAGAACAGGTAAACACAGAACTTTTTAATGGAAAAGATAATCGCTGAAGCTTCCTTTTCTATCTGTGAGTAATTCTTGTGAGTGGGTGTTAGCATCTTTGATGCAGAGGCAATTGGTTGCTCAGCACTGCAATAATGCAATGAGAAGCATCTGCAGCCAAAACCAGAGGATATTGAAGGGGAAAAGGGCATAAGGCAGTGCTCCGAGTACAGACACACTTCAGCTGCCTGAAAGCTGCTCACAGACAGCTGTCTACCTGTACTGAAAGCCCTCCTTCCACAGCTGGTTGAGTGCATGCATAATATGGACCACATGTAGGAGGAACATCGAATAATTATTCAATGTTCCTGGAAAAAGCCTGCAGCTCCTGTAAGTTTTGGGAATGGATTAGAGTGTCGGTAGCTGCAGTATTGTGGTCCGTGGACTGGATCTCTTCTTTGTTGAGCAAGTATCTGTGGTATTCGACTTCAAAAAACTGGCACTTGTGTAAGTGGCACTTAATTCTGTGCCACACAGTGTAGTAAAGAGGGTACACAGTGATGGACATGTTTAACTGTTTCAGGTATTTGTGGAAGATTGCTGCAGAGGTAGAGATTCCAAATGGCAAGCACATGTAATAGTGTAAGCTGAAGGAAATATTAGTGACCATGATGTGTTGCGACTCCTCATCCAGAGGAATCTGTAATATTTATCAGCAAGATCTATCGTAGAAAAATACTTCCTCTGACAAGCTTCGTGAAGTGGTCCTCTGAACGTTGCATCAGGTAGGTTTCCACTTGCGCCTGGGTATTGATTGTTGAAAATTGTTGACTAGCAGAAGGGAGCCATTGGCTGTCTTGACCACTACCAGGAGTGTGGCCAAACTGGTTTCAACAGCTTCAATCGCCTCTTGTGGAGGCAATCAGGTTCTTGATTACCGGTGGTCCATAAGGAGACAGGGATCGGTTGTGTCCAGCAGAAATGGGGCACCATGTCTGGATGTAAGTAGATACAAGCCTGGAAATCTGTAGCGTACAGCAGCCCAGGTTTTGATAGAGTTACAAAGACAGCACAGAAGTCGTTGAGTTCCTGAAGGGAACCACATCCGTGGCGACCTGATGCTCATCAATGATGGTGAATCCAGACAGCATTAGCAACCATGTGAACTTGTTGTAGGCAGTTTTAATCGTGAATTGACCTCTGAGGGGAATCAGACTGTCCCCAAACAGCAGCCCCTGTGTCTGCGTGGAAACAGATGTCCCAGTCCGCAGTTGTGAGGTTGATAAAAGACTTGGTAGTGGAAGGATCACCCTGCGGAACAGTCACCTGAAGTTCATGCACTGCCTCTTGATGCATGTGGGAATGGAGTCTGATTGTCCCGATGGTTTATGGCATACAGTTCAGAGAAATCCATACCTCCCACAACAAGTGATCTGGATGACTCCATTCGCTTGTTCAGAAGGGGTGGCTATCTGTCAGGTGCCATATGTGCAGCAACTAGTACGGTACTTTGGTACTTCCCCTACCACTCCCATGCACCACAGTGGGGAGGGGGGGGGGGGAAACACAGGTCATTGTTCACTTTTTCCCAGCGAAAACAAATCAGTACATTGTGTAGCGACCGATGTGTTAAGTGCAAGAGAAATTCTAGTTTCTGTGTGAGAATACTACGCCACGCCGAAAACAGCTACTTCAAAGTCTACTCATAAGGCAGTGGCTGCAAGATTTTCCGCATTATACAACAGATGGGAAAATTTTTTTCTGCCAAGCATGCAACAAGCAGGTTAATTGATGTTGTTCTTATTTCCCTGTCACTTAGGATTCTTTTTTATCGCTATCCTTTAGTAATACAAAATACTCTTTATATGTGATTCTAAACTGCATTTCCCTTTTCTCTCGTATTAGGTTTCAAGTGTTAAGAAATCTCACTTAACTCAGCATGCAGATGGAATCGCACATAAAGCTATATAAAAAAAAAAAAATAATAAAAAAAAGTTCTGCAGTGATTTGTGGCAGCAAACATCCCCTTTCGGAAACTAGAAAACCCTATTTTCAGAGGTTTTCTTGTGAAGTACTGACATCAGTCTATTCCTGCAGAGTCAACTTTACGTAAGAATTATGTAGATTCATCTTACAATGCTGCATTGCACAGAATCCGAGAAGACGTTGGAGAATCTTGTATATGGATTTCTGCGGATGAAACTACTGACAGTCTTGGCTGTTACATTGCAAACCTGATTATTGGCAAGCTAGATCCAGATGCTCCATCCAGGGCTCATTTGACTTACTCAGAACAGCTTGCAAAAACTAACCAACACACAATAGCACAGTTTGTTTACAATGGGCTTAAGGTGCTATACCCAAATGGAGTGGATGAGAATAAGGTGCTTCTGGCCATCACTGTTGCTGCTGCATATATGATAGCAGCGTTTCAACTATTAAAAGTATTCTACCCATTGATGCTGCAAGTAACTTGTGTAGTGCATGGGATCAACCGCATAACAGAGCAAGTAAGGCTACAATTTCCTAAAGTAAATAAAGTAATATCTATGGTGAAGAAAATTTTTGTTAAGGCACCATCAAGAATACAGGCATTCAAAGAACAGCTTCCAGATGTCCCAGTGCCCCTGTTGTCACGCGCTGGGGCACATGGCTGATAGCAGCAGAATACTATAGTACGCATCTCTCAGTTGTCCAGAAGGTGGTTGAAAATATACCGGAGGATACTGCATCCATAACTGCAGCAATGGAGTTACTCAAAGATTCTTCTTTAAAACGGGACTTATCTTACATTAGGGCCCACTACACATTTATGGCAAGAATAATTTCACAATTAGAAGGCTCAGGGAGACCTATCTACAACAATATTTCTGTGCTTGAAGAAGTCAAAATGAAAATTAATGAAGTGCCAGGTGAAGTAGGGGAAAAAGTACGGGCAAAAATGCAAACGGTTTTGCAGAAGAACACTGACCTGAAGGAGTTGTGTGCAGCTGCTGACATACTTAGTGGAAAATCCAGCACTCCTGACTGCAGCATTCCTGTCCAACATGTGCCGAAAATGAAGTACGCCCCTGTCACATCTGTTGATGTAGAACGTTCTTTTTCAGCGTATAAATTGATTCTGATTGACAAGCGCTACAGTTTTTCACTAGAAAACCTAGAAAAGATTCTGTTTATTTATTGTGAAGCCAACTATAATCAGAATATGTGAAACTACGAATGTATTAATTAAACCTTTATGTTGTAGATTGCTGTGCTCTGTAACTGTGTAAATATTCAGTCTCCTTGTTTTAATGACTAATAAGATGTTCATACTGTCAACACTGTGTATTTTAATTTATTTTTATTTTCTCTGCATCATTTTTATTAGAGCCTATTTTAGGTTTTATATAGCCTAAATGAACTACTGAAGGAGCCTTTTTTAGGTGCCTAAAACACACTGTTTTATGACCTAAAAACCTCTCTAATATATATGTTTAATATATCAAACTATTCAGGAAGATGTGTGCCACAAAATAGGCATATTTGGAAAAATTGAATTATTTTTTAAATTATAGACATTCACCGCATTCAATATACACTCCTGGAAATTGAAAAAAGAACACATTGACACCGGTGGGACACTCAGATGTTTAGGACGGGTGGTAGGGACAGAGCATCGAGTGACATTATACTGAGTGCACTATCCGAAAATTACCTCGAGCAATTAAACAGAGAACCGACTCGTGGAGATAACATCTTGGACCTACTGATAACAAACAGACCCGAACTTTTCGACTCTGTATGTATAGAACAGGGAATCAGTGATCATAAGGCCGTTGCAGCATCCCTGAATATGGAAGTTAATAGGAATATAAAAAAAGGGAGGAAGGTTTATCTGTTTAGCAAGAGTAATAGAAGGCAGATTTCAGACTACCTAACAGATCAAAACGAAAATTTCTGTTCCGACACTGACAATGTTGAGTGTTTATGGAAAAAGTTCAAGGCAATCGTAAAATGCGTTTTAGACAGGTACGTGCCGAGTAAAACTGTGAGGGACGGGAAAAACCCACCGTGGTACAACAACAAAGTTAGGAAACTACTGCGAAAGCAAAGAGAGCTCCACTCCAAGTTTAAACGCAGCCGAAACCTCTCAGACAAACAGAAGCTAAACGATGTCAAAGTTAGCGTAAGGAGGGCTATGCGTGAAGCGTTCATTGAATTCGAAAGTGAAATTCTATGTACCGACTTGACAGAAAATCCTAGGAAGTTCTGGTCTTACGTTAAATCAGTAAGTGGCTCGAAACAGCATATCCAGACACTACGGGATGATGATGGCATTGAAACAGAGGATGACACGCGTAAAGCTGAAATACTAAACACCTTTTTCCAAAGCTGTTTCACAGAGGAAGACCGCACTGCAGTTCCTTCTCTAAATCCTCGCACAAACGAAAAAATGGCTGACATCGAAATAAGTGTCCTAGGAATAGAAAAGCAACTGGAATCACTCAATAGAGGAAAGTCCACTGGACCTGACGGGATACCAATTTGATTCTACACAGAGTACGCGAAAGAACTTGCCCCCCTTCTAACAGCCGTGTACCGCAAGTCTCTAGAGGAACGGAGGGTTCCAAATGATTGGAAAAGAGCACAGATAGTCCCAGTCTTCAAGAAGGGTCGTCGAGCAGATGCGCAAAACTATAGACCTATATCACTTACGTCGATCTCTTGTAGAATTTTAGAACATGTTTTTTGCTCGCGTATCATGTCATTTCTGGAAACCCAGAATCTACTATGTAGGAATCAACATGGATTCCGGAAACAGCGATCGTGTGAGACCCAACTCGCCTTATTTGTTCATGAGACCCAGAAAATATTAGATACAGGCTCCCAGGTAGACGCTATTTTTCTTGACTTCCGGAAGGCGTTCGATACAGTTCCGCACTGTTGCCTGATAAACAAAGTAAGAGCCTACGGAATATCAGACCAGCTGTGTGGCTGGATTGAAGAGTTTTTAGCAAACAGAACACAGCATGTTGTTATCAATGGAGAGACGTCTACAGACGTTAAAGTAACCTCTGGCGTGCCACAGGGGAGTGTTATGGGACCATTGCTTTTCACAATATATATAAATGACTTAGTAGATAGTGTCGGAAGTTCCATGCGGCTTTTCGTGGATGATGCTGTAGTATACAGAGAAGTTGCAGCATTAGAAAATTGTAGCGAAATGCAGGAAGATCTGCAGCGGATAGGCACTTGGTGCAGGGAGTGGCAACTGACCCTTAACATAGACAAATGTAATGTATTGCGAATACATAGAAAGAAGGATCCTTTATTGTATGATTATATGATAGCGGAACAAACACTGGTAGCAGTTACTTCTGTAAAATATCTGGGAGTATGCGTGCGGAACGATTTGAAGTGGAATGATCATATAAAATTAATTGTTGGTAAGGCGGGTACCAGGTTGAGATTCATTGGGAGAGTGCTTAGAAAATGTAGTCCATCAACAAAGGAGGTGGCTTACAAAACACTCGTTCGACCTATACTTGAGTATTGCTCATCAGTGTGGGATCCGTACCAGATCGGTCTGACGGAGGAGATAGAGAAGATCCAAAGAAGAGCGGCGCGTTTCGTCACAGGGTTATTTGGTAACCGTGATAGCGTTACGGAGATGTTTAATAAACTCAAGTGGCAGACTCTGCAAGAGAGGCGCTCTGCATCGCGGTGTAGCTTGCTCGCCAGGTTTCGAGAGGGTGCGTTTCTGGATGAGGTATCTAATATATTGCTTCCCCCTACTTATACCTCCCGAGGAGATCACGAATGTAAAATTAGAGAGATTAGAGCGCGCACGGAGGCTTTCAGACAGTCGTTCTTCCCGCGAACCATACGCGACTGGAACAGGAAAGGGAGGTAATGACAGTGGCACGTAAAGTGCCCTCCGCCACACACCGTTGGGTGGCTTGCGGAGTATCAATGTAGATGTAGATGTAGATGTAGATGTGTGTCAGACCCACCATACTTGCTCCGGACACTGCGAGATGGCTGTACAAGCAATGATCACACGCACGGCACAGCGGACACACCAGGAACCGCGGTGTTGGCCGTCGAATGGCGCTAGCTGTGCAGCATTTGTGCACCGCCGCCGTCAGTGTCAGCCAGTTTGCCGTGGCATACGGAGCTCCATCGCAGTCTTTAACACTGGTAGCATGCCGCAACAGCGTGGACGTGAACCGTATGTGCAGTTGACGGACTTTGAGCGAGGGCGTATAGTGGGCATGCGGGAGGCCGGGTGGACGTACCGCCGAATTGCTCAACACGTGGGGCGTGATGTCTCCACAGTACATCGATGTTGTCGCCAGTGGTCGGCGGAAGGTGCACGTGCCCGTCGACCTGGGACCGGACCGCAGCGACGCACGGATGCACACCAAGACCGTAGGATCCTACGCAGTGCCGTAGGGGACCGCACCGCCACTTCCCAGCAAATTAGGGACACTGTTGCTCCTGGGGTATCGGCGAGGACCATTCGCAACCGTCTCCATGAAGCTGGGCTACGGTCCCACACACCGTTAGGCCGTCTTCCGCTCACGCCCCAACATCGTGCAGCCCGCCTCCAGTGATGTCGCGACAGGCGTGAATGGAGGGACGAATGGAGACGTGTCGTCTTCAGCGATGAGAGTCGCTTCTGCCTTGGTGCCAATGATTGTCGTATGCGTGTTTGGCGCCGTGCAGGTGAGCGCCACAATCAGGACTGCATACGACCGAGGCACACAGGGCCAACACCCGGCATCATGGTGTGGGGAGCGATCTCCTACACTGGCCGTACACCACTGGTGATCGTCGAGGGGACACTGAATAGTGCACGGTACATCCAAACCGTCATCGAACCCATCGTTCTACCATTCCTAGACCGGCAAGGGAACTTGCTGTTCCAACAGGACAATGCACGTCCGCATGTATCCCGTGCCACCCAACGTGCTCTAGAAGGTGTAAGTCAACTACCCTGGCCAGCAAGATCTCCGGATCTGTCCCCCATTGAGCATGTTTGGGACTGGATGAAGCGTCGTCTCACGCGGTCTGCACGTCCAGCACGAACGCTGGTCCAACTGAGGCGCCAGGTGGAAATGGACTGGCAAGCCGTTCCACAGGACTACATCCAGCATCTCTACGATCGTCTCCATGGGAGAATAGCAGCCTGCATTGCTGCGAAAGGTGGATATACACTGTACTAGTGCCGACATTGTGCATGCTCTGTTGCCTGTGTCTATGTGCATGTGGTTCTGTCAGTGTGATCATGTGATGTATCTGACCCCAGTAATGTGTCAATAAAGTTTCCCCTTCCTGGGACAATGAATTCACGGTGTTCTTATTTCAATTTCCAGGAGTGTAAAAGGTAATTAATGTTCACTACCATTACAGTGTGTATTTAAAGCAAACCTGATTTGCATCCTCACATAGTGGCACTACTAGCACCACTCTTATGCGACTGATGCAAAATTTGGATAGCTATCATCTTTCAGATGTAGACACACATCTACCAACTTTTGTTAGTGTCATATAACTCCTTCTTGGTGTTGTGACTCTTATTCCGATTGTGCTAGGTAGTGCAGTCTTTTATGTTGCGTTAGCAGTTGGTGTTAAATCTGTGAACAGATGCATATCACTTACATGTACTGCCTAGCACAGTTTGTATATTGACAGTGTAATTTATATTACAATGTGACAACAGTGACAAACTCAAAGTGTTGTTATCTGACTTTAGTGATTTTATATTCACATAATATGATGGTGTAAATGCTTTTAAATACCTGATGATGGTCTGTCAACTGAAACTAGTTTTTAAATACAGCAGCTCGAGGTATGATAATGACATCCTATAACAAACTACTGCTAGAATGGGAGCAAGCTATGTGCACACTCTCTGCAGAATGGCACACATATCTTGTCCAGTCCGAATGTCTTTCTGCTATTAAGCTGTTATTGCTTTCCTGTTTTACACTCCCTTACATAAGTATCTACTATGTCAGCATACGGTGATTGAGAAGTGGAACCGTATTACCACCTTAATCAGTGAAACTGTTTCAGAAGATTAAATTTAATATCAGTTATGGTGTTAGTATGATTTGTGAGTGACTGAAAAGTTGATTTTCATCCATTTACTGACTTTATTTAAGACCAAAACTTGTGGGTTTTAGTCAGATCAGATGTCAAAATGTATGATGAAGCTTTTGTAGTAACTTTTTCACAGAAGGTCTCTCCCATCCCGTGAAACCTTGCTTGGCACATACTGATCTATGATTTGTGGAACAATTCTTACGAAGTTTATCCATTTGCGCCCCCCGTGTTTTGTTGACTACTCAGATATTCTGTCATTTTTATCTTATCACCCTCAGAAACTCCCTCCTGACACATTGCAGAATCCAGAGCATAAACAGACATCCAATGCAACTCAAATTCAGTTACAGTTGTTGAACTTCCCACCTTTTTCTCATCCCTACAGTTGAAACACTGTGTAATCACTAATCCTGTCTATCAGACTAAATCCAAAACCAATACTGAACCCTGCCTGTCTCAGTTTAATCCTCCATTTAATCATGGTCCAGTCCCACTGCCTGCCAAATCATCCCTCGTTAACTTCTCAGAATTTCCTAACCTTGAATCTTGGCTGACCATTTCCCAAATCCCTTAAATTGGAAATCAACCTCTCATCCACAGAAAGAACTGCAATCCACACCTAAAAACAGGTACTAACCTTACAATCCTATCTGCCGACAAAGGCTCCACCAATGTGGTTACAAACCACACGAAGGACTCCACTGGCTATCAGAACCAACTACATACAAGCACTGCCAAAGTGACCACAGTCCAGAAATCCAGCAGGATCTCCAGTCCCTCAAGTCCTTAGGTCCATCCCAGAACTTCTTACTTCACTTGCACCACTCCCCACACTCCTGCTTTCTGTCTGTATACTGATGTACATAAATACAACCACACAGGATGCCACAGTGTGTGCTATTACTATGCTCCACTAGAGGGGATCTCCTCCCTTGTAGACCAACACATTCAGTCTAGTGTCTGTAACCAAACCGTCGTATATAAAAGACACCAATTATTGCCTCTACTGTCTCTCCACAGTCCCTATTCCTTTATCAGCCTGTGCCTTGGTCATCACTGTTAATGTCACCTCCTTCAACTCTAATAGCACCAATGCTCATGGCCTTGCCACTATTGAACATGGCACTCTTCACCACTGCAGTAGTAGAGCTTCACATTTTTAGCCTAAATCATAACATCCAAGGGTTAACAATACGAGCTCAGAGTATTGTATTTTGACGACATTGGGTTTCTAGTAATGGGCGCCAGTGAAATACAAAAACGCTGCAGATAATAAACAAGTAAGAACTAGCATCAAGTGCTAAATTAACAGAAATAAGTCTGGAATAATGAATACTGTTTGTGGATTAGAAGCTCTCAGCCAAAGACAAAATTCAGGATATTACAAATATGAAAATTACAGAAAAATATGAGCCAATATGCATCAGCACACTTAAAGGACTGTTGATGAAGTACAGAGAGTGGATTTGGGAAAACATCTACATAACATCCTAAATAAATTGGCAACAAGTCCTGCCACTGCCAAAAGTATGTCATCTGCTCTGGGTCCCTTCACCAGCTGCAGACATATCTTTAAAGTGAAATCTGAAATTGACTGCAGACAATGGCAGTTTTAAATCTTACAGATGTGTACAATAAAGTGGACACATTGTACATTTGTAAAACATTCAGACAGTGGAAGAAGTCACCAAATAACATAGTGGCTTCTCTGTTAAATGAAATAGCACAGCCCCCCAGTAATATCCACAATATCCCAAATGAATAATACCATCTGAAACATTTCCTCATAAAATTTAGTTACACTCAAATGAGAACTGAGAACCTTATGATCAAATTGAAAAATGTGCACAAAAGCTTGATGCAAAGTAGAAGCAGGAATGTCATAAAACAAAAGACAACTGGCACAAAATCTGTAAGAATATTCACAACCTGCTGTTACCGACCAGTATAAGGGTTAAGTGGTACTACAGTGTCAATAAAGAAATAACAACAAACTCAGGACTGTACTCCATTCAAACTTTCAGATTCTCCACTGTGTACCACCTGCAGTCTTACTGTCACCAAAGCACATAAAATTGTTTGCAGTAATGCAAACAGTGTATGGTTGTCCATGAGAAAAAAATTACCAATAACCAAAGGATATCGTCCACCACAATAACACTGATATTCCTTCTACATCCAGGGAAGAACCTTACCTGAAAATGAAAAAGGCTGTCAGTTAATAAAAAGGACAGAGTGTTCATATTCTCAAAATGGGATATGACTGCAAGAACTACAACAGATTAATAATTATGAGAAATATGTATTCTTCCTCAAAAGAACTGTAATGTGAATTCTACCCAAATGTCAATTAAAAAATTACTCAATTGCCAATTTCTTACAGATTTTTGTACGAAGACTGAAATGTGAATGTGTTGTAGAGTATATGATTATTTATAAACTGAATTTGTTTTCTGTTATGTTCTTTGATTATGTGAATGTGTTAACTGTAAAATAAAATTTTGGAAAAAAGTTGAATTCTTTCTAACCACTCAGAATCCCAAACCTCATGCCTGGTACAGATCACTGATGACATAATAATTATTCCTCCCCCATTCACTTCACCTGTTGTTCCTCAATGTCGATTTCCACTTCAAGGATGGTTACATCAATACCTCCGTCATCATCAAATCTACTAACCACCAACTGTACGTCACTTCAACAGCTGCCACCTGTTCCACACCAAGATGTCCCTTCCTTACAGCCTAGAGACCTGTGTTGCATCTGTACTTACAAGCAGTCCTCCTCCAAATACCCCAAGGATCTCACTGAGGCTTTCACAGGTCACAATTACCTTCCCAGTCCAACCAAAAAGCAGCACTCCTCTTGTTACTCAGGACTGGAGCAATGATATCACACACTGTCAGTGTTTCGACTGTTTCTCATCGTGGCCTGAAACGAATATCCTTTCCACTATTTTCATCGGCCCTCCCACAGCAGTAGTCCACCATCCACCCAACCTACACAATATTCTTGTTCATCCATACTCCACCCCTGCTCCCAACCCTTTGCGTCATATCCCTGCAATTGACTTAGATGCAAGACCTGTCTACATCCATACTCCACAGAACACTGTATGTTGCATGATGGAGAGTATCTTGTGCCAATATGTCTATATGCCTCCATGTGAGCCCTAATTCTTTTCACAAAATGTATGTTAGAGGCAGTAGAATAATTTTGCACTCAGTTGAAAATGCCAGTTATCTAAACTTTCTCAATAGTATTTAGCAAAAAGAATATCTTTGATTGAGGGATTGCCATTTGAGTTCATGAAGCATCTCCATATGTATGGTGATATATGTAAGATCATACTTAACAAGGGAAACTAGTATGCGAAGATGGGGGGGTGTTAAAAACATAATGAAGTTGAAACGAAAATACACAAACAGCGTTTCAAACCAGATGCCATTAGGAATATTCAAAAAGTAACAATACATTCATAATGGACTTGAACATAAATGGGTTAAGTTCAAATTACACAAATGGCAGAGAAACAAAACGACTTGCAAATCATTTTGTCAGAAATACCAAATATCAGGATTGTATTGTTGAATGAAAACTGGCTTACAAAGGATAATATCAATATCTTAAATAACCTTGATAATTTTATGTTGCCAGCAGCTTTTGTGGATGTAATGTAACTTGAGGAGGATCGTGCACACCAGTGGAAAGCTCAATGGAATATAGAGCAAGACTCAATTTCGATTCCCTTAACTAAAAATGTATATTTTAAAGCTGCTGCGTAGAGTTAGGGCAATATATTGTAATTTTATCTGTGTACAGAATTCTGGGTGCAGAAATAATGAAACATTGTCGAAATTCCAGTATCTGTTGCAAAAACTTCTAAAAGAAACCAGATCAAGTTAGTAAAGCCAATAGCTCAACAAAATTCATTGGTATGATTCAAACATTGAGTTTCAGTGCAAATTTCACTCAAGTAAATGAAGTGTCTGCAACCTGTATAGATGATATTTTAACCAGTTACACTTGTAATGAGGCAAATAAGTTTTGTTTAGATTTAGGACTTTCTGATCGTTGCGCTTTGTTTATGGAGTTACCAAAAATGATATAACCTTGCTCGAAACAAACCTACATCAAATGCCAGTTCACCAAAGAAAATATAAACTTATTCTATCGTAGATTAAATAAGGTGGAGTGATCTATAGATCGTAGTATTTCATGCTCTGAAAATTTTGCTACTTTCTTGGAAAAATTCCTGCATGTTTTTAATGAAACTTTCTCTCTTACTGTACATAATAATAAAAAAAGTAGGAAATAAAGTGGATTACTGAAGGAATAAAAATCCCAAGTGCAAGAAAAAGACTGCTACATATCCATATCCACATCCACACTCAGCAAGCCACCTGATGGTGTATGGCAGAGGGTACCTTGAATACCTCTATCGGTTCTCCCTTCTATTCCAGTCTTGTATTGTTCGTGGAAAGAAAGATTGTCGGTATGCCTGTGTGTGGGCTCTAATCTCTCTGATTTTATCCTCATGGTCTCTCTGCGAGGTATACGTATGAGGGAGCAATATACTGCTTGACTCCTCGGTTAAGGTATGTTCTCAAAATGTCAACGAAAGCCCATACTGAGCTATTGAGTGTCTCTCTGGCAGTGTCTTCCACTGGAGTTTATCATCTCCGTAACACTTTCACGATTACTAAATGATCCTGTAACGAAGTGCGCTGCTCTCTGTTGGATCTTCTCTGTCTCTTCTATCAACCCTATCTGGTACGGATACCACACCGGTGAGCAGTATTCAAGCATTGGTTGACCAAGTGTACTGGAACCTACTTCCTTTGTTTTCAGACTGCATTTCCTTAGGATTCTTCCAATGAATCTCAGTCTGGCATCTGCTTTACGGATGATTAATTTTTTTATGGTCATTCCATTTTAAATCACTCCTAATGCCTACTCCCAGATAATTTATGGAATTAACTGCTTCCAGTTGCTGACCTGCTATATTGTAACTAAATGATAAAGGGAACTAAAACTTAACAAAAGTCCTGATTTTGTTACCTATGTAAAAGATTACAAAAATATTTTTAAAAAAGTTGTACTAGGATCTATTACTTAAGAAGACTTTGAGCCATTTACATATCTGGGAATATATTCCGTGTGCTCGTTCCTTCATTAAGTCTGTAATGGGGGACCATGTCAAACACTTTCTCAAAATGAAGGTGTATGGAATCTGTTGCCTTTCATCCTTGGTTCATTTCATATCATTTGAGAAAAGGGCAAGCTGAGTTTCGCACTAGAGATTATTTCTAAATCCACGTTAATGTGTGGACAGAAGCTTTTCTGTGTCAAAGAAATTTATTATAGTCTAACTTGGTATATGTTCAAGAATTCTGCACCAAACCAATGTTAAAGATATTGGTCTGTAATTTTGTGGGTCCCTTGTTATATACAAGATTCACCTGCACTATTATCCAGTTGCTTGATACTCCGGACTGGGCGAGATATTTCTGATAATGCAAGCTAAATAAGGGGCCAATACTATAGATCACTCTCAGTAAAACCTAATAGGGATTTCATCTGGACCTGGAACTTATGTATTTTCATCTCTTTCAGTTACTTCTCTATGCCAGAGATGCCTATTACTGTGTTGTCAGTCCAATGGCAGTGTGTCTGTACGATCCTCCTGCATGAATGCAGAACGAGGTGGCATACTGATTAGTACGGTGGACTCACATATGGGGGAGGGGGGACAGTGGTTCTACACCTATATATCAACCAAGCCCAAACCTCCTTGCAGTATCTTCTCTCCATCTGCAAAATTTTCCTGCTATGTAATCCCAAATTTCTGGAACCCATAACACACACTGAAACTCTTGCCCTGCCGGAACTCCAGCAACATGGACACCACCACCACCTTGAAAAGCTCTCCATCCTGCTCACTTCCTACTCCTGCCTCGGAGTACCACCGTCCACCACCTCTACAACAACCTCCAAGCCTTACCCATGTCCCCTCACAGCTGACAAACCCTGTCTCGCACACCTACACCTACACCTACTACACTTACCCCACCCTCCAAAACTCACTCTCACCACCACACAGAATCCAGAACCTGAACAGACCTGCAACACAGTCATGAAACTTTCCTTCAGAAGCCTTAGTCCCACAGACCTCACCTTTTGCCCCACTCCAAAATTCAACCATGCAGGACTAGTTAAAGACCTTCTCTCCTCCCGGTCCCTACAGTAGAAACACTTTTCCGCCACCAAACCGACCAATCAGACTCAACCACAAGACCAATATTGAACTTTACCTAACTCAGTTCACTCCTCCATCCAACCGTGATTCACCCCCACTGCCTCCAAACCACCCCCTGTTAACTCTCCAGAATTTCTTATCCTCGAACCTTGTCAGTCCCCAAATTCCTCAACATGCAACCTAACCTAACATCTGGAGAAAGAACTGCAGTCCCCCATCTAAAAACTGAACCCCCACCCCCGCTTAAAATCTTACCTGCGGACAAAGGCACCACCATCGTTGTTTTGAACCGCAAGGACTCCACCTACAAATCTTGCCACAGTAATCCAGCAGGATCTCCAGTCACTACTCAAATCCTTATGCCCATCCCAGAACCTCTCCCCAGAGTCAATCTCTCTACTTACCCCTACCATTCCCCATACTCCTACCTTCTACATGCTTCCCAAAGTCCATAAACCTTACCACCCAGGACGCCCCATTGTTGCCGATTACTGTGCCTCCACTGAGAGAATCTCTGCTCTCATAGACCAACACCTTCAACCTATTACCCGGAACCTACCCCTCCTGTATAAAAGATGCCAACCATTTCCTCCACCAATTCTCCACAGTTCCTGTCCCTTTACCACACGGTGCCCTGCTCATCACTATTGATGCCACCTCCTTGTACATTAATGTTCCTAATGCCCATGACCTTACACTATTGAGCACTACCTTTCCAAATGCCCTATGGATCCCAAGCCAACAACCTCCTTCCTAGTCACCGTGACCAACTATATCCTCATCCACAATTACTTCTCCTGTGAAGACATTACCGACAAACAAATCTGGGGTACAACCAGGGCACTCACATGGCAACCTATTCATCAGCCATCTAGAGGAATCCTTCCTAAAAACCCAGAATCCTAAACCCCTCACCTGGTTCAGATTCATCTATGACATCTTTGCTATCTGCATCGAAGGTGAGATCACCCTATCCACATTCGCGCATGCCTGTGTGTGTGTGTGTGTGTGTGTGTGTGTGTGTGTGTAGTAGCAATCTGTCCTTTCCATATTGTTATCCCAGCGCTTCAGAAGGCCAAATTAATGCTGTATCATCTGCCATGTGCCAATCCTGATCTGTGCTTCTGAAACCAGGACAAGCAAAATACTGGCGTATGAAATTTAATTTCATACAAACGGAGTGGGAGTAAGAATGATGGACAGAATAAGAAACTAAAAGATCATGGAGGTGATAAGTGGAATACCCTTACAGGCGTGGCTTGTAAAGAGAACGACACGCAACATGAATACAAAGAAAGATATAAATTGTAGCTCCAGTGCCAAAGACCAAGAGGTGTTTGGCTGAAAGCAGTGGAGGAGATTATTTGAAGAAAGTAAGATGGTGGCAGACTATTGGTGAAAGGATAGACGACACCACCTGTGTTGCAGATAAAGTATCATATTAAGTCAAGTCATAACCTTATCAGTACACTCCTAAATCTCAGACTTGAAGAATGGCAAACTATAGAATTAACAAAGGTAAAGAATGTTATGCATTGAGTTAAAAAGAAATCTTGAGGCACATCTACTCTGCCTGCCTTAAGCCTTACAAGCAGTCCAACAAATTTACTCAGGGGAAAAATTACTCAGGGGAAAAATTAGTCGAAAAAATACCAAATGCTTTCTTCTTAAGGCAGAAGGAAAGGTGATACTTTGCCAGGTAAAGCAAAATAGCTGACAGCAGTGTTGCGCCACAAGTAAGTACAGGTGTTCATTTGGAGAATTCTTGTATTGTGTAGCTATGACTGGAAAGCAGTAGTAAAGGGGCTGACTGTTACATCGGATGACAGCTGCGCACAATGTTGATATTTAGCAAACCATTCTTTGAGGTGCGCTTATAAAATCTCATGCAGGGGAGAAGGCATGGCTGGGCGGGCACTGTATACGAGTGTGAAGTAATCAGGGCAGCACAAGGCACAGATGTGCTGTGAAGAACCCATATGTTGCAGGTATAGAAGCGCCTAGTGACCTATAACTTTTAGTCATTTTGATGTAATTGTATTTACTACAACTCTCCTGAGCTCTGGAGGTTTTAACTGCTGTGAAAGGAGTCTCCAAAGGAAATGCAGTTGACCCCCGTGTCATGGGTTACAGGGAGGGGTGAGTGGGAGAGGATGTAGCAAGAAGTCAGTGAAGTGAGCAATCAGATCATGGTTAATCACCTTGCAGGCTCACAAAGCAGACAAATTAATCCTCTCTCCCCCTCATATTGAACATGGCCCTTTGGCACATCGATAAGAAATTACACTTGTGAGGGGTCGCACCTCACTCTGCATGATATTTTAATTCCATGTGTATTACGTGCACACAAGTAAATTCTATGGACTACAAAGAATCTTAGCAAAAATTTCAGTCAGTAACAGAACAACTGTGACAACAAACTTCTGTGGAGCATCGGAGCTTTACCTCAACTTCACCTGCCAGAAATTTCAATTTATTACATGGTGGCTGGTTCATTATATATTATGCAGCAACTAGCCATATCTGCTAAAGTGGACTTACCAGTATGATATTGCATTCCATCTGGCCTGGGTGCTTGCATTGATTCAGTTGTGAAGGTTATCATAAAACCTTTGTATCTTGTTCTGAAGCAAGTGACTCCACAGGTGTTTTAACTGACCTTTGGTATTTCAGATACTGACACTAGGATGAAGTTGACATGGGTTGGTCCCACATGTTCTATTGGGGGTGGAGGGTTGTAGATCTGATTGGTGCTGCCTCATGCAAGCAGTTCGTAGGGACAAAGAGCCATGTGTGGATGGGCATTGTTTTCTTGAAAATGACACCATGAACTGTGTCATATGAAAAGTAATGAAAGTAATGCATGAGGATGTCTATGGCACACCATTATACCATCAAAAGCTCCCTTATTCACTACCAGTGATGACCTGAAGTCATATGCGATGGCTCACCACATCATGATGCCACCTGCTGTGCCTCTTCAAAACAGTGAGAGACTGGGACTTCTCCCCAAGTCGCCATTATATTCACCAGCTACTGTCATCCACGGTAATGCATAACCATGCTTTATCACTGAAACAATGCAGTGCCATTCATCTGCAGACTGTCCATCCTGATCATGGTGTTGCTTGACAAGTTTTGTGAAGTCCATTACATATTCTCATATGGCAAGTGCAGATGGCTTGTTGGTTGCATGATGATTACAGGGCCCGAACTACTAGATCATCAGTCCCTTTTTCCATGAACACACAGGTCTACTGTGCAAAACCCATGGGAAGAAAACCCCGAGATCTACCAAAGGTCAATGAGGCTAGGTAAGGGACAAAAAAGAAGAAAGGGGAGATACAGGCAGAAAGGCATGTGAGATGTCCTATCTAGGGAGCAGATGGAAGCTATTGAACACAGGATGGAATGAAGAGAAACATTCTCCTCCCCCCCCCCCCCCCAAAAAAAAAAACAAAACAGAGAGAGAGAGAGAAAAAAATCACTTAACAGTGGTAAAGTGCCTTCTCCCCATCTCACCTTTAAAGAGTGGTAAAAGCCCCCTTCACAAATAAAATGTAGAACTAAGTCAGCTGCCGAGGCATCATCTCCTAATATCAGGGGTAGAGTGTCCAGGAGATTAAGAGTCTGCCACAGTGTGGATAGGTTGGGTCAATTCAGAAATATGTGGACCACTGTCTAATAGGAACCACAATAACAGTGAGGTGGGTCCTTGTGACAGAGATGACCATGAGTCAGTCAAGTATGGCCAATGCAGAGCCGGCAAAGGTCAGTAGGATCCTTTTGAGAGGCCTGCATGGAGGACGCCCACAGATTTGTAGTCTCCTTTATCACCCATAGTTTGGTGAAGTCAGAGTGAGCTACACCTTAAAACCTGACAGCATAATATCGATTGAGGTTTGTTTCCGAAATACCTATCGAGAGTTGGCTTACTGATAGCCAGTTTGGTTAATCTAGCAGCGAGTTTATTCACCGGGGTGCACACGGAGGTCCTTGAGTGTCCACATTGTTCAAGCGCATATAGGAAATTCTGGATAGCCACGACCAAGGAATGGTGAGGGTAACACTGGTCAATAGCTTCCAAACTGCTCAAGAAGTTGCTGCAGATGAGAAAGGAGTCACCAGTGCAGGAACAGATATGCTTAAGAGCATGAAAGGTGGCTACCAACTCCACATTGAAAACACTATAGCCATCTGGCCAGAAACACAGTTCAGTATGTCCTGCATGGGTATTTAAGCAAAGCCTATGTGACCTACCTTTGAGCCATCAGTATAGACTACTTCTGAACACTGGAATGTGACAAGGATGAAGAAAATTGGTGGCAGAGGGCCTTGGGATGAACAGATTCTTTCGGACTTCGTGATAGGTCCAGACACAGTTGTGGTCAGGGTGTACACAAGTGGACCCGGAGGAGAGGTGATGAGGAAACAGCTGGAATTCGGGGAGGAGAGACTAGATGTGGATTGTGATCTTAATACCTGATCTGGGCTGCCATTGCGAGAGATGGGTTTCCCTGTTTGGAAAGAGGAGATGCTAGTTTTAATGCTTAGGGAAGCTGCAAACGTGCGTAGCATAATTGACAAGCTGCTGTTGGTGCCTGATCCACAATGGAGGGAGCCCAGTCTCCACAAGTAAGCTGTTTACAGGTCTAAATCGAAAGGCTCCTATTGCAAGATGAATACTGCAGTGGTGTATTGGATCCAGTATCAGCAATGCTGAGGATGATGCCCACACTTAATAGTTCATGGTCAAGGCAAAGCTCCGGTTGTGGGTGAGAACTAAAAGCCACAGGTAAGGACCCACAACCGTACCTTGCAGTGGACGTTTAGTGATACCCACACTGGAGCAGGCAAAAGTCGACAGCATACCAAGAGGGTAATACTGAGGACCCTACAGCTGCTGCTAGGCCATTGAAGACTTCTAGAGAGAGAGAGAGAGAGAGAGAGAGAGAGAGAGAGAGAGAGGGGGGGGGGGGGGGGGGGGGGGGGGGGACTCAGTACAGTGCAACTGCGTCTGGGTCAGTGTTGACAGTGCCATTCAAGGTAATACCAGGTACACCTGCAACTGTTGTACCCATAGAGACATCTGATCTTAGCCCAGACCTGAGAAGGCAAGGTACATGGCCTGATGACAAATGCACTGTTCCCTGCATTCTCACTTCTGTCGTTTTATTAGGTGACAGACCCAGGTATGGAGATGCTTAAAGGTAAAGAGGTGCTATGGGGAGTAGAAAAAGAGAGAAGAGAGATGACGTGTGTACGATCTACCCCCCCCCCCCCCCCCTCTCAAAAATATCTCTTCTTCATACCTGCTCTGTGTTACCACAGATGATGTGTCACTGATCTCACTTGTACTAAGATTACAGTACACTCTAGGTGCCTACTTGCTTCCACTGCCCTGAGTGAAATGTTCTAACAAATGTTCACCAACCTGCAGTCTTCTATAGCTGTCCCCCGCACAGAAAACAGCATGTAGGTCATGAATCCATAATCTTGAGGCTGTAAGAAACTCTTTGCGAGGAACTGTTATTTTAGAAATGATTAAATTTGCAATCAGTTTGTTTATACGGGATGCCACTCGCTTTTTATTGGCAGAATATGAGAGACTGCACAATTACATTACCTTTTAGTCACAAATGATTTCTATTCTGTAACAAATTAATGAAATGCATACTTCCGTAATTAGTATATACTGTTCTCAACTGTATATCCAACTAACCATACATTGCTAATAAAGTCTTAACTAACACTAAATGCTGCAGACTACATGTCTGTCTTCCAACACTGCTGAACCAGCTCCAATTTACACACTAGACATTGCTAACTGAGTCTTAACTGATACCGTGGCGGATAACATCTCCTTCCTTCGAGACTGCCGAATGAGCTCTGATCTTACAGCCAAACCACTTCACCTGCCATCCAGATAAGGAGCGATCCGAAGCATTTCACCTGCCTCTTCATTTCTCAGTTGTTTATTATTCTGCTGGTTATTAATACTTTGAAATAATGGAATGATAGCACACTATTGAGAAATGCTTTAAATATGACAGGCAAGTAAATATATTGTTTATTTTGTCTAATATTAATAACAGAAGATTACCATTTTGGCACACGACTTCTGGATGCAACAGCCAATCGCAGAGAAGGACCACATTTTTGGTTGTCTTCTCATGATACCCATACCGAACAAGCCATCTGTCATCATTACCTCACACCACCTTACATCATCTTGCCACAGCTGTCTTCTCAACTGATATAAAAAAAAAAAGCTGCTTGTAACCAAATATGATCGCTGCAAAGCCAGAAATATTACAGTACCCTATCGATAGGTGTTTATTATGTCATTGGAGAGTCTGCTTAGGATCTCTAATGGCCTCTGATTTCTAATGACCACCAAGGTACCGACTTCCATGAGCCCAGTGATCACAACACAAGTCACCATGGACTCTCCAGTGGATGGATGGGTGAAAACAAGGGCTGCAAACAGAAAGGTGAAGGGCTGAGAAAGTTCTATACGCCACACTGAAGTGTGTGTGGGGTACCAGTAGTATTCAAGATGCAAAGGTCAAGTTGTGCCAGAAAGCTTTCTGAGTCTTTACCACAGCAAGTGATCATGGTTCCTCCCCACAAAGGGTTATGGGCATTAAAATCACACAAGATTGAGATACTTTACCACTGGGAGGAAGGTAAACATTGCAGATGGTAATATCCCAAAATGCCCTTACCCTGAGAGGCACAAGTTTGCTATACAGTGTGTCCAGAAAATATGTACTAACTCTGCATGACAACCTGTCATAGGTAGCATAGTTATTATATCCCCAATATCCACCAAGGACCAAGGGTTAGCGTTGCTGGAAGCAAAGTCTCCTGAAGGGCAATGCAGAAGGCAGGTGAAGTGTTTGAAAGATGTCATAGCTCAGCCAGCTTGGAGGTGGGAAAGCCATTGGTCCCAAAGTAGATGTGGAGGAAGCAGCAACGGGGGAACCCCCAACCATCAGGGAGGGCAGACATGGTTGAGCATCCTTGATGGCCCACTGTAGGAGGTGCAACATGTGGGAATACAGTTACCAAAGAAGGAGACATCATCATAGCTGTAGCATACGACATCATTGTACATGCTGGGTGCAACTGCTCGTACTACTTCTAGCCTCTTGGTGTGTGAGTTTGTCCAGAGTCTTTTATTCTTTTATCTTTGTCTTCTTTTCTCTCTGGAAAGCAGTACAATCTGGTGAGCAGTGAGAATTGTATTTTCCAGTTGACACAGATTGGGCAGGGGGGGGGGGGGGGCACAAGGAGCGTGTGCATCATGCAGCATTCATCCACAATCTCTACAGATTGGACTAGCATTGCAATGCGTAGATGTGTCCAAATTTCAGACAGTTTAAGCACCACATGGGATGGGAAGTGGGAGGAACTGACGAATGGATGGATGGACACATGGTTTCACATCGCATCGGAATACCATCACCTTGACTTTTTCTGGCAATGAATCGCCCTCAAAAGTCAAGATGAAGGCACTGAGCAGCAACCCTGTTGTCCTTTGGCCTCCTGTGTGCAAGGCGAACAAAGTGTACACCCCATTGCTCCAAGTTGGTGCGTAGCTCATTACCAGATTGTAAGAGCAGCTCTTGGCAGAAAATGATGTCATCATATTAAGACTTACAGGGAGCAACAATCATTGGTACACCACCCAGTGTGTTACAAGCGTTGTTGGTGACCGGGCAGAGGATTGTTGATCAAAATTGTCCCATGCTTTATTTTAGAAATGGCTGCAGATTCCCCAAACTTGTTCTCCATAATTTCAACAAAGAATAATGGCTTGGCGTCTAAGAAGAAATCCTCATCAGTCCGTGTGCAAACAAAGTATTGGAGGAGCATTTTTCTGCTTGCCGCTTATCCCATGTTCCTCCCACAGCATAGCTAGGAAAGGGAACTTTTTAGAGTCATATAGCTCTGTTTTAGAAGAGGTCTAACCTTTCATACAGATTACTGGGGCTGTATGGCCATTAGCAGGAGATAATTTCACCTGCTACGGTGCCACCTACTCCGAATGAGTGCCACCTGGCCTCTGCACCTGCTACCTGGCCGGTAATAAGTTGCTCAGAGCTCCATACTCCAATCATGATGAGCGTATACTCCATGGCATACTCTGAGTTTTCAGTTCAGGCACCAACAGCGCGATCCCAGCGTAGTCTGGGAACTACCACCATGCAGCTACTTGACAACTTCCCCCACAATGATATGGCTACCATGCTGGGTTTAGGGTATATTACCTTATTGTAGTGAAGGATGATAAGATGGAAAGGGACAAAGGTGGAGCATACATTGCATTGGGCGACATTCCCTGCAGAATATACATTTCTGGAGAATTTTGAAACATTCTGGTAGAGGTCAGACCCAACAATGAAAAATTGAAGAAAACGCCAGAAGCATAAACTTTAGTCCAAAATCATAAACCAAGTCCAAGCAGGGTCTGCAACAAGAAAACCATCCAATGGAAATGCTGCGGAGAAAAGGGATAGTGGAAGTATAAGATTCCAGCATGAAAAAGAAGTAATGCTGCAAAAGCTGTGGTCCTGTGGTAGCCAAGCAGGTACTCATAAACGTGTCGTGAGCCCCGTGGCTGGAAGTGCAGACGTTTAGTGGTTACAATGTGCTTTGCGCACAATAAGGTGACCTTCCCTTTTGGTGGTCAGATGTAGTTGACCAGAACCTTCATCAGAAGGATGCCCGCCCTTGGGTTCCCATGCAGTCTGTCAGGCCACTGCTAATCTCAATGCGCCACAAATCTGAATGACACACTATTCAACCAACCAGCCAAATGGATACCCGCAATGAGCCCCCTTTCAAATCCTGTCAGGTGCTGATAATGCTGTCTCACCTGAGTATTCGGCATCTCTGTCCTTCAGTTGTCAATGAGTATCTGACAGTTCTTGCCCCATTATACAACCTACTAAGCCTGATGATAATACTAAACATGAATGACTAATCCACTCTGGTGACCTTTATACTGTCAGAGAGAACTGCAATTCTAATCATTTACATACCTGCTGATGGTATGTACCTGTATGTGTATGCAGTGGCATTGGCATCCAACCATGTCTTGTGGGTGCTTTACTTAATTTTTTCACTCTCCTGGCATAATGTGCCCTCTGTTTATGGTTACTGCTGCAGAATTCTGCTCTCTCATCAGTCCATCTCTGAACTGTAAGAACGACAGACAATACAAGGCGTAAAATACTTTTTTGAAGAGTTCACAGGGATGTTTGTAATTCACGGTGAAGCAGGGCATAATGGTGGAGCTGTTCAATGCACGAATCAAGGATGTGTATCAATGACGTGGTGTACTCCTAGATTGTATAAATTGAAGTCACTGCCATTACATGTGTCATGTCAGAATTCGGCTCCGACTGAATAATCTGTCACTGCCATACGATTTTTAGTACAGTGCAGATGCCTATTTGTGAAAGTTATTTTTTGTGAGCGCTGTGGCTGGTCATCTCACGGTTTACAGTGAGAAATGTGGGAAAAACCATGTTAGTTAAAAGTACATTATTGAAATATTTTCCATAATACCAGTCCTATAGAAATTCGATGGACTTTCTTCAATGAGACTCCAAAAGCAAAACAAGGTTTTGCAAGTAGGTCACCTTATGACTGCTCAAGTCAAAACTGAAAAGGAAAGTTTACAGTCTGTAAGTATTTTCCAGACTTTGGGAGGCTTCATTTGGAAATTCTCACTTTACCAAAAGCAGTGTAGGCTATTTGTACGATTTTGTTTCTGTCTCTACAATCGCTGCTTTCACTTACTCTTAAAAAAAGAACCAGTTGGCACTAACTCATACTATATTCTTTCAAACGTATTGATTATACGAAGGTCATTATGAAAGTAAGCTGCTCTATGTAATTTGATGAGTAGGATGTCCATTTTATCCTGAAGCACTTGTCATAACCTTTCTGGTACTCAGAATTTGCTTGCCTTTTTTCTTGTCTTTTCTTCTTTTTGTTGGGGATAATGAATGGTGTCATTCCACAGACTGGCATGTTGTTCCTGGAATTTAAAACAAAATACAGGTCATGTCACCGGTAAAAATGTGGCACAAAAACTTCTTGTGCTGAAAGAAGAAAGTCTGTGAACCTCCCATTATTGTTTTTTGTGTTTATCTGTCAAAATTCAAAGAAAACATCTGGCACACATCTTTTTATGGATCAAGTCACCACCAACAATTTCATAAATAACTGGATGTAAAGTTTCAGAGAAGCACAAGCTCTGTTCATCAGCAGTATAGTTTTAATTAATTTTCAGACCTACTTTCAAACTAGCTCTACGAAGTTCTCCTACTCATTGTTTATTATCTGCATTAGAGGATAACAGTACAATGCTATGATCAAAACAATGGTATTTCCGATCTTCTCCATTAATAGACAACCCTTTGTTTTTCCAATTTGAGAATCTGAAAACTTCCTCTTGGATTCCTGAGACTTTCCTAATACACTGTAACAAAGCAGTGATGCTAGAGTATCACTTAAAGACAGAAGAAAGAATTTAGGGGAGGGAGAGAATTAATCACCAGTTATGGACTTATCCTTTGCGCATAAAGCCTAGATTTCCTACCAAGTACAAAAAGTCTATCCATTGCAAATGATTGTTTGAAATTAACAAAATAAGTTATTAAAATTCATCACAACATTTCTTACCATGTGCTATTCACATTACAGCAACTGTTCTAAACACTAATGGAAAAGTGTTTACAGCAGCACTTTTGTAATGTGCACCAAGTTGGGTTTTCATGTCATGAGTTCACCATGCAGGATAATTTGTCAATACTCATTGCAGGCACTCATAAATACAGCTGAGATCTTCAAGCTAAGAATGCTTGAAGAGTGGATGGACAGCTTTGCACCCAAACATTGCCATTGCATGTCAATAGAAATAACTGTTTATATCAATAATCAAGTTTTGAAAACAGCGGCTCCTCTGCCAAAACAGCTGTTTATTGACTTACTAAAGATTTGTCCAAAAGCTGGATTTTTCTACCCTCTCCCCCCTCTCTTTTACATGCCAAGTATATCTCCTTACAGATATTAACTTCCATCCTGGATTTCATTAACACATCTAATTTTATTTTCTTGGGGTATAGGATTTTAGCAAATTAGTCTCAGAAGTAACTGACAGGCATTGCATATTACTTCACTAGAGGTAAAACAAGCACACACATGGTTTTTTATGTTATCTTGAAGTGCAGGTCTGCTGCGCACCACCTCTATTTGGTAATTAGTGATCGCTCCTGTGCATATGCCGCATCTGGACTTTACTTCCGTGCAAGCAAACCAGGAGCTATGATATTAGGTATCACCTTGATGTAAACTATCCATATAAACATCTTGTCCTAGAATGTCAAACGAGTGAGAGAATATTTAAATACTCTACTGGTTGGTGCCCACTCATTATCATCATCATCATCATCATCATCATCATCAACAACAACAACAACATTGTCACTTTGAATCATCACTGGAATACAAATCACTTGTTATCATTGTTGAAAACACCATCAGCAAGCTTCTGTAGACCCTCATTATCACAAACTACTCTCTTCACCATGATGGGTTGTTTAATGTGGTCAGCTACCACGTGAACATGGCTACCACTTCACGTTAGAATAAATTTAAGAGCCACCTATTACCTAGAAATTGAACATACATTCATTTAGTGCAATACACATTCATAAGCTGAGCCCATCATACAATTTAAATGTCTCAGTATCTTCATGCGACTACAACTCATCATGTGATGGATTGGATTAACAATGTTATACCAATATTAACTCAGTGTACTTAATTGTAATGCAGGTAAACATTTTTGTTGACTTTGCATTTCCGTTACGTAAAATGTTTAAAAACATATGCTCATAGTTTGCTGTCCCATATATTTATTCCAAGTTCACCCTGATATAGCTTGGCAGGTTCTTTATGTTTCTTAATTTACATGTGGTTAGTTTCAAGTATGAAGGAAGGAAGATATCTAAGTAAATTGACACAGGTGAACATAGTTTTCTGCAATAATGAAGGCCTACGGCTGATAGAAAATTCCTGGAATGTTTGTGTCTAGAACATAAATTATAGCAATGAAACACAGGAAAGAATCTCTAGTCATTCAAAATGTGGTGTAACCCAAGAAGGTTATAAATTAAGTGGGCAGATAAGCTACAAAATAGAGTTACTGAAAAAAAAAAAAAAAAAAAAAAAAAAAAAAAAAAAAAAAAAAAAAAAAAAAATGAATAAATACAAGGAAAACTTTTATTAGGATGAGGGTCAGATTATGGGATATCCATTAAAGTATCTAGAAATCAGCTAGCCTGGTACTATAGGAAGCATCAGATGGGAAAAATTGTAGTGGCAACAAAAAGATTACAGGTGGTGTTTGTTTCAAATAAAATAGCATCAACCCAGTTGTCAAAAAATGGACAACTTAAAAAAGTTTTTCCTTGTAGATAACCAAATCAACAAGCTTTCCACCAATTGTCTGTAAAGATACTGTACAATAAAGTGAACAAATTAAATCCAGAACTATATTTCTGCAATACATTTTTTCCCAGAATGGTTGAAAACAATGACCGTAATCTCTATTTCTGAAGCAAATTATATAGAAGAATTTTTGACATAGGCTCTACGTAATACTATCAAGTTATAAAAAAATCAAACCTTTCTTACAGATGAGAAGCTGTAAAGATGATATGTGATTCAAGAGCAACACATTCTTAACAGCTTACATACTGGTCCCATCTTTTCCTGTATAATACCCTTAATAATTGTACTATATAAAACAAAAATATTCGAACTGCACAGAAATTTTCAATGCCAACATTTTCAACAAATATCACAATCTTATTATGTAATGTATACTCAACAATTTGTGGATATGGCAAATCTGGACGTTTAAGCATCCCTGTCAAATACTGCAGGGCAATCAACAGTCACATGTTAAACATTCACAACAATTATTCAATTCAAAGATAAACTATGAGAACACCAAGAAATATTTCATGCATATGACTTCTTCACATTAACAATTGATACAAACAAACGACAACTACTTCTTAATATTTACACACTGTATAATACTGTACATATTTACACCAGTATCTTACATTTATAAAAACGATGGCCCATTATGTACAATTATGACACATGTAACAAAAAAAATGTTGTCAAATGTATTTTAGGAAACTTTACACCAATACAAATGGGATGTGCTGTCCTGATTGTGCAAACAATGTTTCATACATAAAATTTTCATACTTGATTAGAAAAAAATGTAACATATTTAGTGCCGTTAACACAATTTTACACACTCCTTGAGACTGAATGCGCATTTCCCTTATCCTGCTCTTCATAAAAAGGAATCTCGGCAGTACACCAGAAGTATTTCATCGTCAATTACTGTGGAAGGATATCTGACTAGGTCACAACCTTACCAACTCTTACATCCATAAGAAGCCAATAAGAGGCAATTCATAAAGAATAGAGAACTGAAAACCTGGAGGGGGAGGGGGGGATAGGGCAGGGCAGGAATTGTCCCAGGAACTACAGCATACGGGTGTACATATGTTATTTTCATGCAGAACAGATGTACAACAATTGCTTTTGTTGGAATTTGAAATATTTTGTTGATAGTACCTGAACATAAAGCTGTAAATGAATAAGTATACAACCAGGACACAGAAGACCAAGGGAGCAAGAGCGTGTACTAGAGGCTGACCACGGATTGGGAACAGCATTAAAATCAAGTTATGGTGGCTTGTGCAGAACAGAATGAAAGAAGAGGTTAAGAGTGGAGAAATGCCCACAAATTTCACATTTCCCCCATCACCTCTGTCACAAGCTACTGCTCTTTATTACAGTAAACTTGTTTTACAGAAAATTAACAGGTTTTACACAAATATTCAGACTTTCTTTACTTCACGAATCATTTATCCTTTAAGGACGATAGATTTGATACATGTATGTTAATGTAACCAGTGACGTAGTACTTGCCAAACAAGACCTTGTTTTAGATTCACAATTTTCCTCCAGATTTTCCCTAGGGTCGACTAGTTTTCAAAATTGGTGTAGATCTTGCTGGATAAACAAATTAACTTTTACTGTCCACATTTACAACATTCGGTCCCAATGTGGTCACACTGCACACAACAAAAAACAAACCTATAATAAAACAAATTATCAAATGGGGAAAAACCACCTCCCTGGAAGAAAGAAAGTACTTTTTTAAATAAATTAGTTCACAGTGCAATATTTGTCTACTGGTGTCCCAGAGTGACTTATCAGTAGACACCAGTTTTACAGTTAAAGAGAGCAAGTTTTCAGCAGTAAACTAGCACATGTGCAAAAATGGAATAATGAAACAGCTGTGGCTAGTTGGAAAATTAATGCAGAAACATCAATGAAAACATTAACTTCTACAATACTGACACAGCAAGGAAGTGATCTTAACTTGTGTGTACAGATTACACATACAACTTTTAAATTAACTACTATTAATAAAGATTGTTCCATCATATCTTTTTCTTGGTAGGGATGTAAGGAAACCAAAAGGGCAACTCTTCCTGCTCTGTCATTACCACACTTTACAATGATTATTCCCAGTCATAGCAGAAAGGTGAATTAATTGAACAACATTCTCACTATGGTTTTTTTAAGGTACTTTATGCTCTTTTCTATGACATTATTTTAGCAAAATAATCTGTTTTTACTTCCATCGAAAGGATAGGTACTGTCTTAAAACACCGGTGTAAAATGTTGTGTGTAATGAGTCACTGAACTAATATGAAAAGGAATTTCTTTTCTTCAAGACTCATTTGGAATAGAACTTTACTCCAGGGAGGTATTTACATCGATAAACAGTAAATACAAGTTACGATGCAATGAAAGAAGCACTCTTGCTATAGTGAATACAACAAACTGTTGAAACAGTCAAAGAAGCAACGTTACTCAGTTCAGTTAACTGTCTTGTATGCACAAGTACTGAGTCATACTACCAGCAATCATCCCCATTAAGTATCAGCATGTTACACTAACTCACCTAGATACACATTACTTCAGGAAAGTGAATGCATATTGGGCAAAATATATGAATTTCTTGTCATATATTTTTTGCTTTGAAGTACATTGTCCAATTATTTTATCATAGTTCTCAAACGAATGAACATAAAGAACTGAAAACAATCTCCATTGAATAGATTATTGCACACCTGGAATAGCTGCAACAATACATTAATCACCAGTTAACTGTATTGTTGTTTGAATATTATGGTAAGTTTACTTAATAGCAGCATGCTTATTACAATAACAGGTTAAGAAAAAAATTGTTATAATGACATTTAACACGAGAAAGATCTGTTAAAGTCAACATTCACATTACATAACCAGCCTATCAAAGGCAACATTCTGTTCAATAAGTGGAGTCCATAATTAACATCCTCACCGAGTATCATCAGTAATGGAAAGACCTTGTATGCAAACAAAATATTCTTATCTATCAGGTACATACCTATATTTTTTATTGCACTTAACTGCAAAGAATAGCTGCATGTTCACAAATTTTACTAACACTTTATCAGAAACCCTATCAAGATCAAAATAAAACAATATATTTTCCCACACATTATTCAAACTGTAACTGCCACAATCCTCTCGAATGTTTATATGTAGGTGTGATGAATATGAAAAATAATATTTTAATTCAGTGTGCAACTTTAAAAACAATTACATGAACATTCTTGTAATTTTACACACAAAAATGAGGACTGTATGTCTAATGTAAGGCATATTTAAAATCCACATAATTGCCTTTTAAATCCATTTAAGGGAAATTAAAATAATCCATTTTATTGAGGCCCAGCTCTCATTTTTGAATCACTTCTTGTTTACAATATACTGAGGAACTGTACTCACTCCAAAATATAACTTTTGGAGACTATAAAAGATCTCACCAGACCTTAGCCATCAATTAACAGGCTAACCCATAAAATAAAGGCCATAAAGAAGCTACCTTTTAATAAATGGAAACAATTTTCAAAAGTTACATCTTTTCTGTATCATTTTGAAAAGGCAGTGTTTATCACTACATAATAACGGATTCAGTGGAAGACAGTTACTCAGAAATTATCTGTGACAATGAGGGAAACAGTAAGAAATTTATAAAGCTTTGGAAAAAGTGTGCAATCCAAATGTGTCATACTAAACTGCATTAAAAACATGATAGGGAAGAAAGCAAAAGTAGCTTGGAGAGCAATGTAGGTTTACTATTAATACAACTTTACCAAACCCGAATCACAGTACATATCCGAAATACTGTGTAACAAACATTAACTCATTAGAAAGTTTAAATCAGATGATATGTATGATGAATGAATTTCATTTTATTCTTCTGTTTAGCCAAATCTAACACAGTTGGCTCGAAACACACATTAACTCTCAACTCTTGTATTAGACCTTTAGCATAACACAATCAAAGGTTTATGCAAGTCAGCACATCCTGAAAGAGCATTACTCAATCAGTCACAAAGGAGAGTTGGCCAGAACTCACCGTACTGTCTGCAATCTACCTGTACAGTATAACAGGCAAGAACTGCATAACATTCATTAGGACAGAGTAAATGCTACAATTCAAACATTTCATCTTGTTCTTTCTGCAACCTCTGTAACGACGAACGGACTTTGCGTCCTTGCGTCATTACTAAAGTTTGAGGCATACTCAGCACATCATTGTGTGACTGTGAAGATGCTGCAAGAACTGCTGTTGCACCCTGCATTGGTGTCACCCCTGAGGATGCTTCAAACTGCTGCTGCCGAAGCCGGGATCGTGTAGTTCTTCTACGGCCAAACATGTCGTCATCAGAAGAACTACAGAATCTGGAGACAAGAGAACTGATATTATAAGTGTTGTCTGTCAAACAATTTAACGTAAGACTCACCATCCAGAAGATAAGTTTTAAAAACTAGGTATAGCTAAGGCAAACACCATGTGGCTAAATATTTCTGGCTTAACTAGACCATGATGTTAATCCATTGCCTGCCTTTTGCAAACTATATTGCCATTGTTTCCTTTGTCAGCTTTTGTTATGACTGATATAATAGAGTGACTATATGAGGACATGATGAAGCATATTGCAGTTTATTCTATGTTTGTGCTTAGCTTGCTACATATTTCTGTGCAAGCCCGAGAACTAACTCCAAAGTTTCATCCTGTTACTTGTTTCCCCTCACGTCTGTCTGCACACAGTAAATATATAAATAGTGATACAAATCAACATAGTAAAGAAAAATAGGAGATTATGATTCAGAGAGAGAGAAAGAGAGAGAGAGAGATTAAGATAAGTGACCATTGATGTAAGAGTGTGGGAGAACAATCTAATACCTAAAGCTGTACAAAAGATTTTTGAACAAAAGCTATGTGGCACTTTTAGGTGTCAATCATCATTGCTCAACCACAGTTCAGTACTATTGTGAGAAGTCTTGATAGAATATACAACTTTAAAATGTGGATTACACACAGTTCAATATTGAAAATATAATTCATTGAAATGTGGCTAATCAAGTGGCACGTCCTTACCGTTACAAGCCAGTGAGTTCTCCCTCAGATAGAAGAGGTTTCATACAAGGTGCATTATTAAGAAGAGACCTGCAATATGTGATTCATTTGCTTTACTCATTACCACTCATTATTTCAACCTATCACTCAGTTTACCCTAAAGACATTATGTATGTATGTCTGTCTGGGCTGTCAGTTGAAGCTTTTCACGTACATTAAGGTTGATGATATCACTTATTTTGAATCATTCTGTTTGCCAGTCACATGTTGTGATTATTTTATGTTAGGTATTAGGATGCTAAACAGCATGTTTTTAGGTGCATTTGCTGAATATGGTCATGTGATGAGTTGGACAACTAAGTTTTTCTTCACAAGCAATATTACTGCAACTATGGCCAATATGTTTACATTACCAGTTCTTATAAATTTCTGAATTTTTTATTCATTTTTAAGAATGTGTGCCAATGCCAGCAACTAAATGGGTGAGAAGGTGCTTCCCCTCCAGGCCAGACCTGCAAGGCGAATCACAAAAGTGGAGTGATATCACCCGACTCCCACTGGATGCAGCTAAGCTAGGGGGAGGGCATTTATGTGTAACTGGAAAGCATTAATGTAATCAAAATTAATGAGAAGTTTGCCTAGGTTCCATCTTCATCATTCATCAAAGTAATTCCTCCAACATTATAAAAAAATGTTTTCATTGAAGGTAGCAACACGACCCAATGTGTTTCTCTGCTTAGGTCTTGTACTTAACATTACAGTAATGTAACTGTGTACAGTGAAAAACGATATGTTCGACAGTGTGCCAACTGTTGGAGGGCAATCTCTATTGTAATATACAGTAAAACTTCCTGGAAATGGAATTGCAAGGGACTAAAATAATTTTCCAAATTGGACAAGTTTCCGGATTACACAAAACTCACTGGACTACACAAAATTTGTCAGGTATCATAAACAGAAGTACAGTAAAAATTCTTAATTACGCATATACTGTATTTATGTACCTCCACTCCAGCACAGCACTGTATACTGGACAATAGAACACTGGACTATTACACTAATTGATAAATAAAACAGCATTTCTATATTTTTATTCTGACTTTAAATTTGTTTATTACTGTATGTACATACATATTATTCCCATGTTTATTTGCTTTACATTTCAATTTTTTCACAACATATCAATGAGGGAACCTTGTTTTTAATTTCCTGTTCAAAATCGTTTTCTCTGGGCAATTTTTTGCATCATCATACAATAGTTCCAACACGTTGGGAGAATCCTCCTCCTCCTGTTTCTTCTTCATCGGCCTCTGTGTTGCGGACTTCTATTAAATTTGTCGCTGAAGTGAAAGTGGAGTGAGTTGACAAAGTCATCGCTTCGAATGTAATCATCTGCACTGCACGAAATGTTTCGCATTTTCTTTAATTCTTTAACTTCGATTGCCACAGAAGCATCTTGTGCCTGACCCCCAAACCCCGCTTTGTTGAAGCACTTTGTGACAGTTTCGGGTTTTATCTCCTTTACTGCCAAGCCAATCCAATTTACTGCATCCAGGACAGGAACTGACCGTGCAAGAGCAAACACACTTTCAGCTTCTTCAACGATAAGAATATTAGATTTCATCAGCAATCGCCTAATGTCACTTGAATACGTAAATAATTGTTCATGGGTTGTGAGGCTGGTTGAACCTTGAGGGAACCAAGCCAATTTCACATTTGATAACATTACTTTCGGGTGGCAGGTTGCATTGTCTAGGAAAAGGAGAACTTGGTGATTTCCTTTTTCATTTTGGCACTGAAAGAGCTCTGCCATTCTTCCACAAGTCCACACACCATCCACACCTTTTTATTGCTTCGCCATGGGACTGGAAGCTTACTGGCATCTATGTTTTTGAAACAACACTGTTTTGCCACCTTTCCAATCACCAGTAGCTTCTCCATTTCACCTTCACACAGCAGTACAGTGAATCTTTCCTTGGACATTTTTCTGCAGGTGCACTTTTCACCTGTAATTGCTAGCGATTTTGAAGACAGCGCGCAATAAAACAGTCCCATTTCATTGGTATTGAACATGTCTTTCAGGTCATAAAATCACCATTAAGTTGGACAGTATTGTCTTCCATTGAGTTGCTACACTTTCCTGCACATCCTTAGCTTCCCCACGCACTTGACTCCCACATGATGTGCCTAGTTCTGCAACTGCGTAACTCCAAGCTCTTTAGAAACTTTCAGAGCCTCACTGCAACAGGAGTCCAGATAAAGGTAAGTTGGTTAATTTCTTCATTTCCGGTCTTGTTTGCGCCTCTTTTCATCTGCCCATTCCCTTTTATCCATTTTCCCCAGTCTTATCCTTGTTTCTTAAAGTCTCATAAATTTGTGTTTTATCACATTTGAAACAACAATTTCGTACACAGATATATTGCCTCTCTCACTAGCCTCGATTACACTAACCTTTTCGTTAAGTGTTAAGGACACATACAGTAACATGATGTCGAACAAACGGTATCTCAAAGTGTTACTAGTCAACGGAAACTGGCAGAAAATAATGACCTTGCCGGGTAAAACCATTGTTTAATGGAACAAGCCCCACCTCTTTCACTGTGCACATTGCAGTATAGTGTTGGTATATGCGCAACAATGTTCCTGCATGCGCTGGTGTGCGTCAATAATGAGGAAAACGAGAAAGCGGACAAACAGAGCGCTGACGAACAAACCGTTTCCTTTGATGTACAACACTGAGCGTAATTTACTCATCGTTGCACAGAGTGGCGCAGTTTTAGGTCCACACCAGCAGCGTCACGCTGGACCTCTTTTCTCGGTTTTGTGCCACTTAACAGAGGTGTTAAAAGTAATGTTCTTGTAGAGTTGTTAATAACTAATGAAATGTAATACAGCAGTACTGTATAAGACTGTATGAGCCTGTCGATTCATATTTAACATGTCAAAATCTGTCAGAGTATGATGATTTACTTCACACATCCGTATCTCACATTAAGTTAAAAGATCCATAATGTTTCGAATCTTGTCAAAATGTTTCAGGATTACAAACTGTCCACAGGACATCAGTTCAGTCTCACTAATAACTATTTTAAACTTATCACGGTGTCCAATAGCTGCACCCATGTTTACAGATGCCACTGTTATTGAAAAGCATCTACCAAGACAAAGCATCTGCCAAGACAAAGCATCTGCCAAGACAAAGCATCTGCCAAGACAAAGCATCTGCCAAGACAAAGCATCTGCCAAGACAAAGCATCTGCCAAGACAAAGCATCTGCCAAGACAAAGCATCTGCCAAGACAAAGCATCTGCCAAGACAAAGCATCTGCCAAGACAAAGCATCTGCCAAGACAAAGCATCTGCCAAGACAAAGCATCTGCCAAGACAAAGCATCTGCCAAGACAAAGCATCTGCCAAGACAAAGCATCTACCAAGACAAAGCATCTACCAAGACAAAAGCACAGGATGAGAATATACCAGTTGCTGCGAACGACTCCTTGGCAACACCATAGCATCTCACTGGTTTGACACAGACTGTATACATCCTCCAAGTGTCAGACTTCACATCCAAAATTCCAATTTTAATTCGGGAGCAGCAGTGGTGGAACATTTGTTTGAAACTTTTGAGAATATTTCACATAAATTTCCGCAGTATGTTGTATTAGGTATAGATTTCAAATTATCAACTATAGACTGGGAGAATCAAATCCTAAGAGCAGGTAGTAGAGACAGGGAATTGTGTGAAATAGTTTCAAATGCTTTATTCAAAAATTGCATGGAACAGTTAATAACATAATTAACTTATTTTTGAAGGCAAAAATTTAAATCTGCTGGTGAAAAACAGATTCAAACTTCACTAATCAGTGTAGAAAAAGGAGTTGGTAAGCACGAGGCCCCGACAATCACAGAATATGGCTGAAAACAGGAATACAAAGAAAGGTATGAAGATATTTCTGCTTAGCAAGAATAACAGATTTCAGATTACATGAGTTGTCTGCATGAATATTTCCTCTCCAGCATTCACCAATGTAGAGTATCATTGGAGTTCAAGAGCATTATACAGCACACTTTACACAGTTATGTGCCTAATAAAGTTGTGAGGAATGGAAAAGAACCATCGTGGTTTGACAGCTATGTCAGAAAGCTGCTACGAAAGCAAAGAGAGCTTCACTGCAAATTTAAATGTTGTGAAAGCCTCACAGGCAAAAAGTAAAATAAGCCAAAATTAGCATAAGGAGGGTCATGCGTGAAGCATCAACATAGAATCTAAACTAAAATTCCATCTACTGACTTGGCAGAAAAACTGAAGCAGTTTTGGTCTTAAATCTTAAACGGATTGAAGCCATCTGTCCAGGTACTCTGTGACCATAATTGTACTGAAAAAAGAGGATGGCACAGAAAAGGCCAAAATGCTAAACTCATTTTCCCAATACTGTTTCACAGACAATCACACTGCAGTACTTCCTTTAAATCATCTCACAAATTAACAAAATGGCTGATACTGAAACACCTAACAATGGGATAAAAGCAACTGCAATCATGAGTTAAGTGTTCCTGCTGATTGTAAAAAAGCACAGGTCATTCCCATTTTCTAGAAAGGTCCACACAAAACTGTAGGCCTATATCTGACACCAGTCAGTTCTAGAATTTTGGAATGTGTCCTATAATTGCACATTATGACATTTCTGGAGACAGAATCTCCTCTGTATGAATGAACATGGGCTGCAAAAACAATGATCATGTAAAACCCAGCCCACTCTGTTCATCCATGACACCATGAAGGCAGTAAACACTGGGGTCCAGGTAGACACTGTGTTCCTCGGCTTCCATAAGGCATTTGGTACAGTTCTGCACTGTTGCATAATGAACAAAATACAAGTGTTCAGATTATCAGACCAACTATCGTTGGATTGAAGAGCTTCTAGCAGAGAGAACAGCATGTCATTCTCAATGCAGAGAAGTCTTCAGACAAAGAAGTGACACTGGATGTAACCCCAGGGAGTGTTACAGGTCCATTACTTTTCACACTATATATAAATGATATAGTAGGCATTATCTGAAGCTCCATGCAACTTCATGGACAGTTCTCTTGTATACAAAGAGTGTTGCAGTGAAACATAGGAAGTCTGCACAGAATCGCCACTTTGTGCAGTGTGTAGAAACTGACTCAACATAAACATAATGTATTGCATATACATATGAATAAAGATCCACTGTGTACAAATACACAATTGGGCAACAATCACAAAAAACAGTAATTTCCGTAAAATATTTAAGAGTACGCGTACAGAGTGATTTAAAGTGGAACGGGTTCATAAAACTGACTGCAGGGAAGGTAGGTGTCAGGGAGAGATTCATTGGAAGAGTCCTCACAAGGGAACCTCCCCATCGCACGCCCCCCCCCCCCCTCCGATTTAGTTATAAGTTGGCGCAGTGGATAGGCCTTGAAAAACTGAACAAAGATCAATCGAGAAAACAGGAAGAAGTTGTGTGGAACTATGAAAAAATAAGTAAAATATACAATTTGAGTAGTCCATACGCAAGATATGTAACATCCAGGAGAGTGCGAGCTCAGGAGCGCCGTGGTCCCGTGGTTAGCGTGAGCAGCTGCGGAACGAGAGGTCCTTGGTTCAAGTCCTCCCTCCAGTGAAAAGTTTAATTTCTTATTTTCAGTTTATGTGACAAACTCTCATGTTTCCATCACTTTTTTGGGAGTGATTATCACATCCACAAGAAAACCTAAATCGGGCAAGGTAGAAGAATCTTTTTACCCATTCGCGAAGTGTACAAGTTAGGTGGGTCGACAACATATTCCTGTCATGTGACGCACATGCCGTCACCAGTGTCGTATAGAATATATCAGACGTGTTTTCCTGTGGAGGAATCGGTTGACCTATGACCTTGCGATCAAATGTTTTCGGTTCCCATTGGAGAGGCACGTCCTTTCGCCTACTAATCGCACGGTTTTGAGGTGCGGTCACAAAACACAGACACCAAACTTATTACAGTGAAGAGAGACGTCAATGAGCGAACGGAGAGATCATAACATTGCGAAAATAATAAATTAAACTTTTAACTCGAGGGCAAACTTGAACCACTGACCTCTCATTCCGCAGCTGTTCACGCTAACCACGGGACCACGGCGCTCTTGAGCTCACACTCTCCTTGATGTTGCCTATCCTGCGCATGGACTACTCAGTCTGTATATTTTGCTTATTTTTTTCATAGTTCCACACAATTTCTTCCTGTTTTCTCGATTGATCTGTGTTCAGTTTTTCAAGGCCTATCCACTGTGCCAACTTGTAACTAAATCTGAGGGGGGTGCGATGGGGATGTTCCCTTGTCAGAAAATGTAGTCTGTCAACAAAGGAGGTAGCTTACAAAACTGTCGTCGAGCCAATATTTGAATACTGCTTCTCAGTATGAGATCTGTACCACGTAGGATTGTTAGCGGAAATAGAGAAGATCTAAGGAAGAACAGCTTGTTTTATTCACAGGTTCATTTAGTGAGGACAAAAGCGCCAGTGAGAGAGAGAGAGAGAGAGAGAGAGAGAGAGAGAGAGAGAGAGAGTTAGTTCTGCATCAGGGTGCAGTTTATTGTAAAGTTACGAGAGTGTATATTCCTAGAAGAGTCACTTGTGGAAAGACCATGAAGATAGAGAGATTTGAAGCCACATGGAGGTTTACTGGCAATATTTCTTCCCATTAACTATATGAGACAAACAGGAAAAGAGGGGAGTGACAATGGTACATTAAGTACCCAGCACCACATAGCGGAAGGTGGCTTGCAGAGTATAGATTTAGATAGAGATGTAAATAGAATCTGATTCAAAGAGCTTGTTCATTCAAGCAAAGTGGAGCAAAGGCAAGAAAACATAACAAGAGCCTTCTGCATATTATGATAAAGCACACTGTTTTCAGACTACATGCAAATAGTAACCTTAATGCACTTGCAAGGACGAATAAACAAAAAGAGTTAGGATTCCACAAGAAATACTGACACTCCAGTTCTACTTCTATACAAAAGAAGTCATTTCCTTTACAGGAAATATACATTTCCAACATTATGATGTCTATCACAAAAGGAAATATAAAGCCAATCGTTAACAAGAACATTAATTCTTACATATCAATCGCAATCTATCCAGGTTCTGGTGGATTATTTGGTTCTTTTTTCAGTGGTATGTGTTGTTTCCGTTTCTTCTATCACAAATGTGATACTTAAAGTAACAACAGGAACACCAATCCTTTAAGGTTTCAGTTTTAAAATTATCCTTACCACAATCACAACAGTCACACAAGCTCACAACATGAACTTATTCTTTATTGTTATTTTATAAGAAAGAGAGTTCTAATGATAGTGTTGACAATAACATTTCTTACAGCAATGATCTTCAGCATGACTTAACGGTTGTGAACTGCTTGATTCCCAAAGCCCTACATTTGTTTCACGAAATAGGTACAAAAAGCTTCCTGCATAGCCACTATTCAAACATTGATAGTGTCCCAGGAGTAATGGTCAATGTTCAAGGATGCAGGAGGAATGCTCATTTGAAGCAAAACACTTTGTATGGACACATGCCCTACTCTGAATGGTTTCTGGGATACAACACATTTAAGGTTCATTGTTATCTTCTACATTATTCAACACATTGTCAGATTTACACATATACAATTGTTAGTAAACACAACATGTGTTTTACGAAGTATCAACTGAAAAATACACACTTAGTCACCTCTAAGCATTATCGTTGCAGCTGTGGTACGATTCACGAAAAATATTCAAATACCCCATCGTCACTTTACACTGATCAGCCAGAACATTAAGACCACCTACCTAGTAGCCAGTATGTCCACCTTTAGTAAGGACAGCAGTGTTGAACAGTCATGGCACGGAAGCAATGAGATACGGCAGGTCGCTGGAGGGAGTTGGCACACACAATTCACTTTATTCCTGCAAGTTTCGGGGAGTAAAGAACAGGGGTGGGGATAAGCTCTGATGCCACATTCAATCACATCCCAGATGTGTTAGATCAGGTTTACATACAGTGAGCAGAGGGGGCAGCACATCAATTTGAACTTGCCACCGTGTTCCTCTAACCACTTCGTCACAACCCTGGCCTTGTGACATTGTCCATTATCTTGTTGATAACTGCCACCACCATCGGGAAGCATGATCACCACCTTGTCTTCGTCCCGCAGTACAGGTTCGAGGAGCTGTTCCCTGACAGACGATGGATTCGCGCCTTCCCATTGGTACAGTGAAGAAGGTATTGGGATTCATCAGATTATGCAATGCTCTGCCACTGTGCTAATGTCCAGTGCCGATGGTCAAGTGTCAGTTTCAGTCTTACTTGATGTCATGGTGTTAACATTGGTACATGCATGGGTTGTCGGCTGTTGAGGTCCATCGTCTGGGGTGTTCAGTGCACTGTATGTTCAGATGCACATGTGCTCTGCCTAGCATTAAACTCTGATGTCAGTTCAGCACCATTCCACCACCTATGCTGTTTTACCAGTCTGGCCAGCCTTTTATGTCCGACATCTGTAATGAGGTGTGGCCACCCAACCCCTTTATGTCGAAGTGGCTTCACCTTGGTTTTGCCACATGCTGAAGACACTCACCATAGCATTCCTAGAATATCTGAAAAGTCGTGCAGTTTCTGAAATGCTCGTGCCGAGCCACCAGGCCCTCACAATCTGTCCTCGGTCAAATTCCTACATATTGTGCGTCTTCCCATAGCCTACAAATGGACAGCACATTCACTGATACTATGTAAACCATGCTTGTGTGACCATCAGCCATGCCACACCAGGTGATGATCCTATTGACTGGACGGGATGGCAAAACGTGTGACTGAGTGCCTCTGCATGTTCCCTGAACAGGGCAACAGCAGCCATGATGCAACCAAGCAGTCCATCTCCCATATTGCCTTTTGTTTGTTCACCTCAGACTATACCCAACTTCCTGGGTCAACGGAAGCGTCCAATTCTGCCCGTCGGCTCTGACCCGTGACATTCCTATTGTGGCGTGTGACATCACGATGGCGCGGAGTTCAGTTTGTGAGAGTGGCATATTTGTAGGTGTCGTTTTGACACCTGCTGCTCTCTGTTGGTGTGTTTATGGGTAGCGTGTTATGTGGCGTACTGGGTTCATTTGCGTGGTAGTCTTTGACGCGTGTGGTTTTGGTGTTGACCGTGGGGTTAGAGGAATATTTTTCAGTGAGTTGACAATTTAGTTTTTGTTATGCCCAAGTTATTGTAGTGTTGTTCTCGGTTCGTCACATACGAATTTTTTAAAATTACTTTGTTTGTGTCTTTGGTAGATATGGATATGACTGACAAAATCAACAGTCCGCATTTGTGTGCGCTGATGGTGGACAGTGCTTTGTCCCTTATTAAGTTCCTTCAGCTATTTGGTCTGTTGGCTGAAGTGGTCAAGTGTTCTGTGTGTTGGGAAGAAATGAGACTTACGAAAGTTCTGCCATCTCTGACCAGGGACAGCTACATGTGGCGGTGTTGTAGGGATAATCTATGGAGCTCCATTAAGCACCGTTCCTGGTTTGAGAAGTCTAGGTTGGGCATGCGAGAAATTGTGGTAATGACTTATTTTTGTTATAAATCCTCTCACAGTTTCTGTGCGCATGAGGTGGGTGCGAGTGAGAGGACGGTGCTTGATTGGTATTTTTTTGTCGTATTAAATACAGGGGTAAGTTGGGTGGGGCTGGGGTGGTTGTGCAGGTTGATGAGTCGTAGTTTGGGAAGAGAAGAAAGTATGGGAAGGGTAAGTTTATGGTTAGTTTATGGGTGTGGGGGGCTGTGGTATTGGGAGGGGGGGTTTCAGAATGTGTATTTAGGGTTTTGGAGGAGCAGACAAAAAGGGAATTAGTGGGACTGATTGAGGATTTCATAGGAGAGGGTAGTATTATAGTTTCAGATGCATTTCCTTCTTATAGGGGGTTGGGTCAGCAGGCGTACAATCATCTAGTAGTGAACCACAGTGTTGAGTTAAAAAGTTACGATACCGGCGCCTCTACGAATACCATAGATGGGTTTTGGGCAGCCATTAAGTCAGTTATTGGAAGGGGGAAGAGGCACTCTTCTAACCTTCAGTCTCTTTTAGATGTTGGCGGAAGAGCATCCCCGAGGGCTACTGTATTTAGTTTTCTTTTCTTTTAAGGGCAGTTAGTAGGATGTGTAGGCTGAAGGATGTGGGATAGTGAAGTGTCTGGTGGCGGGTGGTGGCTGCGGCATGGGGGAGGTTAGTTGTTGGTAAGGTTTTTGGAGGTAGGTGGGTGAGGGGTGGTGGTCGTTTTTTGATTTTGTTGTAGAGGATTTTTTTTGTTACAGTTGATGTAGAGTGTGGTTGAGACTTTTTGGTTTTTATTTGTTTACGGGTCTTTGACTTTGGGAGGTGGGGGGTTTGGGAGTTTTTTTTTGGTTGTGGTTTTTGTTGTGTGTGTGTGTGTGTGTGTGTGTGTGTGTGTGTGTGTGTGTGTGTGACCTAGAGGGCAGTGCCGGAGCTTTCTTGTGGTGAGTTGTTTTTTCAATGTTTTTTTTTCTCTGTCTAGATGGTTGATGGAGTATTTGTGAGTTGTTTGGTTGTTGGTGATTTGTTATCATGATTTGCTGTTGGGCTATATAGGTCAAGAGAAGTGTTTGATTCCAATTTTGTTTTTCTAGGTTCTTTTTTTTTTGTGGTAGCGATAATTGTGGTGGTGGTGAAAGTTTTGAGTTTTATAATGTGGTATCAGTAGTTGCTGTCGAGCTATACAGGTCAAGGGAAGTGACTGATTCCAGAGGATATTGTATACAGTGGAATTTGGGAAGGTTGTGGGGTCTTACTATTTTATAATTTTGTGTCGTTTGGTTTAGTGGCGTGTGTTCATATTTAGTTTGTCCACACCCAAAAACCCCCAGTTTCCCCCACTTGTCCCATTAGTTTCATTATATTTTTGGAGGAACATGTGTGATGATTTTTCGATCTAATTTCGTGCTTGTCGTCATGTTTACATAATGACGTCATAGGCGCAGTATGGGAGTAGTTGTGAATGGCCATTTCCGCCATGTTGGTGATGTCATGGGTCAAAGCACACTGATGGAACCTGACGCTTCCGTCACCCCAACTCCCTCACAAAAATAGAATGGCATAATGTCTGGCAAGCTCGGTGGCCAGTAAATTTTTCACCATAATCGATACAACAATTGGCAATGGCCTTGCCGCAGTGGCTACACCGGTTCCCGTGAGATCACCGAAGTTAAGCACTGTCGGGTGTGGTCGACACTTTGTTGGGTGACCATCCAGGCCGCCATGTGCTGTTGCCATTTTTGGTGGGTGCACTAAGCCTCGTGATACCAATTGAGGAGATACTCGACCAAATAGTAGCGGCTTCGGTCAAGAATATCATCATTACAACCGGGAGAGGATGACACGGCGTTCGGATGGTCCCAGTAGGCCACTCATGGCCTGATGACGGAGTGAGGGGGGAAACAATCTATACAGCAATTATGGTAAGACATACGCATGTGCGTCACAAGCCTAAAAACAAACGTACATTATATGAGTTCTCTTGGAAACCATTTGGAGTAGGGCATATATCCATATAAAGTTCTTTTGCTTTAAATGAGCATTCCTGACATATTCCTGAATACTGACCATTCCACATGGGACACCCTGTATTTAATATTAGTGGAAAAAATTTGGAAGGGTCATTTCTCTTTCATTATTTAACAGAAACAATTGTCAAGTGAGTAAAGGGAGAGCTGTACCTCAATTTACAGCTCAAATTAAAACTGGAATAAAACAAATCAGTTTGTGGCCACTTAGCATGTCAAAAATAATTTTATTATACAAAGAACATTTTAGAAGTCAGCCTAAGACCACAATAAAGAAAGTTCACAGCTTCCAGAAAGCATTGTAGTGTGGTTCGTAGAACCAACGTGTAGAGCTAAGTGACTTACTCAGGATGATAATGGAAAGATGTGCTGCAGAATCCTTCCATATAACTCACAAGAGCAATACCATAATGTGTCTTGTGTGTTGAAAATCAATAGTACTAACAGTAGCAAGCATGAGAAAGTTTGTGATAGTGAGATATGCAGTAGCAAAGCAATCTACATATTCTATCCATTGTGTACATTTTCTAGTGCAAGGTGGAGAAAAAATAAACACAACAAATATTACATAAATATTTGAAAAAAGTACATTCCATATGCTTGAAGTAATTTTACAATAGCCTGTATGGAGAGGTGGGCTGTATGTGCATTGGGGTTTATCTGTATGTGCATCATACAGCCACGACATTACCACCAAAGGGAACACTTGAATTACATAGAGTAGAACAGAAAAACAACTAGTGATGTCACAATGCATTCTTTGTCTCTTTCTACATTGAAACCACAGCACTCTCACTTCTTAGTTGCAAACCACTGCAGTTAACATGCTTTACATGTCTCAGTGCAACATCACCCAATAACTGGTTACGAATCATTCAAGTGAATTAATACTTATGAATATAAGTTTGCCGTCTGCAAGTGAACAGTAATGATGGCTGCCAAGCACCCATTTTGTCTGGCAGGATGAAGTTTGCAAAAAAGCTATGGCACAGTTTAAATTAACAACTAGTCAAAATTTATAGCTGTACATAGTAGGAAAATGCAAGCATTTGTTTAAGCTGAGAAAACTAGCTACAGTCAACAGAGCTACACAGTTCAGAAAAACAGATTAATGATGATTGTCACTTTGTGGAGCTAAGCGAAGTGATCCAAAAACAATGACAGACTGAGATTGAATCTGTAATGTATGTCACAAAATGAGCCTGGATGAGTGACTAGCAGGGGGAAAAAAAAAAGAAAAAAAAAGTCAGATAGTAAAATCTGATTAACTTACATTTCAATTTCTAACTGCAATTTGCACCCACCCACAAGGGTAAAAAAACTACATGACAAACTGAAGACTAAGGACTAAGAAACCATCATCACAAAAAAGATGACACTTAAAAATTGAACTGAAATGCCTTGGACTTACCAAAGGTCTCCGGATGTAAAATGTTACCTAGATGTGTATAAGGAAATACTGGTAGAAATAATTTTGTTAATTAAAGAGACGCTTTACTCTCTTCACTCCCAGGTGAACAGGATATGGAAGAGAAAAAGGAAGCTATAGCTGAATCTCTGGTTTCATATTTAAAGTGTCTATGTAAAAAGAAAAATATCAATAGCCTTTTCAAAAACAAATGTAAGAAAAAACTGGTGTGAGCCCTTGTAAATCTGCACTGAGCCTTAGCCCAAAATCATTCAAATCGTCATCAAATGAAAATGTGTGTGCACTACAAAAAAGTTAAAATAGTCTGCAGGTACAAATGATGCAAACTATCCTCAGCCTAGATGTTCCAAGCCATCCACAACTAAAGAAGAACTCTCAAAGGTAAAGAAAAATCTCTTCCAAAAGTGTGATAATTCTTTGTCAGAAGATGAGCTTCACGTAATAAAATTGTCAGACTCTGAAAACTGATGAAAGATTCTGAACCTTCAGATTATCCTGTTGTTGAAGATTTATTGTTCAGTAAATGTGGGTATCAATATTCACTGCCCATTCTGTTATGGGATTGATAAGCTGACTCCACCAGCACTACAGGTTGATGGGCATTGAAGTCTGCATAAATTTCCAGGAAGGATTTTAGTGAAAGAAGTTTAATGTTATTTGACAGTAAAAGTTTTTGTAGTATGTTTTCAACAAAGGATTGATAACACTGAGAAACAATGATTTTGTTAAATGAGAAAATTTTCACTAATTATTGTGTATTTTGGTACACTGATTCTGAACGTGAAGTTAGAATCGCTATATTGGGCTCCAATTACTAACATAATGTGAATATATTTTAGTATTTTAAGCTGAATTGTTTATTATTGCATATTAACTTTTATTTCTATTACCTGAAGCAAAGTTATTTATTATTGTGTACTAACATTTGTTTCCGCTATTTGCAAGTACCACTAAACTGAAACAATATCTTCCAATTAGATGAATATTTAACGAGAGCAGACATCAGTGAAATCAAAACCCTACGTTTGACATGTTGTAAACAAAGTTTATAAGTGTGATTAAGAACTTCCCAAATTTTTATTGTTTTGTGATCGTATATAGTTTGTTTGCATACTAACAATGCCACGTACGTGTGTTAATCACCCAAACAGTTTTTGTTACATCTGTGGCAAGGTAACTTTTAAATCTCAAAAGAGCGATAACCCCACCGATAAGAAAATCATATGAACTTTATTTTGGCTATAAATTAGGCAGACCATGCCTCATCCTAGGAGAAATGTTCCCTTCAAAGGCAATTGTATAAGCTTAAAACATAGAATATGGCATCCTAAGATTGTGTAAACTGTGCCGTTCCATTTCCTCAAGCCTATCCCTCATCCCATGGGGTGGCCAGAGATGGGAACACTACAGAATTTTAACTTTCTGCATTGTAACTGCTAGCTTGCTCTGTTGAAATGGCTAGTTTGGTACGGCCACTTGTTCGGACTAATTTGGTGGGTTCCATTTGCAGATCACCCATCCTGAAGCTGCTCACTTTGATTGAATCTTCTCACAGCTTGCGTAGGGAGTTTACACATCACAGCCATCAGTATTACAATTCCCACATTCTCAGGAGCTACAATCTAGAGTTTAAATCATGACCTCTCCACATCTGACAGCTTCAGGTGTGCACACGATCTTTATGACCTACGGATTGAGTTAGTGCCATGTAGTGTGTCCCTCCCATGACAGCCTGTACAACTATAAAATTTAGAAAAAAAAGAGGGAAAGGATATAATACTAAAGTGAGACAGAAAATAATTAATAAGCCAAAAGTTGTGGTGCTATGTCAAACCAAAAAGAAGCCCCAGTCATAGCCATGCTGTGAATGGGGAAGCCTGCCTAAGCTGGTACTCCATTTAGCTACCTCATATGACCTGCAGGAGTTACTGAGAATCTGCTCTAAGCCCAGTCTTGAAAGGGAGCGTATGCAGGGACAATTAGATACGAGACTTGCAGTATGGAAACACTATTGCAAGGGATCTTTAGACTCTGTGTTAGCCAAACACAGAGCTAAGTCCCCACAGTGGGTTAGGCATCCGTGGACGAGGGGCAGGAAAGGGGAAGAGAGGGATTGATACAAGAAATGTATCAATTTGGATCACAAGATCATAGAACACCACCGATTAACAGTAGTCACAGATGTTACTGAGAATATCTTTTCTGTGAAACCACGCAAATTTAAACGAGACTGCTCAAGGCAGTACCACAACATACTTGTATGAAGCTTGGCAAAGCGTGCCAGATCAAACAATCCAGACAAAAATATAGTTGACTACATGTGACAACACCTACATCTGGCAAGATAACAGCCCAACCCAATATTTTAGAACCTGCCCTCAATTTTTTTTTTAATACATGAAGAACACACTGAAAGAAAGACTTTCAAAATTTTAGCAGTTTTTTTCAAAAAATGTTGAAAATTGTCAAACTCTTAGCACATTACACAACTGGAGGAATGTGCACCCCTGCCATATCCATATCAAACAGCACAGGCACAATTTGGCCAGCACATATCCTTGGTTGATGGCACAAACATCAACAGATAACATGTCACAACATGATCTTAATTTATAAAGGGGATTTCAGTTTTCATTTATGGTTTCTCTGACAACTGGTCGCTGTTTATATTTGCTTGAATTAGCTATTCACTTAATACCCATGATAATAAATAGTTACCTTTGCAGTATAGCTAAGTGTTAACTGTGGAGATAAAATTGAATTAATTTCCTTCATACATGTTTGTTGAAAACATATGTCTGTGCAGGTTTCACAGTAACACAATTAATGCTTTCAACCTTGCATAGATGAAATATGAAAAATGTATGTAATTGTCCTGAAGACCCACATGTATTATTTATCAGCTAATTTCATGGATTCATTTGAATGAGGTCACCATTTCATAAGACATTGTGGAAAGATTAGCAGAAACAGGAAAAAACTGACAATTTCAATGACCTGTGGTTCAAATGGTGATTGTACATAAGGTACACAACATAAAATACAGTAGCTTCCTACCCCAACGAAAATATGTAGATCCAAAAATAATAGTATTCACTGACACAAAAGAGACTAAATTTTTTCAGTAAATGAAGGAGGGAGGAAACAGAAACCTAAGCAGTGTGGAAAGCCTATTTTGTTTCTTAAAATCTGAAAATGAATTGTATAAAGGGAAGATAGATTTTACAGTAAGTACAAAATGTGTCAAAACAAAGCTGACAAAAGCATGAACAAAAAACTATTTGAAAGATTAATAATTTCTCATGAGAGTCAATAAACATGTACCGAGTGAGATCTATGAGACTGGGCACTCTCAATTGCAAGTGAGATGAACACTACTGGTTTCCAAGCTTCTTTGACCTGGTTAAACAGTTTCAGAACATTAGATGAAAAGAAGGTTGCAAAATTACGTAGTTTACCTCAAGTAAACTTTTAGGAGATGTCATTAACAGGTAATACTATAGAGAAATTCGTAACTGACATGAGGACGAAGCTTCTTGTTAGCCCCTAAAATGTCTTGTATAAAGACAATCAGTCAGGTTTCATATAAGCACTATGAGCAAACTGCACTTTATCATTTCAAAGAAAGTAAGTTATTTGTGATGATATGAGTGCTATGATACATTCATATATGACGATTCCAGTGATAAGTAGAAGTGGATTAACATTTCCACAGTTTCATTTCAGTCTTCAGTAACCTAGAGGCAAATTAGGACCAAAAATTTAAAAAAAAGGGCCTATTACTTGCAAAGGGGAGAAGAATTTTCAGTGTCTTCTTAGAATTTGCAGAAAATAACTGTTTTTGTTGGATTTTTGGTCTGGACATAGCAACACCTCTGTCTTTAGGATGATGATGATAAGATTTAATATAGTTAGGATTCCACCAGGAACTAATAGTGTTACTAAACCTCTCTTAAAAAATATTTCAAACATTTAAAGCAATTTTCAAAAAATTGTCTGACAATATAATTTCTGATAGCTCTTTGTCGTTTCTGATTTATCAGCAGGACAGTATTGGTAAAGTTCAGTCATTTTCACATTGTCAGTTTGCATCACCACATTTTATAAATTTGAGCAAGTATGCATGGTACATAGAACAATGACCACAAACATTTCTTTCCCCATTCTAGTTCTGTCTAAATAAAATTAAAAATTACTGTGAAGTGCCTGAATGCATCAATTTTTTTTGTCAGATATGCCTAGTGTAAGGAAAACAATTGTTTTCTTCATCCAATAGGTACTTTGCATTTTTGAAATGACTTCTGGGAATAAACAAGGAACTATTTCATTGTTAATAAAATAAAAAATTATCATAACAACTGATGAATTATTGTATTTCATGTCAACAAATTAGTCTCTACGGATGTCTCTGCTAATTCAATGACTTGCTTGCTAGGCTGTAACAGTTGTACAAACCACTGTTATTAGCGGTTCTTTGTGCAGCAAAAATGAGTAACTTTACCTTTTTTTTTATCTAGATCTACATCCATGCTCTGAAAACCACTGCGAAGTGCGTGGCACAGGGATCTTACTGCACCAGTTATTAGTGTTTCTTACCATTCCACTCACATGCGGAGTGCAGTGCAGGAAGAATGATTGTTTGAATGCCTCTGTATGTGCCATAATAATTCTAATCTTGTCCTCATGATGCCCATGTGAGCGATGTGTAGGGGATTGTAGCATATTCCTAGTCATCATTTGAAACCAATCTTGTAACTTTGTTACCAGACTTTCTCTGGGTAGTTTATGTCCACCTTGAAGAGTCTACCAGCTCAGTTTCTACAGCATCACTGTAACACTTTCCTACAGGTCAACTAAAACTATGACCACTCATGCTGCCCTTCTCCGTAATAGTTCATTATCTCCTGTTAGTTCAATTTGGTATGGGTCTCACACACATCAGCAATATAGTAGAATGGAGTATATGAGTGATTTGTAAGCAATCTCCTTTGTAGACTGATTGCACTTCCTCAATATTCTACCAACACACAGAAGTCTACCATCTACTTTACAGCCTTTGTGATCATTTCATTTCATATCCCTACGAAGTGTTATGCCCAGGGATTTATATGAGTTGGCCAATTCTAACTGATATTACAGTCATAGGATACTACGTTTTACATTTCTGAACATTTAAAGCAAGTTGCAAATTGTTGCACCACTTTGAAATCTTATCAAGATCGACTGAATATTTATGCAGGTTCTTTCAGACAGTACTTCATTTGCATTATCTGCAAAAAGTCTGAGGTTACCGTTAATAGTGTCCATAAGGTAATTAATATACAACATGGACAGCAATGGTCGCAACACACTTCTCTGAGGCACACCCGAAATTACTTCTGCATCTGACAATGTGTCCATCCAAGATAATATGCTGTATCCCCTCTACCAAAAAGTCCTCAATCCAGTCACAAATTTCACTTGATACCCCATATGATGGAACATTTGACAATAAATGTAAGTGCGGTACTGAGTCAAATCCTTTTCAGAAATCAAGAAATAATCCATCTATCTGCCTGCCTGCCTTGCTCCAAAGCTTTCTGTATGCCATGTGAGAAAAGTGTGCTTTAGCAGCTAAAATTTAGAAAGAGCGTTTCTTTCAGGGTATTCTTTCTGTGTGAAAAAAATTTCCGAGTAGATTTTGACATGTCTGATTTGACCATTCCATTGTGAGCTTACTGTCAACATATAAAAATAGGTGATACACAAAAGTTTAATCCAAAGAATCACTGTCATATATAAAGTGAAAACTTTCATCATTAGGAATCACACAAAGTAAACAAATCATAAAAGAATCCTGATCACTAGGTGTGTTAAGACGATGTAAATATAATGCTAAAAGAAATGTCTAACATAATATTGTTAAGCAACTGAGATGCAGAAAGTATATCAGTGCAAGGTAGATCAAGTCTTGCATATATGCATTTTGCCAATGTCTAAATTCTGAAAGTATAGAGCCAATACATACCCACAGTGATTACAGGTTTTATTGACACTTTTCAAATGGACACGTCGGAAATTACGTATGTTTCAGTTTAAAGAACACAGCATTTGACGAAAAGACTAAACCACGGCAGTCAATCCTATAGCTGGTATGTCTTTCCCTTTTTCCAAGCCTGCTAATTCTCAATAAGAGGACTTAAAGAGTCTAATGGGGAATATAGACCATAAGTAACAGTCCTGCACATCAATTAATGCCAAAGATGCTGTTTTTAGTGTCACAAAACTGTTGGACAGACTACAGACCAAACTGTGAACCTATAAGTTAAGTTTCTTTGTTACCAACTGGCAGTGCACTGGTTTTCAGATCCGAAATTCAAATCCACCACAATTTTAAACTGTTTAAACACTCAAAAATGTTTTGAAATTTTTTCTCACATTTAAACAATTCATTGTACTTACAAAAACAGTTTACATTGTACGAATAATATTTATTCGTGATGAAGTCGACCTATAAGAAAATGGATGTGTGACAATCTGATATAGTGCAGGAGTGGTGTAGATGCCTATCACTGAAAAACTAATGCATGGAGAAGTCTGAAGGAGGTCTTTACTCAGCAGTGTATGTCAATTGTTTATTATATTTGACCCTTGAATAATAGATTGTGCATATCTATTACTTGTAGCCATCTGACTTTCACCAAATACCACATTTATGGAGATTCTCCAAAGTGCTTTAATGAACACTAGCTTCAAAGTGTCTGTCTGTCTGTAATACTATTACAACCACAAACAATATCTCAGATTAAAACTGTGATAGAATTTCCCAGGTTAGCTGATGTTCACACTTAATGATCTCTTTGTAGCAGTGGTTACCTAAAATGTTTCATTGGACTGCAGTATTTTTTGGGTACTGTATGAGTGACAATGTTTGAACTCTATGGCTATAAGAAACATAAAAGGGCTTGATCAAACAATCTTTCAAAGAAACACCTAACAGCAAGTCTTTATCTTTCCAGTGAACTATATCTGTAAACCCATTTTTTTTCCTGGAGGACTTATTGGTATCATACAACTAGGCCTATTTGTAAAATTATGAAGCAAATCATGGTTTATTTTTATACAGAAATAATAGACCAAGCCCTACTTTTATTCAACACTTTGATCCTCAAGATTAAATAAAGGAAATGTTGACTGCCAGGAGCTTCTATAGCATTAATGACTGCATGAAACATCACTGAGCTAAGTATAATTGAGAAAAATAGCTACTACCATAAAACTCCTAAGTATTACTTCTGAGATTATAAATACCTCTGTAAAGTGCTGACCAACAAGAGGACACTCAATTTTTTTTTTGTTTTCTTTAGTTATTCTGTATCAACACTAACAATATCCTGTTTACTAAGGTGCTAAATAAATAATCACAGAAAAGAATCACATCAGTGGCAGTCTCCATCCAGAATATAAGCCCACAGATTAATCCATACACACTGACAAAAATCTTATGTAACATAAAACATAGTACATCTGATGCTACCAATGAGGATTTTTACAAAATGCACTACTACTGGTCTGATCACAAACACTTAACAAGGTTGGCTTGAGGATGATGATTACTTACTCGCAAACAACATTTTAGATGGAAACCTAATGAAATGAGTCAAATGTCTAATTCCATCTGCTTGGTTGAGGGATTTTGAGGCGGGGGGAAAGTGGGGGGTCAAATTGAAGCAATGGTGGACATCCCCTTACATTTATCGTAATTTATGTATGGTGTATGAGCACAATATGCATCAAAATACTCATCTAAGACTTATCTGCTACTTAATGTATGTTGCCTGAATTTATATAGCAGTTTCCACTTTTATGACAAAAAGAATGTTAAGTATGGCAAAGCACATTCAAATATGGCACGAATGTAAGTATTAGACTACTCTACAGCCCAATATGCTAGCACAACCTCTGACATTCACATTCACTGGCTTTGTCAACCAAATTATCACTTTCCAACCTAACCTAGGCCTCGGGCTAAGCTGCAAATCAGTCTTCAGTCTGCCACCATAAATAAGATTTCAGAGTGGAGGGTGGGGATAGCAATATCACACTCTAGACTAAAAGGATTAAAGACACGAAAAATTAATTTTCATTAGAGGAGTTAATGCGAATAATGACTATGAGCTGTTCATTCTGCCTAGAAATATTTTGAGGATAATGCATTCTAAATGTTCAATAAAAATAAGGTGCATGTGCTCTAGCTACAGGTGGAACGTTCAAACATGATGCAAGTCGTGTAGTAATCAACACAGAAAAATAAGCCAGGGTGAATTAAATTCCAATTTTTATCAATTAATTCAGGTTATTCTGAAGGTGGAAATTTTTAAGGTGCATGCAAACTTACTCACTATTTCCTTGTGTTTTCTTCACTTGACTTTTCATGTTTGCTATGGAATTGTCAATATGAACCAGAAAGTCATTGATGCTTCTCTCTTCTGAGTGAGTGCTGTCTGGAGAGCCTGGTGACCTTGCAGGATTAACATCAGTTGATGACTGGCTTGCTGATAAAGCCTTGTCTGCAGGTACTGGTATAAGCAAATATTCACGAAGAAAGAGACTATCTGTTGCCCATAATCGGTTAAGTCGGCGAATCTGCTCCATCTGTGTCAAATATTAATTTTCATTATTGACTGAAATATTTCAGTGACATAGCTACTTAAATTAGATTTCACCCACATTAGAAAACACTTGACCCATAGCATTTTTCTCACAATGAGCAGGATGAAACAAAGAATACAACATTTCTGAAGCAACTTTTTATAAATTTGACTGGTCAGAATTCGATGTCTACGTCGAATTACGTGAAATTCAAGTTACAGGTATTCATTATGCTTGTATTACCTTGTAATATTAATTTAGCATTCCAATAAATGATAAATTGAAATTTAGAACACACATCTACATCCAGTGCTAAGGAAGGTACCTTCAAGCAACAGGTTCCTCCTAGGTAATGAAGAATTTCACTGACCATAGTTCTATACGATACAACTACATGTTTTAGATACAAACAGAAAACTTATGTGTGTAACTAACATTGTTATGTTGTATTTAGTTCCCACAATCGGTAGGCTGGATATGATAACACAGCTGCTGTATGCAGTCAGCAGATATTTCTACCGCTGTCTGACACACTGTTACAACTATTTTCATTGATATGTCATACTTACAGTTACACCGTATTTCAAAGCAATTCCTTGCAGAGTATCGCCTTCCACTATTATGTGTTTGATACAATTATCTTGCCGGCTAACATGATTACAAAAGCTGCCATACTTTTTAGGTTGTTTCGCAGATTCTCTGATCGACTGTTTTTCGTCTGTCGTGCTACTTGCCATGTTATATTAAAAGTCAACTACTCCTATTAGGCAAAACACTCGCTACCTCGCTCTCCATGCTTCTTGTGTGTGTCTCATGTTTGCCGCTAGTGCTATCTATCTGAACCACCGGTAAGCTTTCTAGCAATCGCCAATCGTTAAAATTAGGCAAATGATATACACATGCATTGACAATGGACAGTATAAAAATAATGGCAAACCTACATTATCTTCATCGATTACTAAAACAAAACTAGAGTAGCCCATCCACTGTTAAATGTCGTTACACAAATGCGATTGTAGTACACCTTATATCTATGCCGAATGACCGCGGGCTTCAAATACACAAACAGAGTAGTCTCATGTACATAAAACGATAAACGTGCGAAACAATAAAGAATTGGCAAGAGTAAAATTAGCACGAACACGGAAGGTCAAACGTAATATTTTCAAGGAGTCCATTGTGCGTAGAACTTTTATGGAACTTTTTTTGGCCTTTATGTAATTTATTACAATAACAATGTCAATTTCTCCGTTCAGCTGTATCTCATAATTTATTGATCAAAATGTGTGGGGAAATTAACTCTTAGCTACTATGGATGTTGACAGGAACACAACTACTATTGAGGAGTCTCTCAGACCGGATTTTTATTTTTCAGTCATAAAACCACTGTTTTGTCACTCTGTTATTCGTTACACTTTTGGGAAACAGGCTTTATAGAAATTTGCATTTTTCAAACAACGCAGAATTTAAAACACTTTGAAAATTAAAACACAGCAAAATTTGCAGTTTAATTTTATTGTATGTACAAAATTTGCAGTTTGTTTTTATTATTTAGGTACTACTAAAATAACAGCACATAGTTACCTCTCTGGTTACTCACACATTATCATCAGGGAGATATTACAGATTCGCAACGTAACTGTATGGAAAAACACATTTCAGTTACAACAAATTGTATTTGGAATCAGCTTTGAATTTACTATTCATCGTTTCAGCCTTAGAGCGATTATTCCACCCCATAATTCTATCAAGGGAGAAATTTCGCCAAATTTTTATTTTAAAAATCAAGAAGAGCGTAATTACCCTATTATTCTTCTGAGGCCCTGAATAAAATTGTAATTGCTTTCAGTCTGTATGTATTTCACGCAGACCCTCCTACAGTTCTCCAAACAAATCGGAACACCACGCTGTTGACACAGATAAGTCGTTTTCCATTTCAAACGAGAACAACAAAAGGTTGACGTTTTTCATTGTTCAGAAAATTGTTTCTTTATTTGAGGCTCATATCTGCAAAACAGTAAGTTTTCTCCGAGACTTTCAGATATCTGTTGCAATACAGGCAGCTGCAAGACAATGTTGACTTTGCTTGTTCTTACTTTATTTAGCGGCTTCTGTTTTCTCCACCGAAAACATCTTTATATTCTTACCGAAGAAGTGCGCTTTTCATTGTTATCGCGTGTCGCATCCTCATAACTTTCAGTTTCCTTCTCCGAATTAGTATTGTGATCATTAATTACTCGATACAGGGTCAGTATTACTGTCATCTAAGTGTTCATCTGAGAATTCCCTGAGACGTTCTTGAACACTCACATCTATCTCGCATAGAGAACGTTTTTGTTGAAAGTTTCCGTTTCTCCGTGGTGAGGAAAGCTAGACCATCTATGCAACGTTTTCTGTTAGAAACGTTTTCTGCTGCTAACAGAAAACGTTGCATAGATGGTCCACCTTTCCTCACCAGGAAGAAACGGTAACTTTCAACAAAAACACGACGCGCAAACACTATGGTACGTCCGTGAGACCTCTCATGGCCCAAAAGTAAGAAACAAATTGCAACAACAGTGCCAGATTTCTGGCATGTGGAGCTTGCCATCCAATAGGAAGCCACACAAAGAGTCTTGTTCACCTAACAGGTGTGTGTGAAATATCACCACTGAAGACTAAGGACTCTCATGGGTATGATGGAGTGCCTAGCCGAATATTGAAGTACTGTGCTGTACATGTTAGCCCTGTATTTAGCCATATTTGTAATTTTACCTTTAGGAATGGTCAGTTTTCTGAACGATTGAATTACTCAGCAATAAAGCCGCTTTATAAATAGGGAGAAAGACATAATGTAAACAATTTTAGACCTGACATGTGGAGTAATCGGGTCTACTGCCGGATGTTTGTGTCGCTCTGGCACAATATTTCGGCCATGTAACTCGTTGCCTTCTTCAGGTGCTACCTGAGACTGCCGTGTTGGACCATAGAGATGGGGCCCCTCCACGCCCGCACCAACATGGTGACCAAACCAAAAGTTCTACTGTCACCTCCGTAAACATGTTAGTTGTCTAGTAAGTGGATCACAGGATGCTGGGCTGTGATGTTGTCCGTGCGTCTGGGTAAGGCTACGCATTAACACGGTCCATCAGGTAATAGATGGTGGACGAAACGCGAGTGAGGGTAGCGATTTGAAGAGCAGAGGGAAAAAAGTGCCGTGGGAAAAAAACCTCTGCGACAGTGGGATGGGTAGTAAGAGCAGTAGTGGCTTACTAGCTGCGATAGCTCACGCAAGGTTGGATTTGTTAGTATAGGTATCATGCATCATTACCGTGACAAGCGATGGCGATGTGTCCCAGTTGCTGCAGCTGCTACATTCCTGGAACGATCAAGATCGTTATACAGTAGTGGGAGATCGGCCATAGATCATCTCACTGTGTGGGGGATGTGTGGAGCTTGTTTGCATGCAGTGTACGGTACGGCTTCCCTGTGTGGTGCCAGTTATTCGACAGTGTATTTCAGCTGGATATCCAGTAATGGCGTCTGATTAACAGGGGCTCGCCTGTGCCGTTATGTTTGCGTATGCTAGGCCATAGATGTTATGTCCTTACAAGTATGTCTTTTGGTCTTTTATGTTTCCATCTATGGTTGTGGTCGTAGTTCCCCAGATTCAGAATAAACGGGTTCTGCGAATGTCTGGAGTTTCTGTATAGTCTTGTGGTGAGTTTGTGGATTACCTCCGTGAGAGTCTCAAGTCGGTATTCCCGGTGAAGGTCCACGATGCGTGTGTATCGTGGAGCATTGCTTATGATTTTGTATGAGCTGCAGACGGCGCAGGCGTGTAGGCGCAGCGTATCCCCAGACAGGAGCTGCATACGTCATCAGGGGTCGGATAAGTGTCATGTACATGGATTTCGACACCCTTCTGTTCAGTGTGCTACGCCTGTTGAGCATAGGATAGAGCTGTTTGAGCCTCGCGCTAGCTCGGTTGGTCATGTGTTATATTTGGTCCCCCCAGAGTAATTTCCAGTCCAGCCAGACACCGAGGTATTTGACTTTCTTGCGGAAACGTATTGGACGTACATGTAGAGTTATTGGTCTGCAGTAGCGGTGTTTGCGCAGTTGCTTCGGTCTTCTAGTGAACAGAATGGCTTCGCACTTGTCGACGTTTACTCTAACACGCCATTTCTCCAACCAAGGCTCGGTGCAGTCTGTAGGCGTGACGTAATGTTTGATGGTTTCCAATCTTGCGCAAGGATGGCTGTGTCATCCGCGTAGATTGCCATCATTGTGTTGTGTGTGGTTGGGAGATCGTTTATGTAGAGGTTAAACAGTAGGGGCCCTAGGATGCTTCCCTGGGGTACTTCCGCGTGTATACCGTGTCGTGTTGATTGTTTTCCCTGCACGTCAGTGTTGAAACTCCTGTCTGTGAGGTATGAGTGTATTAGACGCAGCAGCCCATTGGGGAATCCTGCGTCGCTGAGTTTGCGGATGAGGCCGTTGTGCCATAGACGGTCGAAAGCCTTTTCGATGTCCAGGAACACTGCCCCTGTAGCTTTGTTTATGTTGAAGCCATGTGTTATATGTTCAACGACCCGTAGGAGTTGTTGTGTTGTGGAGTGGTGATTCCTGAAGCCGAATTGCTCCGGTCTCAGGATGTCATTTGTTATGCAGTGCCTAGTGATGCGTTTGAGAATCACCTTCTCAACAATCTTACTGAGCGAGCTCAGAAGGCTGATGGGTCAGTAATTTTGTGGGAGGCTGTGGTCTTTCCCCGGCTTCCTGAACATCAGGACCTTGGCCATCTTCCAAAAGGCGGGGAAGTGTTGGTGTTTTAGTATGGCATTTGTTATGTGTGTTAGGTACTCAGTTGCTTTATCCGTGAACTCCTGGAGGACACGGTTTTGAATGCCATCATGACCAGGGGCTTTCCTAGCAGCAGAATGCATTATAGCCCAGGAGACTTCGGCTGTGCTGTGTTGGGTTGGAGGATCTTGTCCAGTATTTATGCCCAGAGGGCTCTGGGTGTTCTCTTTGCCGTCCGCGCCCGCCTGGCGCTGCTTGTAAGGTGTTGTCTCTTCCCCGGTGATCTCTCGGACGTCCGCGCCCGACTTGGGCGCCATCTGTGGCAGCTCTCTGAGGCCTGTCCTTTGTTGGCGCTCCATTCGCGGTCCGCGCCCGCCTGGCGCTGATCCTGCGGTGTTGGCACTTCCCTGGTGCACCGGCGGTCGTCCGTGCTCGGCTCGTCCATCATCTGCGGTCGTGGCGGCTGTCAGAGGCCCGTCCTGCGTCGGGAGTTGCATTCGCGGTCCGCACCCGCCTGGCGCTACCCCTGCAGTGTTACTACTTCTTGAGGAGTTTGTTGGTTCATTTTGTTGAGCCCTGATAAGCTCCAGAGCCGGACTCCACGCCGAGCTGAGCTGGTAACCGCTGTCTCGGTTTATTAGGTTGTCTGTGACCTTGATCTCGATGGCCTCCTTTATGACACTGTACCAAAATATTGGCGTCTGTGTCACAATTTTGGTGTTGTTATAGTCCATTGAGTGGCCGAGCTCCAGACAGTGCTCCGCTACGGCCGATTTTGTTGCCTGTCCGAGTCTGGTGTGCCTCTGGTGTTCTTTGCACCTGACGTCCACCGTCCTGGTTGTCTGGCCAATGTATGACTTTCCACACTGGCACGGGATGTTGTAAATGCCTGGTTTACGTAGCCTCAGGTCGTCCTTCACACTCCCTAGCATGGTCTCAATTTTGGAGGGTGGACAGAAGACACAGGACAGGCCTCAGAGAGCTGCCACAGATGGAGACCAAGTCGAGCGCGGACGTCCGAGGGAGCACCGGGGAAGAAACAACACCTTACAAGCAACGCCAGGCGGGCGCGGACCGCGAACAGAGCCCCCGGCGCGAGACGGGCCTCAGACAGCTGCCACAACTGCAGATGGTGGACTAGGCGGGCGCGGACGTCCATCGGAGCACCAGGGAAGTGCCAACACCTCAGGAGCAGCGCCAAGCGGGCGCGGACCACGAACGGAACGCCACATGCGGGTCCGGCCCCAGACAACTGCCACGACCACAGATGGTGGACGAGGCGGGCGCAGACGTCCGTGGGAGCACCATGGAGGGGTAAAAACCTCAGGAGCAGCACCTGGTGGGCGCGGAACGCCCGACACAGGACAGGCCTCAGAGAGCTGCCACAGATGGCGCCCAAGTCGGGCGCGGACGTCCGAGGGAATACCAGGGAAGAGACAACACCTTACAAGCAGCGCCAGACGGGCGCGGACGGCAAAGAGATCACCCAGCGCCCTCTGGGCATAAATACTGGACAGGATCCTACGACAGTCTCAGGTAGCACCTGAAGAAGGCAACGAGTTACGTGGCCGAAATACTGTGCCAGAGCGACACAAACATCCGGCAATAGACCCGATTACTCCACATGTCAAGATCTCGCCAGGAAAGCCTGAAAATTTTAGACCTATTTGTATGCCATCAGTGTTTGATAAAGTTACTGAAAAGGCTATGTATGAAAGGATAATTGATCATTTTATATCACATAATTTGCTATCAAACGTACAGTTCGGCTTTAGAAGTCGTTACTACTGAAAATGCTATATTCTCTTTTCTCTGTGAGGTATTGGGTGGGTTAAACAAAAGATTTGGAAGTCGTTTGACAACTGAAAATGCTAGATTCTCTTTTCTCTGTGAGGTATTGGGTGGGTTAAACAAAAGATTTGGAATTCTGGGGATATTTTTTTATTCAACTAAGGCATTTGATTGTGTTAACCACAAAATATTGCTCCAGGAATTGGACCATTACACAATACGGGGAGTAGTTCACAATTTGGTCACCTCTTACTTTAGCAAAAGACAGCAAAAGGTCATTATTCACAATGTTGAAAATGGTTGTGATGTGGGTTCTGAGTGGGGTACGGTCAAGTGGGGGTTACCCCAGGGATCAGTGCTGGGGCCACTCCTGTTCCTTATTTATATAAATAATATGCCCTCTAGTATTACGGGTAGCTCTAAAATATTGCTGTTTGCTGATGACACTAACTTGGTAGTAAAGGATGTTGTGTGCAACATTGGTTCAGTTTCAAATAGTGCAGTTCATGACCTAAGTTCATGGCTTGTAGAAAACAAACTAATGCTAAATCATGGTAAGACTGAGTTTTTACAGTTTCTAACACACAATTCGACAAAACCTGACGTTTTAATTTCACAAAATGGGCATATGATTAGTGAAACTGAACGGTTCAGATTCCTAGGTGTTCAGATAGATAGCAAACTATTCGAATGGTATCTGAAGTGAGTGATCGTCAACACGAACATTAGTCTACTTTGCTTATTTTCATTTGCTCATATCGTATGGTATTATATTCTGGGGTAGCTCTTCCCATTCTAAAAGGATATTTTTGTCTCAGAAATGGGTGGTTTGGGTAATAAGTGGTGTAAGTCCACGAACCTCTTGTCAATCCCTGCCCACGATTCTGCGTATTTTGACATTGGCCTATATACATATGACTTACTGTCATTTCCTGTTAACAATATTAGCTTATTCCCAAGAATTAGGAACTTTCTCTCAGTTAATACTCGGCAGAAATCAAACCTGCTTTGGGATTGGACCTCCTCTTGCGCAGAAAGGTGTGGATCCACTTTCAATAAGCTACCAGGCGAATTCAAAAATCTTAGTAATCCACGCGCCTTCAAATCGAAACTGAAGAGTTTCCTCATGGGTCACTCCTATTCTGTCGAAGAGTCTCGTGAAAAAGTAAGGTGATTCTTGTTGTGTTGTTGATTGCGTTTACTTAAACTTATGGATTAACTTTTTTTGGGTTCATAAACACTTCATTTTTATCTGTTCTTACTTTTATGTTGTAATTTCATGTACTGACACGTTTCATGACCTTGGAGATCTGTTCCTCAATTTGGTCATACGTAACTTGACGTGCAAAAAATTAAAAAATAAATAAAATCATAAGACAAAAAACTGTAGCGGCCTGAGAGACCACTCTTAACAGTTAAGAGTTAACATCGTAATTGGAATAAAAAAGTGAATACCATATTTTCGTACCATAAAACACTTTCTGGGGGAAGATTAACGACAGTACCATTCTGCTGTTTCTTTTATCTCAATGAAATCGGAGTTAAATCAATTAGTTATAATCCATATTTTCGTATCGTAAAACACTTTCTGGGGGAAGATTAACGACTATATCATTCTGTTGTTACTTTTATCTCAATGAAATCAGAGTTCAATCAGTTAATTATAACCCCTGCAGGTCTCACAAATGCGTTCATGTTATAATTCACAGACATTACTGTTATGATACTGAGTATTCTAATCACAAGAAAATTGATTTAGACCTTCTTTTGATGAAATAATTATCATTCATTACCTATGCTACACCACTGACCAGGCAGGACTGAACGGACTGCGTCATTATATTAATCTGCGATAGCAATATAACAATAAAATGGATTTCTTTAGTCCTCAGGCTTCTGACTGGTTTGATGCAGCCCGCAACGAATTCCTCTCTGGTGTCAACCTCTCCATGTCAAAGTAGCACTTGCAACCTACGTCCTCAATTATTAACAGGTGTCCTACCACCTTGTCTCTTCTGCTTGTCAGTGTTTCTCATACATACCTTTTCTCGCTGATTCTGCAGAGAACTCATCGGTTCACTTAATTTTCAACCCTCTTCAGTAGCACCACATTTCAAAGTCCATGTCTCACTATCATACAATGCTATGCTCCAAACGCATACTCTCAGAAGTTTCTTCCTCAAATTGAGACCTATGTTTGATATTAATTGACTTCTCTCTTCCTTTTTGCCAGTACTAGTCTGCTTTTTAAGACCTCCTTGCTCCGTTCGCCGTAGGTTAATTTCCTGCCTAGGTAGCAGAACTCCTTAACTTCATTTACGTCGTGATTACCAGTTCTGATGTTAAGTTTCTCGCTGGTCTCATTTTTGCTACTTCTCGTTACTTTAGTCTTTCTTCGATTTACTCTCAGTCCATATTCCGTACTCATTAGTAGACTGTTCATTCCACTCAGCGGATCCTGTAATTCTTTTTCGCTTTGACTGAGGAGCAATATCATCAGCGTATCTTATCACTGATATCATTTCAATATTAATTCCACCCTTGAACCCTTTTTTAATTTCCATCATTGTGTCATCATGTATAGACTGGCTTACATCCCCGTCTTACACCCTTTTTAAACCGAGCATTCCGTTCTTTGTCTTACGCTCTTATTGTTCCCTCTTGGCTCTTGTGTATATTGTATATTATCCGTCTTTCCCTATAGCTCACCCCTATTTGTTCTCAGAATTTCGCACGTCTTTCGCCATTTAACTTTATAGTATCGTAGCATAAAAGTACAATAACAGTGAGTGTCACAGCACTGGCAAGTTAAGTAGTCATTGTTCTATCATTACAAAAGAATTCATCGACGACTAGGCCTACGACAAATACTCTTCTAGGTCACTCAACAGTTTTATTTTAAATAGCTCCAATGGTAAGACCTGAACATTGTTACTACAATAAACATTGTCATATCCACCATTGGGCAAGTGTCTTCAGTCTTGGTCAGTCGATATTCGGTCTCTTTAGTCCGAGGGTGTCAGTACTGAATTTGATGACTGTTATGATTCAGCTTAACATGATTGAGTCACTTGAACACTTACTGTATGTAAACATTCGTACCTTCGGCTTTCTTTCCTAGCAGTAGCAAACTGATACATCCTGCAGTTTGTCCGCGCCTACATCTATATACTGTGCAAACCACTGTGAAGTGCAAGGCAAAGGGTACGTCCCTTGGTGCCAGTTATCAGGACTTTATCCTTTTTCCATTCACATATGGAGTACGGCAGAAATGATTGCTTAAAAGCTTTTGTGCGCGCTGGAATTAGTCTAATATTGCCTGTGCGATCTTTATGTGAGCAATACGCAGGAGAATGTAGTATATTCCTAGATTCATCACAAAAAAGTATTCTTTCACAGAATAGCTTATGTCTGTCTTAAGCGCATCCGCTGCTTCAGTTCTTTTAGCATCTTTGTGACTGTCCAATGGATCAGATAAATCTGTGTACTGTGACCACTTGTACCGCCCTTGTTTGTATCCGTTCAGTATCCACTCTTACAAGGGGGGCCGCCAATTGTGAAATTCAGATTCGATTCATACTGCGCACAATAAAAGCTCATGACCAGAGGTGAAACGTGGCAAAGCACCAAGATGCACATCTTAGCCGTTGTCGAGAAAATCGACAGTCAAAAGAAACCGTTGCGGTGAAATACTCTCTACGATTAATAACTCTCTGCAGCGTTGTGGCGCAGCGGTAAGCGCTCGGGGTTGTAATCTGAAGGTTGCCGGATCGAATCTCGCGCCATGCAACCTTTTTTTTTTTTTTAGTATTTGTTTTTTGTAATTCAAATATATATATATATATATATATATATATATATATAAGAAAAAATGCATCTCCTCGAACACAAAAATCAGACACTACTGCGCAGTAATTAAGCCAACAGCACTATATGCTAGTGAAACGCTCACACTCCACACAAAATGTGATTTAGAAAAAATACTAAAAGAAGAACGCAAAATTATGAGAAAGATTTTAGGTCCAAAATTAACAGAAGAAGGATACCGGATACAATCAAGAAGAACCACAGAAACTATGTCAAACCTGGCAGCAGACATAAGAAGGCGAAGATTAAAATTTTATGGACATGTCACTAGACTTCCCCCCACACGACTCACCAACAGAATTCTCACTTACATAGATAAAGTCAAATCAACAACACCATGGATTAGCCAAGTAAAATTAGATTTACAAAAAGCAAATATTGAACTTAGAGATGTCAAAGATAGAAAAACTTTTAGAAATAAGGTGGAAAAGTGGATTGTATTGTCGGAGAAGGAAGCACTAAAGAGACCAGGAACAAAATGGACAGAAGAAAGAAAAAGAAAACATTGAGAACGAATGAAAGAAGTATGGAAGAAACGACGTCAGAAAGCTTTGCGTGATCCTTCTGGGTCCATTCGCGATAAGTAAGTAAGTATATATATAATTCCTGGCAATCAGTTGCAACAACCATGTATATAATAAGTTGTTGAAAGTCGTTTGTCGTGGAAAAACTGGCGACTTCGAACATCATTATGTTTTCCGCAAACAAAGTTGTATTTCATAAATGTTATTAATTATCTTCATAATGTTATCCACGTATAGTTAACGGAAGACGTAGAAACGATATTCCGAAACGAATACGTATAGCGTAAGTCAAACGTTCGAATTAGAATAGAGACCCCACGAACACAAATTTGCTGTGGCAGTTATGAAATATAAACTCTGTTACTCGCTCGTTACACTTGAAGAACAGATGTTGAATGGGCCGAAACGAGCCGCCGCATAACAGCGTAATTGCGTGCTAACTTCGAAAGAAGGTAGATGCGGCCCCTAGCGCAACTTATAACATCGTCGAAAATCAGTGCGGACGGGAGAGCTTTGGTACACCTTGTTAAAAAAAAGGGAAAAATGGAGGCGGTACAATTGGTGAGCGATCCGCCTTCACCAACATACATAAGCAATTCATTAATATATATGAATTACAAAAAACTAATAATAAGAGAAATTGCATGGCGCGAGATTCGATCCGGCGACCTTCGGATTACGAACCCGAGCGCTTACCGCTGCGCCACGACGCTGTAGAAAATTATTAATCGTAGAGAGTATTTCACCGCAACGGTTTCTTTTAACTGTCGATTTTCTCGACAACGGCTGAGAAGTGCATCTTGGTGCTTTGCCACATTACATCTCTGGCCATGAGCTTTTATTATGCGCAGTATGAATCGAATCTGAATTTCACAATTGGCGGCCTCCCCTTGTTAGTCCTATTTGGTACGGGTTTCACACACGTGGAAATATGTATTTTACCCTAGTATTCTACCAGTCAATCACAACCTGCCACCTGTTTATCCATGACTGAGTCTAGGTAATCGCTCCATTTCATAGCTCTACAAATTTTACTGCCAGGTATTTGTAGGAATTGAACGAATCTGTGACTCATTATAAACATAGGATAAAATTTTTTCCTTGTGTGAAGTGCACAGCTGTACACATATGAATATTTAAAGTGACTAACGAATATGTGCAACACTTTGAAGTTATCAAGATCTGACTGAATATTTGTACATCTTCACTATAGATAACTGCATCATCTGCGAAAAGTCTGAGGCTACTATTAATATTTTATACGAGGTCATCAGTACACAACAAAGACAGCAACAGTTCCTACACACTTCTTTGGGACACACGAGAACTTACTTCTTCACCCATCCAAGATAACGTGCTCTGCCCTCTCCACCAAGATATCCTCAGTCCAGTCACAAATCTTGTTCGACACTCCATATGATGGTACTTTCGGTAACGAGCGTATGTTTCGTACTGAGACAAATGGCTTTCGGAAATCAATAAACACTGCTTCTATATGATTGCCTTGATCCACGGCTTTCAGGATGTCACGTAAGAAAAGCCCGAATTAGGTTTCACATCTTTGATATTTTCGAAATCCATTTTGTTTAGCATGGAGGAGGCGATTCTGTTCGAGACACCTCATTACATTTCAGCTCAGTGGCAAAGATATTGCGAGGTAGTTTTGCAGATCACTTCTGCTACCCTTCTTGTGAAAACTTGTGTCCTGTGCTTTCTTCCAAGCACTGACCACAGTTTTTTGTTCGGGGGATCTTCTGTATATTATGCTTAGAAGAGGGCAAATTAGTTACAGAATGTGACAGAGATTCCATCAGCCCCTGGAGCTTTGTTCCATTTTAATATTTTCAGCTGTTTCTCGACGCCGCTGACTCTAATATCTGTTTTAATTATCTTTGCAGTGGTATGGGTTAATTGGGACATTACTCCTGGAGTTTCCTTTATAAACGAACATTTGAAAGCGAAGTTAAGCATTTCTGCTTTTGCTTTGCTTCCCTCCATTTCAGTTCCTACCTCGCCCTTGAGAGTTTGGACACAAACTAATAGCTTTTAAATACGACCATAAATTTTTTGAGTTTTTTGAAAGATCTTTCGATAATATTCTGCAGTGGTAGTGATTCAAGGCTTCACGCATTTCCTTCTTGACAGTCAAGAGCGCTTTATTGAGCATCTCTCTATCTACCGACAAATGCTTTGTTTTGTTCATATTATATTATTTTTATTCCATTTGAAGTTTCCTTACAGTGACTGTATACCATGGAGGGTCCCTCCCATCATGAACTGTACTACTTGGCAAATACCTACCCCATTCATAGTCAGTTATTCCTTAAAACCTGAGCCATAGTTCCTCTACAAGCTCCTGTCCTGAGTTACAAGATTCATATTCCTCGTGGAGACATGACACTACTGCTTTCCTGTCCAGTTTACTGAGCATGTAAATCTTTCTGCTCGTTTAAGTTGCCCTTTGTACTTTGGTACTCATTGTTGCTACAACTGCCTCTTGGTCACTGATGCCAGTTTCAATGTGAACTTCGTGTTTGTTGCCATTAGCTCCAATGTCTTTCCATCGCGAGTGGGATTCCGAACTATCTCTTCTAGATAGTTGCTACCCAAGGCAGCAAGAGAGTCAGCAAGAGAGTCGCTTATCGCACAATTTTTTATTCCATGGCAGTATACCTATCAACTGAATATAATCAGCGCCCAAAATGACTTGTTTTAAGCTTTTTTCACACTCACTGAAATATGTCAGTAAAGCGCTTAATCAAACAATATTTTCACTTCTTCTTGCTCGATTCAACTACTCTTTCTTAACTCTAACTTCGCCTTTTTTCTCTTTTCTCTTAACCTTTAATAGCCAATGACATTTTCCTTGTTTTTGATTTGTGCAAATTCAGAAGCCAGTTGAAGGCGAATACTGTCGCCATGTACACGTTAATATTCAATATCATTATAAAAATGACAAATGACCTGCAAAACTATTAATATTAGAATAATAAGTTTGCAGGTCATTTGTCATTTTTATAATGATATTGAGTATTAACGTGTACATGGCTACAGTATTCGCTTTCAATTCGTTTAAATTATTTATTTTTGGCTTTCAATCTGTGGATGATGAAGTCATAACACTACAGTGAATGTTCTTCTAGTTCGTATGTTCATCCCAGATTTTAGCAACTGTAGGTATAGGCCTATATTCTATCTATATTACCTCACTGGAGATTAAGACCATTAAATTTCAGATTACTAAAGTGGATCTTTGGTAGGAAGTTGCTTATTTCCCTTATTGTCAGTACACCTTTACATAATTCTTCCCTTCTGCTAATGTCCTCTTCTTCCGTTCACTAGTTCTGTTCTTAGCAACATTTCCTCTAATTTAATTTTTTTATGATTTTTTTAGAGCTTACTCTTCCTGAGTACTAGGTAAAAGAGACCATAAAAGCACATTTTTCTTTTCGTTTTCACTTTTCTTTCATGCATTCTGCTCTTCATATTTTACATTCCCCAGGTAGATTCTTTAATGGTAAAGCAGAGATTTCAAACCCAGACTTCAAACTGCAAGAAGATTTTGATTCTGACTATAAATTAATGGTTACTAATTTCAGACTAAAACCGAAGAAATTTCAGAAAAATAAAAATTTAGGAGATGGGACCTGGATAAATTGAAAGAACCAGAGTTTGTTGGGAGTTTAAAAGAGAGCTCAGACAATGATTAAGGGACACAGGACACAGGAGACAGAAATGTAATCGAAGGCGAACTGATAACTATGATAGATTAAATAGTAAAAGCAACAGAATATTAACTAGGCAAAAAGACAAGACCCAGTAGAAATTCTTGTATAGCACCCAAAATATTGAATTTAATAGCGAAAGCGGCAATGGAACAAATAGACAAAAAATCCATAGAAATCCTTGGATAGTACCCAAGACACTGATTTGATCGACGAAATATGACATTGCAACGAGCTGTGCTGCCTCCAGTGTGGAAAAGCAGTTAGCATCAACTACCGGCGTGTTTCGAGTCGTTATTCAAAATCTGATCGCCAATAATGATTTGTTATTTAGTATTTATCGTTTGTAAAGGTTATCGAAATTTCTTATGTTCGCAATGTTTGCATATTCTGGAAGACATTCTACATCTACATCTCCTCTTACACTCCGCAAGCCACCCAACAGTGTGTGGCGGAGGGCACTTTACGTGCCACTGTCATTACCTCCCTTTCCTGTTCCAGCCGCGTATGGTTCGCGGGAAGAACGACTGCCGGAAAGCCTCCGTGCGCGCTCTACTCTCTCTAATTTTACATTCATGATCTCCTCGGGTGGTATAAGTAGGGGAAAGCAATATATTCGATACCTCATCCAGAAACGCACCCTCTCGAAACTTGGTCAGCAAGCTACACCGCGATGCACAGCGCCTCTCTTGCAGAGTCCGCCACTCGAGTTTGCTAAACATCTCCGTAACGCTATCACGGTTACCAAATAACCCTGTGACGAAACGCGCCGCTCTTCTTTGGATCTTCTCTATCTCCTCCGTCAACCCGATCTGGTACGGATCCCACACTGATGAGCAATACTCAAGTATAGGTCGAACGAGTGTTTTGTAAGCCACCTCCTTTGTCGATGGACTACATTTTCTAAGGACTCTCCCAATGAATCTCAACCTGGCATCCGCCTTACCAACAATTAATTTTATATGATCATTCCACTTCAAATCGTTCCACACGCATACTCCCAGATATTTTACAGAAGTAACTGCTACCAGTGTTGGTTCCGCTATCATATAATAATACAATAAAGGATCCTTCTTTCTATGTATTCGCAATACATTACATTTGTCTGTGTTAAGGGTCAGTTGCCACTCCCTGCACCAAGTGCCTATCCGCTGCACATCTTCCTGCATTTCGCTGCAATTTTCTAATGCTGCAACTTCTCTGTATACTACAGAAAAGGTGACAAAAGTCATGGAATGCCTGCTGATATCGTGTAGAGCCTCGTTTTGCCCTGCTCAGAGCAGAGACGTCTACAGACGTTAAAGTAACCTCTGGCGTGCCACAGGGGAGTGTTATGGGACCATTGCTTTTCACAATATATATAAATGACCTAGTAGATAGTGTCGGAAGTCCCATGCGGCTTTTCGCGGATGATGCTGTAGTATGCAGAGAAGTTGCAGCATTAGAAAATTGTAGCGAAATGCAGGAAGATCTGCAGCGGATAGGCACTTGGTGCAGGGAGTGGCAACTGTGACTTAACATAGACAAATGTAATGTATTGCGAATACATAGAAAGAAGGATCCTTTATTGTATGATTATATGATAGCGGAACAAACACTGGTAGCAGTTACTTCTGTAAAATATCTGGGAGTATGCGTGCGGAACGATTTGAAGTGGAATGATCATATAAAATTAATTGTTGGTAAGGCGGGTACCAGGTTGAGATTCATTGGGAGAGTGCTTAGAAAATGTAGTCCATCAACAAAGGAGGTGGCTTACAAAACACTCGTTCGACCTATACTTGAGTATTGCTCATCAGTGTGGGATCCGTACCAGATCGGGTTGACGGAGGAGATAGAGAAGATCCAAAGAAGAGCGGCGCGTTTCGTCACAGGGTTATTTGGTAACCGTGATAGCGTTACGGAGATGTTTAACAAACTCAAGTGGCATACTCTGCAAGAGAGGCGCTCTGCATCGCGGTGTAGCTTGCTCGCCAGGTTTCGAGAGGGTGCGTTTCTGGATGAGGTATCGAATATATTGCTTCCCCCTACTTATACCTCCCGAGGAGATCACGAATGTAAAATTAGAGCGCGCACGGAGGCTTTCAGACTGTCGTTCTTCCCGCGAACCATACGCGACTGGAACTGGAAAGGGAGGTAATGACAGTGGCACGTAAAGTGCCCTCCGCCACACACCTTTGGGTGGCTTGCGGAGTATAAGTGTGGATGTAGATGAACAATTCAACGTAACATGGACTCAAGTCACTGGAAGTCCCTTTGAAGGAATACTGAGCCATGCCACCTGTATAGCCGTCCATAATTGTGAAAGTGTCGCTCCTGCAGGATTCTGTGCACGAACTGACACCTCGATTATGTCGCATAAATGTTCGATGGGATTCATATGAGGCGATGTGGGTGGTCAAATCATTTGCTCGAATTGTCCACAATGTTCTTCAGACCATTTGCAAACAACTTTGTGCCGGTGACATGGCGCATTGTCGTCCTTAACAATGAAGTCCATGAATGGCTGCAGACGGTCTCCCAGTAGTCGAACATAACCATTATCATTATCAGTAAACTCTTCCGGGCTAAGTTGCCGTGGTCGATCTGTAGAACTTCTTCTCCCTGACGTTTCGTTCTCAACTACGGAGAACATCTTCCGAGGTGAGTCGACGACTGGCTGCTAGAAGCTGGGGCCGCCGCTTATATAGAGATCGTAGGGGTCGCCACCACACGTCACGTGGCGTCGATGTGCAGCTATCTCTGGCTATCGTCTGTTCTCTCGATTGCAGGCAATCGATTGTCACATGATTGATGCAACGTCGACCGCCATGTCTTATTCAATTTTAATCCTTCTTCTTTACGATTAAAATTGTATTGATGTTTGTGGATTTCAATTGCCTCTCTATACATGCGTGTATAATAGTGCGACGTCCTCGCTAGCACGCTTGTTTCACCAAATTTTATTTCGTGATCTCCATCCTTAAAAACATGTTCCGCTACTGCCGATTTGTCGATATGTCCCAAGCGACAGTTTCTTTTATGCTCCGTCAACCGTGTATTGATGCTTCTTCTTAGTAGGTCTAAAAATGGTCTCTACCTGAAACTTGGCTAGTACTTTTCCAATGCGATCCGTGATATTACGGATGAACGGAAGAAATACTTTTCCAGCTGGCGGTCGACGTTGCATCAATCACGTGACAATCGATTGCCTGCAATCGAGAGAACAGACGATAGCCAGAGATAGCTGCACATCGACGCCACGTGACGTGTGGTGGCGCCCCCTACGATCTCTATATAAGCGGCGGCCCCAGCTCCTAGCAGCCACCTCACTGTACGTATCAACTAACAGTGAATATAAAGATCTCCTTATCTTCCTCAAAGAAAAGGAAATCGAGCACTATACGTACAGGACCGCCGAAGAACGGACACAGCAGTACGTGGTAAAGGGGGTGGACCCCAACACCCCAAACAACACAGTACAAGCGGCGCTTAACTTCCTTGGATTCGACTGCAAAAGTGCTTCCAGGATGACAGGCTTCCGCTCCCACCACCGTCTACCACACTACCTGGTTGAGATGGCCGATACGGCCGCCTCCCGCGGCCTTCTCCAGATAAAAAGCCTTCTGCGGATGGACGTAAGGGTAGAAATCTACGAACCGCCACAAGTCCCCCAACAATGTAACAACTGCCAGCGATTCGGTCATTCGGGCCTCCGCTGCGGCCTGGCACCCCGTTGCCGCGGATGCGCTGGCAATCACGCTTCCAACGCATGCACACTAATACATGAAAACATACGCCGTTGCGCCAACTGTGGCCAAGCCCATGCGGCCAACTACAGGGGCTGCAACGTATACAGAGAGGCGCAGAGGCGCAAAAACCAACAGTCGAAGCCACCCAACGTCATAACACGACCAAGGCCCGCACCAAACCCTGTCAGGAACGGAGTGTCGTTCGCCATGGCTACACGCCCTGGAGGAGCAGTGCAGGCCGCGGAACCTCTGCGCCCAGCACACGCACCTATCACAACCGCTGCGACAGCAACACAATTGTCTCAGCCAACACACGACACTGCACCCACACCGGTACCAACACCAGCCCCCAGAAACAACACGACCCCACCCCCTGTAGCCACTGCCTGCAAACCTACACATGACACACATGAAAACACACTAACACAGGGAGCCCCAGAACCGAAAACCCAGAGAAGGCGTAGGCGAACACGAGGAAACAAGAGCGGGAACACGCGCGCACCACAACAGAATACCCAGCGACAACAAAACAATGACACACAGACACACAGTCAGCAAGCCAGCAACACCAGCACACACACTACTCCTCCCCCCAACACATCTAATACACAGGCACCACAAAATGTTCCACACAACAACAACACAAGCGCCAGCCCATCCATAACGCCAACACCCGCACCAGCGGCCGCTAACACCACAACTGAGCCACAGGCCGACACACACAACGCCAACACAACATCTGGGGGTTTATTGGAAACACTATTCCCCCGTCACACGACCACCCAGATCCTTCACAAGATCTGGGCGGCCGTCGCCACACTCCTCACACAGCTCACGACTGCCCAACCCGGGCAGTACTGGGCTGCCATACAAACAGCATTCACCACACTGTTTACACACATACATGGATAACACACCACACCCCGCCCCCATCGCAAACAACCAGACACTGACACAGATCCTGTTCTGGAATGCAGACGGGATCAATAACAAAAGGGCGGAATTCGCCGCGTTCATGGAGCGTAAGGGTATCCTTATCGCACTGCTGAGCGAAACTAAGCTCAAACCACGCAACCAACTAAACTTCACCGGCTACTGCGTCTATCGTACCGACCGACCGGACGGCTCCGGTCACGGCGGAACAGCCATCATCATACACAAAGACATAGAACACACAAACATAGTGCTCCCTGAACTCGAAAAACTAGAGGTGACCGCCGTCAGGGTCATGTTCAACGGAGCCTACACTACACTGGTGTCAGTATACAACAGCCCTAAAAACATCAAAACACGCGACATCAGCACAATACTCAACACATCACCGCGCGTAATAGCCGCTGGAGATCTTAACGCAAAACACCCGGACTGGAACTCACGAATACGAAACTCCAACGGCAAGAAACTATACGAACATGCACTAGGACGAAACTACATCACACTAGCGCCGACCGAACCGACGCACATTCCCTACCGGAGGGGACACAGGCCAGACGTGCTAGACATGGCCCTCATCAAGGGCATAACAACGACACTCAACGTTGTCGTTGAAAACGATCTGCCCTCAAATCACCAACCCGTTATACTATACATTGAAGAAACACTGCAGAACATGGAACAACGCAGGATGTTAGACTACAGGCGCGCGAATTGGACCCAGTTCAAGGAAGCGCTTGACAGTCGCATCCCACCAACCCACGCGATTAACGAGACAGCCCAAATTGACGAGGCAGTCGAAACCCTCACCGGCGCCGTCCAGGACGCAATAGCCAACACCATACCAATCCGCACGCCACAACAACACAGTGCTGCCCTGCCCCAGGAAATCCTGGGCCTAATCTCAATGAGGAACCGCCTCAGGAGACACTGGCAGCGTACCAGGCGCCAGCACTTCAAACGGCACATTAACAGGCTCCAGGGTATAATCCGGGAAAAAATACAAACATTCAAGACACAACAGTGGGACCAGAAACTCGAAGGGCTAGACACCACGCGACCTGGCGTGTGGCAGCTAGCCCGACACTTCACCAGGGAGAAACTGTACACCCCCACGTTACAAGGGCCAGACGGACCAGCATATTCGGCGGAAGAAAAAGCGGAACTGATGGCCCTCACACTCGCAGCGTCATTCACACCGAACCTGGATCCCTCAGACCCAGCATTCACACTTGATACGGACCAGGAGGTCACACGCATCTTGGCCCAACCAGCGCGCAACAACATCCGACAAGCTAGTACAGCAGAAATCAGATGGGCCATCATGCATACCACAGCTAGGAAGGCCCCTGGTCACGATGGCATTCAAAACCGTGTCCTCCAGGAGTTCACGGACAAAGCTGTAGACTACCTAGCACACATTACGAATGCCATACTCAAACACCAACACTTCCCCGCCTTTTGGAAGACGGCCAAGGTCCTGATGTTCAGGAAGCCGGGGAAAGACCACTCCCTCCCACAAAATTACCGACCCATCAGTCTGCTGAGCGCGCTCAGCAAGATCGTTGAGAAGGTAATATTAAAACGACTCACCAGGCACTGCATCACAAACGACACCCTGAGACCGGAGCAATTCGGTTTCAGGAATCACCACTCAACAACACAACAACTCCTCCGCGTCGTTGAATACATAACACACGGATACAACACAAGCAAGGCAACTGGGGCGGTGTTCCTGGACATCGAAAAGGCTTTCGATCGTCTATGGCACAACGGCCTAATACGCAAACTCAGTGACGCAGGGTTCCCCGACGGGCTCGTACGTCTCATACACTCATATCTCACGGACAGGAGTTTCAACACTGACGTGCAGGGCAAACAATCGACACGACATGGTATACAGGCAGGAGTACCCCAAGGAAGTATCCTAGGGCCCTTACTGTTTAACCTCTACATCAACGACCTCCCAGCTACACATAACACGACGGTAGCAATCTACGCGGATGACACTGCCATCCTTGCGCAAGATTGGAAGCCGTCTAACATTAACTCACGACTACAGACCGCACTCAGAACGGCGGAGCCTTGGCTGGTGAAATGGCGTGTTAGAGTAAACGTCGACAAGTGCGAGGCCGTTCTGTTCACTAGAAGACCGAAGCAACTGCGCAAACATCAGCACTGCAACCCAATAACACTACACACACGCCCAATACGTTTCCGCGAGAAGGTCAAATACCTCGGTGTCTGGCTGGACAGGAAACTACTCTGGGGGGACCACATTCAACACGTGACCAACAAAGCTAACGCGAGGCTCAAACAACTCTACCCTATGCTTAACAGGCGTAGCACACTAAACAGGAGGGTGTCTAGGTCCATGTACATGACACTTATTAGACCCCTGATGACGTACGCAGCCTCTGTCTGGGGATACGCTGCGCCAACTCGCCTGCGCCGTCTGCAGCTCATACAGAACAAAGTACTCAAAATCATAAGCAACGCTCCGCGCTACACACGCATCGCGGACCTTCACCGGGAATACCGGCTAGATACTATCTTGCAGGTATTCCAAAAACTCTCCACACGACTGTACAATAACACGAGACACTCGCGCAACCCGTTTATCCTTTCTCTGGGTAACTACGACCACAACCATAGATGGAAGCATAACAGACCAAAGTCATTACTGGCTAGGAACTGAACATCTATGGTCTATAGAACGCTAACACGACAGTACTGGCGAGCCCCTGCAACACAGTTATTACTGGAAACCCAGATGTGCGACTAGCCGAAAAACAGGCAACCGCAGGGAAACCGTACTGTACACAGCACGCAAACCAGCCACACACACCCCCCTACACAGTCCGTGAGCCGATCTATGACCGATCGCCCACTAATCCACAACGACCTTGAACTGTTGCAGGGACGCAGCAACTGCAGCAAGCGCCGCAACAAGCTCCAACAACGACAAAGGTAACGATGCACGATACCTCGAACTAACACAACTACACCTTGCATGCACTGTCGCAGATAGCAAGCCGCTACTGCCCTTACTACCCGTCCTACTGTCGCAGAGGTTTTTTTCCCTTGGCGCTGGCCTTGGCACTTTTTTTCCTCTGCTCTTACAACCGCTACCCTTCGATCGCTTTCGACCACTTCTATCTCCTGATGGACCATGTTAATAAGTAGTCTTACCCAGACGCATGGATAACATCACAGCCTGCATCCTGTGACGCCTTGATTCAAAACTAACATGCATACGGAGGTGACAGTAGAACTTTTGTGTTGGTCACCACGTTGGTGCGGGCGTGGAGGGGCCCCATCCTTTTCCTAGCAGCCAGTCGTCGACTCACCTCGGAAGATGTTCTCCGTAGTTGAGAACGAAACGTCAGGGAGAAGAAGTTCTACAGATCGACCACGGCAACTTAGCCCGGAAGAGTTTACTGATAAAGACGCCGGCCGTGAAAGCCTACATGGAATGATAACCATTATCAGTCAATGATAGATTCAGTTGGACCAGAGGACACAGTCCAATCCACGTAAACACAGCCGACACCATTATGGAGCCGCCACCAACTTGCACAGTGCCTTGCTTAGAACTTGGTTCCATGGCTTCGAGCGTGTACGCCACATTCGAACCCTACCATTACCTCTAACCAACTGAAATCGTGACTCATCTAACCACGCAATGGTTTTTCAGTCCTCTAGGGTCCAACTGACATGGTCACGAGTCCAGGAGAGACGCTGCAGGCGATGTCGTGCTGTTAGCAAGGGCACTCGCGTCGCTTGTCTGCTGCCAAAGCCCATTAACGAAAAATTTCGTCACCCTATCCTAACGGATACGTTCCTCGTACGTCCCACATTGATTTCTGCGGTTATTCACGCAGCGTTCTTTGTCTGTTAGCACCGACAACTCTACATAAAAGCTGCTGAGTGAAGCCGTCGGCCATTGCGTTGTCCTTCGTGACAGGTAATGCCTGAAATTTGATATTCGCGGCACGCTCTTGACACGGTGGAATATTCAATATTGAATTCCAGAACGATTTCCGTAATGGAATGTCCCATGCGTCTAGCTCTAACTACCATTCCGCGTTCAAAGTCTGCTAATTCCTGTCCTGTGGCCATAATAGCGTCGGAAAGCTTTTCACGTGAAGCACCTGAATACGAACGATTGATCCTCCAACGCACTGTCCGTTTATACCTTGTTTACAAGATACTATCGCCATGTGTATGTGTGAATATGTGAATATCGCTATCCCATGACTTTTGTCGCCTCAGTGTATTCAATGTTTGTATAAGTAGAATCATTCTCCATCCAGGAGGCAGTTCCGTTCTGTCTGTACGTTAGTGTTCATAATTAACACCTTTTCAGTGTTGTGTTGTGCTTAACTGAAGTCCCTGATTTCGGATTTGGATTAGATTCTGGTTACGACGTGACGTTGTTTCAAAAATTGTTCAAATGGCTGTGAGCACTAAGGGACTGAACATCTATAGTCATCAGTCCCCTAGAACTTAGAACTACTTAAACCTAACTAACCTAGGGACATCACACAACACCCAGTCATCATGAGGCAGAGAAATTCCCTGGCCCCGTCGGGAATCGAACCAGGGAACCCGGACGCAGGAAGCGAGAACGCTACCGCACGACCAGGAGCTGCGGACTGACGTTGTTTAGTGGAGACGACAGATACTTGAAAACATCAGTACTACAGTGGCTCCAATCACGCAGAATAAAAGCAGTCGCCTACACGGATAAGAACTGGAATACGAGCAGTACATAGTTCCCAAAGTCCATACATTCAGGAGACCAATTGATTCAAGAACGTCAGTAAGTCAGCTGCACATCAGGCATCCATCATTATTTTTTGGAGACGCTGTCCAGGATTCGACGAAATGGCTGAAAGGATTCTACCGACTCGCCAAATACAGCAGGTGACATGACGGGTTCGGCAAATGCGTACTTTTACTTGGATGGCACAGCCCAGCAGAGGTTCGAGAAACTCGATAGCAGCTTAAATCACTTAACAAAATCAAGTCTTCTGGTCCAGACTGTATATCAATTATGTTCCTTTCAGAGTATGCTGATGCATTAGCTCCATACTTAACAATCATATACAACCCTTCGCTCGACGAAAGATCCGTACCCAAAGACTGGAAAGCTGCACAGCTGACACCACTATTCAAGAAAGGTAGTAGGAGTAATCCACTAAATTACAGGCCCATATCGTTAACGTCGATTTGCAGCAGGAGTCTGGAACATATATTGTGTTCGAACATTATGAATTACCTCGAAGAAAACGGTCTATTGACACACAGTCAACACGGGGTTTAGAAAACATCGTTCCTGTGAAACACAACTAGCTCTTTATTCACGTGAAGTGTTGAGTACTATTGACAAGGGATTTGAGATCGATTGCGTATTGCTGGATTTCCGGAAGGCTTTTGACACTGTACCACACAAGCGGCTCGTAGTTAAATTGCGTGCTATGGAATATTGTCTCAGTTATGTGACTGGATTTGTGATTTCCTGTCAGAGAAGTCACAGTTCGTAGTAACTGACGGAAAGTCATCAAGTAAAACAGAAGTGATTTCTGGCGTTCCACGAGATAGTGTTATATGCCCTTTTCCTGTTCGTTATCTATATAAACGATTTGGGAGACAATCTGAGCAACCGTCTTCGGTTGTTTGCAGATGACGCTGTTGTTTATCGACTAATAAAGTCATCAGAAGATCCAAACAAACTGCAAAACGATTTAGAAAAGATATGTGAATGGTGCGAAAAGTGGCAGTTGACCCTAAATAACGAAAAGTGTGAGGTCATCCGCATGAGTGCTAAAAGGAAAAAGGAACTCGTTAAACTTCGGTTACACGCTAAATCAGTCTAATCTAAAAGCCGTGAAGTCAACTAAATACCTAGATATTACAATTACGAACAACTAAAATTGGAAGGAACACGTACAAAATGTTGCGGGGAAGGCTAACCAAAGACTGCATTTTATTGGCAGGACACTTAGAAAATGTAACAGACCTACTAAGGAGACTGCCTACACTACGCTTGTCCGTCCTCTTTTAGAATACTGCTGCGCGGTGTGGAGTCCTTACCAGATAGGACTGACGGAGTACATGGAAAAAGTTCAAAGAAAGGCAGCACGTTTTGTATTATCGCGAAATATGGGAGAGAGTGTCACAGAAATGATACAGGATTTGGGCTGGACATCATTAAAAGAAAGGCGTTTTTCGTTGCGATGGAATCTTCTCACGAAATTCCAATCACCAACTTTCTCCTCCGAATACGAAAATATTTTGTTGACACCGACCTACATAGGGAGGAACGATCACCACGATAAAATAAGGAAAATCAGAGCTCGTACGGAAAGATATAGGTGTTCATTCTTTCCGCGCGCTATACTGGATTGGAATAATAGAGAATTGTGAAGGTGGTTCGATGAACCCTCTGCCAGGCACTTAAATGTGATTTGCAGAGTATCCATCTAGATGTAGATGTAGATAGCTGGGACCATCCAGGCCGGAATGAAGAAAATATTTGGTGATAGCACAAAGTCCGTTTAGTGGAAGGGCAATTGAAGAACACGGTCCAAAGTCATGGAGAAACGACATTTTGATGAAAGTAGTCGCGGGAGATGCGTACCAAAAAGCTCCTCTGGCGAAACATGTCACAACAACAGTGGAATTCACCAAACGGAGACAACGCATCAAGGAAATGTAAGAGTGGGATGAAACAGGTACGATCAACTCCTGGATGTGGTTCCTATGGCAATTGCAGAAGACCACCATGAACTGGCCTCTGTCATCCACCAGGTAGTAAGAGAAGAGATACAGCAGTTTATGGTTCAAATGGCTCTGAGCACTATGGGGCTTAACTTCTGAGGTCATCAGTTCCCTAGAACTTAGCAGTACTTAAACCTAACTAACCTAAGGACATCACACACATCCATGCCCGAGGCAGGATTCGAACCTGCGACCGTAGCGGTCCCGCAGGTCCAGACTGTAGCGCCTAGAACCGCTCGGCCACTCCGGCCGGCGCAGCGGTTTATGGCAGTCAGGAATGCCAGACTGACTACACAAGAGACAGAAGCGACGAATGTCGACCCCTTACCTCAAAAGGTAATGTAGAATACTGAAGAACAGCTATATCGATCTTTAATACCAGTTTCTACCACCAGTCGAACACGTGGTGAAGAATGGACTTAACAGACTTGGAATTACGCTGCAGCCGGCAGACGACAACCCAGTATCTGACCAGCGCAGGTACAACTAGCATTCCGCTGAAGAACAGACATTCGGAGAACAGAGTACAACACGCAGGTACGGTTCCCCAAAACGCCTTACCTTTCCCCGTCGCTGTACAGGGGAACTAGCTACTCGCCTAGCCACCAAATCTAGGAAAACTAAGCGAGGCGGCCAACTATGGAAGCCATCATAGATGAAAATTCTCCTTGGACAACAGTTGCTACGATATCAGGAAACATCATCGACATCATTATAGATGGCCAAACTGTTCAGGCGGTAGTTATCTCAGGGTCTTCTTTTTCTGTGATGTTGTTTGCTTACCGTAGCCAGCTAAAGAAGACTGTGTTCTGTGATATGAATACGATTGTGCTGAACGTCACAGATGGGAAAGACATCCAGCTGCTAGGACCATGCATTGTGAAAACAACTACCAATGACAGAACACTCCCTTAGAATTTGTCGTTTTAACAGAATGTACTCATGACGTTTTTTTTTTTTCGGGTAGGGCTTCCTGCAGATATCACAAGCAGTCAAATGGTTCAAATGACTTTAAGCACTATCGGACTTAACATCTGAGGTCATCAGTCCCCTAGACTTAGAACTACTTAAACCTAACTAACCTTAGGAAATCATACACATCCATGCCCGAGGCAGGATTCGAACCTGGGACCGTAGCAGCCGCGTGGTTCCAGACTGTAGCGCCTAGAACCGCTAGGTCACAGCGGCCGGCTCACAAGCAGTCCATAGACTGTGGAAGATCAGATATCCATATGGACAAAGATGTTCGAACAAGCACTTATAATAGCAATTACTCTGAGCAGTTCTTTGCCATTGAAGATGTGTTATCCTGCCATCGTCAACGAGACAAGTTCCTATCATTAGCCTAGATGCTCAGTTAAACTCTAAAGCTTCTGTCTGTTGTGCCCGCATCTCGTGGTCGTGCGGTAGCGTTCTCGCTTCCCGCGCCCGGGTTCCCGGGTTCGATTCCCGGCGGGGTCAGGGATTTTCTCTGCCTCGTGATGGCTGGGTGTTGTGTGCTGTCCTTAGGTTAGTTAGATTTAAGTAGGTCTAAGTTCTAGGGGACTGATGACCATAGATGTTAAGTCCCATAGTGCTCAGAGCCATTTTTTTTCTGTCTATTGCAAAAAGCAGAATGCTACTCAGTTTCACAAAATAAATCCATCTGCCAGCGACGATTATAAGTACTGCAGATGGTCAAGGAGAAATTTGGATCACTAATTGTCATGTGCAGCTACAACTGATCCGTAAAGTTAGGTGCATAGGTACAGCAGGACCAGTATAGGATGGACAGCTTAGTGTCAGCGACGAAAGATTGTACCTCACTACCACTAACATTACTACCTCACTAGGTGACGCTGCTATCTCATCCATAGTGGGTCGGTGGTCATAATATTCTGGCTGATAAGTGTATCTTCTCCACTGCTGGCATTGCTTGAGAAGAATGTCGAGACAGAACTTAACAATGACGCTAACGGTTATGGGATAGGTGCAATTCTAGCGTGAATTCAGGATGGGGCTGACAATATGGTACTACTCTATAACCATGAAATAGAGCACTGCAGTTGTTTGGGCGACCAACAAGTTCTGTTATTTGGCAACAAGTTCTGATCGTATTTATTTGGCAACTATTCAATGGTTCAAATGGCTCTGAGCACTATGCGACTTAACTTCTGAGGTCATCAGTCGCCTAGAACTTAGAACTAATTAAACCTAACTAACTTAAGGACATCACACACATCCATGCGCGAGGCAGGATTCGAACCTGCGACCGTAGCGGCCGCACGGCTCCAGACTGTAGCGCCTAGAACCGCACGGCCACTCCGACCGGCTGGTAAGTATTCACCATTGTGATAGATTACCACTCTGTGCTGGTTAAATACCTTGAAGGATTCGTTTCATCTACTGTTAAGATGTACAGTCGTGCGCAAAAGTATCCGAACGACCTGAATTGCATTTCGCCTGATTCGCATGCTACTCACATAACGCAGCTGTCTAGCAGGTCGTCTAATCGCTCCTTGGTACAGTCGTTTGACTATTGAAAATGGCTCCAACAAGTCACCACTAGAAAACTCGCCTGTGTAAAGCAATAATTCAAGATGTAAAGTAATAGAACGATACTATAAATATCAGGGAACACCTTATCACAGATAAGACTGTCCTTAAGGCTTGTAAGCTCACATTTATTGCAATAAATGCATACCTGAAATGTTAACACTCTCATTATTACGTCAGATAGGTAATGCACGTAGTAAGTTCGTCGTATTCACGATTTCCTCTTCAAAGTAACATATCGTACTTGTTATTTAATACAAAATGACATTAAAAATTTAAGTTATTCACGAGCAGCTAGCTGAGAATATGTATGAACTTCAAACGACACGACGAACCGTCTCGTTCTGCATTTGGATTCAAACTCAGGTCACGCAGACTAAGATTTCGTGACTGACGGAAACTAACAGTCATTCCTGACTAGGCATGCAGAGAGTGATACACCTCGATTTTAGACAGTATCAGTTAGCAAATATCAACTTTAAATTACATAACGTAAACATTTTTAACGGGCGCAAATTCGTACCCAGCATCAATTGTCCCTGTTAACGAACTACGAGAGATGTTAAATATTGCTTCTTCACAAGTAACTTACTTGAAATGCCGTGATGTAAAGCTTTGTGTTGGACAGGGGTTCGAACCCAGGACCTAATCGGATTGTTATCGAAGCACAATCAACTGTGACATATAGGATTTTCTCGCGCAGTAGTTAGACGTTCTAACTGAAATGACGAGACGAAACATTAATTTTTTCCTTCCCAGGACTCCAACCCGGAACCTATCGCTGTAATTTATTAGAGAAAACGAACGTTAAATATGGGTTTGTTACATCAGCAGCAACATGTGAGCATGTTTGAACTAGAAATAATATGACGAAGAGTTCAATGCTGACTGGAAATGGAACCCCAGACATACGGTTGTTGACTAAGCACAAAGAGACGTCAGCTACAGAATTTTTCCCCACCAGCAGCTCGGAATAACATCCTTGACCTTAGAGTGATCTCTCAAATAGTTCTGTGTCTCACTGGGAGTCCAAAACGACAGATATCGTTAGTGTTGACAACGAATGAAAATGCATTAAAAATCAGAATTATTATCCATCAGTAGATAGGTGTTCTCATGCTAGAGATTGATAATACATAATGAAAACTTTAGTGCTGGGCCAGCATTCGAACCCATTCACGCGCAATGTGTGGGGATGTTGAGGAATCTGCAGTATTGGACAAACAACAAATTGTAGTCGAGCTGTATTGTCACGAAGGGATCAAATTCTGCGTAAAGGGCGGTCTGAGTTGCATCCCAAGTTCAGAACCAATTTTATCGACATACAGAAGCTCAAATAAAAGATGGAATAAGGGTCCTGTGACCCTACATAGCGTTTGTTTCGTCACTATAAATAAGTAACTGTTATAAGTAAGGTTACTGGTGACAGAGTTCCCACATTTCGCCACTCCTGACTTTATTGTGGTGCAACCTAACGACTACTTGGTAGAGAAGGAATATCATATTTAATGTGAATTTCAGACCACAATGCCATTATACCTTCTTCACTTGGCGTAGCCAGAAGAGAATAGAATCTGTCTCTCCCTACTAATAATCATGAACAGAAGTTGGAATCGAACCCAGATCATCATCTTAGGAACCTGTCATCAATCCAACTGCCCACCAAATCATCTTCTGTAGGACTCATTTTTCTTTCATAACACCGTTGCGGCACACTCGATGAGAATTCTCACACAGAGGCTCCCTGTAGTGGTTTGCAGAATGTTCAGTACATTCATTTACTTGGTTGACTGAATCGCCATGAAGTAGCTGCCTCAGCTACCCAGAGCATACATTCGACTCTATTTTATAATCACCGAAATAAAATCATGTAACTGCCACCTACACAGAACTGCCAACAGTGTAGAATGCAGAAATTTAAAGAGGAAGTGTTCCTTTCCATTTGAGCTACTCTATTGCGCTGTTTGTTGAAAACGCCGTGCAGTGCAAAAGAAAAGCTGCAACTGTCTGTCTCTCAGAAGTCTAGATACGGTCTTATGCATTGTCTCACAGCACTCTGGAATGCTGAAGTTCTGGAGGAGCTATTGGTGACTTCTGGAGGTGCTGTAGGTAGATGACAGCTAGTAGCGTCACAGGAAGTGTCACACACTGTAGATAAGATGTCGCGAGTTCCATTCTATTCGCTACTACATTTTTTACAACGCAATTCTGCTGTCTGCTGAAGTTACCAATTTAATGGAACTTTGAACACAATTACCTTCACTTCTCAACACAAAATAGCCGCATATGGAAAAAGGGCTAACTTCTGCGACATTTTGTTCTTTTCAGGTTTAATAGACGGCCAGGCAGCAGATGCATCTCGAAGCTTTTGTACGTATTATGTATGGGGAGAGGGCATCGTGCCAAAATAGTCAGAAAAGTATTTTCTACATTAGCTGTCGTTTGGTAGTGGCATTTTATTCTTCTTCAAACCTTGTTTGACAGCTTTAACTCAGAACAAGTTTTCTACGTGCATGTAATCAATAAACTGCATGTGCAATGTCAGACTGTTATAGACCATTAATGATTAATTTCTCTCTCATGTTTAGTATTGTTTTAACATCACTAAAAGAAACGTTACGAAAATTGTGCACAGTATTAAAAGAAATGAAATAAAACTACCCACGATAACCTTACGACGAAAGTCTGTTTTGATAAAACTGATTATCTGTACACAAGCGTGCCTCTATTGGCACGGATTAGTAAAATATTACTCACTTAGATTTCCATTGGGTCTGTGTTTAGTTGGTATGCTGTGTCATACTCAACAGGTATGCAAATGTGGCATTTCATAAATAAAGTTATGTATTCCTAGAGACCCAAAATTTGCTTGTCAGCAGCGGAAAGAGGCGTTATCTGTTGTGCAGCATTGTAAGTTTTTCACCATTGCACTATGAGCTGAAAGTATTTTCTTGCGATTTCCTTATCGATGTTTGATCTGACTACTTGTAGCTCTTTCACAGAAGGGATAAAAACGTTACAGTCAGCGAGACTTGAACCGCGAACCATAATAGACGCTTTTTCAGAGGCCAGCACGTCACCACATGGCTAGCGAAGAGGTATATGTTGTGCATTTCTCTTACGAATCCAGGAGAGTCTAGAACTCGTAAACCGCTATTTAAAGGACGAGTTTAGTTGCTATTTACACATGCAACGATTTTCCTCGGCTGAAAACCGTAAATTTACTATCTTTTGTTACACCTGAAGTGATAATAACTCAGATTATCCAATGGAAATGACAGGAAAAATCAAGTGAACTTTGAGGCTTAATTCTGTGCACACCAGGAAGTAACTCGTCGATCACAGAGTTGCCAAATATACCTTGCCTTGTTGCCAAATCTGTTACAGTATTAGCAGGAATAAGACGAACCGATGTGATCCTACAGTGGGCTTGGAAGTGACCACAGCTGGCCTTTCAAAGACGCGGCTGCGACGGCCTGGAATACGTAATGCGTCTGATTCGCATTTCTGTAACCAGGTTTAGGGACTGGAGCGTAGTTACTAATAATACTCAGAACTGACTGCAAACTAAGCATCATAAATCAGTAACTCTCATAGTTGTTTTTATATTTCTTTCGTAACTGTACTCAAACCTAAGAAACTCATTCACGGACGTTTTCGTGCCTCGCTGATAGTCGAGCACAGCAAACAAATAAAAATAAAAAAAGAATGTGTGTGCGTGTGTGTGGGTGAGAGAGAGAGAGAGAGAGACAGAGAGAGAGAGAAAGAGAAATAAAGATAAAGAAGAATGAGAGAGAGGGTAAAAAATTGTTGTAAAGAAATTGAATACCAGTATGTAAAGAAATCTTTCATTAAAATAACACGTTCCACATCATTACGAAGTGTCGTATTCATGATCTATGGAACAAGTATTAATCCAATGTAATCTAATCAATCATATTGCTGACTAGCCGTGAAGAGTCATGAATTACCGAAATTTTCGCCAATATCAGTAACCGAATCTAAACTTGAAAATAAAAGACGACAGTTTTTGTAATAAACCGGGACTCCTATCAAGACCCTTTCATCCCTGTTAACTAACCATGAAAGATGTCTGATATACCTCCATTCATAAGTAACAAAGTGTGTATGCATTTAAAGATGAAGTGCATGATGTGAAGTTCTGTGACGGAGGTACGAACCCAACACCTATGACGGATTGAACCTGAGACCTTCGTATCCGTTCTCTTGCTCTTTATCACTTTGCACTATGCAGGTACTACTGTGGTTTTTGCTTAGCATTAAAATTAAGGATCTCTCGTTTGTGCCTGCATTGGCTCATGTGTGTCCTTTAGGAGTCCTTATTTTTGGGTTTACCTTCGTATACGTGTGTGTAAATGCCTTCCGATGCCCACTCAAAGAAGGTCATGTTGTTTTATTTAAATGATTACAAAATCATGTAAAACGAACAGTGAGGTGGTCAGTATAAGCACATTACTGTTGTCAGTATGATGTTGCACCGCCCAGGGCCTGTAATGATAAAGGGCCCGTTTAGGTCAGGCATATTGTATACAGAAGTGGAAGAGAGAGCACCACTGAATTCTACAATCCGTATGCATTGCATACACACAGAAATTTCTGTTACAGTGTACTAATGGAGCCCAATGAGTGAATTGCATATTTTCCGATGAGAAAGAGCACTGGGAAGCAGTCTTCGGTGCATTAGGTTACTTAAACTGGTGTCACTCAGCTAGAATTTATGGTCAGCGACTAAGTGTAAGGACAATGAGTGGGATGTGGGTTTTGCAACTGTGAAATACTTTCCTACATTATAGAAGCGAATATTAAATTTGAACTAATATTCCGAAAATTTTGAACTTGGATAGCTGAGAATGAAAATCTTTCTGTTTATTGCAAAGGAATACAATTGATTTTCTAAAGCATTCTCTGTCATACTCAACTTGAAACAGGTCACGTCGACCAAATCATATGGAAGAACTGACAGCGACGTATTTCGGAAGGCAGTAAGATCCAGTGGCTTTTGGTTTGGCGGTATTCGAAAGCCATTTCTAGCCGCAAGTAAATGAAGAAAGGCAGCGCGTTTTTGTTATCATGTAACGTCTTCATCAATTACTTTAATTGTAATGTAATCTACGAGAAATTGCTGATGTTTGATATAAACATGAAAAGGATTCCGTAGACAGGGAAAGAACCTGTTCTTGGGAAACTACTTCCATAGTGACCAAAAGGCATTAAATGATCCTCAAGCACATGTGTTCCAGTAGCAGTATGAAGAAAATGATAGTAATAACTACGGTAATAATTGAATTATCCGGTAACTTTACACTTCACAGTGGATTTTCTCGAACTAAGATATTTCCTGAATTAGTGAAAATTTCAAAAGGGCTTCACATCGAGGCTATGATGCCTAGAAGAGTCTTTACATAGTGCTGACGTGAGAATAGCATAATCTCCGCGTCAGAAGCTTCCTTCTACTTAACCATTTAATAGACTCGCATTTTTCCCACTGTGACTAATTTTGTAAGCTAATCACATCATCCGTTACTGCACACTTCTGGGGCTGGGAAATGTGGTCTGCTGGAACCAACTATCGCAAGTGCAATGCGTGGGTACAAGCATTTACTTTTAAGAGGCACAAACAGATTTACTTTACCTCTGGTAACCCCAAGAGAAAGACGTTATAATCCAGAATCAACATTAAACATCACGTTCCTTCATTCCCAACTGGACAGAGCCGGTTTGCTTTGGGAAATGACGTAGGCGAAGGTTACTGTAAACAGAAATATTGTCGCCAGTAAACTTACTTACATTTATCATCATCATCATCATCATCATTTAAGACTGATTGTGCCTTTCGGCGTTCAGTCTGGAGCATAGCCCCCTTATAAAATTCCTCCATGATCCCCCATTCCGTGCTAACATTGGTGCCTCTTCTGATGTTAAACCTATTACTTCAAAATCATTCTTAACCGAATCCAGGTACCTTCTCCTTGGTCTGCCCCGACTCCTCCTACCCTCTACTGCTGAACCCATGAGTCTCTTGGGTAACCTTGCTTCTCCCATGCGTGTAACATGACCCCACCATCTAAGCCTGTTCGCACTGACTGCTACATCTATAGAGTTCATTCCCAGTTTTTCTTTGATTTCCTCATTGTGGACACCCTCCTGCCATTGTTCCCATCTACAAGTACCTGCAATCATCCTAGCTACTTTCATATCCGTAACCTCAGCCTTGTTGATAAGGTAACCTGAATCCACCCAGCTTTCGCTCCCATACAACAAAGTTGGTCGAAAGATTGAACGGTGCACAGATAACTTAGTCTTGGTACTAATTTCCTTCTTGCAGAAGAGAGTAGATCGTAGCTGAGCGCTCACTGCATTAGCTTTGCTACACCTCGCTTCCAGTTCTTTGACTATGTTGCCATCCTGTGAGAATATGCATCCTAAGTACTTGAAACCGTTCACCTGTTCTAACTTTGTTCCTCCTATTTGGCACTCAATCCGTTTATATTTCTTTCCCACTGACATTACATTTGTTTTGGAGATGCTAATCTTCATACCATAGTCCTTACATTTCTGATCTAGCTCTGAAATATTACTTTGCAAACGTTCAATCGAATCTGCCATCACAACTAAGTCATCCGCATATGCAAGATTGCTTATTTTGTGTTCACATATCTTAATCTCACCCAGCCAGTCTATTGTTTTCAACATATGATCCATGACTAATATGAACAACAGTGGAGACAGGTTGCAGCCTTGTCTTACCCCTGAAACTACTCTGAACCATGAACTCAATTTACCGTCAACTCTAACTGCTGCCTGACCTTTAATTGCTGCAAAAATTTGCCTCTTACTCCATAATCTCGTAGAACAGACAATAACTTCCTCCTAGGAACCCGGTCATATGCCTTTTCTAGATCTATAAAGCATAGATACAATTCCCTGTTCCACTCATAACACTTCTCCATTATTTGCCGTAAGCTAAAGATCTGGTCGTGACAGCCTCTAAGAGGCCTAAACCCACATTGATTTTCATCCAATTGGTCCTCAAATAATACTCGCACTTTCCTTTCAACAATACCTGAGAAGATTTTACACACAACGCTGATTAAAGAGATACCTCTGTAGTTGTTACAATCTTTTCTGTTTCCATGTTTAAAGATTGGTGTGATTACTGCTTTTGTCCAGTCTGATGGAACCTGTCCCGACTCCCAGGCAATTTCGATTATCCTGTGTAGCCATTTAAGACCTGACATTCCACTGTATTTGATGAGTTCCGACTTAATTTCATCCACCCCAGCTACTTTATTGCCCTGCAATCTATTGACCATTTTCTCCACTTCCTCAAATGTGATCCTATTTCCATCATCATTCCTATCCCATTCTACCTCGAAATCTGAAACATTACTGATCGTATTTTCACCTACATTCAGCAACTCTTCAAAATATTCCCTCCATCTGCCCAAGGCATCCACAGGATTCACCAGCAGTTTTCCTGACCTGTCCAAAATACTTGTCATTTCCTTCTTACCTCCCTTTCGAAGACTGCTAATTACGGTCCAGAATGGTTTTCCAGCAGCTTGACCCATAGTCTCCAACCTGTTTCCAAAGTCTTCCCAAGATTTCTTGTTGGATGCTGCAATTATCTGTTTGACTTTGTTTCTTTCTTCAACATAACTTTCTCTTTCTACCTGAGTTCTAGTATGTAGCCATTTTTGATACGCCTTCTTTTTCCTTTCACTGGCTGCCTTGACTGTGTCATTCCATCAAGCTGTCTGCTTCATCCTACTTTTACACACTACTGTTCCAAGACATTCTTTAGCCACTTCTAGTACTGTGTCCCTGTACCTTGTCCATTCCTTTTCCAACGACTGTAATTGACTACATTCAACTAACTGGTACCTTTCTGAGATCGCTGTTATGTACTTGTGCCTGATTTCCTTATCCTGAAATGTCTCCACTCTTATCCTCCTACATATTGACCTGACCTCCTGCACTTTCGGCCTCGCAATCCCAATTTCACTGCAGATTAAATAATGATCAGTGTCATCAAAGAATCCCCTGAATACATGCATGTCCCTCACAGCCTTCCTGAATTCCTGATCTGTTATTATATAGTCAATGACAGATCTGGTTCCCCTGCCTCCCCAAGTATACTGGTGAATGTTCTTATGTTTAAAAAAGGAGTTTGTGATTATTAAGCCCATACTGGCACAGAAATCCAAGAGTTGTTTCCCGTTCCTGTTGGCCTCCATATCCTCTCCAAATTTACCCATAACCTTTTCATACCCTTCTGTTCGATTTCCAATCCTGGCGTTAAATCACCCATGAGCAGAACACTGTCCTTGTCCTTTACTCTAACAACTACATCACTGACTGCCTCATAAAAACTATCCATCTTATCTTGATCTGTCCCTTCACAATGCGAATATACTGACACAATCCTAATTTTTTTGCTAGACATTGTCAAATCTATCCACATCAGTCGTTCGTTTACATACCTTATTGCAACTACGCTGGGTTCCATTTCTTTCCTGATGTAAAGCCCTGCACCCCATTGTGCTATTCCTGCTTTGACTCCTGACAGGTAGACCTTGTATTCTCCCACTTCCTCTTCTTTCTCACCCCTTACCCGAATGTCACTAACAGCTAAAACGTCCAGCCCCATCTTACAACCGAGCGAGGTGGCGCAGTGGTTAGACACTGGACTCGCATTCGAGAGGACGACGGTTCAATCCCGCGTCGGGCCATCCTGATTTAGGTTTTCCGTGATTTCCCTAAAATCATTCCAGGCCAATGCCGGGATGGTTCCTCTGAAAGGGCACGGCCGACTTCCTTCCCCATCCTTCCCTAATCCGATGAGAGCGATGACCTCGCTGTCTGGTCTCCTTCCCCCAAACCAACCAACCAACCATCTTACTTGCAGCGTCTGCCAGCTCTACCTTCTTCCCAGAGTAGCCCCCATTGATATTAATAGCTCCCCATCTCATTACCATTTGTTTGCCAAGTCGTATCTTAGGAATCCCTGGTTTGTCAGTTAGAGGTGGGACTCCGTCACCTCCAAAGGTCCGAGGCATTTTGCTCTGATTGTTGCCAGCATCATATTTAAAGTACCAGGGAAGCAGGTTGCTAGCCTTACTTGCCCCGAGTCCCATTGGGTTTTACCCCTAACGGCTGAGGGACTAACCGGTGGATTTGGTAGTCTTTGCCGTATGCGCACAAACGTGACCAGGACTCAGAATATGTCCGAGATGCCCAGCCTTATTCCAAAGTAACTGGTATCCCGACTGTCGGGACCACTTACTTGGCCACTCATACGTTGCCCGTGGTTCACGAACAAGGACATGACTACAGGAACCCACACCATGAACCACTCTTACTTACATTACAAAATTTTATTTGATTTGATGAACCGATAGCCATTTGAAGGATCAGGGCTCTTATTTTACTTGTACTTGATTGAACTAGAGACGTTGAAAAATTTGGTGCTGGGCTATGATTCGAATTGGTTCAAATTTAATATTCGCTTCTATAATGTAGGAAAGTATTTCACAGTTGCAAAACCCACATCCGACTCATTGTCCTTACACTTAGTCGCTGACCATAAATTCTAGCTCAGAGTGACACCAGTTTAAGTAACCTAATGTAGCGAAGACTGTTTCCCAGTGCTCTTTCTCATCGGAAAATATGCAACTCACACATTGGGCTCCATTAGTACACTGTAACAGTAATTTCTGTGTGTATGCAATGGATACGGATTGTAGAATTCAGTGGTGCTCTCTCTTCCACTTCTGTATACAATATGCCTGACCTAAACGGGCCCTTTATCATTACAGGCCCTGGGCGGTGCAACATCATACTGACAACAGTAATGCGCTTATACTGACCACCTCACTGTTCGTTTTACATGATTTTGTAATCATTTAAATAAAACAACATGACCTTCCTTGAGTGGGCATCGGAAGGCATTTACACACACGTATACGAAGGTAAACCCAAAAATAAGGACTCCTAAAGGACACACATGAGCCAACGCAGGCACAAACGAGAGATCCTTAATTTTAATGCTAAGTAAAAACCACAGTAGTACCTGCATAGTGCAAAGTGATAAAGAGCAAGGGAACGGATACGAAGGTCTCAGGTTCAATCCGTCATAGGTGTTGGGTTCGTACCTCCGTCACAGAACTTCACATCATGCACTTCATCTTTAAATGCATACACACTTTGTTACTTATGAGTGGAGGTATATCAGACATCTTTCGTGGTTAGTTAACAGGGATGAAAGGGTCTTGATAGGAGTCCCGGTTTATTGCTAAAACTGTCGTCTTTTATTTTCGGTATGTGTGGGGTTCCATTTCCAGTCAGCATTGAACTCTTCGTCATATTATTTCTAGTTCAAACATGCTCACATGTCGCTGCTGATGTAACAAACCCATATTTAACGTTCGTTTTCTCTAATAAATTACAGCGATAGGTTCCGGGTTGGAGTCCTGGGAAGGAAAAAATTAATGTTTCGTCTCGTCATTTCAGTTAAAACGTCTAATTACTGCGCGAGAAAATCCTATATGTCACAGTTGATTGTGTTTCGATAACAATCCGATTAGGTTCTGGGTTCGAACCCCTGTCCAACACAAAGCTTTACATCACGGCATTTCAAGTAAGTTACTTGTGAAGAAGCAATATTTAACATCTCTCGTAGTTCGTTAACAGGGACAATAGATGTTGGGTAGGAATTTGCGTTCGTTAAAAATGTTTACGTTATGTAATTTAAAGTTGATGTTTGCTAACTGATACTGTCTAAAATCGAGGTGTACCACTCTCTGCATGCCTAGTCAGGAATGACTGTTAGTTTCCGTCAGTCACGAAATCTTAGTCTGCATGACCTGGGTTTCAATCCAAATGCAGAACGAGACGGTTCGTCGTGTCCTTTGAAGTTCATACATATTCTCAGCTAGCTGCTCGTGAATAACTTAAATTTTTAATGTCATTTTGTGTTAAATAACAAGTACGATACGTTACTTTGAAGAGGGAATCGTGAATACGACGAACTTACTACGTGCATTACCTATCTGACGTAATAATGAGAGTGGTAACATTTCAGGTATGTCATTTATTGCAATAAATGTGAGCTTACAAGCCTTAAGGACAGTCTTATCTATGATAAGGTGTTCCCTGATATTTATAGTATCGTTCTATTACTTTACATCTTGAATTACTGCGATACAGAGGCGAGTTTTCTAGTGGTGACTTGTTGGAGCCATTTTCAATAGTCAAACGACTGTACCAAGGAGCGATTAGACGACCTGCTAGACAGCTGCGTTATGTGGGTTGCATGCGAATCAGGCGAAATGCAATTCAGGTCGTTCGGATACTTTTGAGCACGACTGTACATAGAGGCTTCAGCAGTGCGATGTCAAATCATATACAAAAACAGACGCGAACATGAGGTCGCTGACTGACTTTTAAAAAGTCCTTTGACAGAACACAGGAGTGTGGATAAAATATCAGTCACCGCTGCATTAAATGATGTTGCCGTTGAACTGAGATAAGATCTAGCACTGCTGAAACCCGTAGAAGTCTTGAAGGCGCCGACCAAAGGGGAATTCCAGTTAATAAAAAGACCATCGCACAAGAGGAATTATGACAAAATGAGATGGAAATTGTTGTTTGTCATCCCAGCTCATCTACGGCCAGCTATCGTGAAGTATTTTCACGATGCTCCAGCGTTTGGTCTCTTGGGATTAATGAAGAATCTAGACAGAATCAGATGCAAGTCTGCCGATTCAGTAGACACTATGTGAACCACTGTAAGCGCAGCCAGTGAAGGAAGGAAATACCACAAATACCTCCATGTCTGAAGAAGAGAAATTTGTTAACATCCAGTATTGATTTAAGTGTCAGGAAGTCATTTCTGAAAGTATTCGTATGGAGTGTAGCCATGTATGGAAGTGAAACATGGACGATAAATAGTTTAGACAAGAAGAGAATAGAAGCTTTCGAAATGTGGTGCTACAGAAGAATGCTGAAGATTAGATGGGTAGATCACATAACTAATGAGGAAGTATTGAACAGGATTGGGGAGAAGAGACGTTTGTGGCACAACTTGACCAGAAGAGGGGATCGGTTGGTAGGACATGTTCTGAGGCATCAAGGGATCACCAATTTAGTATTGGAGGGCAGCGTGGAGGGTAAAAATCGTAGGGGGAGACCAAGAGATGAATACACTAAGCAGATTCAGAAGGATGTAGGTTGCAGTAGGTACTGGGAGATGAAAAAGCTTGCACAGGATAGAGTAGCATGGAGAGCTGCATCAAACCAGTCTCAGGACTGAAGACCACAACAACAAACAACCTCCATGTCATCTCATAGCAATTTATCCTGCAGCAGGGCCATTCTGTCATATTGGAATCGACATTGTAGAGAGCTGTGTATCAGGCTCAAACGTACACAATAAATACCATGAAGGGCCGCCACCACGCAGGCACATCACACGGCTGGTGCCTCTGAGTTCCAAGCAAGACCCTCCTAGATGGTACTCGTTATTCGTAATCACTTTCTGCTTCCACCGTCACGTCCGCCAGCACGCCATAACCAACCGCCAATAGCGTTGCCAGCTGCCAAAGAGAGTGCTGTCATTTGGGGACTAAAACGCTTCCGCTTAGTACTAGCGGAGATGGAAATCCTTCTGTTGACAGGAAGAAAAGACGACGCATTGCGGACACTCACTCAGATCCGACCCTGCAATCACAGACACAGTTCAACGCCTACAGCCAGCTAAGACCGTTCCTGCAGTTACGCTATAGTGCACAGTGTCATCAGCAAACCTCAACGGTTTTATTTCTTCTCCAGCCACCTAAACTTCAGTAATCTTCTGTAGCGCCGCGATCCAAAAGCTTCTATTCTCTATCTGTGTGTATCGTTTATTGTCCTCGTTCATCATCATCATCATCATCTTCTTCTTCTTCTTAATTGTCACTTTGGACTGGAAGACTATATGCATTCTACACATTTATCCACCAATTATTTCTGTTCCTGACTTTCGTGCTCCATTCCCTTTCTCAAGCCAGTCGCCTCTGATTCTCTGTTGATATCATCCTTCTATCTTGCCCGTGGTGTCCTCGGCCCCTTCTGCCCACAACGGATCCTGAGAATGCTACTGGCATCCTCTTCCATCCTCTTCATCCACATCTACATCTACATCATACTCCGCAAGCCACCTTATGGTGTGTTCAAAAATGGTTCAAATGGCTATGAGCACTATTGGACTTAACTGCTGTGGTCATCAGTCCCCTAGACCTTAGAACTACCTAAGCCTAACTAACCTAAGGACATCACACATATCCATGCCCGATGCAGGATTCGAACCTGCGACCGCAGCGGTCGCGCGATTCCAGACTGGTGCGCCTAGAACCGCTCGGCCACTATGGCCGGCCCTTATGGTGTGTAGTAGAGGGTACTTTCGGTACCATTATCTGATCCCTCCAACTCTGTTCGACTCGCGAATAGTGCATGGGAAGAATGATTGTTGATAAGCCTCTGTATTGGCTCTAATTTCTCGAATTTTCTCCTTGTGGTCAATACGCGAGACGTATGTGGGGGGAAGTAATATGTTGTCCGACTCCTCCTGAAAAGTGCTGTCCCGAAACTCCTATAGTAAATCTCTCCGCGATGCACAACGCCTCTCTTGTAATGTCTGCCAGGGGAGTTTGTTTAGTATCTCCGTAACGCTCCCCCGCCAGCTAAACGATTCCGTGACGAAACGCGCCGCTCTTCGTTGGATCTTCTCTATCTCCTCTATCAATCCTATCTGGTAGGGATGTCAGATAGATGAACAATATTCAAGAATCGGGTGAACGAGCGCCTTATAGGCCACTTCATTCGTGGATGAGTTACATTTCCTTAAGATTCTTCCGATGAATCTGAGTCTGGTGTCTGCTTTTCTCACTATATGTTTTACGTGGTCATTGCACTTAAGGTCGCTCTGGATAGTTACGCCTAGATATTTTACGGCGGACGCTGTCTCCAGCTGTTTATCGTAAATAGTTCAAATGGCTCTGAGCACATGGGACTTAAATTCTGGGGTCATCTGTCCCCTAGAACTTAGAACTACTTAAACCTAACTAACCTAAGGACATCACACACATCCATGCCCGAGGCAGGATTCGAACCTACGACCGTAGCGGTAGCGCGGTTCCAAACTGTGTCGCCTAGAACCGCTCGGCCACTTCGGCCGGCTATCATCAATAGTGTAGAAATACAGTAGTGGATTTATTTTCCTATGTATGCGCAATATGTTACATTTATTTACGTTCAGGGTCAGCTGCCAGACCCTGCACCATTTATCAATTCTCTGCAGGTCGTTCTGCAAATTCTATCTTCTGACGTTGCTGCTTTGGTATAGACAACTGCATCATCTGCAAATAGCCTTGAATAGCATCCGACGCTTTCTGTTACATCACTTATACATAGTGTAAACAGCAACAGTCCTATCACACTTCCATCCTAAGTAACTGTCTTGCCCACATCAATCATTTCTTTTCCTCATAATTCGGCAGTTATCAGCTTGTGAGTGTATATCGCCTATTCCTTTTTTTTAATACCCTCTATTCGTATGACTGGATGTCCCTCCTGGAGCCAAATAATTTCCTTATAATATCTTTCACTCGAAGCCTATCAACTTATGTTCATCTGTTTTCCTTAATCTCACTTTCACAGACTCATCAGACTCATACAGAGCTACCGGGAGAATAACACTCTGATACAGTTTGATTGTAAAACTTCTAGAAACTGCTCAACACGTCCAGTAATCGAAAATATCCTCTATTTGCCGCTGCGATCCGTCCCTTAAATCTCAATTTCTATTCTATTCTGCTCACTAAAAATTCCTCCCAAATATTTAAATATGTCAATTCTTTTGAAAGTGTCTTCATTAACCGTAAATGGGGTACCATCTTTGGGTGCCTTATTCACAACCACGTACTCAACACTGCTTTCCTGGCTATATTTCTGTAAGACCTTGTGATGAGCTGTAAGTCCTCTTTGCTACCACTTATTAGAACAACATCCTCCTCACATGCAAACCGCTTTATTGAGTTACTACCCAGTCTTATTGCAGCTGGGTTTAATTTTTCGTGTACTGTGTCTGATGAAGGTAATGCGTCTTCTCGTCTAAGACCAGCTTCAGAACGATGTCATCTGTATGCTGGCCTTTACTCTGCAGTAGGTTTCCTCTAAACACATCTGTACTGGACGTAATAACTTTTATGGGAACTGCAGCTCTTTCAAGACATTGGTGATTGTGCTCCTGTGTAAGCCATCACAGGTTCCTCCGGCCAGTTGCCGTGTGTTCCTTGTGTGTTGCTGGCTGTGTTATTGTTGCAGTGTACTGTAAGCGGTAGAATGGTCCGGTATTCATGTAGGGAACAAGCCGAGATGGTGTTTGTGTACGGCCAAGGAGATGGAAAAGGCTGAGAGGCAGCACAGGTATGCCAAAACAAGTTCCCTCACTGATTTGAAGGACAGGGTTCTACAGGATATTGAGACGAACCTTAGTAAAAGCTCCAGACAAGTGACCCGCCAACCTGGTGTAAGCCAAAATACAATTATGTGTATCTTGCATGACAACGGCTACTATCTCTATCACGTGCAACGAGGGCAAGGATTATCAGCAGCGCATTTCCCTCTACAGGAAGGATTTTGTCAATGATTTTTGTACCAGGCCTGAGCCGTGGTAAAAATTGCTGTTTTGAAGAGAGAGCCGCAGCGCGTAGTGTGAAGCAGTCGCCCTCCGTTTCTGGCGGTGGCGCCGCTGTGGCAATCACAGCTTTGGTGTCTCCCTCTTGTGGGAAAGGGGAAAGGTTGCCTGTTCACGTGCATTTAAGGGGCGCTATGAGTTCGCCAGTCGTTCAGTCTGGGCCAGTCTCTCGTCCCCAGCTTGCTAGTCTGTCTCTCGTCCGCACTTGTTAGGCAGATTGTGTCTGTCAGTCTTTCGGAGTGCTAGTATGTCTGTCGTTCGGTTCAACCTTTAAAGCCGACGAAATGAGAGTCGTTCCCCTCCGCCAGTGAGAGAACTCAGCAAATGGTCGCCCGGTTGGGGCTTAGTTCCTGCATCTGAGTCTGCGCGTTAGGCCGCCAGTCTGCTCGAGTTTGCTCAGGCAATGGTCATTGGCGGTTGGATCGATTGGTTGGTCGGTCGCGCACTGAGACACCAGATGACTTGTCCGCCTTGAGCGTGGGCGCATGTGAGGTCGCCACGTGATTCCAGTGGGCCGCGGCGTATAGCGAGGGGTAGTGACTTCGCGGTCGACACGAGAGCAACAGGAGTCAACCCACGACATCGGCCTGGCCAGTGCGAGCTGCGACGCCGTGAGACGGGAGATCGGCGCGCCTTCCTGCGTCCGTTGAAGCGGCTGGCAGCGGACGCTTCGGTAGAGCGTTTTGGCGGTGCTGCGCCAGGTCTTCTCGAGAAATCGCCGTTTATTAGAAGTTAAGTGATTGGTGATATCTTGTTTGATTTACTCTTGTTAAATTCTACTTCTTTTCTTGGTGAGGTCACCAGCCGTTTTGCTTTGGGTTTGTCCCACCATTCTTCTCAGTTTGCCCACCTGCGGGAGGGTGGTTGTTTATAAATTGGGTGGTCCGTTTTTCCCTTGTGGATTAAGGGCGGGTTAGAGCAACATGCGGTTCGGGTTGTTCGGTAATCTCCCTGCCAATCTACCGTGCGTTAGTAGCTGCCTCTGTCACGTTTGTCGGATTTGGTGTGTTAACGAATTTATTGCTTGGAGTGTAACGGCCTAATACCTGAAATATGTTTTGATCTTTGGAAACTTTGATATTATTGCCTATGATCTTGAGAGGCGTTATCTGTGTACTGTAGAGCATCTTAACTATTGTTTGGCCAACCTTGTAGAATTTTACATAAGATTGCACTTCATGGGCTTTTATTTAAATGATCATTTTAGTATATAAAGTAGCCACCCTTTCACCGTAAGACTTTTCTTAGAAGTTAAAATCAAGTTGCACCTTCGGTGGCAAGGTTAATATTTTAATTGTTAGTGTCTTGTACCATTTCTATCCCTCCTACGAGGGGGGGGGGGGGTACATAGTTTGTGTGCTTGTGTAAATTGTTAAAACTCTTTGTTTAAAGTTATCTGGTGTGTTGCAGATTTGCACCAGTGTAGTCTTTCAGAGGCTGTTGTGAGTGGTCGTAACTACGGCCGTGTCAAAAGGGAGCGGCAAGGTTCTCTACCCGAAAGCTCATACAGTCAAAACTTGTTTCTTTCTGCTTCTGAATAAATTGTAGCTTTGATATTTAGAGGGTGCTTTCTGATTATAATTTTAAATCTGTTTCTTTTAAAACATGCTTTTAGGTACTATTAAAGTGAATAAAATTCCCATTTGTTAAAAGGAATTTGGTTATGATTTCATCAGTTACTCCCTGGCAACTACTTCCATGCTTACATAGTGTGCCGGCCGCAGTGGCCGTGCGGTTAAAGGCGCTGCAGTCTGGAACCGCAAGACCGCTACGGTCGCAGGTTCGAATCCTGCCTCGGGCATGGATGTTTGTGATTTCCTTAGGTTAGTTAGGTTTAACTAGTTCTAAGTTCTAGGGGACTAATGACCTCAGCAGTTGAGTCCCATAGTGCTCAGAGCCATTTGAATTTGAATCTTACATAGTGTGATTAATTGTGTTAATGTTCTTGATGAATCGCTAGTAAATAAAATAAATTCTTAAGAATATTCTTTGAAAATAAATCACGGTTCAAGGCCGTCACAATTACGAGATTTCTTTCATCAGTCTCTTTTACCGAAGAAGCAACCTTTACCAGAACTGGCATCATAAACTTGCAATGTCTTCATCTGTGGGCTACAGACATGGCACGTGGTCAAAAGTCATTCGTTAGCGCCATCTACCGCGGCAGGCAGTGATGCATTTCCGGACCCATGTTCGTAGGACCTTTTTACCTCCATTCCCAGTCAGGAATACGTCCTTGCAATTTGCTGGTTTTATTAATGTTCACCCTGTATAGTTGACCTATTACTTCTAGAAATTTCTATATTTGTACACTCCAGAAAAAAACACAGGAACGTCTTCCCAACACTTATCAAGGGTAATCATAAAATTTTAATTATTACTTCGAAAATATAAAATTACGTAATTAATTTCATGTTTGTTTGTAGGCCCGCTTCAGACTGAAATACCTGTGTCACAGTGCCGTAGTACGTCGCTAGAGGAATCAAAACGAAATGCGCAGCCCGTTGATGAAGTATCATGAGGCATGCCTGCCCGGTTGGCTGTGTGGTCTAACACGGCTTTCCGGGCGGGAATGAGCGCCGGTCCCCGGCACGAATCCGCCTGGCGGATTTGTGTCGAGGTCCGGTGAGCCGGCCAGTCTGTGGATGGTTTTTAGGCGGTTTTCCATCTGCCTCGGCGTATGCGGGCTGGTTCCCCTTATTCCGCCTCAGCTACACTATGTCGGCGATTGCTGCGCAAACAAATTCTCCACATACGCGTACACCACCATTACTCTACCACGTAAACATGGGGGTTAAACTCGTCTGGTGTGAGACGTTCCCTGGGGGGTCCACCGGGGGCCGAACCGCACAGTAACCCTGGGTTTGGTGTGGGGCGGCGGAGGGGTGAAGTGGACTGTGGCAGCCGTCGTGGGGTTGCGGACCACTGCGGCAGCGGCTGGGACGGAGCCTCTCCGTCGTTTCCAGGTCCCCGGTTAACATAACATAACATCCTGAGGCGGTTCGTTTTCTGCTGTTGAAAGGAAAAATGCTGTAACAATTCATTCTTTGCTGGTAGAAGTGTAGGTCAACAAGGCACCATCACTTGACATAGTGGTCAGGTGGCGCAGACGTTCCATTGTGGTCAAACAAGGTTGAATGACAAAGTAGCAGGCTGGCTTTCAATGAAGAACCGGGAATCGCAGGAAGTGGAAGTCCAGGTGCTCACAGACCGTCGCATCACAAAAAATGGTTCAAATGGCTCTGAGCACTATGGGACTTAACATCTCAGGTCATCAGTACCCTAGACTTAGAACTACTTAAACCTAACCAACCTAAGGACATCACACACATCCAAGCCCGAGGCAGGATCCGAACCTGCGACCGTAGCAGCAGCGCGGTTCCGGACTGAAGCGCCTAGAACCGCTCGGTCACAGCGGCGCAGCGTCGCATCACCACCGAGGCGATTGGATAAAAGTGAAAATCAGTCAAGGATCGTTTTCAACATCTTGCACGATGTTTTGACCAATGCAAAGGTCGCTACCCGTTGGGTTCCTCGATTACTCGCACCTATTCAAAACTCCGTCGAACAGAGGCAGAAGCGGAAATGTTGCAGACCAATCTACGCTGAAAGGGGGGGGGGGGGGGGGAAATGCAACATCCTCAAGGACAAGGACATTTTATTGACAAGTAAGGTGATAGGTAGTTCATCATAGGAAGCTAGTATGAAACAAATTCAGACCAGATGAGACAGCTGTGACAGTAAAGGGTGCCCGAACAGTCGCATCAGTACACAGTGTTTCCCCTCTGGTGGCAACGCAGGCTTGTATTCCCACAAGCAAACTATCAGTAAGGTGGCGGACGGCATTCTGCGCTGGATTGTCTCAACCACATTGCGCCTTTTGTTGCAGTTCGGCAATGGCCCTCGCAAGCTCTGCACGGCGAGCGAGTTCTCGCTTCGTCATGTCCCATACGTGTTCAAGTGAGTACAATAAATGGAAAAGGATGTGAGTGCCAAAAATTAAAAAAATGACTTTTATAGTGAAAAGGGTTGTATACGCCAAGCGTAATGAAACGAGAAAGGTCGCAAGTGCCAGAAAAAATCCTACTAGTCTCAAGAGCAGTTCGAAGATAGCAGCACCGTGCAAGAGCCAGTGGGGCTGAGGTGAGAAGGGGTTTAAGTGCCACCGCCATGATGTATGTGCCTCAGCTACACAGTTGCTTTAGTTGGTGACAGTACGTTGACACGGCGACTGTATCAGAACGAATTTCGAAAGTGAATAAAAAGTCAAAATATTATGTATATAGCTGAGGCACCCAAAATAAATTGAAACATCTGATTCAGTTTTTGGTTTTCAGGTGGCTTATACTTACCGATGAAAGAAGAAGCGGAATAAACTGAAGACAAACAACTTTACTTCAAAAAACCATCCGAAATTTTATTTTATACCCTTTTTATATTAGGCTAGCATTGAAAGAGTAAAATTATATGTAACGTTATTAAACGTTCTCAAAACTACAATGGACTTACCATCTATTTTTAAACATAAACCCCCTTGACTTACATCCTTTTCACAAAGTTAGTAAGGCACTTACAGCGTTTTTCAGAAAACGAAAGGATGGCACTTACTTCTTTTTCCATGTAACTTTTGTTCCCTAGTCATAAAAAAAACTGTTTTCATGTTTTGTAGAGATATTTTGATATATACGTATTTTTTCATAAAATTAATATAATCATCCAATATTTAAGACTCATTTGTTTGAATATTGAAAATTTTAGTTTGTGGCACTTACATCCTATTCCATTTTTTGTACACAGTTGGCGAAAGATCTGGTGATGTTCCTGGCCAGCGCAGTCGTTGCACATGGCGAAGGGCACGCTGCGTCGCAGTTGCCGTACGTGGACGTGCGTTGTCCTGTTGAAAAAGCACATCATCTTATTGTCGGAGAAATGGCAGTGCCATGGGGATGGCAGTCTTCGTGATGTAGCGGGCACTGCCTATTTTACTCTGCAGAAACACCAAATGTGATTGTGATTTTAACTGATGGCAACTCACACCATGAAGCCAGGGATGAAACATGTGTGCCGTGGGCGAATGCATTCTGGAATGGGCAGTTCACCAGGTCTATGCCATACACTTGTACGTCCATCTCTGGCATACAGACGGAAACTATTCTCATCACTGAAAACAAAAGAGCGCCATTCCACTCTCCCTTCACCCCTTCACATTAGATACGGCGCCACGCCCTTTTTACATAGATTTTAACACGAGTATGTGCTGTAGTAATGAGCACTTTCGATCATACGTGGAAAATCTTAACAGGCTTCTTCTCCAGAGGGGCGTCACAACGAAAACGGAATTAACTCAAAGGGACTGTTTGGTTAACTTTCTGCAAGTTCGGAAATTAAGAGAATCGTTGATTCAATTTTGTGCGTATCAGATACTCATAAAACTCCTTCGCTTTTTCCAAATTGCATCAATCACCTAATACCTCTGTTGGCAAATCTCAGAATACCGATCGGTGTCTCACTTTAATATCCAATGACCTTCCAAAATTCATCAATGAAACTCGGTCCTCAAATCAGTAATCACGTGACGACGGCAGATTAAAAAAAATCATACATGTCTTAATCATATTCCAACATACCAATGTTCTTGATTGAGCAACAACTCAACTTTCACGGTTATCGGTGTATATTTTCACATCAGAAGTCATACACTAACACATATGTTCTTAGTATCAAATTTAAATAAGATCTGATCTTAAACATGCCATTTTTCCGTTCCAAGATAGTTCTCCATTACTACAAAACATTTCAACAATAATTTTAATTCATTAATTTAAGTCAAAGGCGATAACGCGCGCGGACAGGATCATCTCTCTCCCGACGACCTTCGCGCCGAGGGCAACAGCGGCCAGATCACGGTCATTGGTGGCGGCGTCAAAGATGCTGCCACTGTGAGTTACGGCGCCTCGCCTCGTTATGAAACAGAATATGAACAGAACACCGAGTATACAGTTCAAACATTTTTAGTTACAACCACAATACCTTCTTGGCACACCACACACACAGTAGCCACGCTTGGTGCTCTCCTGGTACCAGTGGTAGCCTGGCCAGAGCCACACGAGATCGCAATCCTGCTGTAAGCAGACGATTCCCAATGGTCTCTGACAACACAACAGGCGCAACATATGCCTGGATTTCGTCCGCGGGCGATGTTCGTTCGGCCACCACGACTCCCACAATGCGTGGATCTTAACATGCGTCTGCACTACTCGGAGTCCAGAACCCAATCTGCAGATGTGGGAATGTTTCACAGAGCTTCCTGCTTCTCTAATGCAGCCCCATTAAAATGGCTGAAGCTGTTCAATAGGAGTGCGTACTTGTCAGTGGGGCATGTTTGTGCCATAGAATGAATGTTGCGAACACTGTGCACCTCCAAACTCAACACAGTTACTGCCTGCAAAGTCAAAAAAGAAGGTGCACGGAGTGACCTACTGCGTACCATGTGATCGCCGATGACCGTGACAAATGAATCACTAACACTACAGCCGGCTGGTGTGGCCGTGCGGTTCTAGGTGCTTCAGTCTGGAACCGAACGACCGCTACGGTCGCAGGTTCGAATCCTGCCTCGGGCATGGATGTGTGTGCTGTCCTTAGGTTAGTTAGGTTTAAGTAGTTCTAAGTTCTAGGGGACTGATGACCTCAGATGTTAAGTCCCATAGTGCTCAGAGCCATTTAAACCACTAACACTACAACCCCTAGGTATGCACATGCTGTGTCTTGGTGCCACTGAATGCAGTCCTCAAGGACGTTACATTTTTTCCAGCAGTGTAGATGATGTCTTTAGCCACTTAATCCCAATGGGCGAGTAATAGGTATATCTCTACGACTCTGGGACAAAGGTGTAAAGTAAGTAGTGAAACACATGGTTTTACCACAACTGAAAAGCGCGAAGACCCAACCATCATCTGGCAGGGTGATGATGAGTGATTTCTGAGACTTCCCATGGTATGGTGCCAACAGATTATTGTCGCAAAGTCCAAACCGTCACAGGAGCGCACTACCAAAATCTGATGAGGTTAGGGGAGTCTCTGAACACAAAGCGTTGCGATAAAGTGTGCAAGAGAGTGTTTATCTTCAACGACAACACCTCAGCTCATTCTGCACTGATCTGTCACACATGCTGATTGATTCTTTGTGCTATCTCCGATATCCTCCTGAAGTGGCACCAAGTGACTTCTTCCTCTTTCCTTGGCTGAAGAAATCACTGGTGGCAGACATTTCCAGAATGACGACGAGATGTTTTTCGTTGTAGTACGTTTCCTGAACAACCAAAATCCAGAATTCTACAGTCAAGGTCTATGCCAAGTTATCCATCAGCAGGAATAAACGGGCAGAAACAGTGTTTTTTTAAATAAACTTGACCACGGTTTCAACGAATCTAAACCCGTCTTCTTCAGAAGGGCAGACAGCTTCACATCAGCAAATCATTCAGTAAAAGCTGTCCCCACATGACATTTACCGGCAACAGTCTGTATGGCCATATGTAAAAGGCCCCTAAAAACAAGGGCTTGTCACAACAGTAAAAACAATCACGAAGAATAACAGAGCATGTGAGGAGCTACGTCTTCTGAAGAAGACAGGTTTGAATCCGTCTAAACCGTGGTCAAGGTTATTTTAAAACCATCATTTTTTGCAACCAGTTGCCTGTTCTTTATTCCTGCAGTTGTGTAACCGTTGCTTTAGTGCAGCCATGTTCAAAAAATTGAAATGTGTCATATTGGAGGGGGAATGTACAGGAGCATGCAAAGTGATTGGCTGAAGGCGATACTACATCTACACCTACATGGATACTCTGCAAATCACATTTAAGTGCCTGGCAGAGGGTTCATAGAGCCACCTTCACAATTCTCTATTATTCCAATCTCGTACAGCGCGCACAAAACAAAATATTTTCGCATTCGGAGGAGAAAGTTGGTGATTGGAATTTCGTGAGAAGATTCCGTCGCAACGAAAAACGCCTTTCGATGTACTCCGTCAGTCCTATCTAGCAAGGATCCCACACCGCGCAGCAGTATTCTAAAAGAGGAAGGACAAGCGTAGTGTAGGCAGTCTCCTTAGTAGGCAACTTTAACTGTACAAATTTATTACTATATGCATAATACAGTTAGTAGCCTACTGAATATTAATAACAAGTGGGTCCTCCTTTTGCTTTAATGAGCTTCTGAACACGCTATGGCATAGCTTCGACCAGATTACAGCAAATGTTTCGTGGTTCGTCGTCATGAAAACGCACTTTAAACGCATTTACTAACACCCATTTTACAGAGAAATCCTTTCACAATACTCCAAAAATTCTCGATTGGATTTAAATCTGGTGAATTACCAGGCCACTGAAGCAAATTAATGCTGCTGTCTTCCATGAATATCTTGACAGCTTTAGAAGTGTGACACAGTGCCACTTCATGTTGAAATGTTCCTCCACCATCTACAAAGATCTCTAGGAATGGCACAATCTTGCGACTAAGGATTTCCATGATTTGGCGGATTCGTCATGCCATCAACCGGAACTAGTGCCCCAGAGCCACCTGCTGCGAAGAAACCCCAGTCTGTTCAAGATGCTAAGCTCTCACTGTCTCATGGATGCTTCGCCTGACAACCCTTGCTCTCTATCCCTGAACAAGAAAATAAGACTCACTACTGGCAATTACACGTCTCCTGTCATTGGAGGTCCAAGATTTGTGTATTTTGGTCCATTCCTAGCGTTTTTTCTTTGCGGCAGGTGTTAACTGTGGTGTCACCGCCAGACACCACACTTGCTAGGTGTAGCTTAAATCGGCCGCGGTCCATTTAGTACATGTCGGACCCGCGTGTCGCCACTGTGTGATCGCAGACCGAGCGCCACCACAAGGCAGGTCTCGAGATACGGAATAGCACTCGCCCCAGTTGTACGACGACTTTGCTAGCGACTACACTGACGAAGCCTTTCTCTCATTTGCCGAGAGACAGTTAGAATAGCCTTCAGCTAAGTCCATGGCTGCGACCTAGCAAGGCGCCATTAGCCTTACATAGTTTGATACTTACCGTATAAAGCATGTCTCTACAAGAACGTTGTAAACCAATGAAGATATAAAAGTTAAGTATAGCAGCTACGTACTTTTCTTGCTACCATTCACTACTTATCCTGTTCCAGAATTCACGCCCGTCTGCGTTAGATAGCGTGCCTATCGGCCCCCTCAAAATAACACTGTGTCGGCACTTCTGTCGACACATCATTAACAACTGCGTCTTGATTGTCTCTCGTGCCTTCCACCCACACAATCAAGAAGCATATGCCGTACCGTTGAAGAGTCAGTTTCAACCCCAGTAGCCAATAAATCTCTCTGAATGTCTTTACTTGTCTTGCGAGGGTTAGTTCTACTGTTTCTAAGTAGAGGTTTGTCAGTTCCATGGGTGGATTTTTGTTTTCGTCATCTACCGTTCCTCTTTGTAAACAACGAGGCAGTATTACTACTAGGCTCTATTAGGTCTTGAAACACTAGATTTCACCACACTAGCAACAGAGTGTCTCGTACAGTCATAGATGTTTGTTCATGAAGAGCAACTACACTCCTGGAAATTGAAATAAGAACACCGTGAATTCATTGTCCCAGGAAGGGGAAACTTTATTGACACATTCCTGGGGTCAGATACATCACATGATCACACTGACAGAACCACAGGCACATAGACACAGGCAACAGAGCATGCACAATGTCGGCACTAGTACAGTGTATATCCACCTTTCGCAGCAATGCAGGCTGCTATTCTCCCATGGACACGATCGTAGAGATGCTGGATGTAGTCCTGTGGAACGGCTTGCCATGCCATTTCCACCTGGCGCCTCAATTGGACCAGCGTTCGTGCTGGACGTGCAGACCGCGTGAGACGACGCTTCATCCAGTCCCAAACATGCTCAATGGGGGACAGATCCGGAGATCTTGCTGGCCAGGGTAGTTGACTTACACCTTCTAGAGCACGTTGGGTGGCACGGGATACATGCGGACGTGCATTGTCCTGTTGGAACAGCAAGTTCCCTTGCCGGTCTAGGAATGGTAGAACGATGGGTTCGATGACGGTTTGGATGTACCGTGCACTATTCAGTGTCCCCTCTACGATCACCAGTGGTGTACGGCCAGTGTAGGAGATCGCTCCCCACACCATGATGCCGGGTGTTGGCCCTGTGTGCCTCGGTCGTATGCAGTCCTGATTGTGGCGCTCACCTGCACGGCGCCAAACACGCATACGACCATCATTGGCACCAAGGCAGAAGCGACTCTCATCGCTGAAGACGACACGTCTCCATTCGTCCCTCCATTCACGCCTGTCGCGACACCACTGGAGGCGGGCTGCACGATGTTGGGGCGTGAGCGGAAGACGGCTTAACGGTGTGCGGGACCGTAGCCCAGCTTCATGGAGACGGTTGCGAATGGTCCTCGCCGATACCCCAGGAGCAACAGTGTCCCTAATTTGCTGGGAAGTGGCGGTGCGGTCCCCTACGGCACTGCGTAGGATCCTACGGTCTTGGCGTGCATCCGTGCGTCGCTGCGGTCCGGTCCCAGGTCGACGGGCACGTGCACCTTCCGCCGACCACTGGCGACAACATCGATGTACTGTGGAGACCTCACGCCCCACGTGTTGAGCAATTCGGCGGTACGTCCACCCGGCCTCCCGCATGCCCACTATACGCCCTCGCTCAAAGTCCGTCAACTGCACATACGGTTCACGTCCGCGCTGTCGCGGCATGCTACCAGTGTTAAAGACTGCGATGGAGCTCCGTATGCCACGGCAAACTGGCTGACACTGACGGCGGCGGTGCACAAATGCTGCGCAGCTAGCGCCATTCGACGGCCAACACCGCGGTTCCTGGTGTGTCCGCTGTGCCGTGCGTGTGATCATTGCCTGTACAGCCCTCTCGCAGTGTCCGGAGGAAGTATGGTGGGTCTGACACACCGGTGGCAATGTGTTCTTTTTTCCATTTCCAGGAGTGTATTTTTGCCCGCTTCTCAGGTGAAATGTCCACTTTAACACAAACACAAAGTTTTTCTGTTGAGAACACAGAAATAACATACGCTGTTGCTATATATACAAGTACTCAACTGAACTGTAGGGGGCCTACAATTGTTGTTCATTGTCAAGGCAACAACTGAGCTGATAAAATCTGTAAAATATGAGATTGTCCCAATTAATTTTCACAATACTCTATAGAGAGTGAAAAGAACCATCTTTGAATTTACGATCGCAGCTTGCCTTCGACGTGATAATTAATGGATGCCATTTGGATACATTTGAAGCTCTTAAAATTTTACTAATAAAAAAAAGTCTACAGCACTTTTTCTTTGATCTATTAAGATGCCTCTTCTCCCCGTTCCTTGCCTTTTTCCTTTGTTGTGTCCGTTTTCCTGCTGACTCGCACTTCTTTAATAGTAGCTTGATACTTCAGTTATTTAGCACTGGCTCTATTGTGAATACTTGCAACCGCCAGCGTCTAGTTTTCTCCTTGGAAATCGCGTATGCATGAAGTGCGTCATCTACCCTGTTTCTAATGTACGTCCAGCTTTTCTGTAGCAATAGTTAAGGACACAGGGTATTTTTCCTGCTCCATATAATGTGAAAATCAACACCAGTTTATTTCATGCACTACTTATTTTGTTTATGTTTTGCAGTTTAACAGTTTACCACTGCTAATGCAGAATACTTTCTAAACAATTAACAAGTATTTTGAATAATTTAGGGTATATTGAAGTTTATATAAAACAATAACCAAAAATGTATGCTCAAAATTTTATAAAATGCTTTTCAGATTCAAGTGCAATTCAGTCCCATAAAACATATTTAAAGGAGACAAAATTATTATCGGAAACGTATGACATGATGGCAGAGATACTAGGTCTGTTTAATTTTGCGCACTATACATGATAACCAGAAGAACTGGACAAGTGCGAGTGGGACTCACGCTCTGAGGGTTTCGTACAAACTTAATTACGTGTATAGGTGGTTCATCTATAAGTTTTGATGAGCGACTCTACAAGTACGAAATTATGTGAGACAGATGACCGTATCTTTTGACTGCATTGACTTAGAAGCTTAAATTATTTTACACCGCCAAGGGACAGTAGTCCATATCGTTTGACATAAATTTCAACTTGATACCTCTACTCGTTACAGAAAAAAGGGAGTATTAACAGATGGATAAACAGAGGCAAGCGGCAAAAAAGTATTTTTATGTGATATAATTATAAATTAACAATTTCAGATTTTTTCGTTTACTTGTACTGTGAAACCTTAGTTCTCCCCAAATTTCATGATTATAGGTCAATTGGAAATACACTATAGGTTTTGATGGGTGGGTTTGCGAGTATCAAAATATATGACATAAATAGCCGTGTCTTTTGATTGCACAGACTTAGAAGCTTAAATTTTTTATACCACCTAGGGACCATAGACCTTAGAATTTGACATAAATTTCAACTTCATATCACTTCGTGTTCCTGAGAAAAAGTGGTCTTAACAAACGTACAGCCAGAAGGACAACAAAGTGATCTATAAGGATTCCATTTTTACCGATTTATTTATGAAACCATAAGAAATATTAGGATATCTTATATTTAGATTTTTAGAATATTTTTCCTAATGAAAATTTTATTTCTCTATAATTTAATTGAAACTACAATAAAGTTTTGGTCTACTAGCTAGGAAAGTTACAGAAAAATAATTAGTGTTATGCTTTATAAACTTAAGGAGATGTGTGTACTTAAATTCTGAAAACGAAACTTGGGACACTGTGAACGGTGATATGATTCGTATTAAATTGTGCCTCAGAATATTCTTGAAGCATAATCTTCGTTCTGCTGCATTTTGTTCACCTTCAAATTTTCTCTCGGTATTCCTTTTAGCACTTCTTACTTCTTTGGTAACTTGAAAAGCGAACCTTCCGGATTCCTACGTCTGTTGTCTGTCAGAGGCAAGTAACTAGTCTTTCATGTTAGAAGCACATTACATGTCCAAACGTCCAAACAATTGCAGTCTAGTTATAAGCACGTCACTGAAAACTATCAATGCACACTACAGATATCTACGTCAGGAACATTTGTAGCACGTAGGCAACAAACTTTCAGTAAGATGAAAACAGAACATTTCAGCAAAGCAAAACTAAATAGGAGCAAAGATGATCATTTACAGACGATACATATCAGCAGTGTTACCAGAAATATCCCAAATAGAATCGCTGGAAACAAAAAATTAACGGTTCTTTCACGTAATATTAGTGGTTTTCTATACTGAAAAAAGTGGGTATGGTAGTGTGATGAGGATGATGAGGTCTACACGACCTTAAATCTAAAATTTGGTGTATAACAGTAATTTTTCATACTAGAGCCAATAATGTCCATACCAGCGTTATCAGGAAAGATTGTAGAATTTAATGAAGTTGTAAAAAATTTCCATTTTTCCACTACCTTAATGTACCAGTCATAAGCAATTACAGCGCTGCGGGCCTCATCAGTTGAATTAATATGTAACATATTCAGGTACGTATAGTTGTTGTGCAGAAGTTAGTTAGGTTTCTAGTTTAGTTTGCTAGTATTTTGCTAACCTCTTTACCTTTTTATTTATATTGTAAATAAAGTTAGTTGTCGGGGCTACGATTAGGTTATTACAGAGGTGAGATATGTTTTAAAAGAGTGTTTCACGTGTCAGAGAAAGTAATCATCGTTATAACAACATTGCTAACCTCTTTACCTTTTTATTTATATTGTAAATAAAGTTAGTTGTCGGGGCTACGATTAGGTTATTACAGAGGTGAGATATGTTTTAAAAGAGTGTTTCACGTGTCAGAGAAAGTAATCATCGTTATAACAACATTTGACCGACACGCATTGCCGGATTATGTTAGAACGGCCTTACCTCCGGTTTAGCCCTACTGTTCTGTTCAGGTCTATACGACCCGAAATCGTTACAAATTTCGTTTCTTATTATTTAAATATGAAAATTACTTTATGAGATTTGGTGACTTTGTCTGAAAACGCATGGATGGTATGTTGTTGAAAATGTTATAAAATATTTTAAATCATCTGGTCATAAACCTTAAGAGTTGCATACATAATGTTCGGGTCAATTTGACTCGACACGAATATGATTAAAGGCAAATACTTCCTGGTTGTCTCATATTTTACTGTAGGAATGACTTTCAGTGTTCATACTAACATGTCAACAAAGGATCTGAATTTACAACAATGGACTTGTCATTACGACTTGTCAACTGTTCTAATTATCCATTGTTTCGGCTCAGTGTGTGTTCTGTGCCGTTTGTGATCAGTCTGAATTATGACATCATTGCCGGAAACTGAGCTGGAAGAATTAGTTAATAGCTGAACAGATGTAGGACCACTTTCCGAATTCGAAGATCTCGTCAGTAATGCATGTGAAAGGGAGTGTTCTGATGACATTGACGACAGTCCACAGCCTATTCAAAGTATCGTACAGACTTCTAAAAACGGAAGCATAGAATGGCAGTTGCAACCACCAGCACAACACGACCGACTACCTGGTTCTAACGTCATCAGGAGTAACCCGTGAGTTACTAGATACGCAAGCAGCAGAATAAGTTACGTAAAAAAGTTCTTTTCTACAGGACTTCAGAATGACATAACAGAGATGTCAAATATTAAGGGGCAACGAGTTTACGGTAAACAATGGACAAACACTGATGATTCTGTTTTTCATGTATACTTAGGGCTCATATTCCTTGCGGGAATCTACAGAAAGTTTGTGGACAAGGATACTCACCGGAACATATTTCGAGCAACCATGTCCCTAGAAACATTCTGTAAAATATCGTGCGTCTTGCGATTTATTAAGAAATCCACAAGAGAGGAAAGGCGACGTATTGATAAACTCGTCGCAGTTCCCGGTATCTGGGAGAAGTGGTTGTAAGTCCATCCGAAACTGTATAAGCCAGGAAAAAATGTGATCGTCGACGAGCAACTGGTAGCATTTAGAGGCCGCTCTTCACTGAAGCAGTACATCCCAAGCAAACCGGCGTGTGACATCAAGTCTTCATATGTACTAGGCGGCCGGAGTGGCCGAGCGGTTCTAGGCGCTTCAGTCTGGAACCGCGCCACCGATCCGGTCACAGGTTCGAATCCTGCCTCGGGCATGGATGTGTGTGATGTCCTTAGGTTAGTTAGGTTTAAGTAGTTCTAAGTTCTAGGGGACAGATGACCTCAGATGTTAAGTCCCACAGTGCTCAGAGCCATTTGAATCATTTATTTTCATATATACTGAAAGCTCAAATTTATGTAGGAATGAAGTGTGGGGGTATGAAAGTAGTTGCTGATCTTACTTCTGATTTGCGAGGTCAGAATGTAACATGTGTCAATCTTCTATGACATACAATTAAGGGGCAGCTGATCCTGAAAAGGAAACTGACAATGTTAGGAGCCATACGTAAAAATAAGCCAGCGTTTCCGCAAAATATGAGCAACAAGGAGATCCATAGCTCTTCATTTTACTTCACAAATGACACTACGGTGGTCAGTTATATTTTTAAGAGAAATAAGAATGTTGTACTAATTAGCACTCTCCACCATGATGGGGAAATAAGTGACAGGGCTGATAAGAAGTCAAAAATGATTTTAGATTATAATTAAACAAAAGAAGCTGTAGACACACTTGATCAGCTAACAGGTACATACACATATAAACGAAAAATCAATATTTCAAATAACTTCCGGGAATTCAGCCAGGTAACACTTTCAGCGACCACCGATATTTCGGCGGAAGAACACCCCGCCATTTTCAAGGCAAACTGCAACGGACAGGCGGCGTACATGCAAATTTAATACCTCGGTTCTCCGACAGAAGCAGGAAAGATAACACACACACACTGAACACTAGTGCCACCAAAGATGACCAAAGTCAGAGCTATCGATAGTGAGACTATGAATTCGCAGGTGAGGCAGCATTGACTCTGTTCCTCTGTTTTTTGACAAGGGAGAGAACCGGATTCCAAACAGAGTTTAAACAGAAACCTCCATCCCTGTTAACGAGGTTGCTCGCTAATTTAATCTCAACTGCCTCCCTAATGACACTGTCCCAATAGCTGGACGTGCATGCCAATATCTCGGTGTTATTATATAACATGGGGTGACCAGTATCCAAGCAATGTTCGGCAATCTCCCTTGTCAAAAAACAAAGGAACAGAGTCAATGCTGCCTCACCTGCGAATTCATAGTCTCACTATCGATAGCTCTGACTTTGGTCATCTTTGGTGGCACTAGTGTTCAGTGTGTGTGTGTGTTATCTTTCCTGCTTCTGTCGGAGAACCGAGGTATTAAATTTGCATGTACGCCGCCTGTCCGTTGCAGTTTGCCTTGAAAATGGCGGGGTGTTCTCCCGTCGAAATATCGGTGGTCGCTGAAAGTGTTACCTGGCTGAATTCCCGGAAGTTATTTGAAAGTTGTATACGCCAGGAGAAACTCAGGCCTCACATCGAAAAATCAATAGATGGTCCGTGATAGTTTTCTACCATATTCTTGATATTGCTGCGTATAATGCAATGTCTTGTGAACTTCTATTGACCTTAACCGAAATGTAACATAATTGACTGGAAGGAGAATATTTTTGGAGGAACCTGGAAAGTCACTAGTTGCAGAGCACATTTCATCAAGGAAGCGTTTTCCAAGAACAGAAGATTCTTTGAGAATGGTCAGGAGCATCCAAGACCATGAAGGAGTGGCACAAATGGCTAAATCAGTAACAATAAGAACTTCTACGAAACATGCACGCTGTAAGTTCTATCTTTCAAGCAATGACAATAAAACAAACACGTTGATTCGAAAGTGTAATAAACATGCATGAAAAACACACGTCACCTACTTGTGTCCAAACTGCAGTAAGTAAGAAGGAAATAAAGTGATATGAGCAGACGGATAGATGGTTGTTGAGAATAAATTTTTGATGGAAATGTCGATCGTTCCTAATAAACCCTGCATGAATATTAAAATAATAAATTTCCTTTAGTGAAGTTCTGTGTGTTTTTATTATTACTATTATTGTCATCGCTATAATCATTAACAACAATGTCGATGGCTTACAACTGTACGAAAAATGCGTGTGAGTAAAAGTTTTTTTCAGCTTTTTATTATGTCAGGTCATATTGACCCGAATAGTACACTTGTATAGTAAAAGTGAACAGAACAGCAGGCTTAAAGAGCGGCTATATACATACCGAATCCGACACAACGTTATAAAATGCCTGAGATTGGAACACGTTGCGCTAACGTGTAATCACCAGGCAACGAATGTGGCATGCGTTAAGGCAACTAACGAATCAGAAATCACATGTTCGTTACTGCAGTGTTATTCGGGCGATCACGCTGCACGGAGTCACGTACAGGGTGTTTCAAAAATGACCGGTATATTTGAAACGGCAATAAAAACTAAACGAGCAGCGATAGAAATACACCGTTTGTTGCAATATGCTTGAGACAACAGTACATTTTCAGGCGGACAAACTTTCGAAATTACAGTAGTTACAATTTTCAACAACAGATGGCGCTGCAAGTGATGTGAAAGATATAGAAGACAACGCAGTCTGTGGGTGCGCCATTCTGTACGTCGTCTTTCTGCTGTAAGCGTGTGCTGTTCACAACGTGAAAGTGTGCTGTAGACAACATGGTTTATTCCTTAGAACAGAGGATTTTTCTGGTGTTGGAATTCCACCGCCTAGAACACAGTGTTGTTGCAAAAAGGCGAAGTTTTCAACGGAGGTTTAATTTAACCAAAGGACCGAAAAGCGATAGAATAAAGGATCTGTTTGAAAAATTTCAACGGACTGGGAACGTGACGGATGAACGTGTTGGAAAGGTAGGGCGACCGCGTACGGCAACCACAGAGGGCAACGCGCAGCTAATGCAGCGGGTGATCCAACAGCGGCCTCGGGTTTCCGTTCGCCGTGTTGCAGCTGCGGTCCAAATGACGAAAACGTCCACGTATCGTCTCATGCGCCAGAGTTTACACCTCTATCCATACAAAATTCAAACGCGGCAGCTCCTCAGCGCCGCTACCATTGCTGCACGAGAGACATTCGCTAACGATATAGTGCACAGGATTGATGACGGCGATATGCATGTGGGCAGCATTTGGTTTACTGACGAAGCTTATTTTTACCTGGACGGCTTCGTCAATAAACAGAACTGGCGCATATGGGGAACCGAAAAGCCCCATGTTGCAGTCCCATCGTCCCTGCATCCTCAAAAAGTACTGGTCTGGGCCGCCATTTCTTCCAAAGGAATCATTGGCCCATTTTTCAGATCCGAAACGATTACTGCATCACGCTATCTGGACATTCTTCGTGAATTTGTGGCGGTACAAACTGCCTTAGACGACACTGCGAACACCTCGTAGTTTATGCAAGATGGTGCCCGGCCACATCGCACGGCCGACGTCTTTAATTTCCTGAATGAATATTTCGATGATCGTGTGATTGCTTTGGGCTATCCGAAACATACAGGACGCGGCGTGGATTGGCCTCCCTATTCGCCAGACATGAACCCCTGTGACTTCTTTCTGTGGGGACACTTGAAAGACCAGGTGTACCGCCAGAATCCAGAAACAATTGAACAGCTGAAGCAGTACATCTCATCTGCATGTGAAGCCATTCCGCCAGACACGTTGTCAAAAGTTTCGGGTAATTTCATTCAGAGACTACGCCATATTATTGCTACGCATGGTGGATATGTGGAAAATATCGTACTATAGAGTTTCCCAGACCGCAGCGCCACCTGTTGTTGAAAATTGTAACTACTGTAATTTCGAAAGTTTGTCTGCCTGAAAATGTACTGTTGTCCCAAGCATATTGCAACGAACGGTGTATTTCTATCGCTGCTCGTTTAGTTTTTATTGCCGTTTCAAATATACCGGTCATTTTTGAAACACCCTGTATTTACTGAAGAGAAAATGTTCAACAGCTGAAAAACAGGTAGCTAATTTCTTACGTTGGAACGAATAACGCATAGAAATCCTAACAGCAGTCTGACATTCTTACATACTTCGCATAAGTTACCAAAGGAAAAAGAATCACGGACTGAAGTGCGTCGATTTCACCACTAAAAAAGAAACGCTGAGTAAGAAATCAGAAATCGAGAAAGATAGGTCTGATAACACCAGGCAGTGAGATGGTCGATCTGTCTGGTGAGTTTCACTTGCTGGAGGTATGGAACTGAAAGGCTACCTCAGCTCACTTCTAAGCATCAAAAACATACCAACTAAGCGAAAGAAAGCAGGGGAGACATAGATAAAAGTCTCCAGTAAAATGGATCACTACTACGATAGGACATTGTTGTGTCGGTAGCTGGGCCGACACCGTGAAGTTGAGATGGCTGAAAAGGCAAACTAGACTAACGCAGACGGGCGTGAAGTACTGGAACAGGATAAGTAATTAATGTTAGGAAGAAAAGTACGGAGCAGGTTTAATACTTAACTTTACTCATTCCTTGTTGTACATCTATCTTGACGATACACAGGAGACTTTAAGTACAATCACTGTATGGCTAATGGCGCCTTGCTAGTTCGTAGCCATTAACTTAGCTGATGGCTATTCTGTCTCTCGGCTAATGAGAGAGAAAGGCTTCGTACATCTGGGCGGTAGCTAGGTTCTCGTACAACTGGGGCGAGTGCTCTCTCGTATCACGAGACCTGCCTTGGTGGTGGCGCTAGGTCTGCGATTACACAGTGGCGACACGCGGGTCCGACATGTACTAAATGGACCGCGGCCGATTTAAGCTACCACCTAGCAAGTGTGGTGTCTGGCGGTGACACCACAGACATCATTGACTTCAGGACTCATACGGAAGAACTAACTGTGAGATTTTTAATGTAGGCGAGTATCTCGCGTCGTTATCACCGGAGATGCATTTCAGATGTACTGATGGCTTTCTGCTGAGGGGCCTCCGTAGGAAGGACGAGAGCAGAAGGGAGCGGGTTGCAGTAAAATCTTAGTCGCCGTGCCACTCACCAAAAACCTCCATGTTATCTCTTCGCACCATTCCTGGCTGAATGGGGGTGGTCTTAACGTGTGGCCCTTGGAAGTCCATTGGGAATCACTGCTTGGCACAAAGACCATGTGCCATCTAGTAGTAAACATTTTCTCCACGATTTGACACCTGGAACAAGTTTACTGATATGCATCAGAGTGCCTAAAACACAGTAGCCTGGAGACGCGTGTTGCCACTTACAAGGGGAGGCCGCCAATTGTGAAATTCAGATTCGATTCATACTGCGCATAATAAAAGCTCATGGCCAGAGGTGTAATGTGACAAAGCACCAAGATGCATTTCTCAGCCGTTGTCGAGAAACTCGACAGTTAAAAGAAACCGTTGTGGTGAAATACTCCCTACGATTAATAATTTTCTACAGCGTCGTGGCGCAGCCGTAAGCGCTCGGGTTCGTAATCCGAAGGTCGCCGGATCGAATCTCGCGCCATGCAACCTTTTTTTTTTTTAGTATTTGTTTTTTGTAATTCATATATATATATGATTCCCGGCAATCAGTTGCAACAATTATGCATATAATAAGTTGTTGAAAGTCGTCTGTCGTGGAAAAACTGGCGACTTCGAACATCATTCTGTTTTCCGCAAACAAAGTTGTATTTCACAAATGTTATTAATTGTCTTCATAATGTTAACCACGTATAGTTAACGGAAGACGTAGAAACGATATTCCGAAACGAATACGTATAGCGTAAGTCAAACGTTCGAATTAGAATAGAAACCCCACGAACACAAATTTGCTGTGGCAGGTATGAAATACAAACTCCGTTACTCGCTCGTTACACTTGAAGGACAGATGTTGAATGGGCCGAAACGAGCCGCCGCATAACAGCGTAGTTGCGTGCTAACTTCGAAAGAAGGTAGATGCGGTCCCTAGCGCAACTTGTAACATCGTCGAAAATTAGTGCAGACGGGAGAGCTTTGGTACACCCTGTTAAACAAACGGAAAAATGGAGGCGGTACAATTGGAGAGCGATCCGCCTTCACCAACATGCATGAGCAATTCATTAATATATATATATATATATATATATATATATATATATATATATATATATATATATATATATATTGAATTACAAAAAACTAATAATAAAAAAAATATTGCATGGCGCGAGATTCGATTCGGCGACCTTCGGATTACGAACCTGAGCGCTTACCGCTGCGCCACGACGCTGTAGAAAATAATTAATCGTAGAGAGTATTTCACCGCAACGGTTTCTTTTAATTGTCAATTTTCTCGACAACGGCTGAGAAGTGCATCTTGGTGCTTTGCCACATTACACCTCTGGCCATGAGCTTTTGTTATGCGCAGTATGACTCGAATCTGAATTTCACAATTGGCGGCCTCCCCTTGTTAGAGGATTTTCTGTTTCCATTTTTCGTTGGTCGATGAATCTTAGCTTCCTCTTCATCACCACAACAACGCGACGATGGGTTCCTTACAAGTTCTCTCTAATCAATCTATAGACGGTGAGGCTTTAAAAAGCCACACGAGATGGGTCATCCCTTTCATTTATCATTTGTGGGGATTTTTATGAATATAATGTGTTGTGAGATGCTGTTACCTTCTGCTCCAGAAATCTAGAGCTTCATACAAATCCAAGAGCTACATCTACAGACTATGGAGAAACATTGTCATCGACTCGTTCACTGTTACGTCGAAATATTATCCTGCTCTCGTTGACATTACTCAGTGGGAAGTGGTGGTCACACTCCACTGACTGCTTGCCTATAGAGACACCTTACGGACTGAACAGTGCCTGACAGGAAGCCGCTGAAATAGATGATCATGAACACGAAGTGGTTTTTCCATCCAACTGGATTGTCTTTGAACAGCAAGGCAATGTCTGAGATTCCGTAGATCACATACGTCAGAGATTCACCAGTTAACTGAAGTATCCAGTCCGATCAGAGAAACTAGGACTTCATCTTTACCCTGCAGAGGCCGGGGGTAGGATGTGATGTTCTGTAGCATACCACAGAATAACGGAATTCGAAGCAAAAAACTGGTGGATGCAGCATCCGAGGAAGCCGGTAACGTCGTTACTGTACTAAAAATTACTGTCCTTGTACATAAAGTACTCTAGCTGTTATAGTGCAAGATTGCGGGTCATTCGAGAAATTAAAGGCTAGAAGTGGGAGGTAGGGTGAAATCTACTACCCTGCTACGGTATAGCTCATTCCATAATATGGGGAAAATCGAAGAAGTTCGATCCAGAATTGGACACTACACTTTACAGAATTGATTCGTACTCTATACGCCATACACTGGGGGAGTGCAACAATTTACTCACGTGATGGCAGCCCAAAATTTGGCTGGCGAATTGTATTCCGGTTTTGGTGATGAGTATAAAAGCATTTTATGAAGTGTTATGTTGCTAGCGTCTATATAAAGAATGTGTGTGTGTGTGTGTGTTTGAGATTTACGGGCGCTAAACAGCGGGGTCATCAGCGCCCAAACGCATAAAAACAGGAACACATGCAGTGAAGGGACTAAGACGAACAGCGAACAAGGGGAACAGCGAAAAGACACAGACCTGACGCAGTTACAAATCCTCACGTACAGAGGCAAAACAAGAGGAGAAGGAGTGCACTAAAAAAGGAAAGGAAACACAAGGAAGGGAGGACAGAAACCGAAGGGAAACAAGGAGGTATTCGTGACTGGCGGACCTCTTACCTAAAATCTGGGTGAGCCAGTCATCCAGCAGCACATTAAAACCCTCTCCCTAAAATCCGTGGCAACAAATTGGACAGGACACAAAACCGTAAAACCTTCACCACAGACGATGCGTCGTCTTTCAAAATAGAGGGCAAATCCGGTGGCAAAGAAACCACCGCCCTCTGGTCAGAGAATAAAAGACAATCAAGTAAAATGTGGCGGACAGTAATCTGGACGCCACAAGCACTGCAGATTGGGGGATCCTCCCGCCGGAGTAAAAAACCATGTGTGAAGGGACTGTGCCCGATGCGGAGGCGAGTGAGGAGAACCCCATCCCGCCTGCATGACTGGGAGGAAGTACGCCATGGCCGCGTGGTGGCCTTCACCAGACGCAGCTTATTTTCACCGACTGCCAGCCACTCCTCTTCCCACTGACGCATAACGCGAAAACGCAGGAGGGAGGTAACAGCATGGAGGGGGACGGCACATTCAACAACGTCAGGGAGGGAACATGCATCTTTGGCAGCCACATCCGCCAGCTCGTTTCCCCTAATACCCACGTGCCCCGGCACCCAGCAGAAGGAAACCTCCTTCCCCTGCCGCTGCAGGTGGAGTAGGGCATCATGGATGTTCTGGACGACCGTATCCGCTGGGTACAAGTGTTGCACGGTCTGAAGGGCACTCAGGGAGTCAGAACAGATGAGGAACTTACGACTGGGGACACATCTCATCTGCTCCAATGCCCGCAAGATCGCAAACAATTCGGCATCAAAGATGGTAAACGCCGCAGGAAGCCGTAACTTGACGAGTCGATCAGGGAAAACAACAGCACAACCAACAGAGTCCCCCTGTTTAGAGCCATCCGTAAATACTGGCACATGGTCGGGATGCTGGTTTAAAATATCAGAAAATAAGGAGGTAAAAACAAACGCAGGAGTGCAGCTCCTCTGGTACTCCGACAAGTCTAAAAGGACGCTGGGCCTCTGGAGCAACCAGGGAGGCAGGCGAGTAAAACCTTGTCTTTGGGGGGCCACACGCTCCACACCAAGGGACTCAAGCAAATGCTTGGCACGAATCCCAAATGGTCTCGTTGCCCTGGGACGACTGGAAAAGAGACGGTCCATAGGCGTTCGGGCAACGGTAGGGTACGCAGGGGAGGTAGGACAGGCAACGAATTGACACACCCGTCGCACCATGAGGAGTTTCCGCCGGATGGCGAGCGGCGGTTCCCCTGCCTCAGCACACAGGCTGGGGATGGGACTAGTACGGAAGGCACCAGTGGTCAGCCTGATACCCTCATGGTGTACTGCGTCAAGAATCTTCAGATACGAAGGCCTTGCTGACCCATACACGGTGCAACCATAGTCAAGACGCGATCGGACGAAAGCCCTATAAAACTGCAGCAGACGCGCCCGATATGCTCCCCAGGACCGATGGCTCAGACACTTCAAAATATTCAGTGCCTTCAGGGCACGCACCTTGAGGTCTTTAAGGTGAGGCAACCACGACAACTTTGAATCAAAAGTGAGGCCCAGGAACCGCACAGTGTCGCTAAAAGGAAGAATGGTGTCCCTCAGACGCAATTCAGGGGAGGTACAAAGATGTCGAGAACGATTAAAATGAACACACACACATTTGTCTACAGAAAAGGTAAAACCCGTCTTCGCAGTCTATGCCTCTAATCGTTGTATCGTAAGCTGCGACTGCCGACTAGCAGTGACAAGACTGGAGGAAGAACAGAAAACAGCAAAATCATCCACAAACAAGGAGCATTGGGCAGGACTCCGGATAGTGGACGTGATACTGTTAATGGCGACGGCAAAGAGGGTGACACTTAAAACGCTTCCCTGAGGAACACCATTCTCCTGCACATACAAATCAGATAGCACATTACCAACCCTATAGCGAAAGAGGCGGTGGGAAAGAAAGGACCGAATGAAGATGGGGAGACGGCCACGAAAGCACCACTCATGGAGTTGATTGAGGATATGGCGGCGCCAAGTAGTGTCCTACGCCTTATGAATGTCAAAGAATACACCTAGACAATGCTGGTTACGCAGGAAGGCCTGCTGGATGGCCGCCTCAAGCAGGGTCAAGTTGTCTATAGTGGAACGCCATCTCCGAAAGCCACACTGAGAGGGGCTAAGGAGCTGCCTGGTCTCGAGCAGCCAAACCAGGCGACGATTGACCATGCGTTCCAACGTCTTCCCGACACAGCTCGTCAAGGCGATACTTCGATAACTACTGGGATGCGTTCGGTCCTTCCCTGGTTTGAGGAGGGGTATCAAAATCGCCTCCCTCCACGAGTCAGGGTACGTGCCGGATAACCATATCATATTAAAACAATTCAGGAGAACTTCCTTGGAAGGCAGTAACAAGTGCCGCAGCATGCTATACCGGATTTGATCATGACCAGGCGCAGTATCATGAGCCACAGACAGTGCCGAATCCAGTTCCCACATTGTGAAGGGGCAGTTGTAGGGTTCAGAATTAGGAGACCGGAAGTCCAAGTGACCCCTCTCGATGGCAGTGCGGTAGCGGCAGAAATCTGGATCACAGTTAATAGTGGCGGTAGATTCCGCAAAATGCATGGCCAGTGTCTGGGCAATGTCTCTCGGCGCCGTGAGGAGACTTCCCTGATGCAGCAATGCCGTGACAGGTAGCTGGCCGAGTTTCCCGGAAATCCTCCCGATGGCTTCCCATACTTTCGTAGAACTAGTGGAGCGGGAGATGGAGTTCAAGAACGATTGCCATGACCGTCGTTTGCTCTCTTTAATCACATGCCGCGCTTTAGCCCTTGCCACCCGAAAGGCTGCAAGATTGTCAGCTGTGGGACGGCACTTGAAGCGGCGCAGAGCGGCACGGCGGGCTCGGATGGCTGAGCGGCACTCAGGGGTCCACCAAGGGACAGGACGCCTCTTGGGATGACCGGATGACCGTGGGATTGACAATTCAGCAGCATGGGAGATCACAGCTGTAACATGGTCTACCCATTCGTGGACGCTGGCACGGTGTTCCAAAACAGCCAGGTGGCTGAAAAGTGTCCAGTCAGCCCTGCAGAGGTGCCACCGGGGCGGTACCGGAAATGCCATAGCCTCATCCAGGAGGCGAATCCAAAGGGGGAAGTGGTCACTAGAATGGAGGTCAGCATCAACCTCCCATAGAGCAGAATCCGCTAGTGCTGGAGAGCAAGAGGAAAGGTCAATAGCTGACGACGACCCAGAAGCAGTACAGAAATGAGTGGGAGCACCAGAGTTGAGGATGCACAGTTCTTCAGACACCATGAGGCGTTCCAGAATGCGACCCCTGGGGCAAGTAGTCGAAGAGCCCCATAAGACATTATAAGCATTGAAGTCCCCCAGAAGAAGAAATGGGCGGGGAAGTTGGCCAGTAAGGTCCGTGAGAGCCTCAGAGTCTATCGCATCCTGAGGGGGTAAGTAAAGTGAACAGACTGTGAGCCTCTGACCCACAAGAAGGTCAACTGCAACTGCTTGCAAGTCTGTAACGAGAGGGAGCTCAGATGAGGGGTGCATGTCACGGACAAAAACCGCAACACCACCCTTTGCCCTTTCCCCCGTCAGATCATCTTTCCGATAGACGGTATAGCCCCGTAAAGAAGGAGCATCAGTGGCCCGAAAATGTGTCTCTTGGAGACATAAGCACAAAGGGAACTCACGTACAAGGAGTTGTAGTTCGGCCACATGCGTCCTGAACCCATTCAGGTTCCACTGTAAGATGGGAGCCAGTGATCAGGGTGGCTGAACTTTCACCCTGCCTCTGTGTTTTGGAGGAGAGCCCGTACTGGCCGGAGATTTATTCCTGGGGCGAGAAGAGCGCCCCCAGTCGACATCAATGTCCATCAGCTCCGATGACGACCCACGGGAGATGTCAGACAGTACGATGGCCTCGTCATCGGACCGACCCTGACCAGTCTCCGCAGGTGGCAAAAACTTCACCTTTGGCGTCTTTGTCTTAGGGGGCTTAGAATGCAGAGCCTTGTCAGCAGTTGGAGCTTTACTCGCCTGGGCAGAAGGCGCCATAGGGGAAGAGGCAGGAAGTTCCCCAATGTCAGCAACCACGGCCTTGTCCGACGTTGCGGGGAGAGCTGCAGGTTGCAAAATAACCGCAGCAGCACAAGTGCACTGGCAAACGCAGGTATTAGTGCTAACACTAGCAACCTCCGTTTGCGTAGCAACAGTGGCCATTTGTACTGGTTTTATCAGGGCGGAAGCGAAAGATGTAGTAAACACAGGAGGTTGCATGGCCTTAAAGAGCTTCTTGGCCTCACCATAGGGGATGCGCTTAGATGTTTTGATCTCCTGTATCTTCCGTTCCTCGAGATAGATGGGGCAGACCTGGCTCCAGACAGGGTGACTCTCAAAGCAATTCACGCACTTCACAGGCGATGAACAATCGGCTCCTTCATGGGCAGGCTGACCACATTTACCGCAAGTGGCTATCCCATTGCACCCCAATGTAGTATGCCCAAAGCGCTGACATTTAAAGCAGCGCATTGAGTTGGGGAAATATGGCCGTACTGGCAAACGTAAGAACCCCGCTTTAACATGCTCTGGAAGTCTCGGGCAACTGAACGTGAGAATAAACGAGTCGGATTTTACTAGGTCCCCATCGACTCGCCTCATAATATTCTGCACGTCAACAATACCTTCGTCAGCCCACTCAGATTTCAACTCGTCTGTGGAGATATCCACCAAGTCCCTACATGTCACAACACCCTTACTATAGTTGAGTGTGGAGTGGAGCTCGGGCTCGATAGCGTACTCTCCGAGACTGGGTGCTTTCCGAAGAGAAGCGACTTGACGGGAACTAGAAGTCTCAAATAAGAGAGTACCATTGCGCAGGCGCTTAACAGATTTCAGTGTACCTGCAATTCCTTCAAGACCCTTGTGGATGTAAAAGGGAGAAACCCTCTCAAAGCTACCCTCCTTCCGTTTAATAATCAAAAACACATTCTGATTTTCAGCATGTGCTCTGTTACGACAGTCTGATAAATCTCTAGCAACACCAGGAGCTGGAGGACTCGCAGCACGAAGTCGCTTTTTCGAAGGGGTGTGTTTGCCTACCAGCGGCCCACCCAATCCACTGGTAGGGGGAAATGTAGAGGTCGAAGGGTCCATTGCGGTCCCACGAGCAGCTAGGGAACTAAAGGTCCGCTCAGACAGAGCCCCGCGTGCCTGAGTAAGCCGTATACAACTGGGGTGCGGCAGGTGCCCCAGAGGTTGCCCGCTAGCGACTGTTCCACCCCAACAGCCATGCATCTTAAAGGCGCGCAGCACACCGTAAGATTGAGGGGTTTTTATAGAGGTTTACCTTCCTCGCAATCCAGGCGGTCAAGCCAAGATTACCATTCCCCGCAGCACACAACATTCCACCGCCGCACCATACGGTGGTCGCTGAAGCATGTCCGGGGGTTACGGTGACAGGAGACCGGCGGCGCTGACCAGTCCCCAGCTCAGGACCCCGGGGTCGCCAAGCCCGTACTCAGCAAATGAACGCTGAGCCCCTGGGGGCTATAAAGAATGGGGACGGGTTGTTAAAGAGCTTTAAGTTGTTTCTTTGATGAGAAATGTCGAGCATTACGAACAGCAGGAAAGTATGGACAATGGGAAGTTCTCTGAGCCAACGGTTGTCAGATTTTTGATTCCATCCTCCAAACTAATGGTGGTCAGAACAGACTTTCTGCAAACTCACTGAGTTGTTCGAGGACGGGCCAAAAAGCAGTGACTGATTTTTTATGCGGAAATTCTTAAAGCTTTTTAAATAAATCAAACGTTAATAACGTTCTGTTTCTCTCTTCTTTACGTCTGCATATTTAATTTCACATCACCCTGGCGATGAACGCATTTTTCCTAACGAGAGATCAGTCTGTTGGCAGTGTCATTGTGCCACAACCTCAAATCTGCTTGCACCGTTTCACCACTATCAAAGTGAAGTGCTCGAAGGTATTCTTTAAGTTTTGAAGACAGATTGAAGATCATATGGGGCCAAGTCGGGACTGTGCGGAGGAGAACTCAGGACAGTGAACTCATGACGTCGGATTGTTGCAGACATTGCAGCACTCTTCTGAGGTCTGGCACTGTCATGATGTAGGAGGGGGTACTCCATGTGTGGATGGTTAGAAAGTCTACGAGGGTAAACTCAAAAGTAAGGTCTCCTATTTTTTTATAAGTGCATAGACCTGTATATTTCTACCATGATTTACATCAGTTTACAGCTTGAACATTTAGCTATTTTTCGACATAATCACCATTTCTGTCGATGCATTTTTGTTGACGCTGTGGCAGTTTTTGTATGCCCATGTCATACCAGCTCACCGCCATGCTGTTCAGAAAGTTATGAACCTCTTCTTTCACCTCGTCGTCGGAGCTGAATCGCTGGGACCACAATTAACGCTGACAGGTACTGTGAGACTCAGAGAAAAAACTCAAACGGGCAATTCAGAGAAGAGGAATGTCGAGGAAGGGCGTACACATTCTTCATGACAACGCTCGCTCACACATCGCTCGGCAAACCGTTGCTCTCCTGCACCAGTTTCAGTGGAACATAATCACCGACCCACCCCATAGTCCTGACTTGGCGCCCAGTGACTATCACATGTTCCATAGGTTAAAAGAACATTTGCCCGGAAAGCGATTCAGCTCCGACGACGAGGTGAAAGAAGAGGTTCGTAACTTTCTGAACAGCATGGCGGCGAGCTGGTATGACTTGAGCATATAAAAATTGCCACAGCGTCTACAAAAATGCATCGACAGAAATGGTGATTATGTCGAAAAATAGCTAAATGTTCAAGCTGTAAACTGATGTCAACCATTGTAGAAATAAACAGGTCTATGTACTTTTAAAAAAATAGGAGACCTTGCTTTTGGGATTACCCTCGTATTATAGCACGCTGTTTCTCGTGCACCGACTTGAGCTTCACCGCCATGTTACACGCTACAATTGGGAGACCTCAGCGACAGAGAGCTACAAATATGATGACATAATGACTAAAGAAGCAGAATGTTAATAAAGTTTGTTTTATTTAAAAATCTTTAAGAATTTTTACGTAAAAATTCGGAGGCATTACTTTTCGGCCCATACATTGATGGGCCAAAACATTATGACCATTACCTACTGCAAGACCGTATATTGCCTAATGGCTGCGGTGCCAACGAGATATAAGGTCCCTGCAACGAACCTGTGACGTAACACTAGTCGGTTTGTCGGTCACACTTCGCGAACGCTCGGCTCCATGCAGGGCCCATGGGAAATCAATATGTAATTGTTAAGGTACGCACTAAAGGCCTTAACTTTGTCCTGAGGTATTGAGAGCTTGCACGCATCTAAACGAGAGGTCAAGAATTATTAAATTCGTCCGAAACAGTTACTCGCTCCCGACGGCTGCTGCTGGCACTCGTAAGAGCTGCAGTGTCACGTGCTGTGACGTAAGCGTCATGCCCTTTCTTTCTCGTGGGCCTCGGGTGGAGGGCATGCGACGCAGTTAGGAAAGAATATAAGTGGAGCAGAGACGAATAGAGAATCATTCTAGCGCCGATTCGAGCCATAAATTGTAATACCCACTCACATAAGCGACTTTGACAAAGGGCAGATTGTTATTGCTCAGAACCTGGGAACAAGCATCCCGGAAACGACGTAACCGGTCGGCTGTTCGTGTGCTTCGGTCGTGAGCATTTTATGGAAAGTAGTTGAAGGTCGGTGGAACTACGACTGGGCGGTAAGGCGGTAAATGTCCGCGCCTCATCACAGAACTTGGGCGTTGGAGGCTTGTCTGCTCTTTAAAGCAGGATAGGCAGCGATCTTTGGTAGGTGTGACGACAGAGTACAACGATGGTGCAGGCACGACTGTTTCGCAGCGCACCATACAACGCACATTGTTGAACAAGGGAATAATCAGCAGAAGACTCTTAAAACATGTCTCCGTGTCGACCCAACGACGTCCTCAATTACAGTTTCAGTAGACACGAAATCATAGACAGCGGACTGTGGTCCAATGGTAACGTGTCGCTTAGTCGGATGAATAACGTTTTTTGTTACAGTAGTCGATGGTCGTGTCCGGATTCGTCGTCATCGTGGCAGCCATTACTTGAAACATGACCCGCGTCACAGAAGCAGGCAACTGGGATAGTACGTGGGGCGTTCAATAAAAATGCAATACTTTTTTTCTCGACCAATTTCGGTTGGAAATGGGGAATTTGTGATTCGCCTTTCAGCCCCGATAGGTGGGGGCACTATACGTAACCCTCAAAATGGAATCTGTAACGGAGATGCGTTCCAAGCAGACAGCTGTCATTCGGTTTCTTTTGGAGGAAAACCAGGGTATCGCAGATATTCATAGGCGCTTGCAGAATGTCTATGGAGATTTAGCAGTGAACAAAAGCACGGTGAGTCGTTGAGCGAGATGTCTGCGAATGGGCTTGCTCTGAACTTTGGAAACGCACAGTACATCCAATTTTCTGCTGCAAAAAGTATAATTCCTTCAATAAAGGCAACACATCAAAAGAAGTCAATAGCCAGGGTAGAGCATACTAAGTTTTTGGGTGTACATATAGATGAGAATCTTAATTGGAAAAGTCATATTTTGGATCTCCTAAAGCGACTAGGTTCAGCAACTTTTGCAATCAGAATAATTGCCAATTTTGAGGATGTAGAAATTAGTAAGCTAACATACGTTGCATACTTCCACTCTCTGATGTCATACGGAATAACATTCTGGGGCAACTCAACACTTAGGCAAAAGGTATTCATTGCTCAAAAGAAAGTAGTTAGAATAATGTGTGGGGTTGATAGTCGCACATCTTGTAGGCATCTGTTTAAAAGGTTAGGAATTCTTACAACTGCTTCACAGTACATTTACTCAGTAATGAAATTTTTTCTCAACAACATGGACCAGTTTAAAATCAACTAACTCGCTACAAATAGTAAATTGTATCCGTGGTCCTGCAGTCAAATAGTCTATGCATTGGCTAGAAATGCGAACTAACGCCGGCTTGAGTGGCCGAGCTGTTCTAGGCGCTCCATTGTGGAACTGGGCGACCGATATGGTCGTAGATTCGAATCCTGCCTCGGGCATGGTTGTGTGTGATGTCCTTAGGTTAGTTAGGTTTAAGTAGTTCTGAAGTTCTAGGGGACTGATGACCTCATAAGTTAAGTCTCATAGTACTCAGAGCCATTTGAACCATTTTTGCGAACTAGCCAAATAAACAGAAATATTAAATAAGAGACAAATAAAGAATTAACAAAAAGGAAACCGTTCTAACGATAGTAATGGATGTAGACGACACCAGAGATTTCTGTTGAAAAATGTTTCTTCAAGAAGGTAAGCCTTAGATGTATGGAAAGTGGTCCTACGGTAAACAGTTATAACACGGAGAGAAAATAACCTTATATTGTGGTGTTGCAGTTCTTCTTGTTATGTCCATCCTTGCACTGAAAATAGGACGAGGAATTACGCCTTATGCAAGACACCTTCTTTCTGTTTTGTTTCATCTATACATGTTTCAGCACTTTTTGTGCTATCTCCAGTGGATTATTTTTTATTTTCTAACTGTATAATTAGTGGTACATATTAATAGTTAGCGAAACTTTTGGTACATAATATTTACAATTTTGAATCAATAATTGTTGTAAAATATTAAACATCGTTTGTTCACAGTTCACAGTTGAAATATGTATTAACGACCTGATACACTTGTGTTGTTTATAACGTTTTGTCAAAGTTCTATTTTTAGCTTAATTGTCAAAAAGAGTGGATGTATGCACTGGTTTACATACCTTACATGATGCTATTGGACATTTATTTTTGTAGCTAGTCTGCTAAACCATCTACAACTTCTCATCTGAAAACAGCAAAACGTAATTTTTTATTTTTTTGTTTATTATGCATTTACAAACGGAAATGAGTATACATCACGTTTCTTGTGTGTAACTTACGGTTTTGATATCGTGGTGCTTTCTCGTATGTTGTTGGCGAAGTGAATAGGCTGATTTCGTGACCTGTGGTCGCTTGACACTGCACTTTCTCCGATAGGCAGAGAAAGTTTCGGTAAATGTTAATATGTAACAACAATTTTACAGTTAGAAAATAAAAAATAATCCAGCACAAAAAGATCTGGAACATATATGGGTGAAATAAAACAGAATGAAGATGTCTTGCATAATGCGGAATTCCTCGTCCTATTTCCTAAGATAACCTTATTAAATGCTGAAAAACTTACTTTGAGAGTGTTAAGAGAATGGTAACAAAATCCCTAAACTAAACAGTCATCAAACACATGTAAAAAGCTATGTTCATTTTGTGATCACAAAACATGATATATTAGCCAGTTAAAAACAACCAGAGTTCATTTGTAATTTGCACACCATACATGAGAGGTACCGAATAGAAACTCATAATCTACCTATTTTCAATTCCATAATGCAAGAGGATGAGTTCTGCAATGAGTTCCAGAGCTCACGAAACTTAGTGTCCCATCAAAAGTTAAAGCACTGAAGTGTCCCTACACCACTCTGAATCTTTCGCAAAGACGAAGCAACCCACGCTACCACAGGAAGGTCTGTCTTTTTCCCAGTCAAAGGTGCCTTCTTCAAGACCTCGAAGTGTCCAGAATCGCTCCTCCCTGGAGCGCACCACTCTAGAAATGTCTGCCTCGACTTGACTCCAGAAGTGTTCCGCCACTGCTTAACTTTCATTGACAGAAGGCCAAACCCTCCAGAAATACGTCGTTAGTATCTTCTACAGCCATGATTTTGTCTCAGCCTGAGCATTTTACACACTAAACTAATCTATTGCAATTATATTTAAATAAAGCAATGTTACAAGCATTTAGTCACACATAGACCATGTATAATAAATATAAATAATAGTTTGTTCATACATAAATACAGGGCTATTACAAATGATTGAAGCGATTTCATAAATTCACTGTAGCTCCATTCATTGACATATGGTCACGACACACTACAGATACGTAGAAAAACTCATAAAGTTTTGTTCGGCTGAAGCCGCACTTCAGGTTTCTGCCGCCAGAGCGCTCGAGAGCGCAGTGAGACAAAATGACGACAGGAGCCGAGAAAGCGGATGTCGTGCTTGAAATGTACTCACATCAGTCAGTCATAACAGTGCAACGACACTTCAGGACGAAGTTCAACAAAGATCCACCAACTGCTAACTCCATTCGGCGATGGTATGCGCAGCTTCTGGATGCCTCTGTAAGGGGAAATCAACGGGTCGGCCTGCAGTGGGCGAAGAAACGGTTGAACGCAAGTTTCACGCGTAGCCAGCGGAAGTCGACGAATAAAGCAAGCAGGGAGCTAAACGTATCACCGCCGACGGTTTGAAAAATCTTACGGAAAAGGCTAAAGCAGAAGCCTTACCGTTTACAATTGCAACAAGCCCTGACACCCGATGACAAAGTCAAACGCTTTGAATTTTCGGCGCGGTTGCAACAGCTCATGGAAGAGGATGCGTTCAGTGCGAAACTTGTTTTCAGTGATGAAGCAACATTTTTTCTTGATGGTGAAGTGAACAGACACAATGTGCGAATCTGGGCGGTAGAGAATCCTCACGCATTCGTGCAGCAAATTCGCAATTCACCAAAAGTTAACGTGTTTTGTGCAATCTCACAGTTTAAAGTTTACTGCCCCTTTTTCTTCTGCGAAAAAAGCGTTACAGGACACGTGTATCTGGACATGGTGGAAAATTGGCTCATGCCACAACTGGAGACCGACAGCGCCGACTTCATCTTTCAACAGGATGGTACTCCACCACACTTCCATCATGATGTTCGGCATTTCTTAAACAGGAGATTGGGAAACCGATGGATCGGTCGTGGTGGAGATCATGATCACCAATTCATGTCATGGCCTCCACGCTCTCCCGACTTAACCACATGCGATTTCTTTCTGTGTGGTTATGTGAAAGATTCAGTGTTTAAACCTCCTTTACCAAGAAACATGCCAGAACTGCGAGCTCGCATCAACGATGCTTTCGAACTCATTGATGGGGACATGCTGCGCCGTGTGTGGGAGGAACTTGATTATCGGCTTGATGTCTGCCGAATCACTAAAGGGGCACATATCGAACATTTGTGAATGCCTAAAAAAACTTTTTGAGTTTTTGTATGTGTGTGCAAAGCATTGTGAAAATATCTCAAATAATAAAGTTATTGTAGAGCTGTGAAATCGCTTCAATCACTTGTAATAACCTTGTATCTAGTATTCTTAGCAAGTGCACGCACATTAACTGACGACAGATTGTAGTTAAACATTGTTTAAACAATTATTTATGTCTGCTTGGCACTCTTTTCAATAGTGGTGTCAGCTAACACGTTCGATTGACCACATCTTAAATTACCATGCTTTTACGTTACTGACTGTAATTGTACTTAAATAAAGTTATCAGCAAAATAGTCACATCCCTTACATAGCTACACAAGTATGAGAAGACATGAGATATTCATGCTACATTCAGTTTCTGTGTTATTGTAGAGAATACAATGTTCTGACAAACATTTCCATAATGAAAAGGATATAAAACGTAATAAATCTATAAGTAAAATACTTACAGATATGTCACTTTCACGGATCATGGTTATAGTGCAATGCTGTCATTTGAGATATAATTTGTTGAAATCGCATGAATTGTTTAAAAGTTGTTAATTCTAAGGTCCACTGCGACAATATTTAGTCAGTGTCAATTATTAACTTCTGTAGTTTTCAGGGTTTTGAAAATATTATTGTTTCACTGGATGCACCTCATTTTCCTGAGTTCGCAATATATTCAGATTTGTTTTATTATGTATCTCAGATTTATTACAGAATTTCTAAGAGTTGTAAGTAACCATATTTCAGATTGTCCGATGGTCTGCAATTTCTGGTGTATTTTCTGCACTCTGGATACAAGAGCAACCGTCTCCCTGCTTTGGGATTTTCCCATTTCTGACCACACTGACTGCCTTCACACCTGTGCAGGGCCATAGCAGTCGCCCTGCTGGAGCTGCCACGGAGCGCCCAGGCTCCTGATGCCGCTGGCTAGCGTTCAGCCACAAAAATAAGTTCACCCCACCTCATACTAATTCTAGGGCGCTGAATAACTCGCCTACATATGCATAACGTTACAGTAACAAGTGCACTTACAATGCTTAACCTGTTAAATATATATGTTTTGTGTTAAAATCATTTTGATAGGCACGCCATTTACTATTGTCAGGTGTCACTGAACAGTGTGCAGCGACACCTCCTGGGAAACAAACCAAACATAAACTTCTGTGGACATGTATGCTCTATGTGGGATCTATGTTATCTAAGATATTAACAGGAATGTTAGGAAAGGAAGAATGGTTTATTATCTCTTTATTCTGTGCACAAGGATCATAATGTATAATATCGAAATATAAGTTATTCCAATAATACTATTATAATGGTTATTATACACAATTTGCAACAATAACATGAAATAAACTGACGTAAAGATTTCAGTCTTTGTTTTTTGAAACAGATGCATCAGGAACAATAAGATCAAATGATAAACAATATACACTCCTGGAAATTGAAATAAGAACACCGTGAATTCATTGTCCCAGGAAGGGGAAACTTTATTGACACATTCCTGGGGTCAGATACATCACATGATCACACTGACAGAACCACAGGCACATAGACACAGGCAACAGAGCATGCACAATGTCGGCACTAGTACAGTGTATATCCACCTTTCGCAGCAATGCAGGCTGCTATTCTCCCATGGAGACGATCGTAGATATGCTGGATGTAGTCCTGTGGAACGGCTTGCCATGCCATTTCCACCTGGCGCCTCAGTTGGACCAGCGTTCGTGCTGGACGTGCAGACCGCGTGAGACGACGCTTCATCCAGTCCCAAACATGCTCAATGGGGGACAGATCCGGAGATCTTGCTGGCCAGGGTAGTTGACTTACACCTTCTAGAGCACGTTGGGTGGCACGGGATACATGCGGACGTGCATTGTCCTGTTGGAACAGCAAGTTCCCTTGCCGGTCTAGGAATGGTAGAACGATGGGTTCGATGACGGTTTGGATGTACCGTGCACTATTCATTGTCCCCTCGACGATCACCAGTGGTGTACGGCCAGTGTAGGAGATCGCTCCCCACACCATGATGCCGGGTGTTGGCCCTGTGTGCCTCGGTCGTATGCAGTCCTGATTGTGGCGCACACCTGCACGGCGCCAAACACGCATACGACCATCATTGGCACCAAGGCAGAAGCGACTCTCATCGCTGAAGACGACACGTCTCCATTCGTCCCTCCATTCACGCCTGACGCGACACCACTGGAGGCGGGCTGCACGATGTTGGGGCGTGAGCGGAAGACGGCCTAACGGTGTGCGGGACCGTAGCCCAACTTCATGGAGACGGTTGCGAATGGTCCTCGCCGATACCCCAGGAGCAACAGTGTCCCTAATTTGCTGGGAAGTGGCGGTGCGGTCCCCTACGGCACTGCGTAGGATCCTACGGTCTTGGCGTGCATCCGTGCGTCGCTGCGGTCCGGTCCCAGGTCGACGGGCATGTGCACCTTCCGCCGACCACTGGCGACAACATCGATGTACTGTGGAGACCTCACGCCCCACGTGTTGAGCAATTTGGCGGTACGTCCACCCGGCCTCCCGCATGCCCACTATACGCCCTCGCTCAAAGTCCGTCAACTGCACATACGGTTCACGTCCACGCTGTCGCGGCATGCTACCAGTGTTAAAGACTGCGATGGAGCTCCGTATACCACGGCAAACTGGCTGACACTGACGGCGTCGGTGCACAAATGCTGCGCAGCTAGCGCCATTCGACGGCCAACACCGCGGTTCCTGGTGTGTCCGCTGTGCCGTGCGTGTGATCATTGCTTGTACAGCCCTCTCGCAGTGTCCGGAGCAAGTATGGTGGGTCTGACACACCGGTATCAATGTGTTCTTTTTTCAATTTCCAGGGGTGTATATGTATGTGACATTATTTTCATCATATTTTGGTTTGACAACATATTAATAAAAAATACAAGTCAAGTCTCTGTTCATGATTCTCCTCACGTTTTGAATACAGCATTCAACAGAGAACCTTTGGATGAAAGTATGAAAACTAGTGGATAAAAATATAAAAATTACAAAATATAAAAACATAAAACTTGAGGCTAATGCCCTTAACGACTTGGCCACCTTATGTGAACATACTGCCCCATACCAACATTGAGTTTGTTTCTCTTTTTATAGCTCTAGCAATGGAACTGCTGCAATCATATAAAAGATGGGAAATAAATAAAATAATCAAAATAAATCAAAATGAATGCACTTACATTCGTTCATTCATTTACCTACCATGTTCTGTAAACGCTAGAATCAAGGAGCCTCCAAGGATATGGAATGAGCCAAGTTATAATAATTTATAATTTAAGCAGCAACAAGCCACGAATTTAAAAGAGTTTTTTAAAAATCAAATCATAATGAACAGGTAGAGGCTGGGAACTTTTGTAAAGTGTAGTGACAACACATTTTGGCAAGTGCTAATCCACACACATTCATAATTACTTCTAGATTAGATTATATAAAGCAGCATGTATGTACACTATCCAATCACGTTAATGTGGCCTCCTGTCAGAAGCCTGAATACCCGCCTTTTGCACCAAAGACCACTACAAGACATTGAGGAAGAGGGTCAGTGAGGTTCTGGAAGCTACTGACAGCGATGTGGGCCCATGCTGACTCCAGTGCCGTGGCCAGCTGCACTAGATTTGTCGACTGAGCATCCATGGCGTGAACAGCCTGATCAACGTGATCCCACAGATACTCGATCGGATTTAAATGCGAGGAGTTTAGTGGCCTGGGGAGTACGGCAAACTCATCCTGGTTCTCTTCAAACTATGCACATACACTGCGACCAGTATGATATGTTGCATTGTCCCACGATAGATGCCATTGTGTTAAGAAAAAATAAACTGCATGTAGGGGTGGACATGATTCTGTGGACATGATTCTCTAGGATAAATGCATTCTTGTCTTGATCCCTTGTGGGTTCCAGAATGATAAGATGATAAGAAAATGCCACAAAAGCATTCCACATACCACAACGCTGCTTCCTCTGGCCTAGACCCTTTCAACGATTGTTGCGGAATGCTTGCTTTCAGGGGTTTCACGACATACATGCCAATGGCCATCTCTCATCTGGAAAGTATGACCAGTGGTGCACCACAGTTGCCTCAGCGCCAGTTTTGTACAGTGCCACTTTCCCATGCACAATATTCTTTGACATTGCAGCATATGAACAGCTAGAATCTTAGCCATTTCAGAAATAGTTACACCCTTGGTCCGAAAGCCAACGATGATGCCCCTTTTGATGCCAGATAAATGACTCCACTTCCACATTATGGTAGGGACTGCGCTATTTTCTGCATCCCCTGGCCAGCTTTATATAATCTCCACTTCTAGTGTTGCCACCTACCATCTGTGAATGGTTATTGCACATGGGTGTTGAACATAGGCAGTGGTCGTATAAATACAACCAGACCATGTGTATATGTATATATGCACAATATCTGGGATCTTCTTCCAAACCCCTTGATAAAAATCAACCAGATTTGGCAGAGAAACAGTGAACTTCACCAGTATCAGCATTGTGCGGTTTATAACCTCCATGTCCAATAGCAGATGAAAGAATGGGGAAAACGTCTTTTATCAGACCCTGCAGTGTAGGGTGCCCTGCACAACAGGTGTGTTGCATGGGAGTAGTATTGGCCTGCCATATGACCTGATTTGTAGGCTACCCTACTAGCCTACATGTCAGTGGCTACAGAAGGTTTCCTACACCCAGATTTGTAGGTTGCCCTAGTTGGGGTAGTATTACCCTGCTTCATTGACCTATGTTGCAAGGGCTATGTGTGTAAACAGGGATGGCTAAGGTAGACAGACAGTGAAGGGGATGGTCAGAGAGAGAGAGGGTAGCAGGGGATGAATGGGAAGAGAAGGGCACATGATAGGATGGAAAGTGAGAGAGAGGGCTGGGAGGAATGGACAGAGAGAGTGAAGAAGGAGAAGAGGAAGAGGGATAAAGAGAGTGGGGTGGAGGGTGTAGGCAGAGAGAGAGAGAGAGAGAGAGAAAGAGAGAGAGAGAGAGAGAGAAAGAGAGAGAAAGAGAGAGAGAGAGAGAGAGAGAGAGAGGAGAGGATGGGATGAAGAGGTAGAGAGGGGGTGAAGATGGTCAGGAAGAGGAGGGCAAGAACATGGATAGAAATAGGGACAGGAAGAGGAGGTGGGCTGAGAGGAAGGAGTCCACACATTGAGAGAGGGAGGGGGAAGATGAGCAGAGAGGAGAAGATTGACAGAATGAGTGAGGGTAAGATCATGAAAAGGATGATGAGGAAGATATGGGCAGAAAGAGAGCTGAGAAAATGGTGGGCAAAGAGGGGAGGGGAGGAAATGGAACAAGAGACAGGGGTGGAAAGAATCTATGCATTGTATGAGACATACGCATATGCGGGTGAAGCTGTGGGCCAAATATATAGAGCAGTATGCATGTATGTATGACCAAGATCTCCTCCCAAATATGCGGATCGATTTCAACCGAATTTGACACACAAACAGCAAACTTCTAAGTATCAGCACTGTGAGGTTTATAATCTTTTAGCTTCAATAGCAGTGCAGATAGGGCAAAAAACGTGTTGTTTTTCAACTCCTGCTGTATAGGCTGCCCACATGAGAAGATTGTAATGTGGGAATAGTATTGGTCTGCCTTATTGACCTGATTTGTCAGGCAGCTTACACACCAGGGGCAAGAAACTTTTTTTAAATCCCTGACTTCTGTGCTGCCCTGAGCAACAGGTCTGTTGTGGAAATAGTATCGGCCTACTTTCTCAACCGGTTTTGTAGGATATGTACATGCAGATAGGCATGGCTTGGGGAAGGTTGAAATTGATAGAGGAGAAATGGATGGAGAGATAGGACAGGAGTGATTGGGCAGGATGAAGGGGGCAGGAGGGGATGGACAGAGAGAGGAGAGCCAAGAGGGGATGGACAGAGAGAGGATGGATTGAGGGAGGGGAAAGAGGAGATGGAGAGAGAGATGGGGGAAGAGGGTGGGGGAGGAAGAGTGGAGCAGGGAGATGGACAGAGAGAGGTGGGCAGGAGGAAATGGAGAGAGATGGGAGGAGGTTATGGACATAGAGAGAGGAGAGGATGAGGTGGACAGAGAGAGGGGGATGACGAGATGTACAGAGAATGATGGAGGAGGAGATGGTCAGACAGATGGGGAGGAGGAGATGGACAGAAAGGAGGGAGGAGAGGGTGATGCAGGAGCTAGGTGGAAGATGTAGAGGGGCAGTGGGCAGTTTGAAGAGGGAGGAGGAGATGGACAGGGAAAGTGGGAGGTGGATGAGGGAGGACTGTAGGTCATAGATGGGGAGCAAAGGAGATGGACAATGGACAAAGAGAGGAGATGGAGAGAGAGAGAGAGAGAGAGAGAGAGAGAGAGAGAGAGAGAGAGAGAGAGAGGATGAGATGATGGACTAATAGAGGTGGGAGGATGAGGTGGACAGAGAGACAGGGTGAGGGAGAGGAAGGGATGGACACGGAGAGGGGGCATGTGGACGTCTGTACAATACATGTGTTGATGAAAGCATTGTGAGAAGAGCTGCAGGGAAAAGGCTTAACCGCTTTTTTGAGAAACAGAACTTCCCTTTCTCCTATATTACTATGATACGGTTGTTAACTACTGTATGGAAGCAAAGTATTTACATAGCTTTAGCCAGATCACTGTCAACTGTCATGGAACGAGGCAGCACATTGGATTTGCATTTGGGAGGACGATGGTTCAAATCTGGGTCTGATCACCCAGATTTAGGTTCTCTGTGATTTCCTTAAATCGCTCCAGGTACATTCCGGGACGGTTCTTTTGAAAGGGCACGGCTCCGATTGCCTTCACCATCCTTGACTCAATCCGTCTCTAATGGCATCAATGTCAATGAGATGTTAAACCTAATCTTCCTTGCTTCCTTCCTATCAACTGCCTGTATACTGGAAAAGGCACAACCTTTCTTTCTCTTCCCTAGAGTTAATCCCATCTTGTACAGGGTCCACATTTACAGGACTTGGCAAATTTTATTTTAATTAACTATGTAACTCGATGTCCTTCCTGATGCCTTAGTCGTCTAGGTAACTTAGAGGAGGTAAGTTATTTTTAACATATTCTTACTGCTTGTGGATCGTATTCTCTGAGGTGAGATTTGGGGACCAGCCGACTATTTACTTAAACGAGGGTGGGAAACCTCCCAAAAACCACACTCATGCCGACTGTTATACCAGCCCACGGTCATTAATCAGCTGTGCAGGTTCAGTACGGGTCTGGCTCACCTCCGGGTCTCCCAAGGTAATGTGCTATCCCATACGAGCAAGTCTCTGAATGTACAGAAACTGTCAAATCACACTTTACACTTCCATGTCCAAATATTCTGATAAATTTCATGCATGACTAATGAGGCATTCTTTTACAAGGTATCTGAATATTTGGTTATTATCGGTTTCCTGTCTGATCTTCTTCGGCAACCTGGTATAGACTTTTTGCACCAAGTAGAAAACTTCATTTTGAACCGTAAATACGGGTGCATAGTCTATTTGGAAATTACTTGTACTCTATTTGGAAATTACTTGTACCTCTAATACTGTGGTTGTGAAGTACAGCAGTCAGTATAAATTCATTGTGGGAGTAAATATATCTGGACGTAAATATGAGATTCTCTAAGTTTCGGTAGTGGTTTCTGCCAAGATGTTCAGTTATCATCTTTGCACAATATTCTTATTACGCACTCTTGGAAAATAAATACAAGATAAGAAGAAATAGAGATCGGCTTCAAAACATTTGAGAAACTAACGACGTCAAAAACATGTCTGTTGGCATGAGATGTGGCCACATGATCTTTGGACCTTGGTTTGAACCTCGTTCTTTTAAATTATATGCAAGCTGCCTCTACCAATAACCATCTCGCATGACAATAAAGTATTACAGTATGTAGCTATTTACATTCCCAGCATTTGAAGTAAAAAAAGAAAATGGCATCGCTATCATTAATTCAGCTTGTGATAAAGTAACCGTGGGAGAAGAAGACACAACGCGTACGACGTGCGTCATTCCCACTAGGCGGAGTGCAGGATTCTTCAGTGTTCTTCACGCTAGCATTAGCTTTAGAAGTAAGAACCCAGCCACATTTTCTTAAGAAAAGACAAACTCAAACGTGACTTGCTACAGAGGACCCTGTCGCTTTCCTGACAGCGTCGACCTCGACATAAAACAAATCATCTTGAACAGTTGGCTGAAGGCCGATTCACAGTAGCGTACTCTTTCCACTGGGCGGTTTCTGTCTGTGAGCTAGTCTTACACTTTTCTTCTCATCTGTTATCCCTGGGACTGGATTACAATTTATTATTTATTTACCTTAAAAAACTACTGTTTTCATAGTTAAAAATATCAAAAAATTGCAGAAATGTGTTTTATTTTAGACAAAAAAGTTTAATGTGTAACACCCATAACCTTTTTGGAATTTACTCCTTTTATATAATTGTTAACACACTGCAAACTGTTTTGATATGCTCGTGAATCCTGGGAAAGCAGTCTAACAATAGCGGCAATGACAACAATGGGGCCAAGCGGGTAGTGCCGTAAGGGAAACGCGAAGCGCGTGTTGCAGTGGCAGATAGGGAAGCCCTGCTATTACTTGGCGCCCACAATTAGAACAGGAGGGGGAGCACAAGTCACTAGTACAGGTACTACGTTCTCTCGGGCACACAAAGTAAGGTGACTTGGGGAATGCTGAATTAAATGACTAAATCCACTGACCAAGACTCTAAATTTGAATGCTTATCTTTGGCGCAGATTACTCTCAGGGGAGTGGGGGTGGGGGGGGGGGGGGGGTGGAGGGGGTGCGATCGCCCCCTCCCCGTATAATCCGCCCCTGTTGTAATTATAGCTATATAATTGTTTCTGAAGCACCCGTGGTCTAGGGGTAGCGTCTTTGATTCGTAATCAAAACGTCTTCGGTCCGGGATTCGATCCCCGCCACTGCCTAAATTTTGATAAATAATCAGCATTGGCGGCCGAAGACTTCCGGCATAAGAAGTCAGCCTCATTCTGCCAACGGCCTTGTCAAAGAGGGCGGAGGAGCGGATAGAGGTGCAGGGCACTCTCTTGTCCTAGGGGTGGGAAATTGCCCCTAAAGGCGGAAGAATCAGCAATGATCAACGACATGAGGATGCAGAAGGCAATGGAAACCACTGCTTTAAAGACACGTAACGTGTATCCACAGGACATGTGGCCTGTAATTGAAGAAGTGTCATGATGATCTCTCCATTGGCAAAAGATTCCGGAATAGTCCCCCATTCGGATCTCCGGGAGGGGACTGCCAAGGGGGAGGTTACCATGAGAAAAAGATTGAATAATCAACGAAAGGATAACGTTCTACGAGTCGAGGCGTGGAATGTCAGAAGCTTGAACATGGTAGGGAAACTAGAAAATCTGAAAAGGGAAATGCAAAGGCTCAATCTAGATATAGTGGGGGTCAGTGAAGTGAAGTGGAAGGAAGACAAGGATTTCCAGCCAGATGAGTATCGGGTAATATCAACAGCAGCAGAAAACGGTATAACAGGTGTAGGATTCGTTATGAATAGGAAGGTAGGGCAGAGGGTGTGTTACTGTGAACAGTTCAGTGACCGGGTTGTTCTAATCAGAATCGACAGCAGACCAACACTGACAACGATAGTTCAGGTATACATGCCGACGTCGCAAGCTGAAGATGAACAGATAGATAAAGTGTATGAGGATATTGAAAGGGTAATGCAGTATGTAAAGGGGGACGAAAATCTAATAGTCATGGGCGACTGGAATGCAGTTGTAGGGGAAGGAGTAGAAGAAAAGGTTACAGGAGAATATGGGCTTGGGGCAAGGAATGCCTTTCAACAAACAAATCCTGGCTGCCGAAACTGCATGCCCAAGGAATAGCACTTGCTTCTGTCACAGTCTGTTATCCTGTGTTTGTGTATTCTGTCAAACACTGTTCTGAGGTGTTTCTTGTGTAGTGTTGTCATCGTGGAAAATAGCAGAATATCATTGAAATATACGAAGCTTACAAACTTGCAATGTCTGCACGACATTCTTCAGACCAGATGGCAGGAACAGGCGAAATGGGTTCAAATGGCTCTAAGCATCATGGGACTTAACATTTGAGGTCATCAGTTCTCTAGACTTAGAATTATTTAAACCTAACTAAACTAAGGACATCACACAGATCCATGCCCGAGACAGGATTCGTACCTGCGACCGCAGCAGAAGCGCGGTTCCGGACTGAAGCGCCTAGAACCGCTCGGCCACAGCGGCCGGCCGGTGAAATGGGGTTACCACCACAGTTTTGGGTATATTTGCTTCTGCTGTAGGTACCTGATAGAGAGTTTCTTGCAGTCAGTCTTGGTGAAGACTTTGGCACCCACTAGTACATTTGTGAAATCACTTGTATTCGGTACCAGACAGCTGTCCGAATAGTGCATGTGTTTAACACGTGGTAGTCTCTGCAGGGGCTCCTGATGCCAACTTCCTTCCTGATCAGATGCAGTGGTGATGCTGACTGATCTGTATGTAAGCCCCACTTGCCAGAGTTGCTGTCTTTTTGGATCAGAAAATTTAATAAGTATTGGTAATTTTAATGCTGTGGTAGGGGAGAGAATAGATGACATGATTGCTTGAGAATATGGGCTCAGTTAAAGGAATGAGAGAAGAGAGCAACTAATTGACTGCTGCAATAAATTTCAGCTAGTAACAGCGAATAGCCTTTTCAAAAACCACAAGAGAAGGAGGGATTCATGTAAAAGGCCTGTAGGCATGGGATGATTCCAGATGTATTACATCATATTCAGTCAGAGATTCTGAAACCAGAATGTGAATTTTAATGTACACCCAGGAGCAGATGTAGATAAAGGTCACTACTTAGTAATGATGGAGTGTAGAATGAAGTTTAAGAGAATCGTCTGGAACAATCAACGTGAAAAAATGAGTTTTTGGGATACTGAGGAATTATTGGGCTCGGCTGGAATTCTGTAAGGTTACAGATTCTGTGACAAACAATATGAGGATAGGTAGTTCAGTTGACGAGGAGTCGACATCTCTAAAAAGGGCTATTACAGAAATGACAAATTTAGAGACAAGAAAGGTAACTGTGAAGGAACTGAAGAAATATTTCAACTGATTGATGAAAGAAGGAAGTATAAAGATTTTCAAGAAAAGACAGAATTACAGTATTGCAGGTCACTTACGAATGAAATAAATAGAAACTGCGTGGAAGCCAAGGTGAAATGGCTGCAGGAAATAAGTGAAGAAATCGAAAGGATTCAGCTTAAACATAGGTCAACAAAACCGTCGGGTAAAGTAAAATCAAAGGCGTCAACAAACTACGCAGTAATAACGTCACAGTTAACGGCAGAACAGGGAGAGGGTAGATGAAAAGAGTACACTGAATGCCTCTACGAGGAGGAGGAAATGACTAATGACGTGACAGAAGAAGAAATGGGAGTCGATATGTAAGACAAGGGAAATTCAATATTAGAGCGAGAGGTTAACTATGCTTTGGAGACCCTGTAGTCAAATAATGCGGGCAGCGTAGCTAACAATCCTCCACAATTTCTGAAATCATGCGGGGAGTGGCACCCAAACGACTATTCCCTTTGATTTGTAGAATCTACGAAACTGCTGACATCCCACCAGACTTCCGGACAAATGCCATTCACACAATTACGAAAATACCAGGGGTAAGTTAAGTCCAAGAATTATTGCACAGTCAGTCTCACGTCTCACACATTCAGTTTGCTGGCAAGAATAATAGCAGAAGAATAGAAAAGAAAATTAGATTTATTTTAGGTGACGACCACTTTGCGTTCAGGAAAGTTGAAGGGATCAGAGACGCAGTTCTGACGTTGCACTTGATGATGATAAAAGCAAGAGTTAAGAAAAATCAAGACACTGTCATACGATTTATAGAAGCAGAAAACGCATTCGACAATTACCCTAACTTCGTTAGTTGAATCGGGCATTGAAGGAGGCCAAGTTTAATTGATGGGTGTAATACTATAAGGCTATATGGACTACTGCGTGTTCTAAAATGAACCACAGACTGTTCTAAGCTCATTAAACTACTGTAGACAATAGTTAACAGTTATTCATTCGGAGTCGCTATGGGAAAATATTTGAATGAATTAAGCTGAAATGGGCCAGTGTTGTATAAAGTGACATGCCAGCAACAAGGTCTCAAAAATTTTTCTTTGTGGATTATGTTTCTCCAGAAATACAAATATCGAATACGTTGAACAGGCGGCTCCTTGAAGTTCCGTCTAAAGGCCCTCGATATGGGAGGTCGCATGTTATATGTTGAATAAGTGCATTGGAACTGCACTTGGGTCCCCCCATACCAATGGGATGCTACTGAATAAGCATATATAACATGCAAATATGCAGACCCATGGACCTGTGAAAACTGGGTAATCAGCTAGGACCGTCGCCGGAGGATTGGGCCACGTTTGCAATATGGGATTCACTAGTGTCGAGCGTCTTTGCCAATGAACGAAGGTCGCGATGTAACTCTAGCGTACTGCACGGCGATTTAGCTAATAACGCTGTCATATACTACCGAATTCCTTTGAGAATATGGTAAATGGTGCCCTTGGCAGCATAAATGTTCGATAGGCACAGCATTTGTGTCCTCGATGCTTACTCGCGACGCGCTGCTAAAAACTGCATGGCAGTTACCCATAAAACTAGATGACACTACCTTACCCCTGGTCATCAAGGGAATGGCCGTTCTCAGGCAATATGAGATGTGTGGTAGAGCACAAGGCGTTTATTCATCAAATGTGGTGGATCAAAACACTAACACAAGTAGTAATTTATTCAGTTCCAAGTTCTGTCCAACTAGTACTTTGCATTATGGTGCAGAGCCTTTGGCTAACTTGGGTAAAGATTTTCAAGAAACAGGTGAGTTTGTGATGGCCTGGGCTTAGTAGGTGGGTCTGAACAACTGCGAACTGAATCTTCTAAGAGCTACAGGTCCAATCGCGTTACTCATTGTTTAGATACCGATGTTGAGTGATTAGCTAGATGAAACCCCGTCCACGTCGGTCCCGTTGGTGCTGTCCAACAGTTTTAGGTTCTGGCTGTGGCGAAGAGCACTTCTCAGTTTAGGATTTGAACCCTAGAGAAGGAGGGGGCAGAGAGTTTTTCTAAAGCCCAGATCTAGCAGCGGTGTGTGGAGCTAAGTAGTGGATGCTTCCGTAGTCAGTAAATAAACTGTCACATTCTGTGAGGTGCCAGCAGCAGTACATGCTTACAGGGTTATTACAAATGATTGAAGCGATTTCACAGCTCTACAATAACTTTATTATTTGAGATATTTTCACAATGCTTTGCACACACATACAAAAACTCAAAAAGTTTTTTTAGGCATTCACAAATGTTCGATATGTGCCCCTTTAGTGATTCGGCAGACATCAAGCTGATAATCAAGTTCCTCCCACACTCGGCGCAGCATGTCCCCATCAATCAGTTCGAAAGCATCGTTGATGCGAGCTCGCAGTTGTGGCACGTTTCTTGGTAGAGGAGGTTTAAACACTGAATCTTTCACATAACCTCACAGAAAGAAATTGCATGGGGTTAAGTCGGGAGAGCGTGGAGGCCATGACATGAATTGCTGATCATGATCTCCACCACGACCGATCCATCGGTTTTCCAATCTCCTGTTTAAGAAATGCGGAACATCATGATGGAAGTGCGGTGGAGCACCATCCTGTTGAAAGATGAAGTCGATGCTGTCGGTCTCCAGTTGTGGCATGAGCCAACTTTCCAGCATGTCCAGATGCACGTGTTCAACCGTTTCTTCGCTCACTGCAGGCCGACCCGTTGATTTCCGCTTACAGAGGCATCCAGAAGCTTTAAACTGCGCATACAATCGCCGAATGGAGTTAGCAGTTGGTGGATCTTTGTTGAACTTCGTCCTGAAGTGTCGTTGCACTCTTATGACTGACTGATGTGAGTGCATTTCAAGCACGACATACCATTTCTCGGCTCCTGTCGCCATTTTTCTCACTGCCTTCTCGAGCGCTCTGGCGGCAGAAACCTGAAGTGCGGCTTCAGCCGAACAAAACTTTATGAGTTTTTCTACGTATCTGTAGTGTGTCGTGACCATACGTCAATGAATGGAGCTACAGTGAATTTATGAAATCGCTTCAATCATTTGTAATAGCCCTGTATATTAAATTTCAAGCATAGCGAAGCAGGTCTCACGTAAGATACAGAGCCTTTATAGACATTTTGTCAGTTACTACGACAGGGTGAATAACTGAAACCTGGTTTTATTTTACGAAATATTGCATTCAGTAATAGTACTTTTATTGCATTTTTGAAATCTACATACCTTAAATAGGGTCGGAAAATAATGTCGTTGCGATGACATCTTTCTTCCTGGACACAAATTTGAATCCTCTCCTGAAAATTATGCTCAGTTCTCTCCAACATTTCGTTCGGAATAGGTTCAATTTGCTGATGAATAGAAATCTTGAGGTCATCGATTGTGTGGGGCTTGTTCAAATACACTATTGATTTCAAGTAGCCCCAAAGAAAAAAGTCACATATCGATAGATCTGGCCAAGAAATATCACCATATCATGAAATGACATGTTCTGGTAACTCCCATGGATGATCCCACCGTGTGAGCTGCGGCACCATTCTGTTGGAACCATATTTCTCCGACGTTCACTTGACGCCTTTCAAGTTTTGGACGAAGAAAGTTGCTTAATATTTCGACGTAGTGCACTGATGTCACGGCAGCTGCAGTTCCTCCCTCTTTAAAAAGTAAGGTCCAACAGTCCCTGTCTTGGAGATACCGCACCACACTGCTACTTTTGAAGAGAAGTTCCTGGTGTGGGTCCTCGAACTCCCAGTACCGAGTGCTCTGTATATTAACGTAGCTACCCAAATGAAAATGGTCTACATCCATCATGAAAATACTGGGACATCTGCTTCTTCCGAAAGAATAGCGGCCATTAAGTGACAACATTATCTGCGCTGCACAAAATCCATTTCACCAGAGAGTTCGGCGCCAAATTTGAATTTTGTTTGTATCTTATCTTTGTGTGTGCTTCTTAGCTGTGTGTGTTGTCTTTTATATGGTATTCCTTTTGTGGATAAATGGTGCGTCTTTGCAGATTTTAGTGTATGTATTTTTCGTATATGTGTATGTGTGTGTGTGTAGACTTTCTCTGTTTGTGCTGTTTTTATTTGTAAAGTTCCTTTAATGTGTTAAATAGTGTGCCCTTGCAGAGTGTAGTGCCGAACTCTCTGGTGAACAAACGAACACTGACTGGGCTGGGACACACAACAAACCACAATCACACTGTGTTTTGGTGAAGTGAAAAGTGTTTTACTACGTTATTTGTGGAAAATACTTGTTATAGTTATGAGTGCATCACAACACCTCAGCATTATGCCGGGAATGGAAGTGCTTGCCACACGGAAACGTAAGTAAAAACGAATGTATGAGCGAAAACGTGGCGACAAACTAAATTACATTCTAGAAGATAGGTTAACTCCCAGCAAAAACCTTTCGCATCAACATCGTTTGGTTGCAGATGACAAGCTACCTGTAGTAATTATCACACAAGTGATCCAGAAAATTAATGCACACCAAATGTAAATGTATTTACAAAAAGAAACGATCTATTGTTTGAACTAAAGATGCACATAATTTTATAATCATTTAACAAAAATATTCACATTACAGAATTAATAAAAACGAAAACCCACTGATGATGGCACAGTGGTGCCGAAACATGTTTGGGTACTGAGAATAACGGTGTTTTGCATAACTGGCGGACCTCACGTCCAACAATATATTACTGAGTGTAAATATGCAAATGTTTCAGGAGTTTGATACGTTTCTTCCCAAGATTAGCAACTGTACAGAGAACAAAAGTAGTTGAATAATTGTTCGAGAAGCTCAGTAATATGCTTCTTCCAATTCAAGTTGTCATCAATAAGAACACCCAAAAAGTTGGAGCATTCTACCTTACTTACTGACTCCTCCTCATGTGCTAAATCAGTTGTTGGTTGACTCTGTTTATTGTACAGACCTGACTGTAGTGCATGTTTTTTCAAAATTTAGGGAGAGTCCATTTTAAAAGAACCACTTAATAATTCTATGGAAAAGCCATTTACTAACTCTTCTGTTGCTTTCTCTGTAATGGGATTTATTATAACACTAGCATCATCTGCAAAAAGTACCAGTTTCGCTTGTTGAATGTTAAGTAAAAGGTCATTCATTTATATTAAGAACAGTAGTGGACACAAAAGTGAACCCTGTGGGACTCCCTTTGTGATTTTTTTTTTTTATGGCAGTCATTAAAATTTTCTACCTTTCCGACATTGTTTGAATTATTGAGCAGAACTTTTTGCATGCAGTTTGTCAAATATGATTCAAGCGAGCCATATGTAAAGTCATCAATTCCATAAAACTTGAGTTTTTCTAAGAGAGTATCATGACTACACAATCGCGGGCCTTGTAGAGATTACAAAAATATCAAAAGGCCATATATTATTATTCAAAGCTTGAATGATTTGATGAGTAAATGTATAAATAGTCGAGCAACCTTTCTGGAATAAAACTGTGATATGCTAAGTAAATTTTTTCCAACCGAGTGTGCGACTGATCTTGAGTACATTACTTTTTCGAATATTTTGGAAAAATATATGAGTAAGAAAACTGGACGATAACTGTTTATGTCTGTCTTCTCACCTTTCTTATGGAGTGCGTTAATAATTGAATTTTTTTAACCTGTCTGGAAAAATTCCGTGTGACAGCGATGCATTGAATATATCACTAAGAACACTACTTATTAATCTGGATTCCGACACAGACTAGCAGATGCTTCTCATTCTTACACGAAGCGTAACACAATAGCTTCAAAAACAATGAATCACGCAAATAATGCATCAGACAACATTACGCATAATGATTCTGAGTGAAAAACCCGTTGCTTAACTTTTCCTTGTATACAAAATGTAGATGAAGTTATTTCAATGTACTTCTTTCAATTGCAGTGACATGCTAACCCTGTGCGTACCCAAGCAGATAGTACACGCAATGGCAGTTCGACGTTTGTTTTCTTGCCGTCTTCACTGTGTTGCAGTTCTAATGGCCAGCGTTGTAACTCAGTTCTTACGTAACATTGGGCATAATGTAGGAGACGTGGAAATCGACCTTCGGAGCAGTGGACGAATGCTCGCTTCTTAGGAGTGCGGTGTACCGGAAAGGACTAGCGCGCGCTTCGCTGCTGCTGGCGGCTGCTTTCGCTACGCTGCACGGCGCGTGGGCGTCCCGTGATGTCGCTCAGCGCGGAGTGCCGCTTCCCAAAGGTCGCCGAGCCACGCCGTGGGAATTATTAACGGCCGCTGTCGCTGTCGACGCCACTGCCCCTACGGCCGTCCGCCGACACTCGCAGGGGGAGCAGCGCGCCACTTCTGTGTCGTCTGACTACTCATTTAGGACTGCCACGTCTACCGTACTTCCCTTGTTCTCATGTTTTCAGTCTCCTTTCTCGCGTATTCAAGAATGTTTGCCCGTATTTCATTCAAATATACACTGAAGTGCCAGAGAAACTGGTATAAGCATGCGTATACAAACACAGAGATATGTAAACAGGCAGAATACGGTGCTGTAGTCGGCAACGCCTATATGAGACTCTAGGCGCTCAGTCCGGAACCGCGCGACTGCTACGGTCGCAGGTTCGAATGCAGCCTCGGGCATGGATGTGAGTGATGTCCTTAGGTTAGTTAGGTTTAAGTAGTTCTAAGTTCTAGGGGACTGATGACCACAGATGTTAAGTCCCGTAGTGCTCAGAGCCATTTGAACCATTTGCCTATATGAGACAACAAGTGTCTGGTGCAGTTGTTATATCGGTAACTACTACTACAATGGCAGGTTATCAAGATTTAGGTGAGTTTGAACTTGGTGTTATAGGCGGGGCACGAGCGATGAACTTCAGCACCTCCGAGGTAGTGATGAAGTAGGGATTTTCCCGTACGACCATTTCACGAGTGTACCGTAAATATCAGAAATCCGGTAGAACATCAAATCCCCGACTTCGTTGCGGCCGGAAAAAGATCCTGCAAGAACGGAACTAGCGACGAGTGAAGAGAATCGTTCAGCGTGACGGAAGTGCAAATTGCTGCAGATTTCAGTGCTGGGCCATCAGCAAATGTCAACGTGTAAACCATTCCACGAAACATCATCGATATGGGCTTTCGGAGCAAAAGGCCCAGTCGTGTACCCTTGATCACTGCACGACACAATGCTTTACGCTTCGCCTTGGCCCGTCAACACCGACATTGGACTGTTGATGACCGGACACATGTTGCGTCATCGGACGAGTCTCGCTTCAAATTGTTTCTAGCGGATGGACGTGTACAGGTATGGAGACCTCACGAATACATATCAGCAGGGTACTTCTCAAGCTGGTGGAGACTCTGTAAAGGTGTGATGGTTGAAATGAGCACTATGGGACTTAACATTTGAGGTCATCAGTCCCCTAGAACTTAGAATTACTCAAACCTAACTAACCTAAGGACATCACACACATCCATGCCCGAGACAGGATTCGAACCTGCGACCGTAGCGGTCGCGCGGTTCCAGACTGAAGCGCCTAGAACCGCTCGGTCACACAGGCCGGCTGTAATGGTGTGAGGCATGTGCAATTGGAGTGTTATGGACCTCTGATACGTCTAGATACGACTCTGACAGGTGACACGTACGTAAGAATCCTATCTGATTCCCTGCATCCATTCATGTCCATTGTACATTCCGACAGACTTGGACAATTTCAGCAGGACAATGCGACACCTCACACGTCCATAATTGCTGCAGAGGAGCTCCAGGAGTTTATAAACACTTCCGCTGGCCACCAAACTCCCCAGACACGAACTCCCCAGACATGAGCATATCTGGGATGCGTTGCAACGTGCTGTTCAGAAGAGATGTCCACCCCTCGTATTCTTACGGATTTATGGACAGCTCTGCAGGATTCATGATGTCAATTGCCTCCAGCACTACTTCAGACGTAAGTCGAGTCCAAGCCACGTCGTGTTGCAGCACTTCTACATGCTTTTGGGGGAGGGCCCTACACGATATTGGCTCTTCAGTGTAGTATTGTGAGCTTGGAGAGCAATTTTTTTCCGATTTTTAACAGTTCAATTTCGATTACTGAAATACTCGAAGCGATAGATTGAACTGTATACTGGCGTCATAGTTTTGTTCCGAAGCAGTAATTAACTTGCTGCGCAGCTCATTAGCATCGCTGCCAACATTAAATTAGTTGTACAAGCTTATTCTCAAACGGCCGAGGTCGCTAATACGCGCTTGTGCGGTGGCGCTCCACCCGGGGGTAAGCCGGTTCGCATCCTGGTGGTGGTGGTTGTGGAAAAAATTTTCACTGCCAGTATTTGGTCGGCAAGGGGAGGAGATGTGGTGGCGTAAAGTTCCTGATCACTAGACTTTGCGCCAACGTCCTGGTTTAAATATCGAACCTCTCTCCAGAGTCTCATGAAGTGAGGGCATGTGACACTACTTACGGCGGTCCATCTGCCGGATGGGGGCCTTAACCTTGGCGGCGCCGATGCTATACCCGGCACCGGGTTTCACCCTCTCTCCTCTCTCATCATCATCATCATACAGCATAAACATTACACTACACACACACACACACACACACACACACACACACACACACACACACAAAATTCATACATGTAGTTCCACAAATAGTGTGTAATGAATCATGTTGTAAATTAACAACTCAAATGTGCATGTGTGTAAGGTTATGTTCGTATAAGGTCCTGGAACTGCCACATGGAACACAATTATTAAGTTCGTTAAGCTGGAGACCGGAAGCTGAAGATACCGAAATGGCAATGTTCCTCCAACTCGTCTAGAATTTTCTTTTTCCTTTTGTGCTCTTGTGGCGGCTGGGTCACTGGATGTTCGTCTCTTGCAATATGCCAGGGGAAGAATGACTTTTTGTTTGGAAGTACAACACACAAAGTTATGAATTTGTTAGACAGAAATCTTTAAAATTAATAGGAGTTAATTTCAGTGGTTTCTACTGCACAGTAAATTTATACATACTCAAGCATTTCAGTATTTCACAGAACATGCACATCCGTGATATTCTTCCTCTTTGCCTAAACAAAGAAACTGAGTTCAGTGAGGCACAAGATATTTTAAAATAGTTTGCATTTGATGTAAATGAAGATGAACGGTATGATGAGTTCTGTAATGTCATGGTTATTTTAAATGACAACGCCCATCTTGTTGGTAATGCTTGTGACAAATGGGTATGTGCGTTTTGTTATTCTACGTGCGAAGGATTTAAAAACATCCTACGCTTTGTTATACCGTAAATATCCCAGAATCTAATGGCCAAACAGAAAGAGTGTTTTTACTTATGAATAATAAATGAATCGATGTGAGAAACAGAAGTTTTGTTGAACACATGAACGCAGAACTGGAAATAATAACAAATTTCAGTTTCCGCTATAAAAGTTTTTTCAGATATGTGAAAGATGGTGTTAAGTTTCCTTCTGAACGCAAATAAAACAGTAAATATTTGTAACCATATTTCTGTAGCCAAGTGTTTTATGTCTTTTAAGTGTGCGAGAATAAAAATTCCATTGGACTCATCAAAGCTAAAAATTGTAATACTTACTATAGAAAACGTTTATAGTGTAGTGTTACATTCTATGTCGTATAACGCGTTAGCAATTTTCAGAATATCCCTTATTTTCAATTGAAAAACCCGACAAACCCATTCGCCGTACTTTGTCCCTGCTGGTACACAGATTTCTCGTCGTTCTGACTGCTTTAGACGTGCCATCATATGCAGCGTTACACTTGAAATCGACATGCACATAATCAAAAATCAGATTTCCGTGAGACGTACATTGGTATTATTTTTTCCTGTTTCACCCCTGCTCCATGCTTGATACAAGATTATAAAATCCAGTAAACGATATCTTGCAGCCGCTGGTATTAAAAGAATATTTTGGTACCAGATGCTGGATCGCAAACCAGATGCTCGTATGGATCCCGATCATAACTGAGTATTGAGATAAAGTAGGATAAAATGAATACCGTTATTTATCATCACACTGCGTGTTGCAATGCGTTCACTGTCTTCAAAATATCAATATGAAGGAAATAACATATTAAGACGTCCAGTGAGTATGAGACAATCTGAGAGAAGCAAGTTGAACATCACCTTTTATTTCCTTAACGTTCGTGTTTGTTTCCTTAATGTTCATGTTTTCATAATCGTGAACGAACTACAATACGTAAGGTGATGATAAATAACGGTTTTAATTTTGTCCTACTCATTAATTTTATTCTATCAATATTCAGTCAATGTCCAGTTGTGATAAGGATCCCTGTGAGTGTGGTTTGCAACCCAGAATCTGGCTCCAAAATTATACCTATCAGTTCCTAACTTTTTCAATACAGGGGTAGCAAGACTGAGTTGTTTAGTTACTACGTGTATCGTGTAGCGACCTTGTAGCTACCGTAAAATAAGAGAAAGTAAACAGTGTAAACATTAATTCCAAAGCACATCTCGCAGTAACTTGATTTTTGATTACAGGTGTATCGATTTTAAGTGTAACTTGGCATGCATTGGTTCCTTTAGAGTTAAAAAGTTGAGAAGTCCAGTTTGCCTGAGACAATCCGAGAATGAAGTCGCACATATTTTGTTTTATTTCCTACAAGCTGATATTCACTTCATGGTGAACAGGATGATGACTAGCTTCTACCAATGTTTCTAACAAATTAAGGGTTTGACATGAAATCCAAGACAGTTGGAAGGTAATATACTCCTCACAGGTATTCTGTCAGTTTTAGTCTTTGCTTACCCATCATAGGTGTAATCTGCCCGAACATCTGATAAGAACATGTTTGTGAGATTCGACGGAAAATTTTTCGACCGTGTATAAGTAATTAGGTTCACATTACTGCTGTTCGTATTAGAGAGATGGAAGCAAAAGACCTATCCAGAACAGAGAACACGTTGTCGATGTAAAACCGAAATACGAGCATGTGGAGGATCCGAAAGGAAATCGCAGATGAACAGAGCCATACAAAATACGAAGAAACAAAACCTAACTTACATTTATATCAACTCTTAGCAAACTTCCCATTGTACTATGTTGTTGTTGTTGTGGTCTTCAGTCCTGAGACTGGTTTGATGCAGCTCTGCATGCTACTCTATCCTGTGCAAGCTTCTTCATCTTCCAGTAACTACTGCAACCAACATCCTTCTGAATCTGCTTAGTGTATTCATCTGTTGGTCTCCCCCTACGATTTTTACCCTCCACGCTGCCCTCCAATACTAAATTGGTGATCCCTTGATGCCTCAGAACACGTCCTACCAACCGATCCCTTCTTCTGGTCAAGTTGTGCCACAAACTTCTCTTCTCCCCAATCCTATTCGATACTTTCTCATTAGTTATGTGATCTACCCATCTAATCTTCAGCATTCTTCTGTAGCACCACATTTCGAAAGCTTCTATTCTCTTCTTGTCCAAACTATTTACCGTCCATGTTTCACTTCCATACATGGCTACACTCCATACAAATACTTTCAGAAATGACTTCCTGACACTTAATTCAATACTCGATGTTAACAAATTTCTCTTCTTCAGAAACGCTTTCCTTGCCATTGCCAGTCTACATTTTATATCCTCTCTACTTCGACCATCGTCAGTTATTTTGCTTCCCAAATAGCAAAATTCCTTTACTACTTTAAGTGTCTCATTTCCTAATCTAATACCCTCAATATCACCCGAGTTAATTCGACTACATTCCATTATCCTCGTTTTGCTTTTGTTGATGTTCATCTTATATCCTCCCTTCAAGACACCATCCATTCCGTTTAACTGCTCTTCCAAGTCCTTCGCTGTCTCTGACGTAATTGCACTATATATTAGAGTTTTAAGCTTTTCCATTGTTCTCCTTGTATTTTATGCTATCTTCATTGTCTCCTCAGACTGCACAGTATTGATACCTTTTTATTTCATACTGTCGAATTCGAGGCATCCTCCAGGATCATCCATACATCAAGTACATCAATTGAAAATGGACTATGTCTGATATGGGAATCAAACACAAACTGAAATATTGAATTTTACACCGGCCAAATTCTGCCACACATTTCCACATAGTCGCGCGATACCCTGTAAACGTACTTGAGTTTTCAGGCGCATCTGATCTGCATATGGGATACGGGAAAAATGGCTGCTAAAATGCCTCTATGCGCTATGTAATTAATCTAATCTTAGCTGCGCGTTCCCTATGAGAGAGATACCTAGGGGGATGCAGTATATTCCTGAACTCCTCACATAATACTGGTTCTTGAAACAATTGTATGCAGGTTTCGCGGGATAGTTTAGGTCTACCTAAAGTATATTTACAAATATGTACATATTCCACAAGCCATCGCATGAGGTGTCACGGAGGGTACTTTCCACAATTACTAGTCGTTTGTTTTTCCGTTCCACTCGCAAACAGAGCGAAGGATAAACGACTGCCTATATATCTCCGTATGAGCCCTAATTACTCTTACCATGTCTTAGTGGTCCTTATACAATATTCACCAGAGTGCCAGTAGAATTCTGCTACGGCCAGCTTCAATTGCTAGGTCCCTAAATTTTCTCAATAGGGTTCCGCGAAAATAACGTTTTTTTTTTTTCCTTTCAAGGATCCTCATCTGAGTTCATGAAGCATCTGCTTAATACTCGCGTGTTGGTAAAACTTACTGGTAACAAATCTATCAGTGTATCTCTGAATTTCTTCAATGTGTTCCTTTAACGTGACCTAGTGGGTGTCCAGACACTTGTGCAGAACTCAAGCATGGGTTGCAGTAGTGTCCTACACGCAGCCTATTTTGCAGATGAACGACACTTACCTGAAATTCTCTCAATAAACCAAAGAAATGTTAATAGTAACTTAATCTCTTTGCACACAATGCAACTATACACACTGCTGGAAAAGAAAATTAGTACACCCTTATAGAGGTTTCCAGTTCACTCAAGCATCATTGTTGCAACAGTGCATATGGACTACATGAAATGAGTTCTGAGGTGCCAGGTATCGGCCTGTGCTGAAACGCCAGTATTAGTGTGTGTTGTAGCTTCCACAGTCGGAAACGCAGGCGTTGACTCTGTCATCCAGTCGATCGTACAGTTGGCGAATATTGCCCTGGGATACGTTATGGCACACCTGCTCGATCTTCACATAGTTCTGTAGGAGTTGTTGGTTGAAGAGTCGCACTTCTTGTCCCATCAAATGCGACATGTGCTCAATTGAAGACAAACCCAGAGTTCATAGTAATGGATTGTAAATGGAGAAAATCATTACTCCGCTGCGGCGAATTATTAATCCCGAGAGTAGTGTAAACTGCCTGCGAGAATTGGACATTCCGTGCTACGGACGCATCTCTCTGGAATAAGTAATCGAAGATGTATATTTGAGGACTCTGCGTGAAGCGATTACAGAGATCGGATGTGTTTTATGTTGGAGAGATTTTGCTATTGTAGTACGACGCTATTAAGCTCCATTGTGAATGTTTAGTAGTCGATGGCACAATAAACAAATTCAAGAAAATAATACGCATTCAAGGTGTGTATTTTTAAATTTATAAAAGATTTGACAAACATTCTTCAGATATCACGTGACGTAGATCGATCGGAGGTGCAGTATGGAATGATAGTGCGAACCTGAATCTTTTCACAGTCAATATTCTTCGAGAGAATATCTCAGAAGCAATAACATATTCGTTGATAAAAAAATTGGACACATCAATCCATAAGCATCATACGACATAGCACCTAGTTGTGTCAACGATCTTCGTAGCGAAATAAACGTTTTAGAGATTTCAGGTGGAGCTGTTCCGACGAGATCGACGCTGCGGGACATATATCCAGCTCTCCTGTGGTATTTAAAACCAAAGACTTATATTCTTTAGCTTTTAAAAGACTGAAGCTAAAACCTAAATAACACCACTGGAAATCATAATTACATCTACATCTACATGATTACTCTGCAATTCACATTTAAGTGCTTGGCAGAGGGTTCATCGAACCACAATCATACTATCTCTCTACCATTCCACTCCCGAACAGCGCGCGGGAAAAACGAACACCTAAACCTTTCTGTTCGAGCTCTGATTTCTCTTATTTTATTTTGATGATCATTCCTAACTATGTAGGTTGGGCTCAACAAAATATTTTCGCATTCGGAAGAGAAAGTTGGTGACTGAAATTTCGTAAATAGATCTCGCCGCGACGAAAAACGTCTTTGGTTTAATGACTTCCATCCCAACTCGCGTATCATATATGCCACACTTTCTCCCCTATTACGTGATAACACAAAACGAGCTGCCCTTTTTTGCACCCTTTCGATGTCCTCCGTCAATCCCACCTGGTAAGGATCCCACACCGCGCAGCAGTATTCTGAGGACGAACGAGTGTAGTGTAAGCTGTCTCTTTAGTGGACTTGTTGCATTTTCTAGGTGTACTGCCAATAAAACGCAACCTTTGGCTCGCCTTCCCCACAATAGTATCTATGTGGTCTTTCCAACTGAAGTTGTTCGTAATTTTAGCACCCAGTTACTTAGTTGAATTGACAGCCTTGAAAATTGTACTATTTATCGAGTAATCGAATTCCACCGGATTTCTTTTGGAATTCATGTGGATCACCTCACACTTCTCGTTATTTAGCGTCAACTGCCACCTGCCACACCATACAGCAATCTTTTCTAAATCGCTTTGCAACTGATACTGGTCTTCGGATGACCTTACTAGACGGTACATTACAGCATCATCTGCGAACAACCTAAGAGAACTGCTCAGATTGTCACCCAGTTCATTTATATAGATCAGGAACAGCAGAGGTCCCAGGACGCTTCGCTGGGGAACACCTGATATCACTTCAGTTTTACTCGATGATTTGCCGTCTATTACTACGAACTGCGACCTTCCTGACAGGAAATCACGAATCCAGTCGCACAACTGAGACGATACCCCATAGGCACGCAGCTTGATTAGAAGTCGCTTGTGAGGAACGGTGTCAAGAGCTTTCCGGAAATCTAGAAATACAGAATCAACTTGAGATCCCCTGTCGATAGCGGCCATTACTTCGTGCTAATAAAGAGCTAGCTGCGTTGCACAAGAATGATGTTTTCTGAAACCATGCTGATTACGTATCAATAGATCGTTCCTTCGAGGTGATTCAAATGTTTGAATACAATATATGCTCCAAAACCCTACTGCAACCCGACGTCAATGATATAGGTCTGTAGTACGATGGATTACTCCTGCTACCCTTCTTAAACACTGGTGCGACCTGCGCAATTTTCCAATCTGAAGGTACAGATGCATCGGTGAGCGAGCGGTTGTATATGATTGCTAAGTAGGGAGCTATTGTATCAGCGTAATCTGAAAGGAACCTAATCGGTATACAATCTCAATACTATACAATACAATACAATATCAAAAATAAATAAGAAGCAGAGAATTTTCTCAAACAAACTTTCCTAAAATAATTAATTAATTACTTAAAATACAGGGTGATTCAAAAAGAATACCACAACTTTATGAATTTAAAACTCTGCAACGACAAAAGGCAGAGCTAAGCACTATCTGTCGGCGAATTAAGGGAGCTATAAAGTTTCATTTAGTTGTACATTTGTTCGCTTGAGGCGCTGCTGACTAGGCGTCAGCGTCAGTTGATGCTAAGATGGCGACCGCTCAACAGAAAGCTTTTTGTGTTATTGAGTACGGCAGAAGTGAATCGACGACAGTTGTTCAGCGTGCAAACGAAGTATGGTGTTAAACCTCCTGATAGGTGGTGTATTAAACGTTGGTATAAACAGTTTACAGAGAATGGGTGTTTGTGCAAAGGGAAAAGTTCTGGACGGCCGAGAACGAGTGATGAAAATGATATTGCTCGAGTGCCTGGAGGGGGCCATATTGAACATCTCTGAACTTGTTTTTGAGTGAAAAAAAAACCTTTTTAAATACTCTTTGTAATGATGTATAACAGAAGGTTATATTATGTTTCTTTCATTAAATACACATTTTTAAACGTGTGGTATTCTTTTTGAATTATCCTATTGCAATAACACATCTCCTTCTTTTCGCAAGAACAGTAAAAGAACAGGCCTGACAACATTCTGTGTGTACAGAACATTGCTTAGCAACCCATCCAGAAATACCAAAGGCGAACGAGAGCTGCAGCTTACTGCACCACAGACCACAAGCCTGGTATGGGGCCAGTGTGGCTCTACGAGATGGTGCTCATCAGGTCTACATCGTATATGAAAACGACTATCACTTGCGTGCAGGCAGAACCTGCTTTCATTGCTGAAGATTATGGTGCACCATTCCACGTTCTGAGTGATCCTCTGAACACATCAGTCGAGCTGTGCATATCGATGCTGTGGCATGAGTGGAAGACGGGCTAAAGGTGTGCGTACCCACAGTCCCAGTGCTACTAACTGGTTCGCACCAGTTCGTGTTGACAAGTCTGACCTCACAAGCATTATTAGTTGTGCTGTGGTAGCTGTACGATCTGCCACTGCTGCCCTTACAATACAACCAGCCAGGTCGTATTGTTAAGGGCCGCAGTGGCACATCGTACAGCTACCACAGCACACGTACACTACTGGCCATTAAAATTGCTACACGACGAAGATGACGTGCTACAGACGCGAAATTTAACCGACAGGAAGGAGATGCTGTGATATGCAAATGATTAGCTTTTCAGAGCATTCACACAAGGTTGGCGCCGGTGGCGACACCTACAACGTGCTGACATGAGGAAAGTTTCTAACCGATTTCTCATACACAAACAGCAGTTGACTGGCGTTGCCTGGTGAAACGTTGTTGTGATGCCTCGTGTAAGGAGGAGACATGCGTACCATCACGTTTCCGACTTTGATGAAGGTCGAATTGTAGCCTATCGCGATTGCGGTTTATCGTATCGCGAAATTGCTGCTCGCGTTGGTCGAGATCCAACGACTGTTACCAGAATATGGAATCGGTGGGTTCAGGAGGGTAATACGGAACGCTGTGCTGGATCCCAACGGCCTCGTATCACTACCAGTCGAGATGATAGGCATCTTATCCGCATGGCTGTAACGGATCGTGCAGCCACGTCTCGATCCCTAAGTCAACAGATGGGGACGTTTGCAAGACAACAACCATCTGCACGAACAGTTCGACGACGTTTGCAGCAGCATGGACTATCAGCTCGGAGACTGTGGCTGCGGTTACCCTTGGCGCTGCATCACAGATGGTGTACTCAACGACGAACCTGGGTGCACGAATGGCAAAACGTCATTTTTTCGGATGAATCCAGGTTCTGTTTACAGCATCACGAAGGTCGCATCCGTGTTTGGCGACATCGCGGTGAACGCACATTTGAAGCGTGTATTCGTCATCGTCGTACTTGCGTTTCACTAGGCGTGTTGGTATGGGGTGCCACTGGTTACACGTCTCGGTCACCTCTTGTTCTCATTGACGGAACTTTGAACAGTGGATGTTACGTTTCAGTTGTGTTACGACCCGTGGCTCTACCCTTCATTCGATCCCTGCGAAACCTACATTTCAGCAGGATAATGCACGACCGCGTGTTGCAGGTCCTGTACGGGGCTTTCTGGATACAGAAAATGTTCGACTGCTGCCCTGGCCAGCACATTCTCCAGATCTCTCACCAACTGAAAACGTCTGGTCAATGGTCAATGGTGGCCGAGCAACTGGCTCGCCACAATACGCCAGTCACATCTCTTGATGAACTGTGGTATTGTGTTGAAGCTGCATGGGCAGCTGTACCTGTACACGCCATCCAAGCTCTGTTTGACTCAATGCCCAGGCGTATCAAGACCGTTATTACGGCCAGAGGTGGTTGTTCTGGGTACTGCTTTCTCGGGATCTATGCACCCAAATTGCGTGAAAATGTAATCACACGTCAGTTCTAGTATAATATATTTGTCCAATGAATATCCGTTTATGATCTGCTTATGTTCTTGGTGTAGCAATTTTAATGGCCAGTAGTGTAATAATGCTAGTGGGCGCTGTGAGCGACTGTGTCGTGTGGACGTCCAGAACCTCGTGTACGGGTGTGAGAATATTTAAGTGACTACTGGTACCAGCATAGTTGCGCAGCTGACGTAGCACGTCCAACTTACGTGTCAGTTCTCTGAGAGGATCATCCTGCCACTAGGAAGACTACAACTTGACGTCTTTCAAAGTCCCTCATTTCGCTGTAGGAAGTAAGAGTGCATCTCCATGACATGGTTGCCTGCTTGCTTCGAACGTTTGCACCACACTAATATTATTAAAAAGAAGGCTGGGCCCAAATTGAAAAGGTCTGCGATCGGCTGACACAGTGACGCCAGTGTAGGAGCAAGGCGAGGCAGTGGCTAGCACAACGAGCAGTTCTTAAGCACAAATAGCTACCTATAACTGCAATTAAGTTCTCATAAAATTGTGTAAAATAGCTATTTTACATGTTTCGATGTCAGTAGTGGATGAAGAGTGCCACTTCCAGGATTATTGCTTTTATGCTGCTGCCACTTTTAGCACTTGCGAATGAAAAGTCTTGTTCTGACACACAGTTTGATAATTTCTAGTGAAAAATCAATATATTTGGGTTGGACAGCAGCGCAGATTGTCTTTACTATATTTCATTCCTTCAAAATACTTTCTAGACCGTTAAATTCATTAGAATGGTTCAAACTGTGACACTTCATGTAGCCAGTTGTCTGTCGAAACTGTAAGCCCACCGCTAGATAGAACTTCACTCAGGCCAAAACGTTCCACGTCTGTAGCAGAACCACTTAAAGTATCAATAGATGGTGTTACAATTGTGTCATAATATTTATTTGGACCATACATGATGTAGCTAGAAAGGTATCAGAATCTTTCTGCGGAGATTATAGGCCCCCTGGTGTCGGCTGATTCTTCTGGTGTAGGGGGTAGAAACTGGTACACCTGCCTAATATTGTGTAGGGCTCCCGCAAACACATAGCAGTGTTGCAAGACGATGTGGCATGGACCCGACTAATGTCTGAAGTAGTACTGGGGTGGGGGGAGGGGAGAGGGGGGGGGCAACTGACACTATGAACCCTGCAGGGCTGTCAAAAATCCCTAAGACTACGAGGGGCGGAGATCTCTTCTGGACTGGATGTTGTAAGGCATCCCAGATACGCTCATTAATGTTCATGTCTGGGGAGTTTGGTGGCCAGGGGGAGTATTTAAACTAAGAAGAGTGTTCCTGGAGCCACTCTGTTGCAATTATGGACGTGTGGGGTGTCTTATTGTCCTGCTGGAATTGTCCAAATCCGTCGAAATGCACATTAGATTAGATTAGATTAGATTAGATTTACTTTCATTCCAATTGATCCGTAGTGAGGAGGTCCTCCTGGATGTGGAACATGTCAGAAAAACAACAATACATGACAAATATTTACAACTAAAACAAATAAGCTAATGTACCATTCCACAGGTCCCAAGTGGAATGATCGTCATTTTTAATGAACACTAAGAGTCATTTTACAAATACTAATGCACTGAATTTAAAATAAAAAACGTTTTTTATTTATTTATAAGGTAATAAACATGTAATACAACTACTGTAATACTTATTTACAATGAACACATTACTGCACTGAAATGGTGCAGAAGTTAGATTATACTTACACACACACACACACACACAAATTTTCAGTGAACACATTACTGCACTGAAATTGTGCAGAAGTTATGTTGTACTTATATACAAATCAGTTGGTTTTACTAAGAAATTCATCAATGGAGTAGAAGGAGTTGGCCACCAATAAATCCTTTAGGCTTCTCTTAAACTGAATTTCATTGGTTGTTAAGCTTTTTATGGCTGCTGGCAAGTTATTGAAAATGTGTGTTCCTGAATAATGCACACCTTTTTGTACAAGACTAAGTGACTTTAAATTCTTGTGAAGATTATTCTTATTTCTAGTATTGATTCCATGAATTGAGCTGTTGGTTTGAAAAAGTGATATATTTTTAATGACAAATTTCATTAAGGAATAAATATACTGGGAAGCTGTAGTTAGTATCCCTAGTTCCCTAAACAGGCTTCTGCAGGATGTTCTTGAGTTCACACCACATATAATTCTTACTGCACGTTTTTGTGCCCGGAAAACTTTAGCTTGGCTTGATGAATTACCCCAAAAAATAATCCCATATGACATTATGGAATGAAAGTAAGCATAGTATGCCAGCTTTTTCATTTTTATATCCCCTACGTCTGACAAAATTCGCATTGCAAACAGAGATTTGTTAAGACGCTTCAGCAGTTCTGTGGTGTGCTCCTCCCAATTGAATTTATTATCAAGCTGTAATCCCAAGAATTTAACACTGTCCACTTCTTCTATCTTCTTGTCATCATATGTTAGACATATACTCTTGGGACACCCCTTACAAGTTATGAACTGCATGTAGTGTGTTTTTTCAAAGTTTAGTGACAAAGAATTGGCTAGGAACCAGTGATTAATGTCCACAAATATTTTATTGGCTGATCTTTCTAAGACTACACTTGATTTGCTATTTATTGCAATGTTTGTATCATCGGCAAACAAAACAAACTTGGCATCTGGTAATGTTACTGATGAAAGGTCATTGATATACACAAGAAAAAGTAAGGGCCCCAAAATGGAACCTTGTGGGACCCCACATGTAATTAGTTCCCAGTTGGATGATGCCTGATAGACATGTATCAAGCTCTTTCCTAATAACACCCTTTGTTTCCTGCCAGAGATATAAGATTTGAACCATTTTGCAGCATTTCCTGTTACACTATAATATTCTAGTTTACTTAAAAGGATATTGTGATTTACACAGTCAAATGCCTTTGATAGATCACAAAATATACCAGTTGCCTGCAATTTTTTGTCTAATGAATTAAGCACATTTTCACTGTAAGTGAAGATAGCCTTCTCAATATCAGAACCTTTTAGAAATCCAAACTGTGACTTTGACAGTATGTTATTTGAGATAAGATGGTTATAAAGACGACGGTACATTACTTTTTCGAAAATTTTTGAGAATGCTGGTAACAGTGAAATTGGACGGAAATTTGATGCTATTTCTTTATCTCCCTTCTTAAACAGTGGCTTAACTTCAGCATATTTCAGCCATTCAGGAAATATTCCACTGATAAACGACTGGTTACACAGATAGCTTAATATGTTACTTAGCTCAGAATCACATTCTTTAATTAACTTTGTTGATATTTCATCATACCCACTAGATGTTTTTGATTTTAAAGATTTTATGATGGACATTATTTCTGTTGGGGTAGTGAGGGTCAAATTCATATTATGGAAATTACTTGAAATGTCTGGTCTAAGGTAATCCATAGCAGCATCTACCGAACCTGACAACCCCATCTTTTCAGTAACAGTTATAAAATGTTTGTTAAAAAGTTCTGCAACACTATACACATCTGTCACCAATGTATCATTTACTCTTAATGCTATTTGTTCCTCTTCATGTCTGGTCCTACCGGTCTCCTCCTTCACTATATCCCATATTGTCTTTATTTTGTTATCTGATATGACTATCTTTTCCTTGTAATATATTTGCTTTGACATCCATATTACAGTCTTTAATATTTTGCAGTATTTCTTATAATGTGCTATAGCATCAACATTGGAAATGTTTCGGATTGACAGATACAGTTTTCTTTTTGTTTTACAAGATACCCTTATTCCTCGAGTAATCCATGGCTTCTTTGTAGATTTTCCTCTAACCTTGGTAAGTTTTGGGGGAAAGCAGTGTTCAAATAAGGTAAGCACTTTATTAGCAAAAATGTTATATTTTTCATTCATGCCTTGAGCACTGTAAACATCAGTCCAGTGAATGTCTCTGAGGAGTGTCCTAAAATAATCAATTTTTGGCTTACTGATTACCCTCTTGAGCTCAGATTTAACAGATTTTATATCCTGTTCAGTATTAACATTTAACAGAAGGAACTGCATCTCATGGTCTGAGAGGCCATTGGCTATTGGTTTTGTAATATAATTTTGTTCATTGGACTTTTCTATAAAGATATTATCAATGGCTGTTTGTGAGCAAGTGGCTATCCTAGTGGGGAACTTTACTGTGGGAATTAAGTTGAATGATAGTGTTACTAACTCAAATAAGTTCTTATTCGGAGAGTCTTTAAGGAAATCTACATTGAAATCACCAGCAACCACTATTTCTTTGTTTTTGGTTATTAAATGGGCCAGTACAGCTTCAAGGTGGTTTACAAACAGATTAAAGTTACCTGCAGGTGCTCGATATACACTTAATATTATGAAAGATTTTTTGTGAAAATCTAATTCTGTTGCACATGCATCCATATGCTGTTCTAGGCAAAATTTATGAATGTCTATGTTCTTAAATTTATGGCAGTTCCTGATGAATGTGGCAACTCCTCCTTTCTCCATTTCTGATCTACAAAAGTGAGATGCTAACCTAAACCCTGTAACACTTAAAAGTTCTATACCAGTGGTCACATGATGTGACAGGATGATTACATAGGTGTCACCTGTCAGAGCCGTATCTAGATGTATCAGGGTCCCATATCACTCCAACTGCACACCATTACAGATCCTCCTTCAGCCTGAACAGTCTTCTGCTGACATGCAGGGTCTATGGATTCATGAGGCTGTCTCCATACCTGTACACGTCCATGTTCTCGATACAATTTGAATCGAGACTCGTCCGACCAGGCAACATGTTTCCAGTCATCAACAGAGCAATATCGGTGCTGATGGCCCCAGACGAGGCGTGAAGCTTTGTGTCGTGTAGCCATCAGGAGTACACGACTGGGCCTTCGGCTCCGAAAGCCCATGTCGATTATGTTGCGTTGAATCGTTCGCACGCTGACACTTGTTGATGGCCCAGCGTTGAAATCTGCAGCATTTTGCGGAAGGGTGCACTTCTGTCACGTTGCACGGCTCTCTTCAGTCGTCGTTGGTTCTGTTCTTGTAGGATATTTTTCCGGCCTAATTTACGTCGGGGATTTGATGTTTTAGCGGATTGCTGATATTCACTGTACATTCGTGAAATCGTCGTACGGGAAAATCCCCACTTCGTCGCTAACTCGTAGATGCTGTGTCCCAACTCTCGTGCACAGACTATAACACCACGTTCAAACTTACTTAGATCCTGTGAAAGGTGGCTACACTGAGCCACTGCGCCAGAGATTGCGCCAAAGAGTATTATTAAGCCGCCTACACAGTGCTTGGGGAGAGCTCGTAGTAGTCAGTGCCTGTCGAGGACTCGGGGTAGTCTGTGCTGAGATGTCGTAGTGAGGAGTGTTTGTTGAGATGTGCTAGCAGGTAGTGCTTGCTGAGATGTGATACTGAAGAGTCTTGTTGAGATGTGGTAGTAGAGAGTCGGTGTGGAGATATATTGTAAGGATTAGAGTGATTTTCATCAATATAAATGAGGTAACGAACTCCGTTTCTTTTTTTCTCATTATTTCAGTGTCCTAAATAATGCGTCATTACAGGTTCAGTCAACAAAGCATCTGGCGTGTGTTCTTGTATTAGAGTTTAATTCTGCTTTCCTTACGCAATTATAGTATTTCTAATTTTCTTTTATCACGTTAGTATCACCTCAGTAAAATTGGTATTTAAAAATTCTTGTCTTGTTGAAGAAGAACCGTGCCAGATGTGCGTTGAGTCATACTTCCACATACAGAACAGTTATACTTGTGCTTCGGTTTCGTAGGTTTCATAGTTGCTGGGGACTTAATTAATTAATTGTGTTAACGAAAATTTTCATTTCATTCTTTGTTGTTGTTCTTTGCAGTCAGATAGCGTAATAATACTAGTCAGGGCCAACCGTTTACGAGACTTCGTAATCGAGCATACAGCTACTAAAAATATTCTCATTCTAAATAATTAAGCCCCCATGCACCTGATAACCTGCCATTGTAGCAGCAGTAACCGATCTAACAACTGCGCCAGACACTTCTTGCCTTACATACGCGTTGCCGACCGCAGCGCCATGTTCTGCCTGTTTACATATGTCCAAAGTCCATCCCTGTCATCTGCCTCTACCGAAGATTCATTTGATGGAGGAATATCATGAGCATTATGCTCCACGAGTAGCAGACGTAATCGATGGTTCACTTCTATCGGAGGAGGATTCAACTGGAAATGACGAAGTCCTCTTATCTGCGAGAAAAAATTTCCAGTGCCTCTTGGTTTCATTGTGCAATCTGAATATATTTCATCTGGGATGACTAAAGGTCCGAAAACAGTCCAGATAATGAGCGAACAGTTGTCATTGTGCCTTTCTGCAATGGAAGCAAACGATTTCTACTGCCTACGCTCATTTTTTCGGCACTTGTGTACAGTTCCTCTAATATTCTTCCCTGAACATCTTTGTGCACCCCATAAGCACAAGGTAAAGTATTATTGTCGTTGAATCTTCGGGCAATCAGAATGTTAAATGCGTCGTTTGAAAATCCAGAAGAAAAAAAACAAAAAACAAAAAAACAACTGCTACCTCTTCTTTGGGCATCAGGTACCTTATGGCTTTAGCTGCGGTACATGAAAAAAGTTGCATTGCTAAATAAGTCCTTTGACGTTCTCACCCCTTGACAGTGAGACGAATTTGTGACACTTTCGGACACAGCCTCATTTAACTCCTTTGTAACGCGAACGGTCTTTCTACAACGGTTTCATTAACAATTTTCTCACCTGGAAGTCTTACTCCATCATCCAGAAAGTGGTTCCTCAATAATGTAAATAAATGAACATCTGAAAACACCCAGATTCGTTTACTTTCATACTGCTGCCTTTGAGCGCAGGAATTTGTCTTTGTCACATTAAGAACTTACCAAACAGATCGATTTTTTGTGCCGAGGTCGCGCACTACCGCAGCAACATTGAACCCATCATTTTGAACAGAGCAAATAACTGATCAGCTGTTATCTACATATCATAATCATAGCACACATACACGTTCAACTTTTGACAATATTGATGACTAGGCTTTCTTTAGCTACATAACATCTGTAAGTACACCAGGAAACACATCTATTAGAATGTGATGCCCATCTTGTCAGTGTTGATAGTCCTGGAAATGGGAAACCAACCTGATTTCTTAAAAACAAATAACACTTCCTAGATACAGCTTAAAGAGTAACTGCGTTACAGATATCTTCTCTTTGCCACTTTTCTTGTTTCTTTCTACTCAGCAAGCAGTTTGTCTGCATTCTAGAAAACAGTTTGCCTAATATTTCAAACACCTTTTCCTGCATTCGTTTCTTTTGGTACTTTTGCTAATTTTTTATTTTCTCAACACACTCTTCCACTTTTAGTCTCAGGCACTTTTCGCTGTACCTCAGTTTTGCACACACAGCTCTCAGTATGTGCTTCCTATAGCTTACACGAAATTCACTCATTTGCTTAATGTCAGTCTCACGCTCATCTGCAGCTTTTATCTAGTCCATTTTTTTTGGCACATTAGCCAGGTGCACGGTACAGACGTAACCACAGGCGTGTAAAGTAAAGAACACACTGTTGATTTCGTAACACTGAAGCGATCTTTTTGGTTGAATTTCGCAAGGCAGACTTTCTGCAATTGAATGTCTTTTGGGAACGAATGATAGATTATATCCGAGCCCTTAGTATTCCTATTGTATGACAGGCATCTCGTTACAACACCGTCAGGCATTTTAAGACAAAATGTTCATCAAAACCCGCAAAGGACCACAAACAAGTAAACAGCACAACTCTGGTATGCCTCTCAGTACACGATGGAGTCTGTGGTCCCACGAGGTGCTATGATGGCGGCATGCGTAGAACCGAATTGGCAACAAAACAACTATTGACGTTGGTGTGTAGAACTTATGCATCTGGCGATATACCATCAAACGTTCGGAAAAACATCATCCACATACTTCCGAAGACAACACAAGCCGACAAGTGCGAGAATTATCGCACAATCAGCTTAAAAGCTAATGCATCCAACTTGCTGACAAGAGTAAGATACAGAAGAATGGAAAAGAAAATTGAACATCTGCTAGTTGACGATCAGTTTTGCTTTAGAGAGGTTAAAGGCACCAGGGAGTTGCGGTTGAAGACTGAAGAAAAATCAAGACACGTTGATAGGATTTGTCGACCTGGAAAATGCGTTCGACAGCGAAAAATGGAGAAAGATGTTTGAAATTCTGAGAGAAATATGGGTAAACTTTAGGGAAAGACGGGCAATATAGAATATGTAAAAAAGCCAAAAGAGAACAATAAGACTGGAAGACGAAGAACGAAGTGCTTGGATGAAAGGGGATGTAAAACACGGATGTAGTCTTTTGCCCCTCCTGTTCAATCTATGCGTCGAAGAAGCAATGACGGAAATAAAACAAAGGTTCAGAGTGGATTAAAATTCAAGGTGTAAGGATATCAATAGTAATACTCGCTGGCGACATTGCTATCCTCAGTGAATCTGAAGAAGAGTTACATGGCCTTCTGAATGAAATGAACAATCTATTGAGTACAGAATATGGATTGAGAGTAAATCGAAGAAAGACGAAATTAATAAGAAAAGCGAGAAACTTATTATCGGTATTGATGGTCACGAAGTAGATGAAGTTAAGGAATTCTAACACCCAGCCAGCAGGAGAACATCAGAGGCAGACTAAAACTAGCAAAAAGGGCATTCCTGGCAGAGAAAAGTCTACTAGCATCGAACGTAGGCCTTAATTTGAGGAAGAAATTCCTGAGAATGTACGTTTGGAGCACAGCATTGTATAGTAGTGAAACACGGACTATAGGAAAACCGGAACAAAAGAGAATCGAAGCATTTGCGATGTGGTGAAACAAAAGAATGTTGAAAATTAGGTGGACTGATAAGGTAAGGAATGAGGAGGTTGTGCGCAGTATCGGAGAGGAAAGGAGTATGTGGAAAACACTGACAAGGAGAAGGGACAGGATGATAGGACATCTGTTAAGACACCAAGGAATGACTTCCAAGGTACTAGAGGGAGCTGCAGAGGGCAAAAACTGTAGAGGAACGCAGAGATTGGAATAGATCCATCCTTGACACCAAGTCTTTTCCTGACCATCTCGCATGCCATTTGAATGTCCATCTCTTGTATTTGTGATTCTTGTACAGGGCGACGAACACGTTACCTCCATTTCCCATACACCAATCCTTCCGCTATACTCCAACCATACTGCTGTAGCTGTAGGGTTTTAGTTTCCTGCACGTGGTAGTATGTGATGTCCATACACACCGACTGCAAACAATGATCTTCTTATCCCATGCTGCCATTTTCTTACGTACGTTAGAACGATTAACAGATCCCTACCCTTCTGCACTTGCTTCCCTTTGACACGAGAGACAGCACGCTTGACAGCAGGTGAAGTGAGTCGCACTGACTCAGTTTCAGTTTCAGTAGGAACAAGGTAGATTAGGCTTAACACCCATTCGAGGACGATGTCGGCAGAGACGGAGCATGAAGTCAGAATTTCGGAAGGGTGGGGAAGGAAAACGACAATGTTCTCTCAAAGAAGCCACCTCACGCTACTTACGTCCAAGTCAACGAGTCCTGTGTTGTGTGGACATGGAACAGTATCCGTAGTTGGTTCAACACAACCACCCGCAGCAGCTGGCAATCACTCGAAAGCAGTCACAGCGATTTCCAGCTTCTTATGAACAGCAACTAACTCACCGCATGCCCGACAACAGCGTTTGCAGTGAGCTGCATTATGCCTAATGCAGTTCTTTTATGAACGGTAAACACACTAACTTCAATGATTTTCTTTTAATGGTTATCATATGATGTAACGCTACATGGATCACAAACTTTTTTTAAGAACGCCTAAGAATGTTGTTTATGTTACAACAAGAGAAAACCCGGCAGTAAAATGTATTCACTTCCTGCAGCTACTGGGAACTTTGTGTCTGGAAATTTTGTTTGGGCATTGATGTGAAAGATATTTGTAGAAACTGAAGGAACCACAGTCGTTGCTGGAACTCATGTCTGCAGGAGGATTAAGAGAAGCTTCGTGCAAGAGAAAAATTAAGGTTTTCGTACGAATAATACCGATAGGAAACACTCGTAATCTCAAAAGAACATTATGAAGCGGAAGAATTATCTTTATCGTGACAGCACATCAACAAATGATCGATGAGATATAACTAGGGCATCCGCGGGTATCCTTCAGTTTGTCAGAGCGTTAAAATGTTTGATAAAAGTTCTATAATATACCTTCGAAGATAATAAAATTAAGGGGTGACGAAAGAAAGGAATGTTGATCACAAAAAATGAAATAGGAAACGTATGGATGCCAAAACAATACATTACAATTTCTCAAAAATCATTAAGGGAACCATAGCATGGCGTGTTTCAATAGAAGTTTTCTACGTTATTGACTAGGTTAATATAAGGAAGAATAGACGCCAAAAGCGAAGAGACACTACCCAGCTTGGCTTCGAAAAATGTAGACATTTTACAAAAGCAATGGTGTCGGTACGGTTAGTATCTTAATAAACGAAAACAACTATATCTACTGAGCACATTTTAAGCTCTACACCATGAAATGCTCCATTTTGGCCGGAATTGATTTTCTTTTGTATTTTAATTACATTCTTCTTGTTTCTATTAAAGCCTATGGAATAAAATAACCAATTTGGAATGAATTTATTTAAAAAAACTATATAGATGGTTGCAATAAGTTTCTTTTTACACTACATAGAAAGACTCATTTCAACTTCATCTCTTATAGCAGCTGTGAATGTTAATGTAAATATTTAAACGACCGCAGACTAAAACACGAGGTTGTTTCGATCATTAAGGTAACAAGAGCTGTCATTGGTGTATAAATATCCACCACGGATTAAATTTCAAGTAGGACATACGATCAAGGCCATCAGATTTTCGACTGGTTTCTCTTGGTCATTAGTCAAATGCGAGAACTGGAAATCCTCTCTCAACGATTCCGAACTGGGATTCCATCTGCTCCGCTCCCAGCCTGTTGGGATATTTAGCTGAAAAGGACAAAATCCTCCAATAGCCGGCCCTTCTCTCACGAACAATAATAAGAATAGAAATAACCTGGTCTCATTTTGGGATTGAGGGATGACCGTGGATTTCCTGCCCCTTACAATTTACAACCTCAAATCGCGGAATGGAAAGTTCGCATAATGAATGCACTACCTCAGGTAGCAACTCCAATAAGGAATGCACTATTACAACTCGTAATGTAATCGACCGTAAGATTCTGGGGAGTCCCAAATTTGCAACGAAGAAGAAATGGAATATACTCTAATGTCTTCTATGCTCAAGAAGAATTACTACTTTGGAACATTAAATGTAAATTCTCTTCTGAAAATTAGAAGGAAGGAACTGGAATTATTTCTACAGAAGAACCATAAATAAAATTTAGCAATGTAGGTTGGAGACAACATTCTTAGACCAGAATGTAGTTGATTATTACGAATTATAAAAAAAAAACAGCAATAAGAATGATGGAAAATATGCCGATGTTTGCAACAGCATTGTATCCAAACAAAAAACTCATAGATACTATTATAGATTTTAAGTCAAAATCAGGAATAATGTCCATGTCAATAACAAAGTGCAAGAACGAGATGCATGCCTTTATAAATTGCCTTGTGCCTATAAAAGGAGACAACAGCAAAAACTTGCAAAAAGTAAAACGATTTTGGGGTATTTTAGAACCGGAAATCTCCAACATACTCGTGCTTAAAAATACTGTTAAAATACTTCTCGGCGACTTCAATGCGCAAGTTTGGAAAGAAAAGAAATTTAAGAATATTGTACGCGAATATTCAGCACACTTAAGAACAAACGTAAATGGTTAAAGACTGATCAATATACGTAAAATGTTCGAATTAAAACAATTACGCACATTTTCGCAAACTAACAAGAAAACCTGAAACTTGGATATCTCCATGTCTAAAGCTAGGAGAATTTCAACTGAATCACATAGCAATTTCGAAAAGGAAAATCGAGGAAATTATGAAGGTCAAAGTGATCAGAAATGGGGACTTTAATGCTTGTCATCGAGTTTCTGAGGTTAAAATACGATTTCTCCCATTTGAAACAGAAAACCAAGACAGTAATCAGATACAACATGCGTAGAGTCAACAGTAAAATAGAAAATACAGAAAAATTTAAAGCAGAAACTAAGGCAACTAAAAAAGATGGTTGGCAAAACAACACAGAAAACATTAATATTGGCGAAGAATAGAAAGCAGACATGGTGGAATGTGCAACGTGAAGAAGCGCTAGAAACAGAGCTGAAAATTGTAGAAAAGAAGATATTAAAAAATAGGACACCTAGATCAGTTCAGATAACAAAGAAAAGAGACACAAATAATAATCAGGAGTATCAAAAGAACATTTCAAAAATCTCTGCTCACTAAAATATGACATTCACCATAATAACGCTACAAATTTTTACCGGACTTAAAACACGTACTTCAAGGTTATCAAGTACCATGTCTTTATTTCCAAGATTAAAATGGCAAAAGAGGACTAAATAACAAGGAAAATTGTGAAATACTAGCAAACATTTGTTACTGTCTCTTAAACTGTCCAGTTCAACAGTTAATTTATAATTTCCAACAATACTAGAAAATCTCGAGGAAGTTTTCCCACAAACAGAGCAAGAAATTCATGAATCCATTAAAACACTCAAAAACAAAAATCTCCATTACATCAGATATGCTGAAATAGTCACAATCACAGATAATTATTTACGCGTGCTTTCTGAGAACATTTGGAAAACAGAAAAGATTGCAGTAGAGTGGAAAACAGGATTGTCTATCCAGTGCACAAAAAGGGAGACAGACAAAATGTCAACAATTACACAGTAATGTCACTTCTGCCAGTAGCATGCGAAATATTATCAAAAATTCTTTTGAACAGAGTTGAAGAAACGACGTAACTCGCAAATCTCTAACAAATACTTTATCTAATGTTAAATTTAAGGAAGAAGTATCTCAGTGATTTGAAATAAAAACTGGTGCTGGACAAGAAGATAGCTTAGCACTTTTACTACTTAAATGCGTTTTAGAAAAAGTTGTAAGGATCTCAAATTTAGAGCTAAAAGGTTACAAAATTGGAATAATCATTCTGGGGAAGGAAGCAAGGGTGATTCGGGTTAATAGCCTGGCTGTTGCAGACGGTTTTGCAATACTTTCAGAAAATCTGACATAAGCAGATAGTCATCTAAAGATTCTGAAAAAAGGCGAATAAGAGTAGTCTCAAAATTTAACTTGAAAAACAAAATTAATGCAAATATTTCAAAAATCACCAAAATACATAGCAACACAAATAGGAAAATAGGACGAGATAGGAAATTTAAATATCTTGCAGAAACTATACGGCGAAATGGATTAGAAAAATTTGTAACAGGTGTAAGAGAATTAAACAGAAAGAGCATAGGATTCGATAAAAACATCTACAACAAGAAATGCATATCTAGAAAAACGAAACTAAAACATCATAACACTGGCGAGTTTGTTTATATGTATGTGAATAGTTGACAATGAGTTATAACCTGGGCTCAGTAGTGGTACTTGTAAGACGAATTATTAGCAAAATAAAGGACTCAGTGCAAACTGCAGGTGGTTGGTTAATGAGAAGTAACGAGGAGATCTACGAAAATATCAGAAGAAACGGTATAGCGAAGATAATCATTTTTGGACACCTCTACAGAATGAATGAGAACAGACTAACGAAATGAATATACTCGTACTTGCATTTCTGGTAAAAGAAATCGGCAGTAGCATGGATTATAGAAATAAGAAAATATGTAGAAAGAAACAATATTAAGAATCGGGAATAACAGAAATAAACCTTTTTAAGGATAAAATACTAAATTTGGAAGGATTTAAAGGCAGAAGAAATAAGAAATCGGGAACAACATAGACAGAAGAAAGGAAAAGCTAGCATGGGGAGAAGATGAAGGAATGCTCGAAAAATAGGAAAGAGCAACAAAGACGCAAAAGAGCTGAAGTCGTTACGTGATCCTGGTTGCTCAATAGAAGACTAAAAAAAGTTTCGCATTTAAAGAAAACGTCCTCAGCTGCAATTCATCGGCAAGTAGTGAAAATTTACGAGGCGAGTGTAATAACAAGAAAATAGTATGCTCTGTTGACAACAATGCTCGTCCGTGTTGACCGTGTGACTGATTTCATACACGTGATATGATCGGACGCTTCGTATGGACTGAGTTGGAACACACTCCATACAACATGGATCTCACATCAGGCAATTCACATCTCTTTGAACCATTAATGAAGCACCTGGCCTATTGCCAGTTCAGAACAGATGTTGACGTTCAGCAGACGGCTACATGGCTCGTAGACCTGGACCCTGATTTCTCTTATGCCGCTTTCGACAGAGTGGTTTACAGATGGGACAAATGTTTACACTACTATGTCGATTATATGGAAAAGTAATGTGTGCCTTAGTAGCTCTGTGTACTCGTATTTCATTGATTTCCTGCCTAAAGCTTTTATCGCAATGTTATCCAAATTTTTGGATCACGCTCCTACACTAGCGTGCAAAACTTAAGGACGAAAGTAACTTTCACATGATGTTCACTACCAGATACGTCTATGAACAAAATGAAGAAATAGACAATGAGACGAAGAGAAACGACACTGTTATTGAAACATGGGACTTAGGGAAAGCAGGAAAAGTGTGGACGGGGACTAATCAGTTACCGTTGGTTGCACAGCTAACACATACACTTTATGTTTAAAAAATAAAACTCTCAACAATCATTTTCAAAAGGTTTTACTACACTGGTGGCCGAAAGTCTTATCAGAAGAATTGCAAGTTTTGTCGGCTGAAGGCCACAAGCATGTTACACACAATCAACGGCAGAAGGCCTGGTTAATTAGGTTGAAAATTATTCGTGGGCCACAAGTAGTTTCAGAATACACAAGGGCTGGAGGCCTGAATTACAAATAAGGCAGACAATTACACTTTAAAAATAGTAAAACCCTTTCTAATAATCTTAATAACTTGTAACAAGCTATAACGACGGTTGAAGGTCTCACTAAAACAGGATTGAAAATTATTTGTCGGCTTAAGGCCACAAGCAATTTTCAGAATACTCAACGGCTGAAGGCCTGAGTTACAAGTAAGGCAGACAATTACACTTTAAAAATAGTAAAACCCTTTCTAATAATCTTAATAACTTGTAACAAGCTATAGCGACGGTTGAAGGCCTCACTAAAACAGGATTGAAAATTATTTGTCGGCTAAAGGCCACAAGCAATTTTCAGAATACTCAACGGCTGAAGGCCTGAGTTACAAGTAAGGGAGGCAGTTGCATGTTAAAATACTAAAACCTTTTTAAAACAATCTTAAGGAACTGTAACAGCATATAGTGACGGCTGCAGGCCTTATTAAGAGAAAATTGAAAATAATTTGTCGGCTGAAGGCCACAAGCAGTGTTACAAACAAATAACGGCTGAAGGCCGGATTTACAAGTGGGGAACGCAGGTACATTTTAAAACATTAGGGTAAATAAATTTTAAACAATTATGATAACTTGTCCAAACAAGATGGAGTGATCCACAGGCAGTGCTCCCTAGATCGTCCTGAGGAAGGTGACTACAGCTGTGTAAGCAGTGGGACAGGCAGCCAAGAGTTATGCTCAAGTAGCAGGATGGCAACTCACACTAGGCGTAACTTAAGAGCTGACCGACCGACTAACCAATCCGCCTAACGTCCGATCAGCGGCGCAACGATGGAATGTTTTGAGGCAAGGGCGAAGAGACGGACAGCACTAAGTATTCAGAAACACACCGAAGGCCGAAGGAAACACTAGAACCAAGATAGACCTCCCAAAAACATATGCACCGTACAATTCAAGAGGCCATCGAACTACACGCCATGTCAGGCAGCATCAACACGACGAGGAATGTTACACTGCGGGAAAGCTACACTAACCTCCAGGGCAGGTAACTGGGGCGTTAGCGGCGAGAAGGCAGAAAATACCGCTGGTTGCACTACACTAATAAGAATAATACTAAATCAAAACTAACATCAAAGAGGAGAAGGTGGCTAATAGCTTCCGCCAACCTGACAGACTCCACTTGTTGCGGTTCGTCTCACCGACACTGGGAGCAGCAACATGCAAACAACAGCGAGATCTCAAAGAGTGGAGGTTCCAGTACTGGACACGGTTCACTCAACTTCAAATGTCCTGGGTTCGGTCGTAGGCTACAGCCCCTCGGTCCGACAGTGCCTGCACGCCACCAGCGCTCCTGCCCTGCCCTCGCGCTGTGGACCATATA